>NW_023416368.1:36342723-37572723 GCF_014108235.1 Myotis myotis
TTCTAGCTCCTCTGCCAGCTGGGATGTAGGCACTTGTCTTAGACTCTGCCAATCAGATGCACTCATCTGGGATTTTGAATTTGAAACTAATGACACAAAGAAACAAGGACAGTGGAGATTTCTTTCTGGTGTCAGTGGCAGCGGCAGCCAGTTGGCAGGCACAACAGTGTCTGTGTTGCCAACCTTTGGATCTAGTATTGAATACCAGGGGTGACAACAGAGCAAACTGCAGTCTCTGTGCTCAGTGGCAGCGGTAGCAGTGTACCAACAGGCAGCTTTCTGGTTCTATTTGTGGCTGGGTATTATTTGCATAGCTTCTCTTTATTCTTGCCTATTTTCTCAGTTAACCTGGAGCTACCATTAAATATTGTTCCAAGAGATTAACTGCTGGGTAAATTTTTACCAGGAATGGTTTGTTGTAGGCAATAGAATCTCAGGGAAAGGTGCTGGTGGTTGGCAGGGTGGCTGGAAAGATGAGATTCGTTATTACCTGGTTTGAGATAAAGGCGAAGAGAATCCAGCTAACATTGAGGAACTGAATTTTCACAGCCCAGGGTAAATAGTAGCAAAGTAGCTAATTAAATTATTCCATGGGTCACAAGTACTGATATGCCAACTGAAGTCAACCCTTTGGGCTTCCAAGTGCTACTGCCATAGGTGGTATGAAGAGTAGGTAGAACTCAAGGATTATTGAGGTGTTGTCATTGCTTCTAATATTGCCAAACATCCTAAAGAAAGAATAGCAAGCTAAGATTTCTAAATTATTAGTTTGTCAATCAAAACCTAAGGGATCTCTATGACTGTGTTATAAAAATGAATGAGGTTTTCAAAAAGACATAAGCTCTTACAGCTGAAGAATTCAAATAGTTGCAAGCCTAACACAACATTTGGTCCTCAATGGTCCTCAAAGGTCCTCAATTTTGCCAACTTTTATTTTAATTCATGGACTGCCTGGCCTCATATGAGGAAGTTAGGTTATTGATCAGGAAAGAGTGGTATCTGAATATCTGGATTGAGCTATATTGGGGAATTTGGCTGACTCGGACCACCCCAAATTCCCAACCTACTGAGCCTCCCTTGTCAGATGAGGCAGCCTCTTTGGATTCTTGATTGCTTGAAGATCCTTTCTCAATTACTCCTCATAAACTGCAGTTATTTTTGTGCCTCTGTCTTTCAGAAGAAAAGGCAATTCTTTCATGCCCAATCCTCTCTCTTTCGTGCACCTCTTGCATTGCTTTCTTTGCAATAACATATCAGAATATGCCAAGAGATCCCAAATAGTATATTGGGACCATCCTCAGAAACGTAAAAAGATAAGTTACCAGGCAAAGCTAGCACTTTCTACTATTGACAGAATAGAGAAAGGCTGGAAACACTCAAGAGTTAAGGAGCTAAAGTAAATTTTAAAAGATTAAAAAGTAAAGGTTACAATCAAATGCAAAGAGAACCAAATGAAAACAATTATGTATAAGTATTAAACACAGAGGCATGGACACATGGAACAGATCGACAGATCTAAGAGGGGAGGTTGGCTGAGGGGGTGGGGGAACTGAATAAAAGAAGGTGAAGAGGTATGTCGACTCAGCCTCAGCATCCCAAGCTGGCAAGTGATTTAGGAGCTCTGCTGGCTTCCTAGCCCCACGTTTAAAGAACACATAGCGACTCGGAAGATCAGCTCCAATGAACATGTCAGTGTTGACTTTACAAGAATATGAATTCGAAAAGCAATTCAACGAGAATGAAGCCACCCAATGGATGCAGGAACACTGGAAGAAAATCTTTCCTGTTCTCTGCTCTGTATGCTGCCTTTATCTTTGGCGGTCGGCACCTAATGAACAGACAGGTGAAGTTTGAGCTGAGGAAGCCATGAGTGCTCTGGTCTCTCACCCTCGCAGTCTTCAGTGTATCCCGTGCTCTTCGAACTGGTGCTTGTAGGGTGTACATTTTGATGACCAAAGGCCTGAAGCAGTTTGTGACCAGAGTTTTTACAATGGACCTGTCAGCAAATTCTGGTCTTATGCATTTGTGCTAAGCAAAGCACCTGAACTGGGAGATACAATATTCATCATTCTGAGGAAGCAGAAGCTGATCTTCCTGCACTGGTACCACCACATCACTGTGCTCCTGTACTCCTGGTACTCCTACAAGGACATGGTTGCCGGGGTGGTTAGTTCATGACTATGAACTACGGCGTGCACGCCGTGATGTACTCTTACTAGGCCTTGCGAGCGGCGGGTTTCCGAGTCTCCTGGAAGTTTGCCATGTTCATCACCTTGTCCCAGATCACTCAGATGCTGATGGGCTGTGTCATTAACTACTGAGCTACTGGATGCAGCATGCCCAGCATTACTCTCACTTTCAGAACATCTTCTGGTCCTCACTCATGTACCTCAGCTACCTTGTGCTCTTCTGCCACTTCTGCTTTGAGGCCTACATCGGCAAGATGAGAAAAACCACCAAGGCGGAATCGTGTGGGAACTGAGGAGGAAGCCATAGCTCAGGGTCATCAAGAAAAATAACAGACAAAAGAAAATGGCACAAGGACTCACACATGGTGCAGCTACAACAAAACACATGAGCGAACACAGAACCCAAGGCAGCTTAGGGATAATCAGGTTGATGTACCCCAGTCAGTTTATGATCCTTTTTGGGTGAGGACTCACTGAGTGCACCTCTATCTCAAGGGACTGCTGCTAGGAGACCCCATTCCCTCTTTACCTGTCAACTTTAGGGCAAAGGAGAGCAAAAGTGTGCCAGAGGCAGAGAGAAATAGAAGGCAAACAAAGGCTATTAACACTGTATGGAAAGTATTTACAAAGGGTTGTATTTCTCTAAGGATGAAAGAAGTTTACTTAGAAAACTGTGGGAGCAAATGCACACACAATCCTTTCTCATCTTTTTGACACTAAGCTGGAGCCAAAAGAATAAATAAAATGGAAGAGACACAGGGTGTATATTAGAACATTCATGCTTTTGAGAAAATTAAAGCCTCAAGAAAAGTTAGTAGCTGTAGTCCCCATGAGAAAATATGTCTTAATCACCTCTTATGAAAACAGATGTAGACAAGTATATTTCAACTGGTGTGTTTCCCTGAACAGCACAGCCTCAGGCTAGTGAGTTTGCCAAGACCAAATCGGGCACAATATTTTCCCCATGTTCCTCCTGGGAGGTTGGAAACAATGCAGCTCAGTGCCGAAAGGAGCAGCTCCCTCTCAGAGCATTTCTGATAGTTTTAGCAGTCATTTATACTCTTAAATGAGATATGATGCATTATCCTTGGTTCAGGTGTCCCAGGCTTCTTTTAAAAAGAGTAAATATGGGATAGAAAAAAGCCAACCAAAAGATTTGAAAATGGCTTCTGTACTACGAGTAAAAAGGTGTAACCGTTCTTCAGCTGGGAAAGGGAAAGGAACGGGAGAAGTGAGCCGATGATCTGTACAATGCATTTCTCTCCCTATTTGACTTCACTCATACTCATAACTTCCCACATGAAACCTCGTGGCACAGCCCATATTTTCTATATTTTTGTGAATTTCAAAAAGATCTTCAAGGCTCTTCCTGATATTGAGTGGACACTGTGTTTCTGCATCATCTGCATTTGCTCCCTATGCAATGTAGAGGTGTGTAAAGTGCCCTCTGCTGGTCAAGTGGAGATACTTCAACAAACACTTGGGAAGTTTGGCTGGAACAGTTGACAACAAAGGGCCCCCTATAGACTTATCCTTCAAATTTTAAATGATACAAAATACATGTCATATTTTTGGCCAAGTCAGAAGACATTTTTCCTGCTTTAAAAGTCAGCTTCAGAATTTTTTTTTTTGAGTTGATATACATAATTTATTTTATTTTTTTTAATTAAACCTTTATTGTTCAGATTATTACATTTGTTCCTCTTTTTTCCCCCCCATAACTCCCCTCCTCCCAGTTCCCGCCCCACCCTCCGCCCTCACTCCCCACCCACTGTCCTCATCCATAGGTGCACGATTTTTGTCCAGTCTTTTTCTGCATCTCCCACACCCCTTTCCCCCCCAAGAATAGTCAGTCCATTCCCTTTCTATGTCCCTGATTCTATTATGATCACCAGATTATTTGTTCACTTGATTCTTAGATTCACTTGTTGATAGATGCATGTTTGTTGTTCATAATTTGTATCTTTACCTTTTTCTTCTTCTTCCTCTTCTTAAAGGATACCTTTCAGCATTTCATATAATACTGGTTTGGTGGTGATGAACTCCTTTAGCTTTTCCTTATCTGTGAAGCTCTCTATCTGACCTCAGTTCTGAATGATAGCTTTGCTGGATAAAATAATCTTGGTTGTAGGTTCTTGGTATTCATCACTTTGAATATTTCTTGCCATTCCCTTCTGGCCTGCAAAGTTTCTGTTGAGAAATCAGCTGACAGTCGTATGGGTATTCCCTTGTAGGTAACTGAGTTTCTTTCTCTTGCTGCTTTTAAGATTCTCTCTTTGTCTTTTGCTCTTGGCATTTTAATTATGATGTGTCTTGGTGTGGTCCTCTTTGGATTCCTTTTGTTTGGGGTTCTCCGTGCTTCCTGGACCTGTAAGTCTATTTCTTTCACCAGGTAGGGGAAGTTTTCTGTCATTATTTCTTCAAATAGGTTTTCAATATCTTGGTCTCTCTCATCTTCTGGCACCCCTATAATTCTGATGTTGGTACGCTTGAAGCTGTCCCAGAGGCTCCTTACACTATCTTCGTATTTTCGGATTCTTTTTTCATTTTGCTTTTCCGGTTGGGTGTTTTTTGCTTCTTCGCATTTCAAATCTTTGCCTTGATTCTTGCGCTCCTCTGGTCTGCTGTTGGGAGTCTGTATAATATTCATTATTTCAGTCCGTGTATGTTTAATTTCTAGGTGGTTCTTTATCATAACATCGAGGGTCTCATTAGATTTGTTGAGGATCTCATTAAGTTTATCAGCGGCTTCTAGACAGTTCTTGAGAGACCTTAAAAGTGTGGTTCTGAACTGAATATCCTCCATTGACAGTTTTGTCCTGTTTCTTTGTCTCTGCATTTTTTATGCTTTCTTGGTGCACCCCCTACTGGTCTTTGTGTGCAGTCCTCCTGTAGTTAAGCCTTGATTGTTGTAGTTAACACTAGGGGGATTTGACCTCCAGGCCAGTTGGCTGTGAGAATCAGCTGTGTCTGCAGTGGGAAAACTTCTGTCCTCTAGGGAGGTGCTAATCCAGCCTTTGCCTGAGGCTATCTGGCAAATGGCTCTGCGCAGGGCTTGGGCGGGGCGGGTGGGTCACTCGGGCTCGGGATCAACAGGGTGGGCTGGAGAGAGCAGTTATGGCTGCTCTCAGTTCCGTCCCTAGTGGCTCTGCCTCACAGAGTCCCAGCAAATGCTGCAAACCTTGGAGAGAAAGCTGCCTTTGAGTTCCGACTGAAGCCAGACTGTCCCGCTTCTCCCGTTTGAGTCTGGGTCCCTAGAGACTCGCCCGGATCTGGAGCTCAGAATCTGAGACTCCCTCCCGATTGAAAGCACCAACTGCGCCCTCCGCCGCCAGCCCGCTCCGCGTGCACTCCGTACCTGAGTATTTCACTTCAGCACTGCGCCCCCTTTGAGTCTGGGTATGATATTCTCTTTCCTCCTAGTTGTAGAATTTCCACTCAGCCAGCCTTCCTGTGGTTCTGGATGATGTCCGTTCCGTCTTTTAGGTGTGTTTTGATTTGGTTGTTCAAGGCAGCAATCTCCGGCGTTAACCTATGCTGCCATCTTGGTTCTCCTCCCACATCCCTCTTAAAGACTTCCAGTTTCTTTTCAAAAGCCTTTATGTAACCAAACATAACATCAAGTGTCTTGCCAGTTCCTTGTAATTTAACATCGAAGTCATTCAAATGTTCACAAAAATTGCAAATTGAAGATTATAAGAGAGGGTTTAGCGTGCCAGCAAAAGTTACTGGCGTGCCATGTTTGGCACAGGTGCCAGGGGTTGCCCACCTCTAGTCTAGAAGGAATATAAGTGATGTTAGTAGAAAGATCAAGGTCAAAATTCTTGTTTCAGATGGGGTCTGAGTTTGCATTCTTTGATTAAAACCATAGAAACTTATTCTGGCAAACCAGTAGAAAGGGAATTTTCTAAAAGGCTCTGGGGTTGCTTACAGGATCAAACTGAATGCTCAAGGGCTTGGTTTGAAATATTCCATTGCAAAATGGGAGGACACACAACCCAGATTTGCCACCATATCTTGATTGCACACTATGGAATGAAACAATTCCCCCCCCCCAAAAAAAAAGTAATTGGGTGCTCTTAGGAATAAATGACTAGTGGTAGAAAACCCCATCAAAAGCCCTGCACACTCAGGGCAGTCTATTTAGGCCTTCACTGTGTCCAGCTTGGAATTCTGAGGGGTCCTGGAAGTGCCCACCTACCTTGAGGGCTGAAGATGGTAGGTGAAGGCAAGCTCTCTCTTTCATCAATCACTCTGTCAATTTCACATGGCAGCTCAACTGTATGCCCAGAAGCCAGGCATCTGGAAAGGGGGGCATTCCTCTTTGAACCTGGTAACTTGGATTAGATGCAGTTTTTCTGTTTTGGTCTCTGTTATGCCTCTATCCTCATCTCCCCAGGTACTGCTTTCACAGCCACAGCAGAGGATGACCTAATCAGAGGGTCAGTCACATAGGTATCCAAAACCAGAGAAAGGAAAGGTTTCTATCTCCTTTGCTGTCTTGGGTCACTTGAACCTAGAGGAGCCGTTTGGGATGAAAAGAAACAGCTGGAACAGCAGCTGGATTGGTAGCAGAGTACCACAAGACAAAGGTTTGACTGGATTACACAGTGCAATTATGTATACTTACAGTTTCACAGAGCTCAAAGCACCCCCCGCCATAATTGACCTAGTATTTGGGGCTTAACAGACCTTAATGAAGCTTCCCATTGTCTCAGCCAGATAGTCATTCTGATTTCTTTCCTTCATTCCTCACTCTGTTATTCTTCAGTAGCGATGATGGGTATGGACTTTTCCAGGTTTTATTTAGGTTGAGCTATTCAAAACAATAAATATATTTCTTTGTGACTCATGTGTATTTAAATAAAACACTGTGTATATCTGTGAACCTAATCTTCCTACTTTGTCTATAATCTTTTCATTGTTTTGAGTATCTGAGACCTTCTCTCCAAAAAGGGCTAGAAGCAACTTAAATATTAAGGAAGAGTATAATGGAGAAAAGTTAAATTTGACAAATGTTCATTGTACCTATGATGTGTGAGAAATTATGAAAAGCACTGTGGAGGATTTGGACCATGAACTAGACATGTTTCTTCAGTGGAGATCTCCTGGCATAATGTACATAATACTGTTCTCAGGCACTCTGCTAAATGGTTTCCTTTACATATAGCAAACCAGTGACTGTGTCACAATGAGGGAAGCTAAATAATGAAGAAGCTGTTTTAGTCCCTTCACTTGACAGATGAGGAAGCCTAGGCTTATAAAGAGACCACATAAGCAAAAGCAAGAGGCAGGATTGGATGGAGGCAGTGTGCCTGGACTCCTGACCATGATGCTACATAGCCTCCCAGCCAATATCCACAATGAACAGGAGAACTGGAGTATGAACGAAGCAACAAACAAAAGGATGTCAGGTGAGGACAGGACACTTCTTTCTGGAATCATCAAAGCAATCTTCAATAAAAAAGCAGCAATTGCCTCTCATTAAGAGATGGAGTGTATTTCTTAATACACACATCCTTGGATTTCAAAAGGTAGAAATGACCAATGAGGATAGCTGTAATGGGGGTCCCAGCCAGACAATGTGGGAGAGGTATAGGGACAGTCAGAAAGCACCAGCAACAGCTCAGAGCAGTTGGCTGGGTAGAGAGGTGGGATTCCAAAGGGATTGGATGCTGGGAAGCCATTATTCAAGAGAAGAAATATGGGCGAAGGAAGAAGTCTTGGTGGGGAAGAAAACAATGAGTCAGGCCTGCAGTGTCCTTTCTGCAGTGAGACATGCAGAGGTGAGCAAGTCCTGGAAGAGTAAATGAGAGACCCACTTCAATGAGGACATGGCTAATGCTGGGAGCAGATGCCCAGTAAAACCCCTGTAGTGCAGTTAAAATCTACAGTCTCTTGTCCACCATTCAGAAATGCAAAGAGCTCTAAAAATGAGCTTATTTATTTATTTATTTGTAGTGTCAAGCAAATCCACTTCATCACAAAACCTGATATGAGGCTTCTTATCTCTAGATATCCCACTGAGATTAAAAAGTCTGCCCTGACCGGTTTAGCTCAGTGGATAGAGCGTTGGCCTGCGACTGAAAGGTCCCAGGTTTGATTCCGGTCAAGGGCATGTACCTTGGTTGCAGACACATCCTCAGTAGGAGGTGTGCAGAAGGCGGCTGATCGATGGTTCTCTCTCATCGATGTTTCTAACTCTCTATCCCTCTCCCTTCCTCTCTGTAAAAAATCAATAAAATATATTTCTTTAAAAAAGTCATATATATCCCTGTCCCAAATCCCACGTGTTATGTGACTTTCATAACACGTGTCCAGTCTAGATGCCCTGCTTCCTTTCTAAAAATCCCCCAAATTCTAATTCCAAAGTATATCTGGCTACAAGAATTTTAGGTGTAAGATTATGAAACAATAATTTCTAAAGAAAGCAAGGTAACAGTTAATTGAGGGCTTTCCCATGCCCAGTACACTTCCAAGTATTTGAATTTTCACAGCAGTCGTCTGAAGTGGGAACTATATTCTACAGATAAAGTGTCTGAGGGTCAGGCAGATTAGCTGTAGGAGCCAAAGCTGGTAGTTGTCCCTGGCAGGCTGGCTCCAGAGGCACTGCCTCCAAATTCATTTGTAAAGCTAGTTAGAAATGAATTAAATCATTCCTTGCATTAGATTAGTGAATAGCAGGAAACCAATACCTTTTACCACATTTCCACAAATAATTCAAGGACATGGTTGACCCAGGTTCTTTTCTCATTTACATTCCAGCAAAGCAGAGAGAACAGTATTAGAGGATATCCCAGGGAAAGTGTTTCTGTGTGGGCCCTACAGTCCCTGGAGAGTTTTAATAGTGTTCATTGCCCAGTAATTTCATCCCCATAAGGCAGCAAAGCAAATCTGATAAGAGGACAGGCTCTGGGGTCATGCTGCTTTGATTCTACCACTTACTAGCTTTAGACCCTGGTCAAGTTATTTAGCCTCTTTGTGCCTCAATTTTCCCTTCTATAAAATGGGATTAACTGCAAACTGTACCATAGAGTCATTGGATGGTTTAAATGAGATAATTCTTATAAAGTTTTTGTAGAGAGCCAGGCTGATAGTGAATCTTCAATATGTTTTGAATACTTGTATTTGACATAACCCCCATAGGGCCAGAAATCCTGGTGGGAATTTCTGATGCTAGTACTTTTTGTGCATTTCTCTGAAAGTAGAGTTGTTATTTGCCAAGTGTCAGCCTGTTCTCTTCCAGGTTTTTGAGGTTCTTGGATGCCAGTCCAATTTAAGGGCCCTTTCCAATTACATTGTCAAAAGACAGACTGTGGTAGGTCTATCTGAGCCCTGACTTGGAAGGATGCTTCTGGCTTGGTTTTTCTTCACAGCATTTCCTCTGCCTGTGCAATCAATCAGACACATACATGTCTGTGTCCATACTTCATCCCTTAGAGTGAACAGATGCAGGCCCACCTAAAGCATCAGGACGATGTCTGATGTGTTCTGTCCCATTTGAAACTGATACCTATATACCAGGTGTACCGGTTAATAAGGTGGATTTTGTAATCAAAAAATGATAATTTCAAGAGAAACATCAAAAATGCTTTATTCAAAGTAATGTACATCACTAGCTACACATTTCCCCCATCTTTCAGGTAATTTGTGGATACTGTCTCAATAGAACTTTTCTTGTTTTGAGACCCAATTTTCCACTTCTTCATACGTTTTGAAGTGCTTCTCAGAAAGTGCATGTGCCATCGATTGGAACAAGTGGTAATCTTAAGGATCAAGGTCTGGTGAATACAGTGGGTGGCTTAATACTTGCCAGGCAAGATCTTTTAACGTGTCTTTAACTGGTTTTGAAGTGTGTGGTGGTGCATCATCATGAAGCAAAATTACTTTGCCATGTCTTCTGGCACATTCTGGTCATTTTATGACCATAGTGTGGTTCAAATTGATTATTTGTTGCTGGCAGCGATCAGAATAAATGGTTTCACCTGGTTTTAGAAGCTCATAATACACCACACCTTCCTGATCCCACCAAACACAAAGCATTGTCTTCTTTCCGAAGCGATTTGGCCTTGCAGTCCATGTTGATGGTTGACCTGGATCAACCCATGATTTTGTGTGTTTGGGATTCTCAAAATAAATCCATTTTTCATCGCCAGTCACAATTCGATGCAAAAAAGACTTTCTTTCATGCCATTGAAGCAACATTTGACTGATGACTTTTCGGTTTTCCATTTGTCTTTTGTTCAGTTGATGTGGCACCCATTTTCCTCCCTTTAAAATATTTCCCATTGCTTGTAAATGATCAGAAATTGTTTGCTGAACAACATTTAATCTTTCTGCAACTTGTTTTTGAGTTTGACACGCATCTTCATCTAATAGTGCTTGTAATTGTTGGTCTTCAAATTTTTTCGGTTGATCTGGACTTTCTTTGTCTTTCACATCAAAATCATTACTTTTAAAGCATTTAAACCAGCGTTCACAAGTATCTTGAGATGGAGCATGTTCACCATAAGCTTCCTGAAGTGTACCATAACTTTCAGCAGCACTTTTCTTCAAAATAATGAATTAAAACTTCCCGCAAATGCTTTTTTGGGGCACAAAATTCAACATTTTTAAGCGTAAAAATATCTATGATGTTAACACCAGAAAATTTGACATATTAAGTTTTTAAGCTTGCTATCAATACAACAAAATAGCATACATATCAAATCACATATATATCAACATATGTGTAACTCCATCTATTGAAAAAATCCGCATTATTAACCGGGCAATGGGATAAAATTACATTTCTGCTCCATCTTATTTATAAGGCACAGTTTGTACTGGAAAAAGCTGGTTGGGTTTGTCCCAATTCTATTCTGTATTAATGAGAGTCAGGACACGTTTTATACACAGCAGCCATCCAATGACTGCCTGATGGGACAGGATGTGACCAATGACCACAAAAGGGACTGATTCAGAAGTTTTGTGCTCTGCAGCCCTGGGTTACTGTGGTAATGTGTTCTGTGGATAGCAGTTTGTCAAATGTTAAGTGATGCTTACCTTCTCTGATCAGAATAGGTTGTTCTAGTTCAGTAAATGGTCTCTGAGTCTGTTTTCCTTATTTAGCTCTTTGCTTATCTTTCAGTCAGCAGTACAGCCACTTGGCTTATGATATTTACCTGGATTCTGACATAAAGAAGGAAAATAAAAGAATCCAGCAAACACTTGATTGGATGCTTGGCAAAGTAAAACTAGGGCTTATTTATGCATCAGATTATCTGATAATTGCCTTTGGGTTAGATTGATGTCACTGCTGGATAAAATTGGACAATTTAGCAAATGGGGAAAAATAAACACAACCTTTAAGTTTACTTAGACGCAACTTCTGTACTTTATTTTCCTTTCTTATCAACTTTTGGCTTGTAGTAAGGGAACAGGGAAGGAGAATCTAGAACATGGGGAGGCATGTATTGAAGAAAATAATCTTTGACACATTAAGCATTTCTTTCATTAATGGCAAGTGGAGGAAAAGCAAACAAATATAAATAATTTTGAATCAGTACACAAACACTGTTTTATCCCTGGAATCTAGAAAAATGAGAGTTTTATGATATTGTCATTCCATTGTCACATGCTGCATTCCCAATCAGGGCCTATCAGAGTTTATGAATATCTACTTCTGGCAGGAAGGAGTGAAAGAGGGAAGAAAAGAAAAAAAAAAAAAGCCTGCACATCTGCACAGCTCTTCCTATAATAAGTAAGCTTCAGTGAACTAGAATTCACCTATCAGATTCTCCTCCCCACCTCAATCATTTTAGCCAGTCATTCTTAATTCTATCATCCTTTCCTCTCCGCTATTCCACTGATACTCAAACCTTGTCAAGTCACCTCAAATATACAAGTTTAAGATAAAAACTTTGACAGCACCTCCTCGAGGCCAGCATTCATGTGTGATTCAGTTTGTATCCCTCATAGCACATAATAAAGACCATCTCACCTAGCCAGCTATAAATCCCCATGTTACTTATAAAATACATATTTTTGGACATGACAGTGTACATTTAGCTTCTTCTCTGCATTTGGAGAGGTATGTCCTCTAACTTGGTTGTCCAGCACCTGTGTGACCGTGGGCATGTCCTGTCCCTTCCATGGACCTCAGTGGAACCTTCTGTGGTGCTCAAGGATATTGGACACCTCTCAATTACTGCTGGTGGCAAAGAAGTTTGTTTTCTCTGGTATCATCAAAAGTATGTCAAATGCAAAGACTATAACCTAAGTCAAACATTCTTAAGAGGGATAAAAAAGGAAATTATTTGCCCAGATAATTGAAAAGTCTGAAGAATGGTTATAAGAAAAGTAGAACCTCAGGCTTGTCTGAATTCAAGTCCTAAAACCATGTCACTGAAATCACTCTTCTCTTTCTCTGTGACTCTCTGTTTCTGCTACTTTCTGTCTCTTTTTTCCTCCAGTTTTCTCTAAGTGAGTTCTCTCCAATGAAAGACCTAGATAGCCACCAGCAACTCCAAGGTGGAGCAACTCTGGTGGAAAAGAATCTTTCCCAAAAGTTTCATCCAAAGTCCCAGACCTGACTCTCATTGGCCTGGAGAAGGCATCCATTTATCCTTTTACCAATCACTGGAGCTGGAGGCATTTGGTCCTGTGCTCATCCCTCGGGATGAAGAGAGGGTTAGCCCCATAGAACAATATGGACTGAAAACTGGAATGGGGTGATTGCTGAAGTAAAAGAGGGCCATGGGCATAGGGCATCAAGATTGTCTTCTTTAAGGCCCTTTGTCACATCAGCTAATGGGTAGTGACTTTTGGGCTTCCCTTGGCCACAGCCTCAGTTCTTCCCCCCACCCCCAACACCAATGTTCTGAAGCTGAATATAGCTGAGACAATAACCTTCTCCAGCTAGTCCTAGTATGGGAGGAAAAATTAGAAGGTACACTTTTTCCAGAAGACTGAAGATAGGCAAGAACTGGGGCCTGTGTTTGACTCATTAGGTCAGTCCTCTGAACCTTTGCTTTTGAGTTTTTAGTGGATGTGTGGTGTGCTGCCCGGAACTCCATTCAGTACCAAGGCACTGATTCACCCAGTTGTCAGGAGTATTGCCTGCCAGACGACTCATAGCCAAGTCTCTCTGGGAATTCCCTTTGGGCAAATGGTGCTGCCTTACCCAATTATAAGCCACCGTCTGGGCAGGCCTGCATTCAATAACAGGGTTTCAAAGGTCTGGCCATCTCACCCCAGCTTTGAACACTACTCTGAAGTATTGACCCCACCCCCCAGCCTTGGCTCCAGAACTCACTGTGGGACCAACTGAGGCCTTTGTCACAACTGTTTTACTGTTTAACTTCTTTCTCTGATCCCTGCTTCTCTCTCCCTGCCCCTCTTCCACAATAATACTCCTGCAGGCAAATCTCAAAGTCCCAGAATCCTTTCTGGGAACCAAACTAAGTTTATGTAGCATCTAAAAACTTAAAGTCCTAGGATTTATCCACTACTGAACCAGGATGGCCTTATCAGTAAAAATTCAAGCTTTGAAATCAGACAAGCCCCGTTTTAAATCTGCTACTTAGGAGCTATGAGTTTAGGCAAGTTACTTAATCATTTTTATCTTCATATCCTCACATGAAAAATGAAGTATTAATAATACCCTCTCCTAAGTTGGTTGGGATATTTAAGAGAAATATGTGTAAAGTGCTCAGCATAATAAGGACCCAGTGTATAGTTGTTATTATTTTCTCATCCTCCAGTATGGCTAAATCAATATGGCTTCAATACAGACATGAAAATGTATCAATGATCAATACCTAGTATTGGCAAAGGTTCATTGATCAGACACTGGCTCACACTGATTATAAATCTGAAACTGAAGTTCAGTTATCTTTCTGGAAAGTAAATAGATTATAGCTGGGGAAACAAAATGGTGGCCAAATAGGCAGATGTGTCCTGTACCTTCTCACAGAGCAGATAGAAGAAACAACTAAATCAAAGAATATCCACCCGGAATTGGCATATGAAACACAGCTGGTAAAACAATCCATGGCCGGAAAGGACAGAGGATGCCTGGAGAATGGTAGGATCAGAGATCTGGGCTGGAGAGAGAGAGAGACACGTGACCACGGGTCTAGAGGATCAAAAGGAAACTGCACTGCACCAAGTCCGAGTCCCTTGGAGACACGCATAACAGTCGACTGTGGAAGGGGGTCCACATGGCTGCTGGCAGCAGGGGACTCTAGATCTAAGTCCACAGCCATGGGAGGCTGTGCCTAGAAAGGCATCCTGAAGAACTGCACTGGCAGCATAGTGCCAGGAGGAGAGAAGTGTGCAGCGGCGTAGTTGCTCTGCCTTCAGTATATTTTCCTTGCTAAACCCAGTACATAGGATTTTTCAATTACAAACACTCACCGAGGCTAAGGTACAGGTAGAGGTGATTTTGTGGAGGCTGGGGAGCAAAGCAGGGAGAGGCAACCAGGAATCTAGCTCTGGGACAGTCCGGTCCCTCCAACCCTAAACAGCCATTTTTTCTCCTGAAAAGCCGGCCCCTTACCAGCACAGCTGCACCCAGCCTCAAGTTCTGCAGGGAAACAAAGATTCTGAATATCCCCAGGGAGCCCTCAGGGACTGGGTTGAGGAGCCATGAGGTCCCAGAAACTAATACAGCAACACCCCCACCTAAAGCCCATGTCAGAAATGCATGCTTGTGTAAATATAACTGAAGGCAGGCAAACAAACAAAGCGGGCAAGTTGGTCCCGCTTGACTGAAACCAAGGCTGTGGAGACAGACACAGAGGAGTGGTGGATTCCTGGGAACGTCAACACACTCCTGGCTGCCTAGCAGGAAACTGAGACGTGTCAAAGCAGTAGAGACAGATCTCAAAACAGCCCCCATGGGACATTAAAACTCAGCTGAAACAAACGACACTTCACTACTTCACATTTTTTATTGTTTATCTTTTACTTAAGAAAAGGGAACACACTTTTTTCTTTATTTGATTTTACTTTATTTATTTATTATTATTATTTACCTTTTATTTGTTCTGGAGTAGTGTTCTACATTCTATTTTTATTTTTTTAGCCTTATTTTACTTTACCTAATTATTTCCTTTTTGCCAACCTTTTCTTCCTCACTTCTCCCTTTTTCATTCTGTTTCTCTTCTCCTGTTCCTGCATTAGTTTTTCTCTTTCCTTTCTTTTTACTCCTTGTTAAAAATTGCCCTTCTTTATCTGCTTTATTGATGTGTTACTATTATAGTAGTCTCTGTTGGCTTACTCATATGTCTAATTTTCTCTCCCCTGCTCCAAGTCCATACACCCTTCTCTTTACTCTTTCTTTGCTAGCCAATTTTTATGCTTTTGTTTTTCCTCTCCTCACTTGCTCTCTTCTCCTAATTGCTTAATTATTTTCACTCACCAAACTCAAGCCTATTTGCTCTTTGTTCTATTCTCCTTTTCAAAAAGTAGATGAATATACAGATAGATAGATTAAAGAAAGGGAATTTTTTTTAAAAAAATGTATTGATTATTTTGTTTTTACTTTTCTTCTTATCCACTCATTCTCTTTCTACCTCCTCTATACTGAACCATGGCCATTCCCCCATTCATTCAATTCCTTTACCTTACCCTCTGAAAAAAACCTCAGCCTCTTCAGATTCAGTTCCCCCCATTTTTCCCAAGTATTTGTTGTTTGCATTTTTTAGTTTATTTGCTTGTTTTGTGGAGTTTTCTCCCCATATACGTATATTTTTCCCCTCCTATTTTCTTCTTTTTATGTTCTCTCTTACCTTTTTTTCCTTTCCTCAATATTATTTTTGCACTCTTTTCCCTCCCCCAATTCTCCTTTCTCTGTAGATCACTTTTACTGTGGTTATCAGTGTCATGAATACGTTCGTGTTTTGTTCCCTCCGTGTCATCTCTTGTTGAGTTGTATTTTGTGTCTTTTGGTCAACGTGGTAGAGAGTAAGCCCCTAACCAGATATCCTTAGAGGAGCAAAAATGGGGAGGTAAAGAAACAGCTCCCATAGGAAGAAAGAAAAAAAAAAAAGGAATCACCAGAAAAGAGGTAAACAAAATGGAGACAAGCAATTTGTCAGAGAAAGAATTCAGAGCAATTCTTTAATCTATCTATCTATCTGTATATTCATCTATTTTTTGAAAAGGAGGATAGGATAGAGAGCAAATAGGCTTGAGTTTGGTGAGTGAAAGTAATTAAGGAATTAGGAAAAGAGAGGAGAGCAAGCAAGGAGAGGAAAAACAAAAGCATAAAAAATTGGCTAGCGAAGAAAGAGTAAGGAGAAGGGTGTGGACTTGGAGCATGGGAGAGAAAATTAGACATATGAGTAAGCCAACAGAGACTACAATAATAGTAACACATCAATAAAGCAGAAAAAGAAAGTCAATGACCATAAGGACACTGAAAAGGATGGAAGACAAATTCAACATGTGTAAGAATCAAGAGGAAATGAAGAAAAACAAGAAAATAAAGAATGGTATAGCTGCATTAAATAACACAATAGAAAGCATCAACAGAAGACTAGAAGAAGCAGAGGACTGCATCAGCGAGCTAGAAGACAAGGTAGGAAAAACACACAAGTAGAGCTGCAACTGGCAAAAACAACTTATAAAGCAGGAGGAGAGCCTAAGGGAGCTTTGGGACAATACGAAATGAGACAACATCTGCATAACAGAGGTGCCAGAAGGAGAGGAAACTGAGCAAGGAATAGAAAACCTGTTTGAAGAAATAATGATAGAAAACTTCCCTAATATTGGAAAGAAAAAACACACACAAGTTCAAGAAGCACACAGATTCCCAAACAACATGAACCCAAAAATACTGACACCAAGACACATCATAATTAAATTGGCAAACACCAACTACAAAATAAGAATCATAAAGGGTGCCAGAGACAGACAGAAATTTACCTATAAGGGATCTCCCATTAGAATATCAACTGATTTCTCAACAGAAACACATAAGGCCAGAAGGGAATGGAAGGAAATACACAAAGTGATGCAAAGCAAGGTACTGAATTCAAGGATACTATACCCAGCAAGGCTATCATTAAAAATTGAAGGTGAAATAAGAAGCTTCATAGACAAAAAAGAAAAGGGATAAATGAGTTTATTACCACCAAACCAGCAAAGCAAGAAATGCTAAAGGGACTTCTGTAAAAAGAAGAAATAGGAAGGGAAGAAGGAACACAGGCATAAAGAATAAAAATGGTGACAAGTACCTATCAATAATAACCTTAAATGTAAATGGATTAAATGCTCCCATCAAAAGACACAAGGTAGCTGAATGGATAAGAAAACATGACCCATATATCTGCTCTTTACAAGAGACCCATCTCAGAAGAAAGGACGCACACAGACTGATAGTGAAGGGATGGAAAAAATTTTCAGGTAAATAGAAATGAAAAAAAAAGCTGTGGTACCAATACTTATATATGACAAATTAGACCTCAAAGTGAAGGCCATAACAAGAGATAAGGAAGGCCACTTCATAACACTAAAGGGAGCAATTCAAAAGAAGATATAACTCTGCTAAACTTATATGCACCCAATACAGCAGCACCCAAATACATAAAACAACTTCTGGAACATATCAAGGGAGAGATTGACAGCAACACAGTCATAGTAGGGGACTTTAATACCCCATTGACACCACTGGATAAATCCTCTAAACAAAAAATCAGCAAAGAAACATCAATCCTAAATGACTCATCAGATCAGAAGGAATTGACATCTTCAGATCATTTCACCTCAAAGCTACAGAATACACATTTTTCTCAAGTACACATGGACATTTTCAAAGATAGACAACATATTGGGACACAGGCAAAGTCTCTTCAAATTCAAGAAAATAGAAATAATATCAAGCATCTTCTCAGATCACAATGACATAAAATTAGAAATCAACTACAATAAAAAAATGGGGGGGAAAATCAAACACTTGGAGGCTAAATAGCATGCTATTAAACAATGATTGGGTTACCAGAGATCAAAGAAGAAAGAAAAAGCATCCTGGTAACAAATGAAAATGAAAACACAACAATCCAAAATCTATGGGACACAGTGAAAGCAGTCTTGAGAGGGAAGTTCACAGCTCTATAAGCCTACCTCAAAAAAAAGGAAAAAAAATGGTAATAAATTATCTGACCCTACAACTTAAAGAATTAGAAAGAGAGCAACAAGCCCTAGCTGGTTTGGCTCTGTGGATAGAGCATCAGCCTGCGGACTGAAGGGTCCCAGGTTCAATTCTGGTCAAGGGCCCATTCCCGGGTGGCGGGCTTGATCCCCAGTGGGGGGCATGCAGGAGGCAGCTGATCAATGATTCTCTCTCATCATTGATGTTTCCATCTCTCACTCCCTCTCCATTCCTCTCCAAAATCAATACAAATATATTTTTAAAAAACAACAACAAGAAGAAAACAAAAGAAAGAAAGAGAGCAACAAGAAAAGGCCAGAGTACGCAGAAGGAAGGAAATAATAAAGATCAGAGAGGAAATAAATGACATACAGACCAAGAAAACAATATAAAAGATCAATAAAACCAAGAGCTGGTTCTTTGAAAGGATAAACAAGATTGATGAACCTCTAGCCAGGCTTACCAAGAAACAAAGAGAGAAGACCCAAATAAACAAAATCAGAAATGAAAGAGGTAAAGTAACAACAGACCCCACAGAAATACAAAGAATTGTAAAAAACAAACAAAAAAAACTACGAACAACTCTACTCCAACAAACTGGACAACCTAGATGAAATGGACATATTCTTAGAAAAATACAAGCTTCCAAAAACCAATCAGGAAGAATAAAAAAATGTGAATAGGCCAATAACTACTGATGAAATTGAAGTAATAATTAAAAATCTTCCAGTAAACAAAAGCCCTGTCATGATGGCTTTACAGGGGAGTTTTACCAAACATTCAAAGAAAAACTAAAACCTATCTTCCTCAGGCTATTCCCAAAAATTCAAGAGGAAGGCACATTTCCAAGCTCTTTCTGTGAAGCCAGCATTACCCTAATTCCAAAACCAGATAAAGACACTACAAAGAAAGAGAACTACAGGCCACTATCCCTGATGAACATAGATGCTAAAATCCTCAACAAAATTCTAGCAACTCGGATCCAGCAATACATTAGAAAGATCATATACCATGATTATTCTGGAGATGCACGGCTGGTACAATATCCACAAATCAATACATGTGATACATCACATAAACAAATTAAGAGGCAAAAATCGCGTAATCATATCAATCTATGCAGAAAAAGCATATTGATTGATGGGGAAGGAGCATTTGACAAAATCCAACACTTTCTTGATAAAAACTCTCAGCAAAATAGGAACAGAGGGATCATACCTCAACATAATAAAAGCTTTATATGACAAACCTACAGCCAACATCATATTCTGCATTAGTTTTGTTGTCTCTGTTAAGCCACCTATGAACATTCATAAAAACAAATCCATAGGCTGCTTCCATTATTCCTTTGGCTCAGGACCCTTCCTAGTACAGATTAGGCTGGTGTTGAGACTTTAGCTTGTGATAGGCAAGAAAGAAATCTGACCTTCTAGCTTAGCCACAAAAACTGCCATCAAGTTGACTCACAACTGGACTGAGCCAGAATATACTAGAAAGCAGAGGAGTCATGGGACCTTAAGAACTTACCTTAGCCAGTGGTTGGCAAACTCATTAGTCAACAGAGCCAAATATCAACAGTACTTCTTCAAAATAGGCTCTCCCAGGCTGAAAACCAACTGCTGCGCATGGGCCACGAAGTTTCAATCACAGTGTATGCGTGCCCGCATGTGGTATTTTGTGGAAGAGCCACACTCAAGGGGCCAAAGAGCCGCATGTGGCTCGTAAGCCACAGTTTGCCGACCACTGCCCTAGACTATCACTAGGGCAAAAGGAGCCTAGCACTTGGTGAAACAATGTGGAGCTGGCCAATCTCACTGCCTGTATCTGCCTTTGCTGGAAGGAATTTGAGGGGTGGAAGAATGTTTATTCACAAGACTGTTTATTTTATCTTTTTTATTTTATTGCTTAAAGTATTACAAAGGGTATTACATATGTGTCCTCCCCCCCCCGCCCTTGACAATCCCCTGGCCTCCCCTACCCCCCAGTGTCTTAGGTCCATTGGTTATGCTTATATGCATGCATACAAGTCCTTCGGTTGATCTCTTACCCCCCTACCTCCTGCCCCCCAACCCTCCCTGGCCTTCCCGCTGCAGTTTGACAATCTGTTTGAGGCAGCTCTGCCTCTGTATCTATTATTGTTCATAAGTTTATAATGGTCTTTATGATCCATGAATGAGTGAGATCATGTGGTTTTTTTTCCTTCATTGACTGGCTTATTTCACTTAGCATAATGCTCTCCAGTTCCATCCATGCCGTTGCAAATGGTAAGAGTTCCTTCTTTTTTACAGCAGCATAGTATTCCATCGTGTAGATGTACCACAGTTTTCTAGTCCATTCATCTACTGATGGGCACTTAGGCTGTTTCCAGAAGACTGTTTAAATCAAGCTGTGAGTCTTTATTCATGCTTTCATTTTTGCTGTGATTCAAAGCTCAATGAGCTCCATCACATGCAGTTTTTATTTTCTAGGGCAGATCAAAATATCTTAATAAAAACAGATAGCCCTACATGTTGAGTCTGAAATGAGGTCAAGACTAAACCAATAGAGGAAAAAGGCCATAGGATACAGGGGTAACTAGGCCAAGAACCAAACAGGCTTGGGTGTGTATTGGAATCAAAAGATAGAGGAAGATGGAAATATGGGTAAAGATGAAAGAGCCTAGTAAATAGATTCATCATTTTGTAATTAGGTTGGAATACAAATTAGAGGCCAAGTGCCTTATATCTGGATTTGTTGTGATTTTAAAAATGTAAATTGTAAACATTTGGGAAATAACTTTTTCAATAAGACTTCACACTGTCACTTCACATTTATTTCCTTATGTACCTTCATTGCAAGTGCATCTATAGCTAGAGAATGCTAAAACAATTCTGCAAGCAATTGGTATTGTAACAGACAAACTCTGCTTAGCCTTCTGCAAGTTTCTCTAATAGCATCCTTGATTGTTTGAGATGAAGAAATGCAATCTTCCCTCCCATGCCGTAGATCCTGTGTCTGGGATCCTGTGTGTAGGACCCTTAGAGAAAGAAGAATGCAGCCTCATTTCTGACAAAAGAAAAAGAAAGTCCCCTTGAACTCTTATACCCTACTGTAACCAAAATTTTAAGTAAACACCTATCCCCAACCACTACTCTTTACTAGAAAAACTTCTCTGTCTCCTTATGTCTTTCTGCATCGAGTTTGAATTTCATCCAGCCTTACATGACTGTTTTACCTAGGCCAGTGATGGTGAACCTTTTGAGCTCGGCGTGTCAGCGTTTTGAAAAACCCTAACTTAACTCTGGTGCCGTGTCACATAGAGAAATTTTTTGATATTTGCAACCATAGTAAAACAAAGACTTATATTTTTGATATTTATTTTGTATATTTAAATGCCATTTAACAAAGAAAAATCAACCAAAAAAATGAGTTCGCGTGTCATCTCTGACATGCGTGTCACAGGTTCGCCATCACTGACCTAGGCTGTTACATCAGCCAGCCTCACTCCCCATGACCTTGCAAAGTGCATTCTTCTCTCTGTCCAGCTGGTCTTCTCCTGTCCTCATATTCATCTCTGCTACTGCTGATCCTCTCAGCTAGAATGGTTCCTCCCCACCACCTATCATGGTAAGTGGCCATCTACCACAAAGGCTGGACATTTTCCATGCTGTATCTCAATATATGCAATCATCTGTCATATAACATTATTATTCCTATTGTATAGATAAGGAAAGGAAGGCTCAGACTCAGGAACCTGACAAACCTCACAAAATGTGGAACCAGGATTTGAACCCAGGTCTGTTGCATGCCAGAATCTGAGCATTTAATAACTGCTTTTCCTCCCATCTCTGTGGTATAACTTCTGGGGTCCCACTGAGACCTAACGCTTTTTGGAAACTCAGATTGACAGCCAGGCCCACATTGTTCCCACCTATCCTATTGGTCAGAACCATAGAGCTGAACACTGAATTGTTATCTGATTGCTCTGTTTGTATCTGTTTCATCTCACAACTGAATTTTCAATTCAAGGGAACTAACTGATAAGACTCCTGACACAAAACACACGCGTGGAGCACTTAGGTTACTGGTATATATTTTATTAAGGATCTAGGTATGCTCCCTGAGGGGGGATCATTCACCCCTCCCTATTCTCCGACTCTGAGAAGAGGAAACAGTAATCTGATTGGACTGGTTTCCAAGACTAGTGAGTGGGATCAGTGTGAAATTCCAGGATGCCCCACTTTATTCCTTCTTTTCTCCTTGTGGCTTATGTGGCAAAGTAAGACAAAATCAACTCCCAGGTGAGAGGTACTCTTTTTTAATATATATATACTAGAGTCCCAGTGCACAAAAATTTGTGCACTCGGGGGGAAGGGGGGGTCCCTCAGCCTGGCCTGTGCCCTCTCGCAGTCTGGGACCCCTCGGGAGATAACGCCCTGCTGGCTTAGGCCTGCTCCCGGGTGGCAGAGGGCAGGCCCAATCCCTAGGTGTAGCCCCTGGTCGGGCTCAGAGCAGGGCCAAGTGGGGAGTTGGGGTGCCGCCCGCTGTCATGCACAGTGCAGGGCGGATTGGGAGGTTGCGATGCCACCCCCAGTCAAGCTCAGGGTAGGGCCAATTGGGGGGTTGGGGCACCACCCCCTGTCACACTCAAGGCAGGGTCGATGGGGAGGTTGCAGTGCCACCCCCTGTCACGCACAGAGCAGGGCCCATCAGGGGGGTTGGGGCTCCTTACTCTGTCACGCACAGAGCAGGGTCGATCAGGGAGTTGGGGAGCTCCCCCTTGTCACGCACAGAACAGGGCCCATCAGGGGGTTGAGGAGCTCCCCCCTGTCACTCAGAGAGTAGGGCCGATAGGGGAGTTGGGGCACCGCCCCTGTCACACACAGAGCAGGGCGGATCAGGGGGTTGGGGCGCTGCCCTCTATCACCCACAAAGCAGGGCTGATCAGGGGTTTGGGACGTCGCCACTGTCACATTCAGGGCAGAGCCGATGGGGAGGTTATGGCTCTACCCTGTCACACACAGAGCAGGGCCCGTGGAGGGCAGGGGAGGGGGTGGTTGGGGCGCCGCACCCTGTCACACACAGAGCCGCAGGGCGATCAGAGGTTGGGGAGCTCCCCCGTATCAGGCACAGAGCACGGCTGATCAGGAGGTTGGGGTGCCTTACCCTGTCACGAATAGAGCAGGGCGGATAGAGAGGTTGGGGCCCCACCCCCTGTCACACACAGAGCCGCAGGGTGATCAGGGGGTTTGGGTGCTGCCCCAGGTCACGCTGATCCCGGTGCTGGGAGGCATATTACCCTTTTACTATATAGGATAGAGGCCTGGTGCATGGGTGTGGCTGGCTGGTTTGCCCTGAAGGGTGTCCTGGATAAGGGTGGGGGTCCCCACTGGGGTGCCTGGCCAGCCTGGGTGAGGGGATGAGGGCTGTTTTCAGGCTGGCGGGTGACGGAAGCTCCCAACCGCTCCTTTTTTTTTTTTTTTTTTTTTTTTTAATTCTGGGCCAGCTTTAACTCTGAGGCTCCAGCTCTTAGGCCTCCTCTGCTGAAAGTAGGTATCTGGTTTGTTTCGGTTCTATTATCGAAACAATGTATAACTCCAGCTCTGACTCCAGCTCTGAGATCCCAGCTCGCTGAAAGCTGGTTTCTGGGTTTTTTTTAGCTTCTATGTTTGTTACAATGTGCAAACTTCAGGCTCAGAGGCCTGCAAGGGAGGCGGGGAAGGTTGGAGTCCTCTGTCACTGAAGCAAGCAAGCAAGCCTCATGTTAGTTTCAAGCTGCCTGGCTGCCGGCCGCCATCTTGGCTTTCAGTTAATTTGCATATCTCGCTGATTAGCCAATGGGAAGGGTAGCAGTTGTACGCCCATTTCCATGTTTCTCTTTTATTAGATAAGGATATATATATATATATATATATATTTATTTATTCATTTATTTCAGAGAG
This sequence comes from Myotis myotis, assembly GCF_014108235.1. Lineage (NCBI taxonomy): Eukaryota > Metazoa > Chordata > Mammalia > Chiroptera > Vespertilionidae > Myotis > Myotis myotis. The sequence continues at coordinate 36,366,972 of NW_023416368.1, forward strand.
AAAAGGAGAGGGAGATATAGAAACATCAGTAATGAGAGAGAATAATTGATCAAATGTCTCCTGCACGCCCCCTACTGGGTATGGAGCCTGCAACCCGGCATGTGCCCTGACCCAGAATGAACTGAGACCTCCTGGTTCCCATATTTCCATCTTGCCCTCAGTGGTTGATGTTCAACCACTGAGCCACACTGGCTGAACTGAGCTTAGGTAATCTTGCTGTCTCCTATCTTATGTGTCTGGATGTAGGGTAGGTGGATTCTGAAATTTAGGTTTGAGCTAAAGATTTTGAAGAGTCTATTAGATCTTTAGAGTAGGTTAGGTTGGGTGCTCAAGCCCAACCCAGCCCAGCCTACTAGCGAGTTCTTCATTGAGCTTGAGCCAGCCAATAATAAATATTAAAGTGGTACACTATTACCCACTTGCTATTGTTTCCTGTACATGTTCTTTTCTTGAGGACCTCTAGAGATAGAATTCAGACTCCCTGGTTCCCCTAGCCAAATACCACTCTCCAGTACCCCCAAGGATCATGAGCTCTCCAACATCCCTCTTCACAGGTTCTTGGACTGACCTTCCTGGAAATTTGTGGTATGCATATGTCTGTATATGTGTTTCCTTTTCAAGTCATAGTCAACAAAGTAATATTAAGCATGAGCTTTTGTGTCAGTCTGGGTCTGACACAAAATGCCCACATAAAAAGAAATAAGGAAGAAGCCAGGATAGGCTTTGAGGAACATCAGACTGTGACACAAGTCATATCTCAGGTGAGAGAGAAAAAGAAAGTTGGGAAGAAGTGTCTGATTTTTTCATAAAGTCAAGGGAAAGTTCAGCAAATGCATCAGGGAGTTCTTGAGCCAAAGGTGGCTGTCAGAAGCAGAGAACTGCTCATGGGAAGTGTGGCCTCAGTGCAAAACCAAAACAATTTTCAAAGAGTAGTATCTGGCCCTTAATTATTCTCTTTAAAGTCAGAGGACGGTAAAATCAGTTTCATTCCATCACAGCTTCCATGCCTTGTCAATAATTGCTGCCTGCCTTGACCTGTCATTGTAAAACCATTTTCATTTCTTTCTTAGACTTCTATTTTCAACCAGTAAGAGGAAACATCTTTGAGACAAGATATATTTTGAATGAAAAATAGAAGAACCACAGTTTATTCCAGGAGGCTTCCAGCTGAGCACATGCAGACTGTCCAGAGCCTATTATCTTGGCAAGTCTTAGGAAAATTCCAAAGACATTATACCTTTTTCTAATGTTTCATACTCTGAAAACAAATTGGGTTCTCATATTCCTCATGTCTATGCCTATCACCTAACAACTTTTTTGTTGGAAAGGTGTGACCCAGGCCCAGTACATAAGGACTGTATCATATCTGAGGCCACGATTCTCTGAAGAATCGTGGAAGTTGCTTGTGATCCTGTCACTCTCTGGTGGGAGCCACAAACAGGATGCTGAGTCTCTAGAGCAGCGGTTCTCAACCTGTGGGTCGCGACCCCTTTGGCGGTCGAACGACCCTTTCACAGGGGTCGCCTAAAACCATCCTGCATATCAAATATTTACATTATGATTCATAACAGTAGCAACATTACAGTTATGAAGTAGCAATGAAAATAATTTTATGGTTGGGTCACAACATGAGTAACTGTACTTAAAGGACCAGAAGGTTGAGAACTACTGCTCTAGAGCATTCTTTTTTTGATTTTTTAAAAATGATTTGAGAGAGAGAGAGAAAAACATAGATGCATCCACATTGATTAGCTGCCTCCTGCATGCCCCCTGCTGGGGATTGAGTCTGAAACTCAGGTATGTGCCCTGATCAGGAATCAAACCGGGGTCCTCCTGGTGCATGGGTCAGTTCTTAACCACTGAGCAACACTGGCTGGGCTCTAGAACATTCTCGTAGTAGACAGACATTAGAGGCTCTGACTCTAGCACAATGCCTTGTTAGAGTCCATAATGGTTTGCCAATTTAGTTAACTATATAGATGCCTTTTTGTTATAACTGTGTAGAGAAAGCTGGTTCCTCAACAAAATTCTTACTTCCTTGGCATAAAGTTTGGCATGAAACTAATCTGGTCCTATGATTAGTTCTGGCCAGTAGAAGCTGAGTGGAAGTGAAGTGAGCCACTTTCAATCCAGCCCTTACTTCCAACATGTGTTCCTCTCTCTTCTTCTCCATTGACTTGTGTGCTGAACAAAACTTACAGAATGCAAAGGAGCATGGTTCCTGGGTCCCTCTCCCACCTGCATCAGATCATTACATAAGAGAGAAATAAACTGTACTGTGTAAAGTCACTGGGAGTTTAGAGTTATCAGTCATAAATATTTTCACTATTAATAGCACAGCTTTTTTTTTTCCTTAAGAGTCATGACCTGTTCTAGTCAGACTTTTCTTTTTCTTTTAATTTCTTTTTAAGTATTGTTGAAAGTATTACATATGTCCCTTTTTTCCCCATTGCCCACTTCTAACCTGATCCTGCCCACTGCTCCAGGCCTTAACCATCCTATAGTCTATGTCCATGGGTTATGCATAAATGCATACAAGTTCTTTGGTTGATCTCTTCCCACCTACCCACCCCCACCTTCCTGAGATTTGATACTCTGTTCTCTCAACTTTGTCCTCACCATGGGGGCTGTCTTTGTCCTCAGGCTGCCTTCCCTTATGGGACCAAAGTAAGTACAGAAGGTTCTCTCTTCATATCTGCAGCTTCTACATCCAGAAAAAGGGGTGGGGGTGGGGGCAAGGGAAGCTGTCACGCCTGCTGGCTAGCTCTTGAGAGGAAATTTCTTTCTCAAAGTCCCTGTTGGACTTCTTGTCATTGGACTTAATTGCACCATGTGCCCCTTCCTGAACCATTCAATTTGGCAAGGATATGGAATTACCCCATTTAAAACCTTATAATGCAAAAATACCCATAATTACAGAGTTTGTAGAAGTGGGTTACCTGTGGCATTACCAGCTCTTGCCAGTCCTGGACAATGATATCCATGAAGTTGTGGGTGTGATGTGATCATTTGCTTATTCCCTAATACATACTTATTTCAACTTTATATCTTAAAGTTATTTAAAGTTTTGTCTAATACCTAATTATATTATGTTAACACTAGAGATATACACACATCACACTTTGGCAATACTGGCTTTGATAGAAGAGGGAAAGAAAGTGAATGGTGTTAGAGGATGAGCTATGGATGAACAAAGGGTGGAGTTTGTTACAGGGACAATGAATCCCCCTATTATGTAAAAGAGGATTCACTGAGAAATGTTGGGAAATGAGAATGAAAAATTGGTGGATTGTGAATGACCTTGAGTTCCAGGCTGAGGAATTTGGGTATTATTACATAGATAAATGATAGCCTTTCTGAGCTTTTCATCATGAGGTGATGAAAGAATTGTTTTAATAATATTAAACTGACAGGTCTATAAAGAATTTATTGGAGTGAAAGTTCTTTGCAATTACAAAGAAATAAAGGTAGCATGACTTAAAGTAGAAGAAGGGAAACATAGGAGGGGAACATTTCAAGGAGTGAAGAAATCTGATGTGCAGCATGAAAAGAATGCATAGTCTAGAGTGATTCCAAGGTTGTTAGAATAGGTTCTCTAATACAGGAGCCCATTTAGCCTGGAGACATTGAGTGTGTGTGTGTTGGGAGAGGTTCTCTGATTAAGATTTTTGGCTGACCCAGAGGCAAGTTCCTTATTCAGCAGACTTCTGAGTCTTTCCTAATACATCACTGCATCAGGAGTGGGAAAGTTTGACCCTAAAAGGGCAATGACACCACTGAGTAAGTGGTTTCAACACATCAGTCCTGAATGTCAGACCCCATAATCTATGCTGAACCTCCTTCCCCATCAAGACTAGAGCTAGACACCTCCCTTCTGACAAAAAAACCCTGCCCCACTTCTGCCCCTGCCCCTTAGTGGTGGTCACATCCCTCCTCCCTTTAGAAGTCCCAGCCAGGCCCTGCACCACAAACCTGTGACTGGTTTTTCATGTAAAGGACTATCAGAGTCCTATTTCTGGAGCATAAAATCTTCCTGATATCTGTTGGGCATCATCTTAGAAGAGTGGACAAAAGGAGCAGGTGATGGAGAGAAACTGCTGTGGGACAGTCAATCTTGGCACAGAACAGCATTGGCGGCCTTCCTACTCACTCACCGTAGGGTATTTTACAATCATTTCCACCCTATATCCTAGACCAGCCGTGGGCAAACTACGGCCCGTGGGCCGGATCCGTCCCGTTTGAAATGAATAAAACTAAAAAAAAAAAAAGACCGTACCCTTTTATGTCATGATGTTTACTTTGAATTTATATTAGTTCACACAAACACTCCATCCATGCTTTTGTTCCGGCCCTCCGGTCCAGTTTAAGAACCCATTGTGGCCCTCGAGTCAAAAAGTTTGCCCACCCCTGGGATAGACGCTCAATTCAGGAACTGCCCCCTGGTGGTCAGTGCGCTCCCACAGCCAACCTCCCGCAGCTGGCCAACCTCTCGTGGGCCCTCCCCCCAGCCAGCTGGCCTGATCGGGACTATGCGAGAAGGTCCCCATAGGCCCCTATCACTGGCCAGGCTGAGGGACCCTACCTGTGCACGAATTCGTGCACTGGGCCTCTAGTCCTATCTAATAAAAGAGGAACATGGTAATTGGCGTACAACCGCTACCCTTCCCATAGGCTAATCAGGGCGATATGCAAATTAACCACCAACTAAGATGGCAGCTAATTTGCATACTGCAGGCAGGATGGGACAGCGCCATCCTGCCTGACCCTCCGCCATCTAGGCCTGCTATCTGTGACCTGGATGGCGGGCGACCCAACCCAGGGCTAGAGGGGCGTGACCGCAGCTGTCCCCCACTGGCCAAGACCCCAACCCGCTACGCGCCGGCAGACCAGGCCGGGAGGGGCAACTGCGGCGTCTGCCTGCAGTCACGACCCCAACCCGCTCTCTGGGTAGAGCGGGTTGGGGCATGACTGCAGGCGGACCCCCCGAACCACTTTCACTGGCAGACCGCCAAGCCCCCTGTGTGCACCCTGGGCTGCGGCGGGGATGGGGGGGGGGCTTGGTGGCGCGAACAAGCCGTCTAAACCACACCCCCAGCCAGGACCCCAGTGTGGGGCCCAGGGCGGGCGGGGCCTCCGCAGCTGCAGTGTTTGGACCCAGGCCTCCAGCCTGCCCTGGGCTCTGCTCAAGGAGGGGCTGGGGGCCTGGGGTTTACTAAACTTTACTGGAGCTGCTCCCCACACTCCAGCTCCTGCCCCAGAACCACACTGCCCGCATCAAGGCTCCTGGCAGCTTCCTGACAGGTGGGCAGGAGGAGAGCTGAGTAGAGCAGGGCTGCAGGGAGCCATGGAAGGGCTGGGCCGTGGGAGCCAAGCTCCTGGGGGTCTGAGGAGAGAGCCTGAAGTTAGAGGAACCTTTGGCAAAGCGGCTGCCAGGAGCCGCGGCCATGGGGTCTGCAGGCATGCAGACAGGCCTCCCCCTGATGGGCGATCCTGGGCAAGCGCCATGGCTTCGGGGGAAGCGGCTGGCCAGGAGGCAGGCGGCCCAAGGTGGGGTGCACTGGAGGGGGCTCAGGCCTGGGCAGGGTGCTGGCGGGGGGGCTCTGCCTCGCCTGCAGAGAGTCAGGTTCTGTATTGGCCCCAATAGGCGGGAAACAAGAGGCGATGACTGCAGGCTTGGAAGGAAGCCCGGGCGGAGGGGCGCAGACTCTCAGCCCTGAGGCAGGGGTGGAGGGGCGGCGCCACCTCAGTGGAGGAGCGCCCCACTGCTGGGTACCCCACTGCAGTGGTCTGGTGAAGCTCCCCGCGCTGACCGGGCCTCACCGTGGCCTGCACACTTGAGAGGCCAGGACTCCTGCTCACGCGTTGGTCCAAAAACAAGCCTGCGCCGCCCCGCCCCCAGTTCTCGCCCACCCCATGGGGGTGCACACCTGCACAGTGAGTGCAAGCCTACCACCTGCTCCCCAGAATGGGGGGGCAGTAAAGAATGGGGTGGGGTGGGGGAGAGGAAAGAAAGTGGAGCATCCATGATGAAGAGGTGCTGGAGAATGAGGCTTGCAAGCCTCACGGGGAGGTTTGTTCTGTTTGCCCCGCGGCTGTCCCTTAGGAAAGGTGGAGAGTCGGCTGTGAGGGCTCCCTGCGTGAGGAGTCCAGTTTCATAGCCAACTGGAATTAGCCTCAGTTTCCTGCTCTGTAAAATGTGTTAAGCGTGTCCCAGTGCCTTCACTGAGGTTTGTGGGCCAATTGAGATACTATATAAAGAAAATGAGGGAAGAAGTGAGAAAGAAAAGGAAGGGCAAGCAACACAAAAGAAAGATTGAAGGGAACCTGTAAACCTATTGTCACTTAAATAGGGAATAGCATCAACAGTGTTGTAATGATGGTATGAAGCCAGGTGGGTACTGGAAATATCAGGGAACACTTTGTAAAGTATATGGTTGCCTAACCACTATTCTGTAACTAATAAACCTGGAACTAATACAAAATAATATTGGATGTAAAGAAATGAAAATAGAAGTGAAATTTTTCTAAATTTCAAAGTTTAAATAAAGGCTGTAAAAGGAAGGAAGGGGAGAATAAAAACAGTGTTTTTCATTTTACCACTTTATTGTCTTTTCAGTATATGAAAAAGACAGTTGTCTTTATATGGTGCTTTTATGCTTTTCTAAGTCATTATCTCATTTGATGTTCAGGGCAATTTAAAGACAAGATAATTATTCCCTCCACTATTCAAAGAAAGGAAATCCTGGTGCCTGGCCCCAATGATTCAATCGTCAATCCCTTATTGTAAAGCAGGGTTAGTGAAATTTTCTATGAGGGGTCATATCTATACTAATAAAAGCCTTGGGGGTGATCTGGCCAGCAGGAGAGGGCAGTTGGGGATGATCAGGCCGGCAGGGGAGCTGTTAGGGGGCGATCAGGCTGGCAGGCTGAAGCACTTAGGGGCAATCAGGCAGGCACGCAGGTGAGTGGTTAGGAGACAGCGGTCCAGGATTGTGAAAGGGATGTCCAACTGCCGGTTTAGGCCCGATCCTGGCAGTCGGACATACTGGGATCAGGCCTAAACCAACAGTCGACATCCCCCAAAGGGTCCGAGATTGGAGAGGGTGCAGGTTGGGCTGAGGGACACCTCCTCCCGTGCACGAATTTCGTGCACCAGGCCACTAGTTAATATATAATACAATACATAATTGCGCTTTATTATTTTTATAATTTAGTCAGCATCATTTTTCTTCCAATGTTAAAAATAGAGAAAAAACATGTAATTGTCAGATGTAGTCATGATACTTTTTCTTTATTCCATTTTGATAGGCCTTTCTTAACATCAGTCTGGTAAGTCGTTTTTCTTTAGAGGCATAAACCAACATCTTTGTTTGTGTAAGTAAAAGAAAGGCTGCCTTGGGAGTTAGGGACTTGGACTCAGATTGTGACTTATTTGAGCAGTGCTCTGGGGCCCACCTGTCCACTTCAAGGTCTTCAAGGTGTCTTACGTGCTGTGAGTTCCCTGTCTGTCTCAGAGCACTGGGTGAGGAGCAATAGAAAACGCTTATGTGAAAGCACTTTGAAAAGCATAAAGAGCTAGTACACATCTCATGGCTTTGTTGTAAAGATTACATGAATTACTATTTATTTGCCTGGTGCCTGACATATGGTAATTGCTCAATTAATGTTAATTATTATTGTTACCCCTGCTTTTCCCATTTAAACCCATACCATGTTTTCTACACCAGCCAATTTTTGGAAAAATTAGAAGATAAACATTCAGGAACATTAAATTCAACTTTATAAGTGGATGAATTAAAAACGATCTGACATTTGCAAATCACTTGCCCTCTAAGTCATTTTTAGCTTCTCCTTTTGCAGTCAGTAACACATACCTAGAAAATATGAATCTTTAATGTGGACTTCCTATGAAAAGAGAGGCCTCTGTTTTTTATTTGTGCTTTGCCTGTTTCTCTGAAAAAAACCCATGTATAGCAGTCGGTTCTGAGTTCTGAGCACCGTCTTCTCATGCACTTCTCAGTGTTCCCACAGCAGGGCAGAGCAGCACCGTAAAATGAATGAGTCAGGGCAGCTGCCAGCACCTTACTGGATTCTGCAATCTGATTTGAAACCTTGTGAATGCTTTGTTTGAGGTTGTGCTAATGAAATTTACAGGTCATTCCTGAAGAGCTTTCACACCCTCTGAGCATTGTGTGTGTGTGTGTGTGTGTGTGTGTGTGTGTGTGTGTGTCCAATATAATCCAAACGACATAATGTTTATTCTGTAAAACTGGCTTTCCTTTTGTCGGACCATTCCTTTGTGGGAGGTAAGAGAAACTTGGCCTTATGCTGGAGCCAACCACTGGTTTTGCTGTTGTGATTGAGAAACGATCCACCGGATGCTCCTGCTGGTCTTTTCACTCCTTACGTGCGGGAGCAAAATGCCAATAGGATGCATCCGAGGTGAGTTAGATCTCTAACGGCGTTGCTGGTTCATTTTCACAGCCTGTTTGATAGTTACACAGGGATCTACATATTTTGTTGAGGCTTTTGCTAAATCCTGATTTCTAGAGTAATCTGTAAGTAGGTCTCTGTATAGACACTAGTAAATTAAAGTATAAAAATAGTGAATCAGCATATATGGACAAAAGATTCCAATGGTTATTTAGTGTAAACCTAATCACTTACTATTAACTTTTTTTTTCAATCTTGGCAATATTTTCAGACAAGTTCCTGTGAGTGATAGCATTTACTTTGCTACCTCACTTTCTGTAAAGCCTAGAACCTTCACTGACACCAGTACTTTTCTATGATTTAATTAATGCCCAAATAAAAAGACTTCCTAATCCCTATTTTGAGCAAGTTATAGTGTGGTGTGTGTTTGTGTGTGTGTGTGCATGCTTAGGGCTTATTTGGCAGATTCACATGTAAGTCGATAAGTATTTGTTAAATACCATGTACTGAACACTCTGCTAACATGGGGAATATAATACAAGCAAAGAATATAGACTTTGTGAATGTACAGTTTGGAGTTGAGTGATAAGACATAGGAGGTAAGACCCGTAGATGTGAAACAGCTTTTAGCATTCTAAAACTTTAACATTGGAAGTGGATAAGCACTAAGGTTTTTCCAGTTCTAAAAATCTGATTCTATGACTTCACTGACGAAGAAACAGAATATATAACCAGATGCTAAATTTTATGGCATAGCTTTAAGGACTGCCTTGGAAAATTTATAATGACAATAATGATTCAAGAGTAAGAGAGCAACCAAAGGACTTATGCATACATATCAGCATAACCAATGGACACAGACACTGGGGCGGTGGGGGCTTGCCCGGGATGGGAATGGCTGGGGCGGGGGGGGGGGTTGGGGTGGGGATAGGGTTGAGAAGGGTCAACTGGGGAAAAAGAAGACATATGTAAAACTTCAGACAATAAAAAAAAAAGAGTGGGTTTTTATTTTTTTGGTTCCAGAAACTGTTACTAATAACCAATTAAGGTACAAAAGGAAGAATTCTTATCTTTTTCATTCCTTTTGTTAAAAAACACACATCTATGGGCTTTTTTACTATATTCTTAACAAAGGGTGCTTAGGATAAAAATTGAGCATTGTAATCTTCCCAGTGCCCTTTTTTTGATTTTGAGAGAGAGAGAAACTTCCATGTGGGAGCTGCCATCGCTTCGCTGCCACCTATACCCCCCATACTGGGGATCGAGCCCGAAACCCGGCGTGTGTCCTTGGCTGGGAATTGACCGGCAACCTTTTGGTGCACGGACAACACCCAACCAACCGAGCCACACTAGCCAGGGCTTCCCAATGCCCTTTCAGGGTATATTAACTATCTTAAAAGCTAGTTTTCATTTTAACTTAATCATCGAGTATTTCAGGAGCAACCCATTGTGTGTAAGCCACAGGGAATGCAAAGACAAATAAGAATCAGCCTTATTGTTCCACATTATCCATACTGAGCTTATTATATTTATGTGATTTCTGAGGAACTGTACTTATTCTGAAATATATTCTTCCTCACAGGATAACAACAACATAAGGAATGCTTTTCTTGTATGTCCACATAAAAGAGCCACAATATCTGTGGCTTCTCAGAAGTCAGTGGCTATTCTCAGACCATAATTTCAATGTTGGCAGAATCTTCTACACAAATGAATTCCAAATCCACATCCCTCACTTTGAACACTTCTGAATTCCAGTCATAAAACTCCAACCACTTAGTGTAAATGCACTTGGATACCCTGCTCACCTCAGCTGAACTTCACTGTGTCATCGTTATCCACGCCCCCTTCTCCCAATAGAGTTGTCTAATGGTGTGTGCCACCATTGTGTGTTCACCTGTGGTTGAAATTTTTGAGCTATCTTAGACTCCTTCTTCCTTACATCTCATGATCTGCCACTAAAGCCTGTCAATTCTTACTTCGTAATTTCTCTCATACGAGACTCCTCCTTTTGACTTCTGAACTCAATGCTCTAAATGATCACCTCTCTCTTACCTCCTCACCCTCTGGCTCTCTGTCCCCTTATCTAGCCAGCCATCATTTGATATTGATTTTTCAAAAGCATGACTTAGATCTCTAAGGTGCTTCTGGTTCAAAGATATTATAATTCCATTATTCAAGAACATTTAGAACTTCCCTGTTACTTGAAAGATTAAGTCCAAATTGGTATTCAAGGATTTCCAGTCCAGTTCCAGCACACATTTCCAATTATACCCATATCAGGACCATTTGCAACAGATTTGATCATGCATTCACGCCTTAGCACTCTTGCACATTGTGTCTGCTTATTCATATGTTAATCACTTGTCCAAGCTAAGCCCTGTGATCATTTTTTTTTTCCAGTTGAATCTTCCTTGACTGCTCTACACACAGTGGTCTCTCCATTGGCTGAATCAACAGCAATGTCTGTTCTCATATATGGCCTTGTTGTGTGTATGAGGTTTATAATTCTTCCACTTAAATGGAGGCTGTCCACTATTCTTTATATCTCCTATTGCAGATAAAGCAGCTCTCAGTATATATCTGTTGATCAGCCAACTGAATGAATGGTTTAGTAAATGGAGAATGAATGAAAAGATAGACTAAGGTAACTTGGACTCAAAGTCTTGCATATAATATTGACTTAAAACTTCAAGAAAAGCCGAAACCGGTTTGGCTCAGTGGATAGAGCGTCGGCCTGCGGACTGAAGGGTCCCAGGTTCGATTCCGGTCAAGGGCATGTACCTGTGTTGCGGGCATATCCCCAGTAGGAGATGTGCAGGAGGCAGCTGATCGATGTTTCTCTCTCATCGATGTTTCTGACTCTCTATCTCTCTCCCTTCCTCTCTGTAAAAAATCAATAAAAATATATTTAAAAAAAAAAAAAAAAAAAAAACTTCAAGAAAAGCATTATGTTCTTTCCAAATGCTTTGACTAAACTATAGTCAAGTCAGGAGGAAATGTTATCTGTCCTTCTGGAGCAAATTATAGACTTGGGAAGTTAGTCAGGAAATTTATTCTGAAGTGCCCAGAGGGTATTAGTAGCTCTGTATCCTTCTGAACCTCAAGTCTCTGAATATTTCATGAAGACTGTAGGACATTCACATAGATATGAGACTTGCCTTAGCCCTGTCCAGAATAAATTGAAAACCAAAAGTTAACATCCCTGATCTTCTTCCCAGATTTCTGAGGAATGCTTGTACCATGAAGGCACCAAGTACCCCTCTGCATTCAGTCCAGAGGTTTTGACAAATATCCACTGACCTGTGGTAGATATTCAGCAGAGCTATCGGCTTCAGCATGGGGCACTCTATCCTTAGGGGTGGCCAAGGGTGTGGCATGATTAAAATTACCTTAGGATTCAAAGCATAGAGTTTCTCTGCCTAGATTAGCACACATATAAGTCCACACAGTACTTAAGGGTCCATTTATTAACTTTCTATGGGTAATGGGACTGAGAGGGAAACTGATGAACTCACTCTGTATCCTTTTTACTGATAATAATATGCACTATTTAGGCCTATCCATTTGTATGGAGTGAGCATGATGAAATATTAAAAAGTTGTTTTATTATATTTTAAGATTGTTTTATTGTGGTATGGTTCAAAAAGTGAAGTGAGACATTTGATTAAAGCCCTTTATTCTAATACTAATCAGTTTTCTGTGTACATGGTTAAAATATTTCCTCTTGGTCCAACTTCCATGATCATTACTGCCTTGGGTCTGTGAGATTGTTGACCAAACAAGTTGACTTGTAGAAGTTCTAATATTGCCACCTTTCTATGATTGGTTTCCTACACAGCAGCCAAAGGGGCTTCCTCTCTTTCACATGCTTGTTGTCTGGGAAGGAAAAGGAACCCTTTATTGACACTGTGATAATGCTTTAGTTTGAGGCTGGGATTTCACAATAATCAAAGAGTACATACACAATTCTCCTGTTCTCAACGACAGGTGCTCTGAGCCTGCAAATATTCTTCTAGTTTTCCTTAGGAAGTTACTGTACCTGAGCCTCTGCTTATGCCTGGGGAGCTCAGCTGGGTGGAGCATGGTTCCTATATGCCAACATTGCCAGTTCGATCCCCAGTCAAGGCACACACAAGAATTAATCAATGAAAGCAAAAATGAGTGGACCAACAAATTGATGTCTCTCTCTCTCTCCCTCTCAAAAAAACAAAACAAAAAACAAGCAAAAGTGTTGTGTTTACTTAGTCCCCCCCTCCAAAACTACTCCCTGTAGAACTGTACTACATTTCCTAGTCTTTGAGGATTCTAAGATGCTGCGATTTCCAGTGAGTCTTGGTCAATTTAAACAGATGACTACTTAGTGTCAACACCACCATAGTGACAGAAGCACATCATTGAGAAATTAATAACATTAATAATTGACACATAGTACAAGATACTGAAGATGACTCTTTTGACCAGGAGCCATTCATTCATTCATTCATTCATTCATTCATTCATTCATTCAACAAACAATTCCTGAGCACTTACTTTGTGCCAAGCACCATGCTAGTAACTGGGATACAAAGGTGAACAGGATAACAAAGTTCCTCATCTTCATGGATTTTATGTTCTTATAGGCAAGACAGATGATAGGCAAGTAAACAAGTGAATAAATAACATTATTGCACATTGTATTTGTGCTAAGGAAATAACCAAGCATTGCAATTGGGTGGTCATGAAAGACCATTTCGTTGGGGAGGTGACATTTATGATGACTGTAAAGAAGCTACACACATGAAAAGTCAACAAAGATATTCCACAAAACATAGAACAGTAAGGGAAAAAGTAAAACCAGACGAGTAGGATCCACATTATGTTAAGAGAACCTTGAAAGATAAGTATAAAGGGTGTTTATTATGGATCCCTAAGTGGAATGGGATGACTTGAAGGATTTTAATCAGTGGTGTGGTAAGAAGTGAATTTTATATTGAAAGATAATCCTGGCTGCTGTGAAGGTGGGAATGGGGGAAAGTTAGAAGCAGGCCAGTTAGGACATATATGTGCTAAGTGTCTTCTGCTTGCTCCCACAGATCCTCCTTATACTCTGCCCCTAGGCGGTTAATCCATGTGGATTACTTCAACAGGATTCCCATCCCACTGGTTTCAGTAGGGTTTGACCAACACTCAGCTAGAGATCAGAGAAAGAGAGCGAGCTGAGGCTAATTATTCACCTGGATTCTTTCCTGCAAGGGCTGTGGGATTCTTTCCTGCAAGGGCTGTGTTCCTCAACTAAGGTCCTCGCTTCTTTTGAGGTGCCTACTCTTTATGATTTCTCCTTCTTTTGGGTTCTGGTAGCCTTTTCAGCCCATCATCCTTTTGAGGCTATAGCAGCTCTGATGCTGCTAGCCTGGGTTCCTTAACTCCTTTGTTCCCTTACCCCTGTATGCTTGTTTGAAGATAAGCCTAATGCTCTAGATCACCAGGGTTGGATAGATTCTTTCAGGCTAAATCACTTTCCTGGATTCCTTCTTTCACTTTGTCTTTGACTTCTGTAAATTCGTTACTTTCTTGCCATCTCAGCAACTCCCTTAACATGGTCGCCATTGTGTATTGTTTAACTTTTGTACTCATTGATTGCATTGGGAGTGTCATTAGGATATCAAATCAACAGGATTGGCCTCCAGAATATCCCAATTATTGGTTGGACACATGACACAGGCTGAGATAATTTTAGTCTCCAATGGCTGGTCCAGGCTGTGCATGTGCTCTGAATGGGGGCAATCAGTGACCTTCTCTAGGATTCTTCTAACCAGAGCCAACAGGGAAGGGGATTTTCCCCCTCTGCTTAATGTTGAGCTATGAGGATGTGATACCAGAATTTCTGGCATGCATTCTCCTCCCCCCTCCCTTCAATGAGGCCAAAGTCTGTTTGCGATGGAAGAGGTTGAAGCCACGTAGAGATCAGCAAAGATTAGAGTTGGGTTGAATTGCAAAAATTGAAAAAGTGACAGAATAAAAGAGGACTGAGGAGGTATCAGGTTTCTAGTTATAATTGCTGAGATTCTTGAAGTTGCATAAGTTCCTGCAGCTCTTCCTTTGATTCTGTGACAAATCCTGATATCCTTCGAATAAATTCTTAAGTTGGAGTAAATGGGCATCCAATGGGAGCAGCATTGTGGGATACTCAGTAGACAGCTTCGTGTTACACACTTACCAGTATGACCCGTTGCAGACTAGCAGCTTGTGAAACTAACCAGGTGTCATTCCATCTAATCCCAAAGGAAGACTATGCAAGCCTAGCTCTCTGGCTAAGGATTTAGGGTTGGAGAGACTAGTTTTGAGTTCTGCACACGACTCCCGATTCAGAAGCTCATCAAAGGTAGCTAAAGTGAGGCAGTCTTTACCATATCATCAAAGATAAAATTAAAGCTGCAGTCAAGTCTACATTAGGAGAAATTAGCTTTTTTTCTTTTCTGTTGCATTTCCGGCTGTAGCAAAAATACTGGCGGATAAGGTATCTTGAGATATGACTGAATATTTAGAAAGTGAATTTGAAAAATTAATCTCAAGATTACTTTCACATTTTGCTTTTGGAAAGAAAAAACTAACACCAGATTTTACAACAACTTTTAAACATTTCCTCAAGAAGAAAGGAGAAGCACATTACATTAGTATTCATGGTCCTTCCCTGTTTAAAGCTTGTCAGATTTGAGGTTTCAAACAGTTGGTAAGCAAAACTGAGTCACAGTGCTAAAATCAAGTTATTTACCTGACTCCAATGTTAAGTGGGTTCTGGTGCAGTTGATTGATTTCAGAGAGGAAGGGAGAGAGAGATAGGAACATCAATGATGAGACAGAATCATTGATTGGCTGCCTCCTGCATGCCCCCTACTGGGGATTGAACCCACAACCCAGCATGTGCCCTGGGCTAAAATCGAACCTGAGACCCTTCAGTCCGCAGGCCAATGCTCTATCCACTGAGCCAAACCGGCTAGGGCAAACTCCACTTTCCAACTGCTTCCTGAGAGACTCAGTCAACTTTGAAGACCAGTTAAAATGCGAGTCCATTTACATCACCATCGGTGGAGTTCCTGAACTCTAACCAGGCAAAACAAATGATGTGCAGGTGAGGACAGCACTTCTACTCTCAACTGCTCTTTCAAAGCCCAACAGGGTCAAGGGAAATGACAAAGCCAGCTCTTGGTCTGAAACATCATCCAAAGGGGTAGCCATGCACACAGTACCTAATGGTGTCTCTCTCTCTCTTCCTTTTCCCCTTGCTCTCCCACCTACTGTCCTCTCCATCTGTATTAGTTTCCTATTGCTGTTGTAACAAGTTTCCACAAACTTTGTGGCTTAAGACAACACAAACGTATTATCTTACAGGTCAGAAGTTGGAAACGGGTCTCCCTGGGCTAAAATCATCCTGTTGGCAAGGCTGCATCACCAGGGAGGTTCTAGGAAAGAACCTCTTTCCTTGCCTTTCCAGTTTCTGGAGGTCACTTGCCTTGCTTAGCTCCTGGCCTCTCCAGCCATCTTCAAGTCAGCAATTGCAACATCCTGACCCAGCGGTGGGCAAACTTTTTGACTTGAGGGCCACAATGGGTTCTTAAACTGGACCGGAGGGCCAGAATAAAAGCATGGATGGAGTGTTTGTGTGAACTAATATAAATTCAAAGTAAACATCCTATCTAATAAAAGAGAAACATGGTAATTAGCCGTACGGCCGCTACCTTTCCCATTGGCTAATCAGGGTGGTATGCAAATTAACTGCCAACCAAGATGGCGGCCGGCAGCCAGGCAGCTGATGCGAACAGGGAGGCTTGCTTGCTTCAGTGACGGAGGAAGCCAAGCTTCCTCGACTGCCTTGCTGGCCTCTCAGCTGCACTCTAAGCAACATTGTAACAAATATAGAAGCTAAACAAAACCCCGTGCTTCAGCCAGCAGGACTGCAACATTGTTTTAAATACAGAAGGTAAACAAAGGCCAGAAACCTGCTTTCAGCAGCGGAGTTCTCATAGCTGGAGCCGAGCCTCAGAGCTAAAGCTGGCCCAGAATGGAAAAAAAAAAAGGAGCGGTTGGGAGCTTCAGTCACCCGCCAGTCTGAAAACGGCCCTCAGCCCCTCACCCAGGCTGGCCAGGCACCCCAGTGGGGACCCCCACCCTAAAGGGGGTGTGACCAGATGCAAACAGCCATCATCCCCTCACCCAGGCTGGCCAGGCACCCAAGCGGGACCCCCACCCTGATCCAGGACACCCTTCAGGGCAAACCAGCCGGCCCCCACCCGTGCACCAGGCCTCTATGCTATATAGTAAAAGGGTAATATGCCTCCCAGCACCGGGATCAGTGGAGCAGCGAGGCCTCCTGGTACCGGGATCAGTGTGACAGGGGGCAGCGCCCAAACCCCCTGATCGCCCTGTGGCTCTGTGTGTGACAGGGTGCGGGGCCACAACCTCCCTATCCACCCTGCTCTGTTCGTGACAGGGGGGAGCTCCTCAACCCCCTGATCGGCCCTGCTCTGTGCCTGATAGGAGGGAGCTCCCCAACCCCCTGATCGCCCTGCAGCCCTGTGTGTGACAGGGTGCGGCGCCCCAACCCCCCCCATCGGCCCTGCCCTGAGTGTGACAGTGGCAGCGCCCCAACCCCCTGATCCGCCCTGCTCTGTGTGTGACAGGGGGCGGTGCCCCAACTCCCCTATCAGCCCTGCTCTGTGAGTGACAGGGGGGGATCCTCAACCCCCTGATTGGCCCTGCTCTGTGTGTGACAGGGGGTGGCGCCGCAACCTCCCCATCTACCCTGCCTTGAGTGTGACAGTGGCGGCGCCCCAACCCCCTGATCCGTCCTGCTCTGTGTGTGACAGGGGGCGGTGCCCCAACTCCCCTATCAGCCCTGCTCTGTGAGTGACAGGGGGGAGATCCTCAACCCCCTGATTGGCCCTGCTCAGTGTGTGACAGGGGGTGGCGCCGCAACCTCCCCATCTACCCTGCCTTGAGTGTGACAGGGGGCGGTGCCCCAACCCCCCAATCGGCCCTACCCGGAGCGTGACTAGGGGTGGCATCGCAACCTCCCGATCCACCCTGCTCTGTGCATGACAGGGGGCGGCGCCCCAACTCCCCAATCGGCCCTGCTCTGAGCCCGACCAGGGGCTGCACCTAGGGATTGGGCCTGCCCTCTGCCACCCGGGAGCAGGCCTAAGCCAGCAGGTCATTATCTCCCGAGGGGTCCCAGACAGCGAGAGGGCACAGGCCAGGCTGAGAGACCCCCTCTCCCCCCCCCGAGTGCACAAATTTTTGTGCACCGGGCCTCTAGTCATTACATAAAAGGGTACGGTCTTTTTTTTTTTTTTTTTTTTTAGTTTTATTCATTTCAAACGGGCCGGATCCGGCCCGCAGGCCGTAGTTTGCCCACGGCTGTCCTGACCTCTGCTTCCACCATTGCATCTCCCTCTGACTTTGACAAAGACTTCTCTGATTCCCTCTTTTACTACTAAGGACCCTTGTGATCACACTGGCTCCATGCAGATAACCTGGGATAATCTCCCCATTTCAGATTCAGTTGATCAGCAACCTTAATTTCATCTGTAATCTAAACTTCCTTTTCATGCAACCTAACCTAACATGTTTGCAGGCTCTGGGGATTAGATGTAGGCATGGGTGGCGGGGGGAGCAAGGGGTGGGGGAGGGAGAGGTGAGGGGTTCATTATCCTGTCTACTGAACTATCTCTTTCTGGAGTCATTGCAAAGCAAAAGTACTTTTTTAAGGTAAAAAATAAGCCTAGGATGATGAAAATGTTCTGGAATTAAATAGTGGTGATAGTTGCACAACCTTGTGAATATGCTAGACACTTAATTATACACTTTAAAATGGTGGATTTTATGACATATGGATTATATCATAATAAAAAATATACAAAAGAGTCTAAGTTGATTATTTGGGTTCTATCCACTCTGCTGTTTGGTCTGTTGCTTTACTTATACACCAACAGGAAATATCACTCGCAGTCGCTCCTTCCCCAGCTTCATCTAATTCAATTTTCTACTGAGTGGGAACTAGGTTAATAAATCCAGACGTCTCAATTTCAAGAATGATTAAAGAGGAGACAGATAAACAATAAAATAAAATGTATTGGAGTGTCAAGGATGCTTTAGATATCTGAGGCTTTTAGCCCCGAGACCAACCTCAGTCACACTCCAGCAAGTCTTCTTATTGGGCTGCACATAACTTGGAATAATCCCCAGATAAGTGAAGTATGCACTTGAAAATGTGCTAGGAAGGTATGCACAGAAGCTTGAATGGTTCATGCTAGTGACCACTATGAAGGAGGGAATGTAGACAATCTCAAAGCAGCTGCAGCTACACACCAAACTAGCAAATAGGAGGCCCACGTGGGCAGGAAGCATTCCAGGTAGGTTTTAATGACACGAAATCATGGCGAGGTAAAGGAAGAAAAGAGCGCCAGGGGTCCTTTCTCTGCAAACAGCTTAAATTACCCCGAATCCATGAGTAAGCCCTCTTCTATCTGACAACAGAGCCCCAGGAGAGATGGGAGTGTTGGTCCCAGGATCCCAGGGCACAGACACAAACCATTAGGTGGGCCAGAGGTTCAACAGACTTCCCTTTGCTATAGACCTCCATGTTCTATGGATGGAATATATGTGGCTGTTTGCAGCAGGCTTTCCCAGCTTTACTTCTTAAGCATCAACTTGGTTAGAAGGGAGAAGACATTAGAAATAAGGAGTGTGGAGCTGGAGAAGGTACAGTGTCAGATATTACTGAAAACTGAATCCTTGAACTGCCATTCCTGTTGGGGTATGCTACAATAAGAAAACGAACTAGATACTCTGGCTGCCTCCTTTATCTCTGTACTCACCTGAGGGGAAATTCAAAACTTACGTTGACAAAAATGGTATTTGTAGTTGCTGAAATTACTTTTCTTCACTTTGAAAAGTGCTTTTATTTTTCAGGAAATCTCGTAACATTTATTAATCCTCCCACACTGCTATCATAAAAGACAAACCTGAGATAAGCTCTCCCCCCGCTTTTTTGCTTTGAGTTTGCATTTAAAAGAATATGATGCTGCAAGAGAGGTTTTAAGAATTTACAAGGAACTCAAATAGCTATTTACTGCCGAAATTTTGCTTCACTCTCACCAAGGGAGCACATTTATTACATTTTTCCCCTTGTGCATTTCCATTTCTGAGAAGTCTCCAGAAGTGGAAGGAAGTGGGGAATCGGTACACTTACTCCGCAGCCAGGGAGACACTTCATCTTTAATAGCTCACGGCACCAAGGGGTTGGGAATCAAATCTATTTCTTGACTGGAGACTGTCAAGCTGTGATCAATCCCATTTCCATGTTGCTCCTACAGCTGGATGTTGCTTATATTTCAAAGTCTCTGAAAATACAGGTTACAAATTTTCTAGTTTTAGATGGGGTGGGAAAGTCCTTTGATGTTTTTGAGGTGAAAACATCAAAGTGGAGTTCAGCATGTGCGCCAGAAAAAAATTATATCCTAGCTCCATACTTGGAAAAAAGGACGAAAAACAAAACCAAAGACCATGTAATTCCATGAATACATTTTATTAATTTCAGGCTTCCACAGTAATTTTATCCTAATCTCTTATGGGCTCTAGGACATGTTAAAAAAAATCAAACCAAAATTATCAGTAGGTTTATCATCTAAACCTTGATTGATTGATTGATTGATTTTTTAATATATTTTATTGAATTTTTTACAGAGAGGAAGGGAAAGGGATAGAGAGTTAGAAACACCGATGAGAGAGAAACATCAATCAGCTGCCTCCTGCACACCCCCCACTGGGGATGTGCCCACAACCAAGGTACATGCCCTTGACCAGAATCGAACCCGGGACCCTTCAGTCCGCAGGCCAACGCTCTATCCACTGAGCCAAACTGGTTAGGGCTAAACCTTGATTTATTCACAAAAATTGTGAAACATCAAATTGCTTCTGCATGCAGCATTTTTGCACAATTCCCTCAAAAAAAACTACCTCCCTCTCTCTCCTCTCTCTCTCTCTCTCTCTCTCTCTCTCTCTCTCTCTCTCTCTCACACACACACACACACACACACACACACACACACACACACACACTCACACACATGGTGTTGGTTAGTCTTTATGGACTGCAACAAAGCTTAATGCAGTAAACTTCTATTATGGGACACCTTCTCCCACAGATTTGAAGAACAGTTTGAAATAAATAATTCTTTATTTCCCAAGCTGATAGTTGGGAACCAATGCAATTAGCCTATGCTATAAACTATCAGGAAAGGCAAATAATCAGTTCCTCAAGTAGGTTATCTAAAGCAGGGTTTCTCAACCTTGGCACTATTGACATTTGGGTCCAGATAATGCTATATTGCCAGGCTGTTCTGTGCACTGTAGGACATTTAGCAGCATTCTGGTCTAGATGGCAATCCATTTGTTCAGAACTTCCAATTAGCTTTTTAAACTCTCAAGGAAGACATGTAAAAATAAGTCAACAAAAAGGAAAATAACCTGGCCAGTGTGGCTCAGTTGGGTGAGCATTGTCCCATGCACCAAGAGGTCACTAATTCCATTCCTGATCAGGGCACATGTCTAGGATGCAGGCTCGATCCCTAGTAGGGGGCATGCAGCAGGCAGCCGATCGATGATATTTCTCTCTCATAGATGTTTCTTTCTATCCTTCTCCATTCCTCTTTCTCTAAAATAAATAAAACATATTTAAAACAACAACAAAAAAGGAAAATAAAGGCAACTTGTTGGAGACAGAATTATATAGTAAAAAAACAAATAAACAAACAAAAAACACCACCCCAAACAACATAAAATTTATGTGAATATTCCAATGCATAAACAGATTTAATCATGAAAAATGTTAATAATCCCAAACTAATTTATAGATTCAATGTAATCTAAATAAAAATCCACACAGAATTTTTTGGGATAGAAATGAACAAGCTCATTCTAAAATGTATACGAAAAGGCAAAGGGCCAAAAATAACAAAGATATTTCTGAAGAAGGAGAATAAGACTTGAGACATCATCCTTCCAGATCTCAAAACTTATCGCAAAGATGCAGTAAATATGAGTGTAATATTAAACAAGATCAATGGAACAGAATAAGGAACTGAATAAAAACTGAGATATAGACAAATATATCATAGAGTTATTCTACATGTAGCCTCATTCCAATGCAGTGAAGAAAGAATGGTCTTTTCCCCAAATTTCAGATATATAATTGACAACCATATGAAAAAATGATAAATCTAGATCTCTCCAGTCTTTATCATATCAATTCCAGGAGTGTCTTCCTTTGGTATGGCAGAATATGCTCCTAATAGATCAAACCTCACAGAAATATTAGCAATGGCATAGATGTCACTTGACTAGCCAACAAGGAATCTAGAGCTACACATGCCAATGAGTTGAGAATGATCTGTAGTCCATATAAGGAAGAGGTGATATCAGAGTTAGTGGTACCTTTCTTTCAGGCTTTTCTATTTGTTAAGATCCTCACCCCAGGAACACTGCTCTGATTGTATAAACACCTAGTCTGTAATTCTTCCCAATAGAGTGCCCGAATAATCAAAGGTAGCCGAATTTTGGAGGTCATGTAATTTCTAGCTTTGGTTATTTATAGAATTAGATTTCAGAATATTATACCCCAAAATATGAGCTATTAGTCTGAGGCAAACTGAACCAGATGTCTGGCTATAAAGGAAGTAGTAGCTGGTAGGAGCACAGGAAAAAGAGAGTTATTTAAAACGTGAGATCTGAACCAAGGCCTTACATTAGCTTGGTTAGATATTTGGATCTCTATTAGTCTCCTCTAAGTCACAATTACTTGGCCCATTATCCAATGAAGGTTATTGAATTTGTATTTACAATGATATGTAATTGATCAATTGCAATACAAGCTTCCCTACTATCTGGAAAAGCAAAGAAGTAATTATTAATTAATATGGAAAAAATTTTGAGCATTCCCAGATCCCCAACATAACCTACTAAATCAGACCAAATAACACATAAAACCTAAAATAACACTAACATATAATAAAAGCAGGAATAATATGATAAATACACAGCCTGTATTAAATAGAAATAATACATGTACAGTATAGTTTCACTTATTAAAAAGACTGATTTCTCCTTAAGTATAAGATAGTGGAACACTACATTATATACACCATCAATCCATTCAAGCAATAGACTTTCCGTTTTATCCATTGCTGGATGTCACGTTGCTATTACCAGAACCAACAGTAACTTCAGCAGCTTTCAAAATGCTTTCTCTCTGCGCGTAAATAGTACAAATGGTGGACACAGGCAAGTTCAATGCACACACAATGTCTTTGTCTCGTTCACCATGATTGGAACGCTAAATTACATCCAGTTTTAATCTAAGCATAACACCCTTATGAGCTCTCTTAGACTTTTCTGATACCTTAGAACACCTCTTACTAATGGACACACAAAATAGAGATAAGGTACAGCTGCCCACAGACACATTTCAAAGCTATGGGGCCTGATGCTGAGATGGGGCTTGATGCTGTGGCTCCCAGAGAAGGAGCGGGGCTGCTCATTGTGGGGTGTGTGCAGTCTCTGTAAAGGCTGCTGCAAAACAAATGCTGAAGGTATTTTCACTTTCCACCATTTTCTGTAAAAGTGGAAAATCCTCCTTGGATTTTGTTTGGTTAGTGAACACAGGTGCTAAATGTAGATCTTTCTTAAAAAAGAAGTGGCCTAAGGTGACTGTCAAAAAGGAGAGAATGTCTGGAATTAGTTCTTTTTCAAAGAGGTGGGGAACCACCAAATTGATTTTTAAGGTCATTTGTACATGTAGGTGCAAGTGGAAATGCTATTGGCTATAATTTCCTGTGGCCTCTTTTGATGACAGAATTTCCCAGAGTTTTTGTCATGGGAGTCTGGTGATGGATGGCATGTCCAACAATTGGTAAGATAAAGAACAAATGCAGAGAGAAACCAAGATGGTGGCATAGGCAAACACCGGAGTTAGCTGCCTCGAACAACCACTTCAAAAATACAACTAAAAGACAGAACGGACATCGCCCAGAGCCACAGGAAGACTGGCTGAGGGGAAATTCTTTAACTAGAAGGAAAGAGAACAGCATACGAGACTCAGAGGAGGCAGGCGCAGTGCGGAAAATACAAAGGTGCGGAGGTACGCGTGGAGCGGGCTGGTAGCTGAGGGCGCGGTTGTCATTTTCAATTGGGAGGGAGTCTCAGATTCTGAGCTCCAGTTCTGGGCAAGTCTCTAGGGACCCAGACTCAAATGGGAGAAGCGGGACTGTCTGGCATCGGTAGGAACGCGAGAGCAGCTTTCTCTCCGAGGTTTGCAGCGGTTGCTGGGACTCTGAGAGGCAAAGCCTCTGGGGACGGGACTGAGAGCAGCCATAACTGCTCCCTCCACCCGCTCTGTTGATCCCGTTCGACCCGTCCCACCCAAGCCCTGCACAGAGCCATTTGCCAGATAGCCTCAGGCAAAGGCTAGAAGAGCACCTCACTAGAAGACAGAAGTTTTCCCACTGCAGAAACAGCTGATTCTCACAGCCAGTTGGCCTGGAGGTCAAATCCCCCTAGTATTAACTACAACAATCAAGGCTTAACTACAACAAGACTGCGCACAAAGACCACTAGGGGGTGCACCAAGAAAGCATAAAAAATGCGGAGACAAAGAAACAGGACAAAACTGTCAATGGAGGATATTCAGTTCAGAACCACACTTTTAAGGTCTCTCAGGAACTGTCTAGAAGCCGCCGATAAAGTTATTGAGATCTACAAGAAATCTAATGAGACCCTCGATGTTATGAAATTAAGCATACATGGACTGAAATAAAAAATATTATACAGACTCCCAACAGCAGATCAGAGGAGCGTAAGAATCAAGGCAAAGATTTGAAATGTGAAGAAGCAAAAAACACCCAACCAGAAAAGCAAAATGAAAAAAGAATCCGAAAATACGAAGATAGTGTAAGGAGCCTCTGGGACAGCTTCAAGCGTACCAACATCAGAATTATAGGGATGCCAGAAGATGAGAGACCAAGATATTGAAAACCTATTTGAAGAAATAATGACAGAAAACTTCCCCTACCTGGTGAAAGAAATAGACTACAAGTCCAAGAAGCGCAGAGAACCCCAAACAAAAGGAATCCAAAGAGGACCACACCAAGACACATCATAATTAAAATGCCAAGAGCAAAAGACAAAGAGAGAATCTTAAAAGCAGCAAGAGAAAGAAACTCAGGAAGGGAATACCCATACGACTGTCAGCTGATTTCTCAACAGAAACTTTGCAGGCCAGAAGGGAGTGGCAAGAAATATTCAAAGTGATGAATGCCAAGAACCTACAACCAAGATTACTTTATCCAGCAAAGTTATCATTCAGAATTGAAGGTCAGATAAAGAGCTTCACAGATAAGGAAAAGCTAAAGGAGTTCATCACCACCAAACCAGTATTATATGAAATGCTGAAAGGTATCCTTTAAGAAGAGGAAGAAGAAGAAAAAGATAAAGATACAAATTATGAACAACAAATATGCATCTATGAACAAGTGAATCTAAGAATCAAGTGAATAAATAATCTGATGAACAGAATGAACTGGTGATTATAATAGAATCAGGGACATAGAAAGGGAATGGACTCACTATTCTTGGGGGGGAAAGGGGTGTGGGAGATGCGGGAAGAGACTGGACAAAAATTGTGCACCTATGGATGAGGACAGTGGGGTGGGGGGTAAGGGCAGAGGGTGGGGTGGGAACTGGGTGGAGGGGAGCTATGGGGGGAAAAAAAGGAACAAATGTAATAATCTGAACAATAAAGATTTAATTAAAAAAAAGAACAAATGCAATTAAAAAAATAAAGAAAAAAGGAATCTTACATAGAAAAAGAACAAATGCAGTATGTTTTACTCTCTCTTTACTCCCTTTGCTGTAATGACATCATGTGGCATATAATATTGAATTTAAATTGTATATTTTCAAAATAATTTTAATGAAAAAAGGTGCCTGCAGCCACTCCATTTTTTTGACTGAATCTATCTAATATACTGTTCCCAGAAGTATGAACTTTAGAATACTATCACTGCAGGGTGTAAGTAGGTGTTACAAGAAAATGTCAGAAGAGGTAGAGAAAGATTGAGATCAAACACATTTAGGAAAAAGCAATGTACTAATCAATGAAAAGTTACTTGGTTTTGCTTTTTCCTTTACATATTTTTTAAAGCACATTTATTAAAACACGTAGTTTTACTTTTCAGTATGTAAGCCATGAAAAGTCATTAAAATGCATTGACTAATGAAATTATCAGACAAGTCAATTGTTCCTGAAAAAGAAAATGGCTGCAAAGAAGCAATGAATAATTGCTTAAATAGTTTGTGTACTCTAAGAAATAAAGCCGCAAGGAAAACAAAACCAGCCCTCTCAGGATCCTCTCTCTGCAATTGTTATATTCTGTGATGACTTCCATTCTCACTGGAATGAATCATTGTCTTATTAGAATAGCATTTATAGTCTGATTATGCTGAAATTCTTTCATAAAGCATTGATCATGTGGTCTTTTCTTTGAAAACCTGTGGGGAAACTAAATTTACATTTATACTAGATAACATTTTAAAAAAGTGTTTTTGATATTTTAAGTTTCAATTACTATTAAAAGTAAAAAAAACCTTGCATTCAAAAGATGGACTAGAGTAAGTAAAAAATGTAAGAAGGTTTAAGTTAGGATAGAAAATTAAGCATTAAAAACAGTATAAAACATGAAAAACACGCAACTAATGGTATTATAAAGGAAATTTCAGAAGTATTTCCTCATGGGAACTTGTTTGAATATTATTCATGACACATTCTACACAGTCAAGGCTGTGTATGTCTGGGTATTAAGGAAAGGGGCATGAAACTTTGGAGATTGAAAAAGAATCCTAAGTTTAACTGACCTGAAGCAAACACCCTCCTCTGGAGGGCGTACATTCCCCTGCTGTTCCCTCTGGCATCGAGCTGAGGGGAATGTTAAGATCACCTTGGTCAGTCCCTTCTCTTGTTCAAGGGAAGCCACATTTCCCATTGAACAACTTAGGAAGGCTAGTCCGTGTAATTTGTTTCATCACTTTTCTGTTGTTGAAGGACTAGTTGAACTAGCTGAGTCTTGCCAGTAGAGAATATTTATCGGATGGTGCAAGCAATTGGGCATTTAATGAGGGGGATGTCTACAGAAAAAAAAGAAAAAAAAAAGATTAGTGGTTGGAGCAGACTTTAAACTTTGTTTCTGAGATCAACAATTGCAGAGAGAGGACCCTAAGAGGGTTGGTTTTCTTTTCCTTGTGGCTTTATTTCCTTGTGGCCAGTCGAGAAGATTCCTAGACTTTGAGCTTGAAGTACATTCAGATGGTGGAGTGAGGATGGCAGTGGCAATCTGATGGATTTCCTGATTTGTAGTCTGAATGTTTTGGTGATTACATATGAGAGGTTTTGGTAAGACTGTCCCACATTGTGGTTATTTCCTGCAGCAGAGAATGAAGGATGTGATCATTCCAAAGAGCTGTCTGAGTGGCCCACTCAGCAGCAGCTCCAGGCCCAAGGTGATCTGCTCTGGTATAAACTGCAAATCCTCCAGCTTCAGCTTATAGAACTTGTTCAGAACCTGGGGGGAAAGGCAAGCTATGAAGCAACCTAGAGTCCCAATAAGGTTCTGGGCAGTCATTGTTTAATTTTCATTGATGCCAAGTCAGGGGAATGGGAGAAAAATTAGAAACATTAGTTAGCAGAGTTGAAGTCAGATATTGAAGGAAATTGCAAACATTTTAAATTTGGGTAAGTGTTGACAATTTGTGCAAGATGACAGGATTGAGTGCAATTTACAGGTAGGTAACAAAACCATGCAGTTTACAGAAGTGTCATAGCTCAGAGACAATGAACAGGACTGGAATCTGATAACCCAAAGAGTGAGCTATAGTTTCTCTACTGAAACATAAAAATCCTCTCTATGGTGTACTGGTATGTTCTTTTGATCAAAGATAATCAAAGTAAGATTATTCTCAATCACAAAAATAAGTCTGGTTTCATTAGATTTGGTTTGATTGTGTAGGTGCAGCAAAAATGGTAACTGACAATATAGAAAATTTACTTTGCTGGAAGTTTTCATGAGGAATCTCAGATTGGACTTTTCAAAGCCTCTACGTCTACAGGCTAGAAAGCCAAGCCCAGAACTCTGTATCAGATTTCACCTGCAGTGCTTATGGATTTAGGCGAATTCCTCTCTTCTTGAGGTCACCCAAATGCCCTAAAATTCCTGTGCCTGCCAGGAAGTGATCTTCCATTCTAATTTGCCAGGCTGAGAACCCTATAAACCAGATACCAGCCAGTTTTCTCAAGACAGCTTTGTAAGCATTGACTCTAACGTCAACCTTCGTTCCTTAAGGGTCTCTGGCCATATCTGATTCTAGGCACATCATTCTCAAATATGAAAACCCAGCATCTCCACTGGAGTTATAGAAATTCTGACTCAGTTCAGTGGTATGGACTCAAAGTTATTTTAGCAGTGTCATGAGAAGCTTACGCCTCAGAGTACTTGGTACAGTCCTTTCCTTCAGTCTCATAGACAGTCTATTTTTGTTGAAGACAAAGCATTCCGTTCTATAGCTATTTGTAAGTGCTTGCAGGGAATTATCAGATTAAAAAAACACACTTGTCTGTGGATGACAAAATGGCTGTGGTTAAAGGTCTGATGAGAGTTCATTACAAAACTTAGGTAACTGGCAAGACAATTTGGTTGATGGGATTGGGTGCAATCACTATGGCAACAGTATAGAGGTTCCTCAGAAATTAGAACTACCACATGATCCAGCATTCTTCTCATGGGTATATATTCAAAGGAACTTAAATCAGGATCTCAAAGGGATATCTGCACTATCATGCTCACTGTAGTATTATTCACAACAGCCAAGACATGGAAGCAACCTAAATGTCTGTCAGAGATCAATGAACAAAGAAAATGTACTATATACACACGATGAAATATTATTCAGCCTTTAAAAAGGAAATCCTGTAACAATACAGATGAGCTAGAGGACGTTATGCTAAGTGAAATAAGCCAGACTCCGAAGGACAAGTACTGCATGTTAACATCTATATGAAAAATCTAAAATACTCAAATTCATAGAAACAGAGTAGAATGGTAGTTGTCAGGGGCTGGGAGGAGGGAAAATGGGAAGTGTTACTCAAAGTATACAAGGTTTCAGTTATGCAAAATGAATAAATTCTAGAGGTTTACTATACAGCATAGTACCTATAGTTAATAATAACTTACTGGATTTTCTAGGAGGGTAGGCTTATGTTGTGTCCTAATATTCAAAGTGTCCTCTCGGGAGTTTGACTGGGAGACCGGGAGTTCCATCTCTCTCTATGGAGTGCGCTGACCACTGGCAGCTGGGGAAGGGAGGCCCCGGCTGGCAGCTGGAGGCCCCAATTGCTCCTGATCGCTGGCCAGGCCTAGGGACCCTACCTGTGCATGTATTTTGTGCACCGGGCTTCTAGTAATAGTAATAAAGAGGATGGGAGGGGACTTTTGGGGTGATGATATGTTTATGTCATAGATTGTAGTGGTTTCACAGATATATACTTATTTCCAAACTTCATCAAGTTGTACACATAAATATGTACAGCTTTTTGTATGTCAATCATAGCTCAATAAAGTGGATTTTAAAAAAAGAAAATTTCATTTAGCAGTTTGTGAAAAAATATTGAAAGTTGTCAAGTTTGAACACTTGTTTAAATAGGGTCGTGAATCACTGAGAAATAATATTTAGTTACTCATTTAATTCAAGTGGCAAAAAAAGATTTAAAAAGTGTATATAAGAGGTGACATGATTGTAAAAAAATCTTCAGTTAAAAAAATGAAAAGATTTGCTTCTCTTTAATAATCAAGGATATGATGATTTCAACAAAAACACAGAAAATGATTCTGTTAAGACAGAATCTGTTTACTCAAAAGGCAGAATCTGTTTACAACCTCTTATTAAGAGTAGGCCAAAAATCCAAGAAAAATTTGTCATTTCAAAAGAAAGAGAAAATCAAACTCTAGTTTCGCATCAGTATATTATTGATACTGAAGGTCCTTTATAAAACCTTAGGAGCAAATCCATCAGGTCTGTGTTGGTCAATATTTTTTCTTAGGTCCACTTATTCATCTGGGCATATCACAAGCATACTAAACTGTTGGAATTCTATTTAAAAATGAGAATAACAAAATAGGAATTCACAGAGTTGAAGATAGTTATTTCCCTCAAAAGCAAAGAGGATCGCAGTTAATGGTCTCTTCCCATTATCACTGGGATCACGTTTTATTCTTCCCACTAGGTAAGGATTCCTTTCTTCCCTAACCAAAGCAATGCTCTGCCAAGAAGTTTAAACTTCTGAGTTAGATGAGTATAATTCCTTGATCAAAAATACCTACTTCTCTTTCCAGCTATCCCTTCTGGAAATCCAGTCACTTGTCAGCACTAATTGAGCTTGCCATATGCTGCTGCACATGACAGTGTTAATCAATTCCTCCTTCAAGAAGTTTTTCTTCCCTTGCTTTTCTATTTTCCCTCCTCTCCTGGAAAGCTGCCCAAATAAGAAAACTTGAGTCA
Source organism: Myotis myotis (assembly GCF_014108235.1). Taxonomy (NCBI): domain Eukaryota; kingdom Metazoa; phylum Chordata; class Mammalia; order Chiroptera; family Vespertilionidae; genus Myotis; species Myotis myotis. The sequence continues at coordinate 36,397,044 of NW_023416368.1, forward strand.
TTCTGGACACTTCCCTCTCCCTAATCTTTTATATTTTGTTTCCATTACCTTTTTCACTCTGATATGCCCTTCTATGTAGCAGAATATTTAAGAGTGAAAACTTGAAGTCAGACAACCAAATTTAAATTCCAGCTCTATTGTTTATTGGACTATTCCAGCTTTATGATCTTGGGAAATAGTGATAATAATAAAAATAATAAGGCTATGTGCCAGGCACTATTCTAAATACTTTATATATATATCAACTAATTTAATTATCACGTCTTATGAAATAGATCCTATTATTATTCTCATGCTGTAGATGAGAAAACTGAAAAGCAGAGGTAAAATAATTCATTAAAGGTCACACAGACAATAAATTTTTAGCCAGGATTCAAGCCCAAATAGTCTAACGGAAGAATCCATACTTTCAACCACTTCATTCTTTTTGTTCCTAGGTTTCAGTTTGGTACCTATCAAGTAGTGAGCAATAAACAAGCACTCTTATTAATACAAGTGTGTGGCTTATATTAAGCTTTCATCATTTCTTACTTGCTTTAGCCTTTGCATTCGTCTCATTGCATGTCTCCAGGTTAACTGATCTCACACTGCTGCCAAGAACATCTTTTGAAAAACAGAACTAACCATGTTACTTACCTGTATTAGAAACTTTAATGACTTCCATTTATCTACCAAATAATATTCAAACACAGCATGTCCTTAATGGTTTTGCCCCCAGTTAATTAACCCCATATTTTATCACTTCTCTTTCCTCACTCGTTCCATACTTGCTTAATCCCCAGTCACACCAAAAGTTGACTTGCCTACACGGCTCTGTGGATTTTTACATCTCAGTGTGCACTCAGTGGCACCGCTGCTACGTTGGGCAGTTGGGTAGCACCTAGGCCAGTGGTTGGCAAACTGCGGCTTGTGACCCACACGCGGCTCTTTGGCCCCTTGAGTGTGGCTCTTACACAAAATACCACGTGTGGGCGCGCACTTAGAGCGCGATTGAAACTTCGTGGCCCATGCGCAGAAGTCAGTTTTCGGCCTGGGCGAGTCTATTTTGAAGAAGTGGCGTTAGAAGAAGTGGGGGTGTCAGTTGGTCGGGCGAGGCAGTGCGGGGGAGGTACATTGTTTTGAGGTACGTTCGCTGAGGTCGACCCCTTCCAACTCTCCCATCCACACTCCTCTATCTGAAACAAGTATACAAGACGAGTGCGGATGGGAGAGTTGGAAGGGGTTGACCTCAGGGAACGTACCTCAATCAGATTGAGGACGTTTTTTAGCAAAAGCCAGCTTAGGAGTACCCTAATTAAGTTAATAACAATGCACCTACCTATATAGTTTTAGTTTAAAAAATTTGGCTCTCAAAAGAAATTTCAATCGTTGTTCTGTTGCTATTTGGCTCTGCTGACTAATGAGTTTGCCGACCACTGACCTAGGCCCAATTTGGTTTCAGTTGATAAGCATGGGGGAAGAGGGCCTCTGGGTAAAATCTGTTATTAGCATGGAGATGCCAGGTAAGAGCCTGGAAGCCAGGACCATGGAGAGAACCAGTGGGGGGTCCTGGTCCCAGACACCAGGTCTGATTCCCACAGAGATGGCAGCAAGCAGAAACAAAAGGGGGTCTTCCTGCTGCTCTGGAACTCTGGGGACCAAGCTTAATACCAGCTTGGGAGCCGGTAGTCTCCCAGTTCTGAATCAAATGCCCGATAGCTCCAGGGGCAGGAGGAGGGCAATAAGGTAGCACATTATTCAGCACCTGGGAGGTGGGAGCACTGAGAGCAGGTCCTTAGGCAGACAGAGGAGTGGTCGGTCACTGAGCAATGCCTGGGGCTGCTGGTTTTGGGGACATGCGAGGTACTTCAGAGATCCCAGGCGCAACAGAGGGATATTGTGGCTGCCGGGTAGCTGAGATTCGGCAGCTGGGCTTGGAGGTGGGATAGGAAGTTGGGGCACAGACCAGACATTTAAGTATATTTGGCATAACTTACTTTGTGAGACACTCTACAATTGTTCTGGTTAGACCAGTATGCTATAACATTATGTTTAAGAGTTATTGATCTCCCAAATTTGCTACTACCCTCCTGGCAATATTTTAACAGTTCTCAGGTTTTCCTCTGCCCTTTCCATAAGCAGAGAAAAAGAAGGGACCTAGGACCCAGTGCAAGACTGGGTTTAAATCCTGTAGGTTGCAGTGTAACTCTCAGGGTTGGGAACTGTGACTAAAATCAATCTTGACTCTGGCAGACTGCAGTGGTGCACTGTGAATGCTAAAAAATACCAACATGGCCCTAGGGGGTTTGGCTCCCTAGATAGAGCATCGGCCTGTGGAGTGAAGGGTCCTGGGTTCAATTCTGGTCAAGGGCATGACCTCAGTTGCAGGCTCGTGTGCAGGAGGCAAACAATTGATGTGTCTCTCTTACATAGATGTGTTTCTCTCTCTGTCTCTTGTCTTCCCTTCCATACTCTGTAAAAATCAATGGAAAAAATACAACCTTGGTGAGGATTAACAAAAAATAAAAATATAAAAGATACCAACACATGCAGCAGTCAAATTCCAGATCTCAAAATTAGAATCTCATATGACGTGCTGTGCCCTTTCCAAGACACCCACAGATGATTCACACTCTTACTACATCCTCCAAAGGGCCCCTTAGTCACTCATCATCCAGGGGCTCTATCCCTGTTTATGCTTAAGCACATCAGGCAGCAGCTACTTTCACACATGCCATGATTTCCTGAGTGACATGTTTCTAGAGTGATGCTGGAATCCACATCTGTGCAGAACTTCTCAAATGTGTGAACTTCCCTAGTGCACTAGTGAGGGCCTGGCATTTGAGCAGAGTCTGTCTCTGGGCATCGAAGTCTTTAACAGGAATTTTAAATAATCTATTTCTTTTATGTTTTTGTTTAATAGTAAAGAAACATTAAAATTTATTGAATGTGGATTGCTAGCGGTGTAGGAGAGGGACCAGTAAGTATATTTTAAAAATTCTAATCAGTCTTATCCTTTAACTTAGTCCTAAATGGTGCTTGCCTACAACTCCCCAACTGAGACCTCAGTAAATTTGATTTTATATAATTATCAATGAAAAAGTAGACACTTTATTCTTTGTTATCTCCTTGCTACCCTACTGATAACATTTAATCTGGTATCACATAATTCTGAAAGCAAATATCTTTAATAGAGTATTAATTATTATTTTACTGCCTTACCTGACGATATTCTACTTATGTTGTTTTCCTGAACTGTCACCAAGGCTGTTCATTAATACTAATTTTGCAAATAATACATGTTTTGATGCAAGCCATAGATATTTATGCACATTCTTTGAGGAGACTCTAACTCTGAATGTATGGCATATGTTCCAATACATATACAGTATAAGAAGAAACTACCAAAGATGATATCTACTAAAGTCTAAAATTTTCAGTTATAAAGCAAAAACAGAAAACCATTTCAGTAATTTATTTACATATCATAAACAAGTATATTTTTAAATATTAAAAACAAATAGAAAGCACATAAGCAAAATTAAAAGGTTCTAACTTCTTAATAGTTCTGAACTATGATGTAAAATGCATAAATGGAGAAATTCAGTATGTATTTGTATACCCATGTGTATCAATTTTCCAAACTGTAAAATGGAGATAAAAATACATATCCTCAGATATTATTTCCTATTTCATCTGAATAAATTAAAAAAATCCAAGAGATTCACATGTGATATGTTCTTACTCTAATGTACTCATTGGGTAACCAATGCTGTTTAAGCAGCAGGTCTGAGCTATTTGTTATGGGTTCAACATGAGATAAGAAGTTTGTGTTGAAATGTAAATCAAATGAATCAATTCATTTTCCCACTAGTATATCAGAATGGTCAACTAGAAGGTGTCTGTTATTCTCATTATTACAACAGAATTTTTATCTCATGTTTGTGTGTTGATGCTTTCTTCATCCAGAAGGACTTGCTTAAGAAAAATAATGTCAGCTGAACTCTGCAATGTGCTTAATGAATAGACTGTAGTATTTACATCCTGGTGCAACTAGTTCCCTGGGCAGGGACCACTAGCAAACAGCTCCTGTTCCAGCAGGGTCTGCAGGCCACTCTTTGAGTAGCATTGTACCTGTATGGGTTGGACAAATACCTAACACTTCAGCCTAAACAGAGTCTTAGCTGGACTCAAAGAATATGAATGTTGCTGAGTGAAACAGATGAAGACATTAAGAAAAGAGAGAGAGAGAGAGAGAAAGAAACTCAGAAAGACAACAGGTGGTGATTAGCAGAGAAAGGGGGTGGGGGAAGTAGAAGAGAGTGTAGAAGGATAAATGGTGATAGTAGAAGAAAACTGAACTGGAGATGATGAACACAGAATACAACATACAAATGATGTATTATAGAATTGTACACCGGAAACCTATATAATTTAATTAACCAAGGCTATCCCAATAAATTCAATAACAAAGCAAACAAGGAAAATGAATGTCTGTGTGAACTGTTCAGAGAATCTTTTATTTTCTTCTTTCAGTCAATCAAAAAACTAATATCTAATCAGAATTCATAATGAGCAAGGCACTATAACAGAGGGTGGGGAGAATTAAAAAAATCAGGGTCCTTGCCCACTTTAGGAAGTTTGCCTCTGAATGGAGAGAAAACCCACTGCAAAAAACAACGAATGGTACTTAGGCATTAATGGTAAAGTGATGTCGACCAGAAGAACCAATACATACAGCTGACAGAGGGAGCGCCAGGTGGCCTGCCAAAGCTCCATGGTAGCAGGTCCTTAAGTGATAAAAAGTCCGTATGGTCTGAGAAGAATGCAAAGGATGCAGCAATTGGCACATTCCCAGGAAAATGAGGAAAGAAATGAATAGTTTTGAAAGGAAGGGAAGAGGTAGACCAGGAAGGTAAACTTTCCCTCTGGGCCGTGAGGTGCAGGTGCTTAATAAGCATAAACATATTGCGTTTCTTGCAGGAAAGCTTTGTATTACTGAAGGCTGATATAATAAGTGAGCGAGGACTTGGGTAGGGACAGTGTTTTCCATTTTAGAATGCAAGGGTGCACCTTTTTTGCAAAATTCTGACTTTGCATGAATTGTCATGAATGCCCTGCCAGTTTAGTTTTAGTTCAGGTTTATGTGTTAAGGATGGGACATTTTATTTATGAACAACTTCCTACTCTGGTAAATAATGCATAAATTCATAGCCTCTAGAAGTATTTGATCCAGAGTGTAGGCTCAAGTCAAAATGAATTTTCCTAGGAAATCTTTAGTAAGTAATGTCTTGGGATACATTCCAGGAATAATCAGTTTTCATGATATTCTCTAAATTTTATGTGGTGAGTTTAAATTGAGAAAGCTCCTTAAACTACATACATTTGTTACAGAAAATAAGCTATTCTACTAGGAACAAATATTTCTTTAAGATTGAATGTACATTTTCTTCTCTGTTAAGCCTTTTACTTATACTTTGTTTCATTTTTACAAAATGCCAAGCATATGAATCCATAAATTCAAACTGGTGAAAGACAATGGCTAAATGTGAGGTTTGCTCCTTTTTTTTTCAAAGTTCAAATGCATATCATTGTCCTAATTCATGAGGGAACCATTCAGGGAATATCTAAACTGCTAATTTACCTGCATCTCCAGGCAATTCATGTAGCATAAGAAAAGCCTATAATTATCCAGAGCTAAACCTGTGTGTGTGACTCAGAATCATTTATTGAAAGATTTAATGGTCTAGATTATTTCATGGAAGGAGAGAAATGCCGCCTAGAAAACCCATTAACATGCCAATGATTTCACTAAGTTTTAGTAAATGGCTAAGGTGATAACAAGATGAGATATATTTGCATTTTGGCCTAGAATAAACTGACATTTCCTAACATTTCTAAGTGAATTTGCACATCTTTCCCACAAACATTTGTTTCCAAACAGGTTGCTTCTTATTCCCAGATATACCACTGTGTAATTAGGGTTAATTCCAAACTAAGTCTAAAGAATTTGTTCCAGAGAGTTAAGAGACAGAGGAGGACAGGAAGTCCCCGTCCAAAATCTACAATCACATATAATGAGGTAGAGGTACCTGGCCAGAGGTACAGGTTCCAGGATAATGAGAACTGAGGGAATAAGCTTTGGTTAGGTCAGGGGCAAGAAAACTTTTCAGGAGAAAACAAAAAGAAAGGGGAGAAAAGAGATCAGGCTGATAAATTACAGTCCAGAAATCTGAGCACAGAAAGGAGAGATGGCTTGCCAGTTTCTTAAATCAAGTTTGAAGAGTTGATGGAAGCAGATGAATGAAGTCAAGACTTTTGGGGTCAATGAGATGAGTGTGCTCCTTGGGAGGGGACCTTAGCATGGGTACTGATAGCGAGAACCTTTCACAAATAAAGCTGTGTGCAGTTAAAGGCATGCCTCCATGAGGTTTTCTGTTTGCCCATGCACGCATATCTGTATTCTTCTCTGAAGAAAGAACTAACTGTCCAAATTTTCATCTTTTTTTTTTTCAGTACCTTCCAGTAGTGAACTTCAGATACAAAAATAGGGACTCAATAGGTTTCTTGGGGTCAAAGTGTGGGAAGGAAGATTTTCTAATTTAGAGTTCTGGGTAAAAGCTTCCATAAAGCTTATGACATTGCCTTTGATTTCTACCTTTTTTGCTGTCAGTTATGAGTTTCACTTTGCCTGCAGAGAATTTTTTTTTTTCCTGAGCAGTTGCTTTCCTATAAGATGGAGTAACACATTGACAGCATTCCCTTTGCCCTATTTTATTAACTGAGGTTGCAAAGATTAAAAAAAACTCCCTGATGCATTTGTCAACACTCATAGAATTCAATTAGAATTCAGCATTAATTAATGTGCCATTAAGCATGTTCTCTTTTTTTCTGACTCTTCATGATATTAAATCCTTTTAAAATTTTAGTTCTTAGCAATTTATACTTTTTGAAAATAATATGCAGTGACATAGCAACCAGAAGTCAGATCTAGAGCTGATTTAACTCAATGCATTCCAAATCACAATTCATTTTCCTATTAATATATCAGAGTTGTCAACTATAAGATATCTGTTATCCTTATTATTGTAACAGAATTTCTATTACAGGGTTTGTAAAAAGAAAGCTTCATGGAAGATACTTTTTGACGTGCTTAAGTTTTGTTCTCATGAGAGAGTTCTTGCTATGTGTGGAAATAAAACTAGATATCCTAGAAATCCTATTGTAAGAAGAAGTTGGAATAAGGATATGGTAGTAAATCACTTATTCTTAGGATGGGCAAGAAAAATTAGTATAATAGAATTGATAAATGACTTTCTAATGTTTAGCAAGAGTCTAATATTTTTGTGTTACCATAAATCACCCAATCTTTATTTTTATTTAAGTATCAGGGAACTACTGAAGTATCCAAGAAAATGAATTTTTGGATAAATGAAATGTTTCAGGAATTAAAAATGTTTTAAATTAAAAATGCATTTTATGTCTTACATTTAGATGATTCCTTTTTGATGTTTTTTTCTTTTTTAATTAAATCTTTATTGTTCAGATTATTACATTTGTTCCTCTTTTTTCCCCCCATAACTCCCCTCCTCCCAGTTCCCGCCCCACCCTCCGCCCTCACTCCCCACCCACTGTCCTCATCCATAGGTGCACGATTTTTTGTCCAGTCTCTTCCCGCATCTCCCACACCCCTTTCCCCCCCAAGAATAGTCAGTCCATTCCCTTTCTATGTCCCTTATTCTATTATGATCACCAGATTATTTATTCACTTGATTCTTAGATTCACTTGTTGATAGATGCATGTTTGTTGTTCATAATTTGTATCTGTACCTTTTTCTTCTTCTTCCTCTTCTTAAAGGATACCTTTCAGCATTTCATATAATCCTGGTTTGGTGGTGATGAACTCCTTTAGCTTTTTCTTATCTGTGAAGCTCTTTATCTGACCTTCAGTTCTGAATCCAGCTATCGCTTTGCTGGATAAAGTAATCTTGGTTGTAGGTTCTTGGTATTCATCACTTTGAATATTTCTTGCCATTCCCTTCTGGCCTGCAAAGTTTCTGTTAAGAAATCAGCTGACAGTCGTATGGGTATTCCCTTGTAGGTAAATGAGTTTCTTTCTCTTGCTGCTTTTAAGATTCTCTCTTTGTCTTTTGTTCTTGGCATTTTAATGATGATGTGTCTTGGTGTGGTCCTCTTTAGATTCCTTTTGTTTGGGGTTCTCTGCGCTTCCTGGACCTGTAAGTCTATTTCTTTCACCAGGTAGGGGAAGTTTTCTGTCATTATTTCTTCAAATAGGTTTTCAATATCTTGCTCTCTCTCATCTTCTGGCACCCCTATAATTCTGATGTTGGTACGCTTGAAGTTGTCCCAGAGGCTCCTTACACTATCTTCATATTTTCGGATTCTTTTTTCATTTTGCTTTTCCGGTTGGGTGTTTTTTGCTTCTTCGCATTTCAAATCTTTGCCTTGATTCTTGCGCTCCTCTGGTCTGCTGTTGGGAGTCTGTATAGTATTTGTTATTTCAGTCCGTGTATGCTTAATTTCTAGTTGGTTCTTTATCATAACATCGAGGGTCTCATTAGTTTTCTTGAGGATTTCACTACATTTATCGGCGGCTTCTAGACAGTTCTTAAGAGACCTTAAAAGTGTGGTTCTGAACTCAATATCCTCCATTGACAGTTTTGTCCTGTTTCTTTGTCTCCGCATTTTTTATGCTTTCTTGGTACACCCCCTAGTGGTCTTTGTGCACAGTCTTGTTGTAGTTAAGCCTTGATTGTTGACGGCAGTACCGGAAGTGATTTGACCTCCAGGCTAACTGGCTATGAGAGTCAGCTGTGTCTGCAGTGGGAGAGCTTCTGTGCTGGATCTCTAGAGTGGTGCTAATCTAGCGTTTGCCTGAGGCTACCGGCAAATGGCTCTGCACAGGGCTTGGGCAGGGCGGGTCCCAGGGGATCTACAGGGCGGGCCGGAGGGAGCAGTTATGGCTGCTCTCAGTCCTGTCCCTAGGGGCTCTGCCTCACAGAGTCCCAGCAACCGCTGCAAACCTCGGAGAGAAAGCTGCCTTCGAGTTCCGACTGAAGCCAGACAGTCCCGCTTCTCCCGTTTGAGTCTGGGTCCCTAGAGACTCGACTGGATCTGGAGCTCAGAGTCTGAAACTCCCTCCCGATTGCAAACAACAACCGCGCCCTCCGCCGCCAGCCCGCTCTCGTGCACTCCACACCTGAGTATTTCTCTTCAGCACTGCGCCTCCTCTGAGTCTGGGTATGATATTCTCTTTCCTCCTAGTTGTAGAATTTTCACTCAGCCAGCCTTCCTGTGGTTTTGGATGATGTCCGTTCCGTCTTTAGTTGTTTTTTGAAGTGGTTGTTCGAGGTAGGAATCTCCGGCGTTAACCTATGCTGCCATCTTGGTTTCTCCCCTTTTTGATGTTTTTAAAAATGAAAAAAATTTCAATTACAGTTTACATAAATGACCTTCAATTTTATAGGAACATAAACCTATAATTGTCACAGCTAAAATTTATCATGCATGTTAAGTTTGTAACATTCAAACTTGTTACCTGCAAAGCAGTCAGTGTTCCATTGCAGGGTGAAATGTGTTTCTGCCTTTTCTCAAATTGAGATGATCAGTTCACTGGATGGTGCTAACACTGGTTAACACATTTTTCATTGGGCAAATGAATTCATGGTTCCAAGTAGCACAGCATTATCTTTTGTAGGCCAGATAATATCACAATTGGGAGAGGAATAATCATACACATTGCCTCGTTTTAAATCTGTCCAGGCATTCAGCTACACAAACTATTCCTTTCACCAGGTCCTAAGTGGCAAATTGATGGGGGAAATACAAGGGAGCATTAAACAAATTCATCTCAAATTACTGCAGGGAATTCAATTTGTGGCTCAACTGAAACAGGTAACCACTTCCATTTAACAGGCTACACACAGATATCAGTGGCACTGTGATACATGTTTTTTAGGATGACCTTTGGCAGGCAATAGTGGGTCCTGAGGCATTTGAGATCAAGATGAATGGTATTGTTTTCTTGTGAATTTTCTTGTTAATATTCTCCATGAATCAGAAGAGTCAAGAGGTTGGTTTTTAATCTAATAGATTTTTTGTGTGCACTTATTTCACCTACTGTAGTAGGAGACCACCAAATGAACAATGACTTCTGTGGGGGAAAAGGAGAGGAGTGTTTTAATACCAAAATTTAATCAGAATACTAAGATGTGGACTGAATTTGGACTTTAGGTAGGCCTCCTATGTTATCTGTCATTCTGTATTTAGGTATGTAATTTGAACTTAAAGCAATTTCACCTAACATATACTAGAAAAGGCTATTATTTTCCCCAAGTGGTTCTCTGATCATACTTTATTGTTAAATAGAGATGCAGATTAATGTAAATAGAACTGGAAAAAAACTTAGGTAAAGATAAATTGCTTTTAATTGACGGCCATAATATTTAATAGATAATTATGACTTTTCCAGAGTAATCAAACTTATGTGTAGAATTATTAAATATGATGTATTAAAATCATTCCTACAGTTTCCTTCAAATTTTTCAGCGCTATCATATTGGAGTTAAACATGTCTCAAAACTCTGAAATGTGGTCTTTCAATATAAAATGCTCTTCTTGATCCACAATTTATCTAAAATCAGCAGTATTCCTTCATTTACATTCTTATTCCCTTTAATTTTCATTTTATTCTTCATCTAAGATCTTCAGTTTCCTTCCTGTTCTCTATAGGATTCCCTTACGCATTTTTTTTCTTTCATGTTGCCACATGGAGGAATAATATCATGAAATTTGGAACAGTGGCTGTCTTAAGATGATAGTATCTTTTGCTTTTAATAACTTGACACAATCTGTTCCAAATGCTCCAATCAAAAGACATAGGATATTATTAGACTTAATAAATGAATTCGGCCATGTAGCAGGATACAAAATTAATGCCAAGAAATCGATGTCATTTTTATACTCCAGTAGTGAACTTACAGAGAGATTAAAAAAACAATCCCATTTACCATCCCACCAAAAAAAATTAAGATGCCTAGGAATAAACTTAACTAAGGAGGTAAAAGACCTGTACTTGAAAAACTACAGGATGTTGAAAAAAGAGATAGAGGAAGACATAAACAAATGAAAGAATATACCGTGTTCAGGATTGGTAGAATCAACATAATCAAAATGTTCATACTGCCCAAAGAAATTTATAGATTCAATGCAAACCTCATTAAAATACCAATGGCATATTTCACAGACCTAGAACAAACTATCCAAAAATTATATGGAAAAAAAAGACCCCAAATAGCCACAGCAATCTTGAGAAAGAAGAACAAATTTGGAGGGATCACAATACCAGATATCAAGCTATATTACCAAGCCACGGTTCTCAAAACCACCTGGTACTGTCACAAGAAGAGACATATAGACCAATGGAATAGAAGAGAGAACCCAAAAATCAACCCAAGTCATTATGCTCAATTAATATTTGACAAAGGAGGCAAGAGCATACAATGGAGTCAAGACAGTCTCTTCAATAAATGGTGCTGGGAAAACTGGACAGTTACATGCAAAAACATGAAACTAGACCACCAACTATACCATACACAAAAATAAACTTAAAATGGATAAAGGACTTAAATATAAGACAGGAAATCATAAAAATCTTAGAAGAATACATAGGTAGCAAAATATCTTGTTGTAGCAATATCTTTACCGATACAGCTCCTAGGGAAATGAAAACTATGGAGAAGATAAACAAATGGAACTACATCTAAATAAAAAGCTTCTTCACAGCAAAAGAAACCATCAACAAAACAACAAGAATGCTTACCGCATGGGAGAACATATTTCTCAATGTTATATCCAATAAGGGCCTAATCTCCAAAGTTTATAGGGAATTCATACAAACTTAACAAAAAGAAGATAAACAATCCAATAAAAAATGGGCAAAAGACCTAAATAGATACTTTTCGAAAGTGGACATACAGAAGGCCAAATGGGACTACATCAAAATAAGAAGCTTTTGCACAGCAAAGGAGACCATCAACAAAACAACAAGAAAGCCCACTGCATGGGAGAACATATTTGCTAATGTTATCACCGATAAGGGTTTAATCTCCAACATTTAGAGGGAACTCATACAACTTAACAAAAGGGAGATAAACAATCCAATCAAAAAATTGGCAATGGACCTAAATAGACACTTTTCGAAAGAGGACATACAGAAGGCCGAAAGACATATGAAAACATGCTCAAAGTCGCTAATCATATGAGAGATGCAAATCAAAATGACAATGAGATACCATCTCACACTTGTCAGAATGGCTATCATCAACAAATTAACAAATGACAAATGCTGGCAAGGATGTGGAGAAAAAGGAACCTTCATGCACTGCTGGTGGGAATGCAGATTGGTGCAGCCACTGTGGAAAACAGTATGGAGTTTCCTCAAAAAATTAAAAATGGAACTCCCATTTGACCCAGTAATCCCACTTCTAGGAATATACCCCAAGAAACCAAAAACACCAATCAGAAAGGACATAAGCACCCCTGTGTTCATAGCAGCACAATTTACAATAGCCAAGATTTGGAAACAGCCTAAGTGTCCATCAGCAGATGTATGGATTAAAAAACGGTGGTACATCTACACAATGGAATATTATGCTGCTATAAAAAAGAACTCTTACCATTCACATCAGCATGGATGGACCTGGAGAGCATTATGCTACGTGAAATAAGCCAGTCAGAGAAAGATGAATATCACATGATCTCACTAATTTGTGGAATATAATGGACAATATAAACCGATGAATAAAAATAGAGACAGAGAGGCATCAAACAGACTGTCAAACTTCAGAGAAAGGCAGGGGAGAGGTGGGAGCGTGGGTAAGAGAAAACCAAAGGACTTGTATGCATGCATATAAGCATAACCAATGGACACAGTCACTAGGGGGGGCGAGGGGATGTGCTGGGGAGTAGGGTGGCCAGGGAGAGGTCAATGGGGGACAAAGAAGACATGTAATACTATATGGAATACTTACAATAAAGAATTAAAAAAATCAATAACATGACCAAAAAACAAAAACAAAACACATACAATGAAGTAAAGACAGTCTCTTCAATAAATGGTGTTGGGAAAACTGGACAGATACATGCAAAAAATGTAACCTAGGCCATCTTCTTACATTGTACACATAAATAAACTCAAAATGAATTAGAGACTTAAAGGTTTGACTCAAAACCATAAAAATCCTAGAAGACAACAAAGGCAGTAAATATTCAGACATTTCTCTTAGCAATATTTTTTTCTGATATCTCTCCTCTGGCAAGGGAAACAAAAATGAAATTTAAAAATGGGATGACATCAAACTAAAAAGCTTTTGCAGGGTGAAGGAGACCAGCAACAAAATGAAAGGAGAGCCCCCTGAATGGGAGAACATATTCGCCAATGATACATCTGATAAGTGGTTAATATCCAAGCTGCACATCAAGGCTGGCTTTTACCAGCTCCAGGTTTGGGGGCAAGACAGCAAAAGTTTCAAAGCGCTCTGAGATCCGTCTCCACCTTCCTCTGCCGGCCAGCTGCTGTTAGGCTCAGTCACTGAGAAAGTCTCTGGTGGTACTCAAGTTGCACGAGGTAGGTTCTTAGTGAGTCACCAGGTAGGGGTTAGTGGTTCACCAGATCAACACAGGTTCAAACTTGGTGCCAGTGGTGGGTCTGAGGCAACTCAGCAAATGTCCCAGAGTATACCAAGTCTAGCTGCAACTGCTGGATACTTACATACCTTTGTGGTAGGGCAGAGTCTCAGGGAGTTGTCATGGTGAGGCCAGCAGAATTTATCAGGCCAAAACAGATCAAGATTTGGCAACGTGAAGGGAGGGATCTACACGGGTCTGGGTGTAGGGAGGAAAAACGTACCCCATCCTAGAGCCACACAACTCAGTCTAGAAAGGCAAATTTTACATGAAAACAATTTTTAATCTTGAGGCTAGGAACATACTTTTTGAGGAGCACAAAGGTGATGATATTAGAATCAGAAAAGGGAATGTAATTGGAGCATATTACCAATATAAAAAGAAGACAATAATATATTGTTCATTTGAGCTCATCCTTTAAAATCAATCTTTGCCCAAGACTTTTCTATAAACAAGTAATTATGGTAACAGAAGAGAATGTAAATTGTATCAACCAAGTGGAGCTGAGAAAGATTAAGGATGCAGTAAGAAAGGAGTGGTGAGAGGGAATGATATGGTACAAGAAATAAGTTTGGCTGAGCCTAAAAATTATGAAACAATAAGGAGCAGTATAAGCATGTTACTTAAAGTTAAAAGTAGGAAGAATAAAAAATATTATACCTATTAAATAACGGGAAGGGAAGATTATTCTCAATTTGAGTTATTCCTTATATTTCCATAGTGGAAAAGAAATAGGTACCATCTCAAATTGATAAACCAAGAAATAGTAATATGCTTATATTACTTAAAGGAATGAAGGCAAACATGCATGCACTCATACAAAAACTGAAAACAGAAAAATCTGAAAGTGGTTACTTCAAGAGGACTAGAGCTCAACAGAGGTACAGAACAGAATATTGAAAGTATATGGTATGCAAATTTATTATTTTGTAAGGATATTTTCATAATCTAAATACATAAAGACAAAGAAAAGACATTATAAGAGATATATAAGACAAGTAAGATGGCCAGAATTTTGCTGGGGAATGAGAGATAGACTATGAAGATGGACCTTTTTATAAATTTATTTTTAAAAAATATATATTTTTATTGATTTCAGAGAGGAAAAGAGGAGAGAGAGATAGAAACATCAATGATGAGAGAGAATCATTGATTGTCTGCCTCCTGCACGCCCCCTACTAGGGATCGAGCCTGCAACCCAGGTATGTGCCCTTGACCGGAATTGAAACCGGGACCCTTCAGTCCACAGGCCGAAGCTCTATCCACTGAGCCAAACCAGCTAGGGCAAGATGGATATTTTGATGGCTACAAAAATTTTGAAAGGAAGGTAGAGTTTAAGTGAATGCCCAAAGATTTTCTGATGGTAATAGGGGATATGGAAGTAGAACAGGATCTCCCAAATTTTATGTACTTTATATCCTTTGAGTTTTACCCCATTTTCAAGCCCTTAGTATATTGATAGCAACATATTCCAAATCCTCTTTTATATTTTTTGGTCACTTATTTCCTGAAAATAAAAACAAACTTAAAAAATTCACTCTGCCCTTAAAGTGATTCAATTAAAACCAACCACATAACATCTATCTAGGGATAGAAACAGTGCAATGTAGTAGGATAAAGTGTTCTTCCTTCTGTACATAATTGAGAATCCCCTGACTCCCATAAACTCTTACACCTCATTGCCTTACAACAAAATAACAATGGCTTAGATATCCATTCAATAAACATTGGGGTTTTATAAAGCAAAACCCAATTCTATGTTGTATGCAAGGGACACCACCTCAAAGAAAGCCTAACAACAAAGAGATGGGCAGATAAATGAAAATAGTAAGAAAATAGGGGTTATTACCCGAGATCAAACAGACTAGAATTCAGACCAAAAAGCACTGCATATAAAAAAAATACAGTTTATAATAGTTTTAAAATAAGTGGAAACCAGGTTTGAAGATCCCCTATGCTGACAAAACTGGTTTAGCCACAAGGGCAAAACTTAATCTAGTTTATTTCATGAATGTAAGCAAAACCTAACTGATTTCTTATAAATATCTCTGACAATCATAAACAAAACTTGTCACCTCCCTAAAATGATACAAGAAAACCACTTTTAACCAATTCCCTGCAATCTGGAAACCCCAATTGTAATAACCAATCACTATAAAGTTTAAATGACTTTTTCACTTTCACTTTATAAACATCCTGTAATAACATGCCTCTGAACTTGAGACCAGTTTCCAGTTTGAAGTCTCCTTATTTGTGAATAGTTTATTTCTCACTCGATAAAATATTCACATCAAACAAAGCTTTCTGAATTTTCTTCTGACATACTAAAGACACAATGCACAAAGACGATACAATATTTATGAAAGTCTATGTGCTGGAAACATAGCAATCTTTCACAAAGCAAAAATTATAAGGAAGGAAAGGGGAAAAAGAGAAAAATTCACTAAAAAGAGTAGATCTTAGCATAACAATCATACTCCAAAACAGACCAAGTGGACAAAAGTAGGTAAAGGTATAAGAGACCTATACAACAAAACAGTATCAATAAGGTATCATAATATATATTTACCCTATAAACCCAGAGTAGAGAGCATTCATTCTTCTCCAACACAAATGGAATATACACAACTATTGACCAAATATTAAATCATAAAGATAGCCTCAGTAAGTCCCATAACATAGAAATAATAGAAAACACATTCTTGGATGACAATGCAATAAAACAAAAAATTATTAACAAAATCAGAAATTTCCTGAATATTTACAAAAAAAGACTCTATGCAAAATAATTCTTGAGTAAAAGAGAAAATATAAACTGAAATCTCTATTTTCTTTTTTAAATTAATCCTCACCCAAGGATATGTTTTTATTGCTTTAGAGAGAAGAAGAGAAGAAACATGAATGTGAGAGAGAAACATTGATCAGCTGCCTCCCACATACACTCCAACTAGGGAATGAACCAGCAACCTAGGTATATGCCCTGACCATGAATTGAACCCATGACCTTTTGGGGTATGGGTTATATACTTGCTTCATAAAAATAATTTGTGCTCATCTAGCATGGCTCAGTGGTTGAGCAGCGACCCATGAACCATGTGGCTAGGAAGTTCCTGTGATTTTTAAAGAGTAATAATAATGTAAACACAGTATACCAAAATCTATAGGTGAATTTAAGCCACAAATTCATAAATGTAATAAGGAAGAAGTGATCACTGAAACACAAGAAATTAAAACAACTTAAGGAAATTACAGGATTTATGCAAAAAAATTTCATATCTATTAGAATAATTAATAGCTAATTAGGAAAACACAATTTACCAAAATTTACTCCAATTAAGATAGAAATCTTGAGCAAACCAATTTCCATAGAAGAAATGAAGGTATCAATTTCTGCTCCACAAGGAAAGCACAAGATCCAGAGGATTTCACAGAAAAATATCACCAAGTTTTTTAAAGAACAGATACTTTAAACATTGTTCCACAGGATTGAAAATGAAGTAAAACTCATAAATTATTATTATTTTAAATATTTTTATTGATTTTAGAGAGGAAGGGAGAAGGAGAGAGTAATAAAAACATCAACGATGAGAGAGTGCTCATCATTGGGGATTGAGCCCGCAACCTGGGAATGTGCCCTGACTGGGAATTGAACTGTGGCCTCCTGGTTCATAGGTCAACACTCAACCACTGAACAACACTGACCGGGCAAGTCATACCACTGAGTCACACCAACTGGGCACAAATTATTTTTAGGAAGCAAGTATATAACATTAATTCCTAAACTTGAGTAAGATATCATGCACACGCGGGTGTGCGCACACACACAGAGCAATCTTAACTATGAATTTAAAGCAAAAATCCTAAATGAGAGTAAACATCATATTTACATTTAGATAAATAACAACACATAATGAACACACAGAATATATTTCAAGAATGCAAAGATGTAGGAATTCATTAATATAATAAAATTATATGAGCAGCTCTAAGGAGAAAAATCAGATAATTATCTCAAAAGATGCTTTGAAGGCCTTTGGAAAAATTCATCCATTTCTTATAGAAACATTCAACGACAGGAAATTGACACTTCCTTGTCCCATTTACACACACACACACACACACACACCCCACACCAGGACTGAACTATATTCTTTTCTTTTTCTTGGAGACCTTTGGGGAAGAAAAAAAAGATGACCCAGTCAAATCCCCTTGCAAACAACCTGACTCTTACAAACATGTTAGTGGCATTTACTAACAGAAAGAACATATTTTTATTATTTATTTATTTATTTATTTATTTATTTATTTATTTATTTTTTAATTAAATCTTTATTGTTCAGATTATTACATTTGTTACTCTTCCCCCCTCCACATAACTCCCCTCCTCCCAGTTCCCGCCCCACCCTCCGCCCTCACTCCCCACCCTCCGCCCTCACTTCCCACCCACTGTCCTCATCCATAGGTGCACGATTTTGTCCAGTCTCTTCCCGCATCTCCCACACCCCTTTCCCCCCCAAGAATAGTCAGTCCATTCCCTTTCTATGTCCCTGATTCTATTATAATCACCAGTTCATTCTGTTCATCAGATTATTTATTCACTTGATTCTTAGATTCACTTGTTGATAGATGCATATTTGTTGTTCATAATTTGTATCTTTACCTTTTTCTTCCTCTTCCTCTTCTTAAAGGATACCTTTCAGCATTTCATATAATCCTGGTTTGGTGGTGATGAACTCCTTTAGCTTTTCCTTATCTGTGAAGCTCTTTATCTGACCTTCAATTCTGAATGATAGCTTTGCTGGATAAAGTAATCTTGGTTGTAGGTTCTTGGTATTCATCACTTTGAATATTTCTTGCCATTCCCTTCTGGCCTGCAAAGTTTCTGTTGAGAAATCAGCTGACAGTCATATGGGTACTCCCTTGTAGGTAACTGAGTTTCTTTCTCTTGCTGCTTTTAAGATTCTCTCTTTGTCTTTTGCCCTTGGCATTTTAATTATGATGTGTCTTGGTGTGGTCCTCTTTGGATTCCTTTTGTTTGGGGTTCTCCGTGCTTCTTGGACCTGTAAGTCCATTTCTTTCACCAGGTGGGGGAAGTTTTCTGTCATTATTTCTTCAAATAGGTTTTCAATATCTTGCTCTCTCTCATCTTCTGGCACCCCTATAATTCTGATGTTGGTACGCTTGAAGTTATCCCAGAGGCTCCTTACACTATCTTCATATTTTGGATTCTTTTTTCATTTTGCTTTTCCGGTTGGGTGTTTTTTGCTTCCTCGCATTTCAAATCATTGACTTGATTCTTGCGCTCCTCTGGTCTGCTGTCGGGAGTCTGTATAATATTCGTTATTTCAGTCCGTGTATGCTTAATTTCTAGTTGGTTCCCCAATATAACATCGAGGGTCTCATTAGTTTTCTTGTAGATCTCATTAAGTTTAACGGCGGCTTCTAAACAGTTCTTGAGAGACCTTAAAAGTGTGGTTCTGAACTCTATATCTTCCATTGACAATTTTGTCCTGTTTCTTTGTCTCCGCATTTTGTTATGCTTCCTTGGTGCACCCCCTAGTGGTCTTTGTGCGCAGTCTTATAGTTAAACCTTGATTGTTGTAGCTAATACCAGGGAGGGTTTGACCTCCAGGCCAAGTGTCTATGAGAATCCGCTGTGTCTGCAGTTAGAGAACTTCTGTCCTCTAGGGAGGTGCTAATCTAGCCTTTGCCCGAGGCTATCTGGCAAATGCCTCTGTGCAGGGCTTGGGCAGGGTGGGTCGCACAGGATCAACAGGGTGGGCCGGAGAGAGCAGTTATGGCTGCTCTCAGTCCTGTCCCCAGGGGCTCTGCCTCTCTGAGTCCCAGCACCTGCTGCAAAGCTCGGAGAGAAAGCTGCACTCGCTCTGACCGAAGCCAGACAGTCCCGCTTCTCCCGTTTGAGTCTGGGTCTCTAAAGACTCGCCAGTATCTGGAGCTCAGAGTCTGCGACTCCCTCCCGATTGAAAACGCCAACCGCGCCCTCCGCCGCCAGCCCGCTCCGCGCACTCCGCACCTCAGAATTTGACTTCAGCACTGCGCCTCCTCTGAGTGTCCGTATGCGTTTCTCTTTCCTCCTAGTTGTAGGACTTCCACTCAGCCAGCGTTCCTGTGGTTCTGGGTGATGTCCGTTCCGTCTTTTAGTTTCACTTTTGAAGTAGTTGTTCAAGGCAGCAAACTCCGGCGTTAACCTATGCCGCCATCTTGGTTCTCCAAAAGAACATAAAGAAAATTTATCTATAAGATACTTTTAGTAGGATAGACCTTTCGTAGCATTTTATATCAACTCAGATTTGAACTTATAAGGCATGATTTATTGGAAAATGTCACATTAGCTGCATATCTGGAGGGGCACAAAACAGGGTATGATTTGCTGAAATGACTCCCTGGAGCTGGACTAGTTTATTTTAATTTCATGTGTAAAAATAAATATGTAAAACTAGGTAGGGAAACTCTACTACTAAGCTTATGAGATACTGAAACATACTAGAAATTATAAATAATTTAAAAAGTGAAATACACATTCACAGACTGACAGACTAGTGAAAAGTCCAGAAGTGGACCCAGAAATATACAAAAACCTAACACATGATCAAGATGTTATTCAAATCACTGCAAAAAAAAATATTTTTAAATAAATGATGTGGGAAATATTGGATTGTGATTTGGAAAAAGAGAAAATTGGATACATACTTCACACGAAACACCAGAATAAACTTCAAATGAATTAGAGTTCTGACATTAAAAAGCTGAAAATGTATAATTCTTTGAAGAAAATACATGTGATTTCATTTTGTAATGTGGATGTCAGAAACCCAGCTACAGTTTTAAAAGATTGATTAATACAACTTTAAAACAATACATTATATTACATGAAAAAATAAGTAAAAGAATTGTCAAACTAGAAAAATATTTTAAAACATATCACTTGTAAAGGGCTAATGTCTCTAATACATACAGAGCTCTTAAAAATATAGACAGAGGGGAGAAACCAAGATGGCGGCATAGGTAAACACCTGAAACTGCAGCCTCGCACAACCACTTCAAAAATCCAGAACCACATGAAGGCTGGCTGAGTGGAAATTCTACAACTAGAAGGAAAGAGAAAAGCACACTGAGACTCAGAGGAGGTGTGGAAGTAAAGTGCAGAGGTACGGAGGCTCGAGCACGCGAGGAAAGAGGCTGGCAATGGAGGACGCCGGTGTCTTTCGCAATCTGGAGGGAGGCACAAGCTCCCGACGGCCCTGACTCTAGTTCCGGGCGAGTCTCTGGGGACCTAGACTCATGCGGGGAGAAACTGGACTGTCTGGCAGCAGGCGGAACTTGAGGGCGGCTTTCCCTCAGAGGTGCTTGCAGTGATTACCAGGACACTGACACTCGGGACCTCTTAGGGCGGGACTAAGGATCAGCCATAGCTGTTTGCTCTGCCCTGTTGATTCCCTGAGACCCCGCCCCACCCAAGCTGCGGCAGAGGCTTTTGCATATGAAAGGCCTGGCCCTTTGCAATGTGAAAATTACCTAATAAACTGCAGCTGGGTCAGAGAAACCCAGAACTTCCAAAAGAAGGCCCAAGGCCCCACAGCAGCTTGCATTGCTTCACAGCTGGGCCTCATCTGGGCACCTCCAAAACCCAAACAAGGAAGAGGAACCTGTAGATCTCTCTGTAGCTCCTGCTGGGTAGCCTTAGGCAGAGGCTAAATTAGTACCTCCTTAGAGATCCAAGAGCCTGTGTACCTAGTGGTCAGATTGGGACTATCCAGATTACAACTCCTCAGATCCATAAGGGACACATTCAGGGGGCAGACTCAGTGAGCACCAAAGCCCCACTGAAGCAAGTCTTGCCCCAGAAGGGTGTCTTCAGCACAGAAGTTCTCTCACAGTAGACATAGCAGATTCTCACAGACAATTGGCCTGGAGGTCAATTCCTCCCAATGATATCTACAACAATCAAGGCTTAACTACAACAAGACTGTGCACAAAGCCCAAGCGTGTCCACCCCAGGTAATTGGGGAGGCTGAGCCACTGGGCCCTATAGGACACCTAGCACAGAAAGCCACTCTACCAACACCGGGAAGCATAAAAAATGCGGAGACAAAGAAACAGATTACAAATGACAGAAATGGAGGAAAGCAAACTACTGGATATAGAGTTCAAAGCCACAGTTATAAGGTTTTTCAAGAATTTTCTAGAAACTACTGATAAATTTAGTGAGACCCTCGAGGATATGAAAAAGGACCAACTAGAAATTAAGCATAAACTGACTGAAATAAAGAATAATATACAGAGATCCAATAGCAGACTAGAGGATCCCAAGAATCAAGTCAAAGATTTGAAACACGAAGAAGTAAAAAACACCCAACTGGAAAAGCAAAAATAAAAAAGAATTCAAAAATATGAAGATAGTGTAAGGAGCCTCTGGGATAACTTCAAGTGTCCCAACATCTGAATTATAGGGGTGCCAGAAGATGAGAGAGAGCAAGATATTGAAAACCTATTTGAAGAAATAATGACAGAAAACTTCCCCTATCTGGTGAAAGAAATAGACTTACAAGTCCAGGAAGTGCAGAGAACCCCAAACAAAAGGAATCCAAAGAGGACCACACCAAGACACATCATAATTAAAGTGCCAAGGGCAAAAGACAAAGAGAAAATCTTAAAAGCAGCAAGAGAAAAAAAGTCAGTTACCTACAAGGGAGTACTCATACGATTGTCAGCTGATTTCTCAACAGAAACTATGCAGGCCAGAAGGGAGTGGCAAGAAATATTCAAAGTGATGAATAGCAAGAACCTACAACCAAGATTACTTTACCCAGCAAAGCTATCATTCAGAATTGAAGGTCAGATAAAGAGCTTCCCTGATAAGAAAAAGCTAAAGGAGTTCATCACCACCAAACCAGTATTATATGAAATGCTGAAAGGTATTCTTTAAGAAGAGGAAGAAGAAGAAAAAAGGCAAAGATAAAAATTATGAACAACAATTACATATCTATCAACAAGTGAATCTAAAAATGAAGTGAATAAAAAATCTGATGAACAGAGTAAACTGGTGATTATAATAGAATCAGGGGCATAGAAAGGGAGTGGACTGACAATTCTCAGAGGGAAAGGGGTTTGGGGGGTGGGGGAAGAGACTGGACAAAAATCGTACACCTATGGATGAGGACAGTGGGGGTGGGTAAGGGCAGAGGGTGGGGTGGGAATTGGGTGGAGGGGAGCTATGGGGAGAAAAAAGAGGAACAACTGTAATAATCTGAACAATATAGATTTATTTAAAAAAATATAGATGGAAAGACAAAAACTTGATAGAAAAATAGGAAAAAGAGATGAAAAGTTATAAATACACATACATAGACCTTACGCATATGAAAAACTGATGAACTTCATGGGTAATGAAAGAAATGCACATCTAAGCCACACTGAGACCAATTTCTCACTTATCAAATTAGCAAAAATTCAAAAGCTTGATTAAATGCGTAGAGCAATTCCAGCATGTCATAATTTTAAGAGTTTCATCAAAAGGTTGATGAGACTTGGGGACTCATCAGGGTTGAGTCACACATGTAGTCACCTGTTGGGAATGACTAAAGGCATTTCCCCAAACCTGAATAGGAAACTGATTGTGGCTGCCAGACAGTTAAAGGGCATCTTAATCTACATGTTATTGCCTCCTACTGGCCAAACACCTGTAGAGCTGTAGGCTATTCCCCAAACTGACAATGCTTCTGTACCCTTTGAAACCTTACCCTTTAAAGTGTATTATCTCCACCTTGCCTTAGGACAAATTGTGTTAATAAAAGCAAGGGTCCTAGACAAGGAGGCAGTCTTCAGTTCCTTTAGCTGAAGGTCCTCTGACCCCCAATGCCTTTCAAAATTATATCTCGTCTCTGGACTCTTCATTAGTCTCTGGATTCCTATGTCATCTACGCGCAGCACCTTTTCCAGATTCCTGAACCCTTCTTGATGCTGGGACATGAACCCCGGCATAAATGGACACCTGAAGTGGGACAAGAGCACCAACAATTATTAAACATTTTGTTAGCTAAATTGTGAAGAAACAATACTCCCTTACATTGCTAAATGCAGTGCTGAATTGTGCAATCCCTATGGAGGTGAACTTGGTAATACTTAACAAAATACATTTGTATTTATCTTTTGACCCAGAAATCCCACTATTATGACTTTACTCTGAATATGCACCTTTAGTAATATGAAATACATATGCACACATTTAT
This sequence comes from Myotis myotis, assembly GCF_014108235.1. Taxonomy (NCBI): domain Eukaryota; kingdom Metazoa; phylum Chordata; class Mammalia; order Chiroptera; family Vespertilionidae; genus Myotis; species Myotis myotis. Next base: position 36,420,980 of record NW_023416368.1, read on the forward strand.
TTTTAGTGTTATTTGCAAAAGAAAAATATTGGAGACAACATAAAAGCTCAAACATAGGAGAAAAACTATGATACATGGAATACTATTTAGCTGTGTAAAAGAATAAGAAAGATCTCTAAGAACAGATATGAAGTAATTACTAGGATATATTTCTAAGCAAAATATATAATATAAAAAGATTGGATTTTAAAATCTACCTCTTGTGTAAGAAATATATTATATATATTTTTCTAAATGTAATTCCTCACTAAAAGAATTTAGGGTCCTTGGAGCTAATAAGATAGGAAATGCTCAAAGTAAGCCTGGAATAATGTGTTGTACCAGAAACCAAGGACATGCTAAAAAACCGACATAGAGATGTCAAAAGGACATAGGTACTCTCTTATAAGAGCTGTCATTTGACAATATGAATATTAAAAGAAGTAATAATAGATTATGACACATTGAATAAAAAAGAATCTAGGGGTCCTTAGTAAGAATGGTAAGTTCTTCCTTACAGAAGACTCTAAAACTAATAAATGTATGAGAAATGATAAATTATAAAATCACAACTTTGCAACTACTAATATAACTGATAGAGAAAAGCATCATTAATGAATGCTCAAGTCATTGAATGGAAATTTGTTGAGGAACAGATATTCACACAGCCTCAAATGATCACTGCATAGATTATTTATAAATTAGGAAAGTGATCTTTAAAAAGCTGATAGCCCAGCTGGTGTGGTTCAGTGGTTGAGTGTTGACCTATGAACCAGGAGGTCATGGTTTGATTCCCAGTCAGCACATGCGTGGGTTGCGGGCTCAATCCCCAGTGTGGAGCGTGCAGTAACAGCCAATCAATGATTCTTTCTCATCATTGATGTTTCTGTCTCTCTCTTCCTCTCTGAAATCAATAAAAATATATTTTAAAAAATAAAGCTGATGCACTGTGAAAGACATAATACCCTCTATTTGATATACTTGCCAAACATTTTAAACTTGAATTTAATCATAAGGAAAAAATCAGACAAATCCATATTATTGGGAGTTTTTGTTTGTTTGTTTGTTTGTTTGTTTTTAAGAAAAGGCACTAATCTGGTCTCTTTACAGGAGTCAATGACATGAAAACAAAACAAAAGCAAGGAAACTATACTGTATTAATTTTAATGTAAACCATATGTTGTTTATAGAGAAAGAGAAAGCCAATAAGAAAAAATGTTAACCATCAGCCAATCTAAGTGAAGGGTATGTGTTTCTCATACTATTCATTTCTCATACTATTCCTTCAACTTGTCTACAGGTTTGAAATTATACATGATAAAATGTTGCAGGACATAGGATTTTCCAGTGCTTTAATATTTTGAATCTTCATGACTTGCTTAGTTAATGATTCTTAGGTTTCTTGTCTCTCTTTTGTGTGTGTGTAATTTACTAGTTGATTCACATTAAACTAACTAAAACCGTGTAAGGGATATTGCTGCTAAATAGAAGTAGCAGCACAGTGCAATGAAAAGAACACTGACTGCGAAGGAGAAGCTAATCCAAGCTCTGCTGCTAATATATTTTATGAGTTTAGATAAATCACTTTCCATCTCTGAGATACTATGGCCCTCTCTGTATAATGGAGAATTTTCCAAGTTGTATCCTATCTGATAAAAGAGCAATATTCAAATTAACTGTCACTCTGCGACAAAGATGGCAGCGCCCATAGACACAAGATGGCAGCACCGTCCTCTCAGCCCTGCTGGAGTCCCCATTCCTGGGGCGGGGGGGGTGCTGCTGAGAGCAGGCAGTGTGAGTGGTCTGGCAGAATGCTGCTCAGAGGTCCTCCTGACCATTTATAAAAAAACAAAAACCAAGCCGAGACCGGTTTGGCTCAGTGGACAGAGCGTCGGCCTGCGGACTGAAAGGTCCCAGGTTCGATTCCGGTCAAGGGCATGTACCTGGATTGCGGGCACATCCCCAGTAGGAGATGGGCAGGAGTCAGCTGATCGATGTTTCTCTCTCATCAATGTTTCTAACTATCTCTCTCCCTCTCTGTAAAAAATCAATAAAATATATATAAAAAAATATAAAAAAAAAACAAAAAACAAAACAAAACAAAAAACAAAAACAAATTCACTCCCCACAGAGTGATCCCCCCACACACACCTTCAGCCTCAGGGTCTCATCCTTGGAAGCACCTGCGCCCCCACGGAGCGATTCCCTCCCAGTGGCAGCCTTGGGGTCTCAGCCTTGGAACCTTGCATGTCCCCACGGAGTGATCCCCCGCCCCACACACACCTGCAGCCTCAGGGTCTCAGCCTCGGAAGTGCCTGTACCCCCAGCCGAGTGATTGGAGGGCGGGGGGCGGGCGGGGTGGTATCTGGGCGATGCTGTCCAGCAAACCTCTCCCATTGGGCAGAAAATTCTGACTGGGTTAGGGAGGTAAATGGGTTTTGTTTCAAATCTTTACAAACCGCAAAGGAAATGTCTGAGGTAGGGTTTCACATCGGAAGTAACTTACAACTAATTTCTGAAGGCGAACTGCGACATTGCGGTTACATTACTAGAGAGTGCCCCGTGGCCCGAAGTCGGGCTCCGCAGCAGTGGTGGCAGGCACGCCCCGCCCTGGTTCCTCAGCACCCGCCCGGGCTTGAGCCCACCCAGGAAGGCCTTTTCGCTTCAGTTTTCACCAAGGCAGGCAGGTTTTGTAGACATGAGTAAGAAGTGCCCATGCACAAGTCCTGAAGATGCCGGGACCAGCAGAAATGACAAACAAACGGGGAAAAGGGCAAACCCAGAAACACCACCGATCCCAACATAGATCATCTTTTTCTTCAGATGATAGTGTGTTCCTCTCTTCTTTGTCTTCTGGAAGCGAGACAGATTCAAGTACTGGCAATTCTATCAACAAAAAAGTTAAGAGAAAGAGAGGACAGAAAAGGAATAAAAGGAGAAAAGAAAGGACAAAAGATGAAACATCAAGAAAAAGAAAGGAAAGGAAAAAAGGAGGAAACAACCACATGATATCATCTTTCCAAGGTCACATGAAATTCCTGTTTAAGGTAAGGAGTTTATTTTATGACACTTTTAGTTTCGGTTTATATTTTTACTGGTTTGTCAAGACCATGTCAGGTACAGTGTCCAATATGTTAAAAAAAAAAAAAACACCTTATCTAATAAAGAGGAAATATGCAGGGGAGAGGAGTTGGGGCGACCAGGCTGGCAAGGGAGCAGTTAGGCGTCGATCAGGCTGGCAGGCGAGTGGTTAGGGGCAATCAGGCAGGAAGGTAGGCGAGCGGTTGGGAGCCAGCAGTCCTGGATTGTGAGAGGGATGTCCGACTGCTGGATTAGGCCGGATCCCACAGAGCAGTCGGACATCCCACGAGTGGTCCCAGATTGGAGAAGGTGCAGGTTGGGCTGAGGGACACCCCCTCACCCCAGTGCACAAATTTCGTGCATTGGGCCTCTAGAATATTTTTCAAACCAAATCTTACTGTAACAGAGGATCTTCAAGTTCCAATAACACTCTTATATTTTGCAGGAAATCAGTTCACATGCATTATCTAAATAAGAGTTGGTTAGTGATTAGCTTTTTTTAGCCAACGATGCTGGCTTCTAAGAATTGCTAAGTGATTAATATAAAGGGAGGAGTTTTGAGTGTCAGAGTGAGAGCAGAATATATTGGCTTATGATTTTTATTTAATTTAAAGGGCAGATGTCTTTTCACTTATTCTACTATCAATTTAATTTATTCTGCAAAATCTAGATTTGTTCTTCAAGGCAGAAAATGCTGGGAGGAAAAAAACTGTTCACATTTAAGCACTTTCATAAAGATACCATCTCTTCTCATGGTGCTCTATTAGAAAACCTAAGTTATACATTGATATGTTTCTAGGGGAGGGTAGAGTAGAAACTTCCAGATAACTTCAAGAGGACAAGAAATACCTTTCTGCCCACTCCACTGACCCACACTAAGGTTACCCCTCCAACTTTTTACTGCCATCTGAAATCCCACAGGAGAATTCCTTTGGCTTTAATTTTTTCTTACTTTACTCTTTGTCAGAATGTTGATAGTAAGAGCAAATATAATATGACTCTATTAGTTTAATAATCAGTAACATTAATTTAAGAGGTCATTTCCTAAGAAATTCAAGAGTAAAGTAGAGTCCAAGGCATCTGGGGATGTTGGGATAAAGAGAAGGGAGAAAAAGCCCACCTAGGAGATAATGAAAGGCAGTGTAGATAAACCAATCACTCACAGCTCTGTCTTAAGGCCCTTCCTATGCACATAGAAACCTTGAGATGCCCAAGAGAAAAACCATCTGAGTAAAAGACAGAGTGAGGTTCTTCCCTGGACAACAGAGAAGAGATTACTGTGATGAATGGTATAGGATGCTTCTATTGTTCATTCCAGGTGCTGCCAGCCTGGGATTAGTCAACACTGTTCTAAGAATGTTAGAAATAAACTCTACCTGCCATGAATAACTTGGTGTATCTGAATTAAAATGTCTCCAAGTCTCTACCTCTCTGTGCTCTAAATAGTCTAAATAGCCCTTCAAAATGTATTGCGCTCCTCAAGGCAAATGGTCCTTTGGAAGTACCCTTTCTCTGCCTTGGGTGGCCAAGTAGCCAGATGTTCACAGAAAAGGGACATTAATAGAACACAGAATGGATTCCAGTAGGTCCAATAATTGGCCATGTGAACCATTAATATAGCTTTAAAGAGTTTCATCATGATGAACACACTTCGCTGATGCTTCACAAGCCTGGAATGAAATTTTACCTGCATCCTGTGTTAGGTTTCTCTGTGCAGAGAGACAAGCCCCCAGAGCCCACTTCAAATATGCCAACAACTAATACCCTGCAAATGTCAGAAGCACCTCTGTTAGAAATGATCTTGTTTTGTGTGGGATAGTTGGCTTGCATGAGGATCTATTCATTCACTCTCCCTCTCTGCCCAGGCAGATGTGACTGACCCTCAGAGAGGCATCTCAGAAGCAAGGCGGCAGTGGAGGAAGGCTGCTGTCGGAGCTGACTGGTAGTGGACAGCTGGTTATATTGGACCTGAGTGATAACAATTACAGCTGCTGTACTTCTCAGGCTTGTTAATGGGTTTTAGAAAGTCGGGTAATTCTGAATGCCATGGAAACCTCTCATCTCAAAGCTGCAGGGGATATGGAAAATTTATTTCCATCGGCCAGTGATTCAGTGAACTCAACATGGAATTAAAAAAGAAAAGCACTTTTATACTAATGCAGACACAAAATTGAGAGAAAAGTAATCGAAGAAATAAATCAGGTTCTCTTTTACTTAGATACATACTGGCAGACTCTTTCTAGAAGGTCAATTGGTAAAGAACAGAGAAAGAATTCTCAGTGTCTTCAGAGTTTATTAAAATTTTGTCACTCTTAGAAGAACTGATTCCTGCAAATAAACCCATTTTCTGAGTTTTTATTCATTTGATTAATATCTTTTACATATTTTTATGCAACTAAGTTCCTATATTTGTTCAGTTTACTATCAGCCTTTTAATTTAAATTTTTTATCCTCACCTGATGATGTTTATAGATTTGAGAGAGAGAGAGAGAGAGAGAGAGAGAGAGAGAGAGATGTGAGAGAGAAATATCGACCAGTTGCCTCCCATACACACCCCAACCAGGAACTGAACCTGCTATCTAGGTATATGCCCTGACTGGGAATTGAACCTGCAACTTTTTTTTTTTTGGTATATGACAATGCTCCAACCAACTGAGCCACCTGGCCAGGGCTAATTTAATTTTTTAATTCCAAGTACATGTTTAAAAAAAGTTCTGTCTTAAAATAAATGGAATATTAAACAATAGATTCTGAGCCTAATTGGAGATTCATTAAGATTTTATCATCTTTATTCATAACATTCTTCTGGGCCTAAATTAATTCCCTAAACCAGAGACTATAACTATTTCCTAATGATCTCCATCAGCTTTCATAATAAATGATATTTTGTTCTTAATAGAAATAATGTACGAAAGACTGTAAATAATTTAAAATCATCTCTGCTAGCTTATGAGAAAAATACATGATTAATAAAAGCAATAATCAGGATTCTAGGTTAAAAGGTAAGTTGAACATATATATCCAAATTCACTCTTTCCTAAGTAGAACCAAATGGAATCTTTAAACAAACAAGCACCCCCTCACAATCCTCTCTCATATATGGGAGAAAAACAGGTACTAATTTTTAAAACTAAAAAACAGGTAAGTGAATGGCCATTAAGTGGCTCTAATATAGCCTAATTCATAAGCTTTGTAAGGGAGAATAACTAGAAACAATCTGACTGACATGGCAGAATTCTCAATGGCCCAAAGGCTGGCAACACCAGGGACTTCTGGTATTTCTGGAAATGGAAGTAAAGGGAACCCTGGGTGCATGACAATGAAATAAAGAGCATATGATAAAAATTGTTTGAGAATCTTTTTTCCCCATTTTAATTGAATTTATTTGGGTGACAATGGTTAACAAAATTATATAGGTTTCAAATGCACAATTCCACAACACATCATCTATACACTGCATTGTGTGTTTACCATCCCAAGCCAAGTCTCCTTCCATCACCATTTATTTGAGAATCGTTTAAAACTCTAGATGCCCTCCTAGACTACACTCTGCGGAGAAAACCCTAGAAGCCCTCCCAAACTATACTATGTGGAGTGAGTGTTTCTCTTCTACCCCGACAGAAATATGAAAGCTTTCTCTCTAGGAAAGTTTTAAATAGAGGCTCTCTGGACTGGACATACTAAGCACAGTTGTGAGCTTGGGCAAAACATGGGCAGTAAGTTGAGTAAATAGTGACTGCTGAATATTGTAACCACCATCACCTTCCTCTCCTCCTCCCCCCCGAAACACACCCCTTCACCTTTCTGGGAACTGGACACCTGATCAGCTGAAAAGGAAATATATAAAGATAATGACATCTGGAGCTTGGCAGCTAATGGTCAGTCAAGACCACCCTACTGTGAAACTATAAATTTGCATGTTCCATTCCCATATTCAATCAGCTTTTAAACTCTCACTCCAATGAGCAGACAAGAAAGGATCAACAAAAAATAATCATAAAGAATAAGGAGAAAAAGCCACTTGGAGGACAATGACTGCATGGGAGAAGAAAACTAAAGGAAAACAGCTATTACTGCTGTCCTCCCAAATATAACAAAGGACATGGCATCCATGATCAGGTCAGGAAATAACAAGAAAAAAAATATCCAAAGAACAGAAAGGAAGCTCTTGGAAATTAAAAACATGATGGCAAAAATGAAAAACATCGGTAGATGGGTTGGAAGGTTAATTTAAGGAAGTCTCATAGAAAATAGAGCAAAAGACAAAGATGAAAAGAAGGAAGGTAAGTTAAGAAAATACGAGCAATCAAGGAGGTTCAATATTTAAAAAAATAGCAGTTCAGAGGGAAAGAATTGAGAAAACAGGAGGAAATCATTCATCAAGTAATTCAAGGAAATTCCCCAGGATTAATGGCAGATTGAAAGGGCCCAGTGAGAGCCAAACAATGGATGAGAAGAGAGCCACACAACAACACAACATTGAGAAATTTCAGAGACTTACTGGAAAAAATTAGACCCTAAAACCTCAATACAGAGAGAAAAATAGTCATAAATCAAAACACACTTTTTCTAGAATAACAAAGAAAATGGGGCAATAACTTCAAACTCTGAAGAAAAATTTTTCCCAAGTATTATTCCATGCCTAATCAAACTGTCCATCCAGCAAGAGGGTCAATTAAAGGTATTTTCAAACATGCACAAATAAAAACAATAAAATGTTCTCTTTTACACCCATTTGTACTCCACCAAAATGAGGAAGTAGATTAAGAAAAAAGTTTACAGGCCCTGGATGGGTAGCAAGTGTTTAGAGCATTGTCCTGATATACCAAGGTAGTGTGTTTGACCCTTCATCAGGGCACATACAAGAATCAACCAATGAGTGTATAAATAAGTGGAACAACAAATCAATGCTTCTCCCTTTCTCTCTTTCCTTTCCTCTCTATCTCTAAAAATCAATCAATAAAAAATAATAACGGGATACAGCAGAGCACAAAGGAGTCCAGGTTATCTGCTGAGAACCAGGCATAGAGGTGTATTAGTTAAGGTACAGGATTAGCTCTGTAACAAATTAGGTTTCCAAATGCAGTGACCTAAAGAAGGCAGATGTCTCTTTCTCTTTCACATAATACCTCCAAGTTGAGCAATAGAGGTTTATGTGACATTTGTGCTTCACACATTTTTTCAGGGACCCAACTGTCTTCCGTTCGGTTGTTCATCAAGATTGTTGGACTGTTCTGCATATTCAAAACTTGAGGACATATCCATGTGCTAGTTTTTGGAGAGACGATGAGCACAGATCCAGAGTAATCAATTAAGGCAGAAGTTTATACACCTCACTTCTACTTGTACTATTACTGGTAACTTTATCACATGCTCACACATACCAGGAGAGCTTATGAAATATATTTCCTAGCTATGTAATCATGTGTTCAGCCTAAACTCTCTTATGGAAGAAAAGAAAGGCCAGTTTGTAATATAGTTTAGTCTTTGTCATAGAGGTCAATCAGTCCCGATCGAATCATGTTTTAAAAACTATGGACAAGAACAGTGCAGCTCTCTATATCCGTCCTTCTCCCCAGAGTGACTAGACAGACATAATGAAAGTCAATAGAAACACAACTTTAAAAAATCAGACCTTCAATAATTACACTGTATGGAATTATAGTTCTGTGTTTCTAACATAAGTGGTGACATAAATTCTCTCTCAACCAATATCTTAGCAAGAACCTTTGGGCTCTTATTAGTGCAATGTAGCAGAAAGCATAAATATTTCAAAATAAGAGGGAATTCCTAATTCCTAATATACATACATGTTTGCATTTGCATAGAATATCTATGTAAAGACATATAAGGAGCTATTAACAGTGGTTGCTTGTCAAGAAAAGAACTGGTGATATTTTCACTTTTAACCTTTTTGTTTTTCTTTTGAATTTATATGTTTTGCAGTATCCATATTTATGCATTATAAAATAAAAGAATTTATATACCTTCTATGAATAGAATAAAATGCATCCTCTAAAAGATGCAACTTGAATGAGCAATTCCAGTTATAGAAATTTATCCTGCAGATATACCAGTATAGCATTCTTTACAGTTAAAAAAGGAAATGATAAAAGTATTTAATAACAGGAGATTGATGGAATTAATTATACACATCTATACAATGGAATTTAATACAACCTCAAAAAAGAATGAAAAGATGGCGGCATAGGTTAACACCGGAGATTGCTGCCTCGAACAACCACTTCAAAAAACAACTAAAGACGGAACGGACATCATCCAGAACCACAGGAGGGCTGGCTGAGTGAAAATTCTACAACTAGGAGGAAAGAGAATATCATACCCAGACTCAGAGGAGGCGCAGTGCTGAAGTGAAATACTAAGGTGAGGAGTGCACGCGGAGCGGGCTGGAGGCGGAGGGCGCGGTTGTTGTTTGCAATCGGGAGGGAGTTTCAGACTCTGAGCTCCAGATCCGGGCGAGTCTCTAGGGACCCAGACTCAAACGGGAGAAGCGGGACTGTCTGGCTTCGGTCGGAAATCAAAGGCAGCTTTCTCTCCGAGGTTTGCAGCGGTTGCTGGGACTCTGTGAGGCAGAGCCCCTAGGGACAGGACTGAGAGCAGCCATAACTGCTCCCTCCGGCCCGCCCTGTAGATCCCCTGGGACCCACCCCGCCCAAGCCCTGTGCAGAGCCATTTGCCGGATAGCCTCAGGCAAATGCTAGATTAGCACCGCCCTAGAGATCCAGCACAGAAGCTCTCCCACTGCAGACACAGCTGACTCTCATAGCCAGTTAGCCTGGAGGTCAAATCACCCCCAGTATTGCCAACAACAATCAAGGCTTAACTACAACAAGACTGTGCACAAAGACCACTAGGGGGTGCACAAAGAAAGCATAAAAAATGCGGAGACAAAGAAACAGGACAAAACTGTCAATGGAGGATATTGAGTTCAGAACCACACTTTTAAGGTCTCTTAAGAACTGTCTAGAAGCCGCCGATAAATGTAGTGAGATCCTCAAGAAATCTAATGAGACTCTCGATGTTATGATAAAGAACCAACTAGAAATTAAGCATACACGGACTGAAATAACGAATACTATACAGACTCCCAACAGCAGACCAGAGGAGCGCAAGAATCAAGGCAAAGATTTGAAATGCGAAGAAGCAAAAAACACCCAACCAGAAAAGCAAAATGAAAAAAGAATCCGAAAATACGAAGATAGTGTAAGGAGCCTCTGAGACAGCTTCAAGCGTACCAACATCAGAATTATAAGGGTGCCAGAAGATGAGAGAGAGCAAGAGATTGAAAACCTATTTGAAGAAATAATGACAGAAAACTTCCCCTACCTGGTGAAAGAAATAGACTTACAAGTCCAGGAAGCGCAGAGAACCCCAAACAAAAGGAATCCAAAGAAGACCACACCAAGACACATCATAATTAAAGTGCCAAGGGCAAAAGACAAAGAGAGAATCTTAAAAGCAGCAAGAGAAAGAAACTCAGTTACCTACAAGGGAATACCCATACGACTGTCAGCTGATTTCTTAACAGAAACTTTGCAGGCCAGAAGGGAATGGCAAGAAATATTCAAAGTGATGAATACCAAGAACCTACAACCAAGATTACTTTATCCAGCAAAGCTATCATTCAGAAGTGAAGGTCAGATAAGGAAAAGCTAAAGGAGTTCATCACCACCAAACCAGGATTATATGAAATGCTGAAAGGTATCCTTTAAGAAGAGGAAGAAGAAGAAAAAGGTACAGATACAAATTATGAACAACAAACATGCATCTATCAACAAGTGAATCTAAGAATCAAGTGAATAAATAATCTGGTGATCATAATAGAATAAGGGACATAGAAAGGGAATGGACTGACTATTCTTGGGGGGGAAAGGGGTGTGGGAGATGCGGGAAGAGACTGGACAAAAAATCGTGCACCTATGGATGAGGACAGTGGGTGGGGAGTGAGGGCGGAGGGTGGGGCGGGAACTGGGAGGAGGGGAGTTATGGGGGGAAAAAAGAGGAACAAATGTAATAATCTGAACAATAAAGATTTAATTAAAAAAAAAAGAATGAAAATCTTAGAAATTTTCTAGGACTCCCCGCCACAAATATTGTGATCAGTAACTATAGGAATAATTAAGTGAAAGTAGTCTTTGACTCTGATCACAACTTGATTTCAAGAACTTTGAAAATATTACTGGTCAACATTTTGGATGCAATTCAAAGTGTCTCATAAAATAAACATACTTAAAGAGTGTTTTGAATTTCACTGCATAATTCCTAGCCAACAGAAATGACAGTGGTGTCTTTAAGGTTTATTATGTCAGATTATTGTGCAATTAGGGGAAAATAATGGTTCTTAAAAATGGTGGTAGGTCCAACTGTAAAATTATTCCACAATCTAGTTAGAAAATCAACAGTTCATTGACTCATGCTCTGCCTGCACCACACCAATGTACATGGTATCCTTTAGCATTCTTGTCTATTTATTAAATGATCATAGTTCACCTCTTGTTGTCCCCAGCAGGATGCAGATGATCTTAAATAAAACTATGAAGCTAAATCTCTGTGGTGTGCTACAAATGGACTTTTATTTTATTTACTTATTTATTTATTGCTTAAAGTATTACAAAGGGTATTACATATGTGTCCATTTTATACCCCCGCCCTAGACAGTCCCGTAGCCTCCCCTATCCCCCAGTGTCTTATGTCCATTGGTTATGCTTATATGCATGCATACAAGTCCTTTAGTTGATCTCATACCCCCCTACCTCCTGCCCCCCAACCCTCCCCGGCCTTCCCGCTGCAGTTTGACAGTCTGTTTGAGGCAGCTCTGCCTCTCTATCTATTATTGTTCAAAAGTTTATAATGGTCTCTATTATCCATGAATGAGTGAGATCATGTGGTATTTTTCCTTCATTGACTGGCTTATTCCACTTAGCATAATGCTCTCCAGTTCCATCCATGACGTTGCAAATGGTAAGAGTTCCTTCCTTTTTAGAGCAGCATAGTATTCCATCGTGTAGATGTACCACAGTTTTCTAATCCATTCATCTACTGATGGGCACTTATGCTGTTTCCAGATCTTAGCTATGGTGAATTGTGCTGCTATGAACATAGGGGTGCATATATCCTTTCTGATTGGTGTTTCTGGTTTCAGGGTCAAATGGGAGTTCCATTTTCAGTTTTTTAAGGAAACTCCATACTGTCTTCCATAATGGCTGCACCAGTCTGCATTCCCACCAGCAGTGCACAAGTGTTCCTTTTTCTCCACATCCTCTCCAGCACTTGTCGTTTGTTGATTTGTTGATGATAGCCAGTCTGACAGGTGTGAGATGGTACCTCATTGTTGTTTTGATTTGCATCTCTCGGATGATTAGTGACTTTGAGCATGTTTTCATATGTCTCTTGGCTTTCTGAATGTCCTCTTTTGAAAGGTGTCTATTTAGGTCCTTTGCCCATTTTTTGATTGGATTGTTTATCTTCCTTTTGTTAAGTTGTATGAGCTCCCTATAAATTTTGGAGATTAGGCCCTTATCAGATACGACATTGGCAAATATGTTTTCCCACACAGTGGGTTTTCTCGTTGTTTTGTTGATGGTTTCTTTTGCTGTGCAGAAGCTTTTTATTTTGATGTAGTCCCATTTGTTCATTTTCTCTTTAGTTTCAAGTGCCCTAGGAGCTGTATCAGTGAAGAAATTGCTTTGGCATATGTCTGAGATTTTGTTGCCTTTGGATTCTTCTAGAATTTTTATGGTTTCCTGTCGTACATTTAAGTCCTTTATCCATTTTGAGTTTATTTTTGTGTATGGTGTAAGTTGGTGGTCTAGTTTCATTTTCTTGCATATATCTGTCCAATTTTCCCAACACCATTTATTGAAGAGACTATCTTGGCTCCATTGTATGTTCTTGCCTCCTTTGTCAAATATTAATTGAGCATATTGGTTTGGGCCGATTTCTGGGCTTTCTATTCTATTCCATTGATCTATATGCCTATTCTTGTGCCAGTACCAGGCAGTTTTGAGAACAGTGGCTTTGTAATACAACTTGGTATCTGGTATTGAGATCCCACCTACTTTGTTCTTTTTCAGGATTGCTGCAGCTATTTGGGGTCTTTTTTTATTCCAGATGAATTTTTGGAGAGTTCGTTCTAGATCTCTGAAGTATGCCGTTGGTATTTTAATGGGAAGTGCGTTGAATTTATAGATTGCTTTGGGAAGTATGGACATACAAATGGACTTTTAAGACCCTAATTCTAAACCAATATATTTCAATCAGGCATATCATACAGATGTATAACTTGTTAAAATGTACCTGTGTGGCCTAGCTGGTTTGGCTCAGTGACTAGCACGTGGTCTGTGACTAATGGGTCCAGGGTTTGATTCCAGTCAAGGTCACATACCTTGGTTGCAGGCTTCTCCTTGGCCTGGGCCCTGTTTGGGGTGCATACAGGAGGCAACCAATTGATGTGTTTCTCTCACATTGATGTTTCTCTCTGTCTTTTCTTCTCTTTTCCATTCTCCCTAACAATCAATGGAAAAATATCCTCGAGTGAAGATTAACAACAACAATAACAAAAGAAGTAGCTATGCTGGACAAGTATACAGCACCTTAGGGTTTGTACCCATATGAATTGCTACAATCTGAAAGAATAAACATGTTGAATTAGTGAAAACGTAAGTCAGGAAAAAGCAAGCATTTTATAGTACCATAAATTCAGGAGCAAAATACAGAGTTTTATCACTGTGACAGAAGTGGTTAAGTGCTTCCCATTCTCCCTTTCTGCTCATTTTTATCCAATAGTTTAACACCCACATAAAAACCTGTACTTTCCAGTCTCCCTGACTGTAAGGAAACTCCTTGCCTCAAATTCTCTATAAAATGCAATGGAGGATGAATAAGTACATATAAAAAATTATCCATAAATTTACTCCTTTGCTACACCAGCTTGGGGAGATGTTAAGTCTTTTCTTCCAGCCAGTAGCCTCCATAACCTGACCTTTGGAGCAAGGGGTAATAGAAGCTGACAAAATAATTGTTTGTTTGGCCTGAATATATGTGTATGGCCATTTCTTTCATGAACCACAACCAGAAAGATGAAAAAGAACAAACAAATATGGAACCAGCTATGCAATTCTAATGATACCCTTCTGCTACTACATTATATTTGACAAAAGATACCCTTGTTCTTCTGAGGTTAAAAGGAGTTAAGATTTAAAAATGGGTCAGATACTAGATTTAGAAAACTGTATCTCCACCTGATAATGCTGATCTTGGATCTTACTGCAGATACCAATGTGCTTTTATTTAGTTAAAATCCCTAAATCCTAGTTCAGTGACTGCCCTTGGCTCTATTCTGTGGGTATACAACTCACCCCCAACCCCCCATGTCTAATTCTTGCTTCAGGATTGTTGTGGTTCAAAGAGATAGTAACTTGCTAAGCAACTATATCAAATAATAAATTTAGACTGTCCAACTATACTAAATAAATTAGGACTATCCTTAAATAATGATATGACTTGATTTCATAAGATTCATTTTTTTAATCATAAAATCTGGACCTAGATATCCTAAATCTAAGGCCTCAGCCTGTAGGTATCAAAGTATTACTGTCTTTAGTTTTACAAGTGAAGCACAGAAAGAATAAGGGACTTGTAAAGATCACTTTACTTGTTCGCCAAGGAAAGGCCAGTACCCGTCTCTCGTCTCCTAACAAGAACTCTTTTCTATACCTCATGGGAGGAGGTCATCAAAAGAAAAAATACACTGAAGAAATTTCTTCAATGTTACTTGTCAGCAAGGGTAGTCATGGGTCTATCAGTTCTGTATTGCCACATAATGTTGTATAACAAACTACCCAAAATTTAGTGGCTTAAAACAAGATATTTATCCTCACAGATTTGCAAATGAGTTGGGATGGCTCTACTTCAGGCTCTGTTGACTTGAATAGACCAGGCAGCTCTGCTTCCCCTCTTTTTCACCTTTCTCCTAGGACCAGTGAACTAACTGGAGGATGTCCATCCTGGTGATGAATGAGGCATAAGAGGGCAAGTAGAAACACATGATGCTTTTTTAATGTTTCCATTAGCTGAAATAAGTCGTGTTGTCAATGCCAACATCACTAGGATAGGAAAATACACTCCATCCCTCATTGGAGGGGGCACTGCAAAGGCATGTGGCAAAGAATGTGGTGTATAATCCTCTTGTGAAGTGGTGGTAGCCTGAGCAGGAGTGGGGGATGTGAGGTGAAGGGTTGGAATAACAGTCCACTGTACAGTAATGTACTGGAAAAAAAGAGAGTTTTTATAAAGGTATATTATTTGCAATCAGTGCCTATTTGCCTCACAAATTGTTTCATACTCTTTACAATTCATTTAAGTGATTACATTTCCTAGAGGAGCTAAATATAATCCAAAACACAAATATTTTTTAGGAGAGAATTGATAAAGAAGACAAAATATCTGATTGATGAAAACTGCCAGTGGAAACAAGGTGGCAGCGTAGGTAAATGCGGTGCTCGCATCCTCCCACAAGCACATCAATATTACAACTAAAATATAAAACCACCATCATTTAGATTTAAATCTGGCTAAATGGAAACCCTGCAACTAGAGATGTAAAGAAGAAAGTACATTGAGACTGACAGGAGGGGCAGAGGTGTGGAATGGGCTGGTCTGATGCCCATGTGTGGTGTATTTTTTTTTTAAATATATATTTTTATTGACTTCAGAGAGGAAGGGAGAAGGAGAGTTAGAAACATCAATGAGAGAGTGAAAGAACAAAGCAGAACTGACTATCCCCATACTTGTAGAGCTGGGTCTTCAGCCTGACCCCCCCAGAGAGTGACCACAGGAATGCCAGAAATGTCCTAACTCCCCCAACCGCCGCCTGAGTGAACCAATGAAGCTCAAGGAATGCAGCTAAGGTCCTAACAAGGCTATACCATAAATTGTTCCCCATGCGTTGCTGTTGACCAATCAGGACGTAGTGAGGGATGGCTCAAACCTTAGAATGTGTTGGCCACTTCCTGACCACTGTGCTGTAAGACCCTGCTGAAAGACCCTGACCAAAGTGACCAGTCTCTGTAACTCATGTCACTTACCTAAGCCCACCCAAATGACTAGCCCTATATAACCTTTGTTCTCCTGGGAATCGCGCTCTCTCGGCCACTTGCAGCTGCGTTGGCGAATGTGGCTGACGGGTGGGGGTGAGGGGGTGGGGGGGAACTAGTTTGAATAAAGACTCTCTGCTTTTGCATAGGAGGAGGCTCCCTGGTGGTTGATTCTTGGGGACCCCGAACTCTGGGCATAACAAGAGAATCATTTATCGGCTGCCTCCTGCATGCCCCCTACTGAGGATCGAGCCTGCAACCCAGGCATGTGCTCTTGACCAGAATTGAACCCAGGACCCTTCAGTCTGCAGGCTGACCCTCTACCCACTGAGCCAAACCAGCTGGGGCTGTGGTGTGTTTTTAACCAGGAGGGATATCTTGGCTGAAGAGGCTTCCCGTGAGGAGCAAGAGGTTCCAAATCCCTCAGCCCAGGGTTTCAGTGTTGTGAAGTGAGGATTGTGGCTGAGTGACATGAGGCAGCCAGAGACCCAGGCAATTCCTCTTAAAGGGCCAGCACATGGATTTACTTGGATTCCCTCCCTCTGAGTTTCAGTGCTGGGGCAGTAGCTTGAAAGGAACCAGGGACATATTGGGAGGAGCTAAATTATCTGGCATCAGGGTAAGAACTGGAGGGTAGCTTTCTCCCAGACAAAAATGCTGCTGGGGTTGGCCATTGTTCTCTGCTAAGACCTCCCACCCTCACAAAGCTGACTGGCAGGCGCTATATTTGAGTCTCTAGCAACCTTGCTTACACTGTTTGCCCAGCCCCGGCAATTCCCTGAGATCCTGCCCCACTCAATTTGCAGCCCCACACAAGCTGTTTTCTGTGGCTTTTCCGTATGAGTGGCCTGCCCTGGCTCAGGCTTCAGACTTCCCCAAAATCTCTCACACAAGTAGCAGCTGGACTCAGGGTGCTCCATACCTTCGATAAGTGGCCCTAGGCCCAGCACGAGCAGCAGCTTGCAAAGGTTCACAGCTTGGCCTCTCCTGGGCACCTCCAAGATCAGCACAAGTAATAGCCATCTGTAGACTGCTCTGTAGCTTATGCCAGGTGCCTCCAGGGCATAGGTAGTGGCTGACTTTGCACCTCCCAGGAGGCCCCAGAGTCAGTGCACCCAGTAGACAGCTTCAGACCACAACAGATTACAACGCTACCATATCCACGAGTGACACACTCGAGAAGTGGACTCGGTGAGCACCGAAGCCCCACTGAAGCAAGTCCTGCTCCACAGGGGTGTCTCCGGCACAGCAGCTCCTCCATGGTAGTCAGAGCTGGTCCTCACAGCCACTTGGCCCGGGGGAGGGTACTACTTTGTTACTTCCTTAAATCCACAGTTCCCTTTTACTTTAATTTCCCAACCCTCCTCCTGAGATGGAAGACCACCTGAGAACTGGTTTGCATAGAATAGTTGGGGAGCAGCAGCCTGGGGCAGAGAAAAGCCATAGGCAGCAAATGAGAGAATGGGTTAGAACAGTAGTTCTCCGAATGAGGTCTTCATACCAGTAACATCAGTATCATTTCATAACTCATTAGAAATGAAAATTATTGGCTTATCCCAGACCTACTAAATCAGAAATTTAGGGTAAGCCCTAGTAGTCTAGTGTTATACAAGCCATCCTGGTAATTCTGATAGTATATGCTAAAGTTAGAGAGGAGGAAGGGTTTTTAAGACTCATTTGCCTTTTTCTTACTTTGCCTCGGGACCATCACAACCTGCAAGCTTTACTACAGACACCTGCTTCTCCCCAGCAGCCTCCCCAGCAGCTGAGAGGGAGTGTTACAGTGTGCAGAACCGTCCTGCAAGGCAAGGAGTGACTAACATAGGTATAGACCAGCCGTGGGCAACCTACGGCATGACCGTACCCTTTTATGTAATGATGTTTACTTTGAATTTATATTAGTTCACACAAACACTCCATCCATGCTTTTGTTCCGGCCCTCCGGTCCAGTTTAAGAACCCATTGTGGCCCTCGAGTCAAAAAGTTTGCCCACCCCTGGTATAGACTGACCAGCTATTTTCCAATGCTTATTTCTCCACTATAGCCCTCCAGTTACTGCCTAGGGAGTAGAGTGTCCCTATTAGTAAACTGATTACTAACATTCTGCGGCACACCAAAATATATATTTTTTGGCAATCTGACAAAAAAATAGGTATAATTTTTTGTCTTTTTCTTTTTAAAAAAATCTTTGTTGTTGAGAGTATTACATATTTCCCTTTTTCTTTCTCCCATTGACCCCCTATAGCCCACACCTGCCCCTTACCCCAGGCCTCCACCACCCTATTGTCTGTGTCCATGGGTTACACATATATGCAAACAAGCTCTTTGGTTGATCTCTTTCCACCCACCCATCCACCTCTCCCTTCCCTCTGAGATTGACAGTCTGTTCCATGCTTCTATGCCTCTGGATCTAAAAAACAGGTATACTTTTGATTGAATGGAGCCTGAAACTTGTGGTATTTCACCACCTTGGCAAAACTAGAACCCATATCTTCTTCATCTTCCTCCTGTTTCTGTTGTTTAATATTTACCTAAAACCTTGGTGATGAGATATCCTGATTTTGCCAGATTAAAATAAAAAGTTCCTCACTAAACTGGCTATTCTTGTTCAATTAAGTAACAACATAAATTTCACCAATACTGTGAAGTTGTCATCTGAAATTATGTTTAACAATAGATCACTTCTATTACAGCAAGTTCCCTCTGGAAAGCCCATTAAAATAAAAGGTCAGCTCGATGGAGAAGGAAGCGGTAAAAGATCGTGAAAAGAAAGTAGAGCAGTGCAAAAATTTTCTAAAACCAGGGAGTATGAGCCCAAAGTTACTGTAATATGAATTTAGACCCAGAATTTTCAAATTGTTTAATGTTTCCCTTATGTTGGAAATAAAAGTCTTCAGAATCTTGATTATTTTAATTACATATGTAAGTTTTTAAACTCTATTGCCATTTAAATAACATGTATACTAACTCCTAATAAAATAAAGTAATAGTTTATAGTTAATGACTCATTGCAAAGGAGGAAATTGAACATTTTTTAAATGAAGGAAAACAAAGAGGAATAATAGAAGAAAAATTATATCTTAAGTGCACTCTACAATGAGAATGCGATAGGATCAAAGGCAAACTTCATTTTTACCTGAATATCTCTCTCTCTCTCTCTCTCTCTCTCTCTCTCTCTCTCTCTCTCTCTCTTTCTCACATAAAACATTTGTCTGTGTCTCTTTGCACTTTCTTTCAGATGGAGTCCTGCTATAGGAAGAAGACTATAGATTTGTACCTAAAATAAAAGAAACTAAAGTAAGAAGTGATTGTAAACTATTCGAAAGATTATCCATACATTACATAGTATAAATGCAATTTCTTGTGGGATTATTCTCCTATAACCCTCTCTCCTACCCAACCTCTCCAACATAAGAGGAATAGAGCACACTCAGGAGAAAACCCCTGTCTTCACTGTTGCAAAATATTTGAAATCAACAATGAGGCAGATTTAAACGGAGGCCTTTCTCTTTATTTTTTTTTAAATATATTTTATTGATTTTTTACAGAGAGGAAGGGAGAGAGATAGAGAGTTAGAAACATCGATGAGAGAGAAACATCAATCAGCTGCCTCCTGCACACCCGCTACTGGGGATGTGCCCACAACCAAGGTACATGCCCTTGACTGGAATCGAACCTGGGACCCTTCAGTCCACAGGCTGACGCTTTATCCACCGAGCCAAACCGTGTAGGTCAGGCCTTTCTCTTTATATTGGGAAGAGTTGAGAATAATTTCACAGCCTCAGAGGCAGCTGTCAAGAGAGCCACAACACAGACCTCCGTGTCCAAGCCTGGCTGCCTCATCCCAGGCTTTTCCCCAGAGGAAGTCCAGGCCCTTCCAGTCCCTATATGTCTGAAAATGGCTATGAAAGATGAGTGTCAAATTACAGTAATTTAGACTTAAAATTTTTTCTTTTAGTAAAAAATAACTGACATTCATCTGTGGAATGGAGTGAGGTTAACGATTCAATCACATTTTGATTATGAAGGAATCTTACCCTGCTGAAATCTGGAAAAAAAATTAAGTCAAAATATATTGTTTTTGCAGTGTTGTTAGTGCTCATAGTTTCTAAGGAAAGCATTGTCTAAGCAGGTCCTTTGCTTACCATGTAAATTGTTCCACCTCAATGGTTCAAGAATAATGAGCATGGGATGCTACATTATAAATTCTTTAATGCAGATTTAGTCAAGTTGTATCTCCCCGCTGTGGCCTTGACCGTGATAAAAGTTTCCTTCGTATAAGTCAGAACTGTTTGTAAAGACACTTCCTTGGTCAGGCCTTTGCCTATTCAAAAAGCCCTCAAATCTATAGTGAGCAAGCAGTTCTCCTGCAGTATTGGTCTTTCTTAGGTAGAAGGCTGCAATCCTCAGTCACAATAGAAAAAAGAACTTAGAGGTGCAGCAAAGTTTGGAAAGTATGAGGGTGCCAGAGAAAAATCAGTAGAATATATCACTTACTTCACAACTTCCTGTGCCCACCTTCAGTTTTTAGGGCTCTGTGTCTTTGGAGGGAAGTATTCCTCAGGGACTCATTTCGAAGAGTTGTCCCTGAGCATGAATGCTCCAGCTCCCCATGGTGTCAAGAGGAGAGACTGAATAGACTGCACTTTCACCTGTGTAGTTGCTGAAAACAACAACAAAAACCGCTTTAATGTAAACAACACCAAATAGTACAATACCTGCACTTAAGATGCTACCATTCTCTAAAGTATGATGTTCTGAATGCTCAAGAACAATTTTGTAACACAAATAACCTGTTAGCTGAGAGAGAAACTACAGATGTATTTTTTCACGAGACAGACAGGACATCTGTGAGTGAAAGGGAAGAAAGGGCTAGAGCAGTGAATGCGAACCAGAGGTGACACGTGAACTCATTTTTTTGGTTGATTTTTCTTTGTTAAATGGCATTTAAATATATAAAATAAATATCAAAAATATAAGTCTTTGTTTTACTATGGTTAAAAATATCAAAAAATTTCTATATGTGACACGGCACCAGAGTTAAGTTAGGGTTTTTCAAAATGCTGACACGCCGAGCTCAAAAGGTTCGCCATCACTGGGCTAGAGTGATCACTGGGCTGCTCCTCTGCTTCTTCCTCCTGGAATATGGAGAACAGCCCTCTGATGTAAATACAAACGCAGAGGAAAACAATAACTATTCCCTAGGGGAAACATATCCATGTGTGCATTAAGATTTCTGAATGCACCTTTATTCAAAATAATTCTCAGTGTTGGGATTTTTAGTGTTGTGGGAAATAAATGGGGAAGATGATTTGTGGGAAGGAACAGAGCACAGGACTTAAACGAGTCAAGGTTTTGCCATCACAGTGCTTTGGGGTTATAATCCCACAAAGACAAATGACATTCTTGAGCTAATTCTTTTATTGTCTGAAAACCATGTTTCTTGTCTATGAAATGAGGATCAACAAAATTTCCTCTTAGATCCATTTAAGTTTGAATATGGCATCTACTGAATCTTCCCTTTGAAATACATAAAAGATCATTGTAATCAAACAGAATGTCATTTTCTTTTTTTTATGTTTGGGTTAAGGTTGAGGCAGCATTTTGGTTAAGAGATCAGCTCTGAGTTAGGCATATCTGTGGTTAAATATTGGTACTTCTGCCCTATGTATGTATAAAAAAGAAAAAATAAACAGAAACCTATTTAAAGTGAAGTAGAGCGGCCAGAAGGGGGAGCTCTCATGCCCTACATAGATAGCAAAGCCCAAGGGAAATGTAGTAATAGATTGCAGTATGCCTTCCCAACATCTCTACCTCTATATAAAAGACCTTCCTTTTCTTTGTTTTAGCAACTTGCATGTGGCTTGCCATGGTTGCATGTACCAGTCTGCAATTCCTTCTTATTCGCAAATAACAGCCCCCCGCCCCGCACCTCTGGAGATATGTCTGGCTTTTTGTTGAAAGTCAATATATGTAAAAATGTGCCTGTGAAGAGAAATTTCCTTACTAAAAATGGAGGAAGGTGTGAGTCCAAGAACTAACTGTCCTCTAATTCTGGCTCAATTAAAAAAATCCAGTTCAATTGGAAATATCCAGCCAATCTTGATAATTGCTTATTTGTGTTGTATTCAACTTTCTCCCAGAACTGGCACATATAAATATCTCTGACCTCTGGAAAACATAAATACTAACGAAAAAGAACCATTCAAGTAACTCTCCAATGCATGGCTAATATCTGAACTATGCTCCTTCCCACTAGCAAATTTTCACAAGGCTCGTTATAAGATGCTAGCTACTAATTATGGAATGCTGAATGTGGCTAGGGACTTTACATACATTCCTTCAAATCCTTGCCACAACCAGATGAGATAGTTACTGTGATCCCTCATCTCAGGGAGGAATCTGAGACTGAGTTATTGGCCCGATGTCGAATGGGAGAACTGGTATTTGAAGCCAATACTCTTTATTCCATTCAAGCCCCTTGGAATCTTGTGATTTTAAGTATGACAAAAATGTTCACCTAAGTAATAAAGAGCAGCTAGAGCCCCTTAGGTTTTCTTAAATGGATCTCTTTTCAGAACAAAAACCCCAGGTACCTAGGAAAGGGAAACATTCCAAAATAACCTCAAGGGCTTGATGATTATATAAATAACAAGATGCTTCAGTAAAAAAAAGCTAACACTGCCAAGAAGAGCCAGATTTTCTCCAAAGTTTCAAGGTGAAGACAAATAAAGCACTCTGCAGCATTACAGATAATGAAAACCATCAACAATTTCTTGCCTTCACTGTCTCTTGCTAATTTTTTGTCATGCAAATTGCCCTAATTTGATTGCAGACTTCTTTTCTCCTTTGTTGCCAAGAGCTATAAACACAATGGGATGTAATAAAGTGCTCTTCTGGATCTTTTATTGTCATTATTATTCTCATTTAGTTTTGGAAATTAGATTCAACTTTACTGGCTAAGAGCAGAGCTTTCCATCTTTTTGCATAAGGTGAGCCAGTCAGAAATTCTCTGCCGTGTCACCTCTTATTCATCAGCTTTACAAAGCTGCCATGGAGGAAAAGCCATGGCAAGCAGAGAAACACCTGTAAAATGCATTAAAATCTCTTCTGGGAATTATGTTTCTCTGGGAATGAGCCACATTTATTAGGTGACAAACACACCCTTCTGGGCATTTGTTTTATTGGTAAAGTATGCTTGATTGCACAATTGTCTCCTACAACTGCCAAGCTCCCATCTTTTTATTTTAAACTGATAATATCAGAATAAGCTGAATGGTCCTTGTGCTAAGGAAAGGGCCAATATTGGGTACCTGAAAATCAGTAAGGCATCCCCAGAAGATATATAACCTGTGTCGATGTAAGAAATGTTCAAATCTGTAGAGAATTCTTTTGAGTTTGAGCCAAACTGACAATACTTGCCAGGAAGCAAAATCTCAATGGATTGAGAAAATGCTCCAGAGAATGGAAATGTTGCACCTTATTTTATACATTACAATAAAAGTAATACCATTGTAATTAACCTATCTATAGATATTAAAGGCTAAGTGACCATCCTACCGGCCAGTAGGTATGATGCGCACTGACCACCAGGGGGCAGATGTTCAGTGCAGGAGCTGCCAAGCTGCAGTGACTTGGCAGCAGTGGTTCTCAGGTGACACACCCCAGAACCAGAGAGGAGGGAGCATGATTCCTCGTGGAGCCATGCGATTCCACTTTTGGCCATGGGTTATGTTGTTGCTGGGGCACTGTCCGCCCCAAATTTGGCTTACTGCCAAGCTGCGGTGACTGCAGACACCCTTCGAGCCATGGGGAGGGACTGTGGAGGTTGGGTCCAAGGCGTGTCAGCCCCTCTTGCTCTGTCCCACCTCACCGGCCACCTTCTAATTAATTTCCTTTCAATGTGCACGAATCTGTGCACCGGGCCACTAGTTTATTAATAATATGAAAGAAGCAAAGGGAAGGCCAGATATTATAGGCATGTCATATGAGCAGCTTTGCCAGGAAGCTACAACTTCATACTCCCCAGGGGTCTAATGAAGGGAATATAGATGCATGCCCAGTAAAGTTCGGGTGACACAGGGAAAGTGCTTGCTGCCAGTCACACCTCAGAACAAAGGTCATTGGCAAGAATGGGGTGGCCACTGTAAGCATGAGAAGATCTGGGATATTTAATCCCCTGAACAAAGGAGTTTGCCCTTTTGGTTCCTTTTGGTTCCTCTTGCTGCTCTTGGGATTCTTGGGACTTGTATGACTCTGGGCTTGTGGTGCTCTCCTGCATTTTCCCACATGGTCCACAGCCAATGTGGACCCCACACACAATGGACTAATGGACCACAACTACCCTAATGCTGTACTGGATCTGGCTGCTACATGGAAAGAAAACTCTGGACTCTGACTCTTCTTCTAGCTTTACTGAAGGGAAATAATTCTGCAGAACTAAAGCTTTCTACCATGTATCATTCTCTCATGGGGGCCTCTGGAAATGCTTATTCCAGCAGTACCCAAAGAACCCCACCTCCACTGATAACAAAAGGAGGAGGTGCAAATGGGTTACATGAAATTCACTTGTTTTTTTCTTTTTTAAATAAATCTTTATTGTTCAGATTATTACAGCTGTTCCCCTTTTTCCCCCCATAGCTCCCCTCCACCCAGTTCCCACCCCATCCTCTGCCCTTACCCCCCCCCCCCCACTGTCCTCATCTATAGGTGTACAATTTTTGTCGCCGGGTCAAAGGTCATACACATGGAAGCTGTAGCTATTTCCATCCGCAACATGTCCCTGTGCTTCGAAAGGTCTCTCACGACTTGTTCATGCTCTACTCAGAAAGGGTATGGAGCCACGTAACGGCTTTTTAAAATAATGTGTCCTCTTATGTTTAAAATGAGGATTTCGCTACCAAAACTGAGGAGAAAGCAACACTATAGCTGCTCTCGCCCCTCTCGTCCTTCGGGTGATAGTTGTGCGTGGGGCTGCGAGCTGGTTCGCAAGCCGTCGACGAAGCCATCTGGACAGCTTGCGCGGTTCCGCCAGCTTCCCAGGGGCCGTTGCAGCCTCGCAGGGGCCATCTCAGCCTCGCAGGGGCCGTCGCAGCCTCGCAGGGGCCGTCGCAGCCTCGCAGGGGGCGTCGCAGCCTCGCATGGGGCGTCGCAGCCTCACGCAGCCTCACAGGGGCCGTTGCAGCCTCACGTAGCCTCACAGGGGGCGTCGCAGCCTCACGCAGCCTCACAGGGGGCGTCAAGCCTCACAGGGGTCGTCGCAGCCTCGCAGGGGGCGTCGCAGCCTCGCAGGGGCCGTTGCAGCCCCACGCAGCCTCACAGGGGCGCCGCATCCCATGCTGGGAGTGAAGGTGCGAGACAGAAGCTCCTCTCACTGTCTCTCCTGCTGCTCCCTTGCATATCGTCGATGCTGGAAGTTTCTGAGAGCAGTCTGCAAGTGCTGGCCATCATACTTTAACTTGTCAACACGAAGTTTGGCATTCTGTCTTTGTTGGGAGGTTCCTTGCTGGACAAAATCTCCAGGTGTTCTAGCTGGCTGAATATCTGGTATGCTTGCTTGGACTTTGTTTTCTACTAAGTGCACAGACTGCTTGTCTGCCGTCTCCTGGCGTCCCATGTGAGACTGGATCTGGTGAACCTGCTTGTGCGTTTGCTGGTACAGCAGTTCCATGTCGCCGGCCCAGCCGGGTCCGGCTCCGGCTTCCTCTGAACCTGAGTCTGCTTCTTGAGTGTGTCCCTTATGGATGCGAGGAGTTGAAATCAGCAGTTTGTTGGGTTAGGCTGCAAAAGCGCAGGTGGTTCCTTTTGTGCCACTGGCACAGGTTGGGTGGGGATGTAAATTGAGTAGGGCGGGGTCTCAGAGAATTACCAGGGCGGAGCAAACAGCAATGGTTGTCATCAGCATCTCTGTAACTCCTCACCTCTCTGCGACTCCGCATCTCCGCGTCCCCGAGTGCTGTGCCCCCGCAGCAACAATGATCCCTGCGAGCAGTTCCGCAAGAAAGCCACCCTCGCTCTCCAACCCACTGCAAGACAGTCCAGCCTCTCCCCGTAGGAGTCTGGGACCTCAGAATCCTGCCCCAACCAGGCTCAGTGGATTCAAGAACTTGTATCCCCTTCTGATTGAAAAAAACCACGCATCCAGTTGCAGCCCGCCTGGTGCATGCCTCCATACCTCTGTTCTTGGTGCCTCTGCACCTCCTACTCAGTCTCAATGCGCTTCTTTCTTTCCTTCCAGTTGTAGAACTTCCACTGGGCCATCCTTCCCGTGGTTCTGGATGACAGCTGCTTTGTCTTACAGTTGGTAGCTTCAATGTTGTTGTGGGAGGCAGCACGCACAGGTCTATACCTTATGCCGCCATCTTGGTTCCCTCGAAATTCACTTGTGATAGATTAGGGAGGCAGGAGAAAGCAAAGTGGGACAATCTCTGGGATTGGTTAAAAAGTAAAATGAATAGACACAGATTTATTTTACAAAGATGGGTACAGGATAGTTAACAGTTAACAATGAACAGGACAGGGATAACAATGAGAGACTCTGAGGTCTCCTGCTCTGTTGAGAGACTGTGCCCTGAGGGAACTGGAAAAAGGAAGTTACCTAGACATTCCAAAGGTGTGTTATTATAGATGCAAAAAGACAATAGGCAGGCTCAGTTAAGGTTTAAAATTGAATGACAATAAATTTTAAATTTCAGAAAAGAGCTAAACATTTAGAGTTAACATGTCAAACTCATGGCCTGGGGTCACATGTGGCCCACAATGAGTATTTTTGAGACCCAGCCAATACAACAGTATGTAAGAAACATTTTAATAAAAATTTTGTAACTTAATTTTTACAATATCCTGTTATACATAATCTATACTAATAAAAGGGTAATATGCTAATTAGACTGGACATCTTCTGGACATTCATCCGGTCATCCTTCCGCACAAAGCCACGGTGACGGGGGCCGAGGCAGAGGCGGTTAGGGGTGATCAGGCAGGCAGGGGAGCAGTTAGGGGCGATCAGGCAGGCAGGCAGGTGAGCAGTTAGGAGCCAGCAGTCCCAGATTGCAAAAGGGATGTCTGACTGGGATTGGTTAAACAATAATTTAAATATATAGCAGGACCCCCCCGAGGGGTTCCGGACTAGAGAGGGTGCAGGCCAGGCTGAGGGGACCCCCCCTCCATCCCATGCACGAATTTCGTGCACCAGGCCTCTAGTTATTAATAACAAACTACAATGTTCGCTAATGACTGATTACTATAATCGTGTTACATTCATTTCCCTTACACGCCTTACGTGTAGGCACACCATTTCTCTCCACTAATACTAGCAGCAAATATATTAGCAGACGACTGCCACATCATTAGTCTTGTACTGACTTGTTGGGTGTGTGCAACAGGAAATATTTCACTTTCAGAGAACAAGAAAAATAGTTTTATTTGTGTTATGCTTCTTTTGTGCAGTTATTCAAATTAATATCTGGTAGGTTATGTTCAAGAAAAAATATTAATTTTTATTAAAATGTTCTATTATTTTATGTTAATGATTATTCATTTATTTCAGCCCTTTGTATTCTTTGTATATCTCTTTAAAAATAAACCTATGTTTCTATGAAATTTGAAGCTTTTGTTTTTTTTGTGGCCCACATAAACTTAAACTTGTTTATTTGACCCGTGTTAGCCTTTGAATTTGACATGCTTGACTTAGAGGAAAACATGTCTTTAAATGCTTATGTTATTAAAGAATAAAGGCTCAACATTAATACAGTCATTACTAACTTAAGAAATTAGAAATGAAAAAATAAACCAAATAAAGCAGAAAGAAAAATATAAGAGTAAAACACAAACTTAATGAAATAGGAATCCAAAAAACACTGAAGATAACAAAGGATAAAGTTTTCTTTAAAAAAGGCAAATAAAAATCTACCCATATTGATAATAAAAAAGAAAGCACAAATAAACAATTTTGTAATGATAAAGGAACATAACCACAGATGTTACAGAGTGCAGACTAATATTAAAAGCTATTATGAACAACTTTATTTCATTTTACATATATCAAATTATAAAAAATTAAAATTTTGCATAACTATTAAGTGTGGTCACTTGCTTCTGTGATGCAACAGAAACTCTTAATACTTGTAGAAATGTAAACTTGTTCATCCACTTTGCCAAATAGTTTAGTAGTAAGCATCTAAACACTGAACATGTATACCAGAACAATCTCATCACTGGGTATAAAACAAAAATCAAAAGTGAAAACTCTTGGGGCACTTGTGTAAAGAGACATGTCTAAGAATGTTCATAGAAACATTATTCCAAATAACAAAATATGGAAATTTAATGCAAATGTTATGCAATGGTATATTTGTTGAAATGGTATATTTGTAAAAAAAAAAATGACAAAATTTTGCCTGTTGGGAATGTTGCTCCTATTGGGTAGGAAAAATTTTCTTCTACTTATCTAGGTTCTTTTGGCTGGTCTAATTAATATGAGAGTAATAGGAGAAAAAATACATTTACTTTCATTAAATTTATTATTAAAACAATGGACCTTATACATAAATAAAATATATCATGATGTAATCAGGATGACAAAGGGAGAAAGATCAAGTACACAAATTTTTGAAAAGATAGCAGGAAAATTACTAAAGAGTAAGAAAATTACAAAAGGGTAAGTTTTGTTAAGGGCTTTCCCAGATGTCACCAACTCTCTAGCATGGTGAAAATTCCAACCATAAACTTCTTTATACATGAGATTCAAAGTGTAGACATATTGGAAGGTAATGAAGATAGTCACAAACTAGTAGCACTACAAAAGCGAACCCTAATATAAACTATGGACTTTAGTTAATAATAATGTGTTAACATTGTCTCATCAATTATAACAAATGTACCACACTAATGCAAAATAGTAATAATAGGGGAAACTGAAGGATAGTGAGAGAATATATGGAAACTCTCTACATTTTTGCTCATTTCCCTATAAACCTAAAACTGTACCAAAAAGTCAATTTCTATTTTTTAAAATTAGAAATTTATATGGAATAAAGTAAACAGAGTTGGAGATGGGGAGAAAAATGGGAAATAATTTCCAGAAAAAGATGCTGATATGGTATAATATGATAGAGTCGGAGGCTTAAATAGCAGGTTGATTAAGAACTCATCATTGGGCTTGTCCCCTTTATTTAATATTTATAAAGAAAGAAGTGTTTTATTAATATTATCAAAGAATGATAATTATTTGGGCCCAATATAAATATATGTACCTTGTAGTTATAGTTAAAAGAGTAAAGATTGAAGTTTATTTCATAATTTGATTTTAGTATCAAGCATCAGCAGTGAATACAAGTAAAGAACTAGACAAAGTCATTTCCAACTGTTAGCTCATAGTTCTCGCCAAGGAAACCAACAGAAGAAAAGCCTACTTAAAATCATACAATAAAAAAAACAAA
This sequence comes from Myotis myotis, assembly GCF_014108235.1. Taxonomy (NCBI): domain Eukaryota; kingdom Metazoa; phylum Chordata; class Mammalia; order Chiroptera; family Vespertilionidae; genus Myotis; species Myotis myotis. Next base: position 36,450,594 of record NW_023416368.1, read on the forward strand.
CCCGAAGGCATTTCTCTCCTGGGATTCAAGAGGCACTGTCTTGGAGGCAATCTAAAACACCTAACCAAGGCAGGACTTGGGATGTTCTATGCATCATTACATTCCTGGGAGGCAAATTCTGAAATGAAGTATTTTCATAAGCATCATCTTCCTATGTTGACTGACATCATAGTGTCTCTAATTTGATCTTTGAATATAACAAACGTTAACATTTAGGTACTTGGACCCATCAATCTAATTTTATTTTTTTTACCAAGATTATGATACTATTACTTTCCAAATGGTTTGACATGCTCTGTGCTAGAGCACTAATTCTTCCTAGCTGAGGAGTGCAGGGAAACCCGGCACGTGGATAGGTTGACAAAGAACTTTACCTGCTGCAAATGGCATTGAATTTAGTCCAGAGTAACAGACTTCATTTCTTTCTAGGTTACTATGGAGGCACAGTTCTTTGTCTCTGCTAATGCTCCACAAACTAAGAAGAAAGAGTGAATTGTTACGAGCTCTACAATAATAAAAGGGGACTTGATTCTAAGGATTTTGTTCTGCTCCATTAGCTCTCTTTGGTGCAGTTAATTTCTGACTACAAGTATAACAGATTATCAGATGCCATGCTTTGGGAAATGCTGTATCCTTTTTCCCTTCAGAGAGAAAGGCTGTGTCACAGAGTCACCTGGGTTGCTATTTATCTAATGCGAGTGTTACATGTACTCAGGCAGCAACTTGATCCTAACAATGACTGAATGTGAAACATACCTCCTAAGTGACCACACATATTTTAACGCATGTTAAGTTGAAAAATCCTTGTGACTCCCTCAAGCAGTTTTCCCCCCTTCCCTCTCTCAGAGATGTCCTGAGCAGCTATTGTATTGTCATAATGCACTGCATGTTGGAGTTCTAGATTTTGGAAGATTTTTGCCACTTTTACTTCTTGGAAAGAAATGGAATGGGAGCCCTAGTCAGTTTGGCTCTGTGGATAGGGTGTTGGCCTGTGGACAGAAGGGTCCCGGATTCGATTCCAATCAAGAGCATGTAACTTGGTTGCAGGCTCTTCCCAGGGCCCGGGCCCTGTACAGGAGGCAAACAATTGATGTGCTTCTCTCATATCTGTCTTTCCCTCTCTTTTCCACTCTCTCTAAAAATCAATGGAAAAATATCATCGGGTGAGGATTAAAAAAAGAAATGGAATCAGAATAAAGGAAGAGCAGACATCTATGTACCAACTACAATATGTCTGGCCACCCCATTTGCTGGCTTTTTTCATGAGCAACCTCGCAACAGATGGAGAAGATTCTTCTCAACTCCATGGCGCTATCGTAAATTTCTAAAATATAACATAATATTCCTACTGCCCAATCTGAATATTCCATTTTCACCAGTTATGGAGATGTGTTTAATCCTGTGACGTTCACGGGCTCTAAGAGAAGAGGATATAAAGGGTGCCAATTTGATTCCTTGGACTCCTTTATTCTTTTTGCTTTTCTTTCGCATACAAAATGAATTAAAAAACAATAGTAAGTAAATATTTCTTCATATTAAATGTATAATGTTCTAGGGGTTGCTAATCTTCCAATGGGTTCTAAGTAGAAGAGCATAGATTAAATGTAAAAATAAAAGAATGTGGTACTAAAATGTTTTGAATGGTTCTTTCAAAAGCACATAATTCTTTTTTCTTTATTGGCACTAAGAATTTGTATCTATATTCAAGCTTTCCAACATCCATCTTAGAATTGTCTGAAGTGCTAATTAAAAAATTATAAAGCCATTTATTTTTGTTTCCTTCAATAACAATGATTATAGGTCAGAACCTATTAGGTGAGGGCAAAAAGCCATCTGAGAACACTGGAAATATAATTACAGGAATGAGGATTATTAGTCTTTGATAATTTGGCATAAAGTTATCACTTTCAAATGTCATTATTTAATAAGTAGAAAATATTACTATGTGATTTTGGAATTTTCTAGTCAATAGCCATATAAAAAACACTGCAATAAGGAAATGGTCTTAAAAATTAGCTCAAGAATGGCTCTTCTAATAAGTGGAGATTAATAGATTGGAGTGCTCAGGTAAAGAAATAGCCAAAAAAAGGCCTTGCACTAAAAGTACTATGGGAACTCCCAAAGCTATACCATCTGAGAAGCAATATCTGAGGCTTCATACTGCAGGAGTGAAACAGACTAAAATAATAAAACCAACCTTAAAGAAATAAAAATGATTACTAAGGAACACTCTGAACAATGTATGCAAATAAATTAGATAACTTAGATGAAATGGACAAATTACTAAAAAGACAAAAACGACCCAAACTGACCCAAGAAGAAATAGACAAATTGAATAGATCCATAATGAGACTCAATTAGTAATCAAAAAACGACTCACAAAGGAAAGCCCAAGCCCAGATGGCTTCACTGCTGCATTCTGCCAAATATTTAAATAACTAATAGCAATTCTTTACAAAAATAAAAAAGGAGCACGTTGGGGAAGCATGAGACTTGGTTGGAAAGTTTGTAAGGAGGACATTCCAAGAAAAAGGAAATGTATGGAAGGCTGCCCACCCTGTTCATCAGAATTCTGACTTAGGGGAGTGCTGCAGGTGGCACCCCTAATTATTCCTTGACCTTTCCAAACAAGTCTGTGCACAAGCAGACCCCTAGGTATTTACTGGAATCCTTATGCTTAATCTTTGGATGTCCTTGCTTAAAGGGCACTACAAACACATGTGTCCTCCCAATATTACTTACCCTACTGATTGTATCTAAAAGATAAACTTTATCTCAAAGTGCTGTTATAATCAAAGCCTAATGAGGCAGGCGATCGGGGCTGTCTGGTTCCTTTAGTCAGGCAGTCCCTTAGCCTTCTCTTTCACAGCAAATGTTATGTTGGAGTAATCCATTCATCCGTCTCTCAGGGTCTGCTGGTCAGCCCCCGCAGAGCACTTTTCAACTCATTCTATGAAGCTCAAATTACCCAAACCTAACAAAGATATCACAAGAAAAAAATATCTACAGCTCAATCTCTCTTAAGAATATAAATGCAAAACTCCTCAACAAAATACTAGCAAACTAATTTTAGCAACATATAAAAAGAATTATATGCCATGACCAAATTGCATTTATCTCAGCTAATACCACACTTAGTGGTGAAGATTGAATGCTTTTCCCTTTAGATCAGGAACGAGACAAGGATGGCTGCTTTTACTACTTCTTTTCAACATTGCACTCAAGGTTCTAGTGAGATCAATCAGGTAAGAAAATGAATGGCATCCAGATTGCAGAGGAAGAAGCAAAATGCTGTTAGCAGATGACATGATCTTACGTATAGGAAAACCTAAGGAATTTTCTAGGAATTATTGCAACTGATAAACAAGTTCAACAAGGTACAGAATCTCAACATACAAAAAATTACTGTAATTCTCTACACCTACACTTTACAATTCAAAATGAAAATGAAGAAAATAATTCAATTTCCAATAGTACCAAAAAGAATAAAATATGTCGGAATAAATTTAACAAACGAAGTACAAAACTTATACTCTGAAAACTATAAACTAGTGTTGAAAAGAAATAAAGAAGATCTAATAAATGGGAAGGCATCCCATAGTCATAACTCAGAAGACTTAATACAGTTAAGATGGCTATGCTTCCCAACTTGATCTTCAGATTCAATGCAATTCTGATCAGAATTTTCCAGTTGTATCCACGGTAGACATGTCTGTAACAAGATACTGTTAGATATTTAGTGGAAACAAACAAACAAACAAAACATTCTCTGGTCAAATAGATTTTGAATAGTAAGTCAACCCAAGGTAAATAATTTTATTTAATGCAGGACGTTTTTATAGTAACTTTAACAAGCTCATGAGCACTTGGCGTTTTCCTAACAAATCAGACACATTTTTCTGACTATGCATTAACATGTCAAGGGCTATTAGTGCTCTCCAACACACATTTTGAGAAATGTTGTCCTAAGGGATATTAATTCACTGTTGGTCTACCTCCTCTTATGTCCCTAGGTAACACAATGAGGCAATCAATCCGAAAGAGAGGGAGTCAGAAAAAAAGGCCATGTGCATAACCACACATATCTTAGCCTTTTATTACATAAAAACTTCATTGAGTGTATTCATTTATGATTACCTCTCAACAGGATTACCGGAAAACTCCACATAAACTGCCCATCTGAAACATACACTTCTTTTTAGTGACTAAGCAAAAGGCTTTTGTTAGCTTGGAAATCAACATATGCAGACACTAGTGAATGATGAATGGCTTCTCTTATTAGCCCAAGGTTCACAGCATTTCCAAATTGCCTAACAGCTCCCAAGGAAGTAATTAATACACCAAAACAAGTGTGCATCAATGTAATCAGCAAAATCCAGAGTGTAGGATCTCTACAGGCCAAACAAGCTGAGTTATTCAATGAATGAAGAGCAAGGAAATAAAAAGCGATGTGAGTGAACAGATTACGAAAGACTTAAAAAAACTGTTTTTTAAAAAACGGGCAAAATTGATACACATTTGGGTGGAAATGTTTATAGAAATGCAAAGAAATCATTTCCATGAAAACCACAAGAGTGGTTACTTTTACAAAGGAAAGAAGGGATGTAATTGAAATAGTGAATGTGGAGACTCTGGAGTGGCTAGCAAAGAAAGTTCTACTTATTGACCTTTGGTTCACCATCTGATAATTCATTGTGCTATATGTAATCATCCATATGTTATGTTGATTATGCTACAAGTAGATTTCTTTATCTGTTTCTTATTGTTTTACAATTAAAAATATTTTTATAAAAAATTATGCATCAAAGGGTAAATATCCCCATTCCATTTCTGCAATAAACTGACCTTCAGAAAAGTGGGGTTGATCTCAGCATGCTTCCTCCTGATATTCACTACCTTCCCATGTTACCACATAAAGGCACATATATTTCCAGACTCACCAAAAGACATGTGCTTATACCCTTCTGATGACTTCTTTCTCTCCTTTGTTCTTCACATAAAGAACTAGATAAAGTATTCTGATGCTGTGCAACTGTTTTTTAATTGTTGCAAATAGTTCTTTATGGAAGCCATCAAAATTTATTACAAGGTTATTCATTTTTTTCAATGCAATAAGACATTCATAATATGCTCCTCATGAAATATGCAATTCAATTTTACCTTGTACAGCAATTAAATTGAATTCCTGACACTGTGAATAATTAAGTACTAGGATATAGAAGGACAAGTGATTCAAAAGTTGACTGGGCTAAAATAAAATATCACAAAAATTGAAAAATGTGTTGCAAAATGTTAAAAAATAGTGACATTTTTATAATACCCAGTAATATAAAATGACAATCTAAATATTATCATACACACTCAAAAATTCAAATCCTGTTAAGTCCAACTGAATTCAGGGCTTGGACCATATGGGAAATAAATAAAATATCCTAAACTGTGAAACACATAAATTACCCATCTTCTTGCTAATTCTTAGATATATATGATGTGAATGATTACCAATATGATTAAGTACTCACTATCTAAATTCAACGTAAAGCTTATATTTTCCCCACTAATCTACAGGAAAAAATCAGACAATAATCAGTGGTTCTCTTTAAAAATGAAAACTAAATTGAGAAGAGTAACACATGAATGTATTAAGATTACACTATGTATTAGCTATAAAATTTAACCTTCTAGTCATCTACACTAACAAAAGAGAAAGATGCAAATTGACCATACCTTTGCAACACCCCACAGCCAATCAGGAGTGAGTATGCAAATTAACATGACAAAGATGGCTGGTTAATTTGCATATGCAGGCACTGAGTGGCCGGGGCGGGGCAGCTGCTTGTGCACATGCCAGTGCCAAGCAGCCTGGGTTCCGGGGATGGACGTTTTCGGGACCCAGGCCACTCTGAGCCTGTAGGCCTGGAGCACCCAGGGCCACAGAATGACCCCCGGCCACTCGTGGCCTATGCGCGCAGGCACTGAGCGGCCGGGGGTGGGGCAGGAACATCCCTGGGACCCAGGTGCTCTGAGCCGGTGCACACAAGCGTCTGGGGGCAGGGCGGGAATGTTCCCCGCAGCGAGCGAGCAGCCAGCAGGGCCCTGCTTGCCCCTGGCCATGGCAGCATGGGGCAAGCAGTCCCCCGCAGGGCCCCCACAGAGAGCAGACACCAGGGCCCTGCTTGCCCCTGTGGCGGTGAGCAGAGAGCAGACAGCAGGCCCTGCTTGCCCCTGTGGCGGTGAGCAGAGAGCAGACAGCAGGCCCTGCTTGCCCCTGTGGCGGTGAGCAGAGAGCAGACAGCAGGCCCTGCTTGCCCCTGGCCCCAGCGGTGAAGGGCAAGCAGGTTCCAACAGAGAGCAGACACCAGGGCCTGCGGTGGCATCAAGCAGGCAGGTCCGCAGAGAGCAGAGAACCACGGGGAGCAGGCCTAAGCCATCCCCTGAGGGCTCCTAGATTGGAGAGGGTGCAGGTTGGGCTGAGGGATCCCCCCACCCCCCGTGCACGAATTTCGTGCACTGGGCCCCTAGTCTATAATAATAAAAGGATAATATGTTAATTAGACCAGACATCATTCTGGATGTTCTTCCTGATGAAGCTGGGGCCGAGGGAAGTCAGCCCAGGTCCTGGGTGCCTGCAGGTGGCCAGAAGGAAGCCAGCCTGGGTCCCAGGTGCCTGCTGGTGGCTGGAGGAGGGAAGCCTGGGTCCCAGTTGCCGGAGGGAAGCCGGTGCTGGCAGCCGGGAGAAGAAAGGCTTACTCTTGCGTGAATTTTCATGAATCGGGCCTCTAGTTGGTAAATAAGAGGCAGAGGACAGACAGGAGCAGGGTGAGGAGAAGGGAAGAGCTGATATAAAGAACCATAGCCTGGAGCATGGAACATTGTGCTAAAAAGACCTAAGAAGGTAAGTTGAGGAAAGCCTATGCTGCTTGACCACAGGAATCCTCATTGGTATTGTAGTCTATGTAATTGGTATCTGTTGGAAAACATTCTATATAAATCAAAATATTAGCATGACTCCTAAGACACAACAGTGGGGCCATGCCCCAAAAGCTAAATTTGTAAAGCAGAACACTGTGTTAATTAGTTTGGTAACGTGAAGCACAGAAAGTAAAAATAGGAGATTGCAAAAGCAAATTCCCTATGTCATGAGACAACATTGGTTATCCTTCTGCCCTTTCTCAAGTCTATGAGGGCACTTGTAAGCAGTGTCTGAAATTATGGGCCTAGTTCCATAAAGGATTATTGTCTCTTACTCCTGAGAGAACATTTTGGAGTCCTGAGGTTCAGCGTATTTAAATAACACTAGAATTTTCAGATCTCAGTGGTTAACTGAAGCATGTATAGAAAAAAAAAATGTAACCGCACAGACATCTGCTTTTGGCTTGATAGAGTGGCTTGCAGAAGACCAGTGCTCCCATTGAGAACAATTAGAAAAACTGAACAAAATTAAAAAAGAAACTATTTGAAAGAATTCATGTGATAATGACTCAGCTAAGACATGAGGGTCTCGTTCTAGAAAGATGAGAAGCAAGGGGATATAAGCACAATTTACTTCATGCCATTTTTTTCTCTGGGCCTCTTGACAATTATGCATTATGCCCTAGCTATTCTGGCTCAGTGGATAGAGTGTTGGCCTGTGGACTGAAGGTCTTGGGTTCGATTTCAGTCAAGAGCACATGCCCAGGTTGCAGGCCTGATCCCCAGTAGGGGCCATGCAGGAGGCAACCAATCAATGATTCTCTCTCATGATTGATGTTTCTATTTCTCTCTCCCTTCTCCCTTCATCTCTGAAATCAATAAAAATATATTTTTTAAAAAAGAAATATGCATTAGGCTTACAAAACAAAAGGTGACCCAGCAAGCCTCAGTTTTAAGCAAACTCAGGGTTACAGAGACAGAATTTGAGGTTTGAGGCAGGACATGAGCCAGGATGTAAGGCAACCAATATACAGAAGAGTGTAGTCACTATCGAACACTGGTTATTCTCTCGAAGCATCTGCTGATTAAGTGATGTAAAGCAAAATGCTAACAAGCAGAGCTAAAAGCCGTTAAAACATGCAGTGAAGGTTTTGACAATATCAAGGTATTAGAGATATACAAATTGGAGTTCATGGCTTATTAAATAAAAGGTCACTGAGAAGCACCCTTGGTTCTTAATTGGAACCTTAAAGGGATTTACCCTTTGGAGTCAGGGAAGAAGCAGGAAGACCCATACAAAGTTTACAAAAGAGCTTCAAGTAGGCTCTTTCTCACTGGCTCGAGATAACCTGTCCTTCTGCTACCAGAAAAAGGATGAGAGAATCTTCTCAGGAGGAAGAAAACATCATTCAGAATCTCAACATTCTCAGATGCAATGCCCATATTTATTTAAACTACGAAGTGCCACAAGAAGCAGGACCAAGAAAAATATCTATAATAATCAAAGTGTAATATGCTAATTAGACTGGACATCCTTCCGAATGTCCTTCTGGATGACCTTCTGGATGAAACTGGGGCTATGAAGGAAGCCTGGGTCCCAGGTGCCTGCTGGTGGCCAGAGGGAAGCCCGGGTCCTGGATGTCAGAGGGAAGCTGGTGCCGGCAGCTGGCTGAAGGAAGGCCTATTCTTGCATGAATTTTGTGCATTAGGCCTCTAGTAAGATAATATAAACAGATACACAGTTGACCCAAATACTGGATTTATCTGTCACAGACTTTAAGATCATTGTTATTTTAATGTATTCAAGAAGATAAAAGTCAAGATAAAGTGTTTCAAATGGAAACTGCAAAACAGAAAAACACAATGACTAAAATTTAAAACTCAACTTAACAGTCTTAATGGTAGATAGAACTCAACTCAAGAGAGATTTTGTGATAGGTCAGATAGGTCAGTATCAAAACTCAAGCACACTATAAAAAAAAGAAAAATAGAGGGTAAAAGACATTAGAATATGATACAAACTTTTAATAACACATAATTGGAGTTCAGATGGGGAGGAGAAAGAGAATGGAGCAAAGCAATATGTAAAGAGACTCTGGCTGAGATTTTTCCAAAACTGTTAAAAGACATCAAGTTACAGATTTAAGAAATATTATGACCTCATAAGGAAGTTATATAATAATAAAATTGTTGAACACCAAAAATAGTCAATCTTAAAACCAGTCACAGAAAAAAAGACAAGTTTCCTTTAACAGAAATGACGGAAGCCACAGGATATGGCATGGTTTCTCTAAAATGCTAAAAGAGAATATACTGCCAATCTAGATTTCTATTTAAAACAAAAATATCTTTTAAGACTGAGGGTGAAATGAAGACATTTTTAGACAAAAGAGAATTTGTCAAGAGCAGAAATGTGCTAAAAGGAATACAAGAGGGAGTGCTTCAGCAACAAGAAAACTGGTTCTGCCCTAACCGATTTGTCTCAGTAGGTAGAGCGTTGGCTTGCAGACTGAAGAATCTTGGGTTCAATTCTGGTCAAGGGCATGTATCTTGATTGCACATACCTGTTCAGGCATGTGCAGGAGGCAACCAATTGATGTGTCTCTCTCACATCAATGTTTCTCTCTCTGTCTCCTCCATCCCTTTCACTCTAAAAATCGATGGAAATATATTCTCAGGTGAGGATTGACAAAAAGCAAACCAACAAAACAGACAAAAAACTGATCCTAATTTAACATGTTAAGCCCCATGTCAGTCACTGGTGCTGACACTATACTTTCCGTCCAGAGGACAAAACAGGCTGGGTGCTTAACATGTTAAGATGGAAATATAAAATTGTAGGGAGGAACAAAGACCAAAAGAAAAAAGCTGAAAGACTGGTCAGGCAACCCAGTGGGGACCTACCCCCTCATCCTAAAGGGGGTGTGGCCAGCCTGAAAACAGCCATCAGTCCCTCACCCAGGCTGGCCAGGCACCCCAGTGGGGACCCCCACCCTGAATGGGGTGTTCCCAGCCTGCAAACACCCATCAGTCCCTCACCCAGGGTGGCCAGTCACCCCAGCTGGACCCCCACCCTTATCCGGGACACCCTTCAGGGCAAACCAGCCGGCCCCCACCCATGCACCAGGCCTCTATCCTATATAATAAAAGGGTAATATGCAAACTGACCCTAACAGCAGAACGACTGGGAATGACTGGTCACTATGACACACACTGACCACAAGGGGGCAGACTCTCAATGCAGGAGCTTCCCCCTGGTGGTCAGTGTGCTCCCACAGGGGGAGCTCTGCTCAGCCACAAGCCAGGCTGACGGCTGCCAGTACAGTGGTGGTGGTGGGAGCCTCTCCTGCCTCCTCAGCAGCACTAAGGATGTCAGACTGCAGCTTAGGCCTGCTCCCCACTGTCAAGTGGACATCCCCCAAGGGCTCCGGGGTTGCCAGAGGGATGTCTGATTGCCAGCTTAGGCCCAATCCCCGGAGGAGCAGGCCTAAGCCAACAGGTGGACATCCCCCGAGGGGTCCCAGACTGTGAGAGGGCACAGGCCGGGCTGAGGGACACCCCCCCCCACTCCAGTGCACAAATTTTTGTGCACTGGGCCTCTAGTCCTATATAATAAAAGGGTAATATGCAAATTGACCCTAACTGCAGAACCACTGGGAATGACTGGTCACTATGACACACACTGACCACCAGGGGGCAGATGCTCAATGCAGGAGCTGTCCCCTGGTGGTCAGTGTGTTCCCACAGGGGGAGCTCTGCTCAGCCACAAACCAGGCTCATGGCTGCCAGCACAGCGGTGGTGGTGCGAGCCTCTCCCGCCTCCTCAGCAGCACTAAGGATGTCCGACTGCAGCTTAGGTGTGCTCCCTGCTGGTAAGTGGACATCCCCTGAGGGCTGCCGGGCTGCCAGAGGGATGTCTGACTGCCAGCTTGGGCCTGATCCCCCCAGGGAGCGGGCCTAAGCCAGCAGGTGGACATCCTCCGAGGGGTCCCAGACTACAAGAGGGCATAGGCCAGGCCGAGAGACCCCCCCCCCCTGAGTGCACACATTTTTGTGCACCGGACCCCTAGTTTATAAATAATAGTGGTAATCATGAAACTCTTCATGGAACATAAAAGAAAGAAATGCTTCCTAACTCATTGTATGGAGTGAGGATAAAGATGCTTGATGTCGCCACTTCTATTATAAATTGTGCTGCAGGTCTTAAGAAATGATATGAGCTGGAAAAAATAAAAATTATAAGGGTTTGAAAGAAAAGTAAAAGAGTAAAAATTAGAAGGAGTAAGCCTGTCATAATTCACAATTGCATTTTTATATGCAGAAAATCTAAAAGATTTATCATATGGAATTACTGGTGAACTTTGCAAATATGCTGAATATAAGACTAATATAAAATATTAATTTTCTAATAATTATAAACCTTTAAAAGGTATGCTATTTATAATTGCATTAAAATCCTTAAATATGAATTTAATAAAAGAGGGTCAAAACTTCTGCACAGAAAATTATAAAATACTAGAGGCTCAGTGCATGAATTTGTGCACACTGAAAGGAAATTAATTAGAAGAAATATTTTAATATCGCTATTCTCCCTTTCTCTATAATAGAAGTGTCAACCAAATTCACGATCAACAATGGCAGACTGAAACACACATGTGTGATTGGCACCAGCAAGAGATTTGTATGTATCACACATGTGTGAATCAACTTAGCCATATCTACACTAATAAAAGAGAAACATGGTAATTGGCGTACGACCGCTACCCTTTTCATTGGCTAATCAGCGAGATATGCAAATTAACTGTCAGCCAAGATGGCGGCCGGCATCCAGGCAGCTTGAAACTAACATGAGGCTTGCTTGCCTCAGTGACGGAGGATCGTTGGAGGGAAACCAACGTTCCCCGCCTGCGGCTGCAGGCCTCTGAGCGGGCAGTTTAAGAAACATTGTAACAAGTACCGCCGGACTTCAGCCAGCAGATTCGCAACATTGTAAGCAAAGGCCAGAAACCTACTTTCAGCCGCGGAGGCCTAAGAGCTGGAGCCAAGCCTCAAGGTAAAGCTGGCCCAGAATAAAAAAAGAAAAAGAAAAAAAGGAGCGGTTGGGAACTTCAGTCACTCCCAGCCTGAAAACAGCCCTCAGCCCCTCACCCAGACTGGCCAGGCACCCCAGTGGGGACCCCCACCCTGATCCAGGACACCCTTCAGGGCAAACCAGCCAGCCCCACCCATGCACCAGGCCTCTACCCTATATAGTAAAAGGTAATATGCCTCCCGGCACCAGGATCAGCGTGACAGGGGGCAGCGCCCAAACCCCCTGATTGCCCTGTGGCTCTGTGTGTGACAGGGGGCGGGGCCCCAACCCCCTGAGCAGCCCTGCTCTGTGCCTGATAGGGGGGTGCTCCCCCCCCCCCCACGGGCCCTGCTCTGTGTGTGATGGAGTAGAGCCATAACCTCCCCATCGGCCCTGCCCTGAGTGTGAGAGTGGTGGCACCCCAACCCCCTGATTGGCCCTGCTCTGTGGGTGATAGAGGGCGGTGCCCCAACCCCCTGATGGGCCCTGCTCTGTGTGTGATGGGGGCAGTGCCTCAACCCCCTGATTGTCCCTGCTCTGTGCGTGACAGGGGGTGGCGCTGCAACCTCCCCATTGACCCTGCCTTGAGTGTGACAGGGGATAGTGCCCCAACCCCCCAATTGGCCCTACCCTGAGCATGACTGAGGGTGGCATCACAACCTCCCAATCTTCCCTGCTCTGTGCATGACCGGGCGGTGCCCCAACTCCCCAATCGGCCCTGCTCTGAGCCCAACCAGGGGCTGCACCTAGGGATTGGGCCTGCCCTCTGCCACCCAGGAGCAGGCCTAAGCCAGTAGGTCGTTATCTCCCAAGGGGTCCCAGACTGCGAGAGGGCACAGGCCGGGCTGAGGGACACCCCCCGCCCCCACTCCAGTGCACAAATTTTTGTGCACCGGGCCTCTAGTATATATATATATTAAACTTGCTTAATTAGACCAGCTTTCTGATTTAGCTAAACTTTTTCCAGCCCAGTGAAGCACCCCAACTTCTCTTTCAGGCTATTGTCAGCAACACAGCAGTAAATATCAACACCAAGCACATTATTATTATAGATCACACTAGAGGCCCGGCTAGAGGTTATGGCTCTACCCCATCACACACAGAGCAGGGCCCATGGGGGAGGGGGGTTGGGGCGCTGCCCTCTATCACCCACAGAGCAGGGCCAATCAGGGGGTTGGGGAGCACCCCCTGTCACGCACAGAGCAGGGCCCATCAGGGGGTTGAGGACCTCCCCCCTGTCACTCACAGAGTAGGGCCGATAGGGGAGTTGGGGCACCAACCCCTGTCACACACAGAGCAGGGCCTGTGGGGGAGGGGGGTTGGGGCACCACCCTCTATCATCCACAGAGCAGGACCGATCAGGGGGTTGGGGCGCCGCCACTCTCACACTCAGGGCAGGGCTGATGGGGAGGTTATGGCTCTCCCCTGTCACACACAGAGCAGAGTCCGTGGGGGGGGTGGGTTGGGGTGCCGCACCCTGTCACACACAGAGCCGCAGGGCGATCAGGGGGTTGGGGAGCTCCCCCGTATCAGGCACAGAGCAGGGCTGATCAGGAGGTTGGGGCGCCTTCCCCTGTCACGAACAGAGCAGGGCGGATAGGGAGGTTGTGGCCCCGCCCCCTGTCACACACAGAGCCGCAGGACTATCAGGGGGTTTGGGTGCTTCCCCCTGTCACCCTGATCCCGGTGCCAGGAGGCCTCTCAGCTCCGCTGATCCCGGTGCTGGGAGGCCTCGCGGCTCTGCTGATCCCGGTGCTGGGAGGCATATTACCCTTTTACTATTTAGGATAGAGGCCTGGTGCATGGGTGGGGCTGGCTGGTTTGCCCTGAAGGGTGTCCTGGATCAGGGTGGGGTTCCCCACTGGGGTGCCTGGCCAGCCTGGGTGAGGGGATGATAGCTGTTTGCAGCTGGTCACACACCCTTCAGGTTGGGGGTCCCCACTGGGGTGCCTGGCCAGTCTGGGTGAGGGGCTGAGGGCTGAAGCTCCCAACTGCTCCTTTTTTTCTCTTTTTTGTTTTTATTCTGGGCCAGCTTTAGCTCTGACTCCAGCTCTGAGGCCTCAGCTGCTGAAAGGAGGTATCTGGTTTGTTTAGGTTCCATAATCGAAACTCTGTATCAACTCCAGCTCTGAGATCCCAGCTGGCTGAAAGCTGGTTTCTGGGGTTTTGTTTAGCTTCTATATTTGTTACAATGTTTCTTAAACTGCAAGCTCAGAGGCCGGCAAGGCAGGCGGGGAATGTTGGAGTCCTCCGTCACTGAAGCAAGCAAGCCTCATGTTCAGTTTAAGCTGCCTGGCTGCCGGCCGCCATCTTGGCTGGCAGTTAATTTGCATATCTCCCTGATTAGCCAATGGGAAGGGTTGCGGTCGTACGCCAATTACCATGTTTTCTTTTATTAGATAGGATAGGGAGAACAAAGGGTAAAATATTTAACTGTAGCAGTGTTTGACTATATTCTGTGCAGTGAGAAGACCTGAAGTCATTTTCAAGGTCCACCACTTGTTACTTCTTTTCAGTTGGGTCAGGTTTCTAAGCTTTCTAAATCTCCATTTTCTGGCTAATGAAAAGAAAATAGGATTCCACTGAGTCTCCTATCTACTTACCCCAGGACTTCTGTGAGGATCAAATGAGATGAGGCACGGGAAAATGCTTCACAGACATTTGATTACAGTGTGAAATGTTTCCACCTGGCTATAAAGCAAGTCATGTTCCTGGGCTGAAAAAACTGCAAGGAGGCTAGTTGTCACTATGGAGAGGAAGCCGGGCGTTCCTACATGATGTCATTACCTGGCACCCACAGCCACCATTTCTGGGCAGGGCTGGGCTGTGGGCCACATTTTGCGCCATGGGGTCTTGGAAGCATTGGCTGAGATTTGGTAGGCTGTCACTCCGGGGTGGTGGCGGGGCCTGTGTCCCAATTGGGGGAAGCTGAGTGTTGCTTTGTGGATGCGGTGCTATTTCTCTGTAAATAGCCAGTGCATGTCATGGCAGCTCCTGTGTTGAGCGTCTGCCCCCTGGTGGTCAGTGTGTGTCATAGTGACTGGTTGGATGGACACTTAGCATGTTAGACATATATCCTATCTAATAAAAGAGAAACATGGTAATTGGCGTACGACCGCTACCCTTCCCATTGGCTAATCAGGGCAATATGCAAATTAACTGCCAGCCAAGATGGCAGCCGGCAGCCAGGCAGCTTGAAACTAACATGAGGCTTGCTTGCTTCAGTGACGGAGGACTCCAACGTTCCCCGCCTGCCGCTGCAGGCCTCTGAGCTGCAAGCAACTATGTAACAAACATAGAAGCTAAACAAAACCCCAGAAACCAGCAGAATCGCAACATTGTAAGGAAAGGCCAGAATCCGCCGGGCTTCAGCCAGCAGAATCGCAACATTGTAAGCAAAGGCCAGAAAACCTACTTTCAGCAGTGGAGGCCTAAGAGCTGGAGCCAAGCCTCAAAGCTAAAGCTGGCCCAGAATAAAAAAAGAAAAAAAGGAGCGGTTGGGAGCTTCAGTCACCCCCAGCCTGAAAACAGCCCTCAGCCCCTCACCCAGACTGGCCAGGCACCCCAGTGGGAACCCCCACCCTGAAGGGTGTGTGACCAGCTGCAAACAGCCATCATCCCCTCACCCAGGCTGGCCAGGCACCCCAGTGGGGACCCCCACCCTGAAGGATATGTGACCAGCTGCAAACAGCCATCATCCCCTAACCCAGGCTGGCCAGGCACCCCAGTGGGGACCCCACCCTGATCCAGGACACCCTTCAGGGTAAACCAGCCAGCCCCAACACATGCACCAGGCCTCTATCCTATATAGTAAAAGGATAATATGCCTCCTGGTACCGGGATCAGCGTGACAGGGGGCAGCGCCCAAACCCCCTGATCACCCTGCGGCTCTGTGTGTGACAGGGTGCGGCGCCCCAACCCCCCCCCCCCCCATGGGCCCTGCTCTGTGTGTGATGGGGTAGAACCATAACCTCCCCATCGGCCCTGCCCTGAGTGTGAGAGTGGCGGCACCCCAACCCCCTGATCAGCCCTGCTCTGTGGGTGATAGAGGGCAGCGCCCCAACCCCCTGATGGGCCCTGCTCTGTGCATGACAGGGGGCTGCGCCCCAACCCCCTGATTGGCCCTGCTCTGTGTGTGATAGGGTACAGAGCCCCAACCCCCCTGATGGGCCCTGCTCTGTGAGTGACAGGGGGAAATGCCCCAACCCCCTGATTGTCCCTGCTCTGTGCATGACAGGGGGTGGCGCTGCAACCTCCCCATCGACCCTGCCTTGAGTGTGACAGGGAATGGTGCCCCAACCCCCCAAAATCGGCCCTACCCTGAGCGTGACTGAGGGTGGCATCACAACCTCCCTATCACCCTGCTCTGTGCATGACAGGGGGTGGCGCTGCAACCTCCCCATCGACCCTGCCTTGAGTGTGACAGGGGATGGTGCCCCAACCCCCCAAAATCGGCCCTACCCTGAGCGTGACTGAGGGTGGCATCACAACCTCCCTATCACCCTGCTCTGTGCATGACAGGGGGTGGCGCCCCAACTCCCCAATCAGCCATGCTCTGAGCCCGACCAGGGGCTGTACCTAGGGATTGGGCCTGCCCTCTGCCACCCAGGAGCAGGCCTAAGCCAGCAGGTCGTTATCTCCCGAGGGGTCCCAGACTGCGAGAGGGCACAGGCCGGGCTGAGGGACCCCCCCCACCCCCCGAGTGCACAAATTTTTGTGCACCGGGCCTCTAGTGTATATATATTATATATATATACACTAGAGGCCCGGTGCATGAAATTTGTACATGGGAGGGGGGTTCCTCAGCCTGGCCTGCACCCTCTCCAATCTGGGACCCCTTGGGGGATGTCTGACTGCAGGATAACTGGCAGTCAGATATCCCTCTCACAATCTGGGACTGCTGGCTCCTAACCACTCGCCTGCCTGCCTGGTCGCCCCTAACTGCCTCTGCTTGCTGGCCTGGTCGCCCTTAACTGGTCCCCTGCCAGCCTGGTCTCCCCTAACTGCCCCCCTGCAGGCCTGGTCACCCCCTAACTGCCCCCTTGCCAGCTTGGTCACCCCCTAACTGCCCCCTCTGCAGGCTGGTCACCCCCTAGCTGCCCCCCTGCAGGCTGGTCACCCCCTAGCTGCCCCCCTGCTGGCCTGGTCACCCCCTAACTGCCCTCCCTGCTGGCCTGGTTGCCCCCTAACTGCTCCCCTGCTGGCCTGGTCGCCCCCTAACTGCTCCCCTGCCGGCCTGCCTGATCACCCCTAACTGCCTCTGCTTGCCGGCCTGGTCGCCTCCTAACTGGTCCCCTGCTGGCCTGGTCGCTTCCTAAGTGGTCCCTTGCCAGCCTGGTCACCCACTAACTGCCCCCCTGCCAGCCTGGTCATCCCCTAACTAGCCCCCTGATGGCCTGGTTGCCCCATAACTGTCCGGAAGGAAGTCGGACATCTGGAAGATGTCTGGTCGACCTGGTCTAATTAGCATATTACCTTTTTATTAGTATAGATATATAGAGAGATTACTGAGAGAAATAAATGAAGACCTGAATAAACAGAACACTATGTATGAAATTTCAATCAAAATCCCAGGAGGTATTTAATGTACATTGATAAGATTATTCTAAGATTTAAACAGAAATGCGTAAAATAAAAATAGCCAATAGAAAATGCTCTATGTTGAGTATTACTTTTATTTTACATGCCATTATATTTACATGACATTGTTTTTTTTTACAACAATGGAGGGTTTAATTCCTTGCCTTCTGACTCTGGCACAGGAATACAGGAATAACTAAGATCACAGGAACTGGTAGGACCAGTCCAGAAAACCAAGTCAATGGGCCTACTTAGTCTGCTACCTTGATTTAGAAACATACAGAGTATAAACAAACAAAATCCTTAAGGTTTCTTAAAACAACCACAGTCCTTGTTGGCAGTTGTAAATTTGTTTGGATTTTGGCTTTGCCACTTAAAGGCTGCATGACTTGAGCAGGTAATTTAATCTTTCTGGGTCTTGATTTCCTCAACATGAGGTTTATTATTTCTCCACTGAAGAACGATTGTGAGGAAAAAAATATAAGATTTTAAAATATATAGTTTCCTGACAAATAGAAGATATTTATATTACTTTCCTTTCTTTCCACTTCAGGTAAATATGCTGACCTTGCTGTAGTTGTTGAAAATTATTAACCAAATATCAATTTATTACCCAGGATGAGTGGCAATTAAATCCATAATTCCAAGTTGGACGGAAAACGTTAAAATATCTCAGATTTGTTTCCCTTTATTGCAAATTCCTCCAAGTAGTTTTTGACTTTTTAGGGAAAGGGAAATCTGTGAGCTTTAAAATTTATTAGTTTTGTTTGTGTGGGACTGAGTTTGTAGGTATATCCTTGGATCTCAGATGCTAAGTTTAATTCTTGAGAGATAATGAAACCTTGAACAAATGTGCAAAGAGTTTTGATTTAAATGCCACCATCAATTGATTTCCTGGAGCATGTATAGAAAAGAATTCTGAGACTGACTCTGAACTCAGCAAAAAAAAGATGCAACATCTGTTCTGGGTGTGGGAAGTGAGAATGGATGCACACATACCATATTTCTGACAATTTACTCTATGTCCATAGATATATAGCATTTTAGAGTGAGAAATCCTCTTAGTGTGGAAAAATGTTTTCAAGATTCCAACATGTTAGAAAAGTTGTACTTTGAATATTCATTAAATAGAAAAACATAGGATGACCAGAAGTTTGGGTTTCTATAACTTCTATGTCATAAAATATATACTATGCAACATTTAAAAAATTAATAGATATGCTCTGGCTAATTTTCTCAGTGGTTAGAGCATCAGCCAGTGCACCGAAGGGTCACAGGTTCAATTCCCGGTCAACAGCACATACCTGGGTTGAGGTTCAATCCATCGCCCTGGTTTGGGCACGTGCAGGAGGCAACCAATCGATGTGTCTCACATCCCCTCTACTCTCTCTAAAAATTAATGGAAAAAATATCCTTGTATGAGGATTAACAAAAATAAAATAAAATAAATAGGTAAAAAATAAAGAGAGGTGGTTATAAAAAGAGTCCATAGCCTTAGAATGGTTGTTATATAGTATACATCCATGCAAACTTATTCATTGAACAATATTATGATTCAGGTTTGTTTCACATTAGAGTTGATCTCGTGTGATAGAAAATGGACAGACTAGATATCACTGGGGGTGTATAACTGACAGCAAGGTCTAAGTATCTAAAGTTCCTACTTCCCTCTTTTTCACCAAACACATAAATGGCTCCTTCACATTTTAGTGGGGGGTATTCACACCCTGAAAGCATTGATACTACAAGACCAGACTTTCAGAAAATTGATGGACATGCTGTATAAAATCACACAGAATCAGTGGCACAGATCAAAAGAGGCCCCAAAAGCCAACTTATAGAATCATGCTTTGTTACCAAGCTCACTTGCCTCTCCACTGGCAAGTTCCAGGAAATAAAACAAATTAGCCAACGTGAATATTTGAGCCTTTTTTTCAGTGCTATGATTTATAAATATCAAAATTTATATGGTCTTGGCTCTGTGTGGTAAGATGAAGAATATATTTTGGGAGTTTTTAAGTTAGCACATCAGCACATTTTTAGTTACTTAGATGTATCTATGAAATATCCATTCCCCCTGCTAGTTGGCAATTTGAGGCAGAAGTTTTAAAAACATTCCTCAATATCATCATTCTTTGCACACCAGCCTGTTCTGAACTTAAACAGAAAAAAGAATGCTGCCAAAGCTAATGAACCATGACCAGAGAGAATAAATCTGCTAGAGGCATTAGCCAGTGAACATTTCAGTAATTATGTTAAGCATCCACAAGTCCTCTGTTCTTTTATTGGGGGTGGGGGGTTAGAAATAAGTCCCTATGGGCTCCAACTTCCTTTCAATAATTTTTTCCTTGTCTGCACAATGAGGCAAATTTTTTCAGTGAAGGACCAGATTTAGCGCGGTGGCTCAGCAGACTCATGGGATCTTTTCACCCAGCAAAAGCATCTATAATTCATGAAAACAACATTTGTCCTGATAACATTCTCAGTGTCCTTATCCAGCTATAATTTTAATTTAACACATCCTATTTTTATGTCAGTTTAGCCTGTAATCTCCCATTCATTTACTTGTTGCTGTTTTAAATGGAGCACGGCATGGTTTTTGGACCACAGTGCAAGGCTTCTGATTTTAAGATTATTAGCCAGGAGTTTCTTTTTCTTAGAACAATAAATCATTTATAG
The DNA here is from genome assembly GCF_014108235.1 of Myotis myotis. Taxonomy (NCBI): domain Eukaryota; kingdom Metazoa; phylum Chordata; class Mammalia; order Chiroptera; family Vespertilionidae; genus Myotis; species Myotis myotis. Next base: position 36,470,836 of record NW_023416368.1, read on the forward strand.
AGCTGAAACATTTTGGATTTGAATAAATTAGTGTTCCTGAGAACTTCCAGGTATACCAACTGCCTAACTACAGTATGCAAGGCATTGTGGGAGATGCAGAAGGTGTTATTTATATACTAGAGGCCCAGTGCACAACATTTGTGCACTGGGGGGAGGGGTCCCTCAGCCCAGCCTGCACCCTCTCGCAGTGGGACATTCCCTGAGGGGTTCTTAACGCTGCTGCACAGGTGGGAGAGGCTCCTGCCATCACTTCTGCACTCGCCAGCCATGAGCCCCGCTTCTGGCTAAGCGGTGCTCCGCCTGTGGGAGCACACTGACCACCAGAGGGCAGCTCCTCTGTTGGGCGTCTGCCCCCTAGTGGTCAGTGCACATCACAGCGATGGTCGTTCAGCCATTCGGTGGATTTGCACATTAGCCTTTTATTATATAGGATGTATGATATGGTCCAAACTCTCTTAAGCTTTCTGTATGCCTATCAAATTATACCATTAAATTCAACACCAACTCATTGAGCATTTACTATCACTAGAATGTTTTACAAGATTGCACGAGACACCCTGTCCTTGCTCTCAAGTACATGAGGATCTTTTTTTTCTGAATACTTTATTTCTAGTGAAGTAATAATATAGGTAGAATATTACAAGTGTTTGTGGTTCTAAATGAGTACATACATTGATGTACATTCTTGTCTCATCTTCTCAACTGGATAGTATTTTAAGGCAATGACTCTGTGATGCTCATTTTTTATATTTTCAATGCCTAGCCTAATGATGCAGACAGATATTCCTTGGGGATATATATACCTAAGGAGCCAACAAGACTACTGTGAAAAATAGACATGCAAAAAATAGAGGTGTTATCAGGTACCATAGTAGGATACGGGAGGAATAACATCTGAAAAGACTTTAATAAATGCTAGTTGAATAAATGAATAAAAAATGTTAAGTGAAATTGCTTGAAATTTAAGAGCTTAAATTATTACTTTTCATTATACCTTATAAAATAGTCTGGATATTCAAGTGCCATCTCTTTTTGGAGCTAAGATGATTATTTTTATCCTTACTCAAACAATTTCTTAATAGTTGTATTCTGTTTTTCTTCAACCACAATAATGATCATTTGTCCCCAAACTGGAGAAAACATAAAGTGATCCATGGAACCAAAGACATCATGTATTTGAAACAATCTTTTGAATTGAAACTTGAAGAATTTTAGTTGGTGGAACTGCCTTAAATACAAATGTTTAGAGAATTCTAATCTGGCATCAATGGAGCCAACAGAGGGTGCCAATGGAAGGTACGTTATCCAGTAAATATGTATCATCTACTATGTACCAGGCACTGTAGCAGACATTGGTGAAAAAGAGTAATACACTGGTTCCGGTCTCAAGAAGCTCAGGGTAAACTGACATATGAATGGGCAGGTAAAAAACACATAATCTGGGCCACATTTTGCTTTGTTGTCATGCAATCACGCCTCTTTAAGCTAATGGTCTGCAAACTATGGACCTTGGACCAGAAGCATTAGCTGTCTTCTTTGTTAGGAGGATATCTCCATGATGACAAGGGCAAGAACTAAAGGCAACAACTAATTGATTCATGGAAGAATAAAAGGACAATAATGGCCTGGGAGGTCTTGGTAGCATCTTTTAGCAATTGAATTAATTCAAACAACCATATCTGGCTTCTTGCATGGGGAATAAAACAAACCCGTATTTGTTGAAGGTATCATTGGTTGGGTTTCCAGTTGTGTGCAGCCTAAGATGCTTCTGACAGCATGAAGCATATATTTCAAAAGTATTCCAAAGCTCACTTAATTTTAAAGCAATAGCCACACTCCCAGGGGATATGCCCTGTGGAACTGGGCAATATCTTTCCATTAATCATAGAAAGTGCTGTAAGTTTTATCTTGGCATCCAAAAATGGTCCCATTTACAAAGAATGTGGGTGTTCATTAATCTTGAGGTACAAACTGATTTCCATTTTTTATGTCCAATGAGGATTTTCAAACTTTTCAACATAGTAAACTCACACATCACTATATAGGCTTGTTTTATTTTATTCTAGATTCTTAGAAATTAACTTTGTTTTCTAGCTGTGTGATGTTTTATTTCAGCAATTTTATTCTAATTTCTAAGATCATCTTATTTTCTTTGGTTCTTCCTTTCCTTTCTCTTTATTTTTTCCCTTGGTTCTTCCCAGATTTCTTTTAGAGGGTGCTTTTAAAGTTATTTTTTCTCTGTTCCCTAAAGTATTCTTGTGTGTTTAGTTTTTAAACTCAGAGAGTTGGTGTTCCTTCTCCTTATTTGCTAATGACCTTGGGTATACGGTTTTCTATTTAAGAAAGAACAACTAGAAGTCTGAGAATAGCTAGCATGGGTTTCTTCTGTTGCTTAGTAACTTAGTGAGGCTTAAGTATGTATTTTTTAACTTTTCCTTGCTCTTTTCCTAAGAGGAGAATTATTAATCTCAAAGCATGCTGGCTGGATTTAGTTTTAGCTGATAGAGGGCAGGCCCTTCAAAAGCCTGAAGGAGTAGGACTTTATTCTGGAGCATCTATACTAAGTACTAGAGCCCTAAACCTTCCATAGGTAGTTCATTCCCTTTCTTTTGAACAGGAATTTTTCTTACTTTCTTTATTTTTGCTTGAGGGTAAGCACTATGTTCCAATCACTCTGCATATGGAGACAGGGAGGAATGGGACAAAGACAAAGTTTTCCTCCACAGACATTCAAATTAACTCCATTCAAACACACACATCACATCTCACCTTTGTCCCTCTCACTTCCACTGCTTCTGATCCCAGTACGCCTCCAGTGTCCTACCTTGCAGACTGATTCATGTTTTCTTCAGCTCCTCATAGTGTAATCTGGACTGTGATTCCACCACTATTTTTTAACAATCCGTAGGAATCGCCCATTCACTTTCCATCTTCCAGAAGTTTGTTGCGATCTATCAGTTTCTGGCATATCCTCCTCCATTTCTTTTTACTTTACTATAAATTTACTTTTTATTTTACTTCTAACTTCTCTTTTAGTGGAACCTCAGGCAATACAGAAGGTGGGCCCATGATTTGCCCACAATTTCTACCATAATTCTGTTATTTTAAATGCCATTCTTTTCTCCTATCCTCTTACCTCACTTCCTCACTGGCAGTTCCCCCAAGTGCCTTGCTCCAACCCTGGTCTGTGGGATAGTCCCATCCTTCTGCTCTGTTCTCCTAATTCTTTATTACAGAAGCTCAAATTAATCACGCTTACAATATGAAAGCTTTCTTCTGAGGGTGGGTGGGAGTATTCAGAGGAAGAAACTAAGAATTAAGCATCAAAGTCAGAATATGTTTGGCCATTAGTGAAAAAAGAAACGCTGATAACATTCAGCTATTACTACCTTTCATCCTCTCATGCCTATTTTCTTTTTTTTGGCCTTCCTTCACTAGTTTAAAAGATTCTTTAAAGAGATACTTCACTTATACGTAATCGTGAACCTGTAACATTGAAGATACTCAATACACATAGCACATCTATAGTTAATTTTCTAAGTAGCTCTATTGCAGACATGCTTATGAATAAAATGCATTATTTAGGGAACAACATGGTGAAGTTAAATAGCCATATTCATATTCTTACAGGTGGGAAACTGTTATTTTATCTTGCTGCTTATAGTGAATAGATCAAAGAAATTAAGTAACAGGGATTGGAAAATTTCCTTGCAAGGATTCAGCATGAGTGAATTCCTTTCAACCTATTAAGTTTTTCTTTCAGATTTCTTTTTTCTTTCCCTCCTTTCCTTCTCCCCTCTCCCCCAACTCTCTTTTTTATTCTCTTTTCTCTCTCATCTCTCTTCTTTCTCTCTCTCTTTCTCTTTAAGGAACACTGTACTGGACCGCAGTAATATGCAGTTGAAGACAAATCAGTTAAATTTAATCAAAACATAGGTGTCTCATACATGTTAAAATAAGGTAACCTCTGCAAAATAGTCAATTATTTCCTCTGCTTTTGCTTCTTGACAGACTCCCTGAAGACATGTAAATTATTGATTCCATCTGTTTTATTGCCATCATGGATGTTTGAGTGTTTATTTTTGAAGGCCGGTGTAAATAAAGCTAGATTACTTCCAGAAAAGCTGCAAAGTTAAGTTATAAATCTGAAGTGTAATTCTCCTCTTCCAGATGCCATCCCACACAGAGAAGTTTACGGGGGAAACACTATCTTTCAGGGTCTGCTAAAGTGATTAGTTGAGGGGGCAATTACCAAGCTGTAGGTGTAACCAACTTCTAAAATAGTCCTTCGAATGGCAAAGATAAGTTGAATGCATTATAATTTTTTTCTGGATTTCTCTCTCTCTCTCTCTCTCTCTCTCTCTCTCTCTCTCTCTCTCTCTCTCTCTCTCTCCTCTCTTAATGGGGTGAGGGAGGTGGAGGTAAATCTGAATATGTTGCTTCCATATAAAGTGTTTTCCTTAGCCTGCAGTAGAATCGATTATGAATTGTTTTTCTTTATACTACTCTTCTCACTTTCTTTCTCTACTTACTATTCTTGCTCCCATCATCTGATACGAAGCCTATTTGCCTAACTATACCATTTCCAACTAAATGGAAAATGATGAGGAAAAATCATTTAAAAAATGCTCTTAAGTTTACATTTCTAAATTAGCCCATAAAAGAGTTATGGATAAGACTGAAATCCTACTCATTTCCCAACATATATGGTATCTCTCTGCTCTAATCAGATAATGTACCATTTATGAATGAATGGTTTATTAATTGCTTATTGAATTAATGGGTTATAAATATGATGTATAACCTATTAGAAATTGCAAATAATATTGAAATGTGGAAATAATCTCTGATAGTACATTTAAGGCATGTTCACAATTTTGGCACTGTCAAGCCATATACAAAAAACAAGTTTGTGCTGGGCAATGGTCCAGCATAATAAGCTCAGAGTATGGCTATTAATGAGCACAAAATAGATAATGTGTCAAGTAAAATATCAAAATTTTTGCATGTGCCATGATTATCTAGAATAAAAAGTAAATCCTTGCACTGGTGTTAAAGTCACTAAGATTTCCCAATTAGTTTTTTTTTTAATTAAATCTTTATTGTTCAGATTATTACATTTGTTCCTCTTTTTTCCCCCCATAACTCCCCTCCTCCCAGTTCCCACCCCACCCTCCGCCCTCACTCCCCACCCACTGTCCTCATCCATAGGTGCACGATTTTTGTCCAGTCTCTTCCCGCATCCCCCACACCCCTTTTCCCCCCCAAGAATAGTCAGTCCATTCCCTTTCTATGTCCCTGATTCTATTATAATCACCAGTTCATTCTGTTCATCAGATTATTTATTCACTTGATTCTTAGATTCACTTGTTGATAGATGCATATTTGTTGTTCATAATTTGTATCTTTACCTTTTTCTTCTTCTTCCTCTTCTTAAAGGATACCTTTAAGCATTTCATATAATCCTGGTTTGGTGGTGATGAACTCCTTTAGCTTTTCCTTATCTGTGAAGCTCTTTATCTGACCTTCAATTCTGAATGAAAGCTTGGCTGGATAAAGTAATCTTGGTTGTAGGTTCTTGGTATTCATCACTTTGAATATTTCTTGCCACACCCTTCTGGCCTGCATAGTTTCTGTTGAGAAATCAGCTGACAGTCGTATGGGTATTCCCTTGTAGGTAACTGAGTTTCTTTCTCTTGCTGCTTTTAAGATTCTCTCTTTATCTTTTGCTCTTGGCATTTTAATGATGATGTGTCTTGGTGTGGTCCTCTTTGGATTCCTTTTGTTTGGGGTTCTCCGTGCTTCTTGGACCTGTAAGTCCATTTCTTTCACCAGGTGGGGGAAGTTTTCTGTCATTATTTCTTCAAATAGGTTTTCAATATCTTGCTCTCTCTCATCTTCTGGCACCCCTATGATTCTGATGTTGGTACGCTTGAAGCTGTCCCAGAGGCTCCTTACACTATCCTCGCATTTTTGGATTCTTTTTTCATTTTGCTTTTCCGGTTGGGTGTTTTTTGCTTCCTCGCATTTCAAATCATTGACTTGATTCTTGCGCTCCTCTGGTCTGCTGTCGGGAGTCTGTATAATATTCGTTATTTCAGTCCGTGTATGCTTAATTTCTAGTTGGTTCCCCAATATAACATCGAGGGTCTCATTAGTTTTCTTGTAGATGTCATTAAGTTTATCGGCGGCTTCTAAACAGTTCTTGAGAGACCTTAAAAGTGTGGTTCTGAACTCTATATCTTCCATTGACAATTTTGTCCTGTTTCTTTGTCTCCGCATTTTGTTATGCTTCCTTGGTGCACCCCCTAGTGGTCTTTGTGCGCAGTCTTATAGTTAAACCTTGATTGTTGTAGCTAATACCAGGGAGGGTTTGACCTCCAGGCCAAGTGGCTATGAGAATCAGCTGTGTCTGCAGTGAGAGAACTTCTGTCCTCTAGGGAGGTGCTAATCTAGCCTTTGCCTGAGGCTATCCGGCAAATGCCTCTGTGCAGGGCTTGGGCGGGGCGGGTCGCACAGGATCAACAGGGTGGGCCAGAGAGAGCAGTTATGGCGGCTCTCAGTCCTGTCCCCAGGGGCTCTGCCTCTCTGAGTCCCAGCACCCGCTGCAAACCTCGGAGAGAAAGCTGCACTCTCTCTGACTGAAGCCAGACAGTCTCGCTTCTCCCGTTTAGTCTGGGTCCCTAAAGACTCGCCTGTATCTGGAGCTCAGAGTCTGCGACTCCCTTCCGATTGAAAACGCCAACCGCGCCCTCCGCCGCCAGCCTGCTCCGCCCACTCCGCACCTCAGAATTTGACTTCAGCACTGCGCCTCCTCTGAGTGTCCGTATGCGTTTCTCTTTCCTCTTAGTTGTAGGACTTCCACTCAGCCAGCATTCCTGTGGTTCTGGGTGATGTCCATTCCGTTTTTTAGTTTCACTTTTGAAGTAGTTGTTCAAGGCAGCAAACTCCGGCGTTAACCTATGCCGCCATCTTGGTTCTCCTCCCAATTAGTTTTTAGTAGCAATTTTCCAGTACTTTGTTCTGGGATATTAAGTTCCTCTTCTCAGGTAGTCTCTACAGGTTATATCAAAAAACCATCTTGGTATCTCCTTGAACCAAGGAATCATCTTGATTAACTGACCTCTTAGAAAAAAAAAGAAAGACAATCCCAAACATAGCCAAGGCGGAAAAGGGAAACACATGTTTATATTAATTTTGGTGGAGTATAAAAGCTCTGAGATCTAGAACCAAATGGAAGTGGGTTTCATTCCCATCTCTGCCAGTTACCACTGATATGGTCCTGAGAAAGTCTATGAACTATGGGTCTTGGTTTTATCATCTGGAAAATGAGATCATTGTGGGATTGATTTCAGGATTAAATAAGATAAGGCATGCACAGCATCTCTGAAGTAGATCCTCAAGAAATGATAGCTGTTGTTTTTTATTCCATTTACACATTCAACCCTCAGGTAAAAAGTATATTTGGTCTTTAAGAACATGAGAAATCTTCCTCTCTCTTGTCTGAAAGCACTTGGCCAAGAGGAGGTGCTCAATAAATGTGAGCTCCTTGTCAGATCTTTATGTGCCTCACCAAAGTGCAGGCGTCCGCTGGAGCATAACCCCTCTCATGTATCACCTGACTCCATCTGCACAGCAGCTGTGAAGCACACCAGTTCCCACTTCCTCATTTCCCACTCCAGACGGGGTGAGTCAGGCTGAAATAAGTAGTGGAGTGCATGAGTATCTGGAAGTCTGGTTTCAACACACCCATTTCTGGGGTAGATGAACAGGAAAGAACTGATGCAGATGCACATTTTGGAATTTGTGCTCTCTTGGTTTTTGGATAAACTTCTCATTTTGAGACAAAACTAGAGAGTTACCAGTATAATTGTGGTGAAGGTCAGGCTCATAAAAAATGATGTTCTTTTAAAATTTCAAGGCCAAACTTGAATGAATTTGACTATTACACTTTAGGCAGTAATAAAGCTAAGATTAGCAGAAAGGAATATAATTATGCATCTCTTATTCAGAAAGTTTCTATGCTGTGTAAATTTAAGCATCACTAGCTCACATACTCTGCTTTATTTGGGTTATTAATCAATGGCTATGTGAATAAGAGTCTATTTTAAGTTACACTGTTTGAAATAATATTTTAAAGGAAATAATACTTTTGAAAATATTAAACCAATGTATTTTTTGTTCATCATAAATCCACTTCTCTATGGCTCCTTACCCAGTAATATTCATTACTTCAGGGGGTTGTTGGGTATTTCCCAGAACAAGTAAGTCATTATTCAACTTTGAGTTTCAAAATGAAATTATTCCAGAATTCACAGTTAGAAGAGACTCTTGAGAACCAAACTTTGCTGGAAGGAATATGTTTTCTAAATTGCAAAATCTTCTTTTTGCAAGAACAAAACAAAGGGTAGAACCTGTTTTTTGTTTTTTTACTCTCAGCCTTGGTGCACAGAGAAGGATATCAGGGACGGCTCTGCCATCCTGGAAGAGAAAACTCTTCCATTGTAGAGAAGGCTTTGAGAGCTCTTGAAGAGAGGAAATTAGGGTAACTCTGCCTGGGCCTGGGATGGAAGATAGGTGCTCCCACCACCGTGGACCAAGATGGAGGAGGAGGGAATGAGGTAGTAGAAAACGATAAACAGTGAGAGCACACACCTCTTTCCCATTTTGGCTATAGCCAGAGAATAGCTCAGAGGTGACCTTCAGCCATTGGATTGGCCACAGTAGAGCCGACACAGACATGACATATTTAGGCAGAGGTGGCACCCACAACCCTGCTTTCATGTGGCCCAGGAGGGATTCAGACCCAAAGAACTCTCTTGCCAGGCAGGGGTATGTGAGGGCAGATGGGGGATTTGGCAAGTTGCTAAGAATTAAGAAACAACTTGCCTTACAAAGGTTTGAGAGGAGAAGAAATGAGGTAGGAAGCAGTTGGAGGGCAGATGAACGAAGGCTCAGATGAACAGCCACTGAAACATACACCAAACTGCCACAGCCCATTCCAAAGCCAGGGAGAACCAACATGAGCCAGACCCTTCGCGTCCTGCCTCACAATGTTACATGAACTTTTCATTGTTGTCAAGAAGCCTCCCAGAGGTAAGGGGGAAATATGAGGTTGGAAAGATGTCCTGAAAGACCAAGCACCCTCCCCCAAAGAAGAAGTATTTTACATTAAAAGAAAACTGAGTAATCTTGACTGGGCTATTTTGTGGTGGAGGTTGTATAGTGTTTGCTACTAAAAGGAAAGGGGGCTAATGAGCAAGATGAGATAAGTAATATAAATTAATTCATTTCCTCCCTATTTGAACTGTACCCTTCCTACTTGTTGGAGGACCAAGAAATTTTTTTGCCCAAGGCTCAGGACTTGAACTGTGTGAATTAGCAAATGGAAACAGCATTTTCCTACTCACATTACAAGATTATACAGAGCATCAGAATGTTCAAAAACAGAAAGTCTTTAATTAGCTCTATAAAATGCTACTGACTATTCTCCTATGCACTCATTTAAAATGTATCTTTGTGTATGTTTATTGTGACTCTTGTGTTTTGGGGCTTCAATTAGCAGGGGATCAAATCAAATTAATCACTTATTTTGTCCAAAAGAGCCCAGAGGCATGAATATACAGAGATCCTAAACAAAATCAGCCTAACAGCGAGAGCCCGGAAATAGCCAGCCAGGGGAGGGTTAATACATATCCCACAGCATGAGCGTTCCAGCAAGATAGTCCTTGAAATCAATCAATCCGGCAAAACCAAAACATAAATCTGTTTCAAATCCAATACTATTAATCTATAATGAGCATTTGTTTTCAATTCAGTAGGTCTTGACTAAAATATACAGAACATTTCAAAAGTAATCCATTAAAACCAGTGACTTAAGTGCAGTCTTCCCCAAAGCAGACCCTGAGACAAGGATTTGAGTGTGTGTGGTTTATTAGGGAGTTGATCCCAGCAGGACTGTAGGGGAGTGGTAAAGGGAATGAAAAAATAATTAATATAGAGTAAAATACTACACAGGTGAACCCTGGGGGCAACTGAGGCTCAGTCTCACTGGGAATCTCTCAGTGGAGAAAGCATTCCTCAGACTTATACCACCTGAAGGACGAGGAAACGATTTATTCTCCCACGGTGGGGCATCAACTCTCCAGCACTCTGCACTGCCCTTGCAGGGGCTAAGCATGACAAAGAAAGCCCTTAAAGCAGCGGTTCTCAACCTGTGGGTGGAGACCCCTTTGGGGTCCAATGACCCTTTCACAGGGGTCGCCTAAGACCATGGGAAAACACATATATAATTACATATTGTTTTTGTGATTAATCACTATGCTTTAATTATGTTCAATTTGTAACAATGAAATTGGGGGTCACCACAACATGAGGAACTGTATTAAAGGGTCGCGGCATTAGGAAGGTTGAGAACCACTGCCTTAAAGGAAAGTAAAATCCACTGGCAGTAGGACCCAGTGTGCAAGGGGTCAGGAGAGCTAACCATGTTAATTAGGCATTTGGGCAACTTAAAAGCAGAGAAGCATGAATCAGGCATTTCTGGAAGCACCCAAAATGTCTGTGTTACTAAATGAAGATGGACCCTGCAAGGCACCAGTGTTCTGGCAGAATTCGTACAAAATGTAACCTTGTTATCTATAACCTTATCAGAGTCAATTTGTTTAGCTTGCAGGTTTAAGTACCATTTTGTCTAATTATTCTTTGTCATTCCACTCAACTGAGTAGTTTCATGAAAAGGTTGCAAAAGACAAAAAAGATTTTTAAAATATTAACTGTGAAAACGAATCCTTCTCTGTATATCCCTAATGAGATGAAGTTTAAGGTAGACCAGTTATATTTCAGAAATAATAAGAAAGTAAACTTAAAACATCTTTGGTTCCTTAGGTGCTTGGGGTTATGGTACTGGTGAACTATAGGTTGCATATCTTTAGAATTGAAACTCAAATTGTGGTTATTAATGATTTAAGAAACATACCTCTTCCCTCAAGTCATTTAAATTAAATATACAAGTATAGTTGAACATCAGTTAAAGAAGGCTGTTTAACTCCACAGGGATATATTTGGGAAAAGGAGTTCAGGAGAGAATGTCTTGAGGGGAAAAGGGTATGTGTGTGTGTGTGTCTGTGTGTGTGTGTGTGTGTGTGTGTGTGTGTTACCTTTATTCAAAAAACGAGTTTTAGTGCTGACCTCTGATCACAATGTTATCTCTGGGGTCAGAATAGGTGTGCTTAATTTATTTCAAAGCCAGAGTAAAAGTAAAGTCTAGAATATACAAAAGGGAATGTTTCATATGATGTCAGTGGAAAGAAGAATAAGAAATATCTGAAGAGATATCTAAGGAACATGGTCTCATGCTGTTCCCAGTAGACTGACCTTGTCATTTAAGAGACAATGACAACCAGATTAAGCATGATTAAGCCCTTAGAAAGTAGACAAGTTCTCAACACTCTCCTAAAATTACATGTACAATTCCTTGTTTGAAAAGAAGCACTTAGATACTAAAAGAAGACAATTTAGAGAAAAGACTAGATCAAGTGCCTTAATAACATATGCTGGTACTAACACTTGTTTTTTTCTGATACGTTTAAAAACTTTGACTAGTAAACATCTCTACAAACATTATAGTCTTCTTTTGAATCTGATACTTTAAAAAATACTTGAGGAGTATTTTTTACAAATCAGCATTATTCAGAAAAGTAATTTCATAAAACAAAACAATAAGTACATTTTAAAAAATGCCTTGAATATTATCTCTCTACAAAACGAGATATTTAGCATAGACTAAGCAGTACACACAGCGATTAATAAGGTCTAAGGAAATTGACATGCATGCCAGTGAACGAGGGATGAGAAAGACTTGAAGGCCAGAAGATGTTCTCATTGAAAGTAGAGGTGAATTTTATCACAGAGAGGATGACTGTGACTCTTGCTACTGTCTTCAAATTATACCAACAAGCAGATCCAAAAGCTGTTTTACATTTAAAATAAAAACATTTAAAATTCATATGTTATTTTTAAAGTAATGAAGTTAATGTTTGAACTAACAAGTTATTTATCCTACATAAACAAACACCTGCTTACTAACCCTTAATAATCATTAAAATACAATAATGCCAATATTATATGAAAATCAACTTTTATTTAGAAGAAATTTGAGTTAGAATTCCTAGCAACTCCTAAGCTAGTAAAAAGGGCATTTACCAAGTTTTAATTCCTAAGTATGCCTGAATCCCATGCTACTATATACTAATTAACTATTTGTCGATAGCAAATAGCCTGCTTATTCTAATTTTTAGGTTATCAGTAAATGACTCTTATACCATTACTATACAAATATAATAGGAAAGCATTTATCGTAGTATGTAAGGACAGTAGATTCCAAAAATGTTGCTTTCATTTAAGCAAGGCTGTTCACATTTCTATGATAAAAAAGGGTGGTGTATAAAATGTTATAAGGATACTAGAGGCCTGATGCATGAAGATTCGTGCAAGAATGGGCTTTCCTCCCCCTGGCTGCCGGCACCGCCTTCTCTCTGGCCTGGAGCCACCTTTCTGCCTTTGTTCCAGCTTGGAGCCACCTTTCCGCCTTCCCATGCTGCCCAGAGGCCTGGAGCGGCTGGGGCAGCATGGAATGCCTGTGCCATTGCCATGGTGACAATGAAAGTGTCCTGCCCCTGGCCAGTTGGCGCCTGCATATGCAAATTAACCTGCCATCTTTGTTGGGTTAATTTGCATACACACTCCTGACTGGCTGGTGGGCGTCACGAAAGTATGGTCAATTTGCATCTTTCTCTTTTATTAGTGTAGATGTTATTGGATTCAATTTCTCATGAAATGAATAGTGTTGCTGTTGCCTTTTTTCAACTTTGGGTAGGTGAGAGAGGTCCACCAGACTTCCTGGTTTTGATTATGGGACCTCTTGAGGAAAACTCTTGAGGAGAATGGCCATATCAAACCTCACACTATTATTCCTCCTTAGTGCAATGCTTTAACTCTGAAAGTTTTGTGTTAACATTTCAAAGTACTCAGCTTTAAAAATAGACAACCAACAGTCCTTCTCAGAGTTGTGGATTATTTGATATCCTCAAATCTATAACAGTGGTTTGGGAGGTATTACATCTATTTTCCATCAAAATGAGTCTCAATATAAAGATTTTTCTGAGAAGGTACCCATTCATTCACTATGGTAGTCTAAATTAAGCTTCTAGGATAAAGTGCTAAATATGGAAAACAGGGAGAATTTCTATCTGCAATAATCTTCAGTTATATTGGAAAAACATATAATGAATAAACAAATAAAATAAGAACACAAGAAAATCTGAGAGAGCAGTAAGTATTATAAAGGAGGATGTACCAGTAATCCTATCTAATAAAAGAGAAACATGGTAATTAGCCGTAACTTCGCTATCCTTCCCATTGGCTAATCAGGCCTCTATCCTATATAGTAAAAGGGTAATATGCCTCCCAGCACCGGGATCCGTGGAGCCGCGAGGCCTCCCGGCACTGGAATCAGTGGAGCCACAAGGCCTCCAAGCACCGGGATCAGCGGAGCCGCGAGGCCTCCTGGCCCCTGGAGCAGCGTGACAGGGGGCAGCGCCCAACCCCCCTGATCGCCCTGAGGCTCTGTGTGTGACAGGGGGCGGGGTCACAACCTCCCTATCCGCCCTGCTCTGTTCGTGACAGGGGAAGGTGCCCCAACCCCTGATCGGCCCTGCTCTGTGCCTGATAGGGGGGAGTTCCCCAACCCCCTGATCGGCCCTGCTCTGTGTGTAACAGGGTGGAGCCGCAACCTCCCCCTCGGCCCTGCCTTGAGTGTGACAGGGGTGGTGCCCCAATCCCCCAATCAGCCCTACCCTGAGCATGACTTAGGGTGGCATTGCAACTTCCTGATCAGCCCTACTCTGTGCATGGCAGGGGGGATCTCCCCAACCCCCTGATCGGCCCTGCTCTGTGGGTGACAGGGGGGAGCTCCTCAACCCCTTGATCAACCCTGCTCTGTGTGTGACAGTATACGGAGCCCCAACTCTCCTGATGGGCCCTGCTCTGTGCGTGACAGGGGGCAGCACCCCAACCCCCTGATTGGAAAGCTTTGTATGTGACAGGGGTGGCGCCACAACCTCCTGATCTGCCCTGCTCTGTGCGTGACAGGGGGTGGCGCCGCAACCCCCCAATCGGCCCTACCCTGAGCATGACTGAGGGTGGCATCGAAACCTCCTGATCCGCCCTGCTCTGTGCATGACAGGGGTTGGCGCCCCAACTCCCCAATCGGCCCTGCTCTGAGCCTGACCAGGGGCTGCGGGGCAGGCACCTAGGGATTGGGCCTGCCCTCTGCCACCCGGGAGCGGGCCTAAGCCAGCAGGTCGTTATCTCCCGAGGGGTCCCAGACTGTGAGAGGGCACAAGTGGGGCTGAGGGATACCGTACCCCTCCCCTCCCCCGCCAGTGCACAAATTTTTGTGCACCGGGCCTCTAGTATATATATACTATTGATAGTTGGAATAAGGTATATAATTCAAGAAATTTCTCAGATTAAAATCATGACCAAATGTATCACTCTGAACCTAATAATATAATTAAAATTTCTGAGAAATTATTGAAAAAATAACAAGAGATAAAATGGAATTGGCAGAACTGGAGAAAGAAATGGAGAGTAAAGTAAATTTAAGGCCTCACTGGAAAAAATAATTCTAAAATGAAGTCAGATTTATAATATACTGAAAAGTGAATAAAAATTTAAATCAGGAGTTTAAAATTATAGACAATGTGATAGATATGGAAGATCCAATGAATGAATAAAAGGGTAACTGAGTTAACAGAATAAAAAAGTTTAGAAATCAAAATATACATGAAAAAGTTTCCATCAATAAAAAAAAAATAGTTTAAAAATATATGGATTAAAAGGTTTACTTTGTTCCAGGAAAATCAATACAGAATCAACATTGAAAAATATATGAGTAAAATTATTGAACTTCAAAAATGAATAAGGAACTTACTGGATATTCAGAAAACAAAATTAGTTTATTCATCAGGCCTCCCTCCACAAAAAAAAAAAAAAAAAAAAGCCCTGGCCAGTGTGAGCATAGTCCCATGCACACACCAGTCAGGGGACATTTCCAAGTTGTGGGTCTGATCCCTGGCAGGGGTGCATATGGGCAACCAATCAATGTTTCTTTCTTCCTCTCCTTTCCTCTCTCTCTAAAAAAACACAATAAAATATATTTAAAAAATCAATCAGAAGTTTCAGACTGATTCAAAGCTAGATGATTTGGAGAATGACCTACAAGTCCTTAGAAAACAAAAGGGGGAGGGGCAAACTGTCTTTTATGTATAAATACAGCATTCAAGAAATCAAGAATATAATTCCATGAGACTTTCTTGGAAACTTAGTAGGATATTCTCTCCCTTGAGTATCACTAGGTAAATGCTGTCACAATTTGTCTCTATGGCTTCCCAGCTTTTAATGTTTTATTCTTACCAACTTCTATTTCATTACCACTAAGTAACTAAGATTGAAGTAATTCTTACTGCTTTCCAACTGAGAATCATTCCATACCTGTTAACTAAAAGATAAATGTAAAAACTTTGGCAAAATGAATCCATTTAGTATTAAGACTAAGAACAAAACAACTGTGAAGAATATAGTTCAGAAGAGAAGAAACATTTAAAGAATATTATTGTTACTTATAAATAGTATAACTAACAAACATGCAGAAAAGAGAAAGAAGGGAAAAATGACAGCCTGGCAAGTAGGTTGACTTCTGTTATAGAAATGTCAACAGATTTTATGCTGATAAGTCAAGTAGTAGAGTGTATCAATCAGGATAGATTTGACTAGGTTGAGATATAGAGAAGGAGGGAGGGAGGGAGGGGGGAGGGGGAGGGAGAGAGGGAGAGAGGGAGAGAGAGAGAGAGAGAGAGAGAGAGAGAGAGAGAGAGAGAGAGATCAATTGGTTGCCTCCCACATACCCTGATACAGGCCAGGGATCAAACCTGCAACCCAGGTACATGCCCTTGAGCGGGAATTAAACCTGTATCCCTTTGGTGCATGTGCCGATGTTCTAACCACAAAGCAACACTGTCCAGGGCCATTGTAACATTCTTAAAGAGAAAGAAACTGAGGTTCACTGGATATAAGTTGATTGCTCAAGGTTAAAGAGATGACAACTGGCAGGAGGAGGACTCAGACCTAGGCCTGCTTGTATCCTGTATCTTCACCTTTTTATACTACATCACGTAGCTGCCTGTAGTTCCTTGGCACAGACATACACATTGTTCATGATAGAAATTAATGCAGAAGTGACGTATCAGTGAAAGAAAAACTGAAAGATAGAGGCAGGTAAAATAAACAGCCCTGGATCCTTCAGATAACTGGTTAGACCTGCAGAAACCTGGCTCCATCAAGGAGTTAAAATATATAGCCCTGGTAAAGGCGATTAAAAGGAGCTGTGTGAATCAAGTGCAGTTAGATTTGGAGGAAGGTGCATTTATTATTCTGTACACCTTAGCATGTGCGATGGATGTCATTTTGAGGCTTTACAAAGCAAGAAGTTTTGAAAACAAGTAAATCACTTTATTGATGTGCTCTAAGAGGATAAATGAAACAGACTTAGTTTGCCCTAGACTCAGCACCTTGGGAAGGCTGGTGAAGGTAAACATCTTTGTAGAATGATCCATTACACCTCCTGCTCAGTTTTTTAGATGTACTCTTCCCTTGAGATTTCCTACTGGTATTAATTCTCTATGTTCACAATTTCAAAATACTTAGTCTCATTTTGACACATCTCAAAATACTTGGCTAAGTTATCATATTCATTTATTCACCCCACAAACCCACCACTCATTCCTTATCCAAAGTCAGCTCTTCTGAAAGGTAGACTCATCAGGTATCTTTTTCAGGACTTCTAGAGAAAATGCATGAGAAATCTGGAGATTTTAAATCAATGCTGTCACAGTGGGATTCATGAGCTCTATACATTAGAGTTTTTATTTTTCAAGAGATCCATCTTAAAATGCAAATATCCCAACTAGGATAGGATCTGTAGAGGAATTCAAAGGCAACCCAACATTTTACTGGGCCATGATAAATGTCCTCTCAGGCTTATAAGGTCCTTGCCAGTAAAGTTTTCCAACTATCAGATCCCAGGTCAGGCTTTCCTTTTCTTGAGGATAAATGTGCTCCTCCAGGCCAGGAGAAATGGTGCCCACTGACCAAACTGTTCCAAAGGGAGGTAGGCATGCATTGAAATAACACATGGGAAAACCCCATCCTGCTGTTCTATTTAGGATCTCAGGGTATCTGCGTGCAAATTAGAAAAAGGTGCCTTTTCTCGATGAAGGGTGCAGGTTTTAGAAAATAGATTAACATCTGGGTCTCAGCCCCTGCTGTACACATAGAAACAGCACAACCATAGATGAGGACTGGTTTTGGTTTACAAAAGATTTCCCAGGCTCTGACTGAACTTTGTCTAGCTGTATCAATTAACTAAAATTCTAATCTTTCTGGTTCAATTCTAAGAGTAAATTTCTCAAAAGTTAACATATGAAATTTCCCTACAAGGTATGTTGAAATTCACTGAGGAAATCGATATGTGTTTTTTTGTTATTCTGAAATTTTGATTTCATCTGCCTTCTGCTTCACACTTTATAGCTTTCATACCAACACATACACACACACACACACACACGCTTAGACACACCCACACCTATTCACCTAGCCACACTCACACCCATATGCACAGCCACAGCCACAATCACACACATACATGGATACACACACACATGTACCCAGACACACACTCACCCAGCTACACTAATGCACACACACATAACCACATGCCTCCTAAAATACACCACACATTCTCACACCCATACAAAATCACTCATATTTCTACCCCTCAACATGTTCCACCTATTCCCCTAAGAATATCTATACATATACACATAGCTGCATACAAATTCTTCCTTTAAATACAGGTGCCTCCTCCTACTCACAGACACTGTACCATCACACACCAAACTCTTCATAGAACATGTTTCCTTTCTAACAAAATTACTCTCTCTAACAACGTCCTTGTGACTAAGAAACAGATCCATGAAAATCTTCTGTAGTTTCTTGACTTTTAATTTTCCCTTTATAGATCAGCTTTTATTTGTTGAGCCAAGTAATCTGAATGTCTTTAGAAACCTCTAAAAATAGTATCTGAAAGTGTTCCATAAATTAAAAATTCACCAATTTAACCAAAGCATCCCAGCATTGATCAATCAATTTGTTTAGAAATTGTATCACAATTCAGAATAACTTTGCTGAGGTTTAAAGGAGGTTAATAATAATAATAATAATAATAATAATAATAATAAAGCCCAGAGGAACATAGTTATAAATAATAAAATGGCAATAAATATGTACACGTCAATAATCACTTTATTTTTAAAAATTTAAAAATAAATTGTTTTGTTAATTCTCACCTAAGGATTTTTTCCATTGATTTTTAGAGAGAGGGGAAGAGAGGTACTTGGGGGGGGGGGAGAGAAACAGAGAGAGAGAGAGAGAGAGAGAGAGAGAGAGAGAGAGAGAGACATTGATGTGAGAGAGACACATTGACTGGTTGCCTCCTGCACACATCCTGACTGTGGCCCAAATCTGCAGCCCAGGTACATGCCCTTGACTGGGAATCAAACCAGGAATATTTTGGTACACAGGCTGATGCTCTAACCACTTAGCGCACTGACCAGGGCTCAATAATCACTTTAAATGTAAACAGTTTAAATGCTTCAATCAAAAGACAGTGGGTTGCTGAATGGATAAGAAAACAACACTCATATATAGGCTGTCTACAAGAGACCCACCTCAGAACAAAAGATACACACAAACTAAAAGTAGAGGATGGAAAAAAGATATTTCATACAAATGGAAAGGCAAAATAAGTTGGGGTAGCAATATTTATATCTGACAAAATAGTCTTTAAAACAAAGACTATAATAAGAGACAAAGAAGGACACAAAGTAATGATAAAATGATCAATCCAACAAGAGGATATAACCCTTGTACATTTTTATGCACCCAATAAGGAACCACAAAAGACCCCAAACAGCCACAACAATTTGAGAAAGAAGAACAAAATTGTAAGAACATGCTACCTGATATCAGATTATATACTATATAAGACCATAGTAATCAAAACAGAATGGTAGTGACAAAAAAAAACAGACACATAGCTCAATGGAAAAGACTAGAGAACCCAGAAGTACAAGTAAATCCACACCTTTATGGTCAATTGATATTTAATAAAGCATGCAAGAAAATACAATGGGAAAAAACTGTCTACTTAATAAATGGTGTTGGGAATACTGGACTGATACATACCAAAAAAAAAAAAAAAAAAAAAAGAAAAAAGAAAGAAACCGGACCAGCTTCTTACACCATACATAAGAATAAACTCATTGCTGCCTTGATCAACTACTTCAAAAGTGAAACTAAAAGACGGAACAGACATAACCCAGAACCACAGGAACACTGGCTGAGTGGAAATCCTACAACTAGGAGGAAAGAGAAACGCATACAGACACCCAGAGGAGGCGCAGTGCTGAAGTCAAATTCTGAGGTGCGGAGTGTGCGGAGCGGGCTGGCGGCGGAGGGCGAGGTTGGCGTTTTCAATCGGGAGGGAGTCGCAGACTCTGAGCTCCAGATACGGGCGAGTCTTTAGGGACCCAGACTCAAACGGGAGAAGCGGGACTGTCTGGCTTCAGTCAGAGCGAGTGCAGCTTTCTCTCCGAGGTTTGCAGCGGTTGCTGGGACTCAGAGAGGCAGAGCCCCTGGGGACAGGACTGAGAGCCGCCATAACTGCTCTCTCTGGCCCACCCTGTTGATCCTGTGCGACCCGCCCCGCCCAAGCCCTGCACAGAGGCATTTGCCGGATAGCCTCAGGCAAAGGCTAGATTAGCACCTCCCTAGAGGACAGAAGTTCTCTCACTGCAGACACAGCTGATTCTCACAGCCACTTGGCCTGGAGGTCAAACCCTCCCTGGTATTAGCTACAACAATCAAGGCTTAACTACAGACTGCGCACAAAGACCACTAGGGGGTGCACCAAGAAAGCATAAAAAAAAATGCGGAGACAAAGAAACAGGACAAAATTGTCAATGGAAGATATAGAGTTCAGAACCACACTTTTAAGGTCTCTCAAGAACTGTTTAGAAGCCGCCGATAAACTTAATGAGATCTACAAGAAAAGTAATGAGACCCTCGATGTTATGATGGGGAACCAACTAGAAATTAAGCATACACGGACTGAAATAACGAATATTATACAGACTTCTGACAGCAGACCAGAGGAGCGCAAGAATCAAGTCAATGATTTGAAATGCGAGGAAGCAAAAAACACCCAACTGGAAAAGCAAAATGAAAAAAGAATCCAAAAATGTGAGGGTAGTGTAAGGAGCCTCTGGGACAGCTTCAAGCGTACCAACATCAGAATTATAGGGGTGCCAGAAGATGAGAGAGAGCAAGATATTGAAAACCTATTTGAAGAAATAATGACAGAAAACTTCCCCCACCTGGTGAAAGAAATGGACTTATAGGTCCAAGAAGCACGGAGAACCCCAAACAAAAGGAATCCAAAGAGGACCACACCAAGACACATCATAATTAAAATGCCAAGAGCAAAAGACAAAGAGAGAATCTTAAAAGCAGCAAGAGAAAGAAACTCAGTTACCTACAAGGGAATACCCATACGACTGTCAGCTGATTTCTCAACAGAAACTTTGCAGGCCAGAAGGGAGTGGCAAGAAATATTCAAAGTGATGAATACCAAGAACCTACAACCAAGATTACTTTATCCAGCAAAGCTATCATTCAGAATTGAAGGTCAGATAAAGAGCTTCACAGATAAGGAAAAGCTAAAGGAGTTCATCACCACCAAACCAGGATTATATGAAATGCTGAAAGGTATCCTTTAAGAAGAGGAAGAAGAAGAAAAAGGTAAAGATACAAATTATGAACAACAAATATGCATCTATCAACAAGTGAATCTAAGAATCAAGTGAATAAATAATCTGATGAACAGAATGAACTGGTGATTATAATAGAATCAGGGACATAGAAAGGGAATGGACTGACTATTCTTGGGGGGGAAAGCGGTGTGGGAGATGCGGGAAGAGACTGGACAAAATCGTGCACCTATGGATGAGGACAGTGGGTGGGAAGTGAGGGCGGAGGGTGGGGCGGGAACTGGGAGGAGGCGAGTTATGGGGGGAAAAAAGAGGAACAAATGTAATAATCTGAACAATAAAGATTTAATTAAAAAAAAGAATAAACTCAGACTAGATTAAAGACTTCAATGTAAGTCATGAAACCATTAAAACTCATAGAAGAAAAGATAGGCAGTAAAATCTTGGACAAGCTTGTATCAATATTTTTTTTCTGATGTATCTATTTGGGCAAGGGAAACAAAAGAAAAAAATAAACAAATGGAACTACATCAAACTAAAATTTTTCCACAGGAAAGGAAACCACTAGCAAAATTTAAAGGCAACCTACTCAATGTGAAAACACCTGTGCCACAATATATCTGATAAAGGGTTAATATCTAAAATTTATACAGAACTCAGACAACCCAACACCAAAAAACTCAAACAATACAATTAAAAATGGGCCAAGGACCTGAATAGACACTTCTCCAAAGAGGACATATAGCAGTGTACCGGTTAATAATGCGGATTTTGTAATCAAAGAAAACACCATAATTTCAAGAGAAACATCAAAAGTGCTTTATTCAAAGTAATGTCCATTGCTAGCTACACATTTCCCCCATCTTTCCGGTAATTTGTGGATACTGTCCCAATAGAACTTTTCTTGTTGTGAGGCAAACCATTTAGAGACCCAATTTTCCACTTTTTCATGTTTTGAAGTGCTGCTCAGAAAATGCGTGTGCCATTGATTGGAATAAGTGGTAATCTGAAGGAGCAAGGTCTGGTGAATATGGTGGGTGGGTTAATACTTCCCAGGCAAGATCTTTTAACGTGTCTTTAACTGGTTTTAAAGTGTGTGATGGTGCGTTATCATGAAGCAAAATTACTTTGTCGTGTCTTCTGGCACATTCTGGTCGTTTTACGATCAAAGCGTGGTTTAAATTGATTATTTGTTGTCGGTAGCGATCAGTATTAACAGTTTCACCTGGTTTTAGAAGCTCATAATACACCACACCTTCCTGATCCCACCAAACGCAGAGCATTGTCTTCTTTCCAAAGCAATTTGGCTTTGCAGTTGATGTTGATGGTTGACCTGGATCAACCCATGATTTTGTGCATTTGGGATTCTCAAAATAAATCCATTTTTCATCACTAGTAACAATTCGATGCAAAAAAGACTTTCTTTTGTGCCGTTGAAGCAACATTTTACTGATGACTTTTCGGTTTTCCATTTGTCTTTTGTTCAGTTGATGTGGCACCCATTTTCCTTCTTTTAAAATCTTTCCCATTGCTTGTAAACAATGGGAAATTGTTTGCTGAGCAATGTTTAATCTTTCTGCAAGTTGTTTCTGAGTTTGACACGCATCTTCATCCAATAATGCTTGTAATTGTTGGTCTTCAAACTTTTTCGGTTGACCTGGACGTTCTTTTTCTTTCACATAGAAATCATCACTTATAAAGAGTTTAAACCAGCGTTCACAAGTATCTTGAGACGGAACATGTTCACCATAAGCTTCCCTAAGTATACGATAACTTTCAGCAGCACTTTTCTTCAAAATAAAAATAATGAATTAAAACTTCCCACAAAGGCAATTTTTTTTTGGCAAGAAATTTGACATTTTTAAGCATAAAAATATCTATGATGTTAACACCTTCAGCAAATTTGACATATGAAGTTTTTTTGAAGCTTGCTGTCAATACAACAAAATAGCATACATATCAAATCAAATATGTATCAACATATGTGTAACTCCATCTATTGAAAAAAATTTGCATTATTAACCGGTACACCTGAAGGCCAATAGACATATGAAAAGATGCTTAACGTTACTAATCTTTAAAGAAATGCAAATTAAAGCCACAATGAAATATCACCTCACACCTGTTATCAATAAATCAACAAACAACAAGTGTTGGTGAGGGTATGGAGAAAAGAGAACCCTCATGCAGTGCTGGTGGGAATGCAGATTGGTGCCCCCACTGTGGAAAACAGTATGGAATTTCTTCAAAGAATTAAAAATAGAGCTGCCTTATGACCTAGCAGTTCTACTTCTGGGAATATATCTAAAGAAACATGAAATACAAATTCAAAAGAATATCTGCACCTCTATGTTCACTGCAGCATTATTAACAACAATAGCCAAGATCTGGAAGCAGCCCAAGTGCCCATCAGTAGATAGAAAGGCTGTGGTACATTTACACAATTGAATACTACACAGCTGTAAAAGAAAGGAACTCTTACCCTTTGTGACAGCATGGATGCACCTGGAGAGTATATGCTAGTGAAATAAGCCAGTCAGAGAAAGACAAGTACTATATGATTTCACTTATATGTGGAATCTAATGAACAAAATAAACTAACAAACAAAATAGCAAGACTCATAGATACAGAGAACAGACAGACAGCTGTCAGAGGGGAGGAAGGCTGGGGCCACTGGGTGAAAAAGGTGAAGGGATTAAGGAAAAAAACCCTCATTAGGAACAAACAACAAACAGTATGGTAATTACCAGAGGGAAAGGGAGTGGAAGGAGGTAGACGAGGGTAAAGGGGGAATAAATGGTGATGGAAGGAGACTTGACTTAGGGTTATGAACACACAATACAATATAGGTGATGTATTATAGAATTGTACACTTGAAACTTATATAATTTTATTAACACATGCCACCCCAATAGATTCAATAAAAATAGAAAAATAAAATTGTCTGCTCTTACTTTCATAAGACCATTTGTTTATCCTCCTTGGTCCACAGTTGAACAATATAAGTTCTGTTCTCAGAAGACTCTGAAATGTGCTCGAATCACATATTAATTGAATCAATTCCAGAGCTACTTAGGAATTAATGCTGAAAATTTACTTTTATTCTACTTTTTATCCCAAATTATTTCCAATCTTGTTGTCCAATGTAGTTAATCAGCCCAAATGCTTATACTGCGCAATTTCAGCCAGAGGAGTTCTGGATGACTGGATAGAATCAGAAATTCCATTAACAGCTAACACCTGATGTCATCCTCTGGTGAGTTGTTCGTTCAGTGCTGTAAATCTTAAATTAGGTTACATCAATATTCTAATATGTGTGACTTTTTGAGGAATCCAATGAGTCACTAGAACACAAAAAATTCCTAGCCAAAAAAAAAAAAAAAAAAAAAAAAATTCTCAGCAATGGCAAAAGTCACTAAATTATATTAAAAAAAAGCCAAATCCAGTGCTTAATAAATCATCTCAGACACAATAATATTTTTAGTATCTTGTTATTCTTTCTAGCCAAAGACTGTAGCCGACTCAGTGGCTTCTGGGTAAAGGAAGTTAGATGGAGATCTTAGTTTCCACTTCATCAGAATGCAGGTAGGATGGCAATGGTACAGAGCAGTGACTTTCAACAGGTGTGACCCTGGAAGAATTTTTAAAACATGCAATACCTATTTAGTCAGTACAATACCCTGCACTGACCTCTTTCCCCTTGGATTGTGAAAAAAAAAAAAAAAAAAAAAGACAATAGCCAATACAACAATAGCCATCTGGTGTGAATGAATAAAACATACCTATTTTTTTGTCAGATGGGCAAAATATATATTTTTTGGTGTGCCACAGAACTTTAGTAATTAGTTTATGTGTGCCATGAGATGACAAAGGCTGAAAATTGCTGGTCTAGAGTTCAGAAAACTCAATTAAGAAAAATTTCCATTTAAACAATTACATGTGGCAATATTTAACTACTTAGTCTGGAAAAAAATCCACTTACCATATTGTCTCCTTACTTGGAAACAGATATTTGAGACACTGCCTTCTTGTAAAATTAAGAAAGCTACAATCATGGCCGCCCCAATCATGAGGTCTTATTTATGATGTCTTTCTTATTTAACAAATTAATAAAATAAGTAGAACTAATGAAATGTAATTAGAAGGCAAGTTTAGTTTTGTGAGCCAATGTTAGTGTAAGATTTGTTCAGTGGGGCTAGTTCTTATCCTGTTCTTAAACTCAGACAGATCCCATGGGTTTGCAGGTCACTTGTAGGTACTGGAAAGTATTGGGTTACTTTAAGTGGCAAGATTTCAGCTTGGAATTTGAGATGCGCAATTCAATGTAATAAGGCTTACAGCTTCATTCAAGGTTAAGTCTCCCCTCCTCCAGGTGGAGCCTTTGGCAGAGAGGAGGCAGGAGAAGGGAGGTCCATGTCTCTCCACCCTACTTTGCCTTATGATTTGAACCCTGCCTCCCTCAACTTGGTCACTTAGAGTTTCTCATCCACCAAGTTCAAAATAGAGGAGAGATGCGGCAAGGAATAAGCAGGAAATAGCCTTTTCCACTGACATGATGGGAAGGGGTTAAAGTTGTTTTCTTTTTTAAAAATATTTTATTGATTAAGTTATTACATATGTGTCCTTATCCCCACATTACCGCCCCTCCCCATTGCCCCCACTTATGCCCTCACCCCCCTGTTGTCTGTGTCCATTGGTTAGGCCTATAAGCTTACATATAAGTCCTTTGATTGATCTCTCCCTCTTACGCCCACCCTCCCCGATTCTTTTTGGGGATCCTGCTTTGGGTACCCGGAGAACCTCCCCATTGCTGTTAGTCTCTTAACTCTTTTCTGGTGGCCTCTTACTCCCTTTTGGCTCTTAGGATTCTGGAAGTCCAATTTCAACTTTTCTACGCAGACCTGTTTATCCCTGTCTAATCAGGCATTTGACTAACTATCTAAGATGTTCCTCCCTTTATCCCCCAGACACATACCAACATCTTGTACAAGGGAACACCAATACATTCAGGCTCATTTTATGTTAAGGGTTATATAGATTTCTCCCCCCCCCCCCCCCCCCCCCCGCTGTTGATAATTCATTGTTCATTAACTCAATGCCTACCTCTGTCCTTATGGCTCTCCAATTAGTACCCCAGAGCTTTTCTCTGAGCTGCAAATGCATCTTTCTGCGGGACGTCACCACAATAAATCTGCTGTGATCTGCTTTCTCAGCCTCAGAATCTGCATCAGATATTCGTGAATCATATGCTATCTCCAGAGACTGCCATTAATTGGAACAGTGAGAATGTATCATCAGCAGACCTCCCATTAACGAGGGCCTATACTGCTGAGCTCTGAATTCATGGCTGTATTTGCACATGGGCAGGCTGCTCTGAACCACTGACTGAGCATGACAAGACTGCTAGGATAAGCTTGTTCCCCAGAACGCAGGATTCCTGACAACTGATTAACTCTCGGACTCCCTGTCAGTCTTGGGAGCTTTTCTTAGACCTCTCACCTGGGTAAAGCGTTGCATTTTAGTCTGAAGGTTATCTCAGCACCTGTCGCCCCCCCTGCACCCCGCCCCCCTGCTCTCCCATCCCCCTCTGCTTCTCATTTTCTCTCAGAGCTATTTGTCTAAACCAGTGGTTCTCAACCTTCCTAATTCCACGACCCTTTAATACAGTTCCTCATGTTGTGGTGACCCCCAACCATAAAATTATTTTCGTTGCTACTTCCTAACTATAATTTTGCTACTGTTATGAATCGTAATGTAAATATCTGACATGCAGGATGTATTTTCAGGGGTCGCGACCCACAGGTTGAGAACAAAATTCTTTCATATTAAGTTCCATCCTGGGGTCTGCTTCTCAGGACGCCTAACAAGCTTCCTGGGGACACCTTTCTCCCATCTTCCTTTCCCCTGGCCTCCTATAAAACTTAACGGGAAGTCAGCACCCTAGTCTTTGTGACTACTCTGGTCAATGAATTGTGAGTGGATGTGACATCTGCCACCTCCAGGCTGGAATATTTACTTGTTGGTGCAAGACCCACCTGCATTCTCAGCAACTGGCAACTTTCCAGGTAGTAGCTCATCTATCAGCCTGAGTCCCCAGCATAAGGAAGATGTGGAGCAGAAATCCCAGCCAGCAAGTAGCAACAGCCAGAAAATAACTTTTGCTACTTAAATCCACTGAGATTGAAGGTTAACATGAATGTGGCATAACCTAGGTCATCCTGACTGAGAAACGCCTATCCTCTAATTGTCTTCCCCCTCCTGTGTTCCCTCTCCTGGTAAAAGTCAGTCCCAGTCTGTGATTTTGATTACATTCCTTCCCCCATGTCTCTCACCAATCACTAGGTTCTATGACCTATCCTCCAAAGTGGTTCCAATAACTCTGCTCTCTTTTTTATTTCCAAGTAGTTCTCACTGTGGTTCTTATTATCTACTGCAACCCATAAAACTTTATTCATATCTGGCCTCTGACCCTCCATTCATCTTTTTGTGTGGCTAATTTTTCTTTTGGCACATTACCATGTCTTGCATACAATGGACATTAAGTTATTCAACTACTTGGAACATCCATTGCTTTTTGAAACTGATTAAAAATCCAAATTCCTTAGTGAAGTTTTCAATACTATATACCCTAAATAACTTCTCAATTGTATTTAGCACTCAAATTTACAATGCCATATATTTCAGGCAGTTTCTTCAATGGAAGATTCAGCTTTCAGGAAAATGTGAACACTGATCACAATCTCAGTTTAAAAAAAAAATTCTATAAATGCAAAGATCTCTAAATCCTCCCACATACTATGTAGGGGACTGATAGGATCCAGCTATCCATGGAGGGAAGTCTTCAAGGCTCTGTCCTTCAAGACTAGGGTGAAATGAGAAGGTAATTTAACTTGTTTATTTATGTTATAAAGCAGCTATAGAGAATCTCTAAGTTAGTGATCCAAGGCTCTTTTATCTTGAAATATCCCAGCTGTACCTATTTTCTTCATAAGAACTGCCAAATGGGATATTTAAAAACACCTTCTCTCATTATGTTTATCAGATTGTCTAGAACTGCATAGTATTTAAGATTATGGCAACTCATTATCAGTGACAGAGAACTAAGGCTGCTCCTTGCCTTTTGTTCACTCAACATATCCTATCTAATAATAGACAAAGATGGTAATTGACCGTACCTTCGCTATGCCTCCCATGGGCTAATCAATGTGATATACAAATTAGCCGTCAACAAAGATGGCGGCTAATTTGCATACTGCAGGCAGGGCGGGACAGCGTGAGCCGCACACACACACACACACACACACACACACACACACACAGCCTACTCTGAGCCTCAAATGTGGCTGGGGCAGACCCCTAGCGGACACACACACACACACACACACACGGGATGCCTGCTCCGAGCCTCTGCTGCCAGACTGTGGCCGTCAGTAGGACATCCACTGAGGGCTCCTGGACTGAGGAGCAGGCTGGGCTGAGGGAACCCCACCCCCCAGTGCACGAATTTCGTGCACCGGGCCTCTAGTATTTAATAATCACCTAACACTTGCAAAGGACAATGTCTTTTCACATTTGTATCTCAAGCAAATAGCATCCGGCATGGAATGGCCAATAAATAAATGCTAGTTATTGCTAAGCTTTGGGAACACAAGATAATTACTTATGGACCCTGTCCACAACGACCTTCAAATCTTTGGGAGAGACAGTGAAATAAGCACTGAAGGGAAATTGTGCTGTGAGAGCCCAGAGCACAGAAAAATACATTCTAATTGTGAGAATCCAAGAAGGTTTAAAGGAAAATGTTTCAATTGAGCAATGCCTTCATTTTTTACTGGAAGGGAACATGGGAAACAGCATTGCAGAGTGAGAGATCAGTATAGCCAGTATAAAAAGATACGGAATTATCTGAAATGGTTTGGAAACTGAAAATACAACAGAATCTAGTTCAGAATACAGAGTGGAGTAATGAGAAATTTGGCTGGAGAGATAATTTGTGGTCATGTTATAAAGTCTTGAAAGCTAAATTAAAAACTTTGAACTTATTTTTTTAGGCAACTGAATGAATGTTATAGTAAAATATTATAACCTAACTAGAGGCCCGGTGCACCAATTCATGCACTAGTGGGGATCCCTTGGCCTGGCCTGTGGGATTGGGCTGAAACTGGCTCTCCAACATCCCCCGAGGGGTCCTGGATTGCGAGAGGGCACAGGCCAGGCTGAGGGACCCCACTGATGCACGATCAGGCCGGGGAAGGAAGCAGGAGGTTGGCCAGCCAGGGAGGGACTGCGGGAGGGCTCCAGGGTGTGTCTGGCCCATCTCACTCAGTCCCGATCGGCCAGACCCCAGCAGCAAGCTAACCTACTGGTTGGAGTGTCTGCCCCCTGGTGGCCAGTGCACATCATAGCGAGAGGTTGAGCGGCCTTAGCATATCATTAGCATATTATGCTTTGATTGGTTGAACGGCCTGCTGGACACTTAGCATATTAAGCTTTTATTACATAAGATATATTTTAGATAATTTTGATGGCAATATCCAGGATTAAGAATTTTTAAAAAGTTATCTCATAAGAGGCCAAATTTCCCTAAGGACAATATGTAATGTTCAGATACCCTTAAGGTTAATATTCTGTGGCAGGCATTGCAATGAAGAAGGTCCCTTTTGGTAACAGTTATGCAGCGAGAGTTAATTATTAGAACTGCTTTCTGCTCCAAAAGTAAAAAACTGGAATTGTCTCACTTTGATTCCCACCCCCCTCCATATATGAAATAGCAGGTGTTCAAATTTAGCATTAAGCTGGTATGGTCTCAGGAGTATAACATATGTTTTGTTATGTAGCAACTGAAATACTACAAAGAATCTCAAAAGATGAAATTTATGAACAAAAGCTACATTTCTTGTTCAACATATCCACAGACGGAGAAAAGAGAGTGCTAAGAGGTATGAATAATTTCTTGTAGATTCCTAGCAGTGGAAATCATAAATCACAGGAAACACTAATTATGTTCTAGCTCCACGAGAATACGGGTCAAGACTCCACAAAGGTACAATGAACCAAAAACCTCAAACCTCATCAGTGGTCTCCACCTTTAGGGCCTTTCTAATAGGTAAGTATAATGCCAAAAGAACATACCATTTTATAAGAACGACAGATGATCTGATTGAAAAAGTAGCATAAATCAATTCAAAGCCTCTCAATCAATGTGACATTTAGCTTAGCAGAGAGGTTAAGGGAGAATAATTAATTGCTTAATCATTTGCAAAAGGACATGCACTGGGATAGAAGAAATTCTGGCAACATTTCAGTAAAAGTCACATAATAATGGCTATATCAATGCCTACTCCTTTAAAGGAACAAGACTGCCATTTTAATGCCATATATGGTTACTATGATTACATGCGGTTTTATTCTTTTGTATTTAAATGAAAGCATACCTTAGCTGTGCCATTTTAATTCATGGACATTATAGAATAATATATATAACTTTATACTAGTAAGTTAGGAAAAACTTCAGAAAATCATACATTTTCTTGACCAAACCCCAAGAAGAAATAAACCCACAGTTATGAGATAGCTCTCATTCCTGAAGGTAAAACACACTTTTCTCAGTAACTGATGGATTAAGAAAAAAAATTAAGAATATAGAAAACATACATATAAAAAACAAGGAGGGGGGAGGGTATTAACTCAATTGCTGGAAACCTAACACTTAGGCAGAGCCTTTCCCTCAAGGTGCCATCATCGGCCATGCAGCTCCAGTCATTACACCCTTATTTCAGGCAACAGGAAGGAGGAAGAGAACAAAGAAAATAGGGGTGTATCTGTACTGAGAAAATAAACTTTCTCTGAAATTCCTATCTGTCTCATTGGCTAGGACTGTGTTACATGGCCATCTATGCAAGCAACAAAAGACACTCAAAATTTAATTGATTTTTAGCCTAGCTCACATGGCTCAGTGGTTGAACGTTGATCTATGAACCAGGAGGTCACAGTTTGATGCTGGATCAGGGCACATGCCCAGGTTGTGGGCTCCGTCCCCAGGTTGTGGGCTCTATTCCCAGTGTGGGGCATGCAGGAGGCAGCTCTCTCATCATTGATGCTTCTATCTCTATCCCGCTCCCTTCCTCTCTGAAATTAATAATAAAAATATATTAGCCCTAGCTGGTTTGGCTCAGTGGATAGAGCATCAGGCTGCGGGCTGAAAGATCCCAGATTCAATTCTCGTCAAGGGCACATGCCTGGGTTGCGGGCTCGATCCCCAGTAGGGGGCGTGCAGGAGAAAGCCAATCAATGATTCTCTCTCATCATTGATGTTTCTATCTCTCTCTCCCTCTCCCTTCCTCGCTGAAATCAATAAAAATATTTAAAAATGTAGTTGATTTTGTTGTTTTAGTTGAACATATTGCTGCTGTCAATAAAACTAGGATTCTATTATAAAGAAAGGGATACTGAATATTTAGGCTTCTAATGGTCACTACAAACTGTACAAAAGAATAATAATATATCCATATTAATACAATATTCTGCTGTCACAGAAACACTTGCATAATATAATTGTAGGTAAAATGAAAAAAACACACACACTCAAACTATATTTTTGTTTTTATGTGTGTTTATGTGTGAATACACATGAAAATGTATACACAAAGGTATTGTATTTTATTGCAACTTGGGAATACAAAACATCAGGGAAAAACAAAAGAATATCCTACAAAATATCAAAGTTGGTTATATCTGAGAGAAGAGAGCATGAATAGGTTTTAAATATTTCTGCATTTTTTCTCTTTTCTACACTAAGCATGTTTATTTTGTAATCAAGAGAAAATCAGCACCTGGGCATGTATAAAGAATGGCGTTAGCAAAGAAAAGTTTGATGTCTCGGAGAGGTGGGCAGCCAGAATAATTTTAGAGGACAAAATACTCCCTGGCGGAAAATCTAATTATTTCCTTCAGGACTTTTCCATTTGTTTGTTTGCCTTGTTTCATGTACTTGCTTATCAATTTTCAACATCAAAACTATTTTACATTGAAAGTGTTTATAAATAGAGATAGAATTTTGAAGACACCTGTTTACTTCCCTGATGCTTAATGAATTCCTGATGCTTGCAGTGCACCAGCTTGATTACCATCTCCCCAGGCACAGGAAGATGGCACTCTGTTCTGCAGAAAGCCAATATGTTACCCACAGCTCAAGCTTTTACAATTGCTTTAAATTAATACTTAAAATCACAGATGCTTGTCTGAACTTTTATCATGTGGGTGTTTTCTTTCTCTTCCCCACACCTCCTTATTGAGCCCATAGTTTAATTGCCAAAGAAGCAGTGGCCCATCTTGGGATAGGAAACAAAACCTAATCATTTCTTCCCAAAAGCTCACCTTCTAGGATGCATCATTTCTCCTGGCCCCTTCATTTTCAGTGTTGCTTGTTTGGTCTTCAGATTTATTCCTTAATAAATCAGAGACAAGAAAGTATATGAACTGAGGTCGTGGGGAGAATATGAAACCTTTGATGTTCTGGAGCTGCCATCTAAGTCTTATTTCCTCAAGGTGATTTACTGCAAAGCAGTGAATTTTGGAGGAATTTGATTTCTTTATCTGTGATGTGCTGATTCATATTTATTTCACTGAATTATTATGGAAAATAAAGTGAAATAGTTTAAATTAAAAGAATTTTGGACTATTACAGAGCATGAACCCAAAGGAAAAAATAAATTTTTTTCTAATATTTGTCTGTAAGATATGAGTCAATCCTAATTCTAGAATATGTAAGAACTCTAGATAATATTTTTAATTCCCTTAATTTATATCACATTTTAAAGCATTTTCTATATTCTGGGTCATCAACTTCCATTAATCTGAAGGATCATCAGTTAGAAATATACATTATTGATTCAGGAAAATTACTTGTGCTCTCATTGAGAAGGAGGCTCCTTCATTCTGTTGGCTAGGATCTTGCCTAAAATTTTGACTGTCAAAATAGGCATTCAACTTTAAGCAGCACAGTTCAAAATAAAAAATAGTGGTAAGGGGTAAGAGTGGAATAACTAAAACTTTAAGCCTCTGATTTTTCTGATATCCATTCTTTAAAGGGAAAAAAATGCAGGGTTTTTTTTTTTAGTATTTCTCTGGATAAGGAATTTCCATGACCATTAGTTTGAAGCAAAACACACACCTCTGCCATGTTTGACATTTCAATGAGGCCAACAACAATGAAATAAAAATTTGTATATACTTCTAGGTATGTTATTAAAATTCAATCTTTGTTTTTGAAATTGTAATTGGAAAGTACATCTAAATCTCATTTTACTAACTTACAAGAACTAATTAATTAACTGACTTTGAAACATAGCACATCACATGGGGTCTTTTTGAAAATATCCTATCTAATAAAAGAGAAACATGGTAATTAGCGTACGACTGCTACCCTTCCCATTGGCTAATCAGTGAGATATGCAAACTAACTGCCAACCAAGATGGCGGCCAGCAGCCAGGCAGCTTGAAACTAACACGAGGCTTGCTTGCTTCAGTGACGGAGGAAGCCAAGCTTCCCCGCCTGCCTTGCCAGCCTCTCAGCTGCACTCTCAGCAACGTTGTAACAAATATAGAAGCTAAACAAAACCCCAGAAATCTGCTTTAGTCCCGGGCTTCAGCCAGCAGGATCGCAACATTGTTTCAAATACAGAAGGTAAACAAAGGCCAGAAACCTGCTTTCAGCAGCGGAGGCCTAAGAGCTGGAGGCAAGCCTGAGAGCTTAAAGCTGGCCCAGAATAAAAATGAAAAAGAAAAAAAGGAGCAGTTGGTAGCTTCAGTCACCCGCCAGCCTGAAAACAGCCCTCAGCCCCTCACCCAGACTGGCCAGGCACCCCAGTGGGGACCTCCACCCTGAAGGGTGTGTGACCAGCTGCAAACAGCCATCATCCCCTCATCCAGGCTGGCCAGGCACCCCAGTGGGGACAACCACCCTGAAGGGTGTGTGACCAATTGCAAACAGCCATCATCTCCTCATCCAGGCTGGCCAGGCACCCCAGTAGGGACCCCCAACCTGATCCAGGACACCCTTCAGGGCAAACCAGCCGGCCCCCACCCGTGCACCAGGCCTCTGTCCTATATAGTAAAAGGGTAATATGCCTCCCAGCACCGGGATCAGCGGAGCCGCGAGGCCTCCCAGCACTGGGATCAGCGTGACAGGGGGCAGCACCCAAACCCCCTGATCGCCCTGCGGTTCTGTGTGTGACAGGGGGCGGGGCAACAACCTCCCTATCGGCCCTGCTCTGTTCGTGACAGGGTGCGGCACCCCAACCCCCTGATCCGCTCTGCTCTGTGTGTGACAGGGGGTGGTGCCCCAACTCCTCTATCGGCCCTACTCTGTGAGTGACAGGGTGGAACTCCCCAACCCCCTGATGGGCCCTGCTCTGTGCATGAAAGGGGGGAGCTCCCCAACCCCCTGATCGACCCTGCTCTGTGCGTGACAGGGTACGGAGCCCCAACCCCCCTGATGGGCCCTGTTCTGTGAGTGACAGGGGCAGCGCCCCAACCCCCTGATTGGCCCTGCTCTGTGCATGACGGGGTGGCGCCGCAACCTGCCCATCGACCCTGCCTTGAGTGTGACAGGGGGCGGTGCCCCAACCCCCCATTCGGCCCTACCCAGAGCGTGACTGAGGGTGGCATCGCAACCTCCCAATCCGCCCTGCTCTGTGCATGACAGGGGCGGCGCCCCAACTCCCCAATCAGCCCTGCTCTGAGCCCGACCAGGGGCTGTACCTAGGGATTGGGCCTGCCCTCTGCCACCCGGGAGCAGGCCTAAGCCAGCAGGTTGTTATTTCCCAAGGGGTCCCAGACTGCGAGAGGGCACAGGCCGGGCTGAGGGACCCCCGTCCCCCCCGAGTGCACAAATTTTTGTGCACCGGGCCTCTAGTAAGTAAATAT
The DNA here is from genome assembly GCF_014108235.1 of Myotis myotis. Taxonomy (NCBI): domain Eukaryota; kingdom Metazoa; phylum Chordata; class Mammalia; order Chiroptera; family Vespertilionidae; genus Myotis; species Myotis myotis. Next base: position 36,505,711 of record NW_023416368.1, read on the forward strand.
AACCTTTAATTAATTTGTCTTTAAGAATACCTATATTATCAAGTGAAATTATGTGAACAACATGTGGTTATCTCCATTGAAAGAAAAAAAAATCCTATTGCAGAACCAGGAAGCTCTGCCTTCAGATGGGGTATAACTATTCAGGACCTCCTCCTTATCCCCATAAAATGTAAATTGTATGATACTCTAATGAATGTCTGGGCGTATGATTCTTAAGCTATATGTATTGGGTCTTGGTGTTTAGGCTTGCATACCTCTTAGGCAGAGCCACTCTCCCAAGAAGAAAAGTAAAATAAGCAAATTTGGCATTTTAGTCAAGCACTTCATCTTGTGTACTTTCCTCCAAATTATGTAGCCCAATGAGCACTCTCTCCTCAACAAAAAAGGTGGTCTTAGAAATTGAGCAATATAGCAAAGTATCATTGAAATCTCAGGATGAATTTAATTCCATCGTTAACTTATCCCAGTTGCATTTTATTACCTTTCAATTTTTTTCCAACATAGGTATGAATTTCAAGTATTAATTTTAGTTAATAATAACCTAAGCAAGAGAATGTTGCAAAAAGGGAGAGACGTAAAGTTTACATGCTATACATTATCTATACCATTTACCTCAAAATTAATTATACATATTTATAAGGTTTCACTTTCCTCTTCCATAAAATAGATAATAATTCAAACCTTTTCCACAGAATTTTGTAATAAATTACCAATATGTTAGAAAACTCAGGAATCATAGAAACTTTTGTGTTTTCTTTTTGTATCCCTCTCATGTTAATGATTTCTTTCTTTTTATTGCATTTCCTCTTTCTAGCTAAGGACCTGCTTTTCACTTTAAAGAAAAATGCTTTTCATTTTAAAGAAAAAATTATCTTTAATAATTCAAGTGTCAAATCAAACTTTTGCATCCAAATTGCACATAGCTTTCTCAAGCCAAGAAAAACAAGAGAAATAAACAGGATTCATGAATAATACACCCACATTATTCCAACATCTTTTATGATTCTTTTAAATATAATTCATTATCTCATTGCCAAGATAGCATCTTTTTGTTCTTTTCTGCTTTATATAGTTACTCTGTCAAATATCTGAGTTCTTGTTTTTGTCTCATTAAAAAAAAGTGAAAGGAAATCGTTGTGTAGAAAAATTAACATGTTCATAAAAGCAAATTTAAAATCAATTGGAGAAAAGATTAGTCATGAAGACACACACACACACACACACACACACACACACACACTGTAAGTTATAGAGGTCTGTCAAATCTCTCATTATTTTATCGCTACCTGCTTATTAACGATGGAAAACGATGGAAAACTCTTGATATGTATGGAAAACACTAAAGTGAGAACGTGTAGTTTTAATTCTTACTGTTCAGTAATGTAGAAATGAGGCATTTACTTTACCAAGAATCTAAAAAAAAATATACTGTTGAGTGAATTAGGGAAACTTTTGAGACAGAGATAAGGACAGTAAGAATATCCTTTCAGTGAATGTGTGTGTGTGTGTGTGTGTGTGTGTGATTTGGATGTTATAGTGAGTAGAGGCCATATAGTGTAATGATAAACAGTACAGGCTCTAAGATCAGAAAGTTCAGATAAAATTCTAATTCCCTCACCTCCCATCTGTGTTACATGGAGCAAGTTATTTAACAGCTAATATAGGGCTCAAGTTTTTAAATCTGTAAAATGGATACACTAATAGGCACTAACTCGTAGAGCAATGTGTCAGTGGGCAGTTGGCTTTGGTTTATAGTTTCATTAACTATTTTCTAGAAAAAGAATCCTTGAATATAAAATAATAATTTAAATATATCAAATATATAATGACATTTTTTTTTAGTTCTTCAGAACAATGAAAGGGTTTCTAATACTTTTATTATCTCAAGCCCCACAACCGGTTCCCCCCTCAGCAACTTGATAATTTCCCCTCAAATTTCACAGAAGAAACATAAGCCACCAGAAAGAAATGTCATTATCCAAATTGAACAACCTTCCTTCATTAACACTCATATTCCCATTTTCCATCCTGTGTCAACAAAAAATATGCTTTTTATTTTTCTCTATCTATATAAAAACAAAGGTCATTCTACCCACCCCCAAGGCTCTAATTACTGCACTTAGGCTAATCCATCTCCAGTTCTCATTAGCCTTGACCTCCTCCCTGGGCTGCAGACTCATATCCAAGAGCCTATGTGAAATCCCCACTGGGGTCTCTCAGAGATTCACTCCTCACTGTTCATATGTCTAAGATGTAACTTTTAATATACCCTCCCATGGCAGCTTGGCTTCCCAGGCGATTCTCATTGTCATCCTAGTATCTCAAGCCAAGAACATGCAATGCCTGCCTTTGATTCTTTCTGTTCCTAGGATCCTATATTCTGTGTATCAGCAAGATTTATATCTTAAATATCTCTGAAATTCATATCAATGAAAATTATTAAGGGAGTTTTCAACATGTTAATTCAACCTTTTAAAATTGGTTTGATTTTTCAGCTAAAGATAATGGAGAGAAGGCTCTTAATTTTACTCACAACCCCATTAAACTCACTAAAAACAACCAAAAGAAAATAAAGAGAAAAATCTTCATTTTCAATTTAATTATAAAATAAGAGGTATATTTGCCATATTAGGAAATGTAGACCAAAACGGGGAGGACATTAATAACAGGTACATATGGGCTTAAGTGGTGAACAAGAAAACACTTGTCTAAAAGAAAATGATTTGGTCTTAAATAAGCAACAAGATGTGGAAGGAGGAGAAGGCCAACAAAGTCACAGGGACTAGAAACTTGCAGGGACACAGGAAAGTGGGACAAAATGAATGCTCATGTTGATATGTAAGAAAGACTGCTAGGGCACTGAACATTGAGATGAGAGGTGTCCCAAAGCAGAGGAAAGCACAGGTTTTCAAAGAGAAACCTAAGTCTATAGTGCTCCAATTCATATCAGCCCCACCACCACCCAGTTCTCCAACTATATTCTTCAAATGATTTGATCCATTAAAAGCAGAAGAACAACAAAAAATTTAAAAATATGCATAGATACTCACAAAAAAGTTAGGAGGGAAAATGAAAGCAGGCAGGTAAAGAAAATACATTGCAAGAACAATTGCCCAATAGGTTAGGTGTTCAGACAAATAATTCTTCATAGTCTCAAATAAATTCCAGACAACATTACCTGTTCATGAAAGATAAGCTCACAAAAGAGACAAATGAGCTGCTAAGACAGCTGAAGAAAAAAACGTGAGCTGGTTGAGTACAGGAACAAAATGAAAAAAAAAGAGAGAGAGAGAGAGACAGAAACATTACAAACAGTTAAAATAGGATAAAGCTGACTTAAATCACATTCAGGTACATGTTGACACCCTAGATCAGTGATGGCGAACCTTTTGAGCTCGGCGTGTCAGCATTTTGAAAAACCCTAACTTAACTCTGGTGCCGTGTCACATATAGAAATTTTTTGATATTTGCAACCATAGTAAAACAAAGACTTATATTTTTGATATTTATTTTATATATTTAAATGCCATTTAACAAAGAAAAATCAACCAAAAAAATGAGTTCGCGTGTCACCTCTGACACGTGTGTCATAGGTTCACCATCACTGCCCTAAATGAAATGATAAATAATAGAAAATAATACATATATAGGCAGGGTTATGAAGAAAATAGTAGATTGAAGGCCACACAAAAATCTCATGTGAACAATTAGTGCTTGTGAAGCAGAATTTAAAGTGCATGTCACAGAAAAACCATGGAAAGAATAAAAAAGCTTTTAAAATTTCAAATTATAAAAAAAATTTAATCTGCATATCTAAAGAACACTCTATTTATCATATGTCTCAGAAAAAATGCTTAAAAAATGACAGACATTAAACAATAACCAGTTTGTGAACTTAGCTGGGCAAAGAATTTACCTGAAGAAAGAAGTACATTGTCATCCAAATAGAAGAGGAAGCCATGTACAGAGGGAAAGTTCAGGTTACTTATATGTTCTTTGTAGCTATTCCTCTTGCCAGGAATTAAGGAAGACAGTATCTACAAGATCAAAAGAGAATAAAGAGTTATTTAATCATTTAAAATAGCCAGATTAATCCTACAAATGTAACAGCAACTGATGTATGTTAACCAAACATACAAGAACTTTGCATACATAAAATCATCAGGAGAATAAACAAATATCTGAAAATGAAATCCATCCCAATAAGTAGTGAATCAAAATACAGAAATAAAGAATGCATAGAAACAAGACTGACATCAGGTTTCTCATTGACATTGCCAAGTTCAAGAAGACAAAGAAGCAATAGCTCAAAAGCTCAGAGGAGCAGTAACTCTGAAACTTGACACCTGTGCACAAATAAACTATTGTGTTTGTGAAGGCAAAATCTTAACGATTTAAGGTAAGTAAGAACCCAGTTTACTACCCACAGTGAAAATGTACTTCCTATTCAATACAAGTGTACTTCCTCACAATGTATTTCAGCAAAGAGCAAGAGAATTTATAAGGCAAAATTGGAATATAAAAAACAATGCTAAACAAATAAAGCAGTGAAATAGAATGTTAATTCTCTGATTTGTTTTAAGGAAAAGATAATTGACACTGAATAATTCTAGTGACAGCAAGACACAAGGAGAAATATGTATCCATCACCATTTACTAGGTAACACTGTTAAAACAACTTCAAACATCATAGTAATTTACAAAAATAAGTTTTTTTCTTACTCTGTTTCATGTAGTCTACAAATTGCTCTAAGCTGGACTTTTATTGAAAGATCTCCAAGGTATAATGTTTAATGGACAAAAACCAAAATACAGAGACTGTGTATGTGTATGATAAAGAAGTGCTGTTTTCGAAACATGGCCTGCTGACTAGTGTTACCAGTCCACGATCAGAAAAGTACAGAATTGAGTGGGAGGTAGGGAGGTGGGGAGGAGGGAGTTTATTAACAATCTCTCAGAGTTTCTAGCCTGAAATGAAAAATCCATATTAAATTACCACCCTCCCCCCCCCCCCCCCCCAGCCCCCAGTCCCTTTTAGACAGTCTGGAGTCCCAGGGGTGGGCATACTTTTTGACCTCAGTGCCACAATGGGTTCTTAAACTGGACATGAGGGACGGAACAAAAGCATGGATGGAGTGTTTGTGTGAACTAATATAAATTCAAAGTAAACATCATTACATAAAAGGGTACAGTCTTTTTTTTTTTAGTTTTATTCATTTCAAACGGGCCGTATCCGGCCTGCGGGCCATAGTTTGCCCACGGCTGGGAGGAGCTAGTTCTGTTTGAGAGAGGAAGGTGTGGGTGGAGGCTGTGCTGTGTCACCAGCTGAAGAGGAACAAGGCTTCAGTCCAGAGTGTGGCAACCCCCTTAGCTGGGAGGTGGGGAGATGAAGGCTGCAACTTGATGTTGGTTTGTAAACTCGGGGGTTTCCCTGGTGAAACCTGAAACCTGTACATAGAGGGCAAGGACAGACCAAACACAGATCACTCCAGATTGATAGGTGGTAGTTTTATATGCAACGAACTTAGACACAAGCTGGTCTTTGGTGGTCACAAGATGAGTCAATCTCTGCCTCTGCTTGCTAGAATCTTTTTTTTTTTTTTTAATATATTTTATTGATTTTTTACAGAGAGGAAGGGAGAGGGATAGAGAGTTAGAAACATCAATGAGAGAGAAACATCTATCAGCTGCCTCCTGCACACTCCCCATCGGGGACGTGCCTGCAACCAAGGTATATGCCCTTGACCGGAATCGAATCTGGGGCCCCTCAGTCTGTAGGCTCTGCTTCACAAGCACTTGCATAGACTAAGTGACTCTATCCACTGAGCCAAACCGGTCAGGGCAGAATCTTTAAAGTTTATAGTGCAGAGGCCTTCCTGGGTTCCATCCTGTACATAGTCCAGATGGTCTCAACAACCCATTGCTCTATCAGGGATGCAGCTTTGAAACAGCTCCCACTGAGGGAATGGTGGGCAGAATGGATGTTTCAAGGACAGGGGAGGGAATAAGGACCCTCTGATTGGTCTGGGTCCAGCTCTCAGGTCAACCAGTGGTCATGTCCTCTCGACCTCCTCCAACCCTGAGGGTCCTCTGGCTCACAGTTCCTGAGCTATCAGGAACTCTGATGGTGAGAGCTACACGAGTGACTGCACTCCAGTGCATTCCCATGGCTGAGGCTGAGCCATGGCTTCCTGCAGCCTCGGCTGTGCAGGGCATTGCACAACACAAGGAGCCATGACAGCATGGCCGACAGAAACTGCAGACCGTGCCTGTTAGATATATATATTTTAAATAAATAAACACTGGAACTTATTTCCATATATTGGAGGACTGATGCCACAAATATTACTGATACTGGAGATATAACCAACTTTGGCATATAGATGTTAAATCAAGATTTAATTTCATTTAGACAAATGTAAAATGTGACATATCTTATACTTCCTGGGTTGTGAAAAGATTGGCTGACTTTTATTTGTGAGGCATAATGCTCAGTAAATTAAATCAGTATTTGATCCTCAAGCATTATGAGATAATCATCCTCATTCCCATTTTATAGATGAACAAACTGATGCTTAGATAGATTTGCCTCCAAATTTGCAGTGAGATTCTGGAATTTAAGATCAGACTGAGTTCCTCATTACTTAGGAGTCCTCGGCTTGAGAGCAGGGTTTAACTTCCAGCCATTTCCAATCCCTAGAACCTAGGACAGGGCTGATCAATGCTCAGGAAATAGCTATTGAATTGAAGTTGCCTTACGGGAATAAAACTGAATTAGCCTAATGCAATGGGTGATTCATAAGAAAACTGTCATGTTAATTAATCAAGAAATCCTTCTCTGCAGCACCAAAAGCCCTTTAAAAAGGCTCCCCCCCCCGCCCCCCAGCTTTCCCCTTTAAGTTAATGGAAGCATCATCTCAATCCAGCAGATGAAAAAGTAAACTAAAATAAAAATAATAACCACTTATTGAGTTGAGTCCTTACATTGCACTGAGTATTCTACAGGGCAATTTGCATGTTTTATTTGACTTTTTTTCTTATATCATCCTGGAAGATACAATAAAGCAACTGATGCCCTGAGAGGTGAACAATATTTGCAAAGTGATACAGCTAGTAAGAAGAGAAACTAGGATTGCAACTCTGTTTTGTTTAATTCCAAAGTCTGTGTTTCTTCCATTGGTTTTCACTATTTCTGAAGCATAAGAAAATTACCTGTAGCCACTAGATATATGCCTCAAATAAGCTAGACATTTGACAAGTGCTCTTTTTCGAAGGTTAATGCATTCAAGACTTACTGGGAATTGCTCATGATAAAAGGTAAGATAAACTTTGATTTTCCTAAGTGAGTGATCTGAAGCTGATAATTAAGACCGCTTTTCCTCACATTTCCAAAGCCAGTTTGTGGTTTATGTTATGGCAAAGATGTATGTGAATTTTGACTGTGACTTACAAATATATATATGAATTTTTATTCCTCTTCCTGTGATTACACACCAGCAAAGACGGGAGGAATAGAAGGGAGAAGGGAAATTCATGTTTTAGGTGTTTACTGTATACTAAATTTAGTAGTAATAGCAAGATTTAATCTCCAAAAGCCACTTTCTAACCGCAAAGCCATTTCCCCCCACTCTACCACACCAATCCCCCAGAAGTTTAGTTGGGGTCAAATGGGGTCTTCCTTACCCTTGAAACTCTGATGGCTCTTAGCACAACACCTGCGCTGTGTTTAGGAACGTTGCAGAATTAAACTGATTTCAGGGCTGTGGTTCCCTGTAGCTTAAGTCCAAATTTCTCCTACAATATCTGGGACATGCAAAGATGTTTGGAAAAATTCCCGAGATGTTTGTCTGGTTTTTCTCATTTCAGCTGATGCCATTTCACTAGGTTTAAATGTGCCATCTATGTCTCTACAAACTTTTCATCTATTAAATCCTTTCATATCCCAGAGAATCCATCTTTGCATAGACTAAAGAATAAAAATAAAAAAGGTTAAAAGCAGGAGGGGGTGGAGGAGAGAGAGAATTACAATAAGGCGATACAGAAAACAAGTTCTTGGAAGAATTATCAGTGAAGACATAATTATTATGCATTAACAACTGACAGCTAGCATTAGTCCAAGGAAGCTGTCTATATTCTCTAAGTACTTCAGACAATGTGGTATTCATTTGTAAATTCTTGACAGCGCTTTAGATAAAGTGTGTATAATAATTTTTTAGCAATCCATTATCTGCCTGTGTATAGTTTAAGTTTAGACTTAGAATATATTTGAAATAATTTCTGCAAGTCCTAAATATACTTCCTTTCAAATATATGACCTACATTTAAGGATCATTAAAAGGATGAAAATGAGTCAAAATGTTTCTCTTAGCCTTGGTGGGTTCTCTGTGTTCTATCTATAGGTCTTTGAACAGTGTTTCTGGTTTGATCAATTGAATTTAGGTAATTGTTTTGAAAAATACATTCAGGCCTCAGGAAGGAACATCTACCATCATCTTGCCCAAGTCAATGCTGCCTGAATATGCTGAGAAATTCTGCTGAGGAAATAGTGCAGACCTGGACTAATAATGAAGGGGAAGGTACCAATGAAAGCATGTAGAGACAGCAAACAGATATTCTATCACATATGCTCCACATTAATCCTTCAAAGTTTTCCAAATAAAATATAAACTGTTTTTTTTTTTTTTAAATGAGACGACCCAGCCAGCCTGCTCAAGAGCAGAGCAGCCTCTTTATTAGCTATCAGGGAATCAGTTTATTCCCACCCCACGTTCTTAAATGCAAACACAAACCTCACTGATCCTGGAATGCCTGTAGGTTTATTTTCTCTCTCTACTTACTTTCTTATAAATCCTGTTCTTTGATGACAGTAAAGTGGTTGTCTCTTTCTCGGCACCCACCCTCCTCCACCTTCCCTCTAAGATTAGCAGTCTGTTCCATGCTTCTGTGTCTCTGGATCTATTCTGTTCATCAGTTTATTTTGTTCATTAGATTTCACATATGAGTGAGATCATGTGACACTTGTCTTTCTTTGACTGGCTTATTTCACTTAGTATAATATTCTCCAGGCCCCTCTATGCTGTCACAAAGGGTAAAAGATCCTTCTTTTTTACAGCTACATGGTATTCCATGGTGTAAATTGTACCACATCTTTTTTTTTTATTTCTTTAAAATATATTTCTTTATTGATTTCAGAGAGGAAGAGAGGGATAGAAACATCAGTTATGAGAATCATTGATCGGCTGTCTCTTGTACACCTCCTACTGGGGATTGAGTCCACAACCTAGGCATGTGCCCTTGTCTGGAATCGAACCCAGGGCCCTTCAGTCCGCAGGCCAATGCTCTATCCACTGAGCCAAACCGGCTAGGGCATATCACATCTTTTTTATCCACTCACCTACTGATGGGCACTGGGGCTGTATACAGATCTTAGCTATTGTAAATTGCGCTGCTATGAACATAGGGTTGCATAATTCTTCCTCATTGGTGTTTTGAGATTACATTACTAGAATATATTACTAGAAGTGGGATAGCTGGGTCAAATGGCAGTTTTATTTTTAATGTTCTGTGTAAATTCCATCCTGTTTTCCATAGTAGCTGTACCAATCTGTATTCCTACCAGCAGTGTACTAGCATTCTCTTTTCTCCAAATTCTTGCCAGCACGTGTTTGTTGATTTATTGATGGTATAGCCATTCTGGAAGGTGTGAGGTAATGTGGATGTTGTTACAATTCATGTTGTCCTAAATTCCCTTAAACTATCCTCTGACTTTTAAATTCATTTTTCTAATTGCTACTCTGAATGAGTGTTGTTTTTCTACCTTGTCTTTCAAATAAATAAATCCTCTGCTTCATCTAATGTACTTTAAATTCCTTCCAGTGTATTCTTGATGTCAGATATGGTATTCTTCATTTCTGACTGGTTCTTGTTCATTGTTTCTTTCTTTTTTCCCATTATTTATGTTTTAAATAAATATTGTTGAAAGTATTATTTATACCCCCCCTTTCCCCCCCATTGACCTTTTCTAATCTACCCCCATTCCCCCACCCTAGTCCTTCACCACCCTATTGTCTGTGTCCATGGGTTATGCATATATGCATACAAGTTCTTTGGTTGATCTCTGTCCACCCACCCACCCTCCCTACCTTTCTTCTTAGATTCCACAGTCTGTTCCTTGCTTCTACATCTCTGGATCTATTTTGTTCATCAGTTTATTTTGTTCTTTAGATTCCACATATAAGCGAGATCATGTGATAATTGTCTTTCTCTGACTGGCTTATTTCGCTTAGCATAATACTCTTCAGGTCCCTCCATGCTGTCTCAAAAGGTAAGAGATCTTTCTTTTATATTGCATTGAAACAAAAGTACATTACATAACAGAAATTTCGAATATTGACATTTTGAATTCAAACACTATACCCAATCACAGTCTTCAGTACTCAAGGGGTCCATCTGGTGATTTTCTCATTGTGAGTTCCTGTTATTTTGTAATAAAGTGTGACCCTTTTAGAGTAGGGGTGTGTGTCAGACCCCTCTGCAGGCCCCAGCTACAGCGAGCTACACCACGTGGCCCATGGGGAAACTTTCCAGGCAGGGCAATGGCAGGGTGCTCAAGCTGCTTCCTCTGGGTATTTCAGCCTCAGACTCCAGCCGCTGAGCTCCTGCTCACAGTCTTTGAAACCTGTACCTCCCAGGCACCCTCTCTCTGCCAGGTGAGCCCAGCTCACCCACCAATCTGCAGATCCAAAGCTTTTTCAGTTTCTGTCTGGTCCTGGGTTCTGGCGGTGCCCTGGGCCAGCAGAGGCAACAGCTCCCTCCCGGCAAGCATAGTAGTTCCTGACCCTGACTTCTGGTGGAGGAGCCGGGAGGCCCAGCCTGGTGTGGAGGGAGGCCATAGAGGCTGTAGCGCAGACAGCAGAGCAAGGCCAGGTCTTTTCTTTTTTTTGTTAATCCTCACCTGAGGATATTTTTTCCATGAATTTTTTTAGAGAGAGTGGAAGGGAAGGAGGGAGGAGGAGGAGAGAGAGAAATATCACATTGATTGGTTGCTCGTTAGTGAACTTTATATAAATGAAAACAGCTATGAGATTCAGCCAGATTTATGTGTGTAGCTACAGCCCATTCATTCTCGTTGCAGGATAGTATCATTGCATGAATATATCATGTTTTATTTATGCATTTTACTATGGATGTAAAATTGGTTTCTTTTTTTCCTCACTTTGTGGCCATTACAACTAATGTCCCTATAACATTATTATCCTGCTAATTAATCAACATGCAAAGGCTCAATTTTAGTAGATGAGTCAAACTATTTTATAAAGTTGTACCAATTTATATGACCACCGGCAATGTGTCAAAGTTATAATAGTTCCATATCCTCATCAATCCTTGATAGTACTGTCAATTTTATTATTTTTAGCCATTCTGTGGTATCTCATTGATATTTTAAGAATATTTTCTACATAACTTCTAGGAAAAAAGTTAATGTACTAATTTTCTTAAAACCATGTTTCAATTACAAACAATTATCAGAAAAATTTTTCATTAAATATATGTCAACATATGCAAAAATTAAGGCCACTTCTTTCTTACATTTTGTGTAGTTGAAAAAAGAAAAGTGAATTACTGGCTTCCATCTGCTACTCTCTGTGAGGATTTAATCATGCTGCCTGGTCCCCAGGATCTCACAGCCGGGAGGAGGAAGGGGACAAACGAACAGGTGTTAGTAAGGCCGTGCAAGAATAAGGAAGCGTAGAACATGGCACTGATCCTGTTTCAGGAGGTCTGGAAATGGAGCTCTACCCTTAGATATAAAGGATAAGTAAGCTTTAACAGATGAACGAGTGGGGATTAGGGAACTGAAAACAAAAGGTAACCACTTATAAAAAGGCTCAGCACCACTGCCAACTCCCTGAGGGACCGTCATAATAAAATAAACGAGATGGAGCCTGGGAATGTCTGAAGTGTACCTAAGGTCAAATGTTTGGAGACATAGACATTGCTGGCAGCACAGTGGGAGAGCCTCTATACAACTGTTAACCCCTGTGTGCACGGACATGTCACTTGTCCATTGTTTCTGCACCCACATCACACTGGGCATTGCTGTGTCCCCTGGTGCCACAGCCTCGCAGGGATAAATGGCCCAGAGGGTGACAGACCTGCAGATGCTTTGGAGAAGACAATGAGATAGGATGACGCAGGTACCTTTCTCATCTGCCAAAGACAATCTGAATGCGGACATCTCAGTGGATTCCAGTGTAGTTTTCTGACAGTTCCGAGGAAAGGTCCTCCTCTCACTGCCCCACCCCACTGAGTTATATTTTAGCATGTGCAAGTCCCTTGTAAAGTAGATTTAATTTCAGGAAAAGAGGAGAATGACTAAATTGACTGAGATGTAGATCTGTAACCAGTGGACTGGACGGTTAAATTAGCTCATTTGTTATGGCAGAATGAGGAGCTGCTTTACTGCATACTGAGTTAGGGGAATAAGACTTGCATCTTCTATAGTTTGAGTAGTTTTTCTACAAAATGCTTGGCAGCCCATTGGTATAGTGGGTTAAAGATTCTCTCGGCAGGTGTGAAGGAAGGACAACAGGAAAGAAAGAGAGAGAACCTAGCAAAGAGACCCGTTTGATGGTCGTCCACAGACTCCAGACTTAAAGACAGAGAGAAGCCAGCATGTCTGAAAACAGCAGCAGGACAGCAGCTCTCCCAGCTCACCCTGAAGCTCAGGAGTGACAGCACTGAATGAGGGAAGGAGAGAGGGAGGTAGGGTCACAGAGCAGAATGTTTATATTGTGGGAGTTAAAAGCTTAAGCTTGGGGCAGACTCCTTTATTATTAATTCAAGATCTACCATTTACTCACTGTATGCCTTTGAGAAATTTACTTAACTAGTCGGAGCCTTGGTTTCCCTCTCAGAAAAATGGGCTCATTATAGCACCTCACAGAGTTGAATTCAGAACTAAATGAAACAATAAATCCAAACGTAATAGCTCAGTGTCCTGGCAAGTGATAAGTGTTTAACCCGTGGTAACTATTACAATTGGTAAAGTAATTACTATTATGGGATTCAAAGTGGTACAGTATCCACAGTGTGGAAAAGGGAGTGTGTGGTTGAGGTGGAAGGGCCATTTAAGACGTGGGCATTGAGGAGGTCAAGAATATTGTGTGGGCCGAAACCGGTTTGGCTCAGTGGATAGAGCGTTGGCCTGCGGACTGAAAGGTCCCAGGTTCGATTCCGGTCAGGGGCATGTACCTGGGTTGCGGGCACATCCCCAGTAGGAGTTGTGCAGGAGGCGGCTGATCGATGTTTCTCTCTCATCGATGTTTCTAACTCTCTATCTCTCTCCCTTCCTCTCTGTAAAAAATCAATAAAATATATTTTTTAAAAAAGAATATTGTGTGGGATGGCAATTCATATAAATAAACTCTGAAGTCTCACAGCACAGTGGCATGACTTGAGGTAGAGAGGAATTCTGAGAGCCAAATGCCAAATTGTATACAGGATGGGACAAAAGTAAGTTTACAGTTGTGAGTACTCGAAGCACAGTTTAGTCTTGCATTATTGTTTATTATTATATTATTTTCCATACGAACCTATTTTTGCTCCACCCTGTTTTAGCCAACAGGGAGTGATCAGATAGTTAGCAATGATCATGTGGAAGAAGAGTATGAGCATCAATGAGCCGGGAATTTTCCAGGACAAATGGGCGCTCTCAGAAGTGAGCCTGGGGAACTAAGAGGTGTGAGGTAGGGGACTGAGAGAGGCCAGCAGCATTCACTTAAAAAAGATGCCAGAGGTTGGGTCCTTTGGGAGAACCAGGTTTCAGTTTAAGCAATAATGGGACAGTGTTCCAGAAAGTGGGAGAGGTATAGTAGAATTTGTTTACTGTGGAAAAAGCATGCAAGACCCCCTGGAAAGGCTTTTGAGGATGAGGCCACAGGAGGATGGGAGTGACTGAGGGAGCCCTGAGCACTGGTGACCATCAGAAACTCTCTTCAGGATCTTGCAGGTGACCTTCACCCTTTCAAGAGGCCTTTTGGAAAGATTCAGACTTTGTGCTGTCAGGGTTGAAAAGGCAAAAGAAAGAAAAAAAGAAAAAAGAAAGAAAGATAAGCATAACTCAGGAACAGATATACACAGATTAAAAAGACACTGATGGAAGGAAATTCATGCTAATTAGCAGTGTTATATTCAATAATACTACTCAATAATACTTGTCCATAACTCTCATTCTAGATCATCCCAATAAAATCCAAGAAACTTTTCTAATGAAGTAACTGCATCATTCTATCTCAAAGGCACTAGAAATCACCAGGGTGTGCCTACATAACCTGTTCAAGACAAGCACTGGCAGTTTTACTTGGCAAATCCCAGAAGCTGGGAGATGGTGATTGGTTTTTAGAAGCCCACTTTAGATATTTCACCTCCTTCGGTGTAGGCAATGTGTTAGGCCAGTGGTTCTCAACCTTCCTAATGCCACGACCCTTTAATACAGTTCCTCATATTGTGGTGACTCCCAACCATAATATTATTTTCGTTGCTACTTCATAACTGTAATGTTGCTACTGTTATAAATCATAATGTAAATATCTGATATGCAGGATGTATTTTCATTGTTACAAATTGAACATAATTAAAGCATAGTGATTAATCACAGAAACAATATGTAATTACATATGTGTTTTCTGATGGTCTTAGGCGACCCCTGTGAAAGGGTCGTTCGACCCTCAAAGGGGTCGCGACCCACAGGTTGAGAACCGCTGTGTTAGGCAGTCTTTGAGAATGCCTCACAGCTGTTGAGACTCTGTATTGTCCAGGCCATGGTCTCCTCTCACCCTTTAGGGAAACTGGAGAGACCTGCCTGCCTGAGACACATGACTGCCAAAGTCAACTTGGTAGCTTTGCTGCAAAGCCCAAGATCTTTCCAAACAGTAGAGTTGATGCTGCCAAGGCCAAATACTGTATATGAAATAAAAGAAACATCCACAATGAGGGTCGCTAATGAAGATGAAATTGTTGTGTCAGGAAATAGAAGTAAAACAGTTATGGAGGGGAGTTGTGGTAGGATCTGCTTCCCTATTTAAATTCCTTATTTTGCTCTGTCTCCAGGTAAACAGCATAAAGGTGAGAGAGATCTTTCAGCCTGTGTAGCTGAGACAGATTTCGTTAACAAGTAAGAAGCAGTGCAGACATCTGTCTGCCAGGACAAGCAACTTCAGACCAGGGGAAACTCTCTTCAGCTCATTCAGACATTTGGCATAAATCACTGGCTGCCGGCTGGAAATAGTTTCTTGGGAAGGATTTCCTGAGACATTAATGTTATGCTCGGAAATTCAATGCCGCTGAACAAAGAGAGCACTGTTTCGGAGCTCTGCCATGAATCTGGCGCACCTGGGCACTCTGCTTGGATGCCAGGGCCCTTGCAACCACTATTTGAAGTTGTGGGGCCCCCTTGGTGAGCATCAGAAGCTACTTACTGCATTGGCACTTGGTATAGAAGAGACAGAGTGTGAAGAGCATGGAACTGTGAGTCAGGCAGAACTGCAACTAAAACTGTTTTGTACTCACAATGTGTGTGACCTTGGATTAGTTATTCACTCTCTTTGAGGGTGAGTTTGTTTCCTTTATGTAAACTGGGGCTGATACTGAGTGGGAATTATATGAGATAAAGTATGCAAGGCATTTAGAAAAGCTCCCAGTTCTTAGAAAATACTAAATAGTATTTATCAGAGGAATAAAGCCGCAGATCCACATGCTTAATGGGGAAAAGAGTAAGATATCTATTATAAAACAACTGTTAGCTGACTGTGCATTCACACTGAATACACATAAGAATTTACATAACAGTTCTCTAGCCCTAGACGGTTTGGCTCAGTGGATAGAGCGTGAGTCTGCGGACTGAAGGGTCCCAGGTTTGATTCCGGCCAAGGGCACATGCCTGGGTTGCGGGCTTGATCCCCAGTAGGGGGCATGCAGGAGGCAGCCAATCACTGATTCTCTCTCATTATTGATATTTCTATCTCTCTCTCCCTCTTCCTTCCTCTCTGAAATCAATAAATATATTTAAAACAAAACAAAACAAAAAAACAGTTCTCTAATTCAGGTTCTGGCATATCTTCCACGTTTTAAAAAACCATGTGGGTATAGAGTTCTGCTGTGGGATTCCTAAGCTGTTCAACTAAAATTCAGGCCGTGAAACTAGCTTGAGTCCCTCATCCAGACTCTGAAGCTTGCATGTGGCCACCATGATCTTTTCTAGCACCTAGGGAAACAAACGCTTCCAAAGGGTAGTTCTCCATCTCTCTTCTCTTTGGTCTTTTCCTCCAAGAGCCCCACCTCCGCTTAGTCTCCTGGAGAGATTGTCAGCTGAGTGGATCTAGTTGATTTCATTATGAATAAACCCAAATGAGAGTGGGAAAGAGGTCCCTCTTTTAGGGATAGGACCCCTGGAGCCTGAGGTGATGATCAGATTTTTAGGTAGTGATGATGGACCTTCTCTCAGCAGTTCTGTGAACTTAACATTTACAAATGTCAATCTCCTCCTTATCTACAAGAACTCCTTTAGCCTTCCTGGCATGCTATGTTTGTGTACATTGAAAAGGTTGAGTGTTGGAAAGGAAAAATAGTTCCATTTGCCATAGTTCCTCAGCTGGATTTCACTGAACTCCCACAGAGGGAGGAGCAGCTATCTCTGCCCTAATGGCTACAGATGGGCCGGAGTGTTCCTTGAGGCCCTAGTAACAGCCATACGTCCCCTGGCGCGCTCAGCTCTGAAGAGGCCTCTCTGCAGGACATTCCATTTGCTTTTCCACTTTGGAGTTCTTTAAAGTCTCCAAATACCAATCTCCATTCCTTTGCTCAAGATATATTGGCTGGACCCTCAGGCTTTATTGCCACTGTCTTCTGCTCAAGAATTGTGGAAGGGTCTATCTGCTTTTCTGTCCTGAAGTTACAGACTTCCTGACCCTACACCAGATCTCTTCCTAACCCTCCTACTCCACATCATCCTTACCCTATTTTTCAGAGCAAACAGAGCTGCTCTTTCTTTTCCTCCTGTGACAGAAATCTGCGTTTAGTTTGGGTGGGCATTAATGGAAGTGCCCTAAGAAGGATGGATCTTCTGCTCTTAATTTCTCCAAACGCGCTATTCCAGTCCCTTGATGTACTTCGTAAGCGACAGGGAGCTACTTCATGCCTACGCGGAACCCTAAGTTCCACAGCCATATTCAGTCTCCAGGCCATTGTTCTGGGTGTCATAGAGCTCAGTTTTCTTTTTTTTTTTTTAAATATATTTTATTGATTTTTTACAGAGAGGAAGGGAGAGAGATAGAAAGTTAGAAACATCGATGAGAGAGAAACATCGATCAGCCGCCTCCTGCACATCTCCAACTGGGGATATGCCCGCAACCCAGGTACATGCCCTTGACCGGTATCGAACCTGGGACCCTTCAGTCCGCAGGCCGACGCTCCATCCACTGAGCCAAACCAGTTTCGGCATCTTTTTTCTGTTGTACATTGTTATGCTGATCCATCATCTCCAACAACCAAGGAGCCACTTGGCGTTTGTTTACATGAGAGGTATATACTAAAGAAAATCAGTTCCCTTTGTCCCTTTGTCACATACCATGAACCAGATGATGAGTTGCTAGGGGTTCATTTTGAAGTTTGAAAAATGAGACACTATATATGACATTATATAATGCTATTTCCAGTGGCATTATATATACAGATTAGAAAATTTATTGGCTCCATTCAGATGCCACTTCATAACCACTGCACTGGCAAAACTAAAAAGAGCTGGAATAACTATTTCTGGTATGATTGTGAAAAAAAGGGTACTCTATTATATTAATTATATACATACACATATATATATTAATATATATATGAACTATTTACACTTATTTACAAACATCTATTAAAATGAACAACTCTTAACTATTCAACCTAGAATTTTAACTCCTAAGGATCTATTCCATATAAATAAAATATTCTAACCTGATGGGACATTTGAGCAGAATATTTTTTGTAGCATTGTTCATATTAGACAAAAACTAAAGACAAATTTAATACTGATCAATAGGAGAATGACTAGATACATTTTATATACCTACACCATGAAATATGATACAGACATAAAAAACAAATAAATTAGAGCTGTATCAAATTTAGTTTTCTATGAGAAAAAGTGTGTTTTGCAAAACAACCCAAAAATAGATTTCATATGTGTATATACATATGACATGTGTATGTATAAGTGTGTATATACATATATATACACATACCTATGAAATTACTTTTATACATATTTTTATATACATATATAATCTTTATTATATGTACACATATATATCTTTATAAAATTATACCAATTTGAAGAAAAAGATCAGACATTGTTACTATAGATTATTTGTGGGGAAGGAAGAGATTAGGTAGCAAGTTGCTGTGGGAAGAACAACAATAACATAAAAATAAACAGCTCTTATGTAACCTTATTTATAGTAATATGTAAGAAAATTTAAAAAATCATTATACATGTGAAATATTCTACACCCACCAAAGTGGACCTCATGCTTAATGTGGACATTGTGGTTATGAAATCCAGGAAGGAAGGCCCTGTACTGGTAACTGGTAATATATCCTTGAGAAAACTCAGCAAGATGTTTTTATTTTTATTTTTATTTTTTTATCAAGGGCCTTCTTTGATCCATGATATCTACAGAGTCCCATAAACAGCTGAAGTGCTCCAGTGTTCTGGAAACATGAATTTCTCTATTAAAAGACTCCATGTCCTATGCACACTTCCCAGAGATGTAGCAGGAATGACCCACTTCTCAAAGCACTCTGGCACCTTCGGGTGTTTCTCCCAAGCTCCTTCATGGTCTCAAGTACAAATTTTATCTAATTACACCATTACTTCCAAAAATCTTTAGGTGCCAACATCCCTCTGCTTCAACCCATGACATATAACTTTGCTTTAGAACAACACCATAAAATTTACCCCATTGAGATAATTCTGAAGGAAAGCTGCCTTACCTTCCTCAGCCAAATATAACTGGCAATACCCAATCCACCCACAACACTGAAAACTGTCACTTCTCATTTCATGTAAAGGGTGTTCTGAACTCAGGCTATGCTGTAACTCATCTTACTCCTTCCACTCTATTCAGAATAACCCACATTTACCAGGTACATGTAATGGTTTTGAAATACCAGTATAACCGGTTTCTTAATTCACAGTTACTGAAAAGTGATACTCTGGAGAATGTTGTGAGAAAGTTCATGGCGTTACAATTCTCGGCAGTGCGTCTTTGCACAGCCAATGCCCCATTTATGGAGGTAGGAGGCGGTTCCTTCTCTTTTCTGAACTTAACTTTTAACTCCCACTTTTCATTTCCCACTTTTGGGTTGGGCACGGGAGCAGCTGCCTCCTTTTCCTCTTTCTTCTGTCTGTAGCTTCGTTCTCGTATATAGCTATAGGAAAGTAACTGCATGCTACTCCTGTCTACTGACGACAAAATTGGTTGGTTTCCTAGGAGAGTGCACAACGAGCATACCTATTCTGACTCGTATGTGGAGATTTTGAGCACACCATCTCAGAAGTGTACTTAATTATCTCACTCCCACAATTTTTTTAAAAATTTCTTTATTGATTAAGGTGTTACATATGTGTCCTTATTCTCCCATTGCACCCCCCCCCCCTCATGCCCTCACTCCCCTGTTGTCTGTGTCCATTGGTTAGGCTTATGTGCATGCATACAAGTCCTTTGGTTGATCTCTCCCCCTTACACCCACCCTCCCCTACCTTCCCTCTGAGGTTTGACGGTCTGATGGACGCTTCTCTGTCTCTGAATCTGTTTTTGTTAATCAGTTTATGTTGTTCATTATATTCCATAAATGAGGGAGATCATGTGATATTTTATCTTTCTCTGACTGGCTTATTTCACTTAGCATAATGCTCTCCAGTTCCATCCAGGACGTTGCAAATGGCAAGAATTCCTTCTTTTTTTTTTTTTTACCGCAGTGTAGTATTCCATTGTGTAGATGTACCACCGTTTTTTAATCCACGCATCTGCTGAGGGGCACTTAGGCTGTTTCCAAATCTTAGCTATGGTGAATTGTGCTGCTATGAACATAGGGGTGCATATATCCTTTCTGATTGGTATTTCTAGTTTCTTGGGATATAGTCCTAGAAGTGGGATCACTGGGTCAAATGGGAGTCCCATTTTTAGTTTTCTGAGGAAACTCCATACTGTTCTCCACAGTGGCTGCACAGTCTGCATTCCCACCAGCAGTGCAAAAGGGTTCCTTTTTCTCCGCATCCTCGCCAGCACTTGTTTGTTGATTTGTTGGTGATAGACATTCTGACAGGTGTGAGATGATACCACACTGTCATTTTGATTTGCATCTCTTGGATAATTAGTGACTTTGAGCATGTTTTCATATGTCTCTTGGCCTTCCTTCTGTCTTCTTTCAAAAAGTATCTATTTAGGTCCTTTGCCCATTTTTTGATTGGGTTATCTTCCTTTTGTTAAGTTGTATGAGTTCCCTGTAAATGTTGGAGATTAAAGGCTTATCAGTGATAACATTGGCAAATATGTTCTCCTATGCAGTGGGCTTTCTTGTTGTTTTGTTGATGGTTTCTTTTGCTGTGCAGAAGCTTTTTATTTTGATAGTCCCATTTGTTTATTTTCTCTTTAGTTTCCATTGCCCTAGGAGCGGTATTGGTGAAGAAATTGCTTCGGCATATGTCTGAGATTTTGCTGCCTGTGGATTCCTCTAGTATTTTTATGGTTTCCTGTCTTATGTTTAAGTCCTTTTATCCATTTTGAGTTTATTTTTTGTGTATGGTGTAAGTTGGTGGTCTAGTTTCATTTTTTTGCATGTATCTGTCCAATTTTCCCAGCACCATTTATTGAAGAGACTATCTTGACTCCATTATATGTTCATGACTCCTTTGTCAAATATTAATTGAGCATAGTGGTTTGGGTCAATTTCTGGGTTCTCTATTCTATTCCATTGATCTATATATCTGTTCTTGTGCCAGTACCAGGCTGTTTTGAGAACAGTGGCTTTGTAATACAGTTTGATATCTGGTATTGAGATCCCACCTACTTTGTTCTTCTTTCTCAGGATCGCTGCAGCTATTCGGGGTCATTTTTTTTTTTTAATTCCAGATGAATTTTTGGAAAGTTCGTTCTAGGTCTGTGAAATATGCCATTGGTATTTTAATGGGGAGTGCATTGAATCTATAGATTGCTTTGGGTAGTATGGACGTTTTAATGATGTTGATTCTACCAATCCATGAACACGGTATATTCTTCTATCTGTTTATGTCTTCCTCTATCTCTTTTATCAGTGTCCTGTAGTTTTCCGCATATAGGTCTTTTACCTCCTTAGTTAAGTTTATTCCTAGGTATCTTAATTTTTTTGATGCGATGGTAAATGGTATTGCTTTTTTAGTCTCTCTTTCTGTAAGTTCACTATTGGTGTATAGAAATGCCATAGATTTCTTGGCGTTAATTTTGTATCCTGCTACACTGCTGAATTCATTTAATAGTCTAATAATTTTTTGATGGAGTCTTTAGGGTTTTCTATGTCCAGTATCATGGCATCTGCAACTAAGGACAGTTTACTTCTTCTTTTCCGATTTGGATGCCTTCTATTTCTTCTTCTTGTCTAATCATAATGGATAGTACTTCCAGTACTATGTCTAACAGTAGTGGTGAGAGTGGGCATCCCTGTCTTGTTCCTGTTCTTAGGGGAAATGGTTTTAGTTTTTGTCCACTGAGTATGATGTTGGTGTGGGTTTGTCACATATGACTTTTATTATGTTGAGGTATGATCCTTCTATTCCCACCTTGCTGAGAGTTTTTCTCAAGAAAGGATGTTGGATTTTGTCAAATGCTTTTTCTGTATCAATTGATATGACTATGTGATTTTTATCTCTCAATTTGTTTATGTTATGTATCACATTTATTGATTTGCGGATATTGTACCACCCTTCCATCCCCGGGATTAATCCTACTTGGTCATGGTGTACGATCTTTCTGATGTACTGCTGGATCCGATTTGCTAGAATTTTGTTGAGGATTTTGGCATCTATGTTCCTGAGGGATATTGGCCTGTAATTCTCTTTGTGTTGTCTTTATCTGGTTTTGGTATTAGGTTGATGCTGGCTTCATAGAGTGTCACTCCCACAATTCTATTTGGAAATTCTAGTCCACAATATGCCCAAGATACAGGTGGATTTTTTTTTATTTTTTATTTTTATTTATTTTTATTTATTGCTTAAAGTATTACAAAGGGTATTACATATGTGTCCATTTTATACCCCCGCCCTAGACAGTCCCCTAGCCTCCCCTATCCCCCAGTGTCTTATGTCCATTGGTTATGCTTATATGCATGCATACAAGTCCTTTAGTTGATCTCTTACCCCCCTACCTCCTGCCCCCCAGCCCTCCCCGGCCTTCCCGCTGCAGTTTGACAATCTGTTTGAGGCAGCTCTGCCTCTGTATCTATTATTGTTCAAAAGTTTATAATGGTCTCTATTATCCATGAATGAGTGAGATCATGTGGTATTTTTCCTTCATTGACTGGCTTATTTCACTTAGCATAATGCTCTCCAGTTCCATCCATGACGTTGCAAATGGTAAGAGTTCCTTCCTTTTTAGAGCAGCATAGTATTCCATCGTGTAGATGTACCACAGTTTTCTAATCCATTCATCGACTGATGGGCACTTAGGCTGTTTCCAGATCTTAGCTATGGTGAATTGTGCTGTTATGAACATAGGGGTGCATATATCCTTTCTGATTGGTGTTTCTGGTTTCTTGGGATATATTCCTAGAAGTGGGATCACAGGGTCAAATGGGAGTTCCATTTTCCGTTTTTTAAGGAAACTCCATACTGTCTTCCATAGTGGCTGCACCAGTCTGCATTCCCACCAGCAGTGCACAAGTGTTCCTTTTTCTCCACATCCTCTCCAGCACTTGTCGTTTGTTGATTTGTTGATGATAGCCAGTCTGACAGGTGTGAGATGGTACCTCATTGTTGTTTTGATTTGCATCTCTCGGATGATTAGTGACTTTGAGCATGTTTTCATATGTCTCTTGGCTTTCTGAATGTCCTCTTTTGAAAGGTGTCTATTTAGGTCCTTTGCCCATTTTTTGATTGGATTGTTTATCTTCCTTTTGTTAAGTTGTATGAGCTCCCTATAAATTTTGGAGATTAGACCCTTATCAGATACGACATTGGCAAATATGTTTTCCCACACAGTGGGTTTTCTCGTTGTTTTGTTGATGGTTTCTTTTGCTGTGCAGAAGCTTTTTATTTTGATGTAGTCCCATTTGTTCATTTTCTCTTTAGTTTCAAGTGCCCTAGGAGCTGTATCAGTGAAGAAATTGCTTCGGCATATGTCTGAGATTTTGTTGCCTTTGGATTCTTCTAGAATTTTTATGGTTTCCTGTCGTATTTAAGTCCTTTATCCATTTTGAGTTTATTTTTGTGTATGGTGTAAGTTGGTGGTCTAGTTTCATTTTCTTGCATATATCTGTCTAATTTTCCCAGCACCATTTATTGAAGAGACTATCTTGGCTCCATTGTATGTTCTTGCCTCCTTTGTCAAATATTAATTGAGCATATTGGTTCGGGCCGATTTCTGGGCTCTCTATTCTATTCCATTGATCTATATGCCTATTCTTGTGCCAGTACCAGGCAGCTTTGAGAACAGTGGCTTTGTAATACAACTTGATATCTGGTATTGAGATCCCACCTACTTTGTTCTTTTTCAGGATTGCTGCAGCTATTCGGGGTCTTTTTTTATTCCAGATGAATTTTTGGAGAGTTCGTTCTAGATCTCTGAAGTATGCCGTTGGTATTTTAATGGGAAGTGCGTTGAATTTATAGATTGCTTTGGGTAGTATGGACATTTTAATGATGTTGATTCTACCAATCCATGAACACGGTATGTTCTTCCATCTGTTTATGTCTTCCTCTGTATCTTTTTTCAACGTCCTGTAGTTTTCTGAGTAGAGGTCTTTTACCTCTTTAGTTAAGTTTATTCCTAGGTAGCTTAATTTTTTTGGTGCAATGGTAAACGGGGTTGTTTTTATAATTTCTCTTTCTGAAAGTTCACTATTGGTCTATAGAAATGCCTCAGATTTCTTGGGGTTAATTTTGTATCCTGCTACATTGCCAAATTCATGTATTAAGTCTAGTAGCTTTTTGATGGAGTCTCTAGGGTTTTGTATGTATAATATCATGTCGTCTGCAAATAAGGACAGTTTTACTTCCTCTTTGCCAATTTGGATGCCTTTTATTTCTTCTTCTTGCCGAATTGCAATGGCTAACACTTCCAGTACTATGTTGAACAGGAGTGGTGAGAGGGGGCATCCCTGTCTTGTTCCTGTTCTTAGGGGAAATTGTGTTAGTTTTTGTCCATTGAGTATGATGTTGGCTGTGGGCCTGTCATTTATGGCTTTTATTATGTTGAGGTATGATCCTTCTACTCCCACCTTGCTGAGAGTTTTTATCAAAAATGGGTGTTGAATTTTGGAAGACTTTATATTTTATGTACTGATTTGAAATGCCAACTTTATACTATAATATATCCTCAAATGTGCTTGGGACATTTCTGATGCTTTATCCTATCACTCTAATCTACTGAATTCACAGAAGAGAAATCAAGATCAAAATAAGCACCAAAGCATTAGCTAGAATTAAAAAATTATTCATGTAGAAAACAATCTTAAATTTTTGCTACAATAGTCTCTTATTCCATATCATTCATAGTGGTTCCTTCCTCCTGATTGAACCCCAACTGATACATAGTTTTATTTATGGTCTACTTTGTGAGATTAGCCAATTATACAAACAATATATACTGAACTTTATCATGAGATATATATGGAGACAATGAAACAAGAGCACATTATTATAAAGAGCAATAGAATAAGGGAGACCAATTAATAAGAGGTGGTTGTTTCTATTCTACAGATGAGAAAACTGAGGTACACAGAAGTTATGAAATTTCCCCAAAGTCATATAACAAGAAAGTGGCAGAGCATAAATTTGAACATAAGCAGTTACTCCAGATCTCATGTACTTAACCACTACCTAAAGTGACTTCCAGTTGGAATAAGATTAAACATTCGTAGTCCAGAACAGCACTTTAAGTGCTCCTGTAGTGGTTACTCCAAGCATGTCTGTTCACCTACATTTCCCTACTTAGCCTGACAAGAACAATTGCAATTTCTGCATGACTACAATTTTAAATGTCAAAGAACTTTGTTGCCAGGCAGCTAACTATAGCCATACAAAGATCTTAAGAAAAACTGTTTTGAACTATAACATAATAGTCCTTTCTCATTAATGCATTATGTAACACAAATTATTCCAAGACCTAGATAATAGGATAACATATAAAATTATTCTATTTCCAATATCAAGTTGATTCTCTACTTACAATGATGGCATACTTTATATATAATGATCAGCACCTACCTAATACCTATAGAATAATAACCTTGTTCTGGAGTTTTGTTCTGTTCTTTCATTTGGGACATATTTCTTTTTCTCCTCATTTTGGCAGTCTCCTTGTGTTTTTTTTTTTCTATATATTAGGTAGAGCTGCTAAGCCTCCAGGTTTGGTATAGTAGCCTTATGTAGTGGCACAACCTCCTTTATCACCCAAGCTGGGCACCTTCCTGCTGTAGTTTAGCCTTGATTGCTAGTGACACATAAGTGGGAGGGATTTACATTCAGGTTGCAAAGACTGGCTGACCCCTGATCACTGGGGAGGGTCAGCAGTGCAGGGGTCCACACCACAGAGAAGGAATTATTTCAGAGGGGCTTTGGTGCCCGCTGAGTCTGCCATTTGGTAGTGTTGCTTGTGGTGGTGGTTAGGTGCTGCTTTGACATGGTCTCAAGCTATCTACTGGGTATGCTGGCTTGCTTATGTTCTGCCCAGGGCCCACTGGCATGAGCTACAAAGCAATCTGCAGATGGCTGCTACTTGTGCTGGGCTCCTTTTTAATAAATTAATTGACCATACATGTGTGGATTTATTTCTGGGCTCTTCTGTTCCATTGATCTGTCTGCTGCATTAAACTTTCTTTAATCATACCTAGCACCGAAATGTCCTCAAGGTTTTAGAACAATTATAGCAAAGAAGAACAGCAGTGCCCTAGCTGGTTTGGCTCGGTGGATAGAGCATTGGCGTGCGGACTGAAGAGTTCTGGGTTCGATTCCAGCCAAGGGCACATGCCTGGGTTGTGGGCTCGATCCCCACTAGGGGGTGTGCAGGAGGCAGCTGATCAATGATTCTCTCACCATTGATGTTTCTATCTCTCTCTCCCTCTCTCTTCCTCTCTGAAAACAATAAAAAAATAAAAAAGTAGAACAGCCGCAATAGTATAGTATACAATTAGATTCTATGTGATCTGATTGTAAAAAAAAGATACACATCTCAGTCAACTATAAACTCCTAAAGGACAAAAAAACGCCACTGAAGGAAGTTCAAAAGATTTATAGTTTTAGTATCAGATTGCCTTCTGTAGTCTTTGTTTTAATTTCTATTTATTATAGAGTATTATGGAAACACTTAAAATATTGCCACTATAATGAAGTTAAATTTGGATCTTGAAAAAGTAGTTTTCATAGTATTAAAAAACCATTTATTACCCAAATAAATCTCTCGATTTGCAGAAACCAAAATTAGCCTACAATCTCTAGCAAGGTAGGCAATGTTGACTCTACAATGAAGGAATCTGAAGGATAAAATGGCAATTGCTTTATGTACAGTCCTTGAGTACCATAATGACTTGGATACAAAGGCCATCAGAATTGTCTCTTCAGCACAAGAAAAACTTGTAAAATAGGGAATAATGTCAAATAATTTAAAAATCTAACTGAAATTGAAACATTTTAGGTGGTGGGAGCAACCAACACCTTTTCAACCATGTCAATGATGCTTCATATGTAAATTCTATTGATTTCCATGAAAAAGACAAATACTAATATTCCCATTTTATTAATGGAGTGCTCAAAAGCTCAAATGACCTACTTAAGATTATGCAATGAGTCAGAAATAGAAATAGCTACTGTCTTTTCAGCAGTATTCCTTAAATGAAAAAACAAAATCATCATCTTGAGTCAATTAAAACTGGAATGCTATAAAAATGAAATGATCAAGAAGCATGATTTTGAAAAAGAAAAAATATACATTATAGCATATGTATAAGCATATTCACCACTTATATATGTGTATCTTTTGGCATTTTAACTTGAAGGGATATGGCCTTAATTTAGGTTGGAAGGTTTTCTGAAAGCAGCAGCAACAGTTTTCCACCTGGGCAAGTAAATATGCCAGGAAGCCACCATTCATCTCACTAATTCTTTTCCACAATAAATGGACATGAAAGAAGTGAATAAACATTGAAACAAATGTTGCTATATTCAGCCAACCTCTCCAGGGTCTTATGACTGTATTGAAATAAAGCACTGTCCAGATTCGTATCATGTTTTAACCAATATAATATAATTAAATCGTAAAAACTCTAGAAATCTAATTATGAAGAAATCTGTAGAAATTAAAGGGGAAATATTTAATAGTAAAGACAGGAACTAACTACAGAGTAAATTGCTTCTGAGTTAGAGATGTATCTTTCAGGTAGCCAGGTGAGTCCATCCTTCCCCAGAAGCACAGACGGAAGAAAACATTTTGTCCTTTGTGGTAGTAGCATTTATAATTGCAGCACTGCACAATCTGAACAAGAACAAATGCAATTAGAAATAAGTAGATCTGTGAAAATAAATGATAAAGATTTGGTGCTCAAACATTGAACTTTGAGGAATTGCTGGTATCAGGAAAAGAAATTCTTCCAAATATCATATCAGCCCTGATGACATGCCTAATTGTGACAAACGAAATGATTTGGCTCACAACAATCCCAGCATTACCATATTTGTGCCATTCCACTACCTTCTTGCCATCTCTGATGGATCTAGAGTTTGACTAGAAAGACTTGGGGTCCCTTGAGGACTGGGCTGAGTCACAAGGGCAGCAGTCCAAAAGAAGCTCCACGAATGTCTTACTGAGGTCCCAGACCCATTTCTCAGGCCTGCCTCCCAGAAGCATGATTGCTTAGCTTTTTTGGAGTGGATGTAGCTCCATCCAATAACTCCATTTTCTGTTTGAGTTACCTAGAGGCAAAAATGACCTTGCTTAATATTGTAAAGTGTCACAGAACAATGTGAGATGCGAATGGGCGTGAGCGACAGGAAAGGAATAAACAAATGAAGCTATACAAAATGCTCACCAACAACGAAGTCCCAAACACCACCAAAAAACATACATCCCTCTTATCCACTCCTAATTAGGATATAGTTAATAGTTTACATAATAATATTGAGATTTTTTTTTCTCAAAGGAGTTGCACATATGTCATCTCCTATTTAATAATAGGAATTATTGCAAGTATTATTCCCAATTTAAATTGTTTGATGTTCTTACCCAAGACTGTTCACAGCTGGGATTCATACTCTAGTTTTTTGGTTCTAAATTATGGTTCTCCCCCACCCCTCACTTGTCATAATAGAACACCTAATGTTGCCTCTCCTTAAACCATAAAAAGAAAACAACCCACACAACTATCCTTTTGAAATTTCCTTCATAATCAATTTATGAGCCATGAAAGAAAACTAACTCATGACAATATACCAAAGATCTCTAAGATTTTTCTAAGAAGTAACTATTCTACACCACCCCCAAAGCCTTGAGACTATAGAAAAGGGTAAATTATTGATGACAGAAAAATTCCACGGTCACAGGGAAAGGTAGCTCTTTTTTTTTTTCATCTAGTCATCTAGTAAGTAATTTAATGAGTATTTATTGTTTTGCCTACTCTGTACAAAACACTGCATATAGTGATGACAATTAGTAGAGAAGAGACAAACACTATTTCACTGAGCTTACAATGAGGGCAATGGCAAATAAGAACAAAAATAAGCAATTAAAATAAAATGTCATAAGTAATCTGACAGACATGATACTGTTCCTAGAAGATAATACTGGAAGTGCTTTCAAACTATGGAAAGAATAAGTGTGCTATAATGCCCACCATATATAGTGCACTTTAGAGTAGAGAGTCTAAGCATATAGATCAGTGGTTCTCAACCTTCCTAATGCCGCGACCCTTTAATACAGTTCCTCATGTTGTGGTGACCCCCAATTTCATTGTTACAAATTGAACATAATTAAAAGCATAGTGATTAATCACAAAACAATATGTAATTATATATATGTTTTCCGATGGTCTTAGGCGACCCCTCTGAAAGGGTCATTCGACCCCCAAAGGGGTCGCGACCCACAGGTTCAGAACCGATGATATAGATTTTGAAGTTGCATTCCTTGGACTTCAAAATCTTTATTCTTAGCTGGGTGACTTTGGAGTTTGGAGAAGTTGATTAATTTTATAAAAACTCAGTGTCTTCTCATAAAAACAGAAATACCTCAAAAGTGTAACCAGGGGGAGAATGCATTGGGAGGAGATTAACGCATTCAGAAAATTCCACAGGATTCTCTCTGTGGGAAGTCAGGAAGAACCCAGAGTATAGAGTTGACTAGTCCTCCAGCCATACTAGAGTGTCACTGCTGAGCCTACAACGGGTGGGAGTGGAAGTTTTGTTCTCTCTACAGGAAGATGATGCAGTTACAGACGAATGAGAAAAAGGAAAAAAAAGGGGTGGGAACCCACAACATCCTGGCTGGGTATTTTAAGAATTGGGCCACTGTAAAGCTCTAAAGGATGAGATTTAAGGAGAAAGTGGAATGTTGGAAATTTTGGGTGTATTTAATTAGCTGTACCTCAGTTAATATTCATTTTTGAGAGATCTATGTAAAGGTTGGGTCTCATGTTTAATTATATTTATTGGCTGGACTATGTTTATTTGAAGGTTATACTGTGTAGAAATTGAACCACTTTGGACCCAGGATTTATTTGGATTACACAGGTTGGTTTTACACAGGTTGTTGTTATAAAATCCTTAACATAGTACTTCACACAAACTGAGCATTCAAAAAATAAATGTTATTGTCATTACTCACAATGTACAGTTTAGAAACTCCTGTTTTTATTATTTATCTCATCTAAATATAATTTCAATTTGAGGAAGATGCACAAAAAGCAAAGACTAATATCCAATAATATTGGATATATTTATGAAAAACAAAGGAATTATGTACACAAATATAAAGCAAAGCCACAATATGTGAATATAAAACAAAGCTCTTTTCTTTCTATGGCTAAAGCAAAGAAAAATTCAGTGGATTACATGGGTCCAATTGCCTAGTAAGGCAGAAAAATTTTTAGGGTTATGAAATCTAAACATGTTTACCTGGGTTTTTGACTGCTGAGAAAAATTAGCCAGAAGAATCTTTACATTAGCAGGACTGAACATAATGCATGATATCTGTGACAAAAGTTTTAAAGGAAAAAAGTGCAGAGATGCTTCACATATGGCTGTTTATTATTATCTTTCCTTTTGAAAGCTGATTATATAATAGGTTTCTGCAAAGGTAATTATACGGAAATGTAACTTTCTGGTGATTTACCTTATCACTGAGATACAGCGTGGGAATAATTTGGCCAATGAGCCTAAACCAGTCCTACTGAATCACAATTCTATGGGTGAGGCCCAGGATTACATATTTTAAAAGTTCCCAAAGTGACTCTAACAATTAGACATTATCAGTGAGATTGCTAGTTGCTTCCCCCATATCCATTACCTCCTTTGCCCTTTCAGGACAAAAACCCTTGATTTCCACTGCCTCCTGGCTATCCAGTAAGAACCACACTTTCCAGCCTCTTGTTCTGTTGAGTGTCACCATGGACTACTTTTTATGCAATAAACTGATAGAAACTGACCCCTCTGGACTTGTCCTTTCAGAAGAGGCCATGTCACTTCTTTATCCTCCCCTTCCCCGATGCTTCACTGATGGTATAAAGCCTGCAATTCTGTCATTTACCACGAGGACAGGAACCATAACCAGGGAAATCAGAGAGAAATAAATGGCAGAGGTTGGTCTCTGGATGATCTCATGGAAACAAGTCACCCCACCAGGCCTGGACTGTCTGCCTCCTGACTATTACTGCAAGAGACAAATAAGCTTCTATCATGTTTAAGTGACAATTATTTGGCTAGTCACTAATTAATATAGACAACTCTCAGAGTTATTTTTAAAATCAATAATATAAAGTACAAATTAAATTCTTGTTTTTGCTTTAATAGTTCATATGCAAATTTTAACATGCATCAATCTTGCTCTTTTAAATTTAATTTATATTTTTTATTTTTTCATCACTGGAGGATATCCTTTTTATTGATTTTAGAGAGAGGAAGGGAGAGAGAGACATCAATGTGAGAGAGAAACATCTATCAATGGCCTTCCGTATGCACCCTGATTGGGAATCGAACCTACAACCTATGTATGTGCCCTGACCAGGATTTGAACCCACAACCTTTCAGTGCTCAGGACAATGCCCAACCAACTGAGCCACACTGGCCAGGGCTCAATCTTGCTTTGGAAGGGCACTCTTCGAATATGAAAGTATTTTCACATTATCCATGTATAGAAGATGCTTCTCTTCTGGTCTGCCAGAGCAGCTAGTAGCTATTTTTCTCTGAAATCTATACCAAATCTTAGAAAAAAGAATGCTTGGAATCATCGACAGTCTCTTAAATAAAAGAATATCCTCTGTCAGAAGGTTCTTACTGTCCTTTTGTACCCTTGTAGCACATTTTCTGAAGGTTGTGAAAGTGTATTAAAAGGTTCGGATGAAGGCCAAAATGAGGTGATTTGACTTCAGATTATTTTTGTTGAACCAAATTGTGTCAAAAGCCAAAAAGGCAACAACTGTCAAGAGGAATTTTAAATCATATTTGAGTAGTTTACTATTCAATGAAGAGCAGTTTAAAAGTCTCTCTCAGTGTACTAAACTAAGTAAGCATGATTCCTACAATTCATAAAGAAGAAAGCCAACACTTATGGAACATGTATAAAAGGAAATTTGGAAAATCCTGCCTCATCAGCCTAGGAGACTTTTTGATTATTTTCCACAGAATATCAGGAAAATGGATGGATTTAAAAGAACACGGTGCCTCAAAACATGGTCATTCCATTTCTAAGAGGTAATTTATATTAGTTACATGTGAAGGGGGAAAATTGGGGTTTTCAAAGTTCTTTAAGTGCTGAGAAATTTGATACACTTGCTACTTTCTAGTACTTCTATGGAAAAAGAGATATCTAATATTAGAATTTAAAATATTGTTGTATGTCACTACTGTTAATTATTTTAGGTATAAATGAGAGAGGCCAGACAGCAGTGACAAATGAGGGGTTTTATGTAAATGACCTCAAGCTGTTCCTTTCTAGCTCTAACTTTCATGATTCTATGACTTATGTGTGTATAATGAATGTATAAATTTTGTATGTTTCTTTTAAACCCCAAATAAACAAAAGTAGCCTCGTGACACCACACCAGAAATTACCAAGTGAAATCTTGCATGTGGGAAGCCCAGGGAGTTGAGCATCCAGGCCTGTCTTCACAAGAGTAGGTGAACATTTTTAACTTTTTGAGGAAACTCCATACTGTTTTCCACAGTGGCTGTACCAGTCTGCATTCCCACCGCAGTGCACGAAGTCTCCTTTTTCTCCACATCCTTCCCAGCACTTGTTGTTTGTTGATTATAGCCATTTGACAGGTGTGAGATGGTACCTCATTGTTGTTTTGGAACTCCCATTTAACCCAGTAATCCCACTTCTAGGATTATATATCCCAAGAAATCAGAAACACCAATTAGAAAGGATATATGCACCCCTATGTTCATAGCAGCACAATTTACAATAGCTAAGATTTGGAAATAGCCTAAGTGCCCATCAGCAGATGAGTGGATTAAAAAACGGTGGTTCATCTACACAATGGAATACTATGCTGCTATAAAAAAGAAGGAACTTTTACCATTTGCAACAGCATGGATGGACCTGGAGAGCATTATGCTTAGTGAAATAATCCAGTCAGAGAAAGATAAATATCACATGATCTCACTTATATGTGGAATATAATGAACAACATAATCTGATGAACAAAAATAGATCCAGAGACAAAGAAACACCGAAACTCAACCTCAGAGGGAAGGCAGGGGAGGCTGGGGTGGGGGGAGTAAGAGATCAACCAAAGGACTTGTATGCATGCATATTAGCATAACCAATGGATACAAACACTGGGGTGGTGGGGACTTGTCCTAGGGGGTGGGAGTGGCTGGGGAGGGGTCAATGGGGGATAAAAGAAACATATGTAATATGTTAAATAACAACAACAAAAAATGTAGGTGAACATGTGGGCAGAATTCTGTGCAGTTCCTGCATAGGACAAAAATTGGACCTCTCCAGCTTGAAGGAGGCCAGGCATATAGCACACACATAGTGCCTAGGAAGACTTTTGCATTCATAATGAAAACCAACTTAATTTTCAAGCTTCATGGCAGTGCCTACTTATATTATCTTTAGTCTGATGCTATCTAATCTAGAAACCTGAAAAATTTTATGAATTTCTTTTTAAAATAAATTTACAAGGACATTATTTCATCCCAGATGTCAAAGATGTGTATGTGATTTAGTTCCGGTATCTGAGGAAAGCATAGTCAATAACCCACATAAGGGCCTTTCCTTTTTCTTTTATACTAAAATTCTAACTTTATGGAAGCCCCAAAGCTTCATTTAATGGTTTTGGTTTAATTTATTTTTGGCAGTTCAAGGCTTTTTGGAAGTTAGAAATGAAAGAATCTAAATACTTAAATAGCTAACAAATCGGAAGGGGGAGGAGGGAAGGTGAAATGAAAAAGAGAGCCTAGTTCCAGGGAATCTGCTACAGAAGTTCCCTTTATCCAGAATAAGGACAAAAAAATGCAAATGTATTTGAAATTGACTCTCGAGTTTCAGAAAATGTGCAGACAAATTTAGCATAACTCTAGTACTTACTCAGAACAAGTCCAATAATGGTTTTCTGATTCATTTGTAATTTGAAAAATCATTACAAATAATTTACCACTAATCCCACTATAGAGAACATTTATTCTTTCCCTGAAACAATGTCAATAACTCAGGCATTGGTGGCATACATTGTGCAAAAACCCCCACTAAAAAACAAAACAAAACAGTTTTGTAACAGAACACATGTAAAGCTGAACCCAGGGCTACTGGGAACAACTGGCGTTCACAGGAAAGACCCTATATTTTACTCCAACAACTCATTATAGAGCAGTTGCCCAGGTGATTATTTGATCCACTTCTCTAAAACCTGTTCATTATTTCTCAGATTTACTTTCCATCCCTGTTTTCTCACAGTATCCAGCTTCAGCATTTTCAGGCTTGAAGTCGATTATTAACTATTCGTTGTGACCTCTTGTTAAAATAGTCAAGTTAGTTGAGGTGGTTTGACAAACCTAATTCCTATGAGCAACTAGAAGCAAAATGAATTACTCTACTGTGCTGGTTCTATAATGCCTAGAAAAGATAGCTAAGTCAGAACTTGGTGTTTTGTTAGTGAAATGTTACTTTAGGCACAATTAGACACAGAGCTTGGAGCACTGACACAAGATTCAGGCAAATGGGATTCTAGGCTGATCAAACCCCTCTTTCATTATTCATTGAGAAAAAGCATTTAATCTTTTTGGGTTTAAGCATCTTCCATTATCCAGAGAGGAACACTCTTCGCATTTTTCTCATCAGAAAACTTGGTTTGAAGATATGTTCATGGTGCACAGAACACATGCATACACACACAAACACACACTCAAAAAAGAAAGAATGCAGGAAATCTGAAGTCACATGGTCCAAAGTCCCAGGGAACCTTCAATAAGCCAATGCATTCCATGACCAGATTTCATGGTCTAAACAGGGGAAAATGCACAGGATCTATAACCTCTTGAGATCAATGTCTCCATTTCAAGGTCACTTGTATAATGCAGAGAAACATCTCTCTGTTTGAAATAGTGAAAGAGAAAAATTGGGATTTGGCATGTAGGGTGTGGAATAGCAGTAGCTAGAGATAATGCCTTCCAAAAATTAAAAAGAGGAGCATAAAACATACATGAAAGTTGCAGCCTCATAAAACTGCAACAACGCAGCTGGTCTGTGACACAGATATAGCTACTAGGTTCTTCATTACAATTGAATGATGACTTCTCTGTACTTTTTATTTCCCTTGAGAAAAAAAAAACTGTCGTTAACTTTGGACTCTATAGAGCTGCTACTATTTCTTAATTTTTTTAACCCATGACCAATAGCGACAACTGCACTTATCTATAGTGTTAGGCAGCCAGCCACTGACAGAGGTGTATAAAGGTTCAGCCACATAGAAAAACAGATCTAAACCAA
Source organism: Myotis myotis (assembly GCF_014108235.1). NCBI lineage: Eukaryota > Metazoa > Chordata > Mammalia > Chiroptera > Vespertilionidae > Myotis > Myotis myotis. The sequence goes on from NW_023416368.1 coordinate 36,541,149, forward strand.
AGAAGCCTTCAAATAAAAACCAGGAGAGGGACACTCTCACAAGCTTTCTCTCTACCATAATGGATTTCATGTTCTTGGTGACTACAGTCATGATAACTCTCACTGTGGAGAGCTCTAGATCTGCTGTCCTGGCTTAACTATTAATAGTGTCCCCTAGTACTCTCAAAAGAGCCTCTGCATAATATCTTAACTGTAATGTTACCTTAGAAATTATCTTAATTAAATATAATTGCCTTAATATTCCTCTAGAGAGGGATATGAATGTATTAAACCAATATTCCCATGTACAAACCTTCTCTAAAAACAAATTCAAAACCAGGTAGTACCTGTCCTACAAAGCCCTGGCAAGTCAATGGCATTTTAACTTACTTCAGTAAGAACTGACCCTGTTAAAGTTTGCCAAGAGCTTCTGGTTCAATATTACAATTTATTTGTCTTATGAATTTTGTTAGTTTAGTTCCTCCTGAATTACGGTAGCCGTAGAGCACAGGAAGTAGGTCATGTTGTTCAGAAGCTTTCACAAAGAGCCACTCATAACATTTATTTATTGCCCAGGAACGCTTCTCAAGCCAGTCTCATAAAGGCCAACAATTATATTGACTTGTTAGTGTGTTAGTGACTCAGAAGAAACAAACATGATTTCGTTTTATTTCTTTTGTTTTCTCTTTTGAAGTTGGATTCAACATGTCAGAATTTATTGTTTTGAATATTTTCATTATAATTCTTGTTACTATATGTTATTTTCTTAAACTTTGAAGGAAAATAAATATTAGAGAATATAAGAAAAAAAGAACAGAAGCATCCTAATGGCAGAAAAATAAAAATAGCTAATATTGTTGAGGGCTTATTAAATGCCAGGAACTTCTCTAAGCCATTTATGCATTAAAATTTATCTTTAGAAGAATCTTAGGAGGTAAAAGGAATATAAATTTTCCCATTTTACAGATGGGTAGGCTGCAGCATGAAGAGTTCAAGTCACTTGTCCAAGTTCAGTCATATAGCTACTACTGAGTGGCACAATCAGGATTTTATTACAAATTTGAATCCAAAGCCTGCATCTTAGCACCTTCATACACTGCCTATTTAGACTGTCACCACATACCTAATTCAGCAGACACGTGGGCACTAGGCTCTCCCAGATGTGGTGAAACAGATTTGAGAGTCAGAGAATGCTGTATTGTACTTCAAGTTGGCCTTGAAGGCTAGATGAGGTTTGACTAGGTGGGAGAGAGCACAAAACAGAAAAAAGAATGAAGGCAGGGATTAGCTTGATCACAGGTGGAGGCAAAAATGGGATGAAGCATATGTGTTCTTCTGGAGTACAGACGCTCCCAGGAATAGGTTCCAGCAAGCGCTGCCAGGCCCATCTGGCTCACAGCTGCTTTTAGTAATCAGACGGGATTATCTCCTGCCAGAGCAAATGAGTAGTTGAGCTCAATGGCTCAAACTCTGAATCTGGGACCCACCACTAAATGGCACCTCAATCCGAGAAAACCTTCAAACTTACTTAGTGCCTGCTCATCCTCCCTCCATATCTTCCCCATCATACCTCCTAGGAAAGTTCTGGACGAAATTGATTTGTATTCCAAAAACCAGAACATATTTCTTAGTATATTTCAATTACTTCTCATCCCCTGTACTAAGCATCTCTGTGTTCCCTTGGCAGTTCCAATACCTGGTCGAACCCGAGACCCCAAAGTCATTCCCAAGAAGCTTTAGACTCGGTATTATGAAACAGGTTGGTCCTGGTTTCTCAACCGCACACCATAAATTAAAACTTTATTTTATTCCCTGTCACAAAGTGAAATGAAGCAATGCATACAGTATTTCTAAATTTATAAATGGTAGGTCATAAAAACTATTGGAAATAGTTTACCAAAAAGGGTTAGATTCACACCATATTTACTAAGTAATAAATTCTCCCACCTACCACTACTTCCCACATTACTAAATTCACATGAATACAGCATCTTCCCACAGAGGACACACAAGCTTATTCATAATAAAATAAAACATAGGAAAGAACATTGAAAAAGTCCTGAGTACTATTTGTGGTTCTGCCACAAACTGCTTGTATTAATTACCATGAACATGTCATTCTAACATCTCTGGTCCCATGTTTCTTGTCTATAACATGTGAGGAAGAGATAAAAACATCTAGGGTCACTTCTAGCTCTGAAATGCTTGGATTACTTCCAGCTCTGAAATGCCTGGATTCCTGGATCTAGATTAATTCCCTGAAAACATGCATGGGCCAACTTGGAACACAAAATAGTTTCAAGAACTAAAGGAAGTCATTAGGTAAGTTGTTACTAGGCTGAGTATATATATTCTATTAATTTAACGCTTGTTTTACACTAAATCTCCATTTTAATTTTTCATTAATTTTAGGCCCAAACTGTCATAATATAGTGAAAAAGCCATATTCTTGGTAGCTAATCTCCAAACATGGCCCTTAATGAACCACACCTACCATTGTTCACATCTTTATAGAGTCCCTTCCCCTTTCTTCCTATTTAACCAATACAATGCAGCTGAAGTGATGCTGAGGGACTTCCAAGGCCAGGACAAAGAAGTCTTGCAACTTCTTAAAACAATTGCTTGGGGGATGGGGAGGAAGCCAGCCATCAAGTATATAAGTTTGACTACCCTGAGATCACCATACTGTAAGGAAGCTCAAGCTAGCCATGTAGAGAGACTGTTAGAACATATAAATCAAGTCAGTAAAATTGCAGAATATATAATCAGCAAAGGAAGTCAGGTGTGTTTCCATATACTAACAGTAATCTATGTAAAAGGGAAAGAAAACAATCCCATTTACAATAGCATAAAAACAATAAAATACTTAGGAATAAATTTAACCAAGGAAGTGAAAGAGCTATACACTGAAACCTATACAACATTGCTGAGAGAAATCGAAGAAGACACAAATAAATGGAAAGATATACAGGTTAGCTATATGAAATTTATAATAATGTGTGTATACATCCTTTAATATCTTTAAACTTTATAATGAATGTATATAGATATATGCATGCATACATACATTTATTTTGCAAAGTATTAATTATAGCTTATTTAATTGGTGACTATTTTCATAAATATCTGAAAATATTTAGAATGTTACGCTTATCTCTTTTTTTGAGATAAGAAATCAGATCTGGCAAATAACTATTAGTCAAATTCTATGCTGGCAAAATAACTATGTAGGATTCCACTGTACTTTAACCTTATTTTAGGTTTTTCTATTATCTGTGAAATTAATTTGACCTGCAACAAAAATAAGCAAATTAAACTAAAGTTATTAGAGAGTAATTCAAAAGGAAAAAAAGAAAGTATTGTACTTGGGAAAGTGCACAAAGAAATAAAGGTTAGTTGTTGCATTGTGCTTCTATTTAACCACGGAATAGCTGAGGAAAAAGAGAGCCAAAGATTCTGCCAGCATATCAAAGGAGAAATTGCTGGGTGGATCAGAAAACTGGAGCACAGAAATGAAGTTGAGCTGAAAGTTATGAAAGGACCATAAAGGTTCTCAAGTTATAAAGAAGAGACTAGAAAGAGAGGCATCCCATAGATTCCCTTAAGAGCATTTGGCCTCTGAAGCAATAATGTGCTGAGGTTTAGGGCTGAGCAAACAATAAAGGTAGTGTCAGAATGCAGTTAGTGTCCATAAATCGGTGATGATGTATTCTCTGATGACGTGCTACTTAAGATCCCATGCCTCAACTAGAGCCATATACTATTCCCATGGAGAGCCATCTTGCAACACTTTGTCACCCTATGTCTGCATTTCAAAATATCCAGCTAAAATGAATTCTCACTGGAGCTTAAATTAAATAGCCCAATCATGGTAAAAAAGAAGAAGAAGCAGGCCTTCAATTTTTCCTTGTATAAGAGGAATTTAATTTTCCTCTTAAATGAGACAGTTACGATCAGTGTAATGGGCTCTTGTGGTACTCCACCCAGATCCCCTGGGATCCCTTCTGCCGTTTCTGCACAGCCTTCATCAGGTCTGGTCTACTTTTGCCTCCAACAGCCTATACACAGAAATATCTTCCCCTGAGGGCTCTTGAGTTCTGGCACAGCTGAGCAGCAGGAGTAGAGAGCCAGTGTGCCTGCAAGTTCACATCTACACTCTCTTCTCCCTTCCCCAGCCAGTAACTGGCAGGGAAATATAAAAGCCCAGCTCTTCTCCTCAGGACAAAGTAACTCTAAGGTGTGGCCTCCACTTAACAACTTCTCTGCAGGACTTACAATCCTCCCCAGTACTTGATCTGAGGCTAGCCCTTGGCTTGGTTTCTGCCTCTCCCACAACCTTACCAATTTCTCCTGAAAACACTTTCCAGTGAGTCACTTGCACAGACAATCCTTGTCCCAGACAATCAGTGAAAGATGAATTTACAGTTTATATTCATTTGGCCTTTAGGGTTCTGTCTAAACAATAGATGTAAAACAAGCTAAAACAAACACATCCGAACTGTTATAATAAGCCTCTGATTCCTCTTCAAAATCATAAACAGTGAGTCAGAGGCATATTAATTCCATTAAGCCATCAGCCACAGTGATATCATGGATGTTATCACCAGTGGTCCGAGTTTAAGATGGAAAGCACTAGGGTGTTCCAGGTAGAGAATGGACTTCAGAGCCAAATAGACTTAGATATAATGATGGCATAGCAAATTTCAAGCCCTAAACTCATTGAATCCTTAGATTCTGAATCTATAAAATGGCAATACTGACTTTCAAGAGTATAAAAATTATTTAAATTGGTTTTAGAGAGCAACATATTTGTATCATAAATTTGTTCTGCCCATTTATGGATTCTTGTATATGCCCTGATCAGAGATCAAATCCATAACCTTTGTATATTGGGATGATGCTCCGACTGAGCTACGCAGCCAGTCTGACTTTAAAAAGTGAGTACTTGTTTAAAGCACCTGATACATGTAAATATAAATTACTGTATTTTGCTTTCTAAAGGGAATGATTTTGCCACAAGAAAAAGAGCTGATTGAAGCATCTGTTTCTCTACAGTGAAAGGCCTTGGGGCAGAGCCCTAATTAATTTCTGTCTTTAGCCACCAGTTTACACTTGGGAAAGAAGGACATGACAATTATTACTGTTTACTAGTAACCTTAAGATTCTCTTGAATTACTGAGGCTAATTTCACCATTCATTAACACATGTTTATTGAATGGTTATGTCTCAGGCACTGAGATATTCAGAGATAGAATAAACTGATTCAATACCAATACACAAGTAATCAAATAAATAATTAAAATAATTAGAGCCCTGGCCAGTGTGTGGCAGCCACACATTTGGTAACAGGTTCAATTCCTGGTCAAGGAAGTGTGCCTGTGTTTTGGGTTCCATCCACAGCCCTGTTCAGGGGTGGGGGCATGATGGAGGCAACCCATAGATATGTCTGTCTTTCTCTCTCTCTCTCTCTCTCTCTCTCTCTCTCTCTCTCTCTCTCTCTCTCTCTCTCTCCATCAATGTTTCTCTCTCTCTACACCTCTCTTTCTTCCTCCCTTCCACTCTCTGTAAAAATCAATGGAAAAAATATCCTTGGATGAGGATTAATGAATTTTAAGAAAATAGATGGTGATAAATGCTATGCGAGAAATGAACAGGGTGATGGGACAAAGTAACTCCATAAGGGGGGAGGAGCAACATTAGGACAGCAAAGAAACGCCTCTCTGAGGGAGGGGTATTTGAGCTGAGTCCTGGGGAAAGACAGGAGCTAGTCTTGTGAAAGTCCAGGAAAGAACATTTCAGGCATAAGGAATAGCAAGTCTTAGGGTGAGAGAGATTTTGTGTCCAGTGGAACACAAAGTGATCAGAATTCAGAAGAAACGAAGCCAGAGAAGTAAGTAAGAGCATGCAGTTTCTCGTGGGTGTCTGAATGATCTGACTCAAAGGAGTACAGGCATGAAGAGTTTTTTTGTTTTAATCTCCAATTTTAAATATATTTTATCAAATGCCCCTTTTCTTCCCCTTAATGATATTTCAGGCAGAACTTATAGCTTTACAATCCACCTTTACGTGAAGATACATACTGCAACCTCTGGCTGAAGCCTGGTTCCCTTTCCTGTGCCTATCTGGTCCATGGAAGGATCATTACAAGCCAGTCAGTAAAATTAAATACAATCTAAAACTTAACTCACAAATGCAGTTTAACATTCTGTGCCTCCCTGGCTGAGGCTGATTGGCACTTGTGAGCTTTTCACTTCTTCAGCTCCTTCCCTTCTTCTATGGGTCTCTCCCTCTCTCCTAGGGGTGTGGACTCTTGGAGAAGATAGGAGGAAAGGGGCAAATGTCTCTAACTTCATTGATGCTGCTGCAGGTCCTCAGTGACTAATAAAGCTCTCGGTTCAGGGCTGTTCAAAGACTCACTCTCTCATATGGGTAGTATGTGTGGGTTCTTCAGAAATCTCTGAAGAGGATAGCCAGTTCCTTGAGATAGAAAAGCTATCCACTGTGACCTCATCCAATCCACCTTTACGTGAAGATACATTCTGCAATAGCTGGCTGAAACCGGGTTCCCTTTCCTGTGCCTACCTGGTCCATGGAAAGATCATTATCCTTTATCTACCACACAGTGAAGATGTGGCTTCCCTAATGCCCAACCTTCTCCCCCCCCCAACCCCCGCCCCCTTCTTGCTCTTTCCAACATCTGTTTTCAAATAGGCACATGGGGAGATTAATAAGCCCACTATATAAATAAACTTCCAGCCTATACTTCAGATGAAACTCACACCCTCTTCAGATACTCCCAAACTTTGTGAGTGGATCTCTTGAAGTGCCCATCCTCCAATAAACGCCCCAAAGAGAAGGAAAAGGAAAATCTACCCACTCTCCCACAGGCTGGTAACCCAGTCTTTATCTTCTAGCCTAGATTTAGGTAGACAGATGAGGGACGTGCAAAGAGGTCTGACAGCTGTGATAATGAATTGATGCCACCTTTTCATATCAAGTCCTAGGGCAGTGATGGCGAACCTTTTGAGCTTGGTGTGTCAGCATTTTGAAAAACCCTAACTTAACTCTGGTGCCGTGTCATATACAGAAACTTTTTGATATTTGCAACCATAGTAAAACAAAGATTTATATTTTTAATATTTGTTCTATATATTTAAATGCCATTTAACAAAGAAAAATCAACCAAAAAAATGAGTTTGCATGTCACCTCTGACACACGTGTCATAGGCTCACCATCACTGTCCTAGGGGGATAAATCTGATGCCTTTCTTTGCAATGCAGAACTGCTAGCAGCCCTTTCACTTTGAACACAATCTTTTGTATTGCATACAAAACACAGCTTTTGGCTTTGGATACAATATATATATGATGTACCTATCATTAATAAATTCTTGGTAACTATATAGTAAAGCATAAATGTGTTCATTTATTCATCACAACATATTTATTTATTCATTAGTGTGATTTTTCTTCACTGTAATTTGACCACATTCCTACACTTTCTCCTAATTAACTTTTTAATTACTTGGGCCAACCACTACTGAACAGTTGTGATCTTTAATATGCTCTCGAGCAAGAGATACTCACACTTTTGCTAAGCCCCCCACCTATTCATCTAAAAAATCATCACACTGAAATGTGCATTTTCATCTCTCTATCCCAGTTCTGTTTCAAGTGATCTCTTCTAATAAGTGCAGACACCTGGGAAGGGGCACGATGGATTCTTTTCCTTTTCTAATTGAACCTCTAGTTTTTGTGTATAATGAAGGAGAAAATTAGGTAAGCTGGACCCCTTAATTTCATACTCGAAAGGAAAGAAATGAGTAGAGTTGAAAAGCCACTAATTAAGCACAACTAACGCATACAAGGTTACAATAAGAAAAATTAGATGGAAAAAAAAAAGACTTTTTTATCCTAAAAGTAAAGACAGACATCAGGAAGTCATAGAACCATATTAAAACTTTATCTCTGACAGTTAGTGATGACAGATGGTGAAATAAAATCACAAACCCATAAATTGGCACACTGCTCTATAGCTAATGTTCTATATATCATGTACTCAGTACATGAAGCAAACCAGTTCTGAGAAACTTGAGGCTTCAATGAGTTCTAAAGAGAGCTCAGAAATGGTCTGCATGGCATTATCAGCCACAGGGTATTGGTGCCCAAGTATCCATCCCAGATGCCTGTTTAAGCACAGATCTAAGTAGTAACACACAATAGCCTAAGTCAGACAACTATGAGGGCATTCCCTTTCCTCCAGCATGCAGGTCCAGTGTGTTATATGTCTCTTATTCTCAGGCGCTTAGCCCTTTATTTCATTAACACATTGTATGCGGGAAACATGTTTACACGTTTTACGTATTTATACGTTCTACCAGTGTAGTAGAGCGCGGGACACGTATTAATACGTTTTTTATAGACTAGTGGTAGAATGCGGGTAACGTATAAATACGTAAACTAAAGTTATCGTAATTTTACTGAACGTTGCCATTTGCGCAAAAAAATAGCAAAAATGGCCCGCGCCACCTGTTAGCGCGCGATAAAAACTACCCGCAAACAATGTGTTAAAAGTGTGTGATTAGCCGTAGCTCAAGCATGTCAAACTCGGGGCCCACAGGCCATATGTGGCCCACAACGAACATTTTTGCAGCCCAGCCAATATAATGGTATGTAAGAAACGTTTTAATAAAAATTTTGTAACTTAATTTTTACAATATCCTGTTATACATAATTATTAATAACGAACTACAACGTTCGCTAATGACTGATTACTACAATCGTGTTGCATTCATTTCCCTTACGCATCTTATGTTCAGGCATACCATTTCTCTCCACTAATACTAACAGTGAATATTTTAGCAGCTGATTGCCATGTCATTAGTCTTGTACTGACTTGTTTGGTGTGCGCAACAGGAAATATTTCGCTTTCGGAGAACAAGAAAAATAGGTTTATTTGCGTTACGCTTCTTAATTTGTGTAGTGATTCAGTGTTTGGAAAGTTACTGTTCAAGAAAAATATTAACTTTTATTAAGATGTTCTATTATTTTATGTTAATTATTACTAATTTATTTCAGCCCTTTGTATTTGTCTCTATCGAAACAAACCAAGGTGTCTATGAAAATTGAAGCTTTTGTTATTTTGTGACCCACAAAAACTTAAAACTTGTTTATTTGGCCCATTTTAGCCTTTTAGTTTGACATGCTTGGCCTAGCTTTGGCTCAATGGATAGATCATCATCCCGTGGACTGAAGGGTCCTGGGTTGAATTCTGGTCAAGGGCATGTACCTCAATTTTAGGCTTGGGCGTGTGGCGGAGGCAACCAATCTATGTGTCTCTCTCACATCAATGTGTCTCTCTTTCTGTCTCTCTCCATCCCTTCCACTCTCTCCAAAAATCAATGGAAAAATATCCTTGGGTGAGGATTGACAACAACAAAACTGTGTGATGATTAAAGTCCTTTGAAAACACTGGGCTGCAATCACATAACCTGAAATCACACTGTGTCATGTAAGTGAGTAAGTTATTTTTCTTACCAGGAAAGAAAAGAAATAGAGAAAAACTTTTGAAATATAAGGCATATTACCAGTCCTAGAATATTTTCTATGGAAAATAAAACAAACAAAAAGGAAAAAGCTATATAAGCCTAGTTTTTATTGATTTGCTTTAATGTTTCTTATTCCTAAATAAAAAACTATATATAAAGGAAAAGAGAGACAGAATAAGAATAAAAGGCAAAGGACAGTCTCTTCAATAAGCCATTCCCATTGCCACCATACCCATGACCACCATTGGCTGCCACTAAAGCTACCTCAACCACTGAAGTTTTCTCCATGATCAAAATTGTCATTCCTACACAAACCACCTCTACAACTACCACCAAAGTTTCCAGAACCACTTTGACCTTTTTGGCTGGATGAAGCACTTGCTTAGATAGGGCTTTCCTTTACAGCTGTGGCCATTCACACTATGGTATTCTGAATGACAGTTTTGTCTACAGAAGCATGGTCATCAGTGGTTACAAAAGCAAAACATCTCTTTTTTTTGCCTCAGCCTCAGTCAGCATGAATTCAACCACTTTGCTTTTCACATTCTGTTCAAAATAATCTCTTAGGTGATGCTCTTCAGTGTCTTCTTTAATACCACTGACAAGTCTTTTTCACGGTTAAGTGGGCACTATGTCTTTGAGAATCTTCTTTTAAGACAGCCCTCTCTGGTTCCACAGCTCTTCCGTCCACTTTGTGTGGCCTTGCATTCATGGCTGCATCCACCTCCTCCACAGTGGCACACGTGACAAACCCAAAGCCTCTGGAGTGCTTGGTGTTTGGGTCACTCATCACCACATAGCGAGTGTTCCCCCTTGCTCAAGATGGCTCCTCAGACTCCCATCTGTTGTTTCAAAGCTCAAACCTTCAATAGAGAGCTTCCCCAGCTGTTCTAGCTCTTTTGAAGAATGACTTAGACATGATGACTTTGGGAGGGGAGACGTCAACGTTGCTTACTCGGCAGTGTCCACGGGCCTGATGAATGTTAACTAGACTTATTTTGGTGATCATTTTTTAATACATATAAATATCAAATTATTATGTTTTCCACCTAAAACTAACATTATATGTCAATTATACCTCAAAAAAATACTAGTTGGAAGAAAAGGACAAAGATACAACTACAAATGTTAGCCAAATTGTTTTGAAGCTACTTGAGGAGTTAAATTTGGGAAATGTAAAAAGTCTTATCTGTATCAGAGAATAAACTATACATGTGCACCATTGTGGATACTTGGTCAGGAAGAGTGATAAAAAAATCCACCATCAGAGTATTGGGAATCTATGGTACCTTGGCTATAGTAGACAAGGGAACTCACTTTACAGGAAACATAATACAAGATTAGGCTAAAGAACAGGGTACAATGTGGGACCTCTATAATCCAATTGCTTCTGAGTCAATTAAAAGGTATACTGGCTTGCTCAAGCAAAAGCTTAGGTTGCTTACTAACAATCTAGATGTGAAAGCTTGGACTAAAACAATCTGTGAAGTGGTAAGATCTGTAAACCATGTATATAGACAAAATGAAAAAAACTATTGAATCAATATTGTAGGGACCCACAGAGATAAAATCAGCACTAAAGACACTTCAGAAATCAAAATTAAAAGGAAAGTATCAATTAAAAAACACAATCTCTCTCTCTCTCTCTCTCTCTCTCTCTCTCTCTCTCTCTCTCTCTCACACACACACACACACACACACACACACACACACACACGGGAAATTATAGTCCCTTCACTAATAAACCTATTGGGCGACTGAAGGAAAAGCCATATTATACCAAATTAAAAAAAATAAGGGAAATTATTTCTTTGCCACTGTCTCTTCTTTTTGTCTTGTCATTTCCCCTGACTCCAATATTTTCCTCTCCTCTTGGCCTAACTCCTCATCATTTATGGTGACAAAAAGTACTGCTTCTATAACACCTTTGTTGAATGCTGCATGCCAGTTATGTATCTATTGTAGCTCAGCTCTAAACCCACTCTTCTATATATATATATTTTTTATAAAATGCTTGGGCTGGGACTGCAAATTACACTTTCCAGACTTCTCTACCAACTGGCTCATATTATATTCTGTCAATAGGAGGCACTAGAAGGAGGTTGGAATGCAGAAGGAGTGGAGAAGGGACTTTATTCTATTTGCTGTCCCTGTCTGTGTTTCCACAGCAGTGGCAATTCATTTCAGCAGCAGCAACTGGCTTTAGACATCAACAACTTGTACAAGTTTTATATTTTACCAATGGAATGGAGAGTTGCTCCTCCAACCTGGCAAGTCCTCTAATATTTTGCATTCTCCCTACTTGTTCTAGCATCTTGTATAAACCAGCCAATTAAAGTTTGTTTCTTTCTATGGTATCTTGTCAAATGTAGCCAATAATTGCTCATGCAAGGTACAAACATTTGGATTTCTAATCCTTGCCTCTAATGCTACCAGCCTATTAGATCCATTATCTGTGTCTATCCATTTCACCAGTTGTTTCACCACTGCATAACACTGACATCCTACTTCCATTTTCTTCACAGCCCACCACCAGGCCCCAAACTAATCCTGTTTCTTACTAGTAGTTTTATTGTTCAGCAGCACCCTACTCCTGAAAACCAAGTTACATCTCAATCAGGGTAAGATAAGTTGTGCTATGAAAACAAATAAACCAAATGTCTCAGTGTCTTAAAACAACAGAGGTATATTTCTTAGTCACACTATATGTATATCATGCATCACTAATAATAGTCATCACTTAAGGTTCTAAGGATCAAGGGCTACCATTTCAAATATGACAGGTTACAGTAATGGCTGTAAGAGCCCCAGAAGGTCTTCTATCAGCACTTAAATGCTTTAGTTAAAAGTGACAGAGTTCATTGCAGATGGTGAATCCTGAATGATTTTATACAAAACTTTCAACACTTACAGAATAAACCTTAGAAATACTAGTAGCAGCCAGATGTACCTGCTCCTCAAACGTCTGATACCCAATTCTGTGGGGGCCCCTCATCCAATTCTTTTTATACTAGACTATGAACTCCAGTGGAGACTATGTCTGTATTCAACACTGTGTCAACAGGCTAAATTAGCACAATGCCTGGTACAGGACAGGTACCAATTAAATGTTTGCTGCATAAATGAATGAATGAATAAATGAATAAAAATAAATGAAAGAGGAAACATAGCTGCTATGGAAACACATGGTTAACAAGGAATTTCAGAGACAATATCCCAGGAACAAGAGAAGTGTTCTGGCCTAGGGAATTTCCTATGAGGAAGAAAGGAAGTGGTATAAAAACTCATCTCCAGCCACACACTCCATGCACCAGATTTTTTTCTCTTCCACAAAATATATCATGCTCGTTAATAACTATGCATTCTTTGCGGGCGTAAAAAATGCTATTTCTCCATGTCTCCATTTGTAAAAATTCAACTCCTCAGCCAGTCCAAGATCACTCTATCATAAAATACTTCCTAATACTCCTCAGATCAAATGAATTGCTTCTTCATCTGTCTTCTATTATATTTGCTACTATACCCGCTCACTAGTGGGCTTACTGTGCTTACTAGTAAGTGCAGCTGTCTCCCCACCTAGATTTGGATGCCCTTGGAGGCAGAACTCACTTATTTAGCTTTGTACTACCTCAAATACTGGCAGAAAAAAATATTTTTCTGTCTATCAAAATTGAATTGAAACAAAACCAATAACTGCCACAGCTGGAGTTATAAATTAAAGTACCTTTTATTTAGTCTTCACACCAAGCTCACTTCCAAAGTTCTGTTTATTTTTCTGGGGTTGCTTTTTTCCAATTGCAATCATAATTCCTACCAACTACTTTACTGATATTTCAAGGATCAGTAAAGTACTATTATCCCACAATTTTAAGATAAGTTGTAGAAATTGTACTATCTTCCTCTTTATATTGTTAGTTTCAATAGGAGACTGGTTAAGACAGTATCTGCTTCTTTCAGTCTCTCTCCATCTGCCTCCCCCGTCTCCCCTCTAATTCTCAATCTCTCTCCCCCAAATAGAGATACTCTTTTGTGATATTCTTTGTACACCAAAGTGAAATCGATTATTGTTAAATAATACACTAAACTCCTCAATAAATATTAAAGATATTAAGCATCCTGAATATAATTAATTTAACAAAACTAGGAAATATACTCTCTATCGCTAGATTTTCTGATGTTTTGAGTACTTTTTTAAAAATCACCTTTTAACTTTAGGAAAATAGCATTAGCAATACAGTGCTTGCACTAAAAAACTGAGAGACCTGACTGAAAGTAAAGTTACCCAAGGAACCAAGTAGGGGTGCAGTATTCTAAGCAGATAGAGCTATGCACGTGAAGGTCCTGATTCAGGGAAAAACTTGTGCCCTCAAGGAACCTTAAGAAAGGCAGGTGGCTGGAACTGTGTAACAGGATATGAGTGAAGCAAGATGAATTCTGGGAGGTAAGCTGGGGTCAGATCATTCATTGCTTTGTGGGCCCAGTTAAAGATTTTATTTTAATTCCAAGTTATCATGGAAATCTTTGAGTTTGAATTTCTAAAATATTGCTGTGGCTGTTGGGTGGGGAATAAACTGCTAGAGAATTTGACCTAGGAATAACATAAATAAAAACAGATTAATTCTTTCATCCAACAAATATTTATAAAGCAACCAAAAACCACCTCTTCACAGAACATTCTCAAGAATAGGTAATAATATGCTGATCCCTAACAAAAGAAGACAGAAATCAGATCTAGTATCTTTTCCAACCACAATGGTATAAAATAAGATATCAACAACTGGAGGAAACTGAAAAATTCACCAACATGTGAAATTAAACAACACACTTCTGAACAATCAATAGGTCAAGGAAGAAATAAAAAAAGGAAATCAGAGACAAATGAAAACACACACACACACACACACACAATGTGTATATATATATATACATATACATATGTATGTGTGTGTGTGTGTATATATATATATATAATATATATATATATACTAAAACTCATGAAGTACAGCAAAAACAGTGTTAAGAGGGAAGTCTATAGTGATAAATGACTACATTAAGAACAAAAGAAAGAGTTCAAAAAAACAACCTAACCTTATACCTCAGGAAATTAGAAGAAGAAACTAGACACAAAGTTAGCAAAAGGAAAAAAAAAATAAAGATCTGAGCAGAAATAAAATAAAGATGAGAAAAACAATAGGAAAAAATAAAAGAAACCAAGGGTTAGTTGTTTTAAAGATAAACAAAATTGATAAACCTTTAGCTAGAATAACCAAGAAAGAAAAGAGAGGCCTGTAAGAAACAAAATTATTAATAAGAGAGAATACATTACAACTGACAGCAGAGAAATACAAAGAATTACAAGAGGTTACTCTGAAAAATAATATACCAACCAATTGGATAAGCTGGAAGACACAGATACATTCCTAGAAACATATAATCTGCCAAGATTAAGTCATGAAGAAATAAAAAGTCTCAACAGACCAATAGCAAGTAAGGAAATTAAAGCAGCAATGAAAAGCCTCCCAACAAAGAAAACCCTACCCCTAGATCAGATGGTTTTACTGGTAATTCTACCAAACATTTAAAGAAGAACTAATGTGAATCCTTCTCAAACTCTTCAAAAAAATTGAAGAGGAGGGAACACTCCCAAAATCGTTTTATGAAACCAGCATTATCCTAAAACCAAAGCCAGAAAAGGACACTACAAGAAAAGAAAACTCTAGGTCAACATCCCTGATGTGTACAGATACAAAATTTTTCAACAAAATTCTAGCAAACAAAATTCAGTAACACATTGAAAGGCTCATACATGATGACCAAGTGAGATTCATCTTTGGAATGCAAGGATGATTCAATATACACAAATCAATAAATGTGATATACCACATTAATAGAATAAAGGATAAAAAGTAATACCGAGAAAGGCAACAGAGGTGGAGGAATCACACTCCCTGATGTCAAACTATTATACTACAAAGCTGTAGTCATCAAAACAGCATAGTAATGGCATAAAAACAGACACAGAGACACGTTACAATGGCAATGTAACAGACTTGAGTGTCCAGAAATCAACCCATATGATTAAGACCAATTAATATTTGACAGGGAGCCAAGAATACTCATTGGAATAAAAAATAGTCTCTTTAAAAATGGTGCTGTGAAAACCTGTTTTCACATGCAAAAATGAAATTGGATTCCTATCTTATACCACTAACAAAAATTAATTCAAAATGGATTAAAGACAAATGTAACAGACCTGAAACTATAACATTGCCAGAAGAAAACACGAAAGCCATTGATATTGTCCTTGCAATAATTTCTTACATATGACACCAAAAATGCAGACAACAAAAGAAAAAATAAACAAATAGGACTATATCAAATATAAAAAGCTCTGTATAGCAAAATAAATAATCAACAAAATGAAGAGGCAATATCAGATAATTAATATACAAAATATATAAATAACTTATATAACTCAATAGCAAAATCACACAAAAAATTTGACTTAAAAATAGGCACAGAACCGAAATAGGTGTTTTTCCAAAGAAGATATGCAGAAGGCCAACTGACACATGAAAAGATGCTCAACATGACTAATCATCAGAAAAATGTAAATCAATTCAGAAACAGACCTGCAGTAATATGAACACAATACACTTTTAACAAAGGTGCTAACAGAATTCAATAGAAAAATTACAGTCCTTTCAACAAATGATGCTGGAACAACTGTACATCCACATAAAGAAAAAAATTAAACCCTTAACCTAGAACTCACATATCCTATATAATAAAAGCCTAATATGCTAAGTGTCTGGGCGTCTGGTCATCCATTCAACCAATCAAAGTGTAATATGCTAACGATATGCTAAGGCTGCTCAACTGTTCGCCATGACATGCACTGACCACCAGGGGGTAGACACTCCAACCAGTAGGTTAGCTTATTGCTGGGGTCCAGCTGATCAGGACTGAGTGAGAAGGGCCACACATGCCCTGGAGCCTTCCCACGGTCCCTCCCCGGCTGGCCAACCTCCTGCGTCCCTCCCTGGCCCTGATTGTGCACTGGTGGGGTCCATGAGCCTGGCCTGCACCCTCTCGCAATCCAGGCTGAGGGACCCCCCTCTCTGAGTGCACGAATTTTGTGCACCAGGCCTCTAGTGTTCAATAAATAACCAAAAACGAATTGTAGATGCCAAATGTAAAACACAAAACTATAAAACATTTAGAAGATAATATAGAAGAAAAGTTTCTTGACCTTGGATTAAGCAAGCAGTTCTTAGGTTTGACACCAAAAGCATGATTCATTAAAAAAAAAAAAAGACAGTTGGACTTATTCAAAATTAAAAATATTTTTTTTTCTATGCAAAAGACAATGTTAATAGAATGAAAGAACAAGCTAAAGATTAGGATAAAGACAAATATCCAGATATAGCCTTACATAAATGTTTAAAAACAGAACTTACCATGGCCAGTTTTTCCCAGTGGTTAGAGCATCAGCCTGCAGACTAAAGGGTCATGGGTTTGATTCCTGATCAAGGGCATGTACCTAGGTTGCATGTTCCCCAGCCCCAGTAGGGTCACATGTGAGAGGCAACCAATCATTGTGCCCCTCTCTCTCTGTCTCTCCCCCTCCTCCCTCCCTTCCACTCTCTCTAGAAATAAATGGAAAAAATCCTTGGATGAGGATTAAAAACAAACCAACAAAAGAAAAAAAAAAACCACAGAACTCATATAACCAGAAATATCACCAACCCAAATGCACCTCAATTAACTATTTTATTACTAAAATGGAAACAAGTCAATCATGGTACATAAAACATGACAAAGGCTTGGAAATGAAAACAGGGTGTGGGCAAAAGTAGGTTTACAATTGTGAATACCAAAAGTTTATTCTTGTATTGTTATTTATTAATTATTGTATTATTTTCCATAGGAACAATAGTGAACCTACTTTTACCCACCCCTGTATATTAAAGACAAAACAATGATTTGGAGTGTCTTACTTAAAACCTAACTACATTCACAGTCAAACTTTACCATGTCTCTAATTTAGCTCTTTTAATTTTAGAGGTGAGAAAAACTTAAGAATATGCAGAGATAATTAATACAGGTGTATCTTGTACATGCATCTAGAAATAATATAATTGAAAATCACCAGGAATATCCTGGATAAAGTAGGAAAGAGAGTCAGACATCATTCTTATTTCAAGGACATTCCACTTACAGAGTTCACAGAAAAAGAAAATTAACTGCTAAGCAGCATACAGTCTCTAACAACCACCTTCAGAAGCAAACTATTGTGACTCTCTCCCAAAACCAAGCCCAATGCAAAAGATTTAGAGTAGTGGTTCTCAACCTTCCTAATGTCGCGACCCTTTAATACAGTTTCTCATGTTGTGGTGACCCCCAACCATAAAATTATTTTCGTTGCTACTTCATAACTGTAATTTTGCTACCGTTATGAATCATAATGTAAATATCTGATATGCAGGATGTATTTTCATTGTTACAAATTGAACATAATTAAAGCATAGTGATTAATCACAAAAACAATATGTAATTATATATGTGTTTTCCAATGGTCTTAGGCGACCCTTGTGAAAGGGTCGTTCGACCCCCAAAGGGGTTGTGACCCACAGGTTGAGAACCTCTGATTTAGAGGAAGGATTTGAAAAGTAACTGAATGAAGCTCATCATATGGTTAGGGTAAGATAGCTACACTGTCGTAGGGAAGACAGATCCAAGCATATCATTGCCAAATTGTCCTTATCTATAATAATAAAAGCATAATATGCTAAATAGATTGGACATCCTTCTGGATGTCCTTCGGATGACCTTCCGGACGAAGCCGCGGTGGCAGGGGCCGAGGCTGAGGCAGAGGCGGCCAACACAGCCACAGTGGGCTCAGCCCCTTGCACGAATTTCACGTTGCTACTAAATGAGTAAGTGATCTATGGAAGCTCTGCTCTAAAAGTCACATCAGAATAATCTAGAAAATGACAGCAGATGATTACCTTCCCCAAGCTAGTTGCCTTCTCCTGTCTACAGAAAAACCATCTGCTAAATATAAGAAAAACATGCTACCCCCCCAATAAAATCTTTTGCCTCAACTTTTGGGCTAATCAGTTAATTCAGAGACAAAGTGATGTGTGTGTAATTTTTAATATGTTATCACCACAGAATATTATAGAATTTTATGATCTTTTAAAAATGAAATCATTAATGGAATCAAATAGTCTGCCAATAAATTCATTACAAATACTTCTTATGTAGTTCATAATTTATTTTGCTTCCCATGGCAATGTATTATATGGGTTTCATCTTGGCAGGCAGTGTCGACCAACAATTTTATACAAGAGGGGACATTGCTGTAACCCTCTAAGTAATGTAACATAAACTCCTGTGCACTGACTTATTTGGCACTGCACTGTGTGACTAAAACCCAAGAATTTAATGGCAACAAACAAGGAAGAATGTCGGACACGGACATAATGTGATAAAGGCATTCCACACTAAATAATAGAGAACATCCTGAAATTGTTTCTTTGGTTTTGCTAATGAATAAAACTGATGTTAAAGTTCTTGTACTGAATGAGATGCTACTGAGATTCCTTTATCTATGGTCCTCGATTTGAGGGAAGCAGTGGATTAGCCTCATTCTTACTCTGTAATCAAGAAAAACAATAGCTCTCTTTAAAATTATTTTCCCCTGGTTTCAGAGCATTCTGTTTTAATTGATGTTCACTGGATATTGCCTAAGCAATTAACGGAGTGTGTTTATCTATTTTTTTTTGCTTATCTGACTTAAAATGCTTTACTGGCAACTCAAAAGCTACTCCCCCCCCCCCCCCCCACACACACACACACAACTCAGCTACCTAAAAGCATGGCCAAACAGTCAGAGAATATTTATTAATTGAGCCAATTTAATTTAAATGCAAGATTTTCTAACTTTTTTTCCTTTCACTCTATAGTCTTAAAACTTTATGGCAAATAAGACCTTAGGATTAGTGGATTTCTTCTTTTGAGAGAAGTAGATGCTGCAAAAGTCTTTTCTTCAGCACTGTGCTATTTATTCACATGACAGAGTTTTAACTGCTAGTGAATTATTCCTTCAAAAGCTATGACTGAAACTGTCAGTAGGCTTGTTGAGATACACTGATGGCCAAGGGAGAATTTTCAACAGTCAACAATAGCTAAGGATGGCCTTCTAGGACAGAGCATGGGACCTATCCCTAATGAAGGATATTAAGGGGGGAGATAAAGATATATGTGCTCTCAAAAGTGTAATTGATAAAAAACATGGTTAACTGATATAAACGTTGATAAAAACAGCAATCCCAAATGTAGAACTTAGGTTTTATTCCAGTCATTTACTTATTTAGACACACATTTCCCCATAGAAACAATGTTATAGGTGATGTTTTAGATTAAAATTTTAGATCATAAAATTATTTTCAACACATAAAGTAAACATGAAAATAGTTCATTTTATTTAAACATACGGTATTAGCTAGGACCATTCGGTTGTCAGTAGCAGAAATAAACTTAAGCACAGAAGGAAAGTTTACTATAAGGATATATAGCTGTTATGAAACCCCAAGACATGGGAATATAGCTGAGTCCTGTGAAGAACTGGAGAGCCAACTTGGCTCTCCAAGTCCAGTCCCTACTTATCCCATTGAATCGGCTTTATTCTTTTCTCTTTTGCTGCAAATGTTTTTTGTAAGTAACGTTCAAGCTACTGCGTGGAGCACAGACAATAGCAGTGCAAAAATGGAAACCAAGCAGACTAGAGCTCTGGCCTTTAATCCTCTTGTTCTCTGAGAGGACAAAATTCAAAGATGATAACAGATTCAGAGGAGGCAGGACTGACAGCAGGTATGAGAATAATACAAGGAAGTAAGAGAAAACTATAAGAAGTATAGACAGATATACTATATTTGGAAGGAAATTGGGAATGATAGAAATAATGGAGTAATAGTAGAAAAGGAAATAAGAGTATGGTATGTAGGGACTCTCCTAATTCATCTAAACAAAGGAGTTACCTACATTTAGACATTATTTACCAAGCAGAAGTATGCAGTGAGAAAATTCCTTGTTAGGACCCAGGAGTTCAGGTTTCTTGGGCAATCTCTATCCTAGAAACTTGAGCTCCATTTGAGCGGGAACTAAAGATCCCACTTTTATCCTGGAAGTCAACCCAATTACCATTACTGATGCCCTGAAGACTTCAGAATGAAGTCCACAACTAGAAAATCTCCCTACCTCATCAGGAAATATACAGAGCCAACCAGAAAACAAAATTCTTTCCCAAGTGAAACTCATAAAGAATTCACACCAGAAGTGCCATGTGACTCTCTCATTAGGGAACCTCAAAACAAACATAATGGAGCTGGAGAAGGTCCAAAGACACAAAATTAAAAAGATAAAAGATATCAGTTTGAAACAAGACTAAAATAATTAAGGGTCTCCCTTATAAACAGACTAAGGAGCTAGGGAGATAAATAAAACAAAGATTGAAAGTGATTGTCTCTGAGATGTGGGAACCACAGGTGGGGAGAGCTCAACAGAACAGTTCTTTTTCTTCTTAAGCTCTTTTAGAGTTATTTGACTTTTAAACTTTTTATATATGTAACTTGATAAAATAAAACGGAAAAATGGAGAATAGGATAAACTTCAGAGAGAAAAGGCAATTGGAAATTGCTTTTCTATATTTATCTGGGGTGAAATAAGAGGATGCTTCACTTAGATTTTTTTTTTTTTTTTTGGCTTTGGAAGGATTTCACTTTCTCCCCAAAACTTTCTGATACATTTGAAAACATTTATTTCTAATCTATATATCTCTATATATAAAAACCTAAGCTACTAGTCAACCAATTGACTGGTCACTATGACGTGCACTGACCACCAGGGGGCAGACGCTCAATGCAGGAGCTGCCCCTGGTGGTCAGTGCACTCCCACAGTGGGAGCACCCCTTAGCGAGCTTACCAAGCAGCGGCAGCAGGCGCAGCGGGGCCAGGATGAGCGGGAGTAGCGGGGCGCCCAGCCTGGACTCCGGCTCCTCCCCAGCCACCTGACACTTTGCGCACTACTACATCCTTCAGGGGATGTTGGACTGCCAGTTTCAGCCTGATCCCTGGCAGTACAACATCCCCCAAGGGGTCCCAGATTGCAAGAGGGCGCAGGCCAGGCTGAAGGACCCCACCGATGCACGAATCCGTGCACCGGGCCTCCAGTTTTTAATAATAATGAATAAAATATCAACTATTCACTTCTCAGCTCCAATGTCACCTCCTCTCAAAGGTCTTCCCAGGACTCCATCTAACGACACTTCACTCCATTGTTACAATCAAATCTCCTTCATTTCCCTCATAGCTCTAACCATTATATGACACTTTGTTTGTTTCCCACTTGTTTACTTGTCTGTTGACATCTGCCTCCTTTCTCTGAATGTAACAAGGCTTGTCTGCCTTGTCCACTGATCTATCCCCAGCATCTGTAGGAGTGCTCTCAGTAGGACCCTATTAATAATTAATAAGATATCCACATATTATTATGCTTAGTTCTTTTCCCACCTCCTTTACCAATTATTTTTAAAATAATTGTAAAATAATTATTTGTAGGTTATTAAAACCTACCCCAGAGATCAAACCACATTTAATAGGCAAAGCTTGGGATTGGAAATTCCATTGCCTGGCTTGGAATCCCAGTTCCTTCAATTTTCAGCTGTGTAGAATGACAGCTAATCTTTTTTCTAGAGCTTGGTTACCTCAACTGTAAAAGGATTTCCTGAGGATTTTTCACTTCTTTGTTAATGTAAGAGAAAAGATGAGTTACTCCTTCCCTCTCATCCTTCACACCATTCTGAGGAAGGTCAAGTTCACACAGAGTTAAGAAGATAGTTTGGCAAATGCTAAGCTATTTCAGGGGAACAGAAATAGCCACAGCATATCTTTTAAAAATTGTTTGAAGATCAGAAAATATTTTTTTCTTGTCAACCACATAATTTAAGTATAATATGGTCCAGGAAGAATTTCTCAATCAAATGGATCTTAAAAAAGAGCTCAGGTGAGAAGTGGATCAACTTGACCTGAGAGTTTATGCAAAGTATAACTCTTAAAAGGAAAAATCCAAAAGGTAAAAAAGAAAAACAGAAGAGCATAAAAAAGGGAATACCATATCCGAATAGAAATAGTGAGCCTGAAAGATAATCAACACAAGACATGTAAACAAGAAATACCAGCATTGCCCTAGCCAGTTTGGCTCATTGTCGAGAGCATCAGCCTGTGGACTCAAGGGTCCCGGGATTGATTCTGAACAAGGGCACATGCTGGGGCTGTGGGCTCAGTCCCCAGTAGGGGGCGTGCAGGAGGCAGCCAATCAATGATTCCCTCTCATCGTTGATGTTTCTATCTCTCTCTTCCTCTCTGAAATCAATAAAAATATATTAAAAAAAGAAATACCAGCAAAGAAATGATAATAGAGACTTACAAAAAGGCAAGATGACTTTATTAATAATCTGATCTGAAAGATATTATAAAGACTAAAGAAAACAAATGGGCTAAGTTGTTCTAAATAAAGCCATGATAAGTTGCAGCATGTCACTGTCAGGCAAAGAGCATAACATAAGAACAAGGGAAGGTTCACCTGGCTCTTTACTGCCACCCCCATGGCATGACTTGCTGTTGAGGATAAAGTACAGACAGGGGTAGCTCTGATTTTAAAAAATGCCCTGGGAATTTCCATAATATCCCATGGCAGATGCAAAAGAATGCTTTGAAGTAGGAAACAAATAGCTAGAGCCAATGAATTTTCTCTGAAGTAAAGTATCTAATTTCCTGCAAATATCTCCAGAGTCTGAGGCAAGGGAAGGACACCATTCTGTGCTCTTCCTATGATGTATCGTCACAAATAAGTGAATAATTCCCACCAGCACAGCACAAGCTTCAGATGTGTTTTAAAATTTATATTGTTGTTTTATTAATAAGTTTTCAGAGCTCTTTATATATTATAAATCCAAATCCTTTACCAGAAATGTGTTTTTTATTGAAGTATAACTGATATACAATATTATATTAGTTTCAGGTGTACAACATTAATGATTTGGTATTTGTATACTGTAAAATGATCACCATAATAAGTCTTGTTATCATCTGTCCCCATATGAAGTTACAATTTTTTTCTTGTGTTGAGAACATTTAAGGTTTATTTTCTTGGTAACTTTCAAATTTGCAGTATTTTATTATTGACTATAGTCACCATGCTGTACATTTCATCCCCATGATTTATTTATTTTATATCTGTAAGTCTGCACCTCTTGATTCCCTTCACCCATTTTCACCACCTCAATCCTCTTCCCCACTGGCAATCACCATACAGACGTGTGTTTTAAGATGGCAACAGGGTTGAGAAATTTTCAGCAATGCAATATACCATAGGCTCTGGGATTCCCTGAAGGTGATTGTTTAGCTAGTATGAAATTACTTTTCATTTGTTTGTAGCTCACAGGCCAAAGTACATGAAAAAAATACTGAGTGTTACTAGAGTTGCTTCTGTTTCACCAGAAAAAATTACATTTGTTCTGCCATCAATAGAGTGACTGGGACTTTAAAGAGTTTTTAAGAGTTAGGCTCTTATTCAGTGTCTACCAGGGTTTGCTGCTATTAAATAAGACTACTATGACGAACACTTTGTTAGAGTAGCTATCTTCACAAAGAAGTATGAAGCAGGACATGAGATGTTTTCAGGAGCTCAGCATTCACTCATGATGTACACACCTATGGAACATTTGCCTTTTGTATGGTGCTATGTAACATCCCGGGGAATTCACAGTTAAGTAACAAAAAAAGTTCCTTCATGGCACATCCAATTCAGTGGGGAAAACAGACAAGTAAGCAGACAGAGATAGAAAGTACTAAAGGGAGGTTAGTGCCAGGTTCTAATGAGGTTTCTGTTTATCTGACCTTTGCTGAAGAGGCCCGATGACTCCTAGGTCACACCAGCTGAGCACACAACACAGAGGCAAAAGGGCTCAGCAACTCCGATGAGACAATTGCCACAGTAGAAAAATAACTCAAACTATATCTCCTACAGATATTGGCTCAAGACTATCAGCATTGAATATTAAATAAATACATTATAAAAGTATTAGAAATTAGTAAGACAATACCATTGATTGAGTCCTTTTCAGATACAAAGGGACAGCCAATAATAAACAGGGAGTACTGCGCAGAAGGGAGGACAGCACACTGATGATCGCCTCTTCCTCCCAGCACCTCCCCCAGCCTCCCTTTACCCAATACCAACAATTTCTATGGTTCCACAAAAGATCAAAGGGAAATCCTTACTCTAAAGAAGGGCTGTTTACATGCTATAACTCAACTCTCTCCTTGACACATTGCAAGATGTAGACTGGGTCAACTAGAAGTAAATTGTACTGCCATGCCGAAACCGGTTTGGCTCAGTGGATAGAGCTTCGGCCTGCAGACTGAAAGGTCCCGGGTTCGATTCCGGTCAAGGGCATGTACCTGGGTTGCGGGCATATCCCCAGTAGGAGATGTGCGGGAGGCAGCTGATCGATGTTTCTCTCTCATCGATGTTTCTAACTCTCTATCTCTCTCCCTTCCTCTCTGTAAAAAATCAATAAAATATATTTTAAAAAAAAATTGTACTGCCATGTTGTATTTTTTGAAAATTTCTTGTTTGGTTATTACTTATGTCCTTTGTTTTATATTTCATTTCTCTGTATGTTGTAGCCATATATGACCGTACAATGTGACAAACTGAGAAGGTTTGAGATGATGGAAAAGGAGATTTCTAGGGCTAGGTCTATGGACAATTCTGATAAGGCTAGTCATAAATAAATATAATCTACTGAGTCATTTTATTCCTCTAGAGCAATAAAAGACACACACCAAAAAAATCCATCTTTGTAATAAAAGCTACTTAACATTGGCTTTGACATGGATTAATAATCTAAGTTGCTCTTCTATTGCATGTGATCTGAGGCAAAGAGCTTTCAACTGCTGTTATAGATCCAGCAAAATTGAAAAAAACAAAACAAAAAACACACTGAATCACAAATTACAGCCATTTAACAAGATGCCAATTATTTTAAATGGCAATTAGGATTTTCAAACAGAGTAAAGCTTTTAGTAAAAAGGCTCAGGAAGCAACTTATTTCATAACAGAACTTATTTTCTTAAAAAGGAAAAGTCACACAGATAATAAGACCAACATGCAAAATTACAGTAAGTAAAATGTTACAGCAAGATACAGTATGAAAAATTGGAAAGGTTCCACTCTTAAATAGTACAAGCTGATCACTATTGGTGATATACCACATGAGGCAAGAGGTTTCATATAACACATTAAAAAGCAACTGCATCTCTGTCCAAGTTGATGAATCAATATATTTCACTAATAAATTCATGCTGCAACATTTGTAATATTTGTATAAAATTCAAGAAAACATTATTTGCTACAAAAAGCTGTCCTGCGGGTGAAAAAAATGTTCTGGTACTAGATAATGGTGTGGTTGTACCACCAGATGAATATACTGAAAATCACTGAAGTATATAATTGAAATGGCAGATTTTATGGATGTGAATTATACCTCAATTTAAAAAAAAAGCTTCCTCAAAAAAGCAAAGTCCAAGATAAATGATGAAAACATTTAAGACACAACTAAAATGTCTTCCTCAGTCCCCTCACCCTGAACTCTCCTAGCACTCCTTTTCTCCATTATGACCCCTTTCAAAGTGGTCCTGTGCTATAGTGTGTTTGACATTTCTCCAACTAGATTTTAATGTGCTTAAGGAGGAGGTAGAAAAGGGTAAAAGGGGTCAAATATATGGTGACGAAAGGAGCTTGACTTTAGGTAGCAACACACAATGCAATACACAGATGATGAATTATAGAATTGTACACTTAAACTCTGTATAATTTTATTAATGAATGTCACCCCAATAAATTCAATAAAAAATTTAAAAAGCTTAAAAAAATGACATGTGAGATTCCTTACTATCACTTTCTGTAGAATTTTTTTGGTTTCCTCTTTTACTAGGGGTCACTTTTCAGGAATCTTGATTTTTCCTGGGGTTTCTGATAAATCCTCAGATCTCTCTGTCCATATCCCTGACCTAGTAAAACTAAAGCTCCAGGACACCAGAAATCTGCAGATTTGCTCAGGGCAGCTGCTGGCTTCAGTGCTGACCGACTGTGAGGACTTATATTTATCATTTTGAACTGGAAATTTTTTTACATCCTTGCCAACCCAGCTATGCATGTGAAGAGATGAATGTGCATGTATGAGAGTTTATGTGTTATATACATACAAAGCATTTTTTGGTGTTTATAAACTGTCCAGTCTACACTATTGCTAGAAATGGAAGTTCCCCTTTACTGGACTTTATCTTGTAGGCTGAGACAGAACCCATCTGATAAACATAGCCATGGAAAGTACTTTTCTCTTCCTCCATTCCTGGCCATGCCTGTAATGCGAACCCTAGAAAAAATTACCAGAATATTCATGTCTGGTACCATTTTCTCTTCCATTTTCCCCATCTCCTGGTATCTTCCTTTCTTTCCCTTCTGCTCTCTCCTCTCTCCAAGACTGTGGGTTCCTATGTTTTTCTTCCTCACAGTGTACCTTGCCTGAATTTCAGAAGTAATTTTCACTCCCTTCTCTCTCATCAAAACTCTGCTTCTCCTCAAGTCTTCTTGCTATTGTCCAACTTCATTAATCATCAGGTTATTAGCCACAATAGTGCTCCAGGAGCACTTTATATATACAGAATGTATTTTCTACTTATACCCTGCTTCCCAGTTGACAGAATTCCTAATGGTTTTTAAAAGGGAAGATAATGCTGAAGGGGATGCCATTGTGAGGCCAGGGATTTCTCCCCCGTGTTCCATAAGCCACCCAGATAGGAATCCATCTCCCACATCAGGCCAGCCACAGGCTTACAGTTGGAAGGAGTCTTTAAGACTGAATGTTGAAACTAGAGAAATGTCAAGAAGAGTTTGAAAAAATGGAAAGTTACAGAAAAAGTTGTAACATATGGTACATTTGTTTAATGTCTTTGTTAATGAACCAAAAAATGTAAGCAGCAAAATAATTACATGTGCCAATGATACAAAATTAAGATGAGGCACCAGTGGCATGAATACAGAAAAAGAATCAAAGGTTCTAAATTGAAAACACAAAGAAAAAATGGGCTTTAGAACCAGTATAAATGAACTTCCATATTGTGTAAAACCAGTATAAATGATGCTGTATAAAGGCAATCTGGGAAACCTTGGTACGGAGAGACAGATGCTGAGGGGAAAGAGAAGACATAGTACAGCAGCCATTTGCAATGTGAATGAAATAGCAACAAAGTGGAGGGGACCAAAAGCCTCTAGCAGTGACATTGTAATATCTATAAACACCAAATCACAAAGGCTATTATTTGGACTTTGGAATATTTGAGCAGTAGCAGCAGCAAAATAATTTAGGAGAGGTCAGAGAAAACCCTGACTTTAGATTTGGATGGTTTATTACTACAAGCACAACGTTTTGTGTGGCTTTATTTTGCTTTATCTTTATCTTAGAAAACATCCAACAAAGAAAGCAGACACCTTTGAGAACTAAGCATTTTGCCTAGAGCTCACATAAAAGAAATGGAAGCCTTGAATGCTCACCCCAGGAGTACATTCCTGAGCCTACTCAGGCTTTCCCAGCCTAGTGATGACAGATGAGGCAGTGGGAAGAGCAAGGTGAAAGCCCTGTCCTCCACCACCACCACCTCCACCACCACCACGTGGGTCTAAAGGTTTCTCCTTTAACTCACAGAATTTGTCCTCTATCTAGTCCACCTGGCCACATCGGAGTCCAGCAGAGTCTGAGGGACAACTACAATGTTCAAGTAAAGACTACCTTATGGAACAGATATTTAAATATTTTTTATTTAAATGTCAAGAAGTCCTTGAAAACTGTTGGGGGTTCTAAAGTGTAAGACACAGTATCTACCTTTGGTAGCATGGCAGTGGGCTGTGGAAAGCGCAGTGATATAGAGCAGCGATTTTCAACCTCTGTTATCCCATGGCACACACAAACTAAGTACTAAACTTTATCTTTTTTGCTGAATTGACATAAAATAAAAGATATAATTTTGATTCATTCACATCAGACAGCTATTGTTATGTTGGCTGTTGCCATTTTTTTTTATTTTTTATTCAACAACCTAAGAGAAAAGAGATCAACGCCCCTGACTAAATAGTCAGGCATTGCATGTTTTAAAAATTCTTGCGGCACACCATTTGAAAAGTGCTGGTATAGAGGAAAGACCATGGACTTGGGATTCAGCCAGACCTATTCTTATTTTTTATTTGAAGATATGTTTTTATTGATATGTATGTACCATAGCTGGGAATCAAACCTGCAACCTTTTGGTGTAAAGGAGGATGCACCCAACAACTGAGCCACCTGGCCAAGGCAGCCAGGCCTATTCTAAATCCACAGCTTTGTCTCTGAGCACTTCCTGTAATTTTACAAGATTTTGTTTCCTCATTCAAATAAAAAGAGAAAATATTAATGCTATCTTACTGGCTTGTTTTGAATAAAAGATGAAATAGCATGTATACACAGAAGAAACTGTGTTGTACATAAGAGTAAATACTGGTTCCATTCTACCTAGGAAACAAAATGTGCCCACCTGAGAGAGGTAAGCAACAGTGCAAAAGCAATTACTGATAAGTGCCCACTGACAAATGATGTGGGCAGCAAATACTGTTATTCTAAGTGCTAGTATTGATCCAGAAAGTGAGTTCTATTATCAATAAGAACCAAATGATAAATGATGTACTCAGTAATACCTTTCAGAGGAATCAAAGGGTAACTCAGTGTGGACTGAACTGAACTTGAAAAGTATACATGGGAAAGACAGTAGGGTTTAAAGGCTAGGCGTTATTATCTTATTCTAATTTTGTTTTATTTTTAACTAAAACACAATAAAATTGACTTGTTTGATACATTGTTCTATACATTTTAACTCATGAATAGATTTGTATAACCACCACTACAATCAGGTTATAAGCTATGAATTTAATAATTTATAACATAAATAATTGATGAAGTTAAGTAAATAAAACACTTAATGGCTTCACAATACTTTATATACATATGGAGATATCCTGGGGGTATCACCAAACCTGGCTTGTGAGATACTGGAATATATAAAGGAAATAAATAATTAGGAAATGATTTTCTTTAATGATTTGCTATTTTCCATAGGTAGCTTTTGAATAAAACTCCTTTTTTAATTCTGTCATTTCTTTGGTAAAGAGAGACTGCATAAAATCAGAATAGAATATTTGTTTTCTGGTGCCATTGGCAAGTCTCATTAAGGTTATACTTAAGGTTTGTAATTTCAAAGGACCAGAAAGGCTTCTGCCTTCTCTCTCCAGCCCTCCCGTCCACATTTTCTGCCTTGGCCCACCATCTGTGATGATGACAGAGCCCTTTAATTTCCTTTGGTGCAGGTAGGGTTGGCTTGGGTTGTGTTGCTAAGATTTCCAAAAACTGGTCCTTGCCAGCCTCTCTGAACTATGCACTTCAAACAGCCTGGCCATTCATCCACAAGCTTTATGAGTTGCTTCTGGAAACTGAAGCCAGTCCCTGTTCACAGGACCTTGCTTAACCTCAGTAAAGTGATATAGATTCCCAAACACAAGGTACAGTGAAAAAGGAAGTCATAAAACAACTCATGTGATCTCATTTTCACTCTCAGTGCAAACATTGCAAATGGCAATTCCAGGTGGAGTAACGCATCCATAGGGGAGCTTTTTTAGAGCATGACAGCATCCCAATCTCCAATGCAGGACGGAGCCTTCGGCCATGGAAGAGCCATTTAGGATGAGCTCAAAGTTTTCAAGTGGATTAAATTGGCATGTAAATATATATATAAATATTTGCTTAATGAAAACATTTGCTTCTTGGGCAGTGACCCAGTCTTTGGGAAATTTTAAGTGGCAGAGGAGCCAGCAAATGGGAGGAGACAGTTGAGAGTATTGAAGTCAGGGCCACATGCTGGGACCTGAGAGCCAGCACTCACTCTGACAAAGAGCACATGGGCAGGCACAGATCTTATCTTTAGGCAGATATCTGAGAGGTGAGGGTACCCTGTTTTCCTTTAAGGAGCTTTCAATTGTCTAGAGGTTTTCCAAATAAAATTACAATATTCTAAATTTGCTATTACCATTCCCAGAAATGAGAGAGAAGTTGATGATAAGGCATAGAGAGAAACTGAACTCCAACTGCTATTGTCAATTCCATGAAACAATAAAAATTGTCCCCCTAATGGTTTGAAAAAATGAGTACTTGCAGAGAGAGAACATGAAATGTTAGAAAGAACTTGTAGCTTTAGTGTCAGAAAGAGGTGGATTCAAATTGTACCTCCATCCCTCCTAAGACATGTTCTTTTAGCAAGTTGTTAATTTCTCAGAGGCTATAATAATATCTCCCCGGCAAAACTGTAAAGCACTCAGATACATGCCTAGCACAAAATACGTCCTAAACAAACGGGAATGACTTTGAGTGGCCCTGAATGACTTTTTGTGAGTTTCTTTCCTGTCTGTGCTTAAATTTTCTTATCTTTAGCAAAGGTATATTTATATCCCCATCACTGTATTGTTATGGATAGTGAATTAGATCATTTGAATGCAATGGCTAATATGATGATGAGTATATAAAATTATTACATAAGTATCAATTTCTTTCCCCTGTTAATTCAGTGTTTTCAAAATGGTATTTCTATTAAGTGTAATGAGAATTGGATAAAGAAACTGGAGCTAAAGATAGACCAAAAATAATCTAGTAGGCAGGCAATTAATCCTTTGACAACTCTGACAAACCAAGAGAAAGGACCTTAACATAGCAGATAGTTGATGCTTGGGAGATAAAGGGTACTCTTCTCCCCACAACAGTTCTAGCTAATGGAAAAGTTACAAAAGAACTGGTGGGCAAACAGGAATCACAGTATCACATATACATTAATGGCGAGGGCAGCACCTAATAACTACCAATATTCAGGGCTGAACTGTCAGCTGTGAGGAAGAATAAAGTTTAAGCTTCAGAACAAATGATGTTCCTGGCCCTTCCCAAATCTTGACCCAGACTGTGGCGAGAGCAGTCTGTAGGACATACCCACCTAGCCAGCTGCAAGAAAGATAGCAACCTGCCGCAAAGGTGACCACCTGCAGAACATAATGGTTAATGAGTTGAACTAAGAGATCAGAAATGGAGAGAAGCCAGAAGGTGAAAGGGCCTACAGAGCTACTGCCAGTTTCCCTACCATAAGGCATACTGATCCTACTCACCAAAACTGGTTGACCAATTAGTTCTTCCCCTGGTCCTCCCTGGGGAAAAATGAGTACAGAGATAAAGAAGAGCAGAAGTCTCCTCTAACACTCCCCACTCCTGGGAAGGGAAAGCTTAAGTAGAAGATTCCTAGTACCATAAGCAAGAGGAAAAGGGTCCCCTTCTCACCTTTCACCAAGTCAAGCAAAGCAATGCTTTGGGAATTAGGCAGATCGAAGAGAGATTGCAAATAACAGCATAGCTAGAGGTTGTTGGGAATCCAGTGAGATGTTTAGGCAAATTGTGCATAATCCAAGGCCAGGAGATTGTAAACAGGCTTTGATAGAAGAGCAGATCTGGGCAGGTTTTCTGCAAAGACGGGAATCAGATCCTTGATATGAGAAAACCAGTGTCTGAGATAGACAGAGCAAATAAAAGTGTGCCAACCAGACTTATGGATACAGAACTGAACAGGGTCAGGGGATCTGCGTGACAGCTCCTCCTCCCTACCCTCCCAGCCACGACCCTCTGAATTAGTCATATCACTCTCTTCTCTGGACATCAGCTCCCTGGCATATAAAAGAACGTCCTTTCTCTCCAACACTGAGTGGTTTGAGAAAAGGAGATCCAATGTGCTGTGGTTTTGATTGGTGTGATGCTATGAGTCTGCTCTGTGTCATCCAGGTCTGGAAAACAAGGGAATTGCTGTCTTCCCAACAATGACAGTGGAGCACATCTGGACCTGGGTATCTGTTCAAATACCACCCAGAAATGCTGGGTGTCTCCAAAGGACATAAAAAGAGAAATACAAAATTCCATTTAAACTCAGTAAGCAGGCTCACCCTTCTTTCCATATTTTTCTAGGAATTGGTAAAACAAGAGAATGACTCCAAGAACAGGGCCTGTATTTCAAAATAATGGTACATGACACATTCTGAACAATTATTTATTTTCCTTGTGTGCCTGCTTTCTCTCTCTTCCAAGTCCACCCTTACAAATTTCTGTGGAAAAAAAAAAAAGGTTTCTGCTAAAAAACCTGCTTCAGGAAAGAGAAGACCTGGTTATTTTTTCTTCTCAGGTCCTAAACATATGTATTCTAGAAATTGAACCCTGGAAAGGTGGAACGGACTCTCACTTACCCACAAACCTGAAATCTCCTCTGAAGAGAGCACATCTGGCAGGATCAAACCATTTCAAAGGCCAAATCACTTTCCCTCTCTCCAGGGGGAGGAATGAAGGCCTCACCTTTGAGTCTTTAAATTGTACCGTTATGAACACCCACAAATAGAGAAATGCTTGGGGGAAAAGTGAACTCCTGTCAATCAACCCTGTAACTGTGAAATTCACTTCCAGCAACCAAAAGGTTGACTTCTCAAGAATGGCCCCAACTTGTAGACAGGGTTGAGCGCTCCTTAAGGGGAGTGTGGCTGGTCTGTGGGAGCCACCCAGTGGCGGTGGTGCAGCTGAATCCCAGACAAACTCTCCTGTGAAAACAAGGATTTCCTTGGGCTCTCAGAAGACTATGACAATGTTTCATGGAGCTACTTACTGTTAAAAGGAACTTTTTTTCTCTCTAACTATAAAAGGAGGAAATAATGAAAAAGATGGCACGCCTAGGAACCTACCATGCTGCTGGCAGCTCTTGTTTTCCCCGTTGTTTATGTTTTATAATGAGGATTTGAATGACATTATCCTAAAGTAGCCCTATCCAAATACATTCTCATTGCTAAAGGATTCTGGAATTGATTACCCCACTTCTTTTCAGACACTTGTAGAATTTAGCTTGCTGCATTGTGGTTAGGTGAACTGTAAATTTTATTTACAGCTTTTTAATATACACATTTTAACCTGATCACAAAAACTGATAGGTTTCTGAAGCTTCCCAAAATGTGTCTTAAATGTGCCTTAGCACATGTAATGCTGCTTAAACTTTTAAGAAAACCAGAAACCCTGCCTTCGTTGGACCCTGTTTGTTGGACAGCATAAATCAGATTCAGTCCTCCCTTCCTTCAGAAGAATCAGAAAAGCCTCAGCCCACCAACGCATGACATCTGGGAATAATTGCTGCAGACCTGGTTTGCCAGTTTGAGGCCTGAGTCCACTACTGTGGTCTCCTCTGCAGAGCTGATCTTGACTACAGGACCCTGCTGCAGCCTCGACTTCCCCATCTGGTCGTTCCCTGGGAGAGGTGGGCCAAGGGGAGTGCTTCTTCCATTTTCATTCCCCTTGTGTCCTCTGGGTCCTGCTGTACCAGTAAATGGGCTAAACCCCCAGAACCCCGTTGCCTTTGCCTCCCAGAAGCCTGGGGTGGCACAAAACATTGCACTATGGTCATCCTGGCTAACAGAAATAAACTCTCATGGACGAATTATTTCCACTTTGGGCAAGAGGTAAAGCTTCCAGAAATCAGTGCCTTTTGGAAGTTTCATTACTAGGTCTTCCAGATATTTTCTCAGGAATGGTAAAGAGTGGCAAAATACATTGTTTTGAGTTAAATTCTTCATCTTGACAAAGTTGTTTCTTGATGAATGAGTGACTGTGAATGTAAAAGCCCAGAGGGAAGCAAGAGGAAAGAAGAATGAGAGAATCTGTGAAAGTGACTGCTGAATAATTAAGTAAAGATAGTACAGGCTGATAAAATGGGAAGTCTGACTACTTCATTTGTTTTTCCTTTGATGAAATTAAGCTTGTGGTCTAATGACAACACAATGAAAATGTTGTGAAAATTGAGAATAATATTTTTAATTCCATAGGCTTAAAACTTTTACATATATAAATAGAAGAATAAAGTTAGCCATTTATCCAGATTTATCAAAGACATCATGCCTATATAATGAATTCATCTTTGAAATTAAAATAGACATCTTAGCTAGAAAACTAAATATTACATTTCTGTTCCAGTGTTATTAATTTTTTTTTTACTTTATTTTTATTGTTGACACTATTACAGATGTCCCATTTTCTTGGGCTGGGTGGAGCTGGGCAAAGTGGGGCAAAATGGACACATGTTTTTCATTTAGAATATTTATTTTTGCAGCATAAAAAGGTGAGACTGAGTGTAATTATTTCAACTGTTACAGATTCCTTTTCTCAGGGAAATGACTACATGGAGATTCTTAGTTTATTCTCTCTCTACTTTGTGTATGTTTGAAAATTTACACCATAATTTTTTTTAAAAGACACATACTTCTTATATGACGGATGAATGAGACCTCTTCACTTTCATTCTTTTTTTTTATTATTGACAGTAATAACAATATCCCATTTTTCCCCCTTTATGCTCCCCTCCACCCAATTCCCTTTCATTCTTAATAGAGACAGCCTTCAATCTCTAAAGACATTCACTTACCTAGAACATTTCAGCATCATCTTTAAAGAATGCCAAGAGTTCTGAGCTGGTCTCCTCATCCCCTGCAACAACTCTACTATCAACTACTGATAGTCGGAGATGGCAAACACACTCAGCAATCGTCAGGACTGTGGTCTAACCTCAACTTTTTACCAGCTCATGATGTGAAATGGATGCTTGCCATATCCAGAGGTTAGGAAAGGCCCGTCCTTGTGCAGCTAGAGCAGAACAAGAGCCAGAGATGATGCTTGTTGGGTCTCAGGAGTTTGAGTGGAAGCTCTTTTATCAGCTGAGCGAAACTCTGATCCCACAAAACAAGTCAGGGTTTGCATTAAGGACCCATCAACCACTTCTTATCTTCTGTGACCTAGAGACTTGCACAACAGTGTGTCCCAGCCCCAGACCCCTCAGACCCTCAGAGTGAACAAGTCCTTTCTTCCCTCTGAGTTCCCATAGCATTTTATCTTACTTTTCATGAATTCATTCCTTTCTACTTCTGTCTCATAAAACATGACATTTATCTATCCACTGTTCAGAGAATTTGAAAAATAGCACCTCAAGTCATTACATAGATATAGAAAATGCCCTCTACACCAAGTACCTCCAACAGCTACTGTCAGATTATCAATTGGCCCAACAGAAGGCCCAAATGAAGCAAAAAGTCAATATGTAAATTCCTCTGATATACATAAGGTCAGTGAAGATGCTGCCATTACCAAAATCCAAGGAAGCACCAGATCTCTGATTGAGAAATATTGGTATATAACTGGAGTTCAGATCCATCTAACCTAATTGATCAAAAATCAACTAGGATCTGCTGAACAAATTTACTCTCCAAAATAAGAGTGTTTTTTTGTGTGAAAAGAAACCCAGTTAATTATCAGAGAGACCACTTGGGCTGATGAATTGCTTTCGATCCTGTTTTATTTGCTACTGAAAACAGAGAGACCACTAAGTGGAGGGAAAATTTGACTTACCTCAAAAACTATAGCTTCTTAGCAAAAAATGAATTACAGTATTGCTAATCTCAATTGAGAAAGCCTTTCTGTAAAACCTTCTATAAGATCTTACTATTTCCTTTGTGGTTTAGTTCTGGGAATAGAAAGGGTAACTCTTAAATGTTCCCCGAGAATAGTGTCACATAGTTATTTAAGGAGCTGTGAACCTTTAATGCCATATAAAAATGGAATAAAAAGTGCCCAATTATTTTTAAAACTGGAGGGTTGTCAGCGGGATCAGCCCTCTAAAATGCTCAACATCACTAATTTTTGTCATCTCCTCAAGGACTCAGTTTTAGAGAAGGCAGGCAGAAAGAACTAATTGGGATTTCTTGACCATGGTAGTGGCTCTCTCTATATATGAAACCATTAATATGCAGAATCATAGGAATGTGTGGAGTCTGTTATATTTAGAAGGCTATTATTTGCCTTGTAGGTTAGTGTGGATTTTTAAGTAATAAACTAACATTTCTGAACAATATGAGATTTAATTAGGGAAAGTGAATGCATTGCAACTCCCTTGAATATTACACCAGAATGGTGGTGCTGAACTATTTCTCTGCATAGTGACGTGCTAGAAGTAACAGCATGCAGAGAATTTACAGAATTGACATTAGCAAATTTAAGAGACTTCTGTTTCACTTCCGGCCAACAGCCCTAAGGACTGAAGCATCATCTGATATTATATTCTTCTACTAGTTTCAGAACCTCCCATAGAAATGATAGGTTAAAACATTTAGAAAGAAAATAAGCTAGCCCAATTAGGCTCAATATTTAGGCTCCACCTCATTTATTTGATATAAATGTATTAATGAATTTTTTTTGGTTTCTTCTTTTTTATGCAAGTATAATTTACAAAGTTAGAAATATGCTGAGCAAAAATAATAGATTTAAGTATTTACTGAAATTTAATATCTGACACCAAAATGGCATTTCAAACTAATGAAGAAAATAAATTTGCTTCTAAAATAGTTATTTCAACCAGCCAGCCAATTAAAAAAGCAAGAAAAAAGTAAACTTGGAACCACCACTCAACAAATTCCAGTTGAATCAATGAAATATTAAACAATGAAATTTAAAAGTACTAAAATAAAATATTAAACAAGGAAATTTAAAAGGACTAGAAGAAAATATGGGAGACTTTTCTGAATTTATTTTCACATTAGGGAAGGTGTATCTAAGCAAAGCACAAAAACCAGAAGGAAAAGACGGATAAACTTCACTATGCAATAACTAAGCCACAGTGAGTAGAAGGAAGGAAATAATAAAGATCAGAGCAGAAATAAATGAAATTGAGTTTTGCAACAGCATGTATGGAACTGGAGAGCATTATGCTAAGCGAAACAAGCCAGTCAGAGAAAGATAAATATCACATGATCTCACTCATTTGTGGAATATAATGAACAACATAAACTGATGAACAGAAACAGATCCAGAGACAGAGAAGCATTGAACAGACTATCAAACCTCAGAGGGAAGGCGAGGGTAAGAGGGAGAGGTCAACCAAAGGACTTGTATGCATGCATATAAGTCTAACCAATAGACACAGACACCAGTGGGTGAGGGCATGAGTGGGGAGTGAGGGAGAAATGTGGGGATAAAGACACATATATAATACCTTAATCAACAAAGGAAAAAAAACCAGAAAAAAACAATACAAAAGATAAATGAAATCAAGAACTGATTCATTGAAAATATAAACAAGCTTGATAAACCTTTAACCAGACCCATCAAGAGAAAAAGAGAGAGGACCCAAATAAATACAATTAGAAAATAAAGAGAAGTTACAACTGACACCAAAGAAATACAAAGTATTGTAAGAAAATATTATGAACTATATACCAACAAATTGGACAATCTAGAAAAAATGGATAAATTCTTAGAAACATACAACCTTCCAAAACTAAATCAGGAAGAATCAGAGAATCTGAATAGACAGATTACAACTAACAAAATTGAAGCAGTAATCAAAACATTTCCAACAAACAAAGTCCGGGACATGATGGCTTTACAGGTGAATTTTACCAAACATTCAAAAAAGAACTAACACCTACTTTTCTCAAACTATCCTGAAAAATTCAAGAGAAGGGAAGACTCCCAAGCTTATTTTATGAGGCCACATTATCCTAATTCTAAAACCAGATAAATACACAACAATAAAAGAAAAGTACAAGCCAATATTTCTGATGAACATAGATGCTAAAATCTTCAACAAAATATTAGCAAACCAAATCCAATAATGCATTAAAAGATCATACACCATGAACAAGTGGGATTTATTCCAGGAATGCAAAGTTGGTACAATATCCACAAAACAATAAATGTGATACATCACATAAGCAAATTGAAGGATAAAAATCTATGGCAGTAAATAAAAAAAATCTATGCTCATATTAATAGATGCAGAAAAATCATTTGATAAAATCTAGCACCCATTTATGATAAAAACTCTCAGTAAAGTGGGAATAGAGAGAACAGACTTCAATGTAATAAAGACCATGTATGACAAACCCACAGCCAACTTCATAGTCAATGGGCAAAAACTACAAGCATTCCCCTTAAGATTGGGAACAAGACAGGGACGTGTGCTTTTGCCACTCTTATTCAACATGGTACCGGAAGTCCTAGACACAGCAATCAGACAACGAGAAGAAAATAAAAGACATCCAAATTGGAAAGGAAGATGTAAAACTGTCATTATTTGAAGTGACATGATATTGTATATAGAGAACCCTAAGATTCTATCAAAACACTACTAGAACTGATAAGTGAATTCAGTAAAATAAAGAAAATGTGGAGCATATACACAATGGAACAAACCTTCAATTTGTTTTCTGTGTCTATGCATTAGTTTCTGTTTTGTTTGCTCATTTATTTTGTTTTTTAGATTCCACATTTAAGTGAAATCACCTGGTATTTGTCTTTATCTGGCTTATTTTACTTAGCATAATACCCTTTATCTAGGTCCTTCTGTGTTGTTGCATGGTTAAGATTTCATTCTTTTTTATGGCCAAGTAATATTGCATTATATGTATGTTCCACATTTTCTATACAAAATAAATATCCAGAAATAAGTGCATTTTTATACACCAATATTAGAAAGGGAAACTACAAAGACAATCCCATTCACAGTTGCTTTAAAAAGACTCAAATACCTATGAACAAATTTAACCAAGGATTTGTAAAAGACCTCAGAAAATTGTTAAGACACTGAAGAAAGGAAGAATCAACATAATTAAAATGTTCATACTACCCAAAGCAATCTACAGATTCAATAGAAAACAATGCAACTTTTAACAGGGAAAAGGATATGAGCAAACACTTCATAACACACATGCCTTGCACACATGCATATACATAAATACAAATATACATATAATTAAAGTCACTAAGTTAAAATAACAGTAAGATACCTTTTTGAACCTGTCTAATCAATATTCAAATGTTTCCTTATATACATTGTTGTTGAAATGTGACTAAATAGCCACTGGTTAGTGTGCAAATTGCTATGACATCCTAGAAGTTTTGTTACTATCAAAATTGTAAATATAGATAATTCTCATTTATTCATGATACTTATAGTCTATGAAGTTACTGCAAACATTGAATTCACAGATACTGATTCATTGTTCCTAGAGGAAATGCAGAATTAGATTTCTGCACGCCTCAGACCACAATATTTTCATCTGATCAATACATAATCTTGTTTTATGTGTTTTTCTTCTTAAAGACACCATGTTTAATATATATTGTTGATTCATTAACATTGAACTCACAGCCAATAGCACCATAACTCATGCCCAAATAAAACTTATTTATCCAACACATATATTTTATCTGTAAGGCATAGCACAGTCTTCATGTGCTTAGGAATATTAGACAGTACTTCAGCACTAGGCTCCCCAATCCCCAATTTGTTCTCTGTATCTATGAGTCTGTTTCTATTTTGTTCGCTCATTTAGTTTGTTTTTTAGATTCCATATATAAGTGAAATCATATGGTATTTGTCTTTCTCTGTGTAACTTATATTGCTTAGCATAATACTCTCTAGGTCCATCCATGTTGTTGCATGGTTAAGATTTCATTCTGTTTTTATGGCCGGGTAATATCCCATTGTATATATGTTCCACGTTTTCTTTATCC
This sequence comes from Myotis myotis, assembly GCF_014108235.1. NCBI lineage: Eukaryota > Metazoa > Chordata > Mammalia > Chiroptera > Vespertilionidae > Myotis > Myotis myotis. The sequence continues at coordinate 36,581,506 of NW_023416368.1, forward strand.
AATCATCTAACAATGGAGACTTAGTTTGCTTCCATATCTTTACTAAACCACTTCTGATTCCTATTCTGTGAATTGCCTACTTATATCCTGTGCCATTTTCAAATTAGGTTTTGTTTACTTTTTCAGTTCATTGTAGAACTTCTTTATCCTGGAAACAGACTTTCTGTTTTTTTCAGTCTGTGTCTTATTGTGACTTCAACACTTTAAAATATAATATAGTCAAAATGTCCAGCTTTCATTTTTGTAACTGTAGTTTGCATACTTATTTTTTAAAATCCTAAAATGACAAATATATTTTAATTTTGTTTATTTAAGTGTTAAAACTTTGCTTTCTCTCAGTTTGATCTTTAAACAAACTGAATTTATTTTTAACAGATTATTGAGGTATAATTGAAAATATACAATAAATTGTTCACACTTAAGGTGTACATTCATAATTTTTAATATATGTATAGACCTGGGAAATTATTACTGAATTTAAGATAAAGAACATATCAGTTCACCCTCAAATATTTCTGCATGTTCATTTTAAGTCCCACATTCCCTCTCCTCGTTGATAATGACCCCCTCCCATCTTTAGGCATCTCCCCAGTGTGGACACAAGAAAGATACCTATTAAAAGGGCTCCTGGTGGTTGAGCTCAAAAAGGAAAAAAAAATAGAACCCAGCAGACATTTCTATACGGGCCTCTCCTGCAGACCACAGGTCAGGAGGAATCCTGCAATAAGCTGCCTGGTTCCTGCACTAGCCTGCCTGCCTGATGGCACTGTTTCTGTCATCTGAGCTAGCCCTTATAAAGGAGTTCCTGGAATCCTATTTCAACCAACAGGGCAGAGGCTTTCCCCGTCTAATTGGAGCTACACAGCTATACCCCCACCAGCATCTTTACTGACAAATCAAAGGGGCTCCTTTTCATCCATCAGGACAGTGCCCTTTGGACCAATCAAACTGCATGGATTTGGAGTCCTCATTTGCATGAGTACTAATCAATCAGGGACCAGGGGTGGGACTTCTGTCTATATAAGTCAGCTCCACTCTGGTTCAAAGAGTGTGCTTTCCTCTTCAATCAAAAGCTGCTATTTCCCCAGGTGGAGCTGAAACACCTCGGGTGTCTCTTACAGGAATCTAGTGGAGCAGACCCTGAGTGGACTGCAGCAGGTGGAGCAGACCGGCCTCCTGGAAGAGGAGTTTGCCAAAGGGCCTCCTCACAGCTGTGCTGTTTCACAGGTGCTGCTTCATAATTGAGCTATAATGCTATTGAGCTGTTCCACAACTGTGCTGTATCCCAACTGAGCTGCTTGCACTGAATAAAGTTTCCTTCTTCACCACTCTCCCCCAAAAGGAATTCCTGCTGGCACTGAATTGGTGCCAATGACCATTGGTTGACAGCAGGCATTGGCTCTCTGTTGCTAAAGATTAATTTGCATTTCCTGGAGTTTTATATAAATGAAAGTGCACAATATGTATTGTTTTTATCTGTTTTCATGCAGCATAATTATTCTGAGATGCATTTATGCTGTTACACACATCAATAATTCATTCTTCTTTATTTTAAGGTATTTTTTCATTATATGGATATATCACAATTTGTTTAACCATTTATCTGGTGATGGTATTTTGGGTTGCTTTAGATCTTAATTATTAAATTAAAGTTCTTATAAACATTCAGGTATAAGTTTGTATATGGACATCTTCCATTTCTCTAGGGATAAATGACTGAGTCATGTGATAGATGTACATATAACTTTAGTAAAAACCTATCGAATCATGCCCTGGTCGGTGTGACTCAGATGTTGCAGCCGTGGGCAAACTACGGCCCGCGGGCCGGATCCGGCCCGTTTGAAATGAATAAAACTAAAAAAAAAAAAAGACCGTACCCTTTTATGTAATGATGTTTACTTTGAATTTATATTAGTTCACACAAACACTCCATCCATGCTTTTGTTCCGGCCCTCCGGTCCAGTTTAAGAACCCATTGTGGCCCTCGAGTCAAAAAGTTTGCCCACCCCTGGGTTAGAGCATTGGCCTGGGCACCAAAGGGTTGTGGGTTTTATCCCTGGTCAAGGACATGTACCTGGGTTCCATCCCGGTCAGAGCACATGGGCTAGATTCCTGCAAAAGAAACCAAGGTGTTTATTTTTCTAATTTTCTGACATGTATGACAAAAATTCCTTTTTATATTTGGGCATATGTGCTGCATCCTCAGGATTAAACTATATAATAACTTATGTTAATATACATCTATTTAGCTCTTGTAAACCTTTCAACTTTCTCCAATTTCATGTTAAGCTGAAAAGACAAATTTAAGTAACACATTTGTTTTAACATTTGAAGAGGGTCAAGTATACAGGTGCTCTCACTTAATGTGTACTAATGGCGAGGTGAAAACTTAAGGAAAGAAGATAGTATTGCAGAAAAAGCATTATACCCATCCTAGGAAATGTGAATTGCATTTCCAAGTTTTCAATTTCCTATGACATTAGAGAGTTGTCTGACCTCTTTGGACCCTATCTGAAAATTAAATGAGTATTCTTTTTAAATTGTATTGACATAAAAACATTTTCTTTATACCTTTACATACACCTTGAAATCAACTTTATTTTACATTTGAAGTTCTTATTATATTGGTTTAGTCAATGTAAACTACAGTATCTATCTTATCCAAATTACAGTGGGGCCTTGACTTACGAGTGTCCTGACTAACGAGTTTTTCCGAGATACGAGCTGTCTCTTGGCCAATTTTTTGCTTTGAGTTGACAGAGTAATTTGAGTTAACGAGCTCCCTAACGAGCTCCATCACAGAACGAATTAAACTTGTAAGTCAAGGCCCCACTGTAGTTTCAATCATTAATTAGGGATACAAATTATGAGGCTTCATTGTTCTGATAATTGATCACTATAAGACATTCATATAGTTCAAAATTCTACTGTGGAGGGTTATAAAAATATTTCAACTTTTTTGAAAGAATAAGTAGACACATTTTAAAGGTAAGTGGAAAATATTTTCATTAATATTAATTACTGCACAAGTTTAAATATTAATAGTTTCATTTTCTTTATATTATTTGAAGCAAGATTTATCATGAGATATAACCTTGGGAAGTATTAATACTAAGTAACTAAAAACTAAGCAGGAGCCAAAATGTTGACAGTATTGCAAAATAGAGAGTGAAGGTGCTCCCTGTGCTTTTGTTGGCAAGTACACTCGTTACAAGTTATATTTGTAAATCAAGTACACATAACTTTGTAAAAACACAAAAACAACTGCTAATGATTCTCTGAAACATAGGCAAATCGAAAATAATTTAAAAAACTTAAAACCAATATCTATTGAGGAAAACAATGAAACCAATTGTGCTTTTTTATTATAAATAGACTACTGTACTTTAGCATTTCATATTAAATCACAAAATTATAGCTACCTTTTTAGAACAGTAACTTACATTTTCATTTTTATATTTCAAAACCTAAATCTGACTGTGGGAATTGTTTATGCAAATGTACAGAGATAGTAGTTTATAATTAATGCAGAGAACTGCGAAAGGAAGTTTTGAGATTCAGATTGCATGCTATTGTTAGCAGATTCAGAGTATACTATTATGATACAATTACCCAACTTTTCCTTCATTAGCTCTTTTTCTTCTCCCAAAATAGATTTATAGAAGGAAGGTGACAGTGATTTCTTCTTCAGACGTGAAGAAAAAAGGAGTAGAAGAAAAGGGCCTCTTCAAGCTTAGTTGCCTTTAAAGAACTTTTCTCTAAATACCTGCTTACTATTCAATATCTCTTCTACCTCTATTTGTAAGGAATCTGGGAAATATAGGTTTTAAATGCACTCACATAATAAAAAAATACAAAAAGTTCACCCTACCCGATTTGGCTCGGTGGATAGAGTGTTGGCCTGCAGGCCGAAGGGTCCCAGGTTCAATTCCGGTCAAGAGCAGGTACCTCAGTTGCAGGTTCCTCCCCAGCCTCGGTCTTGCTCGGGGCATGCAGGAGGCAACCAATAAATGTGTTTCTCTTACATCGATATTTCTCTATCTTTCCCTCTCCTTTCCACTCTCTCTAAAAATCAATGGAAAAATATCGTCAGGTGAGGATTAAAAAAACAAAAAACAAAAAGTTCTAACACTCAAGAGAAAGAAGAAGAAATATCTGATTAGCAGCTAGTGGTCTCTGATATAATAAAACAGAAGACCATCAGTAGGGATAATTAATGGAAGATATACTACATGAAATATAGTATACTAGAGGCCCAGTGCACGACACTCGTGCACTGAGGGGGGGGTCCCTCAGTCCAGCCTGCTCCCTCTTGCAGTCTGGGGCCTGTTGAGGGATATTCGACTGCGTCAGAAGCGGGCTGCACTTGCCTGCCATGAGCCCAGCTTCTGGCTGAGCGACGTTCCCCCTGTGGGAGCACAGTGATCACCAGGGGGCAGCTCCTGTGTTGAGCGCCTGCCCCCTGGTGATCAGTGCATGTCATAGCAACCAGTCATTCTGCTGTTCAGTCAATTTGCATATTAGCCTTTTATTATATAGGATCATTGTCTCCAAACTGGAGACTGATGCAAATGTTCTAAGATAAACTTTCATTTTTTTTTTTTTTTTATCAAGTGAATGGTCTAGCTAAAGAAAGTTATTTACTGCCATGTTTAACTTGCCCCAGTCGCAATGTGAATAGAAAAATATTGCTAGTAAGAGAATTTAGGGTATAGTCTCCCAAACTTACTTTTTGAAAGTTAAATCTGATTATTTTGAGAAATGGAGGACTACACAGTGATGTCTTCTTCTGTTACCTTCTCTTTGAAATCCCTGTTTGGGATCCAAGACTCATCTGTCCTCTAGCTGTCACTCTCTGTCCCTGAAGGCATCAGTAAGAGACAACCAGGACAAAGAAAATGCCTACTAACAAAACCCAGCAGCATATTAGAAAAAGGATTATAATCTACCAAAAAAGTGCTGTGTAATTTATGATTTTATAAATAGATATGAATTAATCATGTCTAATTTAATAATTTAAAAATTCTCCTTTGATTATGGCAAGCAATGTGGTAGCCTTTTAATAATTTAGTAAAAAAAAAAAATCATCTCATTCTCCAAACCTTTAACTCTGTCACTGAAAATCAGGGCAGATTTAGGAGGTTGTTTTAACCACAGAAAGGTTAAAATTACTTACTCACTCAAAAAGGAAAACAAAATGGTTAGGAAATGACAAACATGATAATACTTTACATAAAAATATGGCATGCAGACAAGTTCAAGAAAATATTTACAAGCAAATTGGTCAAATATTTTAATTACTTAAAGCACAATAAAAAAAAAAATACAGTTATGTTTTGAGGTATTTTCGACCACCTGGCAGCAGAACATCATTCCTATTAATAAATAAAAAGCCAGATAAAATGCAAAATTATCCTTTTAAATGGATTGGAAAACTGCTGCAGTAATAAGGACTAGAAAGGCCAAAATTCAGGAGGCAAAACTACAGAGAGGTAAGTGCCATGATTTTTTTGTTTGTTTTGTTTTGTTAATCTTCACCAGAGGACATTTTTCCATTGACTTTTAGAGAGAATATAAGGGATGGGGAGAGAGGAGAAAGAGAAACATCGAAGTGAGAGAGACACATCAATTGGTTGCCTCCTGCATGCACACAAAGTAGGGCCAGGATCAAGCCTGTAACTGAGGTATGTGCCCTTGACTAGAATCAAACCAAACCCAGGACTCTAGTCCACTGGCTGATGCTCTATTCACTGAGCCAAACTGGCTAGGGCATGAGTGCCATGATTTAATAAAGATAACATAACACTAAAATGATATTTTAAAGTAAAATAGTAATTTGAACTTAGAATTTTATATTTGACCACATTTTTATTCAAATGGTAGTGTATAATAAAAATATTGACAGGCATACAAGCACCCACATAGAAAACCCTTTTGGAAGAAGTTTTCATGCAAGAAGAGAAACAGATTCTAGAGCTACTGCAAGAAATTATAAGTGAGAAAAAGTCTGAGTGAAGCTTATTATTCTACCACACCAAACAATAAGTGAACAAGCAAATAAACAAAACTAAGACCAAATGAAAGAAGTAAAGAGAACACATATTCCTAGGTGTCTAGATATTATAAACATGAGGCTTTGGAGACTTAAAAGACATGAGAGTGAGTAGAGAATATGTTTGGTTAGGGAGTCAGTACAGATATTAACACTTTTAAGAAATAAATATAATCATAGGTTTATGTTAAAAACAGCCAACAAAAAGTTAAAATAGTATATATAAGAATTAAGCCGAAACCGGTTTGGCTCAGTGGATAGAGCGTTGGCCTGCGGACTGAAAGGTCCCAGGTTCGATTCCGGTCAAGGGCATGTACCTGGGTTGCGGGCACATCCCCGGTGGGGGGTGTGCAGGAGGCAGCTGATCGATGTTTCTCTCTCATCGATGTTTCTAACTCTCTATCTCTCTCCCTTTCTCTCTGTAAAAAAATCAATAAAATATATATATATATATAAAAAGAATTAAAACAACAAAATTAACTATCCAACAGAAATAAAAAAGGGGGGATAACTGAATAATATATAAAATGTAAAATAGATCATATCTGAAGTACCAATATCATGTCATTAAAATATATGCAGGAATGTTAAACCCACCATCTATCCAGTGATGCCTGAATAGATGAAATCAAGCTCCAACAATATGTTGCTCATATAACATATAAAAAGCTTGAAGATACAGCAAAATTAGTGCCACAAAATATGTTAGAAGCATAAGTAACAAAGAAGAACATATAGACTGTTAGAAGTAGATAAATAAGCTGATAGATAAAAATAGATATAATTAGCAGGGATGAATGAAATATGTACCTAATGAAAGTAGGACCACAAAACTTCTAGAAGAAAACAATATTTTCATAAACTAAGGATAGGCAAGGATTTCCTAGACAGTTCTAGCTAAAAGCACTAACTTGCAGTTAGGAAAAATTTGATAAATTGGACTTCACCAAATTAAGATATTTTGCTTTTCAAAGGACACCATTAATAAAATAAAAATACAAGTCATAGCCTGGGAAAATGTTTGCAAAACCTTTATCTCATGAAGAACTTGTACCTAGAATATGTAAACAACTCCTACCACTCATTAATAAAAGAAAAAACCTCTCAAAATGGGCAAAAGATTTGAATAGACCCTTCATAAAAATACATATACATTATCAATAAGCACTGGAAAAGGTACTCAGTGTCAGGAAACAAGTTAAAATCACAGTGGTCACTATCTCCTCCAAACTCTATTCTTGCCTCAATCTACTCCAGTCAGGATTCCAGCCCTGCCACCCACTGCAAATGCTCTTGTTAGGATGATCAATGTTTCCAGAGCGCTTACTGCTCTGTGCCCACACCTCTCCTTTCCCAGAGTCCAAGGAGTTATTCATCCCTGCAAACCTGAACCATTTTCTTCTCTTCGCTCTTTTTATAACACTAACCCAGACTTCACTGAAGTGAGAAATCCTGTATCCAACCCCCACTTAGATGTCTCCTAGGCAGCTCACACTGACACGGTCCTGATTCTCTGCTCCCTACCAATTTTACTATCTCTGTTGAAAAGCTAACTCTCTACCCAGTTGTTCAGGCAGAAAAACAAAAATAATCCTTGATTTTTTTTTTCCTTTTTCTTTTTTAAAAAATCATTACCCACGATGAACTACCAAGTCATCAGCAAATTCAATAGGTCTAGACTTCCAAAAGAGAAAAAGAAAACACCATATTGAGTCTGATTAGCTTTATTTAAAAGCATCACAGTTCTATTCACAATTTTCTTTGCTGGGCTATTAAAATATCTTTCAAACTGTCTTTTTGCTGCCCCCCTTTGCTCCCCTGGAGTCCAATCTCCAAGTAACAATGGGGAGAGATCATTAAAACTCGAATTATTTAGTCATTCTTTTCCTGCCTCCTACCAATGGCTGCACTGCTTTTAGAATAAAGTCCAAGCTCCTTAATATAACTTGTAGTGTCAAAACAATTTGGTTCCTGAATATTCCTATTCTTCATTAAATTCCATTCTCGCTTTTATACTCTCCTCCTCAACTTACTAGTTAGTGGCTTGGATGTTCTTCTCTCTCTGAAATTCTCTAACCATACCTTCTGATGTATGGCTGCTTCCTTCTAGCATTTTAGGTTTCAGCTTTCCTAATCAACCAATCCAGAGGTTCTCCTCTTTACCACAGATTCAAGTTTATTCTTTTAAACTATATTTTTATTGATTTCAGAGAGGAAGGGAGAGGTAGAGAGAGATATAAACATCAGTGCTGAGAATCATTCATTGGCTGCCTCCTACACATTCCCATTGGGGATCGAGCCTGCAACCAGGGCATGTGCCCTGACCAGGAATCGAACCATGACTCCCTAGTTCATAGGTCGATGCTCAACCACTGAGCAACACCGGTTGGGCTCAAATTTATTTTCTTAAGGTCTGAGTTAATCATTTAATTGTGACTTTTTATTGTTTATCCCTCTACACCTGAATGCATGTGAATATAAGTAAAATAAGAACAAGGATTTTGCTATCTTTATTCACCAGTGTATCCCCAGTGCCAAAAACCTGTGTTCAGTAAATGGTAAATAAATTATTACATGAAATCATCTTGGAAACAGTTATTCCAATATAAGATTTTCTTTATTCAGTTACTTCTCTGCAACGTGGTATGAACAAAGATGTAAATGGAGAATAAATATTGCAGAGCAAAAAAATAAATTAAAACCTGACCGTGTGAAATTAAATTAGCTCAGATTTTAACACAGGGAAATGAAAATAAAAGATAATGCCATTTTAGTTTATTTGGGAGGACTTAAAGTAGAAATGTAATTTCACCTCTAATAGTTTCTGTCATATGCTCTGGTGTTTTGTTTAATTAGCTGTGTTAACAGGAAACTAAATTTTGAATACTTACTGTATAAATTTGTACTGAAGGGGATGAATTAAGTTTGGGCAGCAATTCAAGCTGCTGAAGAAAAGCAATTTATAAGCACATTATTTAGGCTCTCAAATTTAGAATACAATGACTCTCAGTCCATGCTCAGGATCCAGAGAAGAACATACAGAAAGGATAGAGAGAAAAAAACAAACCTCCCTTTCTATTTAGCTGCAAGTTTTGCAAATAAAAAAAGTGTCTGTATTTTGTAATATTTATTAGGAGGTATATATTTCATAAGGAAGGCCACTCATTCAGGTAGGCTAAGTAACCATGGAAGTATGGGTTATTCTACTGATTTAAAAGGAATCAGATGTACTTACTGATATGTAATGATTGAGAAGATATTTTCCTTCCCACTGAAATCTCTGAATATCTTTTAATAAAAATTATTTAGTTGTTTATAATATTAGGTTAGGCTTTATAGGTAGGTCTTGAGAGGTTATGAATACTTGAAAAGTAGCTAATTGTTCACTATCCTAATGGAAATATTGTCATCTCTATTGTTATATCTACTAGAGGCCCTGTGCACAAAAATTTGTGCACTCGGGGGAAGGGAGGATCCCTCAGACCGGCCTGTGCCCTCTTGCAGTCTGGGACCCCTCGGGAGATAACGACCTGCTGGCTTAGGCCTGCTCCCGGGTGGCAGAGGGCAGGCCCAATCCCTAGGGGCAGCCCCTGGTCGGGCTCAGAGCAGAGCCGATTGGGGAGTTGGGGCGCCTTCCCCTGTCATGCACAGAGCAGGGCAGATTAGGAGGTTGCGATGCCACCCTCAGTCATGCTCAGGGTAGGGCCGATTGGGGGGTTGGGGCACCGCCCCGTCACACTCAAGGCAGGGTCGATGGGGAGGTTGCGGCGCCACCCCGTCACGCACAGAGCAGGGCCCATCAGGGGGGTTGGGGCTCCATACCCTGTCATGCACAGAGCAGGGTCAATCAGGGGGTTGGGGAGCTCCCCCCTGTCACTCACAGAGTAGGGCCGATAGGGGAATTGGGGCACCGCCCCCTGTCACACTCAGGGCAGGGCGGATCAGGGGGTTGGGGCGCCACCCTCTATCACCCACAGAGCAGGGCCGATCAGGTGGTTGGGGCGCCGCCACTCTCATACTCAGGGCAGGGCCAATGGGGAGGTTATGGCTCTACCCCGTCACACACAGAGCAGGGCCCGTGGGGAGTGGGGGGGGGTGGGGCGCCGCACCCTGTCACACACAGAGCTGCAGGGCGATCAGGGGGTTTGGGCGCTGCCCCCTGACACGCTGATCCCGGTGCTGGGAGGCCTCTCAGCTCCGCTGATCCCAGTGCTGGGAGGCATATTACCTTTTTACTATATAGAATAGAGGCCTGGTGCATGGGTGGGGCTGGCTGGTTTGCCCTGAAGGGTGTCCTGGATCAGCGTGGGGGTCCCCACTGGGGTGCCTGGCCAGTCTGGGTGAGGGGATGATGGCTGTTTGCAGCTGGTCACACACCCTTCAGGGTGGTGGTCCCCACGGGGGTGCCTGGCCAGTCTGGGTGAGGGGCTGAGGGCTGTTTTCAGGCTGGGACTGAAGCTCCCAACCGCTCCTTTTTTTCTTTTCTTTTTTTTTTTTATTCTGGGCCAGCTTTAGCTCTGAGGCCTCGGCTGCTGAAAACAGGTTTCTGGCCTATGTTTACCGTCTGTATTTGATACAATGTTGCGGTCCGGCTGGCTGAAGCTCCGCTGAGTAAAGCAGGTTTCTTGGGTTTTTTTAGCTTCTTTAATCGCAACATAGTTGCTTAGAGTTGCAGCTGAGAGGCCGGCAAGTCAGGCGGGGAACGTTGGAGTTCTCCGTCACTGAAGCAAGCAAGCCTCGCATCTGCTGCCAGGCTGCCGGCTGCCATCTTGGCTGCCAGTTAATTTGCATATCTTGGCCCTACTCTGTGAGTGACAGGGGGATTAGCCAATGGGAAGGGTAGCGGAGTGACACTAATTACCATTTTTCTCTTTTATTAGTGTAGATAGCCTGAAAGAAAAGAGACCTGTTTCTATTTAGCTTTAATTATCTTGCTATCTCATTGTTAGCACCTGGGATCCCATGTCTGTTGATCTGAGGAAGGTCATTTCACATTGTTTTTTGATATCTCACCTAGAATATGAGTTGAAAACAGAAAAAAAAACCCTAATAAAATAATATGGAGCACTTGACAGATTTGAAGAAAATTATAAAGATTAAATAACCATTTGACATGAGAATTAAAGAGATCATTTTAAGCCCTAGCTGGTTTGGCTCAGTGGATAGAGCGTTGGCCTGTGGACTGAAGGGTTCCAGGTTCGATTCTGGTCAAGGGCATGTACCTTGGTTATGGGCACATTCCCCGTAGGAGGGTGCAGGAGGCAGCTGATAGATGTTTCTAACTCTCTATCCCTCTCCCTCTCCCTTCCTCTCTGTGAAACATCAATAAAATATATTTTTTAAAAAAGAGATCATTTAAGATATACCAACAGCTGAAAAAGAAAAACAAAATCATCATGATGGATTTTGTCTCTATTTGACCATTCTGCCCAAGGGGGGACGGGGGTGGGAGGGAAGAAAAAACTTCTACTTTCCTTACTTTTTCTTGCCCAAATACTTGGCATAATTATCAGTGGCTTGATCAATTCTCACCATTTTAAACTGAACTCCTATTTTTCATTTATTTGCTTTTAATTTGATTTTCTTTATTGAGGATTACTTTTTGGTGTTAATTTTCTGCACTCTTAACTGAGTGGTCAATACAGATTTCTATCATGTAGGCGCAGTATTTCTGCTGTGGAACAGCTATCAGTGCTGGGTGACTGCCTGGCCTGGTTTACCTGGGACTGAGTGATTTTCCAAGACACTGGGTCTAGATGCTAAATATTGGGTGGTCTGGGACAGTTGCTCCCCCTACTGAGAAAGAGAAAGCATATGTGTAGGTTGTTGAAACATGAAATCAAACAGAAGCTAAGGTGCCCTTAAAAGTTTGTGCCTGTTTAACTGTACTTTCACCTGTCAGCCTATTTCTGATATAAAAATTCCATCTAAATTTTAGGATATTTCTAAGTGAAAATGTGAAGATTTAAATTTTGTCAACCTATAAGCAATGAGCAATAATTAAGAAGGAAAATGTTCTAAAACTGTCAGAACTGAACTGGTAGCCTCAGTGCTCTATGCAATACAAATTAGTTTGAAATCTTACTCTCGTGATTTTCAGACTGTTTCAAAGTCTTAGTGAATTCAGCCAAAACTATCTTTATAGACAGCATTCCTCTACTTGCCATCCTTTCCATATACTTTATTGCATTTACAATTTACTAGATATTTTATTACATATTTTATTAGCTCTCAAGAATGGGTTCATGTTGCCTGAGATTGAGGAAATCATTTCCTCTCCAGATTCCTTGACACCTCACTTTCCCATTTTCCTTTGAATCTTCAAGTATATCCTTCTAAAACTCCTTCTCAAGACACTTCGATGTTGGGATTTCCCAACCCTCTATCCCTTTCCTTTTCCTTCCTTTTCTTTCCCTACACTACCTGTCCTTTCCCTTCTCTACACCTTCTTTACTCATTTTTTTCCTCTTCTTAGAAAAGGTGATCTTAGATCATACTTAGGAGGCGACCCCAGTTTATAGCACTAGTCCAGATGTCTTTTCTTAGCCTCCCCCCCCCTCTCTCTCTCACACACACACACACACACACACACACACACACACACACACACACACTACTGGCCCTATGTAACCTCATTCATTCTTCAATATCAGTATGTCAAAATCTACATTTGGCATTATCCAACAACCCTTGCTACAAAGGTTCTTTTTTCCTGACTTGCCATTTCAGAGCATGACACCATCTTTTCCCAAAGTAAAAAAATGAGACTTTCCTTTCTCTCATACCCATCCAGTCTATAATTCGCATCAATTTTAAACTTTTTAAGCTCTATATGTCTTTCCATCAGTTTGCGCAGACTATCATCTTTGCTCACCTAGATTACTGCGATGAGCTACAATTTGTCCTCCTGTTGATGAATGGCCTTGTCCTTTCTTCAATAAATTCTATATACTACAGCTAGCTGCTTTCTAAACAATGAATCTTATGTCATTCCCAAACTAGAAATCCTCCAAGGTTGAAGTACAAATTCCTTAGCATAAAGTACCCAGACTTTCATGATCTGTCACCTATTCACCTGTCCAGTCCTTTTCCTGAATCCTCATCAACTCCCTCACCACCCCTCCCAGTCTTCAGATGTCTGGTCTGACTAGGGTAAGCTGCTTCTAACTCCTTGGCAGATATTTGGGTGTGCCATATCTCTTCCAGGAGTACCTTGCCTGCCTGGCTAATACTTTTCATCTTTCAAGGTCCATCTCATGCATCACATTCCCAAGGGGGTGTATTACTTTTCTCTATTATGTAATAAAGAAACTGTGCATGCCTCCTACATAGACATTTGTCTCAGTTTACAATAACTTTTGTTAACTCATTTGTCTCCCTCAATAAACTAGAAACTCCTTGTGAACACAGATATGAACTGTTTATTTTTGTGCTTTCAGCTTCTAGCACTGAAGTAGTGCATACTAGGTGTTTGGAAAAAGTTAAATCAATATCTGGAATGTGAACCATAAAAGCAAAGACTCAACATGACTTTTTAAGATGACTAATACAGACTTACGCCATTCTATGGAAATCCTAAGGAAAATCCTGCTTTTCTTCTTATTCTATCAAGAATCAAGACAATATTCTCAGTCTTCAAATTTAAAATGGTAAACTTGGCATAATACAACTTGTCTTGTAAGATTGTTATAAAAATTAGAAACGATGCATGTCAGATAACTCATAGTAAATGTTGGGTTATTATAATTGTGGTAGCAGCAACAGCAGTTTAGTGTCCCAACAGCAGCAGCAGCAGCTGTAATTCTGCCACAAAACTGAATTCTTCTGCTTTTTGAATGGAATCTGTGGGAGAGTATAAGAAATATGAAACTCCTTGAGTGCAGGTGAGACCATATTGTAAAACTTGTATTATAATAAGAGCACCAAGCTGTAGGTCTATCATAATAAAGGATCTGGATTCATACTTAGATTTTTTCATGTCCAAAATGATTATAGTCTTATATTGTTATTCTCAAAGTAGAGCACACGTACTGCCAGGACTATATCAACAAGTGTAAAGAGAATGGGAACCCAGGAGATTGATTTGTTTTTGATCCTTGGATTATCAATTCTCCCTGAAGACTAACTTAAAAATATCTTATGGGTAATCATAACATTATATTACCATCCAGAAGAATGCCAAATGTGAATGAATGGTTATGATATTCAAATTAGCTTTATGTTTACCTAAGTTTTTTCAAGCTAAGCTCATCAATCCTCTTCTTTCTAAACCTTGGCCTATGCGTTTACACTCTGCTTATAATAGTAATAATTGCCTTTAAGTGATTGCAAGCAAGGCATATTTTACTTTAGTATTCAACATGTCGTATTCATAGATTTAAAAAGGAGCAAAATAGCATGAAAATAGAAATGAAAGGATATGAGACATCAGAGGGAAAAGCAGCTACTCACAGGTAGTTCACTGGAGAATTGCTGATGAATAGCATTTGAATTTGATCTTGAAGGATGAGAAGAGAAACCTTGAGGAGCAGACACCAAAATGGGACTATTCATGCTTGAGATTGACTGGGGGAAATATGAAGAGTAAAGAGTGAAGATGCAAAATCAGACTTGATGAGTGCCTCCACCTTTTCGTAGGAGAGAGGAAGAGCTCCAGACAACAGCTTAGTTCTGAGGAAGTCTCAGGCAGGATGGCTGTTCTCCAACTAATGTTGCCTATTTGAGAAATACTGCATAGGGCAGGAATGGGCTAGTACTTATAACCTGTTGTGCTCAGTCACTGGCCAGGATGGCCCAGCGGAAGTGTGGCCTCAGCATCCACAGGGCTGGCTGCTACAGGCTAGGGGTTAACTCTGCCCCCTGTAGCAGGTTCTCTTAAAGAGAGATGAATAGCACACCTCCATGGCTACCGTAGGAAATAAAGGTAATCAGGTACAGAGAAAGATATCTACAACAAATGGCAAGACCAGATTGTGTGGACTATAGCATACATGACAGATAATGATGGTAATAAATTTGAAAAGATAGCCTGGACCTAAACTTGAAAAATCTTGACTGATAAAATGGAGAGCTTAGATTTAATAATCTTTCATAATAGTGATTCATTTAAGTTTATTTTTTAACATAAGGGTAATGCTGTCTGTCAGATTATCTTGTAGAAGAATATTGAAGAAATTTACATCATTGATTTTATGTAGGAGGGGGATTTTAGGTAACAGTTTTGGTTTATGTGTAGAGCACAGGGCCTAGAGAGAAGACTTAAATTACCCAGTAAAGTGAGAATTGAAGTTGTGATGCTGAATGACATTGCCTAGAGAGAGCAAAAGAGAAGAAAATTACCAAGAAAATATCCTTTAAGTACAGGTGTTTAATTATGAGAAATTACAATTAATGCATTGAGAAATCTTATCTCTTACCCTATTTCCAAAAACTGTATATTGAACTTTTAAAATAAACACAACTTTCCCCCTGTAATACTAGTATATAAAGTTAAATTTTCATTTAGAATTTTTCCTCAAATGAGACATATGAGGAAAATGATATTTTAGCACAAGTCATTATAAAATTATTAAATAAAATCATTAAATAACAACTGAACAAATACATTTATTTCTATTTCATACCTCCTCTTAAGATAATAATGGCACAAATAAATCCAAATAAACAAGTGATCCAGTACAGCTTTATAACTGAATTGACAATATATGCATAATGATGCATATCTGTATGGTGCCTTTAATAAAATAAATCGTTATCAATTAATGCTATTCAAGTGCATACCAGGTATGTAGAATGTAAAAAATGTTAGTGAGAAAATATCTTATTCATTGGTTCTGATTTTCCTCAGCACTTACCTATACCACACACGTTTCCACATTTAAAACATGCTGCTTTCTCCCCACATCATCCGTCCCTCTATGTTTGTTTCAATTCTTCCTCCTCTTTTTACATTCTTTGTGTTTTCCTTTGCTTGTTCCTTCCATTCCCATCCTGTTCTTACAGTCTCTGAGCAATCCAGACCCACAGAACTATAGTTTTATTCATCAAGAAAGCCCTAATTGAGACACCTTTTTAAGGTAAATTCATTCAGTTTGGGAGGCTACTCTTGCCTAATAAATAAAAAATTTCTCAGCAGACCTTGGCCAAATTCTGAAATATGATGGGCAAAACAAACACTCAAAAGACCTGAGGCTTACAATGAGGTCAGTAAACTTGAGAAGCTGATGATGAGCAACAAACTGGCCAAACTCCAGACCAAACAGTGGGGGTGTAAGGTAAATAACTTCCATCTGCCTGTGGAATGCAGGTTTCACCAGCTGAAAGGGGTATTGTGGCATGTTGTGAAGCTACAGCAACCATGTTTATTGCTATAGGGTTGAACCACTTTGAAAAATCTATTTTACTTCTTAGAAAATCAAATCTAACACCTTTACCTGCAGAGAGGAAGGGTTACAGGAATAGTTAAAGTGGATTTTTTCTTTGAATAATGCGGGCCTGATACTTAATTCCTTGGTTGGCTTGAGATGGGCAGTAAAAAACCATTCAATATGCATAGACTGTTAACGATAGCTGTGAAATGTGATTGTATTAATATTGGAAGTATTACTATGCTTTGAGATGATTGCTAAAATTGTTTTAAAAGTCTTCATGTTTAACTGAAATGCTCTTTATGTTTTCTGATGTGGAGTTTGTTACCACTGTTATTACTGTTTTGTTAGGGATTTTGCTGTCATTGCATTAGCAGTTAATACAAAGGAAGGTTTCAGAAACCTTTAAGTGTTGGTAAACCCTTTAATTGTTTAACTACATTTTAATGTCTACATAAACAAGTAATATAGTGATGTAGCATGCAAACTCAAGACAGGCTGGCTGTGCTTGACTACTCATTCAAATTATTCACTAAATGATCTTTTTATAAATTCTTCATTTATAAGATATGAATAATAATAATGATGATGACATATACAGACATTCATACCAAATAGTGCTCTTGTGAAGGCTCACTGAGTTAATAAATATAATCTTAAAAAAATTCTTGGCACACTGCCGTAGCCGGTTTGGCTCAGTGGATAGAGTGTCGGCCTGCGGACTGAAATGTCCCACGGTCGATTCCGGTCAAGGGGATGTACCTTGGTTGCGGGCACATCCCCAGTGGGGGTGTGAGGAGGCAGCTGGTTGATGTTTCTCTCTCATCGATGTTTCTGACTCTCTATCCCTCTCCCTGTAAAAAATCAATAAAATATATTTTAAAAAAGTTCTTGGCACAATATGAGTATTTAAAATGTTAATTTTTAGTTTCTTGTATAAATTTTCCAAGATAAAAATGATTATCTTGTTCTCCAGACAGATTTAGTATTAATGGCTACATCAAAGGATTAAGGTTTGGAAAACTTAGCTTCCTCAATGAAACTCATAGACACAGACAACAGCATGGTGGTTACCAGAGAGAAGGGGATGGGGGAATAGTGAAGAGTAAAAGGGGCCAGCTATATGGTGACAGAAGATGATGTGACTTTGGGTGGTGGACACACAATGCAATATACAGATGATGTATCATAGAAATGTACACCTGAACCTATATGACCCTATGAACCAATATTACTCAATTAAATTTAATTTAAAAAAAGAAAGATAATATAGCCATAGTCTCTATTTCTACAAATATCAAGGCTGCAGAAGTGGCATGCCTTCAAAACACAGTCCCACTTTCAAGGGAGTTTATGGCTCTGGGTGGACATTGACAATACTTTCATTTTCTATAGTGTAGGGGTTGGTTCGTTGTAGAAAGCATCAACACTTTTACTGTTTTAGTCAAACAACTTGTCAATTGGTAAAAATTGCAGCGAACCAGTTATATACACAGCTGAGACCTCAGTTGTTCACAGATGTCACCTCATCCTTTGTTTCTATGGCCTATGCATATAAACCTTGTGCCTATCAATGTAAATAGGCAGGGCATATTCTGTAATGTAGCTGAGGAAATGAGATAAGCATGAGACTAAGGAGAGGAAAGCAAAAGGACAAAAGGATATCTATAATAATAAAAGGCTAATATGCTAGTTAGACTGGATGTCATTCGGGATGAAGCTGGGGCTGGAGGGAAGACTGGATCCCGGATTCGGGTGGCCAGAGCAAAGTCCGGGTCTCGAGGGAAGCCAGTGCCAGCAGCTGGGGGAAGGAAGGCTTACTCTTGCACGAGTTTTGTGCATCTGATTTCTAATAGAATTTATATTATTCTTATTTAAGTTTTAAAATAAGTCTCAAATATGACACTGACGATCTATTTTAGCGATTATGTGACAGTAGTTTGTTGATTTGGAAATCTTTAGGGCCTAACAATAGAAACTTTATTCCAAAATAACATAGTATTAGTGGCAAAGTGTGTGTGCTACACACATTCAGCTGTATGTATGGTGTCTTATAAACAATGAAAAAAGCCCTGGCTTAGTAGACAGAAGGAAGGTTAGGAGCACTGTAAGCTGGTTATCTAACTTAGGTAGTGTTAATAATGAATGTAGGTATATAACTCTTACTTTATTAACATGAGTATGCAAGAAAGGTCACAGTCATTTTTATTTTTTAACATTTCTTTAAGTCTGATCTGACCTAATATTTTCCCAGGCAGATAGACAATTTTATCAGCCATTTTGAAGACTCCTGACTATGCCCTTACCCAAGGGTGTGTAAAAACCCTAAATATCTCTGCAGCAAAGGATGTGTGAGAGAGGTCGTTCCTCGCTCTGGTCTTCACTTGCCTGCATGTTCTTTCAAGTTCAATAGCTCCTGAAGTTCTAGTCATTGCTTGGGTTTCATTAGATCAATCATCAGAGAAGATGCTGTAAAGGTCATTAAAACTTACCATTGGAGCCTAGCTGGTTTGACTCAGTGGATAGAGCATCGGCCTGTGGACTGAAGGGTCTTAGGTTTGATACTACCCAAAGCAATCTATAGATTCAATGCAATCCCTATTAAAATACCAATGGCATATTTCACAGACCTAGAACAAACCATCCAAAAAATCATATGGAATAAAAAGACTCCAAATAGCTGCAGCAATCCTGAGAAAGAAGAACAAAGTTGGAGGGATCACAATACCAGATATCAAGCTATATTACAAACTCACGGTTCTCAAAACTGCCTGGTACTGGCATAAGAATAGACATATAGACCAATGAAACAGAACAGAGAACCCAGAAATCAACCTAAGTGATTATGCTCAATTAATATTTGACAAAGGAGGCAAGAGCATACAATGGACTCAAGACAGTCTCTTCAATAAATGGTGCTGGGAAAATTGGACAGATATATGCAAAAAAATGAAACTGGACCACCAACTTACACTATACACAAAAATAAACTCAAAATGGATAAAGGACTTAAACATAAGATAGGAAACCATAAAAATATTAGAAGAATCCCCAGGCAGCAAAATATCAGACATATGTTATAGCAATATTTTTACCAATACAGTTCCTAGGGCAATGGAAACTAAGGAGAAAATAAAGAAATGGGGCTGAATCAAAATAAAAAGCTTCTGCACAGCAAAATAAACCAAAAGAAAGCCCACTGCATGGGAGAACATATTTGCCAATGTTTACTCCTACAAGGGTCTAATCTCCAAAATTTATAGGAAACTCATACATCTTAACAATAGGAGGATAAACAACCCAATCAAAAAATGGGCAAAAGACCTAAACAGACACTTTTTGAAAGTGGACATACAGAAGGCCAAGAGACATAAGAAAAAAATGCTCAAAGTAACTAATCATTTGAGAGATGCAAATGAAAATGACAATGAGGTACCATATCATACCTGTCAGAATGGCAATCATTAACAAATCAACAAACAACAAGTGCTGGCAAAGATATGGAGAAAAAGGAACACTTGTGCACTGCTGGTGGGAATGCAGGCTGGTGCAGCCACTGTGGAGAACAATATGGAGTTAACTCAAAAAATTAAAAGTGAACTCCCATTTGACCCAGTAATCCCACTTCTAGGAATATATCCCAATAAATCAGAAACATCAATCAGAAATGACATATGCACCCCTATGTTCATAGCAGCACAATTTATAATAGGTAAGATTTGGAAACAGCCTAAGTGCCCATCAGCAGATGAGTGATTAAAAAACAGTGGTACATCTACACAATGGAATACCAAGCTGCTGTAAAAAAGAAAGAACTCTTACCATTTGCAAGAGCATGGATGGAATTGAAGAGCGTTATGCTAAGTGAAATAAGCCAGTTGGAGAAAGATAAGTATCACATGATCTCACTCATTTGTGGAATATGATGAACAAATTAAACTGTTGAACAATAGATACAGAAACAGGGAAGCATTGAACACTGTCAAATCTGAGGGGGAAGCAGTTGAGGAACGAGGGGAAGAGATCAACCAAAGTAACTTGTATGCATGCATATAAGCATAATAATCAATGGACACAGACACTAGGGTGGGGGGTGAGCGTGGCTGGGGAGAGGTCAATGGGGGAAAAAGGAGATATATGCAATACTTTAAAAAATGAAGAATTAAAAAGAAAGGACAATAGCCCAAACACTCTGGCATGGTGGCAGAAGAAATATAGCAGATTCTGAATTCAGACCCATTAAAAATATAAAAATAGATTTACTAATTGGAAATAATGCATGCCATGAAGCCCTTGCTGATTATAGTATATAGAATATCTAAAGTATAAATAATTATACCAACAATTCTCAAATGAGGTACACTGTAATTTGCTTGTGATCTAGTGGCAATTAGAGATTCCAACACATTCCAGGAGAAAATGACTTTCAGGATATTATAATAAGGTTATCGCCTCATTATAACTTACCTAGTCTATATTCAACTTCCAACCAGGTTTTAGGTATATAGCAGTGCTCCCTAATTCCATTTCAGTTACCTGCAGTCAACTGTGGTCAGGAAATATTAAATAGAAAATCTCAGAAAAAACAATTCATAAGTTTTAAATTGTGCACCATTCTGAGTAGCATGATGAAATTTCATGCTGTCCCACTCTGTCCTTCCCAGAACAAAAGTCACCCCTTTGTAGAGTCATCCAGACAGTTACCTGTTAGTCACTTAGTAGCCACCTGAGTTATCAGATTGACTACTGGGTTATTGCAGTGCTTGTGTTCAAGTCACCCTTATTTACTTAATCATGGCCCCAAGGCAGCCATAAAGCACTTGTATGCATATCACCAAAAGGTTAATAGTAACCTAATACTTCACCAAAATGGCTAAGTCATTCACTTCACTTCATCTTATCACATAACCATTTCATCATCTCACATCAGCACAAAAAGCAGAAAGGTTAATACAGTGCAATAAGATATCTTGAGAGAGTGAGCACATTCACATAACTTTTATTACAGTATCTATATATAAAAAACACTAATATGCAAATAGACTGAACGGTGGAACAACCAAACAAACAGTCGCCAGGACATGCGCTGACCACCAGGGGGTGAACACAGAACATTATGGACATCTGTCTCAGGTGGCAGAGCGTGGAACATGGCGGGCATCGGCCATAGTGGGATGGTGGTGCAGGTGAGTGGGGGTGCCAGACCAAGGCGGGGTGCAGGTCACTGTCATTAGGTCAAGCCCCTGCTGGTAACTGAAAATTCTTTGCTCCCACGCACCATGGTCCTGCCCGGTGCTCACAACCACAGCCAGCACCGGAGCTGCCACTCGCACCTGCTTCTGGTGCCTGGCGCCGGTCCAGATTGCTCAGTGCTATCAGTGGGTGCAAGCAGCAGCTGCCAGCCCCAATAGCCCCTGAGGGCTTCTCCCACCTCCCTCTGCTCCTGAGGGTCGATCCGCTCCTCAGGAGCAGAGGGAGGTGGGAGAAGCCACTTGCACCCACTGACGGTGCCCCCAGCCCTGCTCACACCCGCTGCTGGTGCTGGCCCCAATCGCTCCTGCCGTCAGCAGGTGCAAGGGGGCTGGAGCTGTCAGCATGTGGGACTGGCAGTGGTGGGAGTAGGGCTGCTGGCAGACAGGGGACCAGGGGCTACTGTGGGAGGGTCCGGGTCAGGGCCTGGAGCAGGGGTGGGCAAACTTTTTGACTCGAGGGCCACAATGGGTTCTTAAACTGGACCGGAGGGCCGGAACAAAAGCATGGATGGAGTGTTTGTGTGAACTAATATAAATTCAAAGTAAACATCATTACATAAAAGGGTACGGTCTTTTTTTTTTTAGTTTTATTCATTTCAAACGGGCCGGATCCGGCCCGCAGGCCGTAGTTTGCCCACGGCTGGTCTAACTCATTGAAAAGGTGAAGGGATTAAGCAAAAACAAACAAAAAATCTCATAGACATAGACAATTGTGTGGCGATTGTCAGAGGGTAAGAAGGATGAGGGGAGGTAGAGGAGGGTAAAGGGGTAATAAATGGTGATGGAAGGAGATTTGATTTGAGGTGGTGAATACACATAATATACAGATGATGTATTATAGAATTGGATACTTGAAACCTACATAATTTTATTAACGAATGTCACCCAATAAATTCAATAAAAAAGAAAAATAACTCAGTATGGAGAAAAAAAAAGAAATATGTCTACATCTAGGGAATCAAAGACCTCAGGCAGAAAAATACTTGATTGCTTAAAAAAAAATTACCCTGCTCTTCAAAATGATTATTTTCTTATTTTGCTATTCAGGGGACTACTAATTTTCTACATCTATATTTTTAGTTGCATTTTAAAATGAACTGAGTAAAGTTATCAAATTTTAAGTCTCTTTTCTATTTTTATTTTTTAATTTTCTTGCCTGTAGCCAAGTTGAAAACATTTAAATTTTCTTATGAATTTGATATTATTATTTATACTAACATTTTCTGTTCTGCTGATGTTTATTTTTTATCTCTGGCATATTTTTTAAATAACATATAACCATATACATATGAGAATAGCAATGCCCTCAAGATATTGTATGTTTTATTCCTCCCATGTATCTGCCACAGTCTTTCACAACAAAAGCTTTTATTTCCTCTCTACCCATCCTTATTCAGGTCTTGTACTTTCAAGAGATAGTAAGAACGTTGTGGTTCTATCCCATTTTTAAAAAATTATTTATTGCCTTTCAGAGAGAGAGGAAGAGAGAAACATTGATTTGTTCCATATAGTTGTGCTCTCATTGGTAGAATATTTTTTTAAAATCATCTCTATAAATTTATTTTCTTTGCATAAACACTCTTTTTCTGTTCCCACTCATTCTGCCTCTTCAAAGTTGTGGTGGACACATTAGGGGTTGAGGCCTGTTTGACCACTTGCTTACACTATACACAAGAATAAAATAAAAATGGATTAAAGACTTAAAAATGTTAGACTTGAAACCATAAATAACCTAGAAAAAACATAGGTAGTAAAATATTGGACATTTCTCAAAGCAATATTTTTATGATATAAGAAAAAAATAAACAAATGGGACTACATCAAACTAAAAAGTTTTTGCACAGCAAAGGAAACCATTAATAAAATTAAAAGACAGCCCACTAAATGGGAGAATATATATCCAATGATATATCTAACAAAGAGTTAATATCCAAAATTTATAAAGAACTTAAACACACAAGAAAGTCCAATTAAAAAAATGGGTAAAGGATGTGAATAGACAATTCTACCAAGAGGACATACAGATGTCCAACAGACATATGAAAAGATGCCAATTTGCTAATCATTAGAGAAATGAAAATTAAAACCACAATGTCTGAATGGCTATCATCACTAAATAAACAAACAAGTGCTGGCAAGGATGTGGAGAAAAGGAAACCCTACTGTACTGTAGGTGGGAATGCTGATTGGTGCAGCCACTGTGAAAACAAATATGTAGTTACCTAAAAAACTTATGAACCAGCAATTCCACTTCTAGTAATTTATCAGAAGAAACCCAAAACACCAACTCAAAAGAATATATGCACCCCTATGTTCATTGCAGTGTTATATACAAGATTTGGAAGCAGCCCAATTATCTATCAGTAGATGAGTGGATAAAAAAGCTGTGGTACATTTACAAAATAGAATATTAGTTGGTCATAAAAATGAAAATCTTACCTTTTGTGACAGTATGGATGGACCTGGAGAGCATCATGCTAAATAAATTAAACAGGTCAGAGGCAGACAAGTACCATATGATTTCACTTATATGTGGAAACTAAAGAAGAAAATAAATAAAACTGATACAGATTCATAGATACAGAGAAGAAACTGATTATTGCCAGAGGGTAGGAAGTTTGGGGAGCTGGATGAAAAAGGTGAAGGACTTAAGAAGTACAAATTGGTAGTTCTAAAACAGTCATGTGGATGTAAAGTACAGCATAATTTTGTAATAACTATGTATGGTGCCAGGTTGGTACAGGAAATATCAAGAGGATATAATATTACTGAATATAAATTGTAATAAAAATAAAGATATTTATTCTAAATAAAATAATATTTATATGTACTATTAGAGTTTTCCTTTTTCACATATGCAGCCATTTTTGAAGTTGTATTAACTCTTTTTCATTTTGTAGGAGAAAAGTACTGAAGCATTGTCCTCAGACTTATCTAGGTTTGAATCCTAGTCCCACCATTGTATGAACTTGACATACAACACTTCTGAGCCTATTTCCTCAGTGAGATAATTCAGATATTACTAACTACTGAAATTGGTATAGTACAGTGATGGCGAACCTATGACACACGTGTCAGAGGTGACACGCGAACTCATTTTTTTGGTTGATTTTTCTTTGTTAAATGGCATTTAAATATAAAAAATAAATATCAAAAATATAAATCTTTGTTTTACTATGGTTGCAAATATCAAAACATTTCTATATGTGACACAGCACCAGAGTTAAGTTAGGGTTATTCAAAATGCTGACACGCCAAGCTCAAAAGGTTTGTCATCACTGGTATAGTAAGTCACAGCACCAAATATATCTTGGTTATTTAGAAATAGTACCTATTATGATAATGGCTTATACATTCCACATTAGAAAGTCTTTTAAGGACCACTGTTTAAGGCACAGAGGATATAGTCAACTTCATAGAATCCTAGTGTTTGTGGAGATTATAGTCCCTTAAATTGTTGGTATTCAGGTTGAGTGGAGCCAGTGAAAATAGACAGGAGTTTGTTGCAAGATTGTGGGTTATCCCCTTAGCTTTCTTATGTTTCCTGACAAAGTGCCCTAATAAGATCATATAATCCCAACCTCTCTCACCTTATAACATCAACATTAAGTGATGGCATAGTCCTTCTCCTGAATAGAGAAATCCTTAGGGTGGGAGGGAAAGTAACATGCAGCTATCAGTGGAACAGCAGGTTATTATCTTGGCATAGAGTGGTTCTTATTGTTGTTGTCCTTGTAGTTGTTGTTTTCTAACTGTCTTGCCTGTTTTTGCTTAAGGTTATACCACACTGACACTCTGCTTTGGAAAAAATAGATATTTTCAACAACTGTACCATTTTGTATAAGTAAATAATCATCTCCCTACGCCTGTTGGCTTGGTAGGGCAATAGAGCCAAAGCTGTTTCCTCTCATTGACTATTAGTACACAGCTCAATCTGATGTTTTTTTCTTCCATAGCAGAAGGGTAAGTGTGCAAAGAGCTGGAAAGTGTGTGTCTCTGACAAGTAGAAAAGCAGGAGTTTAAATGCACAATGTCCAAAAGGAAGCTTCACTCATCTCATTATAACTGATTGAAATTGTATGAAATTTTATTTAGTGAAGATTTTTATTAAATTACTGGGTAAGTATGGGGCTAAGTAGTACATGTGTGTAATTTTTGAGTAAATGAAACATAAGTACACAAGGAAAGGTTTGATAATCATTACATTATTAACTGTTTTTAATAAACGTAATGATCTTTCTTTTATGTAAATTCAGATTTACATACGCTTTAAGATCTTGAGATTCAAAAGTCTCATATTTCTATAATTACTAAATTAAAAGCTCACAACTCACATATTAAATTTTTCCCCATGAATTGTGTTATTCTTTTTTTAAAAAAATTTTTAAACTATCTTTTTGTTATGAATTTTCTGGGAGCATACTCTAACAATAAACTTGCATAATATTTATAATGAGATTATAAAAGTAAAGTAACATAAACACACGACATATTTCTTTTCTTAAATTACTTCAAATTAATTTCATACGGATATTTTCCCCCCAAATGTGGAACTTTTAAGGCTCAGAAACAATTGAAAATCATCAGCTTTAGTTTCTCACTTCATTTATACATCAACTTCATGCTTTTTGGGGGGGGTCAAAATCTGTGTATGAACTTTATCATACAAATTTACGTCTTTTTTTTACTTCAAAAGATTAATTGAAAATGAAATTCTATATCCCAATCGTACCTGGACAATAATCATAATTTGCCATGATGAAAAGGAAAGCATAAAATAAATATAATTTACAATATTAAATTCCAGCCAAATACCATTTCTTATTCAAAGGTCCTGAACCTGAGGTTTGTTCACCTTTCACTTAAAAAGGAAGATTAGTGGGAATTTGAGGGAGTAAAAGATAATCTCGCACCAAGTGAGATTCTCTCTTTGTAATAATTAGAAATGCTAAAGAAGAACTGAAAGGGACTGACATTATGAAAGTATGTATCTGTATTACTTAAACTTGATGCACTTGCTACTTACAAACATTTCAAACATTTCTTATGTTATGTCTCCCATACTTTGGGACCCACTGGTATAAGCCAGCTGAAGCAAAGTAAGTGAGAACTAGTGCCTTCTAAAACACCTCCAGCCCTGGCCGGTGTTCTCAATGGTTAGACATCAGCCAACATACCAAGGGCTGCGGGCTTGATTTCCAGTGATGGGCAAATACCTGGGTTGCAGGTTTGTTCCCTGCTCCCCGGTGGGGGTGTGTGTGGGAGGCAGCCCATCAATGTTCTCTCTCACATCGATGTTTCTCTCTCTGTCTCCCCTCTCTATCTCCCTTACTCCCTAAAATCAATAGGAAAAAAATATCCTCAGATGAGGATTAACAAAAAAAGATCTCCAGAATTGGGGATTTCACAATTTTGTTCGTAATGCTTTACAGACTGTACATCCCAGTAAAATCTCAGACCAACTTTACACTATTGACCCAGTATAATCATTAATCACACTCCCTTTTACTCTGCAGTGTGTCCTGATTCAGGACAATCCACTATATAGTCACCAGATAGATTGTTCACCTGTCCATCATTTTCTGAGCACCTACTCTGGGCCTGGCTCTGTGATAATGACTGGAAATAAAAGGTGAGTAGGATAGTTCCCAATTCCCAGTGACTCAGGAATGGAAGGTCAGGGCAAGGAGGGGAAGGGAACCACTTAATGAAAATACAAAGTGATCAGAGTCACACATGGGGCTACGCCATATGCTGTTGGGGATCACAGGAAAGGAGGACAGAGGAATTAAAGGAACATCAGGTTCCTCGGGGAAAAGGGCAAGAAGATCAGCTGATCAATGATGCCAGACAACGAATCACTGCACAGAGGCAGGTAGGTCTTTCCCTTTAAAAACAATGTATTCATTTCATTTGCAATTCTACGTGTCTAGGGAATAGGTGTGGAAAGGGTTAAGGTGGGAAAAAAACAGTTTCCAACTCATATTTTTCTCAGTGGTTATAAGAAAACCTGCCTTGCCTGGTGAATCTCATATGTACAGATAGATAAAAATGTTTGCAGAGAAAGGATATTCTCCACAATTTACTAGTTTTAAAACATAAAATCAGATCATGTTGCTTCCTTGCTTAAACCCTTCATGGGTTGATTACTGTTCTCAGAATAAACTGCACACTCCTTCCCATGGCTCACAAGCTCTGCCCACAAGCAGCCACAACTCCTGCTGTTCTCACACTAGCTCACTCCGCTTTGGCAGCCTTGAAAAAAGCCACTACGTTCTTTCCCACTTGAGGTCTTTTTTGAACATTGCTCTTCCCTCTGCACTATTCCCCCAGTAATGTAAAAGTCTGACTTAAATGAAGGGAAAGCCCACCTGACAATGACAGCACAAAGAGAGCAAAGGCAGAGGTGACTCTTGCTGAGGTCATAGAGCACCAGGCAATCAACTGCATGAGAATGGAGACCTCTGCCTGCTTTGCCCTCTGCTGCCTGGAGCCCGTCCAGCATGCTGGGTGCTGGCCATTTTTTTTTCCGCGGAACCACATTTGTTACTGTTTGAGTTCCCTCATAAAGTCCCAGTACTACATCACTACACGATTCTCAAACTACAGGATGCACAGCCCCAGTTCTGTGCAGAGGATGAAAAACAGAGTGTCCAATACATCTTTCTAGAACATCAAGTTTATTACAAAACTTGAAAGAATTAAATACTTTAAGAAGAACCCTCACAAATATGGGCGCAAAAGGAGAGCAGGAGAGGGAGAAGGGCCGTGGAAAAACAGTCTAGTCTCTGAAGTTTCATTCAGGAGGGGCCTAGAGGTGGACTCACAGGGAGGGTAGCTTCTCCTCTTGACCCCCAGGGGGCTCTAGGGAGTCCTCCAAGCTCAGCAGGTATTTTGGATAAGATGCTTCTGAAGGTCACGGAGATGCCGGCTATCCTCCTGATGCCAACCTCATACAAGGAACACTTTGGCATTTTGCATGCCTCCACCAGGTCCTTTTCCCTTGCATACAAGGGCATTTATTTCTGGTACCACTCTAACCTCCAGCTGTATGCATCCAGCTTCTGGCCAACCACAATATTAAGACATTAGATTGGCTTGATTTTTGTCCTTTATTTAGAGGATGGTATGCAGCAAAGGAATCTTGAGAGATAACTGAAGATCCTCCTAGCCACCCTCTGCCAGCCCTGGCTGTGGCCAGAGGAAGGGGCTGTGGTCCCAATACCTCTGCTGGTGTAGTTGCTGTGGGTGGTAGGGGACCCCCAAGGGCCATGCTGAAGGACTGGCCTGGGGGTGGCCATTCTTGACTTTGGTCGTGGTAAGGGCATGGCCATCCTTGCTTCCACACGGGTGGGGGGAGTGTGCTTCCTTAACTGCATGCTGGTGGGGGGAGTGGGCTTCCTTGTATCCATGCTGGTGGGGGGAGTGGGCTTCCTTATATCCATGCTGGGGGGGGAAGTGGGCTTCCTTGTATCCATACTGGTGGGGGGAGTGGGCTTCCTTGTGCCCAGGCTGGTGGGGGGGGTGGGCTGCCTCACTTCCACAATGGCTGGAGGAATGGTTGTCCTCGCTCCCACGCCGTCTTGGGAAGTGTGCTGCCTTGCTTCCAGGCCGACTGGAGGAGTGTGCGGCCCTGCTTCCACACTGACTAGAGGAGTGGGCGGCCTCGCTTCCACACTGGCTAGAGGAATGGCTGTCCTTGCTCCCACACTGACTAGAGAAATGGTTGTTCTTACTCCCATGATGGCGTGGGGAGTGGGCTGCCTCGCTTCCACACTGGCTGGAGGAACAGCTGTCCTCGCTCCGACACTGACTAGAGAACTGGTTGTTCTTACTCCCATGCTGGCGTGGGGAGTGGGCTGCCTCGCTTCCACATTGGCTACAGGAACAGTTGTCCTTGCTCCAATGATGGTTTGGGGAGTGGGCTGCCTCACTTCCAGGCCAGGTGGAGGAGTGTGCTGACCTGCTTCCACACTGACTAGAGGAGTGGGCTGTCTTGCTTCCATCCTGGCTGGAGAAATGGTTGTTCTTACTTCCATGATGGCCTGGGGAATGGGCTGCCTTGCTTCCAGGCCAGCTGGAGAAGTGTGCTGCCCTGCTTCCACACTGACTGGAGGAACGGCTGTCCTTGCTCCCACACTGGCTGGAGAAATGGTTGTTCTTACTCCCATGATGACTTGGGGGGTGGGCTGCCTCGCTTCCAGGCCGGCAGGAGGAACAGTTGTCCTTGCTCCCACGCTGGTGTGTGGAGTGGGCTGCCTCGCTTCCATATTGACTGGAGGAATGGTTGTCCTCGCTCCCACCCCGTCTTGGGAAGTGTGCTGCCTCGCTTCCAGGCCGACTGGAGGAGTGTGCTGCCCTGCTTCCACACTGGCTGGAGAAACAGCTGTCCTTGCTCCCACACTGGCTTCAGAAATGGTTGTTCTTACTCCCATGATGGCTTGGGGAGTGGGCTGCCTCGCTTCCACACTGGCTGGAGGAATGGCTGTCCTTGCTCCCACACTGGCTTGAGAAATGGTTGTTCTTACTCCCATGATGGCCTGGGGAATGGGCTGCCTCGCTTCCAGGCCAGCTGGAGGAGTGTGCTGCCCTGCTTCCACACCTACTAGAGGAGTGGGCTGTCTCGCTTCCACACTGGCTGGAAAAAAGGTTGTCCTTTCTCCCACACTGGCTGGAGAAATGGTTGTTCTCACTCCCATGATGGCCTGGGGAATGGGCTGCCTCGCTTCCACACTGGCTGGAGGAACGGTTGTCCTTGCTCCCATGCTCGTGTGGGGAGTGGGCTGCCTCGCTTCCAGGCTGGCTGGAGGAACGGTTGTCCTTGCTCCTATGCTGGCTTGAGGAGTGGGCTGCCTTTCTTCCATCCTGGCTGGAGGAACGGTTGTTCTTACTCCCATGATGGCTTGGGGAGTGGGCTGCCTCGCTTCCAGGCTGGCTGGAGGAATGGCTGTCCTTGCTCCCACACCGGCTTGGGGAGTGGGCTGCCTTGCTTCCACATTGGCAGGAGGAATGGCTGTCCTTGCTCCTATGCTAGCATGGGGAGTAGGCTGCCTCGCTCCCACAATGGCTGGAGGAACGGCTGTCCTTGCTCCCACACTGGCTTGAGAAATGGTTGTTCTTACTCCCATGATGGCTTGGGGAGTGGGCTGCCTTGCTTCCACATTGGCTGGAGGAACGGCTGTCCTTGCTCCCACACTGGCTTGAGAAATGGTTGTTCTTACTCCCATGATGGGTTGGGGAATGGGCTGCCTCGCTTCCAGGCCGGCTGGAGGTGTGTGCTGCCCTGCTTCCACACCTAATAGAGGAGTGGGCGGCCTCGCTTCCACACTGGATGGAAGAACGGCTGTCCTTGTTCTCACACTGGCTGGAGAAATGGTTGTTCTTACTCCCATGATGGCCTGGGGAATGGGCTGCCTCGCTTCCACACTGGCTGGAGGAACGGTTGTCCTTGCTCCCATGCTGGTGTGGGGAGTGGGCTGCCTCGCTTCCAGGTCGGCTGGAGGAATGGTTGTCCTTGCTCGCACACTGACTAGAGGAGTGGGCTGCCTCGCTTCCAGGAGGGCTGGAGGAACGGTTGTCCTTGCTCCTATGCTGGCTTGAGGAGTGGGCTGTCTTGCTTCCATCCTGGCTGGAGAAATGGTTGTTCTTACTCCCATGCTGGCCTGGGGAATGGGCTGCCTCGCTTCCGGGCCGGCTAGAGGAGTGTGCTGCCCTGCTTCCACACTGACTAGAGGAGTGGGCTGCCTTGCTTCCACACTGGCTGGAGGAACGGTTGTTGTTACTCCCATGATGGCTTGGGGAGTGGGCTGCCTCGCTTCCCCATTAGCTGGAGTAACGGCTGTCCTTGCTCCCACACCGGCTTGGGGAGTGGGCTGCCTTGCTTCCACATTGGCTGGAGGAACGGTTGTCCTTGCTCCCATGCTGGCCTGGGGAGTGGGCTGCCTCGCTTCCACATTGGCTGGAGGAACGGCTGTCCTTGCTCCCACACTGGCTTGAGAAATGGTTGTTCTTACTCCCATGATGGGTTGGGGAATGGGCTGCCTCGCTTCCAGGCCGGCTGGAGGTGTGTGCTGCCCTGCTTCCACACCTAATAGAGGAGTGGGCGGCCTCGCTTCCACACTGGATGGAAGAACGGCTGTCCTTGTTCTCACACTGGCTGGAGAAATGGTTGTTCTTACTCCCATGATGGCCTGGGGAATGGGCTGCCTCGCTTCCACACTGGCTGGAGGAACGGTTGTCCTTGCTCCCATGCTGGTGTGGGGAGTGGGCTGCCTCGCTTCCAGGTCGGCTGGAGGAATGGTTGTCCTTGCTCGCACACTGACTAGAGGAGTGGGCTGCCTCGCTTCCAGGAGGGCTGGAGGAACGGTTGTCCTTGCTCCTATGCTGGCTTGAGGAGTGGGCTGTCTTGCTTCCATCCTGGCTGGAGAAATGGTTGTTCTTACTCCCATGCTGGCCTGGGGAATGGGCTGCCTCGCTTCCAGGCCGGCTAGAGGAGTGTGCTGCCCTGCTTCCACACTGACTAGAGGAGTGGGCTGCCTCGCTTCCACACTGGCTGGAGGAACGGTTGTTGTTACTCCCATGATGGCTTGGGGAGTGGGCTGCCTCGCTTCCCCATTAGCTGGAGTAACGGCTGTCCTTGCTCCCACATCGGCTTGGGGAGTGGGCTGCCTCGCTCCCACAATGGCTGGAGGAACCATTGTTCTTACTCCCATGATGGCTTGGGGAGTGGGCTGCCTCGCTTCCAGGCCGGCAGGAGGAACGGCTATCCTTGCTCTCACACCAGCTTGGGGAGTGGGCTGCCTCACTTCCAGGCCGGCTGGAGGAACAGCTGTCCTTGCTCCCACACCGGCTTGGGGAGTGGGCTGCCTTGCTTCCACATTGGCTGGAGGAACGGTTGTCCTTGCTCCCATGCTGGCCTGGGGAGTGGGCTGCCTTGCTTCCACATTGGCTGGAGGAACGGCTGTCCTTGTTCTCACACTGGCTGGAGAAATGGTTGTTCTTACTTCCATGATGGGTTGGGGAGTGGGCTGCCTCGCTTCCAGGCCAGCTGGAAGAGTGTGCTGCCCTGCTTCCACACCTACTAGAGGAGTGGGCTGTCTCACTTCCACACTGGCTGGAAAAATGGCTGTCCTTGCTCCCACACTGGCTGGAGAAATGGTTGTTCTTACTCCCATGATGGCCTGGGGAATGGGCTGCCTCGCTTCCACACTGGCTGGAGGAACGGCTGTCTTTGCTTCCACACTGGCTGGAGGAACGGTTGTTCTTACTCCCATGATGGCTTGGGGAGTGGGCTGTCTTGCTTCCATATTGGCTGGAGGAACGGCTGTCCTCGCTCCCACACCGGCTTGAGGAGTGGGCTGCCTCGCTTCCAGGTCGGCTGGAGGAACGGCTCTCCTTGCTCCCACACCGGCTTGAGGAGTGGACTGCCTTGCTCCCAGGCCGGCTGGAGTAACGGCTGTCCTTGCTCCCACACCGGCTTGAGGAGTGGGCTGCCTCGCTTCCACACTGGCTGGAGGAACGGCTGTCCTTGCTCCCACACCGGCTTGAGGAGTGGGCTGCCTCGCTTCCACACTGGCTGGAGGAACGGCTGTCCTTGCTCCCACACCGGCTTGAGGAGTGGGCTGTCTCGCTTCCAGGTCGGCTGGAGGAACGGCTCTCCTTGCTCCCACACCGGCTTGAGGAGTGGACTGCCTCGCTCCCAGGCCGGCTGGAGGAACGGCTGTCCTTGCTCCCACACCGGCTTGAGGAGTGGGCTGTCTCGCTTCCACATTGGCTGGAGGAACGGCTGTCCTCGCTCCCACGCCGGCTGGGGGAGTGGACTGCCTCGCTTCCGTGCTAGCTGGAGGAATGTTTGTCCTTGCTTCCATGTTGGCTGTGGGACTGCACTTCTGTCTTGATGTTTGAAACCCTGGGGTTGGGGAAAGACTTAAGTTGGTGTCAGTGGAGTGGTAGGGCCTTACCCTGATCTTTCCTCCCCAAATCTTGCTTTTCATGGTATGTAAGATTAGATATGTACCCATAATATTATTACATTTTCTTCTTCTTACTGATTCCTGTATTTTATCCTGCTCAAACCCTAGATTCTTCATTATTTCTGTTATCTGGGTGTCCAAGTCACTCCAAGGCGGCTCACTATATGGGCACAGTTCTTCTGCCTGGCCCATATTGAGCCAGTGGTCCTTCATTATATATTCTAAGGTTGGTCTTTCATTGGGGTCTAGTGTCATTAATTTTCTTATAAGTGTTTTACATTCTTGAGTCAGAAAGTATGGTACATGGAAGTGTCCAGTGAGTATCTGCTGCTTCTCTTCCTCAAAGGTCTGCCCGCCAAATGGCAGTTCCCCTGTCACCATCTGATAAAGCACTACTCCCAGGCTCCAGACGTCCACCTGCGGGCCCTCGTAGGGTATGAGCTGTAAGATCTCTGGGGCCATGTAGGGGGCTGTGCCACAGAAGGTGCTCAGTTTCTCCTCCGTAAGTTTCCTACTGAAGCCAAAGTCTACTAGCTTAACATTCATCTTCCCATCCAGAAGGATGTTCTCCGGCTTCAGATCCCTGTGGATGATGCCCCTCTGGTGGCAGTACTGGACGGCTGATATTATTTGCCTGAATACAATGCGGGCTTCTTCCTCATTCATAAGGCCCTTCTTCTCCAAGTACTCCAGTAAGTTCTTTCCAGTCACGTACTCCAGGAAGAGATAAAATTGGTTCTGGGTGGCAATCACCTCAAATAACTTTATAATGTTTGGGTGATTTAAGCCCAGGAGACTATGGACTTCTTGAAAAACTCTAGAAGAGTCCTGCTGCCTCATAACTTTTACAGCGACCTCAGTGCCAGTTAAGATGTGACGGGCCAACATCACGTTGGCAAAGGATCCCTTGCCAATGAAGTTCAGGAGGATG
The DNA here is from genome assembly GCF_014108235.1 of Myotis myotis. Taxonomy (NCBI): domain Eukaryota; kingdom Metazoa; phylum Chordata; class Mammalia; order Chiroptera; family Vespertilionidae; genus Myotis; species Myotis myotis. The sequence continues at coordinate 36,616,080 of NW_023416368.1, forward strand.
TAATCACCAATACAGTTCTCCTTGTTGGCAGAGAGGGCTGCAAAGTCATTAGACATAATGATTCAAAAAAATAAAATAAAATAAAAAATAAACAAAAACCAAAATAAAAATAACAAAAAAATTAAAAAACAAAACAAATAATAAAAAAAGAAAAAGAAATAAAATTAAAAAAGAAAAAGAAATAAAAATAAGAAAAAAGAAACAAAATGAAAAAAAAAAATTGAGAAAACAAGCCAAGTAGTCCAACTGCAACAGGTCACCACCAATCAGCTTCCTGGGCTCTAACGGACTAAAACCTTAGCCCAGCCAGGACCTTATATAGGGGTGGTTTGCATCTCCATCACAATGGTGCCTTATGAGTTCAGAGCAAGAAATGGACCAATCATGACAAGGGATAAACCACAGTGGTTTTCTCACTTTTTGGTCTCATTACCTTTTTACTCTGAAAAAAATAAAAATAAAACACCCTAAAGAGTTTTTGTTTATATGGGATGTTAAGTATTAATATTTACTTTATTAAAAATGAAAATCTGTAAGATGCCCCAAAACATAATTTTTTAAAAATAATATATATTTTATTGATTTTTTACAGAGAGGAAGGGAGAGGGATAGAGTTAGAAACATCAATTAGCTGGCCCCTGCATGCCCCCACTGGGGATGTGCCCACAACTAAGGTACATGCCCTTGACTGGAATTGAACCTGGGGACCCTTCAGTCCGCAGGCTGACGCTCTATCCACTGAGCCAAACCTGTCAGGGCTCTTGGTAATTTCTTTTTTTCTTTTTTTTTTTTTTTGTAGTACTGTCTGATATTTATTTTTTTAATTGTTTTATTGCTTAAAGTATTACAAAGAGTATTACATATGTCTCCTTTTTTCCCCGCCCTTGACAATCCCCTAGACTCCCCTACCCACCAGTATCTTATGTCCATTGGTTATGCTTACATGCATGCATACAAGTCCTTCGGTTGATCTCTTAACCCCTCCCGCCCCCCAAAAAAACACACATAAATTTAAAAAAATAAAAAGTTAGACTCTTCTCATGCTCAGGGTCTCAGGCTCCCCTGGTCCATCCATTCCTCCCTATCAGCCCATCACATTTGTCATGTTCACAGCACTGACCACAGTATGGCTAATTCTTGTTTCCTGTCTGTCCTTCCCATGAAGAAAGGAGCAGGACTGTAGCACTCCCTGTGTCTAGCACAGTGAGTGGCAACATGGTAAGTGCTTAATAAATATTTGTTCACTGGATTAATAGAAGAGTTTTGGGGAACAAAAGAAAATATGGCGAACTACTTAAGCAAATGACTCATAATAAATCTTTTAAAATTTATGTTCTGTCCTCACTCAACTTTTGGGGCAGATAAGATAGGAAAGAGGAGGGCTGAAGTCTGGGTTTCCAGGTATGTGGGTGCTTGGTGAGGCTGAGAAAAGGTCAATTGGTAGGAGCCTTGCTGTAAAGATTATAGAAGATGATTCGTCACTCTGGTGGGATTTGCCAAAGGATGCAATGAATTTGTATCTGCAATGAAGCTGCAAGGTATTTTTACATTTTATTTTTTATTTAATTTTTTAGAGTGGGGGGAGGAGAGAGAGAAAGAGAAAAAGAGAGAGAGAAATATGTTGTTCCACTTATTTATGCATTCATTGATTGATTCTTGTATTTGCTCTGACCAGGGATCAAACCCACAACCTTGGTGTATTGGACCGATACTCAAACCAACTGAGCTACCCAGCCAGGGCTTAGTTTTACAGTTTAAATATCCATTTCCAGATCACAGGAAGGACTTCTCAGGTGACCCTGAATAGACTATTTAGGTGAATTTCTGTGTTACTTAAATGAACCACCTCTGTGAACAGAAGTAATGCTGAGGCTTGTTAATTTACATTTGTGAAAACACTGAAACCTCTGGATGGAAGACATTCTGCATGGGTACAAAGGGTGAGGTAGTATGTTGGGTCAAATTCCACCTCTTTATGGAGGCAGAGAAAAAGCAGGTAGACTTGAGGATACTTAGGGGGAGCCTCTGGCACATTATGTTTCAAATTAATCTTCAAAGAAAACTCTCCACTGTCAGTACAACGTATTTTAACAACATGTATAAGTTATTACTCTAGTAATTACTTTTCTTTAACATTTCTTCCTAAAGTCTCAACTTTGTGTGTAAAGGGAATCTTTAGAGGGATTAGTTTGTGAGCTTTTCCCTCTACAACACTTCAGTTTGTTAATTTTTACCTTACATCAGTGATATTCAGCTCCTAAGCATGGAAGTCTCTTTTGCTGAGCTGATTGGGACCCAAATGGTGTCATCTCATTAATTCTAGACAGATGTTTACAAGTTTCAGTCAGAGATTAGACTAAGCTCAGAAAGGAGGAAAGAAAAAATGTCAAAGAAAGCTGCCAGTCTATGAGCTAATTATATCCATTTATAAAAATGTTATTTACAGTACCTTAAGAAATAATACTAATCCTATCTAATAAAAGAGAAACATGGTAATTAACCGTAGCTCTGACACTAATCAGCGAGATATGCAAATTAACTGCCAACCAAGATGGTGGCCGGCAGCCAGGCAGCTGAAGGGAACAGGGAGGCTTGCTTGCTCCAGTGACGGAGGAAGCCAACATTCTCCGCCTGCCGCTGCCAGCCTCTCAGCTGCTCTCTAAGAAACAATGTTTCAAATATAGAAGCTAAACAAAACCCAGAAACCTGCTTTCAGCGGGCCGGGATCTCAGAGCTGGAGTCGCAACAAAGTTTCAAATACAGAAGGTAAACAAAGCCCAGAAACCTGCTTTCAGTAGCTGAGGTCTCAGAGCTGGAGCTGAGCCTCAGAGCTAAAGCCAGCTCTCAGCTCCAGTGACAGCCATAAAAGGCAAATAAATCCCAGAATAAAAAAGAAAAAATAAATAAAAGAGAGGTTGGGAGCTTCAGTCACCCGCCAGCCTGAAAACGGCCCTCAGTCACTCACCCAGACTGGCCAGGCACCCCAATGGGGACCCCCACCCTGAAGGGGGTGTGACCAGCTGCAAACAGCCATCATCCCCTCATCCAGGCTGGCAACACCCCAGTGGGGACCCCCACCCTGAAGTGGGTGTGACCAGATGCAAACAGCCATCATCCCTTCACCCAGGCTGGCCAGGCACCCCAGTGGGGACCCCCACCCTGATCCAGGACACCCTTCAGGGCAAACCAGCAGGCCCCCACCCATGCACGAGGCCTCTATCCTATATAGTAAAAGGGTAATATGCCTCCCAGCACCAGGATCAGCAGAGCCGCAAGGCCTCCCGGCCTGGGATCAGCAGAGCCACAAGGCCTCCCGAAACCGGGATCAGCGGAGCCGAGAGGCCTCCTGGCACCGGGATCAGTGGAGCTGCGAGGCCTCCCAGCACTGGGATCAGCAGAGCCGTGAGGCCTCCTGGTCCCTGGAGCAGTGTGACGGGGCAGCGCCCAAACCCCCTGATCGCCCTGCGGCTCTATGTGTGACAGAGGGCGGGGTCATAACCTCCCTATCCACCCTGCTCTGTTTGTGATAGGGGAAGGCGCCGCAACCCCCGGATTGGCCCTGCTCTGTGCCTTATAGGGGGGAGCTCCCCAACCCCCTGATAAGCCCTGCTCTGTGTGTGACAGGGTGGAGCCGCAACCTCCCCATCTGCCCTGCCTTGAGTGTGACGGGGTGGTGCCCCAACCGCCTAATCGGCCCTAACCTGAGCGTGACTTAGGGTGGCATCGCAACTTCCTGATCCGCCTGCTCTGTGCATGGCAGGGGGGATCTCCCAACCCCCTGATTGGCCCTGCTCTGTGGGTGACAGGGGGGAGCTCCCCAACCCCTTGAACAGCCCTGCTCTGTGTGTGACAGGGTACGGAGCCCCAAGCCCCCTGATGGGCCCTGCTCTGTGCGTGTCAGGGGGCAGCGCCCCAACCCCCTGATCTGCCCTGCTCTGTGCGTGACAGTCGGTGGCGCCACAACCTCCCCATCGACCCTGCCTTGAGTGTGACAGGGGGCGGCACCCCAACTCCCCAATCGGCCCTGCTCTGAGCCTGACCAGGGGCTGCGGGGCAGGCATCTAGGGATTGGGCCTGCCCTCTGCCACCTGGGAGCAGGCCTAAACCAGCAGGTCGTTATTTCCCGACGGGTCCCAGACTGTGAGAGGGCACAAGTGGGGCTGAGGGATACCCCCCCCCCCGCCAGTGCACAAATTTTTGTGCACCGGGCCTCTAGTCTATACTAGTAATAGAGGAATATGCAAATTGACCAGGATGCAGTCATGTATCGACCAATCAGGATAGGGCTAGGGCTGCAGCGGAGAGCTCTTCACACGCTTGCGATGGTGTCCGCAGGGCGCAAAGAGGAAGGGAGAGCAGATAGGCAGTTAGGGGGGTTCAGGCCAGAGGGAAGAACAGACAGGCAGTTAGGGGGATCAGGCCAGGAGGGGAGAGCAGATAGGCAGTTAGGGGGATCAGACCATGAGGGGAGCACAGATAGACAGTTAGGGGATCAGGCTGGCAGGGGAGAGGAGATAGGGGGATCAGGACAGGAGGGGAGAGCAGTTAGGGTGATCATGCCAGCAGGGGAGGGCAGTTAGAGGGATTAGGCTGGCAGGAGAGAACAGTTAGGCAGTTAGGGTGATCAGGCCAGGAGGGGAGAGCAGTTAAGGGGGATCAGGCCAGAAGGAGAGAGTAGTTAGGCAGTTAGGGGTAATCAGGATGGCAGGGGAGCAGTGAGGGGCATCAGGCAGGCAGGCAGGTGAGCAGTTAGGAGTCAGTGGTTCCAGATTACAACAGGGATCCTGGATTGGATGCAGAGGGTGCAGGCCAGGCTGAGGGACCCCCCAGCCCCGTGCATGATTTTCATGCACCAGGCCTCTAGTAGAATAGAACATTTTCTTAGCATAATGATCTCTTTCAGCAGGATATGATTCAAAGATAGGACACTTAATGGAAAATTGTCAAGGCAAAAACCAAGCTAACAAAACGGTTTAAGAGTTAAAACTTAATAGTTACTATATTTTTGGCAATTGGATAAAGAAGTTTTGATATAAATAACAATGGAATATTACTTGGCCATAAAAAAGAATTAAATCTTACCATTTGTTTGCTGCTCAACTGATTTTTTAAAAATTTGTTCATGTTTCATGTTCTCACTTCATTGCTATTTCATAAGGATAGAGACTATGTTTTAATGCTGTTTTGAATTTCTCTTCTTTTCCACTGTAGCTGTTTGAACCTCCATCTTCCTTATTGTATTTATAGGAGATTCAATTTTTCAATGCTATTCTCCTTTTCCACTAGGTAAGGGTACAAAGTTAAAATTGCAGTACAAGCCCTGGCTGGCTTGGCTCAGTGGATAGAGCGTCGGCCTATGGACTGTGGGGTCCCAGGTTCAATCTGGTCAAGGGCACATGCCTGGGTTGTGGGCTTGAGCCCCAGTGAGGGGCGTGCAGGAGGCAGCCGATCAATGATTCTCTCTCATCATTGATGTTTCTCTCTCTCTCTCCTTCTCCCTTCCTCTCTGAAATCAATAAAGAAATATATTAAAAAAAAATTGTAGTACAAGACTCCAGGTAATTAAGCACCCATTGGCTTTTTGCATAAACATGTCCTAGCATCTTGCCTCTACTGCATTCTGTAAAGCATTTGTAGCTTCCCCTACTTCCTCCCAACTGCCATACCTCAAATTGGTTTAAATAGGGAACTGTTATCATGCTTAAGGCACATCAATGTGAAATGGAATAAATAACTTGAAAATACTGTTTAATACCCCTCAGCCTCCTTGGAGGTGGAACTGGTGCTCAAAGTAGCAATGAGGTGCTGAAATCTGGTGGCCCAAAAAAACGAACACTAATGAAATCAAAGCTAATTGCTAAGTCTGTAGTTCCGTTGCCTTGTTTCAGACAGAAATATTTCTGTTTACTCACTTCTTACTAAGTGGCTGGCATTAACTTCAGAAAGCCATATACGGGAAGTATCTAGCAGTGTGGCTTGGGTAGGTATAGACCATGAGGCACAAGGTTTGCTATTGAGTATTTCCGTGCCAAGGGCGTCTTTAAATGGGCACTTGACAAACAATTGCAGGGACTTTATTCATTTCAGAGCCAGTAAGTATGAGTATCAGGCAAAAATCAACACACGCTACTTTTATGCAGCACAAAGAGTAGTAAATTATCCAAATGCCAAGTGAAAAAGGAATGTTTTCAACTCTGCTAAAGGCTGTGTATTTGAGAACAGTCCATTTTCCTTTGGTTCCAATTCATCCTGATGGCTTAAATGTCTGGCTAGGTCCAATGTCTGAATCAGGTGAAATGATTGCCTTTTAGGGGTAGCGGTTGGGGTTGGGGGAGAGAAGAGTCATTTGTCCCATCACTAGAATATAGTGATTTGGCACTAGAAAGGAAAGAAGTAAAAAAAGTGGGCCACATGTGTAACGCTCTTTAAGAAGCATTTATGTAATTTGACCTAGGGATAAAATGGTCACATATCAGATGGTTGTTTTGGAAGAATAAAAGAATGATATTAAGATCTTTCTTTACTGGGCACTTTTAAGTAAAATATGCTTCAATCCTACAGAAAATTTATAACAACATTTGTAATAAAAAATTCATTCATAATATAGGTCATGTCTCTGAGAAAGTTACCTAATATTTTTGTGCTTCTTCAATACATTGTCACATTGGATGCATCTGACTTTGTACAAGACAATTTTCTCACTTTCAACAGGAGGAAATTATAGAGTAGCTTTTACTTGTAAGTCACTAGACATTGGTGAACATTCCTTTGAACTTTCTCTGCCCTCAGTTTAATACCATTGCGAGACACTATAGCATATAGTTTATAGCATAAACTTTGGAGTCATGTAGAGTTAGATTCAAACCCTGATTCAAACTGATTCCACTAATGCAGTGGTCAGCAAACTCACTAGTCAACAGAGCCAAATATCAACAGTACAACAACTGAAATTTCTTTTGAGAGCCAAATTTTTTAAACTTAAACTATATAGGTAGGTACATTGCTATTAACTTAATTAGGGTACTCCTAAGCTGGCCTTTGCTAAAAACGTCCTCAATCTGATTGAGGTACATTCATTGAGGTTGACCCCTTCCAACTCTCCCATCCACACTCATCTTGTATACTTGTTTCATCTATCTCCTTTCCGAAAACTGACTTCTGCGCATGGGCCATGAAGTTTCAATCGCACTGCACGTGCGTGCCCGCACGTGGTATTTTGTGGAAGAGCCACACACAACGGGCCAAAGAGCCGCATGTGGCTCACGAGCCGCAATTTGCCAACCACTGCACTAACACATCACAAGTGACAGAAAATCACAGTTTAAATTAGCTGAAGCAATAAAAGGAAATTTGTTCACATAATTAAAAATTTCCAGCATAAATGAAGTTTTGTACCCTTTAACTAACATTTCTAATTTTCCCCAGCCCCCAAGCCCACCCCTGGCAACAACCTTTCCATTTCTACTCCTATGAGTTTTACTTTTTTAGATTATAGATATAAGTGACATCACATGACATGTATCCTTCTCTGATGACTTATTTCACTTAGCATAATGCTCTCCAGGTTCATCCAAGTTGTCGCAAATGGCATAGATCTTAAATGTTCTAACCATAAAAAATAGTAACTGTTAGTTAGCCTGATTGTGGAAACCATTTCACAGTGTATATATATGAATATGAAAACATCACCTTAAATATATACATTTTTTATTTGGGAGAAATACCTCAATAAAGCTGGGAGAAAAGAATTCCAGGGAAATCTGGATTCAAGTGGATCTGAATTCAGGGAGGAAATAGCTTTATCAGGACTGAATTTCTGTCCACCTCTTGGCATGGTTTTCTCTCTTTCATGCTGTGACTTTATTGATTTGGTGAAACATGGCTACAGCTCCACATTCTCTCAGGTTACATTCTAGCTAAGAAGACCACAGGCTTGTAGAGTAGAGCTTGAAAAACTCTACTCTACATGACCTGAATATTGAGGGCCATTACTGGAGGTGAAATGAGTTAATTCATTTTTCCCCTAGAATCATTTTCTAAATATGTGATCTCAGGTGACTTACTTAACCCATCCAAGCCTCAATTTCAATTGTAAAAGGGTTATCACAATTATGACTACTTTCCAAGGTGTCCTGAGATTTAAATAAAATTTTGAAAACAGTTTCTAAAGCTCTTGGCAGAATGCATGACAAATAATAAATAAGGAATAAAACTGCTGAAAAATGTTTCAGAAAGAGCCAGGGATAGGAAAATGGGGTCCTAATCACAGCCCCTGATCATTGAGACTGGTGGTCTCTCTAAAGCAAAACCACATTTCTGTGACAAAAATGCATTTGAAAGTGTGTGATTAGTGCATACAATAGCTTAAACTTGCCAAAGAAAATTACACCAGCATTTATAAAAGATGTAGTATGTTTGGTAGAGAAAAAGGAAAAAAAAATCCATATCCTTATTACATGAAAACGCATTGTTTCTTTTAATCCTTCTGCCTGCTGAGGAAAAGAAGAGACTCAAGGACAAAAACATAACTTTATGCATATGCATCACGTTAATATAGAAAATTGGTGAGATTTCCCTGTGTCTGGCAGTGATCTTCAAACTGATGGCTCAAAGTATACCCAATGGACTACAATGATGGGTAGGGAAGAGAGAATAGAGAAAGAAAGGGAAAGATGGAGGATGAAAGAATAAAACAAAGATATGTGTATTCATTATTCCACACTGGCAAGTGAAGGAGGAGCTCCTGGTGTCCTTGGAACATGCTAATGACCTTATCCTGATTCCCTTGTAAGCAATATAGATTTCTAGGAGTGTAACAAGAGATAATTCTTAGGAAAATGGTTGAAAGTGGAGGACTGGTTCCAAAAACTCTGTTTCTAATAGTCCAGATTTTCTGGAGACTATGGGGCTGAAATATGGTGGTTCCCTCATTACTTCAGCTACACCCACTCACATGTGAACCGCAGCCAGCAATGGCCAGGGTTGAACCTGAGGAGGGGTGGTGAAGGATTAAAGAAAACAGACAAGAGAATACAGCTGGGCTAGGTAGGATCACTGTGCCCAGATGAGGAAACAGTGACCCAGCCTGTAAGCCGAAGCTTTATTTTATAGTCAGATAACAAAGCAAAGCAAGGGGACTAATCAACATGTTTACAATGTTCTTGTGAGTTTCTAATCAATTTTGTTATTCAAACCTTGTTTTGGCAGCATTTGCTGCACCTCCCACAGAACAAGGGAGGACTATAAGGTCAAACTTAATTGTGCTAGGAGGGCTCTGACATAGGTCAATCCGAGGCTTGACCCTATAGCCACTCCCTACACACATAGTAAAGACAGTACAAAAAGCACAACAGGGAAAGGTGGTTGATGTGCTATGATAGGCATGGCAATCATCTTCTTTGATACTTTTGTATTTGGGACATCACGCACAATATGCATAGTTTTGAAATGACATTCCATATACATATATGTTTTTCCCACTGGGATAATGAATTCATCATCCTCTATAAAAGTGATGGCGAACCTATGACACGTGTGTCAGAGGTGACACGTGAACTCATTTTGGGTGACACGCATCGACAGAGACAAAAAATTGCATAATTCAAATATTTGTCTCTCGCAATGGCCAGAGTTGGGCATCACTTGAGTAATATTATTGCTCATGTTACTCATGATCAATAATGCAATTCTAAAACCGGATGTAAACATGTACATCGGTGTTGTGTAGCAAAGATACATAGTGAAAACATCCAAGATACATTGTTCCAATATTGACATTAATATAAAAAGGTTAAGAATTGAACTATAGATTAATCTTTACTCATGACATTTTATTTTTACTTGAGTGACAAAATGCCCAATTCTGGAAACGACCTCGTTATTGTCAACATGTGCCTTGGGTAAGCTTCCCGTGCGTTCGGGTGCATTCGGCAAATGGACGCACTTGATCGCCATGTTCTTTAGGAGACAGGAGTGGGAGGGTTAGAAGAAAAAGATATACAGTGCAACAGTGCTCGACGAGACATTCTGCGTGTTGGATAATTGTTTACAGCACCATATATTTGTTGGTTATACATACCATCTTTGAATTGTTTTGCACCAGGAGTCAGTGCAACAACACTGCAAAAAGTTAATAGGTAAGAAACCCATCAACCTTTTATAAAAAATGCCATGATTTACATTTATTTATTTTTGCAGCCTTGTGATGAAGAATCAAAAAATTTAAAAAGCAAGATTGAATGATAAAGGAAGTGGAAGAAGCAGTAGCCGACCCTTTTAAGACATATGGACTGAGATGTACGGGATTGTCGACAGAAACAACAGATCATTGTGCATACTGTGTAATGAAACGGTAGTAAGCAGAACATGGACTGTAAAGAGACATTTTGAAACTAATCATTGTCAGCTCTTGAAAAAAAGTATCAATGAAAGGAAGGAATACATTTCTAGGCAGCTACACCTCTATAAAAGTCAATCAAATTCCATCATTAAATTTGTAAGATGCTCTACAAATTTAACATCAGCAAGTTACTGTATTGCTCACTCCATAGCTCAGCATGGAAAAGCCCTCAGTGATGGAGAATTTATTAAGGAAACATTTCTAAGATGTGCACCAGCTCTATTTCACGATATGAAAAATAAAGATGATATTATTAAAAGAGGGGAGAGCAGATAGGCAGTTAGGGGGCTTCTGAGTTACCACTCAGTAGAAATACTATCAAAGACAGAATAATAGATCTTAACAAAAACGTATAACATCAATTAAAAAAAGACTTAAATAGTTGTAAATATTTTTCGATTTCTCTTGATGAAACTACTGATGTCACATCAAATGCTCGACTGGCCATTATTGCTAGATATTCTGATGGTTTCACAATGAGAGAAGAGTTGATCAAGTTAGAATCAGTGCCAATAAGTATATCAGGAAACAAAATATGTAAGGTTGTTATAAAAACATTCAGTGACCTAAACATTGATATCTCTAAAATCGTGTCAGTCACGACAGATGGGGCACCAAATATGGTAGGAAAAAATTTTGGAATTCCTGAAATTGTTTATGGAAGCTATTAGACATCTACTTGTACCTTTTCATTGCATTATCCATCAGGAGGTGTTGTGTGCCAAATCGGGATTCTCAGAATTGAATGATTTAATGTCAGTTGTAACAAAAATTGTGAATTTTATAGCTTCTTGACCCCTTCACAAGCGAGAATTTTCTGCACTTTTACAGGAAGTTGATTCAACCAGTGGACTACTGATGTTCAATAATGTGAGATGGCTGAGTCGAGGTAAAGTTCTTGAGCGATTTGTGGAGTGCTTTGAAGAAATTACAATATTTATTGAGAATAAGGATCCGGCTAACTTTCCTCAGATCAATGATCATAAGTGGGTCAGCAATTTGATGTTTTTTACAGATCTCTCTGTTCATATGAATGAACTGAACTTAAAATTACAAGGTTTTGGCAAAAGTATTGACGTTATGTTTGGATACATCAAATCTTTTGAAAGTAAACTTAAAATTTTCAAGTGAGATATTGAAACTGAAACTTAAAAGTATTTTCCTCAGATAAAAAAGTATTTTGAGAAGGCCACTACAACGAGTGTAATGGAGTCCATACTTATGTACCAGAATATAGTAAGCTCGTTATTTGAACAGTTCAGCGAAAGATTTGACCAATTTTGAAGCCTAGAACAGACCATTAAAATATTTAAGAATCCGGATGTAGCTGTTTACAGTACTTTGGAATTAAAGGATTTCCACCGGATGCAAATTGACGATTTAGAGATGCAACTTGCAGATTTTCAAGGTAGCACTTGGACTCATGTGTTTGTCAACTTAAGGTCGAAACTTGAAAATCTGGAACGAAATCGTTTGAATAATGAAGAAGAGTGCAACTACGAACAAGAAATTTTGAGTGCTTGGAAAAGAATACTTGACACTTTTAGCGATATAAAAAATCTAGCGATGGCTTTGCTAACAATTTTTTCATCAACATATTTTTGTGTGACTTTGTTCTCAGCATTAAATAATATTAAAATGAACAAAAGAAACCAGCTAACAGATGAAGTTAGTGGCGCTTGCTTGGCCTTGAAGTGCACCAAGTATGAACCTGCAATCGAAGAATTAACAAACTTCAGCACCAAAAAAGTCACTAATTTCTAGTTTTAGTACCATTTGATTATCATTGTTTTTATTATTATTTTTTCCTAAATGTACATTGTTTTTCTGTTTTTGTTCATTTTATACAAATTTTTTGGTTGACTTTTCTTTGTTAAATGGCATTTAAATATATAAAATAAATATCAAAAATATAAATCTTTTTTTTACTATGGTTGCAAATATAAAAAAAAAATTATGAATATTTCTATATGTGACACGGCACCAGGGTTAAGTTAGGGTTTTTCAAAATTTTGACACGCCGAGCTCAAAAGGTTCGCCATCACTGATCTATAATAATAAAAGCATAATATGCAAATTGACCAAACAGCCAAACAGCAGAATGACGATTTGGATGACCTTTTGGGACAAAGCCGGGGTTGCGAGGGCCAAGGCAGCCAGGGCTGCAAAGGCCAAGGCAGCCAGGGCCGTGAGAGCTGAGCCCCTTGCACGAATTTCATGCATCGGGCCTCTAGTCCTATATAATAAAAGGCTAATATGCAAATTGACTGAATGGCAGAACGACCAGTTGCTATGATGTGCACTGACCACCACGGGCAGATGCTCAATGCAGGAGCTGCCCCCTGGTGGTCAGTGAGCTCCCATAGGAGGAATGCTGTGCAGCCAGAAGCCAGGATCATGGCTGGCAAGCACCGTGACAGTCAGACATCCCCCGAGGGCTCCCAGACTGCAAGAGGGTGCAAGCTGAGCAGAGGGACCCATCCAGGGAATGATTTTCATGCACCAGGCCTCTAGTGCTATCATAATCAAACTAGTGTCCTCATGCATGGATTCATGTACACTGAAAGGAAATTAATTAGAAGAAATATTTTAATATCACTATTCACCATTTCTCTATAGAAGTGTCAAGAAAATTCATGATTGACAATGACAGATCAAAACACACGCGTGTGATTGTCACCAGAGAGAGCTTTTTATGTATCACACATGCGTGAGTCAACTTACTCTTTTTTACATATATAGATAAACTTGCTTAATTAGACCTGCTTTCTAATTTAGCTAAAGTTTTTCCAGCCCAGCGAAGCACCCCGACTTCTCTTTCAGGTAATTGTCAGCAACACAGCAGTACATCTCAACACAAAGCAGATTATTATTATAGATGATGCAGGGAGAACAAAGGGTAAAATATTTAACTGTAGCAGTGTTTCACTGTATTCTGTGCAGGATGAAAACCTGAAGTCATTTTCAAGGTCCACCATTTCTTACTTCTTTTCAGTCGGGTCAAGTTTCTAAACTTTCTAAATCTCTGTTTTCCGGCTAATGAAAAGAAAATAGGATTCTACCGAGTCTCCTATCTACCTACTCCAGGACTTCTGTGAGGATCAAATGAGATGAGGCACATGAAAATGCTTCACAAACATTTGGTTAAAGTGTAAAGTGTTTGCACCTGGCTATAAAGCAAGTTGGGTTCCTGGGCTGAAGAAATTCCAAGGAGGCTAGTCACTAGAGAGGAAGCCGGGCGTTGCTATGTGCCTTCATTACCCGGTGCCCACAGTGACCATTTCCAGGCTGGGCTGGGCTGCGGGCCACATTTTGCCCCATGGGGTCTCAGCAGCATTGGCTGCGATTTGGTGGGTATTGCTCCAGGGTTGTGGCAGGGCCTGTGTCCTAGTTAGGGGAACAAGTGGGTCACAGTGGTGGGTTTTTGGCGCCAAGTTCATGGTGCCATTTATTTTTAAATGGCCAGTGTATGTCATGGCAGCTCCTGTGTTGAGTGTCTGCCCCCTGGTGGTCATTGCATGTCATAGCTACTGGTTGGATGGGCAAACACTTAGCCTTTTATATATATATAGACTAGTGGCCCGGTGCACAAAATTCGTGCATGGGGCGGGGGTGCCCTCAGTCCGGCCTGCACCCTCTCCAATCAGGGACCTCTGTAAGGATGTCCAACTGCCAATTTACAGGGATCGGGCCTAAACTAGCAGTTGGACATCCCTCTCGCAATTCGGGACTGCTGGTTCCTAACCGCTCACCTGCCTGCCTGCCTGATTGCCACTAACCACTCTGCTGCTGGCCTGTTTGCCCCAACTGCCCCCTGCTGCTGGCCTGCTTGCCCCAAAATGCCCCCCCGCCAGCCTGATCACACCCAACTACTCCCTGGGCCAGTATGTTCACCCCCAACTGCCCCCCCGCCAGCCTGCTTGCCCCCTACTGCCCCCCTGCTGGCCTGCTCACTCCAAACTCCCCCACCCACAGTCCTGATCACCCCCAACTGACCCCCACTGATGGCCTGCTCACCCCCAACTGGCCCCCATGCTGGTCTGCTCACCCCCAACGCCCCCCCCCCCGGCCTGATCACCCACAACTGCCATTCCATCCTGGCCTGATCACCCACAACTGCCCTCCCCTCTAGGCCTCTAACCGCATCTACCTCAGCCCTGCCAACATGGCTTTGTCCAGAAGAACACCTGGAAGGTCTCCTGGAAGGTCTCCCAGTCTAGTTAGCATATTACCCTTTTATTAGTATAGATAGAGGCCTGATGCATGGGTAGGGGCAGGCTGGCTTGCCCAGATCAGGGTGGGGTTCCCTTGGGGCGTGGAGGTGCCTGGGTGAGGGGCCTGTGTTGGTTTGCAGGCCGGCCACACCCACTTCAGGGTGGGGGTTCCGCTGGGGGGCCTGGCCAGCCTGGGTGAGAGGCTGATGGCTGTTTGCAGGCTGGCCAAGACCACAGTGCGGACCCTCAACCCATGGGGGCATGGCCATCCTGGGTGAGGGGATGATGGCTGTTTGCAGGCTGGCCAGGCCCCCCAGCGGGGACTCTTACTCCATGTGGGTGTGGCCAGCCTTGGTAAGGGGCTGAGGGCCTTTTTCAGGCTGACCAGAGCCCCTTCAGGGTGTGGGGGGTCCTGCTGGGGTGCCTGGCCAGCCTCGGAGAGGGGCTGAGGGCCATTTGCAGGCTGGCCATGATCCCCGGCGATCCAGGCCTGCAGCCACTCCTTGAGCAGAGGCCAGGGCCGGCTGGAAGCTTGGCTTCCTCCGTCACCAGGGGCAACCCAAGCCTCCAGCTCCGTGGCTGCCACCATCTTTGTTGGGTTAATTTGCATACTCACCCTGATTGGCTGGTGGGCATAGCAGAGGGATGGTCAATTTGCATGTTTCCCTTTTATTAGTGTAGACTAGAGGCCCGGTGCACAAAAATCTGTGCACTTGGGGGAAAGGGGGAGGGGGTCCCTCAGCCCGGCCTGTGCCCTCTCACAGTCTGGGACCGCTCGGGAGATAATTACCTGCTGGCTTAGGCCTGCTCCCGGGTGGCAGAGGGCAGGCCCAATCCCTAGGTGCAGCCCCTGGTCGGGCTCAGAGCAGGGCCTATTGAGGAGTTGGGGCGCCGCCCCCTGTCATGCACAGAGCAGGGCAGATCGGGAGGTTGTGATGCCACCCCTAGTCACGCTCAGGGTAGGGCCGATTGGGAGATTGGGGCACCGCCCCCTGTCACACTCAAGGCAGGGTCGATAGGGAGGTTGCAGCGCCACCCCGTCACGCACAGAGCAGGGTCGATCGGGGGGTTGGGGAGCTCCCCCTTGTCATGCACAGAGCAGGGCCAATCAGGGGGTTGAGGATCTCCCCCCTGTCACTCACAGAGCAGGACCGATAGGCGAGCTGGGGCACCGCCCCCTGTCACACACAGAGCAGGGCGGATCAGGGGGTTGGGGCGCTGCCACTGTCACACTCAGGGCAGGGCCGATGGGGGGGGGTTTGGGAGACCACACCCTGTCACACGCAGAGCCGCAGGGCGATCAGGGGGTTGGGGAGCTCCCCCATCATGCACAGAGCAGGGCCGATCAGGGGGTTGAGGAGCTCCCCCCATCACGAACAGAGCAGGGCGGATAGGGAGGTTGTGGCCCCGCCCCCTGTCACACACACAGCCGCAGGGCGATCAGGGGGTTTGGGCGCTGCCCCGTCACACTGATCCCGGTGCCGGGAGGCCTCGCGGCTCCGCTGATCCTGGTGCTGGGAGGCATATTACCCTTTTACTATATAGGACAGAGGCCTGATGCATGGGTGGAGGCCGGCTGGTTTGCCCTGAAGGGTATCCTGGATCAGGGTGGGGGTCCCCACTGGGGTGCCTGGCCAGCCTGGATGAGGGGATGATGGCTGTTTGCATCTGGTCACACCCCCTTTAAAGTGGAGGCCCCACTGGGGTGCCTGGCCAGCCTGGGTGAGGGGCTGAGGGCCGTTTTCAGGCTGGCGGGTGACTGAAGCTCCCAACTGCTCCTTTTTTCCTTTTTTTAAAATTCTGGGCCAGCTTTAGCTCTGAGGCTCGGCTCCAGCTATGAGACCTCTGCTGCTGAAAGCAGGTTTCTGGCCTTTGTTTACCTTCTGTATTTGAATCAATGTTGCGGTCCTGCTGGCTGAAGCCTGGGGTTTTGTTTAGCTTCTACATTTGTTACAATGTTGCTTAGAGTGCAGCTGAGAGGCCAGCAAGGCAGGCGGGGAAGCTTGGCTTCCTCCGTCACTGAAGCAAGCAAGCCTCCCTGTTCGCGTCAGCTGCCTGGCTGCCGGCCGCCATCTTGGTTGGCAGTTAATTTGCATATCTCACTGATTAGCCAATGGGAAGGGTAGCGGCTGTACGGCTAATTACCATGTTTCTCTTTTATTAGATAGGATATGGAGCAACTTGGAATTGAAAATTATGAAGAATAAATTAGCATGCACCATTGAAGGTATTTTAGTGAATGTATTTTTAGGGGAAGAAGGTCTAGAAAGAGGAGTTAAGGACTATAGTCCATATGATAAACTCACCTAAATTTCAAAGCCTGGCCTAGGATTGAAATTCTAGAGAATTACATTTTACCTCTTATTAATCTTGCCAGTAAACAAGAAACCCACCCACTAATGTTATAAAACCCTCAAATACACTGTTTCCTATAAAATTTAAATTTTCAACTATCTTTTAGAGTGGTTAAGAAAAAATATTTTATACCTATCTCCAATTTTATCATTTTCAGTGCTTTCATATGCTTTATGTAGATCCATACCATTTTCTTTCACTAATTTTGGAGATTCTTGGCCATTAACTCCACTACTATTCTTATCCTTTTTGGATGCTAATCATAACTATGTTAGACTCTTCAATATTGTTCCATAGCTATCTGTTCCTCAGAGGCATTTCTCCAGTTGCAGGCTTCTGTTACCTTGTGCTTAGTATATGGCCTGAGATACAAGAGCATTTTTCTGTGTTTTCACTCCACTCTCAGCTTTCAGTGGTCCCTGAATGTAAAGGGCTACACAGGGTAACAGTCTATTATAGAGGATCTAATCACTGCCATGCATTCCAACAGGATCAGGAGCAGAGGCTTTCTATACCCTTGAGATCAATTAAAGAGGAATAAGTAGCATACTCAACACTGACAGAATTTAAGTCATAAATTTTCAAAGTTTTCAGTAATATTCATTCTTTTTCATAAGAAATATTAAGTGGAATTCCAAAAATCAATCAAGAGAAAAATAACCAGAATTGAGTTAATATTATTTAACTACATATAATTCAATGCGGCAATTACTTATTAGAAAGTAAATAAAATGACAAGGCTAGTTTTTGATAAACACAGGCATTTAAGATTTGGAGTTATGGACAATGGTTAAATCTAATAGGTGCATCCAAACTTCATTTATATGAACAAGTGGATGGTTATGGTACAATGTTTATTTTAATATCTTAAGCTACTCTTTAGAAAGAATTAGCAAGAAAAGATATTATCCTTGAAAACTGCATAAACATAAAGAAACTTGATATAAAATCAGCATATTTGTCATCTTTAATATGCTAAGCTATTCTACATAACATGTTAATAGTATAAAAAGATTTATTTTTTTTAATATATTATATTGATTTTTTACAGAGAGGAAGGGAGAGAGATAGACAGTTAGAAACATCGATGAGAGAGAAACATCGATCAGCTGCCTCCTGTTCACCTCCTACTGGGGATGTGCACACAACCAAGGTACATGCCCTTGATGGAAACGAACCTGGGACCTTTCAGTCCGCAGGCCAATGCTCTATCCACTGAGCCAAACCGGTTAGGGCAGTATAAACAGATTTAATGAAAGCCTGAGCCAATCTAGAAATTTAGCATCCACTTGAGCCATTAGTTCATAAGACAGAGTATCCATTAAAAACATTGAAATAAATAAAATACATATAATTTCTAATTAGTCTGATGGGGGAGAATATATTATTTCCCACCCTTGGTCAGATATTTTGAATGAGGCTCAACACTTGGTTTGCTGTCACATTCTCCCCTACCTGAATATATTAATTTAGGTTATTCAATGAGATTTTTAAAGAAATTTAGCTTCATAATATCAACTAAAATAGTTCTCTCTCAAGAAATTATTCTATTACATCACTTTGGTAAAAGCATACGCTACTTTTTGTATAATTAAAGTTATTTAAAACCTTTTGTGAGTGTGTGTGTGTGTGTGTGTGCGCATGCATGCATGCTGTGGAAACCAATGCAAGATGTGACAAGTCAAGACCTTAAAATGAGGATGTATCTATTTCAATGACAGCGTTACCCATAGGAGATTATATTTTAGCTTTCTAAATGCACTGGTGTAAATTCAGCCTCTACCAAATTAAGAATATGTTAGTACATTCTGGTTGGAGATTTAGGCACCTTTCAAAAATATAATTAGCATTGAAACACTCTTTCCTTTAAAAAAATAGCTTCTGAACAAATCTATACTAATAAAAAAGTAATATGCTAATTAGACCAGATAGACTGGACATTTTCTGGACATTCTTTGGGACAAAACCATGGTAGCGGGGGCTAAAGCAGAGGTGGTTAAGGTTGATCAGGCAGGCAGGCAGGCAGCCAGACCGGTTAGGGACAAACAGGTCAGCAGGGGAGAGAAGTTAGGGGCAATCAGGCCGGCAGGGGAGCAGTTAGGGGCATCAGACTGGCAGGCAGGGGAGAGCAGTTAGGAGCCAATGGTCCCGGATTACGAGAGGGATGTCCGCCTGCTGGTTTAGGGCTGATCCCGCAGTCGGACATCCCCTGAGGGAAAGCGGATTGGAGAGGGTACAGGCCGGACTGAGAGACCTCCCCTCCCGACCCCCATGCACAAATTTCGTGCACCAGGCCTCTAGTTTATTTATAAATTGAACAAAGTATCAGTTCCATCTCATTATTAAAGAACTAGTGGTCCGGTGCACAAAATTTGTGTGCTGGGGGGGTGTCCCTCAGCCCAGCTCGCACCCTCTTGCACTCCAGGACCCCTTGGGGGATGTCCATCTGCTGGCTTAGCCATACACCCCGTGGGGATCAGGCCTAAGCTGGTAATTGGACATGCCTCTCACAGTCCGGGATCCCTTGCTCCTTACCACCTGCCTGCTCGCTGCTCCTTACCCCTCAGCTCACTGCTCCTTAGCGCTGCCACAGAGGCAAAAGAAGCTCCTGCTACCACCACTGCACTCTCCAGCTGTGAACCTAGCTTCTGGCTGAGTGGTGCTCCCCTTGTGGGAGTGCACTGCCCACCAGGGGGCAGCTTCTGTGTTGAGCGTCTGCCCCCTGGTGGTCAGTGCGCGTCATAGTGACCGGTCATTCTGCTCATTCTGCCATAATGGTTGCTTAGGCTTTTATTATGTAGATAGCATTTTAGCACTTTATCTGCCAAATCCTTTATTTTAATAAATAATGGCTTACCATTTGTGATAGATGGAGTCCACTAGCTTGTATACATGCTTTTAGCAGGTCCTGTGTATCTCTTGGAGAACAGCTGAATTTCATTTCCCTTCCATTTTGGGTTCTACAGTAGGAGCACCATGTAATGGCCTTGCCTATATGAGCAGTAGCAGAATGATTCCAGAACTGTTCCAACCACTGCTTTCAGTTTTAATTGGCTTTCATTAGTCTTTGATTGTGTTGACAAAACCCAGCTGTGAGTTTAATTATTAATGCTTCTATAAAGTCTTGGTGCTTATGACACCATCAGAGTGGGAGAAATCAGGACTGCTATTGTAACAGATTATAATTTAAAGTGATTTTCAATTTCTGATAATAGTTGATGCCACTTTTAGATCAATCAAACGATGATTATTCTGACATAGCTAATACAATGGAGAAAAATGTTACATATGTTACCATTATGGTTTTACTATATGATTCAGAAGTTACTGATAAAAATCAGAATTAAACAAAAAGGATTTCCACTGGTAATTATTGAAAGAGCCAGCATTAAACAAATCTACACTAATAAGAGAAAGATGCAAATTGACCATACCTTCATGAGGCCCACCAGCCAATCAGGAGTGAATATGCAAACTAACCCAACAAAGATGGTGGGTTAATTTGCATACGCAGGCACCAAGTGGCTGGGGGCGGGGTGGCTGCTTGCATGCGCACTGGCGCCAAGCAGCCTGGGTCCCGGGGACGGGCATCCTCGGGGCCCAGGCCACTCACTCTTGAGGCTGTAGGCCTGGAGCAGCCGGGGTCCCAGAACGACCCCCAGCCACTCCAGGCTACGTGCACAGGTGCCAAGCAGCTAGGGTCGGGGCAGGAACACCCTCCGCATCACCATGGTGGGCCTGTGGGCAGTGCGCATGTGCTGAGCAGCTGGAGGACGGGGTGGGAGAGCGAAAAAAAACAAGAGTGCGAGGAGCACCAGGAATTCTGGGAATCGTAGTTCTGGTGGCAGCCCCTGGACTGGATGCGGAAGCCCAGAGCGCAGGGAGCACCAGAAATGCTGGGAATCGTAGGTCTGGTGGCAGATCCACTGTGGTATCTCCTAGACACTAGAGCAAAATGAGCCTGGAGCAAGTTACTGTTGCAGGTGGAAGATGGAGGGAGAGCAAAGGTGAGAGACATAAGTAAAGTCAGAGTGTCGAGGAAAAATTAAAAGGAAGATATCCTGCAATTTCTAGGAAGTCTCTACCAATGGAGCAAAGAAAAAAAAAGAGCTCTATTATTCTGTGAGCACCAAACCAGACTGGGCTGGGGTCTCAGACAATTCGCTCACATGACTGCAAAGACAGAAACTCCCAGACTGGAGAGGGCTCCCCTGAGGGCTCCCAGATTGGAGAGGGTGCAGGTCAGGCTGAGGGACCCACCCTGTGCATGAATCTTCGTGCACTAGGCCCCTAGTCCACATATAAAACCCTATCATTGTTACCTTAAGGTTCATATTTTGCTTAACTCTTTCTCTTAGACCTGTGGAGAGATCATATTGATGGCTGTTTGCTTATGATGTGTTTCTAGTTGTGGTGGATAAGATTTCAAGGTAAATAATTTATCATTTTGGGGGAACTGTGACAGCTTTGTAATGTGTCACTTGGTTAGTTTGAAAACGACACAACTCAGAATTCCCATTTCTAATTAGGGTGACCAATGAGATTCTTACAAGATGTGGAAGAACCAGGAAAGGAAGCAGCCATTTTTGTCACTGACCCACTTTGTTGCTGACTGACTCATCTCAAAGGCTTGAAGCAGCATTTGGACCTGCAATTACTCTACCTTCTCTGGATTCACCTTCAGTTTTTCTGATTCCTGGGCTAAGGGTATATTTAACTCTGAAAAAAAAAGCTGCTTCTGCAGGATAACCTTTATACTCAATAAGAATGGACAAGAGTTTCAGTTCATCCTCATGGAGTTTTAGCTCATTCTCATGGGGTTTCAGCTCATGTTCATGATTTTCCCTTCTTAGCTTGACTGTGGACTTCAAGCTCCAATAGTAGATGTTGAGACAGGCATGGTTTAAAAATTCTGCTTAGCCAGCCCTATGATTGGGTAAGCTAATTAATCACCTGCAACAAATGTGTATGTATATGTAAATGTATATACATATATACATATATGTATATGTATATGTAAATGTATGTGTATGTGTATGTGTATGTAAATGTATGTGTATGTGTATGTATATGTATATGTATATGTAGGTATACATGTGTATAAAATAAATATTACTGGATCTGCTTCTCTGGCTGAACCCAGAATTCCTAACTAATTCCTAGTGGAAGAATATAGAATGGACTCTATATTTGCTGTGAGAAATGTGGTATTTTGTGCTGGAAGAAGGAGGGATGATTGTATCCAGGAAGGAAAAAGAAAGGAAGGAACTGTGAGATAGTGAATGATAAAAGTTACATGAAATCAGTGTACAATACTCTCCTGTTCTCATTTCTTTTGCATTCTGTTTGTCTCTTTCTCATTCCATGAACTCAGTATATTTACTACTAACAAAATATTTTTATAGTGGAAATTTTTCTTCACTTCTTTTTCTCACAACCAATAAAATACTATTTGGCAGTTAAAGCCATAGCGTGATAGCAAATACTGTTACTGCCTAGTTACATAAATAGGGTACTGCTAAAGAAATTAGAAGAATTATCATAATCAATATAATTACAATCAACTAAATGCTAGAAGAAAATGGACCAATGTCTTCACTGCTGAGGAAAAAGAATTTTGAATCTAGAATTCTATACATAGCCAAATTTTTGATGGAGTTAAAGAGAAAAATAAAATAATTTTCAGACATGGACGAACTCATAATTTTCCTTCATGTACTCTTTCTGAGAAAATTAATTAAGAGTGCAATCTATAAAAGCAGAAGAAATCCAAGAAAGAAGGTACATGGAATCCAAGAAACAGGGCAACTAAACCACAAGAGCAAATGGAAGAAATCTGAGGAAAGCAGCCTGAATGGATTAGGGAAGTCTTAAAATTCCACAAAGATCCTTAGGAAAAAAGTGTACTTACTATAACAAATAATATGATAAATATGGTGAACAATCAACAATCTTAGGACTAAAATGAATTCTTATCTTGTTCTTTTCAACAAGAAAAAAGAAAGGTCACTACAAACTCCAGGAATGCAGAAAAGGGAGAGTTGTACAGGGAAGTCATGAGTAATTATTTCTGTGTTAGAAAGTGGTATGGATAGGAGACAAATATGCTTTTTGGCTGCTTTGAACCTTTTGCACATCCATTCTCTGCTTGGGGAGTTTTTGTCTCTGAATATGTATACCCAAGCCTGAAATCCCAAACTTACTTCTCCAGCCTTCCTTTCAGTCATGTATATGATACAGAGCCCTCCCATTCAGATATACTCTTCTAAGAAGACTTCGAGTGGACAGGTCTGACAAGGGGTTGGCAGAGACAGTGTTCGATGAGAGAGAGCCAGAAATTTAAACTTCAAGTGCCCAGAATACACAGATGTACTTTAGTGACTGTGTTTTTGGGTGGAAGCAGCAGGACTTCATTGAAATGCTTCCATAATATAATTTGTCAAAGTAACTCCTTACATTGCCTCTGAACATGACTGTCTGGCATTGTCTGTCATAAAGTCTGTAAATGAACTAATTTTCTAATTAAGCTACATATAATAGGTTTTGCCACTTGGAATGAAAAAAAAAGTTGGTATCAATAGTGGTTTCAGGAGACAGAGTTTGAAGGAAATGAGACTTAACAATAGGTTACTTGACATCGGTAAAAATCTCACTAATATTTGGGCATGCAAATCTGGCAACCCATAACAGACAGAAATAAAATAGTTAATTAAAAAATCAAGTGTAATTTCCTAGGATAAAGTATAGACTGAAAACAAAGCTGAGAATTTGTAATCACTGCCTATGAACAATATAAGGGACATAAGACTCTATTTTGGAGAGCGATTAAAGAAACAGATGACAAGCTCAATGATCTAAATTACTGGCTCAAACCATGACTAAAGAATCAAAGACTAAAAACAAACAAACAACCCAGGGCTTTACATACGGGGCTTTACTAAAAAACTTTTTTTTTTTTCGGAGAACAAGAAAAATAGGGTTATTTGCATTATACTTATTAATTTGTGCATTTACTCAGTGTCTGGTAAGTTAATGTTCAAGAAAAAATATTATTTTTATTAAAATGTTCTATTATTTTATGTTAACAATTACTCATTTATTTCAGCCCCCTTTTTTATTATCTAAAGTTTTACACATGTTTCCTTTTTCCTGCTTGATGCCCCCGACCCCCGCCCCCGCCCCAGCCATTCCTACCCCAGGCAAGCTCCCACAGACCCAGTGTCTGTGTCCATTGGTTGGTTATACTAATATGCATGCATACAAGTCCTTTGGTTACTCTCTAATCCCCCCTCCACTGCCATTTGTCTCTGGATCTATTCTTGTTCATCAAATTATGTTGATTATATCCCACATATGAGTGAGATCTCAAAAAGTTAAAAATGGAACTCCCATTTGACCCAGTAATCCCACTTCTAGGACTATATCCCAAGAAACCAGAAACAGCAATAAGAAAGGATATATGCACCCCTATGTTCATAGCAGCACAATTTATAATAGCTACGATTTGGAAACAACCTAAGTGCCCATCAGCAGATGAGTGGATTAAAAAACTGTGGCACATCTACACAATGGAATACAATGCCACTATAAAAAAGAAGGAACTTTTACTATTTGCAACAGCATGGATGGAACTGGAGAGCATTACGCTAAGTGAAATAAGCCAGTCGGAGAAAGATAAATATCACATGATCTAAAAAACTTTTTAATATTGCTTTCACAGTGCTGGAATAACTAAAAAAATCTATAATAATGTAATTTTATAAATTGCTAAGCTATACTATTTTAATTTGAAATATTACATGGGCTCTTATGGGACTATTAGAACATAGAGTTGTAAAAAAAGAGTGATAGCCTGGGAATTCTAATGGAGATGTGTAAGTGTGTTGGGATGACCCAGATAACTCCAAATTTCAAGGCTTTCCAGTGTCTTGACAAACTAACAACTCCTTTCCTGCTTGACACAATTGTCAACAACTTCTGTCCTTCGCTTTTCATTGTTCTCTCTGGAATCTTAGGTTCATGGTTAACAAACCTATCTTGTCAGGAGATAACTCTTAATCAACCCTTTAAAATCCTCTTAAACCTGAGGATTTAAAATATATCAGCTCTGGTTTCACATGTAAGGAAAATGGAGATCACCACTAAAAACAAGTAAAACAAGTAAAAAGCCAAACAAAATGAAAAATTAACAACTCTTCTTAGAGCCATAAGAGAAGTAACGTAATAAGACAAAATTGGAGAGACCAACAGGCAAATACAGAGAATTACAATTTACCAGGACAAACTCATGAGCTGTGGGAACCAGTTTCTGGTAGGAAAATCAGAATCATATTTCACAAATTGCTAGAGGCTCAGAGTGGACAGCTCTGAGAGTTAAAAACTCCAGGGAGGCTCAGTAATTGGGAGCCCCCACACTTTTGTGAGTTATACTTTCAGAAATTTAAGTTTTCACAGTCAATATTAGAGAATAATGTCCTTGTGCTTCCAGCAGGTGGAGGGGAAAATGAATCATTTTGTAATACTCCTGAGCACTCTGTCCATAACAAGGCCTGACCTTAGGAGAAATTAATTAATGAGAGTGCAACCTGCTGGGATATTATCAGAGCCTAACTAGGTTGGGAGAAGAGAAATACTCAACTCTATCCCTCTCCAGCCATCCTCTCCCACACAAGGAGGAAGAAAGAAACTGGGAAACATGTACAATTCATAGTCCATGGGCATAGGCTACTGAAGACTGAGACCTACTCATAGGACTATAGAATGCTTCCTATGCCACCACACCCCACCCCACCACCACATTCCTAAAGGCCTATTTACAGCAATTTCTTTTACCTGGTGTATCATGTATAGCTATCAAGAAAAAATTACAAGGTACAGTAAAAGGCATAAAACATAATATGAAGGGATAAAGAAAGCATCGAAACCAGGCATGCAAGGGTGTTGGATTGATCAGATCTGAAATTTAAAACAGCTATGATTCATATGCTGATAATGGATAAGATAGATACCATGTAAGAATAGGTGGGAAATGTAATTAGAAAGATGGAAATCCCAAAAAGGAACCAAAACAATGACAACAAAAAGCTAGACAAAAAACATCATAACAGAAATAAAGAGTTTGAAAGGTTTATTAGTACACAATCTCAGAACTTGAAGATAATTTAATAGAAACTTCTAAAACTTAAAGAAAACAAAGATTAAAAAAATACAGAATAAAATATTCAAGAACTGTGGGACAACTACAAAAGGTGTAACATATGTGTAATGGGATTAATGAAGGAGATAAAAGAGAGAAAGGACAGGTGAAATATTTGAAACATTTATGACTGAGAATTTTCCTAAATTATGGCAGATACCAAACCAAAGATCCAGGAAGTTCAGAGAACACCAAGCAAAATAGATGCCAAAAAATTACACCTAACCATATCATTTTCAAACTACAAAAGAAATCAAAGATAAAAATCCTGAAAGCCAGAGAAAAAAATACCTACGGAAGAGCAAAGATAAGAATTATATTTGACTTCTCCTCAGAAACCATGCAAGTCAGAAGAGAGTGAAATAAAATATTTAAAGTGTTGAGAGAGAAAAAAGGCCCCCAACTTAGAATTCTGTACTCACCAAAATTATCTTTCAAAAGTGAAGGTGAAATAATGACTTTCTCAGACAAATGAAAATTGAGGGAATCTGTTGCTCATAAACCTACCTTGCAAGAAATATTAAAGAAATTTTTTAGAGAGAAGGAAAACAATATAGTTCAGCAACTCAGATGTATATAAAGAAACATATCAAAGAATGAATAAAGTAAAAAAAAATTGCCGAAACCGGTTTGGCTCAGTGGATAGAGCGTTGGCTTGCGGACTGAAAGGTCGCAGGTTCGATTCCGGTCAGGGGCATGTACTTGGTTTGCAGGCACATCCCCAGTGGGGGATGCGCAGGAGGCGGCTGATCGATGTTTCTCTCTCATCGATGTTTCTGACTATCTCTCTCCCTTCCTCTCTGTAAAAAATCAATAAAATATATTTTTAAAAAAATTTATTTTTCTTATTCTCAATTGATCTAACAGATAACAATCTGTTCAGAATAATAGCAACAATATATTACATTATGTATATGCGTATATGTGTACATATGCATATGTACATATACAAATATACATATGTATATATCCATACATACACATATATGCATATATACACGTGTACACGTATATGCTTGTGTAGACTTATTTATAAGTGAAATGAATGACAGCAATGATATAATGGATGAAAGGGAGAAATTAGAATTATTTTGTTAATACAGGAAACACACTACACAGGAAGCATTAGAGGATTATTTGAAAACAGACTTGAATTACTTATAAATGTTAATTGCAAACTCTCAGGAAACCAGTAAAAATATTTTAAAAAGTGTAACTGATTATGCTAAGAAAGGTGAAAAAACAGAATCATGTAAAATGCTCAATTAAAGCCACAATAGGCAGGAAAAGAGTGGAAGACAAATAGAGGGACAAAGACAACAAATTGAAAACAGTAAAATATGATATAGGGAAGTCATGGAATAAATAATTGCCATCAATTAAAGTCAGGCAGGGAGATAAAGAAGAAAAGAAAAAATTCACAGTATATAAAAAACAGAACATAATTGGAATAACTCTAATATCAATAAGTACTATAAATGAGAATTTTTTAAAAACCATCAATAAGAAGGCTAAAACTCCAAAATTTATAAAAAATAAAATCTAATGCCACTCATATCCTATTTATATAAATAAATCTAAAATAATGTTAAAAAAGTTAAAGAGATAGGAAGTATATCAGTCATAAGAAGACAAAAAATGTAATAATAATAATTATATTACATAAAATGAACTTAAGAAAAACATTTTAGATTCAGCAGACTTTATATTGACTAACAGAATTTTCCAAGAGAAGAAATGAGCTGTGAGTATACCACCTGCATGTGGTAATGACACCTGATGAGGTTCTCTATGGACCCCATGAAAAAGTAATCATTTGAATTAATATCATAACACAAACATTCCACAGTGTGTTCTCTCTGCACTACAGCCAGCATTGTCCTGTCTTTTCTTCATCAAACAAAGCTAAGAAGTCTCCTATTTTAGGACTTTTGCACCCACATTTTCCTCTGTCTGCAATTTTCTTACCACATATGTCCGATAACATATTCTAATAGTTCATTCAAGTCTCTGGTCAAACGTCAATACATCAGAGAAAGTCATTCCTGAATACGCTGTATCATATAGCAGCCTCTCCATCCCTTTCCCTTGCCCTGTTTCTATAGTCTCTAAACCCTATATAATAACCTGACATTATGTTTATTTCTTTATGGATTTGTGCACTGGTGAGGTCCCTCGGTCTTGCCTGAGCCCTTTTGCAATACAGGACCCCTTGGGGGATGTTGGACTACTGGTTTTGGCCTGATTCCTGCAGGCCAGGCTGAGGGACCCCACTGGTGCACATATCCATGCACCGGGCCGGTTTTGGCCCAATCCACGCAGGTCAGGCCTAGGGACCCCACCGGTGTGGACCTCTAGATCTTTGATTAATCTCTTCCTGCCTTCCCCCCACCCCCCGCCCTTCTCTCTGAGATTCATGTTTCCATGCCTGTGCATCGAGCATCTGCCCTCTGGTGGTCAGTGAGCATCATAGCTACCGGTAGAATGGCCCAACAGTCTTATAAGCTTTTATATACATATATAGATTTCTCCATTTGTCTGGATCACTCACCCCACTAGTAGTGATGACTCATAAGGGAAGGAACATTGTTTCTTTTGGTCATTGCTTTATTCCCCAGCACCTAGAAGAGTGTGTAAATAAATGAGGAGAGAAATTCAAAGGCAGCACTAGCAAACTAATATAGAAGGAATGTAAAGGATTTGATCATATTAATTATATATCAAAGAATATAAGCCCCATGTAGAATGCATAAAGGTTTCATATTCATCATATATAAATAATAATCACATTAGTAGGCAAAAGATACATGAAGTGATGAAAAATGGACAAAGAGTAAAGTAACAATTCACAAAAGAAGCCCTATTAATATGAAAAGATGGTGTATCTCACTAGAAATCAGGGAAATACAGACTAAAACAAAAATGTATTTCACCCCTTAGATTCATAAAAATGAAAACAGCTATTGTGGGGATGGTATGTGAGTGTTAGGCATGAGAATTTAACAAAATTAGTAATAGCAATATCATTGGTGTAATCTTCTTTTGGAATTATATATTGAAACAAACATGGATTTATATATTATTTGGACACAGTGGTCCAATTTTGGAAACTGATTAACAAGAATATCTGCACATGTTTATTTATATCTGTATCTATTGTGCTAAAGATCTACTTTTAAAATATATATAAAGATATTCATTATAGCATTGATTATATTAGTAAACAATTAGTAATAACTTCAATGTTAACTAATAGGGGAATTGTTAAATAAATTAAGTTACCTCCATAGAAATTCATATAGTACTTAAATGAGATTTGTATGCTCTAAATGGAAAGACTGCTAAGTCACTGTTAAGAATACAATGAATATTAAGTACCATACACAGGGTAAGGCAAAAGTAGGTTACAGTTGTTTGTATGAAAAATAATGCAATCATTAATGAATAATACAAGAAAAAACCCTGTATTTCACATACTCACAACTGTAAGCCTACTTTTGCCCAACCCTGTATGTAGCATGATTCTGTTAAGGAGATATTTCTATTTCTTCCTATATAAATTATATATTTGTATAAATGCATAGAAAAGGTCTGAAGGGTGCACAATGACCTTTTTTAAGTGATTAAGGGTGCCTGGGATGAAACTGAAGAGGAGTTTGGTAAAGGAGAATCCTCACTTTTTAGTACAAATCCTATGATTATACTATGTTCATTTTATTATTGTAAATAAACTTTTTAAAAGTCTGTAAAAAACAATCAATTTTTGTACTATTTTTCCATTATTATTATACCACTGTGCCCAGAACAGTACATAACAAATAATACCCATTAAATCTTTTGGATCTAATAAATAGAGGGAGAAGGCAGGAAGTAAACATAAATCTCAAGAGGACACTATTTAAAATGCATATAAGGTAAAAAAATGAAAAAACATAAAGAATAAGAAAAAATTAGGAAAAGGCAAAACAGAGTTAAACATGATTGTATCTTGGAAATCTGCTGAGGGAGAAGGGATACAAATAAAAAAAATAAGTTGGGAATAAATCCTGCTTTCTATCCATATAATGGATGTGGGCCAAGCAGAATGAGAGATGTAATAAGAGACTTATTTACAGCTTGTTTTAAGAAAATTGGGGTTCTTTCCATACAAGTAATTTGAATTTATTAAAACTCTCTATTTTCTGGCCAACTAATACATATGCAACGATTTTCTTTCTCTAATGGTATTTTTTTTCTTCAAATAAGAAATGTTTTGTTTTGTAAATGAATGGAACAAAAGATATGGACATAGAATCTAGAAATTCTACACAGCAACTGGTAAAAATAAAATCATCTATTTAAAGCAGTCCTAAAATGAAAAACAAATTCCAGTTTAAATTTCTACTTGTCTTATGGGTGGGCAAGAAGAAAATGTATTTCTTAAACTTAGTGAATTCAGTGAACTCTTTCTGCTCTTTACTTTTCTGATTCATATTAAAATAGGTTACTCAAATCTTTGATTAACTATATGTGGTATAATAATCAAGCTAATATCCATACTATAATAGTAAGAGATTTTGTTTAAAAATTTAATATTCTTCTCCTTTGAGAAACACCCAATATTCTAAAACTTATATTTGAGTGTTCTTTATTTATTACTTTAGAAGTATTTTAATAGAAACTTTATTATTCAACCTAAACAGTAACCTCACATATCTTATCAACATTTTTTAAATGAATAAGACAGGATAAATGATAAAATACTACTACTTATACCACTTATTGAGAACTACTTAAAATTATATTTATCAAATCTCTTATAAAGACTCCTAAGAACAATATGGTCCAACTTATTAGCTTAAAATTTTCTATTCTGGAAATTTTTTTAACTAAATAAAATTTATCTTAGAATTTCTAACCTTCAATTTTATCTTCTTTCTTTTTCAGGGCAATGTAAAGTAGAAGATTTAAAAACCACTATATAGTCGAATAACTGCCTCGTCTTCAAGTAAGTTCAGCTTTCCTAATCTTTTAAGATCAAATATCTTCAACTTACAGCACCCAGTCTCTTCCTAAACATCCCTTGTATTCACAGGACATAGGAACAGATGCTACATGATTAAACTCTTCTAATTTAAGACCATTTTAGAACACAGCACTTCAATGAATTTTATCACTGATTTATACAGTGTGTTTCTGCATCATGAAATAAATTTTTTACTTCACATCTCTCAGGCAATATTTATATCTTATGTATAACATTAATGGGTTGTTATTTTCCTAATGTCATATGGGACATAGAATCCAAATTCCTGAGGCCAACATCTTATATAGTATAGGTTAATCTACACTGCTCATGAATTATAAGCCAACAATGCAATCCTCTGTGACTCAAAGAGTTCATTGCAGGGCATAGATAACACTCAAGATATTTAAGCAGGAAGGGGTTTAATATAAAACAAATTACAAGGTCACTCAAAGAACTGAAGGAGCTTACTCTAAGCTAGACCTCCAAGAATGACTAAAAGAATAATAAAAATAATAAGAAAACTATTTTGTTTACAACAGCATCAAAAAAATAAAAAAAACATAGGAATAACTTTAACAAAAAAGTTTTGTTATGAAAATAATATTGTCAGTGCAAAATAAAAAATATCATATCAGATCCTGGCCCCAAATTTACCTAATTGCATGAGTCAACTGCAATTGAGTTTTAGCATCTAAAAATTTTGTAGCACATTCAAATCTTTCTCTCTCAACATTCAGAAAATAAATTATTTTAAAAAGCCACTAAAATTTTTTATTCTGTTAACCTAATTAATTATGAAAAGTGACTTCCTATGCTATCTATAGCTATATTCAAAATGAGTTAAGACCATGGAGTACAGAGGAGGGCTATAATAGCTAATATTACAATATATCATTTGAAAATGATTCATAAAGCTTTCAAAATAGACAAATGGTCTCATACATACCATTACCCACAAGAGCAACTATTTCCATTTCTGACAGCTTAGAGGCACAAGAGGAGCTGATAGAAGCCACCAGCATTACTTGTTTAATTCTGTTGTACCTACACCATCCTATCTAATAAAAGAGCAACATGGTAATTGGAGTACGACCGCTACCCTTCCCATTGGCTAATCAGGGCGATATGCAAATTAACTGCCAGCAAAGATGGCGGCCAACAGCCAGGCAGCTTGAAACTAACATGAGGCTTGCTTGCTTCAGTGACGGAGGACTCCAACGTTCCCCGCCTGCTGCTGCAGGCCTCTGAGCTGGCAGTTTGAAACATAGTTACAAAAATAGAAGCTAAACAAAACCCCAGAAACCAGCTTTCAGCTAGCCGGGATCTCAGAGCTGGAGTTGATACAGAGTTTCGATTGAAGAACCTAAACAAACCAGATACCTGCTTTCAGGAGCGGAGGCCTAAGAGCTGGAGCCTCAGAGCTAAAGCTGGCTCAGAATAAAATTTAAAAAAACAAAAAAAAGGAGCAGTTGGGAGCTTCAGTCCCAGCCTAAAAACAGCCCTCAGCCCCTCACCCAGACTGGCCAGGCACCCCAGTGGGGACCCCCACCATGAAGGGTGTGTGACCACCTGCAAAAAGCCATCATCCCCTCACCCAGGCTGGCCAGGCACCCCAGTGGGGACCCCCACCCTGATCCGGAACACCCTTCATGGCAAACCAGCCAGCCCCCACCCATGCACCAGGCCTCTATTCTATATAGTAAAAGGGTAATATGACTCCCAGCACCAGGATCAGCGGAGCCGTGAGGTCTCCCGACACCGGGATCAGCATGACAGGGGGCAGCGCCCAAACCCCCTGATCGCCCTGTGGCTCTGTGTGTGACAGGGGGCGGGGCCACAACCTCCCTATCGGCCCTGCTCTGTTCCTGACAGGGGAAGGCGCCCCAACCCCCTGATCGGCCCTGCTCTGTGCCTGACAGGGGAAGGCGCCCCAACCCCCTGATCGGCCCTGCTTTGTGCCTGATAGGGGGGAGCTCCCCAACCTCCTGATCGCCCTGCGGCTCTGTGTGTGACAGGGTGCAGCGCCCCAACCCCCAACCCCATGGGCCCTGCTCTGTGTGTGACAGGGTAGAGCCATAACCTCCTCATCAGCCCTGCCCTGAGTGTGACAGTGGCAGCGCCCCCACCCGCTGATCAGCCCTGCTCTGTGGGTGATAGAGGGTAGCGCCCCAACCCCCTGATCCGCCCTGCTCTGTGCATGACAGGGGGGAGCTCCCCAACCCCCTGATGGGCCCTGCTCTGGCGTGACAGGGGGGAGCTCGCCAACCCCCTGATCCGCCCTGCTCTGTGCATGACAGGGGGGAGCTCCCCAACCTCCTGGTTGACCCAGCTCTGTGCATGACAGGGGGCAGCGCCCCAACCCCCTGATTGGCCCTGCTCTGTGCCTGATAGGGGGGAGCTCCCCAACCTCCTGATCGCCCTGCGGCTCTGTGTGTGACAGGGTGCGGCGCCCCAACCCCCCCACCCCATGGGCCCTGCTCTGTGTGTGACGGGGTAGAGCCATAACCTCCCCATCGGCCCTGCCCTGAGTGTGACAGGGTGCGGCACCCCAACCCCCTAATCTGCCCTGCTCTGTGTGTGACAGGGGGCGGTGCCCCAACTCCCCTATCAGCCCTACTCTGTGAGTGCAGGGAGGAGCTCCCCAATCCCCTGATCAACCCTGCTCTGTGAGTGACAGGGTATGGAGCCCCAACCCCCCTTATGGGCCCTGCTCTGTGCGTGACAGGGGGGAGCTCCCCAACCCCCTGATGGGCCCTGCTCTGTGCATGACAGGGTAAGGAGCCCCAACCCCCCTGATGGGCCCTGCTCTGTGCGTGACAAGGGGTGGCGCCGCAACCTCCCCATGGACCCTGCTTTGAGTGTGACAGGGGGCGGTGCCCCAACCCCCCAATCAGCCCTACCCTGAGCGTGACTGAGGGTGGCATCACAATCTCCCAATCCACCCTGCTCTGTGCATGACAGGGGCGGCGCCCCAACTTCCCAATCAGCCCTGCTCTGAGCCCGACCAGGGGCTGCACCTAGGGATTGGGCCTGCCCTCTGCCACCCGGGAGCAGGCCTAAGCCAGCAGGTCGTTATCCTCTGAGGGGTCCCAGACTGCGAGAGGGCACAGGCCAGGCTGAGGGACACCCCCTCCCCCCGTCCCCCCGAGTGCACAAATTTTTTGTGCACCGGTCCTCTAGTTAAATCAATAAAAGACAAACCCAAGGTAATTGCAGCTAGACACCAATTTTTCTGCTGCTTAATTTTAAACATTGGCTAAGATGAAATACACTGCAGTTGAATTTTTCACTGCTTTTAGCAGATTCTTGTATTAAAATTCTGATTCTCATGGCTCTACAATTAGATATTTTAATTTATTCATGTATTCTGAAATGTTAGGGTTTGTAAGAAATCTGTCCCCTTGTTCTGGGAAGTTCTTCAGACCTCAAATTTTGCATAATTCAGGTACTTGGGAGTAATGAAAGTGACTTCTTTATTTCATAATTTATATATTTGGGGGAAATGAAAGCTATACTGAACACTGGAATTTATAGGTGATTTATATCTAGGACATAGTTATTTGGCCATGTAAGAATTATTTTCTATAGTGCTTAACACTCACCATACTCCCTTGCATATTTAAATATTTTGAGTATCATATCATATATTTCCAAATCTGCGGTTAGGGACCATTGGTTTTACTTTCCTGTGTCCCACCAGAGCACCAAACGTCACCTCAGTCTTCAGTGGCTGTATATTAGGATTGACTGTGACAAGTGGAGCTATTTTCTGAGGATGGTTAATTCACTCTTTATATAGGCATATGTGATTTACCATAGGGTTTCTAACCATTAGGTTAAAATTTTCTTGATTATAGCACAAGGCAGCATTTAGATAAACACTCAGTCTGAAAAGATGTTAAATGTGATAACTAATATATAATAACAAAAGGGTAATATGCTAATTAGACCGGATGTCTTCCGGACATCATTCCGGAAAGTCCTTCCTAACAAAGGTGGGGCTGGAGGGAAGCCAGACAAGGTCCTGGGTGCCTGCGGGTAGCCTGAGGGAAGCCAGCCCAGGTCCCAGCTGCCAGAGGGAAGCTGGTGTCGCCTGCTGGGAGAAGGAAGGCCTACTCTTGCACGAATTTTCATGCATTGGGCCTCTAGTATGTAATATTAGGGAAAAACCTCCATTCCTCTGGTTTCTTTATTCCCTGTGGAATGACAATGACCCTATAACATCCAGTCTTCTTTTCTCATCCCTTCTTTATTCCACTCATGTAGAAGGAGTGAAGTATCTGCTGTTAATTGGCAAGGATCTGGCAGGTATTGATCCATGCTTTTTAATTAGCAGAACTCATTTATTAAACATCCTTAAGCACTAGGAATTAGTTTTGTTTTGTTTTTCTTCTTCATCCACTCAAAGCATTTCTCCCCAGATCAGTATATCTGCTCAGCAGACCCAAAGTCCCTTGGGTGAGTTTTAGCAATCCCTTTGGTCTGTAAACTAAAGCTACATTCTCTGATTAGCTTTATCAATATTAAAGCTGATATTTGATCTTTCTCAGTCTCTCTTCCAACTCTCATTTCTCATCAAGTTCAAAGTTCAAGATGAAAAAAGAAGGTGGGACTTACTGGTTTTCCCACACCGCAGCACCTTTACTTCTTTTCTTTTCCCCTGTTCTCTTGATGAGATTTCCAAGCACCTGCCATCCTACAGCCAAGCTGTACAACTTACGATTTGTTCACTCTTCAGTACATGTCATACAAAAAAAGCTTACTTTAAAAAGCCACACAACAACTAAATAAATGAAACAATGAGAGCTCAAATAGTATGTGAAACTGAAATCTTAAATTTAATTTCACCTCAAAATATCTTGACTTGTGAAAGAATATTGCTCTTATTTTATTTGGCATATTATATTCTTCACTGGAACAAATAAAGTTGGGAAGCCCTATGCTATTTAGCTTTATAACTGATAAACATTAAAAAGTAATCATAAATTATGGCAAATTATTTGATGTTTTCTAAAAAGAATTGTCTAAACTGATAGTCTGCATAAAAACAAAAAGTCTGTTCCTACAACAATACTTCTGGTTAAGATAGTTTTGTTTAATTATGAAAAAAACCATAATTGACTATATTTTTTATTTAGTAAAATTTGCTCTGAGCTCATTAGGGATTTATTACCCATAGAAATGCAACTTTAATAAGACTAGAAGAAACGTTATGAGAAAAAGGAAAGAATAAGGCCATAACAACAACAGAAGAATACATTCTTTAGAACTCCAGTGATCTAATATTAGAGCTATGGCTAAGAAAGGTTAAAATTGCAAATATGTACAAAAAATAGTTATTCTGCTAATAGAACTTTTCATGAACACTCAATATAAAGAAGTTTTAATGTACACAAATATGGATTGTCCTTATTTTTCAAAAGAATTATAAGTTATAGTTTTAAACAGAAATATATTATAGTCTAGCAATACATTTAAAGCAATTTGTTTTGTAAATAGTCAAAAAAACACACAAAAGAACTGTAACACTAAGTATGGTGGCCAATTTTGTGTCAACTTAGATGGGCCAAGGTGCCCAGGTATTTGATAACCTGAAATCCACAGCAATACGCAAAAGAGCAAAGAGTCTGTCAAAGGGAGCTTCCCCAGGCCTCCGGGCCCCAGTGGGAGCTCCAGGGGCTTGGTTGTTCACAGAAGGGAAATAGGAAACATCAATCATTATCAAAATCCCTACTGTCAGGATCTTCCTACCTTTAAATTTATTGGTCTATTATTTTTAGCTCACGTGGCTCAGA
This sequence comes from Myotis myotis, assembly GCF_014108235.1. Classification (NCBI taxonomy): domain Eukaryota; kingdom Metazoa; phylum Chordata; class Mammalia; order Chiroptera; family Vespertilionidae; genus Myotis; species Myotis myotis. The sequence continues at coordinate 36,653,047 of NW_023416368.1, forward strand.
TCTGTAACCTCACTGACAGAATATACAAATGAAAACCTTGTTCTGTTTAATCATGCAGACATTTCTCAAAATGAATTTCCAAAGCATCATTCTTTCCCAGTCCATCCTTACACTCTCATGAGGTTAAAGTCATGCTCCATACTCAGTTGGTAACTCATTTCTTGAAGAGAAGCAGGAGATTATATAGTAACTAGAGGCCCGGTGCACAAAAATTATACTAAAACTAGAGGCCTGGTGCACGAAAATTCGTGCACTCACGGGGGAGGCCCTCAGCCCAGCCTGAGCCCTCTTGCAGTCTGGGAGCACTCAGGGATGTCTGACTGACGGCTTAGGCCTGCTCCCCGCCTCTCATCACCCCCATGCTTCCACTGGTGGCCTCCCTCTGTGGAAGGTGACCAGGCAGGCTGATCAGGGGATAGCACTGGCCGGCGAGCGGCTGGTCCCACCCTCCTGATCATCCCTCTGATTCTGCTGGTCACTGCGGCCACCCTCCCCCATTGCTGTCCCCTCCCTCTGCCCGCTGGCATGCACCTTGGCTGGCCTGTCATCGACTACTCACAGGCCCCACCCCCCACTGACAGGTTGTTCCACCATTCTGTCGATTTGCATATTATGCTTGGATTATATAGGGTGATATTTGCCACTTTGAGGACACAATTAAAAATAATAATGAAAACCAACAAAAAATGTTTATACTACTACTAAGCCAATATTATGTAACCTGTAAAGATTGTGTCAGAAAGACAGAATGCATACAGTTTTCATACATTTCAGTAAAATATCTGCAAATGTGTTTTATTAGTATTTGACTAACACATGTTAATATGCTGGCACTTTGCAGTGTCATGTTTATAACCCTGTGCTATTGGTTCTATCATTTAAAAACCACAATCTTACCTAATTTGCAACTAACAAACCCTTGGAAACATCCAAGTTTAGAATAGTCTTAGGCATAAACTCTGCCATGTAAACTGTAATTCTGTCTTAACATACAAATTACAATGCTTGTGCAAATATTCTTCTTAAAAATCGAATAACCTATACTTTAAAATATACATCTTATTTTCAAAACTGCATTCCATGAAGGTGTTGAATATTCACCCCCAGGATTCTGTGAAATTGCACTTCTATAAATGGCAGGTATGAACCTCTTATTCAATAGGTGTGAAAAAGAGATATTTGGGGTTCAGCTGCTTTGCTACAGATCTATTTTCTCTCCTTCTATTTCCTACGAAAAAGAAAATCAGTCATGTGCATTTTAGAATTTTTAGGGAGTTATTTTTATTGATCTATCGTTACTTTTGAATACATTGAGAAGAATTTTCAGAGTCCAAGTTTCATAAAACTTTCATAGTCCAAGAGAAATGTTATTCTTAAGTAGATTGGAAAAACTAAGAGACAGATTCCTAATTTAAATATATTTGTAAAATTTCTTTTAAAAAAGACTGTTCATACAATTCTAGTAACAAATTTTCTTGTAATTTTGGACTTTAGTACAGGAGGTTATACAGTGGGGCCATGACTTATGAGTGTCCCGACTAACGAGTTTTTCGAGATACTAGCTGTCTCTCGGCCGATTTTTTGCTTTGAGTTGCAAGCTAAAATTCGGGTTACGAGCCAGCTTCAGATACCCCACCGCTAGTTGGTGCAGCGAACATCACAGTGAACACCACAACATTAGCCCAGCATCACGTGTCTCACTCGTTCACAACTGATTTGACATACGAGTAATTTGAGTTACGAGCTCCTTCACGGAACAAATTAAACTCGTAAGTCAAGGCCCCACTGTACCTGAAAGTAAAACGTACTTGAAAGATTCATGCAAGAAAACTCACACTTTAATCATTTATTCTCCTTTTCCCTTATATACTACTCCCTTGCCCATCACACCCCACAACCAAAAATGCATTCAATACTGTTGAGTGTTGTTTTTTATGTTCAGGATGTATTTTATAAAACATGTATTATTGTTTTGTGTGCATGCATTTTTAATTTATGTAACTGATATAGGGCTATACTGCTTATTCTGATTTGTTTTTAACTTTTCTCACATAAGCACTTAGTTGCTTACTTTGCTTTTTTGGTTGAATTTTTTATCATGGTAAAATTTATATGCAGTGAAATTCACAGATCTTGAGTACACATTTTCATAAGTTTTGGTAAAGTATTCATATATATATATAAAAGCCTAAGCGACCCTTATGACCAAAGACCAAATGACCAGAATGACTGGAACAACTGGTCGACCAGTCACTATGACAGGCACTAACCACAAGGGGGCAGATGCTCAACGCAGGAGCTGCCTACTGGTTTTCAGTGTGCTCCCATAGCAGGAGCGCTGCTCAGCTAACCAATTCAACCCGGCAGCCCACTAGCCTGGCAGCAGCCACTCACTCCCTCAGTAGTCCTGCAGGTTCCAATTGCCAGAGAATGGGCCAGATACCAACGGACTGGCACCGCCAGCCTCTTAGAAGTCAGCCTCAGGCACCTCGGCCACTTCCCCTCCCTAGACACTTCCCAAGGAAGAAACAATATAAAAGTGACACCAGGTGGCTCCCGACAACTGGCACGAATGTCAGAGGATGGATCTAGATACTGGGTTCACAAGGGCGTTCCACCACCTGCCCGGAGAGCCAATCACATCCTAGGCCTCCCCCACTCCCCTTGGGACCCACCTGTGCACAAATTTGTGCACCAGGCCTCTAGTTTGTATATAACCATTACCCTAATGAAATATAGGATAATTCCATCACTCCAAGAAATTTCCTTTTGACTTCTCCACCACTATTTTGATTTCTATCAACAATTTTCAGATAAACTTTAGAAATCAGAAGCCCTGGTTAGGTGGTTCAGTTGCTTGGAGCATTGTCCTGTGCAGTAAAAGTCTATAGTTTCAATTCCTGGTTAGGGCACTTCCCTGGTTCAATTCCTGGTCAGGTAAATAAGTATAGGAGGTAACCAATATATGTTTCTCTCTCACATCAATGTTTCTCTCTCTCTCTCTCTCCCTTCCTTTCTTTCTAAAATCAATTAAAAAACAACAACATATTCTCAAGTGAGGATAAAAAAATTACAAATCAGAAGATATTGAAAGTTATTCCTTCAAGAGTATGTGAGAAAATGATCAAATTGTATGATGAAAGGTCAGTTTATAAGATTTAATTCTGAAATTCTGTAATTGCACTTTGTGATATTTTGACTGTTGGAAGAATCTTTTGACAAAGCTCCCACTTTTAATAAGGACAGCTTTACTTCTTCTTTTCCAATTTGGATGCCTTTTATTTCTTCTTCTTGACTAATTGCAATGGCTAAAACTTCCAGTACTATGTCGAACAGGAGTGGTGAGAGTGGGCATCCCTGTCTTGTTCCTGTTCTTAGGGGAAATGGTTTTAGTTTTTGTCCATTGAGTATGATGTTGGCTGTGGGTTTGTCATATATGGCTTTTATTATGTTGAGGTATGATCCTTCAATTCCCACCTTGCTGAGAGTTTTATCAAAAATGGTGTTAGATTTTGTCAAATGCTTTTTCTACATCAACTGATATGACTATGTGGGTTTTTTCTTTCAATTTGTTTATGTAATGTATCACGTTTATTGATTTGAGGATATTGTACCATCCTTGCATCCCTGGGATAAATCCTACTTGGTCATGGTATATGATCTTTCTGATGTACTGCTGGATCCTATTTGCTAAGATTTTGTTGAGGATTTTGGCATCTATGTTCATGAGGTATATTGGGCTGTAATTCTCTTTCATTGTGTTGCCTTTATCTGGTTTTGGTATTAGGGTGATGCTGGCTTCATAGAATGAACTTGGAAGTGTTCCTTCCTCTTGAATTTTTTGAAATAGTCTGAGGAGGATTGGAAACTAAAGAGAAAATAAACAAATGGTACTACATCAAAATAAAAAGCTTCTGCACAGCAAAAGAAACCACCAACAAAACAACAAGAAAGCCCACTGCATGGGAGAACATATTTGCCAATCTTATCACTGATAAGGTTTAATCTCCAACATTTATAGGGAACTCATACAACTTAACAAAAGGAAGATAAACAATCCAATCAAAAAATGGGCAAAGGATCTAAATAGACACTTTTCTTTTCAGAAAGCCGAGACATATGAAAACATGCTCAAAGTCACTAATCATCCGAGAGATGCAAATCAAAATAACAATGAGGTACCATCTCACACCTGTCAGAATGGCTATCATCAACAAATCAACAAATGACAAGTGCTGGAGAGGATGTGGAGAAAAAGGAACACTCGTGCACTGCTGGTGGGAATGCAGATTGGTGCAGCCACTATGGAAGACAGTATGGAGTTTCCTCAAATGTTAAAAATGGAACTCCCATTTGACCCAGTGATCCCACTTCTAGGAATATATCCCAAGAAAACAGAAACACCTATCAGAAAGGATATATGCATCCCTATGATCATAGCAGCACAATTCACCATAGCTAAGATCTGGTAACAGCCTAAGTGCCCATCAGTAGATGAATGGATTAGAAAACTGTGATGCATCTACATGATGGAATACTAAATTGCTGTAAAAAAGAAGGAATTCTTACCATTTGCAACAGCATGGATGGAACTGGAGAGCATTATGCTAAGTGAAATAAGCCAGTCAGTTAAAGAAAAATACCACATGATCTCACTCATTTATGGATAATTAAGACCATTATAAACTGATGAACAAAAATAGATACAAAGGCAGAGCAACATCGAACACACTGTCAAACTACAGCAGGAAGGCCGGGGAGGGTTGGGGGCGGTGGGTAAGAGATCAACCGAAGGACTTGTATGCATGCATATAAGCATAACCAATGGACACAAGACACTGGGGGGTATGGGAGGCTAGGAGAAGGTCAAGGGGAGAAAAGAAAAAGGAGACATATATAAAAGGAGACATAAAGTATTACTCTTTGTAATACTTTAAGCAATAAAACAATTAAAAAGAAACAAAACTTAAAAAAAATGAGCACTCGGAATACAAGTATGAGGGTGCAAGACACATAATTACGATAAATGTACTTACTACGTTTGAAGAGTTATAAAGAAATCGAAGTAAGACTTACTGGAGAAAAGTGGAAGAAACAAAATAATTTAAGGTCTATAACTTTTTTTGAAAATACAACTTCAACAATAAGAACTCTAAATATGGATTTAACAGCATATTACAAACATAACTAGTCACTTGCTGGAAGATATGTCTGAAGAAAATTTCCCAAAGTAAGTATAAAGATATTTTTTAAAGCAAAAGAAAAATGCAGAAAAAAAGAGTAAATACCCATGGTATAGAGGGGGAAAAGTACAATATATGTGTATGTATAATTGGAGTGGCAGAAAGAAAGGAGATAGAAGATGGGTAGGGATAAAACTAGAAAAGAAATGGTGAAATTTTCGAAGTTTATCTTTTAAAAATCAAGCTTTTCTGAGAGAATAAATCAAAAGGAAAGCACACTTGATTTCCATTTCCAACTACATTCACCAAATAGTGTTAAATAATATATAAATATTACACAATATATAAAAATTGTTTTAGATATATTAGACATTAAGAAATGAAGGACAATGATTCCTGAGAGTCAGGATAAATGAGCTGAGGCCCAAAACTGCCAGTTTCTTTTTTTCCCCGAAAAAGAATTTTCCAAGTCATGCACAAGGAATGGGATTTCAGTTCCCTGAGGTGAGAAGACAGAGCTGCAAGGCCAGGGAGTCCTAGACATCTAAGTATACAAAACAGAATCTCAGAGACAAAAAGGCTGCACCAATAGAGTGTGTGGAGACCTGCAGAGGCTCCTCAAGTCTTTAGCTGAGGACTGATAAGCACATGTGTGTGAGGAAACTATCTGAACACAGAGAAAGAACCACTGGAAAAAATTAGAGGGCTCACTCCAGCCAAACTGATAATTATCATACATAAAAATACACAAAATGTAAAAGTACAACACAAAAATATGCAGCATTATACAAGATAAAATTCACAAAATCTAACATCTGATAAGAAATTACCAGATAGCCAAAGAAAAAGGAGAATGTTGTCCACAATAAGGAGAAAAAGTAAATTGAAAGAAACTGACAGCAATAACACAGATAGAACTAGTAGCAGACAAGGACATTAAAACACTTCTGTAACTGTACTTTATAATTTCAAAAAATGTAAGAAATACTGCCTTGTTAAAAATATATAAGGGGGATATAAAAATAGACCCAGTGTTTTTAAAAATGAAAATGTCACATATCCAGAAAATACACAGGTTGTGATTAATGGCAGATTGGACATGGAAGCCAAAAAGATTTTTGAATTAGAAAACCAACTAACACTATACAAAAAGAAACACAGGGGGAAAAAATGACAAAAAAATAAATGAACAGTGTGTGAGTGAGCTCTTGAACATTTTCACAGTGGCTAATACACATGTGCCCAAAGTTCACAAAGAAGTAAGAAACAGGAGGGAAAAAAAAACACATATGGCGAGCAATTTTTCAAATTTGATGAAAACTACAAACCTCATAAATCAAAAAAATCTCAAATAACCAACCACAATCACAAGAAACAAATAAAACTACATCAAGGCACATCCTAATAAAATTGCTTAAAACTAGTGGTATAGGAATACTCTTAAAACCAACCATGTTAAAAAAAAAAATAATATGTATAGATGAAAATAAATATAGGTGGCAGCATATTTTTTACTGGAAACAATGCAACCCAAAAGATAGTAGAGCAACATCATTATTAAAGTACAGGGGTGTCAACCTAGACTTACTCTTTCAGCAAATATATATTTTTTAAATTAAGAAACACTAAGGTGCCCTGGCAGGTGTGGCTCAGTTGGTTGAGTTTCCTCCCACACACTGATAGATTGCCGGTTTGATTCCTGGTCAGGGCACATGATTGGTTTGCAGTTCAATCCACTGTAGGGGGTGTGCAGGAAGCAGCCAAACAATGATTTGTTCTCACAATGATCTCTCTCTCTCCTCTTCCTCTCTTTAAACTTATATTTTTTAAGGAAAAACTAAGGCTGGGGAACAATTTTATCTATCTTTTTAGCATTGATTCAACATTTAAATCAGTTTGGAGGCCCTACAAATTAATCCATATTTTCAAAATGTCTAAGAATGATTCTACGTAAGTTATAATTTTTAAGTCACATTCATTTACCTTGTACTTCCCTGATAGTTAAAAGTGACTGTAATAAGAAGTGATGGACTAAGGACACCAGAAAAATATTATTCCTGCTAGAAGCACAAGCCTGCCATCATGCACCAAAACTTTAAAAACAAACAAAAGCATGATTGTATGGGTGAATATATAATGATCCAAAAACAATCTGAAAAACATTGCTATGCTGACTAATGGTCAAAATGTTTTTGTAGAAATCATCAAAACAAGTTTGTGAGAAAGTGTTACCCTTCTTGTCCTTTTTTTGGCTTGTGTTTGATGTTAGTTATTTTAATCAGTGTTTTTTTTCAAGCCTAATGATGATGTTTGCTAATCTCGCCATGTTACATCAAATTAATCTGAATACCCTCTGACACATCTAAATAGCAATTACAGTAAATATTCATCATGTGGAAATAATAATGGCATCTTTAAATGTTCTGGGGTTTTTTATGAGCTCTCTTTAACACAAAGAACCATCACCCAATATGGTACTAAAAGCAAAGGAGGGCCATGGCTGAATTTTATCTCACAATGACTGAAGAAAAGGAGAACTGTGAGAGTGCCTGTGATTAGCTCTGAATAACTCACCTGCAAAGCTTACAGGCTTATCAAACATGTTGGGAATAGCAGAACCTGGATTTATGATTACTCAGATAATATTTTTAACATGCAATCAACTAAGTAATTATGAACTGACTAGATAAATAAAACATCTTTTAACTGCTAATTTCTGATGCAATGAAATTTCAAATTGAATAGTTTTCTACTACTTCCAAGTATTTACCAGACTTATAAGGTAAAAATGGAAATTCCTTTTCACATGTTAATTATACAGAGAAAATAAAGAAACTTTGCAGAATGCTGTTATATGATTACTGATTTACAGAAAAAATTTATCTTGTCACATGCAGTTAGTATATCATTTTTATGTGTTATTATCAAATGTAAGAGAAGTAAAATAAAGACAAAGTGGCAAAGGTGCATAAAATCTAATAATAAAAGATGATGTCACTGAGATTTTTTAAAATGTGCTTTATTGGTTGGGTGGTGCTTGCTTTTGGCATATATTTTTGTCTTTCATGTTTAAAATAAACTTTAAAAATTAGAAAAATAACTAGATTTGCTACTTGCTGTGATCATTTTTCTTCTAGCCACTCTTCTCATTAGCATTTACTTGGATAAAGTATAGATTCCAAGAATTAGTGACAGTAATTTTAATTTTTTAAGTGCACAATTTCTAAACAACTAGAATAAAGAGAAAAACAAAACAAGGAAAGCTCAATGAGTTAAATGAAAAGCAGGAATGCTAACAAAATAAACAACAACAAAAACACCCCAAATTTCAGAAAAACAATAATGTAGGTCTGGATAAATGCAGAGTGTCTGTTAGTTAGATTGACTTTATAGCCTATTTGGGGCACAATTCACACATTTTTCTTTTTTAAAGCCTTTCCTTAAGACTCCATTAAATATTGAGATTAAAGGGTACACTGGTTCCATTTTCCTGGCAAATATAAGAGTTTCCATTTTGTCAAAAATTTGGAAATAAATTTTTCTTATAATTATTGTCAAGAAACATTTCCTAAGAGATATCAAACTGACTGCCCCTGGAAGGGACACCTTTCTCCATTTGTTCTTCCTCCAGACAGTGTTTCCCTTGCCACCTCTGTAACCCTCTAGCAATGAAAACACGTTTGAACAAAATAAAATTAAGAATCTGCACAACAGACACCCACTGCCTTTTACAACATGTCAAAGGAATGCCACTGGTACAACTTTAATTTAGATGCAATTAAACTTGGACCTGTTTTATTTGCTGGATTTGGTCCTTTTGCTGCTATTTGTTGAAGATCCTTCTACTTCACCAGAATATTTATTTCAAAAGTACCATAAAAATTGTTCTTATAAAAACACATGACTTTTCAGAAACTCTTCATAAGCAAAGAGACCCCTTTTTTCTCCTTGTCTCCTAATGATGAGCATGAGTGAATGTACACACATAATGGGCCAAGCTACAGTTTCCAAAAGTAACTATGAGGAAGTTGAAATTCTGAAGTTTAAGTAGAAGCATTAATTCTACTAATAATTGTAGGTGGACGGTTTCTAGAAAGAGTTTGAATAAAACAACATAAAATTAAAAGTGAGCTGAAGATCAAAATAGATGGTTTCCTTTTTTTTCTGTCTTGGTGGAAAAAATTTGGAAAATCTAACTATGAACACTAAAATCTGCAAACGTCCCAGTTCATGTTGATGATGAAGATTTTATCTGGATGGACTATATAGGCTGTGGGGCAGAATGGAAAGCTTAGTAAGTACCAAATTTTTATATATATAAAAGTGACCAGTCGACCGGTCACTATGATGTGCACTGACCACCAGGGGGCAGACACTCAATGCAGGAGCTGCCCCTCGTGGTCAGTGTGCTTCCACAGCCAACCTCCTGTGAGCATCCAACCTCCCGCAGTCCCTCCCCTGAGCCGGCCGGCCCTGATTGGCCCCTATCGGGACTGGGTGAGACAGCCCCTGATCGCCGGGATTGCCGGACAGGCCGAGCAATCCCACCCATGCACAAATTCATGCACTGGGCCTCTAGTATTGTTATAATCTACTAGCAACTGGAAGAGATTGGAAGTCGATGTTAGTTAAATTAACAAGCTAAGGTTTCCCAGGAAAAAGTCTCAGAATACAGGTGACTGAGAAGTATAAAGGTGGAAGTAAAAAATGTTCCTTCGTAAGTTGATGGAGAAAACACAGACCAGACTATGAATTTAAAAATGTAATATATAAGGAGAGAAATGACCCTGGTGATCTAATCATGAAATTAATCATTGATGCTTTAGTTTTTGTACAAATAAGCAAGAATAAAAAGTCATAATATTAAATGGTACATCAATTCAAGTACTTTAATTCACCAGTGATTATAATGCATATCTTACAACAGTGTCAAGAACAAGTGCACCAGGAAACCTTGTGGTATTTACACCAATGAATTCACACTCTATCCTATATATCATTATTTATTCTTGTGAAATGAGAAAAAATATAAGCAATAAGGGAATAACCAATTACCCTAATAAATATCCTCAAGGAAATATTGTGCAAGAATTAAAGATGTCTATTAAATTTACAATAACGTAAAAATCTTTTATAATGACAAACTAAAAACACAGAACAAAAATTTGCATAGAGATTTTGATAAAAAATATGTAAAGTAAACCACAGACTATGCATAGAAACAACCAAAATAGTAACTAAAGTTTTCTTCAGGAGCAGATACAATCAATGATACGTTTCTCTTCCTTTCAGTTTTATATATCTTGTAAATTATAAATCATAGAGTAAAATTTATAAGATATAAGATTTTCTTTAGGATCACTTAGGCTATGAAAAAGTGTCCATTTCCCTTTCCAGATATTATTTAATATTACTGCATTTACTTACCTCTTCTCTATTTTTTTCTTTTTTTAAAAAATATATTTTATTGATTTTTTACAGAGAGGAAGGGAGAGGGAGAGAGTTAGAAACATCGATGAGCTGCCTCCTGCACACCCCCTACTGGGGATGTGCCCACAACCAAGGTACATGCGCTTGACCAGAATCGAACCTGGGACCTTTCAGTCCGCAGGCCGATGCTCTATCCACTGAGCCAAACCAGTTAGGGCCCTCTTCCCTTGAGGTAGAAATTCTTCTACATCCCCATCAGCTTCTATCTCATTAGGTTCCTCTTCAGTTTGGCTTTAAATGAACCAAACATAATCAATTAATAAACAGTTAATGACAGAATACTCATTTTGCTTTTCACTTTTTAACAGATTATATTTTTAAATTAATTAAACTATTTGAAATTATATTGTTTCCCCTACTATCTATTCTCTATCTTTTTAATATACTCTTCAACCAAGATCCAATTCATGTAAGCATACTACCACTAAAATATGATAGTAGAAGCAAGAGTGTCATCGAAAAAAGAAAGAACTCTTACCATTTGCAACAGCATGGATGGACTGGAGAGCATTGTGCTAAGGAAAACAAGTCAGTCAGAGAAAGAAGTATCACATGATCTTACTCATATGTGGAATCTAATGAAAAACATAAACTGATGAACAAAAATAGATCCAGAGATACAGAAGCATTGAACAGACTGTCAAACCTGAGGGAAGGCAGGGAAAGGTGGGCAGGTGGGAAGAGATCAAACAATGAACTTGTATGCATATATGCATAACCCAGGGACACAGACAACAGGGTGGTGAAGGCCTGGTACGAGGGTGGACTGGGAGGGGTCAATGAGTAAAAAAGGAGACATATGTAATACTTTCAACAATAAAGATAAAAAAAGTGTCATGGAAGTGTTGACTTACAGAAAACTTCAGGACATTCTAATTTAGTTTTTTAGGCTACCAACAATAAAAACTTTAAAACAATTTATCCCATTAAACCTGGAATTTAGTTTGCTTCTTTCTTTCTTAATTTTGTAAATATCCTCTCATTTTAAAGCTTTCATTATAAACTTTTGAACAATAATAGATACAGAGGCAGAGCTGCCTCAAACAGATTGTCAAACTGCAGCGGGAAGACCGGGGAGGGTTGCGGGGCAGGAGGTAGGGGGGTAAGAGATCAACTAAAGGACTTGTATGCATGCATATAAGCATAACCAGTAGACATAAGACATTGGGGGATAGGGGAGGCTAGGGGACTGTCTAGGGCGGGGGGATAAAATGGACACATATGTAATACCCTTTGTAATACTTTAAGCAATAAAAATTTAAAAAAAAAATAAAATAAAATAAATAAATAAATCAAAAAAAAAAAAAAAAAAAAAAAAAAAAAAAAAAAAAAAAAAAAAGCTTTCTTGAATTCTCTTCAGTTTTCACATAATTATTTTCATAGTCTTTCCATTATCTTTAATGCATACAAATAACAAGGTGGCTAGTCACAGTTAATGTAGCTGAAGTACACAGGCCTATTTTATTACTTATATTTTGTACAGTCACAAACTTTATATTATTTTTCTTAATTATGCTAATTAAGATGCTTAAAGGCCAAAGTTCTAGTACATGCCTATATTCTAATGATTTAAAATTTATGTCTAAAATTTCTTAGTCCTTCTATGCTTAGTTCAAATAAAAATATTCCAACACGTGAATGAATGAAAAGAAAAAAAGAAATGTAATGAGAAAATTTGTGACTGGTGCAAGTGCTTCTATTTGCTTACTGACAATCCTACTTTTACTTACATATAGTAGGTATTTCAATTTATAAAATCTGAAGTCATCATGGAAATCAAAATTATAAAGTCAAATGAAACTGAAAGTGCTAAATGAATGTATATTGTAATTGATATGTAATATGCTATGATGAAATTTCTTATGATTAGGATTTTGTATTGAGGGCTCCTGATCTTTAGCTCAGCCATCTGTAATTATTGAACAAACTAGTGGCCCGGTACACAAATTTGTGCACATTGAAAGGAAATTAATTAGAAGAAATATTTTAATATCACTATTCACCCTTTTTCTATAATAGAAGTATCAACCAAATTCACGATCGACAATGACAGATCGAAACACATGCGTGTAATTGGTGCCAGCGAGAGCTTAATATGTATTGCGCAGGCACTTAGCCTTTTTTAGGTATAGAATAAACTTGCTTAATTAGACCTGCTTTCTGATTTAGCTAAACTTTTTACAGCCCAGTGAAGCACCCCAAATTCTCTTTCAGGTAATTGTCAGCAACACAGCAGTAAATACCAACATGAACCAGATTATTATCGTAGATCATGCAGGTAGAACAAAGGGTAAAATATTTAACTGCAGCAGCGTTTTTCTGCGCAGTGAGAAAACCTGAAGTCATTTTCAAGGTCCACCATTTCTTACTTCTTTTCAGTCGGGTCAAATTTCTAAACTTTCTAAATCTCCGTTTTCTGGCCAATGAAAAGAAAATAGGATTCTACCGAGTCTCCTATCTACCTACTCCAGGACTTCTGTGAGGATCAAATGAGATGAGGCACAGGAAAATGCTTCACAGGCATTACAGTGTGAAATGTTTCCACCTGGTTATAAAGCAAGTCGTGTTCCTGGGCTGAAGAAACTGCAAGGAGGCTACTCATTGCTAGGGAGAAGAGCCGGAGGTTGCTACGTGATGTCATTACCCAGCACTCACAGCGACAGTTTCTGGGCTGGGCTGTGGGCCGCATTTTGCACCATGGGGTCTTGGCAGCATTGGCTGCGATTTGATGGGCTGTCATTCTGGGGTGGTGACGGTGTCCCACTTGGGGAAAGCCAAGTGTTGCTTTGTTGGTGCCAGGTCTGCACTACTGTTTCTCTGTAAATGACCAGTGTGTGTCACGACAGCTTCTGCATTGAGCGTCTGCCACTTGGTGGTCAGTGCGCATCACAGGGACTGGTTGAATGGGCGGAGGGACACTTAGCATATTAGACTTTTATATATAGACTAGAGTCCCAATACATGAAAATTCGTGCAAGAGTAGGCCTTCCTTCCTCCGGCTGCCACCACTGGCATCCCTCTGGCACCCGGGACCCAGGCTCCTTCCCTCCTCCCACCACCAGCAGGCACCCAGGACCTAGGATGGCTTCCCTTGGGCCACTGGCAGGCACCTGGGACCCAGGATGGTTTCCCTCGAGCTGACCACCGGGACCCGGGCTGGCTTCCCTCCAGCCTCGGCTTTGTCAGGAAGGACATCTGGAATGACATCTGGAAGATGTCTGGTCTAATTAGCATAATACCCTTTTATTATTATAGACTAGAGTCCCGGTGCACAAAATTTGTGCAATGGCGGGGGAGGTGTGGGGGAGGTGTCCCTTAGCCCCACTTGTGCCCTCTCACAGTTTGGGACCCCTCAGGAGATAACCATCTGCTGGCTTAGGCCCGCTCCCCAGGTGGCAGATGGCAGGCCCAATGGCGGCAGGGCAGGCGGGATGGTGCTGTCCCACCCTGCCTGCAGTATGCAAATTAGCCGCCATCTTTGTTGGTGGTTAATTTGCATATCGTGCTGATTAGCCAATGGGAGGTGTAGCAAAGGTACGGTCAATTACCATGTTTGCCTATTATTAGATAGGATAACTAGGGTCCCAGTGCATGAATTTATGCACCTTGAAAGGATCTGTGGGCCATGAGGCTGCGGTAGGCACAGGGATGGGTCCTCTGTGCCCCTGCCTGGCCCCTCCCTGTCTGCTAGCAGCCCCACTTCTGCTGCCGCTGCTCCCACTTGCTGATGGCGTGGAGCAATTGGGGCCGGTGCTGTCAGCGGGTGGGAGTGGTGGCTGCTTCCCCTGAGCAGAGGGAAGTGAAGAAGCTCTCAGGGGTAATCAGGGCCAGCAGCTGCTGCTCACACCCACTGATGGCACCAAATGATCGGGACCAGCGCTGGGCAACACGGTGTGCAGGAGCACAGAATTTTCAGTAACCACCAGAGGCTCACCCCAATGACAGCTATTGGTGCCCCACCTTGGTCTGGTGCCCCCATTCACCTGCTCCACCATCCCGCTGTGGCCAAAACCTGCCATATTTCACACAAGCCCCTGGTGGTCAGCACACATTATAGCAACCGGTTGTTCGGTTGTGCTAGTCTATTTGCGTATTAGCCTTTTATTATATAGGATAAGATGGGAAGGGAATAGGAAAGGAATTCTGTTCTGATTTAAGAGCCTATTATACAACCAAAGGAATTATATCAATTCTGTATACATCATGATGGTAGTGTGCCTCACAGTTTTATTAGTAATACTTTTATACAAAATGTTGTCCACTCCAACAAAATGTTTTTTGTCCAACAAAATGTTTTTTTGTTGTTGTTTTCTTTGTCATAGAATTTCACTCCCTTGATGTAGTTGTCTTCCAAGGACAAAGAAGCAGAAAATAGTGTACAGAATAGTTAAACCTTTGAACATGGAGCTAAGTGGTCAGCTTTGCTGCTTAGTTGTTGGGTAACCTGGACCAGCTACTTCTCTGAATCGCAGGGTCTACATCTAAAAAAGTGATAACTGTATCTTTTCACTTCTCAGTAGTTTTGAGTCTCAGTGAAATTATGTTGGTACAATCACACTGAAAAGGTATAGTAATATTGGTACCAGCCATTTTATTATACCTGTTTTCTTACAGTATTTAATATCAGAGTGTAGAAGCTTATAATTATTTCAGATATTTTATGATGCCTATATATAAGATAGCCATATAAATTATTGCCCAAAATATATAATAAATACTCCAGACAGCAGATGTATGATTAACCAACTTATAACTACTGAACTGGATGAGTTTCTAGCATATCATTAGACACAAATGAATTCCAGAAAGTAATTTAACACTTTAAAATTGCCTGCTTGCCAAATGCCATGCATATATAAAAAGGATTGAAATGGAATATTAGGTCATTATTTGAACAATTTAAGCCATAACAGCATTTTTATGTCTTTAACAAGTAATGGCTTTTGAACTTAATTTCACCTTTAAAAAATATACACTTGATCTGTTTTTTATTAATTTCCTAAAAACTCTACTTAGTCCTGTACATAAATTCTCTATCATAGTAACAATCCTATGCAGCAGGTATTATCATCTCCATTTTTTCAGATAAAGAAACTGAGTTCCCAGAGCTTACACAAGGCTTTCCCTGTAACAGTCATAAATAAGCTACATTTTGGTGACTAAGTGGTATAATAAAGATGTTCTTCCTAAGGTTGTAATGAAAAGCAGAATTTGTGTGAATCCAAAGCCAATGTACTTAAATACTAATTCCATGTCAATTACTAAATATAGTATCTGCCATATAGCAATTGCTCAAAAATGGTTACTATCTCTGTAATTAATAACATCCTATCAAATAAAAGAGAAACTTGGTAATTAGCCGTACCTCCACTACCCTTCCCATTGGCTAATCAGGGCGATAGGCAAATTAACTGCCAGCAAAGATGGCGGCCGGCAGCCAAGCAGCTTGAAGCGAACATGAGGCTTGCTTGCTTTAGTGACAGAGGAGTCCAATGTTCCCCGCCTGCTGCTGCCGGCCTCTGAGCTTGCAGTTTGAAACATTGTTACAAATATAGAAGCTAAACAAAACCCTAGAAACCTGCTTTCAGCCAGCCGGGATCTCAGAGCTGGAGTTGAAACAGTGTTTCAATTATAGAACCCAAACAAACCAGATACCTGCTTTCAGCAGCCAAGCCTCAGAGCTAAAGCTGGCCCAGAATGAAAAAAAAAAAAAAAAGGAGCAGTTGGGAGCTTCAGTCACCCGCCAGCCTGAAAACAGCCCTCAGTCCCTCACCCAGACTGGCCAGGCACCCCAGTGGGGACCCCCACCATGAAGGGTATGTGACCAGCTGCAAACAGCCATCAGCCCCTCACCCAGGCTGGCCAGTCACCCCAGTGGGGACCCCCACCCTGATCCAGGACACTCTTCAGGGCAAACCAGCCGGCCCCCACCCATGCACCAGGCCTCTATCCTATATAGTAAAAGGGTAATAAGCCTCCCAGCACCGGGATCAGCAGAGCCGCGAGGCCTCCCAGCACCGGGATCAGCGTGACAGGGGGCAGCGCCCAAACCCCCTGATCGCCCTGCGGCTCTGTGTGTGACCGGGGGTGGGGCCACAACCTCCCTTTCAGCCCTGCTCTGTTCATGACAGGGGAAGGCGCCCCAACCCCCTAATCAGCCCTGCTCTGTGCCTGATAGGGGGGAGCTCCCCAACCCCCTGATCGACCCTGCTCTGTGCGTGACAGGGTACGGAGCCCCAACCACCCTGATGGGCCCTGCTCTGTGAATGACAGGGGGCAGCACCCCAACCCCCTGATCTGCCCTGCTCTGTGCGTGACAGGGGGTGGCGCCGCAACCTCCCCATCGACCCTGCCTTGAGTGTGACAGGGGGCAGTGCCCCAACCCCCCCAATCGACCCTACCCTGAGCATGACTGAGGGTGGCATCGCAACCTCCCAATCCGCCCTGCTCTGTGCATGACAGGGGGCGGCGCCCCAACTCCCCAATCGGCCCTGCTCTGAGCCTGACAAGGGGCTGCACCTAGGGATTGGGCCTGCCCTCTGCCACCCAGGAGCAGGGCTAAGCCAGCAGGTCATTATCTCCCGAGGGGTCCCAGACTGAGAGAGGGCACAGGCCGGGCTGAGGGACCCCCCTCCCCCCCGAGTGCACAAATTTTTGTGCACCAGGCCTCTAGTCTCTATATATAAAAGGCTAATATGCTAAGTGTCCCTCTTCCCATCCAAATGGTCGCTATGACACACACTGACCACCAGGGGGAAGATGCTCAACACAGGAGCTGCTGAGCTGCAGTGACTTGGCAGCAGAGGTTCTTGGGTGACGCACCCTGAAACCAGAGAGGAGGGAGCCTGCTGCATGATTCCACCTTCGGCCGTGGGTTATGTTGTTGCTGGGACACTGTTGGCCCCGAATCTGGTTTGCTGCACATTTGCGTTTGCATTCCACACCCGGTATGACAGCAACTTTGCAGAGTGCCCTTTTGCACTCCGGGACCCCTTGGGGAATGTCAGAGAGCCGGTTTCAGCCTGATCCCCGCAGGCCAGGCCGAGTGACCCCACCTGCTGGAGTGGCTCTGCTCACTCCGCAGATGCCAGGGAAGGACTGCGGAGGTTGGCTGAAGGGTGTGTCCGGCCTATCTTGCCCAGTCCTGCCCCGCTGGCCACCTTCTAATTAATTTCTTTTCAATGTGCATGAATCCGTGTGCTGGGTCACTAGTTTATAATAATCTCAGACAAAATCATAAGGGACACCGAGTGAAGTCTATAAACATTTTTTCATTTTATAATATTATCAATAATAGTCTAATAATATTTTTAACAGAATAATGAAAAGCCAATCATATTGGCAAAGTAGAGTGATTTTTTTCTCATAATTTTACAGCTCACTTATGTGAATGCTGTAAATTAATCAAATTTCCTGAGCTTAACAGAAAATCAGAATAAAAATGCCCAGTGTTCTCTCAAGAGAGACCATTACATTGCAGCATGATTAGATGAATAACTTCATTGTGTGAGAGAAAAGGGAAAGTCACTTAATTTGTAAAAGTGATAAATTACTTCAGGTTAAAATTGACTTAATCAGTAAGCACACATTTCAGAAAGAAGTTCAAATCTTCACTAGACGTACAGTGCCTTTTAAAAACAAGGTTCTCCATTATCTTCAGCTTAATGGAACATTAAATATAGAGTTGGGAAAAGTTAGGTTTACAGTAGTTTGTATGGAAATAATATAATAATAAATAAAGTACAAGAACATACTCTGTGTTCCCGTACTCACAACTATAAACCTACTTTTGCCCCACCCTGTATTGCCAACTGCAGAATATTTCTGTTAAAATTGTATTCATTTATAAAATAGTTTTAGAAAGTAATTAGCTATTGAAAATCACTAAATATTTATTATTTTTAGTATTCTACTGATAACTGTGGCAAAAGACTCAATTGTTTGATTGTAGATGATTTGGATAGCTAAGCAAAATAATCAGAAACACCAAAAACAGACTCCCTCCTAACTTATTTATTTGGTGCCTCTGACTATGCTGGCCTTGTGCCGACTATCAATAAATTCTTCCTAAGGTGTTCATTACAGTAGACCCAGTAAGGTGATAATCTATACAAAAGTCATCTAATTTTCCATGCACTGCAAAAAGCCTGTTGCTCAGTGTTGCTGCATAGGTTTGCACTGCCTCTTCTACTGGGTCAGCTCAGCCTACTGGTCTTTTTGAGAGTTGATTATAATTGCTATCTTCCTCTTTATCACACACACAAGAAAATTCTCCTTTCTTCTATTCATGTGGAACAAAGTAAAAAACTGCATTCCCCCCGAATCCTTATGTACTCACTACCTTAGCCCGTGTAAGGAGGAATTTGCGACCTACTTTGGCAATCCGCTGTACTAACCCACAGCATTCCTTAGAATGATAGTCGCTGCTCTAAACAATCACTGGGGTTAAATTGGGAAATTTATTCATTTCTCTAGTTCTTGGGTTATTTTAGCAACTCTGGAGTAGTGAAGCCACTGATTTGGGGTTTCAACAAAATTGTGCTCTGGGGAATAACATCGTGACATGGACTACGTCAGGATTTACTGGCTTGGTCCAGTTGGAATATAGAAAAGTTGTGAATGCACGCATGCGTGTACACACACAGGCAGACACACACAGCTGTACACATGTTGGATTAAAATGGTTTTTCATGACAGCTAGCACATTTTTTATTTTAAACTATCTTTTAAAATAGTTTTTTTCTAGCCCAAATTCTGCTAAAGAAAGCCAAACAGTTTAGCTTACATCTTGCCATATGAATAATAAGTATATAAATTATGCAACATCAATTCAGTTGAAGGTAAAAAAAATTAGACTTAGGGCCTGCCTCGGCTCCAGCTCGGGCCCCGCCCCCGTACACACACACCAAAAATTAGACTTAGTATAAGGAATTAAAATTGCAAGTATTTAAGATAATTATAATAAATCATCTTTGTTTAGTTTTTATATGTACTAGGCACTACGCTAAGTGCCACTCCTGAAATATTTCATTTGTTGCTTTTTAGCAACTTTGTGAAGTTGACTCTATTATTATCTCTATTTCTAAAATATTAAGAAATAAGCTCAAAGAGGTTCAGTCACTTGCCAAAAGTACACAGCCAAAGAGTGGCAAAGCTGGGATTAGAAGATAAATCTGCCCCTGTCTGACACCAAAGGTAAAGCTTATAGGATCTAAAAGCCTTACCTCTCTGGCAATTTCTCCCCTAGTTCTGTGTGTCCCAACCACTCTGGCCTTCATGAAATTTCTCAGACTCTTCATGTTCCTTCATATGTCAGGATATCTCTACATAATGTACCTATTCCTTGACAGTCCCTATTATAATATTTTATAATCATACTTACTGTGATTATCTGATTAATTTCTTTCTCCATCATTAATGAGGTTAAATACCATGTCTACCTTGCTTATCATTATTTGAAAAACAGTATGAAGTGCTCAAAATGAATTCTGGAGCCAGACTGCCTGGCTTCTGGCTTTGCTGGTTTATGTTACCCTGGTGAGTTATTTAACTTTTGTCTCAAGTTTCATATCTATAAAATGGGGATAACAATAATATCTACTTCAGGAGAAGTAGCGAGAAGAAAAAAAAAGTACTTTAACCATATCCTGGTACCAGTTGGATTTAATAAAAATCAGCTATTATTATTTTTATCTATTTATGACACCTGTCACATTTCTGGTCAGATAGTAGGCACTCAAACATTTTTAAAATAAATACACATGCATTCATGCATGCATGCATGAATAAGTGGATGAAAGACTAAATCTGCTGGAGTTATCCCAATATCTTATCTGGTTTCATCACATCATACCTACTCAGGCTTTGACACTGCCTACCAAAAATTTAGCCACAGATTAGTGCTACTTAATACTGCATCAAGGAACAAAGATCATCTCTTCAGATGCTCTTGAAAAAGGAGTCCAGAGGCCATGGATCTGATCTCACCACTTATAATTCTAACAAAGAACTTAGAATTACTGTTTGGTACTAGCATCTTCAAAATATTTTTTTTTTTTTGTCTTCTAAGACAGTGAGAACGAATACAGGAAACTCATCACCTACATTTTGGACTTAGAAAATATGGATATACTGAAAATTGCCTTACAGGTATGAAATCAACAGCATCCCCTCTGATAATCACACTGTACATTGAGCTTTCATATCAATGTACATACCATGTTTCAAAAACTTAACATACATAATCCCCACTCATCATAACAATCCTAAAGGGAAATTGCCATTATTTCAGTTTTATCATGGAGAAAACAGAACTTCGTAGAAGTTAAGAAACTTGAGCAAACTCATATAGCAAGGAAGGAGTATAATTGGAGTATTACATCACCCTATTTATTCGTGTGTATTTTACTCTTTACTCGGGAGTTAAATTAGCAAAATACAATCTAAAGGAAAGATAACTTAAAAGGTTACTTTTTTAACATAGTGAAGGCAATTAGGAAAGATGTTAATAACAAAATATGACCAGTAAATGTGGTTTGCCTTCAAACGTCAAAGATAAAAATATACTAGGTTATTTTTGGCATCTTTATTGGACAGCCCATTCTTTGGGAACAACTAAGGCAATAGTTTTAATCATGCTTCTTCAGGAACACAGCAAAGATTTAGTGAGTAGATTAAAGTGTGAAGCTCCTATATGCATCTTTCTCTTGTAAAGAATATGTTATATCCTGTCATTATCATCATATTTGCAGAAAGGTACAATTTTATTGGCTTTAATAATGTGTGAACAAGTAAGATCGTTCTAATAGAGAAACCCTGGAGGCCATCTGTTCAAGGGGAATAGGCTATTCCCAAGTTGACTATTCTACCACAAAAAGTATTTATTTTCAAACTGAATCTTTTTATTTTATTGCTTAAAGTATTACAAAGAGTATTATATATGTCTCCTTTTTTCCCCCTTGACCTTCCCCCGGCCTCCCCTACCCCCCAGTGTCTTGTGTCCATTGGTTATGCTTATATGCATGCATACAAGTCCTTCGGTTGATCTCTTACCCACCCCCCCCCCCCAATCCTCCCCGGCCTTCCTGCTGTAGTTTGACAGTCTGTTTGATGTTGCTCTGCCTCTGTATCTATTTTTGTTCATCAGTTTATATTTTTGTTCATCATTTATCCATAAATGAGTGAGATCATGTGGCATTTTTCTTTCATTGACTGGCTTATTTCACTTAGCAGCACAATTTACAGTAGCTAAGATTTGGAAACAGGCTAAGTGCCCATCAGCAGATGAATGGATTAGAAAACTGTGGTACATCTTCACAATGGAATACTATGCTGCTGTAAAAAAGAAAGAATTCTTACCATTTGCAACAGCATGGATGGAACTGGAGAGCATTATGCTAAATCAAACTGAATCTTAAAGTCCTTCTACCAGGCTTTAAATGGCCAAAAAAAATTCTATCAGGACTGTTTCAGCATGAGTTGAATTCAATCTCTCTCCCCTCTTGAAACAGTCTTGAACAAAGTTTTCCTTACCTGTTTAACTCTGTACAGTGTAATTTTTCTTTCTGACTTTGCTAGTTTATGTTACCATGGGTAAGTTATTTAACTTCTGTCTGAGAACAGAACAAAACAGAACAACTTCTTTCAGAAACACACTGTTAGATAGGCAACTTTCTAAAAGCTCTA
This sequence comes from Myotis myotis, assembly GCF_014108235.1. Taxonomy (NCBI): domain Eukaryota; kingdom Metazoa; phylum Chordata; class Mammalia; order Chiroptera; family Vespertilionidae; genus Myotis; species Myotis myotis. The sequence continues at coordinate 36,675,405 of NW_023416368.1, forward strand.
TTGTATAATCAAACTGCCAAAATATTAGTAATATCCACTCTCTCCATTATACCCCTTTCTCTCATCAGTTTTATGTAAGTCTCCAACACAGAAGCCATAACATTAAGTTATGAATATTTCTTTGTCTCACTAGAATTATGAGCTACTTGTAGGAAGAGAGTTCTTACTCAGTTTTCTATTCCCAGTGTCTAGGCCAGTGCCTATCAGGCACACTCATATCACCCTGGGGGAAGCACCCAGGCAATCTTCTAATACCTCATAAACGAGTAACCATATAGTTTATTATCTATATCAGGACAGTACTGAAAATTAAAGGGACTAAAATAACTTTATATAATTAAAAAAATATTTTTATAGCCTGATAAATTAGTTTTATGAAATTATGGTTAAGAAAAATTCCCCCCAAATCTATTTTTTAAGGTTTCACCACATTTAAATGCTAAAAAAAAATCATAGGCCTTTTAAATTTCACTCTATTCTAGAACAAGTGTCGGGGGATTGTAAAGGATAAAGGGGGTCAAATATATGGTGACAGGAGATTTGACTTTGGGTAATTAACACAATGCAATATACAGATGATGTTTCATATAGTGATACACTTGAAACCTGTATAATTTCATTAACCAAAGTCACCCCAATAAATTTAATTTAAAAAAAGAATATCGCCGAAATCGGTTTGGCTCAGTGGATAGAGCATCGGCCTGCGGACTGAAGGGTCCCAGGTTCGATTCCGGTCAAGGGCATGTACCTGGGTTGCGGGCACATCCCCAGTAGGAGATGTGCAGGAGGCAGCTGATCGATGTTTCTCTCTCATCGATGTTTCTAACTCTCTATCTCTCTCCCTTCCTCTCTGTAAAAAATCAATAAAATATATTAAAAAAAAAAAAAAGAATATCAATCTGTAAGTTACAAACAGAAGTTCAATCAAATGTTCTTTTCATAAGTAAAGATATTCCAAAGCACAGTCATAAGATTTCAAAATTCATCTTATACATCATTTGAATTCTCATTTAATTTCTTTTTTCCTCCCTTGCTTTTGCAGAGATAAATTTTAATGTCTCTCTGTTTACAAGCTTTGTTCTCAAAAATTCAATTTAATAAAGCCTAAGATTTGGTGTTCCATATATTAAATACTTTTATTAAGTATTTTAAACTGATTTTTTAAAATGTGGCATTACAATTTATTTTCCAGTAATGGTCAATACTATTATAGAGCCCGGCCAGTGTGACCCAATGGTTGAGCATTGACCCATGCACCAAGAGGTCACTGTTTTGACTCCCAGCCAGGCACATGACTGGGTTGCAGGTTAGATCTTCTCTAGGGGGCCTTCAGGAGGCAGCTGATCGATGTTCCTCTCCCTTCCTCTCCCTCCCTCTCTTTCCTCTCTCTCTCTAACATCAATTAATCCTCCTCAAACTATTCCAAAAAATTTCAAGAGGAAGAAACACTTCCAAGCTATTTTTACAAAGCCAGCATCAGCCTAATTCCAAAACCAGATAAAGACACTACAAAGAAAGAAAATTACAGGCCAATAATATCCCTGATGAACACAGATGCTAAAATCCTCAACAAAATATTAGCAAATTGGATCCAGCAACACATTAAGAAGATCATATACCATGATTAAGTGGGATATATTCCGGGGATGCAAGGCTGGTACAATATTCACAATCAGCAAATGTGACATATCACATAACAAAATGAAAGATAAAAATCACATGATCATATCAATAGACACAGAAAAAGCATTCAATAAAATCGAGCACCCTTTTTTGATAAAGGGGAATAGAGAGATCATACCTCAACACAATAAAGGCCATATTTTACAAACCTACAGCCAACATCACACTTAATGGGCAAAAACTAAAACTATTTCCTCTAAAACAGGAACAGACACTGTGCTTGACTACTGGAGCTTCAGAGACCAAGCTAATGTCACACAGCTCTGGGTCCTGGCCCTCCTCCTAGGCTTGGTGTGGCCCCAGAGGCTGGACTTCTTCTAAAGTGAGACAAAGCTGAGCCACCTGGTCATGGATGAGACAGTGGGCACCTGGGGCAGTCCTTTGTTTTCACTCCAGTACATCTTGCCACGGCACTTCATCCTCCTGTGCATGTATCTTTGAAATGTATTCCATGCCGTACTATGGAAGAATCCTATTTCCCCCAGCAACAATACCAAACCTAGATTTAATACCTGCAGTTTTAACCTCTCCCAGAAACATCTTAATCAACCAGTCTGGAATTTATTGGTCAACACCAATGAGATAATCTGTCAGGTAGACCCTCTCTATTCTACACAGAAAGAAGAGGCAAATCTGCATTAAAAAATTCTTCCCTGTTTCTTCCTGCCCCCTAACGAAGATGTCCTGGCCCCCAAATACTAGTAATCCTTTTCTTTTAATAGCTCCCTTGCCCCACCCTTTCCCCCCCCCCCCATAAAAACCTTCCATTCTGTCACAAGAAGGGGATAGTGCCTGATTCATGAATCACTTAATAAAGCCCATTAGATCTTCAAATTTACTAGGTTAAATTTTGTTTTCTTAACAATAGTATTTATAATATTGTGATGTCTAATAAGAAATATGTATTTGGTCTTCCTCCCTTTCTGGCACAAAGCTCCTAAAACCCTTGGAATTTCCTCAGTGGTGACAGCCATAAATTTATCTTTTGCTGTGCTCATGAGGTGACTGTCAGGAAGCACTTAGGTAACCTAAGGATGGGGACTGGTTACCAGGGGTCCCAGCCATGTGATTGCAGCTGTGGGCAAACTACGGCCCGCGGGCCGGATCCGGCCCATTCGGCTGTTCTATCCGGCCCGCGGAGCCGAAAGAGCGGAGGGTTCTCTTGCTCTCCCCTCCGCTCCTTCACCAGCAGCAGTGTTAACATGTATTAGTTCACACAAACACTCCATCCATGCTTTTGTTCCGGCCCTCCGGTCCAGTTTAAGAACCCATTGTGGCCCTCGAGTCAAAAAGTTTGCCCACCCCTGGATTAGAGGGTTGGAGCTATCGGCTCCACAACCTGCCTTGTCTCCCAGGACCTCACCCACCCTCAAGAAGGAAAGAGGGGATGGAGGTTGAATCCAATGCCAATGGCCAATGATTTAATCAATCATGTATATGCAATGAAGTCTCCATAAAAACCCCAAAGGACAGGCTCAGAAGCATGTAGGTTGGTGAACATGTGGAGATGAGAGGGAGTGGCACACTCAGAGGGCATGGACGCTTAGTGCCCCTTCCTACTTTACCTTGCCCCATGCATCTCTCCCATTTGGATGTTCCTGAATTATATCCTTTTATAATAAATTGGTAACCTAGTTAGTAAAATGTTTCTTTCAGCCCTATGAGCACTCTAGCAAATTAATTTAACCCAAGGAGGAGATCAAAGGAATCTCAAATTTATAGTCAATTAGTCAGAAGCATAGGTAATACCTGGACTTGTGATTATGGGCCAAAGATGGAGGGGGACAGTCTTATAGGACAGAGCTCTTAACCTGTGGGATAGTGTTAGAATTGAGATGAATTTTAGGACACCCAGTTGGTGTTGTAGAACTGCTTGGTGGTATGGAGAAAACCCCAATACACATTGGAATTGGTGAGCAGAAGTGTTAGTATTTTTTACAAAGCTTACAATAAATCATTCATTTTTTTTTTGGATACAAAAGTATTTATTTTATAAAACTTTATATTTAAAAGAGAACTTTAATCTGTCTACTCACAAAAACTAATTTAAAACATGATACATTTATCTCTCTGGCTGATTTGATGTTAATTTTACGAACAATACTCAACTTGTAATTTTTTTATATTAAGAACCTATACTAAACGAAGTTTGTATTTTATCAGAAAACATTTGCCTTTAATTTTAAAAGAGTGCTTTTTAAAATGAAGGCACCAACAACTACTTTCAGATGGTACAGAATTTCTTATTTCTCGAAGACTCTGTGGTTGACCACTTCTTCATTAGTTACCTGCAGCAAGACACCTTCCATTTTACTACCAACACCACTGAAGGAACCAAGAAAAGCTTTATTAATCACTTGGCTTGCCTCAGCTGTTGAAATGAAGCACTTTACAGTCTTTGTGGCAGCAGAATATACTTGTCCATGGTTCATATCAATGCCATGGCAAATAGGAAGAAGCTCAATATCAGCTTCTCCCTCCATAGCCCCCACTTCCTCCACTTCCTCCAGGACCACAGTTTCCTCCACCATATGGTCCCCCCATGTTCCTGCTATCACCCAAATTTCCACTCTTCATTGGACCATAGTTAGATGGTTGCTGGTTATAATTTCCAAAATCATTGTAATTTCCACTTCCGTAATTTTCTCCTCCATAGTTGTCTATGAAGACTTAATTAGATAGACAAAACCCATTTTATAAAAGAGATATACACAGTTTACTATATATACCAATGAACACAAGTTACAAACAATACCCAATGATTCTGACATGAGTATCCAGGCATTCTACACCAAGGCATCCACGACAATCCTTAATTGAAGTGGCTAGGTGAAGCGTCTCTGGATTCTCTTCTTGGAAAATATAGGGGGTTCTACAGTGACACTGATTTAAAAAGACTCTAAACTTGACTGAAATAGGTACTGCATTCTTCATGGTTATTACTGTATCAAATAATTCTTAGGATTTGCTTATGGTCATATTTATAAAACTAAAGATTTACATGTTTAATTAAGAAATGAATATACCATATTTAAGCTCTGGCTCTCTTACCTCAGTGTTTTATTTATGAGCAATCTTTGTTCCAACGAATGTATTTTCTCTGCATAGTTACAATGGGAGGTGTGCTTTTGGAGGGAAGGATCTTTTCTTGTAGTTTGAACTGAAGATAGATTTCTCATTTTTACAGTATCATAATATTTCACATGTAACATCATTGAGCAACTTCTGGGAATGGCCAAAACTGATTTTTTAAAGGGAGACTTTTTAGAAAGTTACAAGGATATATCAAGGACTTCAGGAAAGGGCAAGTAAGTTCTCCACTCAATTGTAACAAGGAATAAAAGCCACCAGGAATAGAGCTATCTATGTTCTCTCTGTGTCTTCTTCTTAATCCCCGGATTTTTTTCACCTCTGATTCTCTCAGTGGATTGGATTCAGTCTTCTTTCTCTTTGAAGAGCTGATTTCTCTGCTCTTTTTGCTCATGGACCAGAATGGTTGACCAGCATGTGTTCTATCACTTCTTTGAATCCTAATTCTAATTCCCAGGAACATATAGTTATCTTAGCTTAGGCTATGGATTGATGCCTACTGACTCAGTCATTCACTTGACAACAGAGATTCACCTACGGTTTGAAGGTAGGGGCGAGTGCTTTTAGGAAAATGAGAGTAGACTGAATGACAATCCCTTTATCTTTTTCTCTCATAATGACCTAAAGCCAAAACCTAGTATTTAAGTATGATCTGAATAAAGCAGAATGTTTTGAAAGACTATTACTTCTTTCTTGCACAGGAATTACAAGTATCTATTTTTCAATGTTGCCATTTTATACTTCTTTATCATTTCTCCATTTTTTCTACTTTTGATGTAAATAAATCTGTGGATATGTTTGATAAAGCTTGAAAGCTTTTTGGCTCTAAATGTGCACATAAATAGTTGTGTAACCCTTTACAATCTTGGAGCAATAATTAGCATACTAATAATATTTTAGGATAGTGTATTTGATAATATACATTATTAAAAGGCTATAATTGTTCAGTGTTCTTGAAAGCCTTTTAGACATACAAAGCCTCTTTGAACACCCTGTCATTATTTTTCTTTTACTATATTTATTTCAGAAGTCATAATACCCAGTGATGTCACTGAGGGCAGAGTATTGACAGTTCTCATTCATGGAGGGCTGCCCTTGCCAGTATGCTGACAGACTATTTTCCCCACAGAATGCATTTCAATCTTATTTCAAATTTAAACATTTTGGGGCAATATTCCAATTGTTTCTTCTTTGTACAAAAGGTTAAAGTAAGTGGCTATATTTTCCTGCATCGAACAGAAATGAATGAGCAGACTGGTGGTTTTGGTGTTTATTAATTTCAAATGTAAATTGTCATGTTTTGCTTTTAAGAACTTTTTCCTGCATTTTCCAAGGCTTTGCCTGGCCTTTGTGAATAGCAAGTATCATAGGAAAAACAGCCTGCCATAAAAGGATATCTGAAACTGAGTCTGAGTTTGAATAGAAAATATAATGTACCAGATAACTTGGTGCATTAGATTTTCTGTTTCAAATTCTGTGTATATATATGTGTGTGTATGTGTGTGTGTGTGTGTGTATATATATATATATATATATATATATATGTGTGTGTGTGTGTGTGTGTGTGTGTGTGTGTGTGTGTATTTATGTACATATATATTCTTAATCATGAATAAAACTTACTTTGGATACTCTATGATCTTTTTTGCCCTCCCAGCTAGAAACAGTCTCTCCACTATAGTCTTAGAGCATTGTATGTGCACCTTGATGTAGTGTCAGTATCTATATTTTCATAAATTCCTGCATATGATGTAGGATATATTATGTCTGGAGAACAGCTTGGTGGTGTGTGTGAGAAACACCTCCCCTCTAGTGGAATTGAGTCCAGAATCTAATTTAGAGACATATACACAAATGATAATAGTGTAATAATGGTAACCACATATTGAACCCACTGAGGAAGATAAAACTAACACTCCCACCCCTCTTGCCTCAGGGTAAGAGACTGTTCCACACAGAGAAGAAATGTGAACTAAAAGCATGAAGTGACTGGTTTATAAAGCAGAAAGCAGCTTGTGCTTTTATATAGCCGTGGGAAAGAGATGGCCATGCTCATAAACCACAAATATACACGATAGCTAGAATAGTTGTCTGCAAACCTGATTTGTGTACTGCTGGCAGAATATTTAGACTTTGAAAGTATATAAACAACTGGTAAGTATTGAGGGATTTATTTTGAAATCCTTAATTCACTAAATTTGTTTTCATAAAACCAATGTGCTTTAGAAAGCACCTATTTTTAAGGTCCCATGGTGGAAAATCAGGGCATTTTGGCCTGTGTGGGATGTTCTAAATTTCAATGTATTGTGAAGTGGGGCAGAGGGAATGATGACAATTCTCATATAAAGACTTTGCTGCTTCTCTTACTAGACTTCCTAAAAATATATTACTCCTGAGAGAGAATAAGAAAGAAATATGGAAGCCAAAAACGTTTATTTTCTCCTGGTGACAAATCCATGGCAAGGTTGTGTGCCTTGTCCATCCATTTAGCATGAGATTTTCCAAGACTTGTATAAAGCAGGGAGTAAATACCTCATCTCTGAGAAGCATGTCCTCTCTGCAGTCTTATTAAGAAAATGCTTGGGAAGAACTCTCACACATCAATGTCTTCCATTTTTGTATAATATTAAGCATGAAAAAGTAAAAAATCCTACTGTTATTTCTGACAGACCAATTTACATATTCAAAAAACTTATAAAAGATGCTAGTTCATGCTTGAAATATTCCTGAACATTATTTCAGACTCATTCAAATATAGTTTCATTAAAGTTTGCCAAGAGATTTATTGAAAGCTATAAATCCCTTCTAGTTTTTCATTCAAATGAAAATTTTCTGCTCATTGTTACTTGTCAAACATTTTGCTGCTGCTTTACTCATTCAAACTGAATGCATATTAGATGTAGATTAGCTTAACCTGAATGCTGTGGATTCTATTGTAATTCACACATATAATACATTATTAACAACTGAATGGTATTTATACATATACTTGTAGGACAAATTCAATGTAAGGCATAATGTCCTTAACTTTGGAAAATGTGTTTTATTTCATTATGACTAATTGCTCCCTCTTGAACACTGATATAATGTTTTAATTCTGTCAAAGTATGTTTATAAGCATAATGGCTTTTAACCATGAAATGGTATTAAAAATCTAGCTAAAGATAATAATACATAAGTGTCTACATTGCTGGCCTATGTGGCATACTTTCATAACTTCTTTCTGGATGATCTAGAATATTAAAATTTGGCCTGAATATATGGCACTAGCCATCTGGAAAGCTTTGGAAACAGCTGATGAGATGATTTTAAAGGAGCTAACTTATGGAAATGACACTGGTGGGTACATGTTTCAATAATAGTTTGGTTTGCAATAGTGATCTTGATAAGCATTGTCTCCATTCACAATTTTACCTCAGCTCCCATTTTCTTTTGAAATTCCAATGAGCTGGTCCATGCCACCAATGACCTCCAGTGGTCAAGTCTCTGTCCTTAAGCTACCTGACTTATCAGTAGCATTTGTGAATATGAACACACCCTCCTGAATATACTGTCTTTATCTGACTTTCTGACCTCACTCTTGGTTTTTCTTCTGCCTCACAGGTTATTTCTTCTTAATATACTTTATGGAGTTCTCTTTTTCTTCTAAACCTCTAAATATTTGAGGTTTATCTAATACTCACCTTTTCCCCTCACTTGCTCTTCAATTAACAGCAAATCCTGAATGTCTATATTTTCAAAATACATCCCAAATCTGACTTCTCTGTCACCACTATGTCACATCAGTCCATGTTACCATATCTCTCACCTGCACTAAATAACTCCAAAATAGGTATCTCTGTTTTCTCTATTGTTATGCAATGAACTATTCTCAATAAAGCAGCCAGAATAATCCTTTCAAATATATTATGTGACTCAGATGCTTGAAACCCTTCATCTAAATTCACATGTAGAATAAAATCCACGCCCATGTCTCCTAGACTGTGATAATCTTTCTGACCCCTTTTCATGTCACCTCTTCATGTCCGCCGCCACTCTGGCCTACCTGCTGTACCTTAACTTCCCTGTACACACCACACTCCCACCTCAGAGCCTTCTTACTTGCTCTCTCAATGACCATCCTTTCTCAAATGACACACACCATCACTGCTCTTCAACTACCCTGCTATATTTCCTCTTCATAGTACATAGTGATCATTGAAATTCTAGCATAAATCTATATGCTCATTGTCTACCTCCCCTAACTAGAATGTTAGCTCCACAAAGACAGCAACTTTGCCTCTTTTCCACCCTGGTGTATCCTCAGCATGTGCAGAATGTCAGGCATGAGTTATTTGTTAGATAAATGAAATGAAGTGAATTGCAGAATAAAGTAATAATCCCACTATAGTCTGCTATGATCAAAATTATGCAGAGTATTTTGTTTAATATTTAGCACCATATTTTAAGGACATTGGCCAAGCAGAACCAGAGGAACTGACAATGATGGTGATAGAGGTTGAATTGTGCTGCCTCTTCCCCCAGAAATATGTTGAAGTTCTGCCACCCAGTACCTTAAAATGTGGCCTTATTTGGAAAAAGTGTTGTAGCAGATGTAATTAGTTAACATGAGGTCATATTAGAGTAGGATGGGCTCCTAATCCAATATAATTGGTGTTCTTATAAGAAGACAGCTACACACACGCACATACACACAATGCCATGTAATGATGAAGGCAGAGATTGGAGTGATGCAGCTGCAAGCCTAGGAACACCAAAGATTGCTAGCAAACCACCATAAGCTAGGAAGAGGCAAGGAAGGATTCCCTACAGGTTTCAGAGAAATTGATTTTGGACAACTAGCCTCTAGGACTGTGAGACAAATTTCTTTTAAAAAAATATTTTTATTGATTTTAGAGAGAGAGGAGGAGAGGGGGAGAGTGGGAGGGAAGGAGAGAATGATAAATCAATCAGTTGCCTCCTGCACACACCCTGACCAGGGAAAAAGCCCACAACCTGGGCATGTGTCCTGACCAAGAATCAAATCAGCAACCCTTCTGTGCAAGGAAGGATGCTCAATCAACTGAGATACACTGGCCAGGGCACAAATTTCTCTTGTTTTAACTCACCCAGTTTGCTGCTCTGTGTTATAGCAGCCCTAGAAAATTAATGCACATGGTAAGTCTAGAAAATAATGTATTTTTTAGGAATAGATATTTCTTAGGAAAAAAGAATGCTTTCCTGAGGAGTCTGATTATGAACAAACATGAAAAAACAACTTTCAATGTCTTGGTAGGGCATTACAAAGAAGAAAACGTATATTTATTTAAGTAGCTTTGGAGGACATAACCTGGGTTATACTACATTAACTGGGGTCATATTCAGAGTTGTAAAATATTAGATAGTCTGGGTTTACAGCTTGAGAAAGAGGAAGCCAGTATGTCTGGCCACATCTGGTGAACAGTCAGAGATGTAAATGGGAGCTTAGAATTCTGCTGGCAAAGAACTCAACAGTATGTTGCTGAAGTTCAAACACTTCTGTACATTTCTGGCCAGCTCTCAGGGTGGAACCATAAGAGTCTGTGTTAGGACTGTACTGAAGAGCTTCCAAAAAAAAAAAAAAAAAAACTTAAGAAAAAGCATCAGTCACTCTGAGAGTACATTAGTTAAGGTTCAAGCAGAGAAGTAGAACTGCTATGAGCAATATGGAGTAAGGGGTTGCTATGGGGATGAGACCTAATACAACTCTGAGATCTGGTGAAGAAAACTATGAAAAACTATTGCTTCCATGCCTGGTGGTAGGCTGGAATTTATTGTAGGCCAGAAGGATCAGAAGTTAGGATGGAAAATACAACATGAAACGTGAAACAAGGGAGCATGAGGATAAACTAAAACTTGAAACCCATAGTAACAAACTAAAATCACAAGGTCAAAATTTAACCCATGACTACCTCGCATTACTTCTAACCTCAGCCATACGAGAGATCTTCAGAAGTTGCTGCCCTTCATCACAGAGCAATAAACGGACATCCTATAATCAGAGAGGCCAAAGAAAATCTGGCAGGGGTTGGACACACAGCTGGGAGCTGAGTGAGACACTAGCCCCTCAACTATTCCCAGGCACCAAATTTTATGGGGTGTCAAAAACTAAGTAATCAATATAAATGATATTTTAATGCAATATACTTAATGCAGTATTTTAAAAATCAAAAGTAGTGCAAAAATCTGTGATGAACAGAATATCAAAATTTTAAATAAAGACAGGGGTAAGGCTTGTGAGGTGGAGTCATGCCAAGGTAGGGTCAAATCCTGCATTTTAACAGCATAAATGTTAATAGTGTACATGCTTGGTGATACAGCAGGACTTTTTTTTTTTTTCAAGAGAACCCAGTCTCTCTTTCAAAGACCTCTGTTTAATAGAATTGGCCTAAGTTTGGGGATCTGTTGAAAGGATTCAGTTCTTATTTCTGTTTACCAAACTAAAGACTGGTCTGAATCAATTAACCAATACCAACAAATCCTTGTGGTTCAAACCACTCTACACACTGCTCCTCTGCTGCCTTGTACAGTAAGTAACCATGCCCAACCTATCTCTGGCAATTTACTGCCACAACATGGTTCCTAGCATGCTGGGATCCTATTTTCTCCACTGATATCAGGCCTTAAGTTTGAGGACAGCAGTTTCCACTGTCTTTTTTTGCTCATCAACAATAGCTGTGACAGAGCCCTTCAATGATGCTGATGTTTTATTATCACCTATTGTAAATAGTGTTTTTCCCAATTATATTCCTAAATTCTGTATCTACTCTTCCTTTTTTTCTGATTTATTTTAATTCATTCATTTTTACTGTGGTTGTTAGTCTACTGAAACTTACTTGCATTGCCTTAATTTTTGTTTGTTTGTCCTATTTCTATATTTTTGACTACACAGGAATCAGCACCCCTAACCTCAACATTTTTCAAGAGTCACTGTATATGGAGAGAGTGAGAGAGAAGTATGTGTAAAAAGAGACATATTAGAAGATATTGGCTCATGCCACTCTGGGGGCCTATGCTAGAGCTGTCTACAACAATCACAAGCTCCATTTGTGCAGTTATAATTATTAGCCCTAGAACTAGGACTCTGCTTACTGCCCTCACTTTTTATTCTTTCTTATTGGTTTACTCCAATAGCTATTGACCACAGATTATTTCCACTAAAGCCATTGCTTTTTATGTCCATTGTAGATGTTTCTATTCACTGTGACAGCTTTCAAGCAAATTTGGAGTAACCATTCAGCCCCTTCCCCATATATTTGAGCTCCCCAGATATATTTCACAACTAAGTCAGATCACATCACTTTTCTGCTTACAATCTCCAAGGGTTTCCCATTTCACTAAGAGTTAAAGCCAAAGTCATTACATCTTACAATGCCCTATGTAATCTGGCTTCTCACTACCTCTGAGGCCTCATCTCTTACCACCTTTTACCCCTACCGCTGCTTTATAATCACGCATGCCTCTTTGCTGTTCCTCTAACATCAAGTACAGTTCGACCTTAAGACAATGAACTTGGCTATTTCTTTTTATGAGGACACACTTATCTCAGATAGCAATCTCTCAGTTAATTCAAATCTCTGCTTAATTGCCACCATACAGAGGCCTTGCCAGGCTACCATGTATGACATAGCAACCTGTGCTCACTCTGGCACTATCTATTTTCCTTACCCTGCTTCACTTTCTTCATAGCATATAATATACTCTGACATGTTGTATATTTGCCTGTTTTGTTTTCCATTTCTTCCAGTAGAAGCTAGGAATGGTACATTGCTTTGTCCACTGTTTATCTCCTGTACTTGGAATGGTACCCAACACTTAGTAGGTCCTCATTAAATATATGCTGAAAGACGGAATTCCTAAGGTATTTCGTATTATTCCTGTTCTGCTCAATATGCTAAGATTTGCACTACAATCCACATTCAGACCTGATTTGTTCTATAACATTACTAGATCTTTGAGTAATGATATTATGCAAGACCTCAATATAAGCACATAAGAAATTAATAAACAAATGCATATTTTTACATAGAAACAAGATATATTTCTAGATAAGAAAGAGTATGCTTAGCAGAATACTTAGCAGATTTCTGTGGAGAAATCAAATATACACAGAGACATCATCTCTATTTAGTTCACCAACAATATTGAGTGACCAATAACTTGGGAAATATATTGAAAATTTGGGGACCTGAGAACTCTTCTTTTTCTTATGTGGTTCATCTTACTCAGTAGCTAGAATGCCTATTTGAGTTAGTCTAGGATACTCTGACACCTGGTTTATAATGAATAATATAATTTAGAAGCAATAAATTATAGGAGAAAGTAATAATTTTTCCAAATATTTTTCCCCAGGGAAGTTCTGGTTGTTAGTACTAGCCTGAGTTGATCTGAAGGCTTATTAAAGGAAAATGAAAGATTTGTAAATGGTTCTGTTTGTTTTAAGTAAGAGTAGGAATGCATCATTTTTATTCCCTAGGGAGAAAATATGCAGCAACTTGATTCTAATCTTTCCACTGCAGAGGCCAGCAGTAATTTCCTCATAAGCATTTCCATTCTTTTTCTCCAAGTCCTCTATTAAGTATTTTAACAGAAAAATATTCACTAAAAGAAACAGGAGAGTTACATGAACATAAAACAAAAGAGAATATTTAGGTTATTTGGGTTAGAAAGTAAATCAGTATGAGCTACGTGATTTCTATTTTTAAAAAACTTACTGAGGTTTTCTTGGTGGTCTAATAAATAATCAGTTGAAAGAGTTTCATGGGAATATACACAAAAAAGTCTTCTCTATTATCAGAGTACTGTGATTGAGAGATATCGATTAGGTCAAGCATTGGTTTATTATATTACATACACTCTTACATATTTTGGTCTACCTCATCAATCATGAACTGACAGAGCCTATTTAAATTCACCTACAACTACTCTGACTTTGTTACTGCACTCAAGGGGTTCACTGCTTGGGATGTTCTATTCAAGAACAAGATGTGGCTGTCATTAGGTAGTTTCAGTTAGTTGTAATAAGTAAAGGAGACAGAGTATTCACAGCCAAAGCTCTGTCTCCTGAAGGGAGGCTTAGCCATTGCTTATATACACTATTTGATTTCTTCTTTGTAGTTGGCTAAGCTTATCCTGTCAAACTCAAGCTCATCTGGTTGCACTATGTCTACAAAATACATTTTAGTATTTAGCAAGAATAGCATTTAGCAAGAACTGTCCAGACCTTGATATTCTTGTCCTACCTAGCAAATTTATACTAGCATTTTTGCTTTTTGTGTTTCTGTGGTGTGCTAGTGAATAAAGATGTTATATCCTTATTGTGGATTGCATGTTTCATCACTTAAAAATGTCCTAATTTTCTTATTTAACATTTTGCCTTGAGTAAAACTCATCACCAAATCTATTACTTTGCTAAAAATTCAAATAAATCCTTCATTCCATTAGTAACTATTTCTATATCTGGATATTTTTAATCTTCTATATTTAGTCCTAGTGCTACTCTGATAAACTGAAAACTCAGAACTAAATTATAAATTTAACCACTACAAACACATTTTGGATGAAATAGTAAAGAAAAAAGGGAAATTGATTAAATACATAAATATACAAATAGCAAAAACAAGCAATAAAAATACCATGGGTCCGTTGTTATAGTGATACAAACCCTTCTCCCGGTAGGGCTGAGCCTTGGGATTTTTTAAAAATTGTTTTGTTTGAAACTCCCATTACCATTTTCAACTGGATGCAGAAGTGCTAAGAAGCATCCCAGAGAAACTCCCGAGTTTCAGAAACTTCCTCTATTGTGTAATAACATCCATCATATTCACTCTGGGATCAGTCACCACAGATAGTCTATCAACTCCCTTCTTTATTCATTGCTTTAAGGGCAGGAGGAGCCCAATAATCAACTGGCAGCATCAAGGTCAACTGAACCATTATGTTGTGCCCTTGTGAAAGCACTTCTGCCTTGAAAACCAAACATTCTAAATTAGCCAAAAACACAGATAGAGAGAATGAAAGCAAAATCTTTAAAAGGAGGGTCATTACAAGAAATAATGAAAAGTACCATGCCCTTGGTGCCTATATTCTGACTAGAAAAAAAAAAAAAGGATACTGCTTACTGGTTCAGAGCACATAGGGCATCACGTAGGATAACACCTCAAATTTGCAAGTTGTTATCACCCAGCTGGTGTCATATTGAAGTAATTTATTTTTTTTTTATTTTTATTGTCTGAAGTTTTACATATGTCTTCTTTTTCCCCAATTGACCCCCTCCCCAGCCATTCCCACCCCGAGCAAGCCCCCACCGCCCCAGTGTGAAGTAATTTATTGACCACTGCACCATTTTATAATAAATTCTTTAAGCGTCACCCTATTTTTTCACCTTTTCACCATAAAATAGTTTCTTTGTTAAAAGCAATGTAAAAGATATGCAATATGGGAGATAATAAGGTAATCAGGGTCGTCTAAGGAAGACAAATCTATATCTAGAATAAATCTTTATTCTGCTGGGGGAACATGTCTGCCCCATTCATACTGACATGTTGGCTTATAAAACCTCTTTAACCGAAGGAAAGAAGATCAGATTTAGATGATCGTCGGTGAAGAAATGCCGACGCTGTTGAGAATACCTGTGATTTCCATTTTTGCTCCTGTGGCCGCTTTTCTCATTAGCCCACGGAGCAAGCCGACACTGAGGGAAGGGGACAGGTCACCCAGATGGCCGCAGAATGTGTCATTCTGGCCACCTGACGACTGAAAGCCTGGCCTGCAGCCGGTGCCCTTGGGGCGTGTTCCCAAAGGTCACACATTCTTATACTCTGAGCCCATTCCGAAGAGGCCATACTGAAAACGGGCTCAAATCTTGTTCCTGGTCCTCAAATCCTGTCCCTTCCACTCATCTGACCACTCCACCCAAACTTTCGCCCCTGTTCCCGAGCCAGTATACACTCATATCCTTGCCATTTCTTTCCCCAGGCCGAGCCGATATGTCATCTAAGGACAGACGCCACAGGATGCAATGGCGTCCTCCCGGTCGCCCAGGGATACCCCTGGAGAACCCCACCGTTCACTCCTCACTGGTACTATCATACTGTGCTGACATACCTGCTCACCAGGCGCACGACTTCCTTGCTCAGCTCCGGGACCTTGAGAGGTGGGTACGGACGCCCCACGGGCAGAGATGCGCGCGCAGGCCGCTAACCGCTGGGCGCACGCTTGCGCATGCGCAGTGCACGCTAGCTCAGTGGCCTAGGCCTACTGGGCGCCCGAGGCCTGAGGGGCCGCGGCCTGTCCAGGCCGCTGGATGGTGTCCCGGGTGGAGGGGCTCCCTTGCAATACAGTGGGATCCTGAGGCTGCAAAGGTGACGACAGTTAGTCCCCACGTGGTCGTGCTGTTGATGGACAGCGGCCTCTCCGGGAATCAGGACTCAGGCTGTCTCTGTCTGAGGAGTTGCTCCTACCGGCTTCAGTGTTGGCGCCATATGTGGCTTCAGGATGAATAAGAGTCTCGTCGGTGCTGGCCTGGACACTGGCAGACGCCTCATTTCCCACAAGAGTCCCAGAGACTAAACCGGCCTCTTCCGAACCGGGTCTGGCCTGACTGGACCTGGCTTGGGTCTCAGTCCCTCTCGCTCCGGAGAGCGCCGGCAAGGAGCGCATGCGCACTGGCTCTCTCGCGCCGCCTCCGGCTCCAGCGCGGTGACTACCCCGCCAGCCAGGGCTCCCAGGTGTCTCTCGTGGGGAGATGCCCGGCCCCTCCACCCGGAGGAGCAGGGCTCTCCACTCCCCCAGCTCTGCCTTTATGGGCAGTAGGCAAAATTCGGTGGGACAGGGTCTGGACGCCTCCTGCATCCCATGAACCCACGCCAGTGACTCAGACCGTCACGACTCTGTGTGTGTGCTTCCATTTTATTAATTTTTTTATTTACTGTTGGCACTATTACAGATGTTCCCCTCCCCCCCATCCACTTCCACCCAGCACGCCCCCCTCCCCATCTGGCCATCACCACACTGTCGTCCATGGGTTATGCCTGTATGTTCTTTGGCTAATTTCTGCACCTTTCATTCAGCCTTCCCTCCGCCTCCCCTCTGACCTCTGCCAGTCAGTCCCGTGTATCCCGAACACTTCCGGATCTCGCTCTCCGGAACCTTAAAGCACACGCATGCTCAGTACACACCTCTCAGACGGGGCGCTCTAGGCCGATGTGGCCAAGGCGGCTCCAAGCCCTTGAGTATTGTCCTGGGTGGAGGCCGCCTCCCCGCCAGCACGATCTGAAACTGCGATTGCAAAGGTGGCGATGGTCAGTCCCCACTGGAACCTTTTTGCAAACTACACGAGAAGATATAAAATAAGGCAGGTACAAGCATCCTACCCATGAAACAACAGTAAGGGCTGTAAAAGTTGGAAGAAAATACCCAGGGTGGTGATATTGGTCCATCTGACTACATGTGTCTCCAGAGTGGTAAGAAAATATAGGAGGTACTGTCACATAGCGGTTAAGATCATGAGTTACAGACTGCCAGAGCAACCGCTTAATAACCCAGTGATTGGGTCTGTTACCTCTATGAGCCTCCTATTTGTTAACTAAAAAATGGGAATAGCCATGGTATATGTCTCAGAGGGTTGTGCTGAGGACTAAATGACATCCTATATAATAAAAGCCTAATATGCAAATCAACTGAAAGGCAGAACATGGAACAGCTGGTCCCTATAATGCTCACTGACCACCAGGGGGCAGATGCTCAATGCAGGAGTTGCCCCCAGCCTGCAGGCCCCAGGCCAGCCAAGGTGGGTGCCATCTGGAGCTCCCTCCCACCCCCCCGATCACCCCACCAGTCGCCTCCTGCAGAGAGAAGTGACAGGCAGTAGGGTGATCGGGGTTGGGGCCAGCCAGTGAGCGGATCAGTGCTGCTGCCCCCCCCCCTCCCCCCCCTCCCGCTCCAATTACCTCCTGATCACCCCGCTGGTCACCCCACAGATCGGCCCTGATCACCAGCCAAGCCAAGGGACCCTACCCATGCATGAATTTCATGCACCGGGCCTCTAGTAAGATATAAAAAACTTTTAGAACAGTATATAGCACATGAAGAGTGGAGTAAATGTTAACTATTGTCATTTAGATTATAAGAAGAATCTTCTTCAAGATGCATGAATATATGTGAAAATTGGATTCTGCAGCCCATCTAGAGTTGACTAAAAATATCTACAATCCTATCTCTATGAAAATAATGAACATGTCAAAGAGATGGCACCTCAGGGAATTGGAGCTTGAGTTAATCACCTGTGAACATAATCTATTTTCAATTTCAACCTAATTCTAGCTCAACATATCTTGAGAGGAATCTGAATGATCAGTCCTTAACAAAGTTGATAGAGAAAAGTATTTGCATTCTCTGAGAAGTAAACAAAACATATATTCAATCTCCAATATTCTTTTATTCAAGATTCTCAGAATTCAATAGAACACAAACATATGAAGAAAGAGGACGATGTGGCTCAGAAGAGAAACAGTCAATAGAAGCAGACTTGCAGATAGGCAAGCTATTGAAATTAACATGAACTTTAATACAACGTATGTTAAATAATTTAAAGGAAAGGATGGATATAATTTGTGATGAGATGAAATACTAAGAAAAAATAGAAACTCTAAAAAAAACTAAATAGAAAATTTAGATCATAAAAATTCAATAACTGAAACCAAAATTCCAATGGTCAATCTGCTCTTTATATCATGTAATGCTCAATCTGCTCTTTATAGCATGACCCAGTGATAGCTCAGGGAAATGGAAATTAAACCCAAATGAAATATCAGAAAAACTACAATGAGCAAGACTTAATATGTACCAAAGACGTTGTAATGAAAAATCATTCTCATACATTGCTGGTAGAAGTGTAAATAAAATAGTAAACCATTCTGAACAACCCTTTGCACATACTAATAAAATTAAACATACACCTATTCTGTGTTCTAGCAAATCTACTCCTTGGGTTAAATGGCCAAGATAAATAAGATTATGTAAACACAAAAAAAGAATGCATAAGATTTAACAATAGCTCCAAAATCAGAAACAATTCAAATGTCCACCATAGTTTAACTGATTTAAAAATTGTGATATATTCAGACAATAGCATACTATAAAGCAGAGAAAAAGGATCATTGCTACATGTAAACACATGGATAAATCACAAAAACATTATGTTGAATGAAAGAAAATGTACTTACTATATGATTCTGCTTATAATAAAGAGAATGAAACTCAAACTAATTTATGGTGGTGGAGTTTAGGATGGTGGTTACCTCTGGGTGCATAGTTGGTTATTTACTAGAAAGTGTCATAGAAAACTACTCGGGGAAAAGGATATGTCTTGATTTGGGTGGAGTTAATATGTGTACACATATATAAAAATTCATCAAGCTGTATACTAAGATATGTGCATTTTACTGAATTCAAGTTACATTGCCAGAGCTAAAAGGAGGACACAATTTAGCATGGGCTATTCAAGCAAAATAGAATGGGGGTTTTCAGGATTATATAGATAAGTGAAAAAAATAAAACCAATAACAATATAGTAAATATGATGTGCTTAGAGATTATGAGAATACAGGATAATATCTATTAAATGGCTTCTGGTACTGTAATTTAGAGGTCTCTTATTTAAAAGTGCTTTAAATACTCTAGAATCCTGGTGCCTTTATTAGAATCCTTCATGCTCTGCCTTCTGGTAATTTAATCTGTTTTTGTGTTCTTATTTGTAAAAAGGGCTAGATGGAGAATGTTTTGTCATTCTCCATCTAGCCCTTGTTTACAGAATACATTCCAAAGTCCTTAGTACGACAGTAAAGGTCTTCATTTGGTCTTTTTTGGAGAAGATGATCCCTTGCCTGCTCTCTTTTGTGCACAAAAAAAATTTTGCAGATTCTGCTATACCTCCAATGAATTCCTCTCTGAGGCATTTCATGTGTCTTGCATTGGTTCTTTGCTCTCCTCCCTCTTTTGCTAGACTAGGACTTTCTTAATGGCAACAGCCCTATACTAATCAACGTCTAATGATCAGAAATTAGTGCCATGATGGGAGAAATGCTGTAGGCACACCAAAGCCATTTGCCGAATGAATAGCTATTTAATTAATAAGAGAAAGTGGGGGGAAAGAGAAAACACAGCTGTCTGAAATCATCAGAAATATTCATTCTTTACATCAATGTCTAACATGAAGAGCAGGAGAGCCAGCATCTGCCTAAGGGAAGACTGCCGAGAAGTCAAGATACAGCAAATAGCTTTTCGTTTATTACTTTTAGAGCAATAAGTAGCTATTTAGAGCCGTTCACCAAAGGTTACTTAAGAAAAAAAAGATGATGATGATAAAATGTGATGAGCTTTTGGTTAAAAATTATTATTATTTACTGCAATGGAAAGGAGAAAGGGAAAATTTTTTTCCCTAACATCCCAGTCTTGAAAATTAAAACTGTTGGATAACATAAATATTGAAAATGCATATAAATCGGACTGTTTTGAATCATAAAAAAAAAAAACACCAAAAAATAAGGAAGAGAAGAGGGTCACAGATGACAAGCAAATAAGGACAAGGTGAAAAATTGTGAGGTTCATTACAAAATATGTATACATTGTCTATTGGAGGAGTATCAATAATCTTGTTTGGTTGTAGGAAAATGTTAAACATGATTATATATATCATTCTTTTACATATTTAGTTTCTTTTTTATTTTTTAGGTTATTTTATACAAAAATGCTGGGTGAAGTGCTAAGCTCTCCAGAGCACTTGAAAATTGCTGGAGAAGTAAAGCAACCAATTAAACATACTCTTATGAGATTTAAGTTTCCTGTGTCGATTTAACACTTTTATTTAATCAAAACTCTTGATTGGCATGTCTTCATGGCATGGCCTCTGCAGCCTACAACAAACCCTTTGTGAAACTGACAGGCAACTTTATCGAAGTGTTTAGCGAAGTGCCGTTTAAACCTACTTTCCATGAGTGCACCTGCCTTCTTCTTGAGGAAAATAATAATAAAAAAGGCAACTCTGTTCTTTTTTATGGTTAAGTACATAATTTTGCTTGTTTCACTTTGTCTCATATTGAGATTGACATTTCAAGCTTTGAAGATAATTAGTGTTTCTTTCCCTAACTTTAATTCCCAGTTTTCAAGAGAGGAAGAGTTGAAGCAATTTTCTAAGCATATTGAATGCATAATAGATTTTAAAAAGCCACGCATTTAAAAAAAAATATTTCCATTGAGAGGTAGAGTGCAATTCCCTCTCTTCGGTGACTTGCTTGATAAATGGAATTTGTCAGAGTTCTGAAGCTGGGTTATAAGGAGCCTGCTTCCAGGCTCTGTCTTGGTCTCAGAATGTTTGTTCTTGGAGCCCCGAGCTGCTTTGTAAAACGCTCGACTGTCCTGGGGCGACCACACATTGAGAAGCCCGAGTCACAGGAAGAGGGCTCTGGAGGATGAGACAGCAAGCGGAGAGTGAGGACCAGGAGCCCCACAGCTCCAGATGTGAGTGCAGACACCAGAGTGAGGACCAGGAGCCCCACAGCTCCAGATGTGTGAGTGCAGACACCAGAGTGAGGACCAGGAGCCCCACAGCTCCAGATGTGAGTGCAGACACCAGAGTGAGGACCAGGAGCACCACAGCTCCAGATGTGAGTGCAGACACCAGAGTGAGGACCAGGAGCATCACAGCTCCAGATGTGTGCGTGCAGACACCCCCTGGGAAGTGGATCCTCCAGCCCCAGCCATCCCACCAGATGCCATGGGAATCAGCTTAGCCCTTCCCATATTCCTGACCCACAAAATCATGAACAATAAAAATGTTTAAGCTGCTACATTTTTGGATTAGCTGGTTATGCAGCAATAGTTAACCAGAACAAATGTGAATCTACTGAAAATTTAAAATACATTTGTAAGATCAACCTTGCTTTCTTTCTCTACCTCAGCTTCAGTAGAGCCTTTGGATACATAATAAAATAATTTACTAAATTATAAAGGCAAGATAAGTTATTCAATTTGTATGCAATAAGGTCGCTCAGAAAATGTTCAACTAAAACATAACTTTTATTTTTATTATAGAAATAACAGCAATAATAAAAAATTGATATATTTCACACCCATCCTTAATTTTCCCCTGAACATTAATAAAGTGTCAGCATTTCCAGCTACCTAAAAATGTCTGGAGAACAGCGTGTGCCTTTTGACCTGGTTGAGCATTGATGAGAGAAGAGAACATTAAGTTTATAAAAACAAGTGTTTCTGCATTAGTGGATGCACCAATCTGTCAGGAGGAAACTTTTTATTTCAGGGATAAGTTAAAGAAAATTATAAGGCTGAAATTCCATTTCAATGGAAAATAAGCCTTTAATATCTAAACTTTCATTTGAGGTGAAGTAGTTTTATTTGTTTGTTTTGTGTGTTTTTTTTTTACTTATAAGTGTAGACATACAAAACATCACATTTCTACCTAAACAATAAAATTCCAATGAATAGCTCCAGATTGCAAAGTGAAACATGAGAGAAGGAATACCTTTATGTACAAGTGAACATTATTTTTTTCAGGAGAAAGTTTCTATGAGGTTTCTAGATAGAACCATTGAGGCAGACTTGAATTTCACACCTTTTTAAAACAGTATTATATTGCTTCTTTTAGTTTTCTGAATCAATATAGAAGTGGGCCTTCGAAAACCTAATTACATGAGCTATTGACAGGTAAGAGAACTGTGAGAGAAGAAGTACACTCACCCTGAAAACCAAGGATTAACAGAAAACAAGACTTTTTTTAATCTTCACCCAAGGATATTGTTTTTCTCCACTGAATTAAAAAAAAAAAAAAGAGTGGGAGGGAGGGAAGGAGAGAAGGAAGGGAGAGAGAGAGAGAGAGAGAGAGAGAGAGAGAGAGAGAGAGAGAGAAAGAGAGAGAGAGAGAGATCAATTGGTTGTCTCCTGCACTTGCCCCAACTGGAATGGGGATCGATTCTGTAACCCAGATATGGGCCCTTGACTGGGAATTGAACTATGACCTCTAACCACTGAGCACATCAGCCAGGACAAAAATAAGACATTTTGAAATGGAGACTAAGAGAAAATACAGTTAATTCCCAACCTCTATGGAAAGCCAGTTTCATGCTGCAGACACTGCCACAACATGTCCTATATGTACTGTCAAGCCACTAAGAGGTGGTCTTAAGAGCGACTACACTGGAGTTTCAGGAGACAATGTTCCAGGAATATTTTCATGTTTCTTCATGGTCAGAGCTTTCTGAGCTAACAACCTGGATTCAAAGATGAATGAGCAGCAAGCACACCGTGGAAGTTAAGTGCAGATTCCCTACTGAGAGATTTACAGATTTATCTCTCCTGCAACCATTTGCTTAGATTACAGCAGTAATGGTTCTAGAGACCTTGCTCTCTCCTCTCTAATATCTCTTCATATTAGAAAGATAAGGTCTTCCCTTCTCCTGAGGAGACAGCTATGCCAGGCATTGTAAGAAAGCTCTGAGATTCATAATTTCAGAGTTTCTCTCCTGTGATACTGCCCCCCACCCCTTACATACACCAGGTACCTCTGGATTTCAACGCATCACTCTGTAGGGGCCTGGAGCATGGGAAACCAAGGCAGGATGTTCTGTAAGAAAACAATCAGCCTGTTGCTAAGCCAGGAACTTCATGTTTTCTATCAGGACAACATTGATATAGATATAAAAACCTAACAGGACTGTGGCCTATGGGGTAAAATCCCCCATCCCTGTAGTGAAAGCTATGTTGTTGGGGGTTTAGACTTCACCAGTCTGTTTAATCAGCTTTTTATTCTTATTCTTTTTCTATAATCTCCGAAAAATACAATATTTTAATAAAGGCAGTGCTATTTGTTGAGAAATATTATTAAAGATAAAAATTAAGCATTTTTTAAAAATAGAATTGCATAAGGATTTTAGCTAGACCCCAAACTCTGTGGAATACTAGAATTTGAGTGCAAGGGGAGGAAAATTATTTCTCTCACTTATGTAAAACTAGAGGTCCAGTGCACCAATTTGTGCACAGGTGGGGTCTGGCCAGCTGGGGGGGAGGGGACATGTGAGGTTGGCCGGCTGGCCCTGCACCCTATTGGGGTTGGGGGACCTTTGGGGGTGGGGCCGGCCGGGGGGAGGGGCTGCGGGCCCTTGGTGGGCTGGCCCTGCCCCTGATCAGGGTGGAGAGGGCCAATCTAGCCCCCTGGTCGAACTCCTGGTCGAACTCCTGGTCGAGGGGACAATTTTCATATTAGCCTTTTATTTTATAAGAGGATGAGTGAGATTGTTGGGAATAGGGTGCAGATTTTTCCAACTCACATCTCTAATCTTGGCACAGTGCCTTGTTTTAGTGCATTCTGAGGACACTTTAGTGCAGGTGAATATAGGAGTAGTTTCTTTTAAGACTCAGTTTGTATGCTGTGTGGCTTCTGGGACCAGAGACCCAGCCTCAAATCACATATATTCAGTGTAATAATGAAACTAAAATAAATAACCTATACTCTATAATCTGACCATATTTAATATGTCCATCATGAAGGCATGCTGTAATGATAGCAGAATAATGGTTTGCCTGGAGGCTATAATAAGAAGGAAAAAAGGCATTCTAGCAGTACCACCATCATTTTAGGGAGACTGGCACACTAGAGTTTTCTGGGATACCCGCTGCTAGTAAAGAATCCAGAGCTGGTATGGAGTTAGCGAAAGTCAAGGTGAAAGTCATGTATCAAACAATTTGTTTTTTGTATAATCCAATTCTCTCTCATTCATACATACATGTGTGATGGATATAACATATCAATTAGCCATTTGTCACTCGCTGTGGTCACTTTTTCAATTGATTACTTAAAAGACACTGCCTTCATGTACTACTTTTCCAGTTTAATTGCAAAGTACACATAGTTGCAAAGTTCAAATAGTTGACTTAAAAAAAAACACACACACACCTGTGTAACTGGAGAGAGATCATCACACTGCTGACTTCTGATTATTTTTATTCTCTTTTTGTCTTTTTAGCATAATCATTAGATTCACATTTATAAGAATACTAGAGGCCCGGTGTACGAAATTTGTGCATGGGTAGGGTCCCTAGGCCTGTTTGGCGATCAGGGCCGATCGGCGCCTTCCTTCCCCCTATTGCCGGCCAGGGCCTTCCTTTGTTCTGTGCCACCACTGGTGGTCAGGACATGTCATAGTGAGTGGTCGCACTCCCGGTCGGTTGAACTCCTGAGGGGACAATTTGCACATTATCTTTTTATTACATAGGATCATTTTAAAAAAAAATTGCTCTTGCAAAGAATGCAAAAGCAAGTTTTTAATTTGCCCTGGTTAATAGTCTACAAAATGTCGTTTAATAAGTTCTGAAGGTGAAATAGGCCACAATATTTTGCTTTCTATAAACTAGTGGATTCATGCACACTAACAATAGACAGTTTATTCAAACAGCACTCATAACTGAAGCAGGACTATAGTAACATAATACCGAGTGGCCTACAATTTCCTATAGTAATGGAAGGGTGAGTACTGCCTTCTAGGATAAAGGCACATGGTCCAGGGAGGTCCCTCCCTTGGAGAATAGTCATCTCTGCCCCTTCTGTCTCTCAGGCAAAGGCTCCTCTGACTCTCAGCCCCCAGAGCTTGATGGCAGTATGGCTTAAAGTCATCATCCATTTTCATGAACTTCAAACCTGTGCTTACCAGACAACCTTTCCCCCTAAAGTTTACTTTTAAGAAGGCTTTGGATATTGAAGATTTTATACACACACACACACACACACACACACACACACACACACACACACACACACACACAGCCAGCCAATGCTTTTGTGAATTAATGAGCAGCTGTTATCTTTGTATTGAGGACCCAACTGGAATTCTGTGCTTTGTAAGATTTTCTGATACAGATCAATCACTTCAAAATCTGGTCAAAACCCCTAGATAAGGGATCCCTATGCCTGCAAGGGTCACTGATAGATCCCAGAGCTGTTCAGATTCAACAGAAGTGTAGACTCTCTTAAGTCATAGTCTTTGATCTGCAACTTCAAACACAGGAGAGATTTTGAGAGCATGAATTAGGTGATAGTACAGTGACACCAGAGACATGGTTTACTTTCATATTTTTGAAGGGAAAAAACAACTTTTAAAGGGCATCTCTGCCAGAATTGTGCAGAGTAGGCAGAAGAAAGAGAGAAGCATTAGTATCCTTAGTATCCTTGCTGATATCCTGAAGGAGATATTTTAAAATTGTTTTTATTGAGCATTTTAGAGAAAGAGGAAGGAAGAGGGATAACATCGATGAGAAACATCATCGATCTGCTGCCTCCTTCATGCCCCCTACTGGGGATTGAGCCTGAAACTTGGGCATGTGCCCTGATTGGAAATAGAACCAGTGACCTCTTGGTTCCTGGGTTGACACTCAACCGCTGAGCCACACTGGCTGGGCCTGAAAGAGACTTATATTTTGGGGTTCAGGTTTCTTGCTTTGTTATTATTATAGGGAGGGGTGTATTTCCCCCCTTACATTGCCTAATATATAACAAATATTCAGCTTATACTAAAAGATGGAAAACTTGCTGATGAATGAGTAGAGGACTAAAAAGGGTAAAATGATCAGGACCCTGAATATGATGAATCTAGAAATCTATAGAACTAAAATACACGAAAAAAGGTGAACTAAGAAAGAAGAGAGATTAAGGAGGGTAGTCGATGGAGAAGACAAATAGGTAGAGGAGGAAAGGTGAGCTGAGCCCAAACAGCCCAGATAAGTGATGTCCTGGTGATTTCTAAAGCAATGTCCTATGTGTGTTTTTTTTAACCACGTTAAAACCACCACCACCACCAAAACTACATTTGGTTCAATGGAAAGCAAAAAGAGGTTAGTACTATGCATCTTTGATCTATTT
Organism: Myotis myotis; assembly: GCF_014108235.1. NCBI lineage: Eukaryota > Metazoa > Chordata > Mammalia > Chiroptera > Vespertilionidae > Myotis > Myotis myotis. Next base: position 36,702,124 of record NW_023416368.1, read on the forward strand.
TGAGATGAAATATATTTTTCAAGAAATGCTTAAAATGTTATTTTATTAACTACCCACTGAAAGAATTTTAAAGTAGGCATAGAAGATTACACTTTCTGAAGATGCTGAAGAAGTCACTTAGAATGAGAAATGATTTGGCTAACTGCCACGGAGGACAAGAGAAACAAAGGACCGCAGGTCACAGTTCCTGATTTAGGAACAGGTTCCCACCGAGAGAAAGAGGTACTTGTATCACAAAGGCCAAGGAATAAAGAGAATTCAAAAATATCTATAAAAGCACAGGAGGAGGAAGCGACTCATTTCCATGGACTTTTCTCTTAAAAGACTGCAATTTCCTTGTAGTTCATTTTCTGCAAAAAAATTTAAAGCTGAAATTTCCTTTCTGAGAATGCCCAGAGAAATAATACCTGTAACTGACTCACTACTGGATTTAAAAAAATATTTTACTAGCAGGGATCTCATGTTATTTTATTTATTTATCTAGAGGGAGAGGGAGAGGGAGAGGGAGAGGGAGAGGGAGAGGGAGAGGGAGAGGGAGAGGGAGAGGGAGAGGGAGAGGGAGAGGGAGAGGGAGAGAGAAAGGAAAAAACATTGATCAGTTGGCTCCTGTGCACACCCCGACCAGGAATGGAACCAGTAACCCAGGTATGTGCCCTGACCAGGAATCAAACCTGCTACCATTTTGGTGTGTGGGACGATTCTCCAACTGAGTCACACCATTCAGGGCACTACTGGGTTTTTTAAAGCCAAAAATGTAGTTATAATTATCCCAAAATATCTCTTGTTTAAAAAAATGACTGACATTTTCCTATATGTGTCATAGTAAACAATTATTTCATTAAACAATCCTATATAATAAAAGGCTAATATGCAAATTGACTGAACGATGGAACTACTGGTCACTATGCTGTGCACTGACCACCAGGGGGCAGATGCTCAACGCAGAAGCCTGAGCTGGGCTCATGGCTGGCGAGTGCAGCAGTGGTGGTGGGAGCCTCTCCCACCACAGCAGCAGCGCTAAGGATGTCCGACAACCATCAGTTGGACATCCCCCGAGGGCTCCCGGACTGCGATAGGGTGCAGGCCAGGCTGAGGGACCTCCTGAGTACACAAATTTTGTGCACCAGGCCTCTAGCAATAATAATAAAATTAAAACATTTAGTAGCTATTTGAAAACAATGAAGCATACATTTTAGAAGCACAAACGGATATGTTTGATACACTTATTTATATTTATTTAAGAAGTACGTTCAGAGAATTATGCAATTTAAAAGCATATGTAAATGCAAGTAATTTTACTCCAAAATGCAGGGGTTGGCAAAAGTAGGTTTATAGCTGTGAGTATGTGAAACAGAATTTATTCTTGTATTATTATTTATTAATTATTGTATTTCCCATACAAACAACTGTAAACCTACTTTTGCCCACCCCAGTATATGCATTCTGTGGTTTTAAAGTCTTTCTTTGAGATATTTGTTCTACTATCTGTCTCTATTTCATAATATCTTACTTCTCTCCATTAAGATGTTTTGATGTGACCAAATTATGAAGTGTGGCATTATGGACAATCCGTCACTTGGTGTGGATTGATGCTACCAAGGCAGGGTTTGAACAAAATGAGATGTTACCCTGGCATACTGTCTCAAATAAGGCATTAGAGTATGTTTGTTAAGTGAAGGAACTAAGGAAGAAGGGAGCAAGAGAGTGAGGGAGAAAGGATGGAAGAAAATGTTTCTGCCAGAACCATTCTGCCATCACTGACATGATACCTGTGCAAATGCATCTCAATCTTGTTCAAAGAGTACCTTAAGTGATCTTTGAGGTGGGGAAACAGAGAGATACACAGTCTATCCTGCCTCACTTACTGTTTCTGAAGAAAGTCTGTATCTGGCCTAAGATGGATCTGTGTTTGTGTCCCAGCTCAAACCCAGACATTTTCATTTTGGAGAACAAAATGTATCTGTCATCCATCTTGCTCATCTGTGAAATGGGGATAACGATACCTACTTTAGAGTTGAAGCTCAATGGAGACAGTGTTTCCCCAGGAACAGTGCAGAGCAAGTAAGCACGTAATGAACAATAGTTGATTTGCTGTTGTAATGATGATTCAAATAACAAAAAAGTCACTTTGCCTTTTCCCCTTCCTTATTAAAATGTTTTTGTTTTGTTTTTTTAATATGAACTGACAAATGGGATAAGTGTTTGAAGACAAAAGGACCCTCCCTGAATTAACTGCCCATGCAGTGATGGCGAACCTTTTGAGCTCGGCGTGTCAGCATTTTGAAAAACCCTAACTTCACTCTGGTGCCGTGTCACATATAGAAATGTTTTGATATTTGCAACCATAGTAAAACTAAGACTTATATTTTTGATATTTATTTTATATATTTAAATGCCATTTAACAAAGAAAAATCAACCAAAAAAATGAGTTCGCGTGTCACCTCTGACACGCGTGTCACAGGTTCGCCATCACTGGTCTAAGGGCAAGCGTAAAAGCAAAGGAGCAATGATGGTTCCTTTCCCTTCTGAGCCCTTTTGGAGCGCTTCGTCTTCTTTGAAGAATTCTGATTGTCTTGCATAGAATATGAAAATATGAACATTATAGATATAGAGAAAACAGTGATAATTGTATAAATCATATACATAATTATTCTGTATCCTGAAGTTGCATATAATAATAGCTTACCAAATATATTATAAAATATCTTTCATTATAAATTTAGTTTCTGAAAGCAAAATAACTTCTAAGAATATACATTAAGATTTATTCATGACATATCTTTTCCTTTAAATGAGTGAATAATTAATTCAGTAAATATTTTGATGCAAGGTGTTGTTGTTTTTATGAAAGTACAAGCCTGCATTTATTGTTAAACAGATTGATTGAGAAATGGGAAGTACTTGAAGGGGATCAAAGGGTTTCAAAACTCTCTGCTTTCTGTTTCTAAATGAAATACTCAAGAGGCTCTGTAAGATCCCTGCCCCTGGGATTCCAGTTGGCTAACAAGGAGAAATAAATTCCAGCATGCTTTAAATAGACCAGGGTTGCTAACAAAAAAGACTTGAAAAATTTAGGTTAACTTCAGCCTTCAAGTCATGATTTATACAGTGGCAACTTCTCCAAACCAATACTAGAAACTTACAGTCTAAAACTTGCATATCTTGCTGCAAGTCATTCCTAAGTGTGGGAGAGAGAGAAGAATCCACTAGCAGAGAAAATGAAAAGATTTTTTTAAAAAGCAGACACACAATGCAATGCCTTCCCCCCTCATTTTCTTAGTGGTATGCCATTAACATTTTACTCATTACCTATTAAAGATTGTCCTTTTAGAAATAGGTATTGGAGCCACTTTGGTGGGTACAAGAGGGAAAGGGAAATAAACTTGCAGCTGATTGTGGTGACTGAGTATTTACAAGATTAGATACAGAAAGTGATTCACCCTAAGGTTGTGGTATTTATTTTCATTTTTATGTGAACCTCTGGCTCTGAGTCATTTTTGACGGATAATTCCAGAATCCAGATAGGTTTATACTTCTAAATTTGAAATTCACCTTAGATTCTATTTTGCATATACATAAACTTTCCCCCAGTTGGATAAAGTAAGAAAATGTGCATTTGTGGGAATTTAGGGGACAAGAGTCGGGATAGAACTCAGAAAGAGATGGAGAACACCCAGAGAAGGAGGCCGGAGAGTGGTGCTTTCTGGTGATGCATATTTCAGTCTTAGAGTGTCTACTTGAGAGTATCATTCCTAAATACCTTGTAAGTAAATATTCCTTCATTGATTAATATTGCAGGTAAGAGCAAGTATCCTACAGGAAAAATGCTCCTCTCTCTTTTCTGTTGAAGTCACTCTTTTCATAGGTACATTTAAAATAAATTTTAATCCTTCTAATCTTATACTCACGAATTCCTTCAGAATTAATCCTATAAATAAAGACTGAAGTTGTGTAGAAATGGAACAAAACTCAATAATCTCAGCTTTTATACCAACCTGTAAACTAACACATATGGATCGAATTCGATTGCAATAAAATCCTGAATGGAGTAGAATTTCAAATATGGTGCAGACCTTGGCAGCTTTGGACATAGAGAAGAAGAGGGAAATGGGTGTATGTCAAATTGGCTGCAATACGAGAATACGCTGGCATCTTTGTGCCAGTGCCAGGTGGTTTGCTGCTTGCTTCAGATATGACTGTATTACCACCTGGGGGCACCATCATGCCTACCGTCTGTCAGGGCAACCTTGACAGTGTGGCAGGTGCCCCAGCGAGGCTGTGGGCACACAGAGGCAGAGCTGCACTGGCATATTCCACGATGCCGTCCTACCGCTCCTGTTGCTACTGCTCACAAGTGGAAATTCTAGGAGGCTTCTGGACACAGACAGACAGACTACCTTTCCCGTATGATTGACAATGACTAGGATGCTAATAAAAGGGGAGATGGGGAAGGCAGGCAAGTCAGCAGCACCTAGAACTGGTAACATGTCCCCCCTTTAGTGTTCCACTCGTCCCATAATCACCATGATCACAGGCTGCTTCCCAAAGAGATGTTGTCAGTGATTCCTGTCGTACCCGCTTACCTGTGGGGATACGTCCAGACCCCCAGTGGATGCCTGAAACCATAAATAGTACAGAACCATATATAAACTATGTGTTTTTCCCATAAATACATACCTATGATCAAATTTAATTTATAAATTAGACACAATAACAGATAACAATAATTAATAATACAGTAAAACAATTATGACAATATAGTGTTATAAGACTTATGTAAATGTGGTCTCTCAAAATAGGTTATTGTACTGTACTCACCCTTTTTCTTCTTGTGATGATGTGAGATGATACAATGTCCACGTGATGAGATGCAGAGAGGTGAATGAGGTAGCACTGTGAGTCACAGGCATGCGCCGCTTAACCAATGTAGTCTCTCTCTCTCTCTCTCTCTCTCTCTCTCTCTCTCTCTCTCTCTCTCTCTCTCTCTCTCTCTCTCTCTCTCTCTCTCTGCAAACTGGCAGGGGTTTCTTTTTCCTTCTTCACAGTTTCAAGGGTAGGAGAGTCGTTCTTACCTTAGAGCTCAGCAACCTCAGCATGCAACTCTCTCCTTATTAAGTAGAGAACTTTCACCTGAAAGAAGCCCTTTTTGACTTCTCTGTGGCATCTCTGAACTGCCAGCATCACTACTCTTGTGGTTTGGCGTCATTATGAAGCAAAGTAAAGGTGACTCGAACACTAGCACTGTAATACTGTGACTGCAGATCTGGTAACCAAGGCGGTTACCAGGAAAGTCACGGGCCAGGTCTACAGCCTGGAGACGCTGGGCCAATGGGTGAGTCATGTGCTGGGCCAGACGGCGCTGGACAGAGCGGGACTCGCGAGATTTCATCACTACTCAGAACAGTGTGCAATTTAAAACTTAGGAATCGCTTATTTCTGGAATTTTCCGTTTAATATTTTCAGACTGAGGTTCTTAAGCAGAAAAGACACATGCTTCCCCCCACCCCCACCCTTTGTATAGACAAAATGTAGCACATGCTGTCCTGAACTTTGATTTTCTTTCTTCACACAATAAGACTAAAATTTACATTGAAATAGATTTGAAAGTGATTCTTATAAATTGTTACCATTATTGGGAACTGATTGACGGGAGGCCATGTAGCATTTGCCTTAGGGGTGGTAATCTCTTTTAGTGAAGACATTTTGGGGCCCCTCAAAATAACATTGCTTGATATTACAACAGACATGATGGCACTCCCTGAACTGTAACATATAATCTTCATAATGTCATATTCATTAGAAAGGAATTAATGGCACTTCTTGATGTTAAAAAACTTGACAGGTTCAACAATTCAGAATGGACCTCTGCTCTGGTCTTCAAAAACCCTTCCTTTAATAGATTATTTTTTACATAGCACGACTTAGCTCTGTTGCAGGTTTTATATTACTGAACAGTATATATGTTAACATGCAGTAAAGATAGTTATTTGGGAGGATCTACTACTAAGTAGAAATTATTAGTGATTTTATTAATGAAGAAATCAGGGTCTGCTCTTTTCTTTAACGTAGATAACTGAAATAACAGAGTTTTACAGCGGATTAAATATAAAGGCCTCCCTTAAAACACCCCAAGTCTGTCATGAGGCAGCTGCCCAGGGATGACGTGGCATTCTCCCGCTATCCTGGTGAAATTATGCTGATGCAACAAGGGGATTCAGAGGTCTCATTTGAACGTACACACTGTACTGAAGTGAATACGGGTGTATTTAAGTTCTAGTTTAAAATTTTGCATTATGATTTCCTGTGACGTTTTAAGCACTTGCACTGCAATATGTCCTGACTGAAATTTTATTAGAATTACACTAGTAAAATTAAGAGTGTTTTAAAAATCTGTTTAGTATTTATTGCTCAAAATTCCTCTAAGGTTGAAAAGCAGCATAATGTGAACGCAACCTGAAGCACAACATATGTACGTTACTGACATTACCTTATTTAGTCAGCTATGGATGTTCTGTTTAAATGTTCCCCAATAACAATTTCATCAACCTTCAACATCATCTTATTGATCACCTGCTGTCCACTCAACACCACACTATCCATTTTACTTGCATTGTCCTTTTAAATTTATCCTTATGACAGATCCCAGAATATTGATATTATTTTCTGGACCTCAGTCAGCAGGAAAAAAAAGTGCTCAGAATTCCAGATGCCAGTAGCAGCCCTTCTATATGGTCTCAGCCAGCTGACAGCACAAGCTGTCCACAATGAACACCACCGCGGAATTGCTTGACTATTTATGTCACTTCACCCATACAGACTTGGCTAAAGCAACTTTGTTAGAGCTGAGATAGTTCTAAATCTAAAAGTGGAGACCATTATGACTAGTTAATAGATGGGGAGCCACAGAAATGAAATACCCACATGTGGACTGGTAGTCCAACCAAGAGAATAAATGTTCACTGGAAAGGTAAATTACCAAGTTCCTCTGTTTTTCACATAAGAAAGCTGGAGCCCATCTCTAGTCAGCAGCCACATAGTTGCATTTTCAGATCGGCCCTGGGCAGTTCCTTCTTCCAGGAGGAAGCCCGGAAGATGAAGCCATTTTCTAACTGCTGGCATTGCCTGGGTGAGAGGCTATAGAGCCACCAGCCCCAGGGAGCCCTCACCTAGGACTGTCTCGTCCTGGAAGAAATAGCCCAAGCTAGACTTGAACCTAGAAAAACTTTGTGTCTCTCCTCTTTACCTCTTCCCACCCAAGAGTAGATCTGTTTAAGCAGGAAAAATATATCAATATGAGTCTCAAATAACCAGTTGACATCAGTAGCCCTATCTCGGCCACAGTGATGAGTTTTACATGGTAGAATGAAGGCATCAGTGCACCTTACATTATGTAGCCAGCTACCTTTCTTTTCCTACCACCTGCTGCTTTCTGAGTCACTGCTTCTTTGTCCTCCAAAGTTATAGGAACCCAGTGTGCCTTACCCTAGGGATATCTCTACAAGGGGGCTGCTCTTACAATAGTCACCCCTTTATTTGCAGTTTTGCTTCCTGTGGTTTCAGGTTGATAACAAAGCTGAAGAGGTTGGGAAGGAATGCTTCTCCTGGACTGAAAATGATTGAACAAAGAAACTGCTCATTTTAATCACTTATGAAGGCCAGATTTAAAGCATAATCGTACAAATAGCATGCCATAATTTCTTATTCACTTTTCCAGACTGTGTAGCAAGCACATTTTGGTGACTATTACCACTATAAGAAATACATTGACTATGACTAAAAGAAAACAACACAACTTTTTTCAGTGTTTTTGAAAAAGAATACTGTTATACCTGTGTTTTATTATAAATAACCAGGTTCTGTCATTTTTATCTTCTTGCCAGCAAATGAAAGACATTGTTTCATAAAGCTTCTAAAATGTACATGAATATTTAATTAAATCATATTTCCTTGAGAAAATAAAGTTCATTCGCATTTATAGCAGACAGTTGTGAGGAGTATATAATTTTCTTAAGACCAGGGTAGCCAGTACCGGTTGCTTGTGGAACAAAACTCCTCAATTTTTAAAACTTCTTTTTAAAAAATAAACATACAATCATAAGTGTTCATTTACTTTAAAAATTCTAAAGATGAAGAAAATTATTGTATATATATTTAAGTCCTTGTATAAATTACAAAACTCAAGTTTATGTTACAGAGTCCCTTCCCCATAGGAAGCATAAAGCACTTTTGTGGTACCTTTCACCAGTAAATATTTGTATCACATTGAATTTGACACACAAAATAAAAGTTGATATTGCATCTGTAAGCCCCAAGTGAACATTCTTCTAAGCTGTCTCTCATGATGAATGAACTTCAAAAGTCATTTGATTGCCACAATTTAACTCAATCCCAGATAAAGATATATAAAAGTAATACATATTGACTTCAGTAGAAATCTGAAAAAAATCAGTGAATTGCAGACTCTTCTTGCTTGAGGTCAACAAACACCCTTTGGAAGACAACCAAGAGTTGTTTAAGACCAGGACAACAAAATAAAATTATGACAATAATAATTATAATAATAAAAATAACAATAATAAAAATAAAAATAACACCACCAACAATGAGGTAAACTCCCCTTTAAAAAAGGCAATATGTGTTGCCTGGACTGTCAGGAGAGAGTTCGATTGTACCTGACACCCAAATGTTTTTCCAACCAGAGTTCAGCCAGTTGCATGGTTGAGGCAAAAGTGCTTGCCTTGGATCCTAAGCACATCTTATACTGCTTCGGGTCCAAGTTAGGGTCACAATGAACTGGGTGGAAAATATGCACCACTCCTACTTCTTGACTTCTGAAGGGCCTTAAGCCAGAGAGAATAACTTTATTGTAGAGATCTACATCTTCCAGTCCCCAGCCCTGTATTGAGGTATCAAATCCACCTGCACCCAGAAGATCACTTTTATAAATACAGGTGATTCCATATCCATAGTCTCTCCAAAACCCAGTCTTCTTTGAGAAGACAAAGTCATCATCACTGGGAGGCTTTCCCCCATTGGTTACCTTTGGATCATACTGGCTAAAGATGATGGGGTAGTAGACCTGTTGTCCCTGAATTGTATTGTCTCTACATCGTTGGAGAAAGTCTCCTCTGAAGATCAAGTCAACATCACAGAATAGCAGCAAAGTATCATTGTCAAACTGGGAAGAAGCCATTTCAAGGCCAAGGCCTCTGGAAAACTCTCCCTTCATGGGGATCAGGGTCATTTCTGCTCTCGGGTACTTGTTCTGATAGTCTTTTATCAGCTCAATATGCTTGCTGGAATCTGGGCCAGAATCCCCACTGAAAAGGATGATGACCAGCTTTACGTTCTGCTTTGGGATAAGACAAGTACTTTCAAAGCTCTCCATGAACCTCAAGAAAATGTCGTACCTTCCAACGAGAGGAACAAGAATGTGTATTTTCTTTTCATTGTGGCCTCCCATTTCTTTGACACCTTGAAAAGAGGATAATATCTTTAAAGAGTTAGATATAAAGGAAAATGACTGAGTGTCGCGGTTAATACTCTCCACAAGACTGTTGACATCTAGCTCTTCAGTTTCTCTGAAGAAAGGCTTGCTGAACAGCTGCTGAAGATAGGCGTGGCGTCTCACGGGCACGGTCAGTTTTCTCCCCTTGTGTCTTTTGTATAAGAGGAGTAAATCCAAAATGTACTCCACGCCATGCATAGGGTCAACCCTGCGGTAGCCATACTGGATTTCCTTGAAGTCAATGACGCGACCCCTACTCTTGGCATTCTCATTGATCATCTCCATCACCTGTAGGACGGTGTCATCCAGTGCTGTTCTGAGGATGCTGCTGATGCTCTGTCGAGGAGGCTGGTTCTCCGATGCTGAGTAAAGGAGCTTTCCTGTCAGGAACTCCCATTCTATCACCTCATCCCTCTCCCGAGGCTGGAAGTGGTTGAAGGAGGGCATCACCCCCAGCTGCTGATCCTCTTTGCTCACTTCACTGTCGCTGAGCTTGCTCATCAGCGCCCTCTCGCGGTGGAGCTGGATCGTGCGGTAGCGAAGTTCGGAAATTTTGCGGCTCAGCATGTAATTATGAAGCCTGTATTGGTAGGCAGGCCTTTTGTTGGGATGAAGTGTTATGGCTGCGTGGATTTTGCTATTGTGAAGGTCTTGAATATAACCCTTTCGATTGTGTTCATAATTTTCATGGAACAGTTGCTGCATCTGAAAAGCAAAAGGAAGTCAGTACGTTAAATTTTAAAAGAAATAAAGCAATAAACTAAAACGTCAATTAAATATTTAATAAAATTAGTTATATGGTATTTTGGAACAAAATGGCTTGTCAAATTTATATATAAAAATTTAACATAGTTTTTAGTGTCAAATTCATATGCTCAAATACTGCAAACTAACCTGTCAATTCATATGCATACTTCCAACTAACCTCTAGTTATATATTTTGAAGTAAAGGATCTTTGTCCCTCTACTCATTCTGAAATCACCCTAAAGTATCCAAGAAAACAAGAATTTAATATATCCATAACCCTATAATGGATAACTCTGCGGGAGAGGCACAGTGGAGAGAATGGATTTTCCAAAATATGGTGGTGGTGGTGGTTGTGGGGGTACAACTGAGTTGTGAACCCAATGTCCTGTTGCTTGGAATGACAATATCACCCTCCCAAAGCTGAAGTAAATTTTATTTAGTATCCTGATATATCATTTTTATAGAATAAGTTCTTGGTAAAGTAAGGTGGGACAGGAACTACATCGATCTATGCTACTGATTTAAAGGATCATATCCAAAATTAGACATGCTTGACATCATTATGTACCAGAAAGTCTCTCTGTTAGTCTAGAACAGGGGTGGGCAAACTTTTTGACTCGAGGGCCACAATGGGTTCTTAAACTGGACCGGAGGGCCGGAACAAAAGCATGGATGGAGTGTTTGTGTGAACTAATATAAATTCAAAGTAAACATCATTACATAAAAGGGTACGGTCTTTTTTTTTTTTTTTTTTTTTTAGTTTTATTCATTTCAAATGGGCCGAATCCGGCCTGCGGGCCATAGTTTGCCCACGGCTGGTCTAGAACAAGCTCACTACTTCAGGTAAATGAGGGAAAGGTAGAATTAGGAGGTCACACTTCAAACTGCCTATACCAATCAATAAAAGAGTTCTCCATCACACCCAATTAAGATAAGTACTAAAAAAGGAGGTAAAGGAAGAGAAGGAGAAATCTGTGACTATATTAATGAATAAGGAGAAAAGAAATACTGCAAACTTAAGAATACATATCCAAAGCAAGTAACAGTTATCGATCAATCAAATAGACAATACAACCTCCATAAAAAAGAACTCAAGGAATGGAGAAATGAGCTTAAAGAAGATAATAAAACCACTGATAGTTACATTACAAGGAGCATAAAAAGAGATTTGTGGCAAACACAGGAAGAAGAAACTTAAGAAAATTTATCAAAATAATAGAAATATAAAAGAGAGGTTAAAAGTTTGGATATATAGATCTGTGTGTATGTATATATACATCATATACATACACAGATACATATACATATACACAACATATATCTCCATATATATTTAATATAGATTTAAAAGTTTGTATACCTATTTAATACTATTAAATATATGCTAAAGGAGATAAAAATATGTGTGTAAAATATGTCTGAGGGACATACTATCCTTAAAATAAAAGCAGATCTATGTGTGCAATTAGGCCAACAGAAAAACAAAATAAAATAAACAAATAGAACCCACTTTGGCTGTAAGTAGTAAAAGAATGTATCTTGTCACAGCATTCTCCACAGCAACATTCCATGTTGAAAAACAGTAGGCCCCAATGAAGCAAATTAATGACTCATAATTTTATAATCAATCAAACTGGAGCTCAAGGTATCCCAACCAAGTGAGAGTTCACATTCTATTGCAAAAATAAATAGTTCCTGACATGTAAGAACTTGTGCCAGATTGGTGGTGGTATATTCTTTGACACTCCTCCCATAGAAAGGTGCAGTCTGTGTCCCCTCCTCTTAAATCTGGGTGCCTCTGTGACTACTTTAACTAGCAGACCACAGAAGTGACACTGTGCCAGTTTCCGGATCAGTGACTTCTGCCTTTTGGCACTGTCACTCTGCAGAAGCCAGTTGCTAAGTAAAAAGTTTGAGTTAGTTTCCCTGTTGCTGGCGAGGTCCTTCAGTAAAATCTATTATAGCAGAAACCTCGTTCCAATCCCAAAGTCAGAGAAGAAGTTGTCAGTATCTCTTTTTAACACATTAAAGAAGTTTCTTTCCAGTTCTAGTTTGCCAAGAGTTTTTTATCATGAATGAATTTTAATGTTGAGCAAATGTTTTTTTCTCCACCCATTGAGAAGATTTTGGGATTTTTTTTCTGTACGGGTGATTTGCACTGGTTGATTTTCGAGTATGAAACCACCTTTTATTCCTTGACTAAACTCATCATGATCCCGATATATTATCCTCTTTACATATGGCTGGAATATATTTACAATGTTTGTTTAGTATATACTGTGAGATATATCAACTCTCCCTAATTGGTATAGAGATTCAGTGCAGTTCTGGTACAAAACTCATCATAAAAAGTTGCTGTTAATATTAACAAGTTGATTCTGAAATTTATATAGAAATGAAAAGTCAAGGATACTCAGAATAATCTTTAAAAAATATATACTACAAATAAAAAGTTAGTATGATATTGGTACATGGATAAATAGAACAAAGGACCAAAATAATCCATAAACAAATGTACATATGACTTAGGACTTATCATTTGACTTATAACAAATATGACACTGAAGAATGAAGAAAGGGTGGTCTTTTCAGTAAACAGTACAAGGTCACTTGAATATTCATATGGAAGCTAATAAAAACTGAGCCCCTACATTCCACAATTTTAAAAAATCCATCTCAGATGAATTGTTAATCTATCAAAGGCAAAATAATTCAATTTCTAAAAGTTAACATGAGAAAATATCTGTATGACTTTTGGTTAGGTGAAGATTTCTTATATATGGCACAAGGTACTAATCATAAAAACAGATTGATAAATTAGGCTGCATTAAAATTAAGAACGCCGTTCCCCAAAAACACCATTAAGAGATAATAAAAGGAGCCCAACTGGCATGGCTCAGTGGTTGAGCATTGACCTATGAACCAGAAGGTCACGGTTTGATTCCAGGTGAGGGTACATGCCCAGGTTGTAGGCTCAATTGCCATTGGGGGGTGTACAGGAGGCAGCCAATCGATGATTTGCTCTCATCATTGATGTCTCTCTCTCCCCCTTCCTCTCTGAAATAATTATTTAAAAAGAGAGAGATCATAAAAGGAAAACTAGACAGTGGGAAAACATTTTTAATGGATCTTACCAAAAAGGACTAAAACCCAGAATATGTAATGAACCCATACAAATTAGTAAGAAAGAAGGAGAAACCCAATTAAAAATGAGAAAAAAATCTGAATGAGCACTTCATAAAAGATAATATGCAAATAGCCAATAAACATACAAATACATTCCCTAGTTCATTCATCATTAGAGTAATGCAATTTAAAGTCACAATGAGATAATATTATGGACTTAAAAGAATGCCTACAACTGAACATACTGATAATGCACTATCAAGATTTGGAACTTTCATATGTGGTTGGTGAGAATGGAACTTGGTTCAACCACTGTGGAAAACTGTATCAACTAAAATGACCATATACATCCTGAAACTCGGTTATTCTACTCTTAGATATATGTCTGATAAAAGTGCATACATTCATACACCTAAACATATATAAGAATTTTCATATAACATTATTCAAAATACCCTCAAGCTGAAAGCAACCCAAATGTACATCAAGAGTAGAATAGATAAATGTAATATATTCATTTAATAGAAAACAATACATCCATTTAAAAAAATGATTCACAACAATGTGGGCAAATCTCACAAACAAGTGAAAGAAGCCATATACAAAGAAATACATTTGCTTGATTCTATTTATATGATAGTCAGAAACAGGTAAAGCTAACCTATGCAATTAGCTATTAGAACAGTGATCAAAGATCAAGAGAGGGAGCTGGGAGCTACAGAGTGCTGTTACTGTTGATCTAGGTCATCATCATCATCAAAGGTATGCATTCAATTTGTGAACATTCATTGAACTGTTACTTAAGATGTTTGTCTGTTATACTCCACTTAATAAAATACTTTATTTTAAAAGTATACATATACATGCATGTGGAATTAGGTAGATTTTCTGATATGTATGCACATAAATGTGTGTGAATATGTGGGTGGAGAGAGAGAACAAAAAAAGTTTTCCTAAAAAAGGTGACCTAAAAGAAATAAGGCCAAGACCATAGCAGATTCTTTATCTTCAGTATTTCATCTGGTTGCTTTTCCATACTCAGATTTTTCAAATCAACATCCTTTGCCTTTGAAGACTAGAACTGTAGATATTTCAAGAAGGATTTTGGATTTGATTCAAGACTTTGATTTGATTGAGTTTCATCTTTTTTTTCTTTTTCTGAAAACGCATGCCAATTGTTATTTGAAACTATGATCTATGTTAAATCAAATTAAATCCATAACTTGCAGTGGGCTGTTATATCTTCATTTTTATAGTATTATTTTTACCTGAATTTAAAAAATATTTTACTTTATGTAATTTTCCATATACACTTTTTCTTTCTATACAAGAAAGTCAAAAAACTCCTTCTGATCACATATAGTCTACTATTTATACCACCTCTAAAAAGTATTGACTATCTGGAACTATTCTTTCTCAAGGCATGCTTTACATTACTAAGAAAAAGGAAACATTGCTCACAGGTAAACTGTTAAGCTGCAGACTTATCCAGCTCTTTTAGTGATACTAATATGGCTAACGTTGCACAATTTGATAAAGATGACATTTTGTAATAGAACAAATAGTCTTAGTATTGAAATATTTAACTAACTTGCAATTCTCATCATTTATAACCCAAGCTGTCTCTATAGTGCTTATCTTTCTAATGTATTCCTTTGTAGAAATATTACAAACAGACCAAGACAGAGATGGGGCAATCCTTAAAAATTAACACATTACAGCCCTAGCTGGTTTGGCTCAGTGGATAGAGGGTCAGCCTGCGGACTGAAGGGTCCCGGGTTTGATTCCAGTCAAGGGCTCCATCCCCAATAGGGGGTGTGCAGAAAGCAGCCGATTAATAATTCTCTCTCATCATTGATGTTTCTATCTCTCTCCCTCCCTCTCCCTTCCTTTCTGAAATCAATAAAAATATATATTTAAAAAAATAACATATTACTACATACTTCAGGAGGTACAGTAATAATGAGAACATCTTGAATTTATGTTACATTTTCCATTGGGAAGCATACAGCATATACAAATCTTCTACTTTTATATATATGGGGCTCCAAGCTATACAGGATAGACATGAAAATGTTACAGATGAGAATGTTTAAGGGTCTGGCTATGGAGTCAGCCAGATTTGGATTTGAGTACTGGCTCCACAGCTTCTAATCCACTTCTTAGCCAGTCTGTCTAAATCTCAGTCTCCTTATTTACAAAAGGGAAAATGCCAACTACCTCAATGTACAGTAAAATGTTTCTCAAAAAGAAAATAATATATACAATGCTTAGTATTGTGTGTGGCTCATAGAAAACACTTCCTAAATGATATCTGTATGAACAATAGTTCAGGGATTTGCCAACCTGCTCCTGAGATTGCTATTTTAGCTGGGAGTTTTCAGAGAACGAGGGTGGCACCCTTCGCTTCATCGTTGTTCACTTCTGGAAATGCCTGGGAAGTTATCATTTGAGCACATACACTCAGTGATTCGATGTACCTAACATGCCATCAAGGCACCTTCTGCTAACAAAAGTCCTCAACATTTTGCTAAAAGAAAGATAACTTACTGTAGAGATTTCAGAAAACCAAGGTTCAAGAGGGCTAAGAGATTTAATCAAAGGTCTAATGAGAAGAATGACATTATGACTAAAGCTAGAATAAGCAGCCAGTTTTGCTGCTAAATTTTGCATGTAGCATATTGTTTTAAAGTGTAAAATTTACTTTTAAAAGTATATTATTTATGTGAAATAATTCAGGACCGCTAATTTAAGTTGGTTTCCTCTCCTTTATAGAATTTTCAAGTGATGTCATGGTACCCTCAGAGCCTTACCACAGTAACAAAATCACAGCAGCAATTAACATCAATGTGTCCTGACTGACCCCAGAGCTGTAAGTGCATCCATCACTCAAAATCTCACCCTCTGGGAAGGAAATGATCTGAGAAGCTATAAACAACTTATTAGAAAAATCCGAAGTGGAAGAATAAATGCCAAAATATAGTTGTATGTTATTAATCTTCTACTAGATTAAACTTCCATTTCCCCCCTTAGATTTATTACTAATGAAAACATAGCAGAAGTAATTTCTGAAATGATCACAGCCATGCAAATTAAGTACCTTGAACTCCAGCAATTAAAATCTTAAAAGAAACAGTAAGGGGGGGGTTGGCTGTAACAAGGCACAAGGCGACTTCTGGAGCAATGCAAAATTCAAAAAACTAGACTGTGGTACTGGTTGCACACTGTATAATTTTACTTAGGATTATTAAATACTTAGAATTTGTAGAGTGTAAATTATACCTCAAAAAAGGCTAGTTTAAAAAAAGACATGGGGAATGTTAAAAATAAAATAGAGCAAACTCCAGCTTTAAAATGGAAGAGAATGGAACAATACGTAGTCACTAAAATATGTGTAGAATTTCCAGAAGTGGATGAGGTTGAGCAGGATCATCTGGAAGCAAGTGGAGACAAAAGGCTAAGCAGAGCAATGTCAGTGGCAAAAGGGGTTCAAGGACAGCAGATCTCAAAGTAAGCAGGGGAAATACACTGCCTGGCAATGGAGGGCATAGAACCGGTTCTATGTATGTAACTGTGGGAGCAGGAACTAAGCTGACCAGGGCTGGTAGATAAGCCCCTGGTGGAAATGTTTTGCTTCAGAGAAGCAGAAGGGAAGTAGAAGAGAAAGAGCCACTGAAAGCAAAGAATTAAACAGCTAAGCCATGTTTTCATGAGGCAGGTTTAATCTGAGACAGCAATGCCTTTTCTTTGTGCAGATGAGCAAGCCCAGAACTGTAACATCTCTGCCCAAATAAATCCATGGTGACAGAAAGAGATGTGACTTGGGTGGTGGGCATACAATGCAATATACAGGTGATGTATCATAGAAATGTATACTTAAAACCTGTATAATCTTATTAACCAATGTCACCCCAATAGATATAATTAAAAAACAAACCTATGGTGAAGGGCTTTCTTTCCAGGGGAAAGTAATGTTTCCAGAGATAAGTACATTTCCTAAAAAGACGGAAAGAATATAGCACTAACACACAATTTCTATTTAAAAAAACAAAAACTAGATGAAAAACTAGCCTTCATCCCCCATCCCTCCCCCCCAAAAAAACCCCACAAAAAAACAAAAATCCATAGCTGTGGAACTGAGGAAAACATTAAGCAACTATTTTATAATACACTAGAGACCCAGTGCACGAATTTGTGCACGGGTGGGGACCCTCAGCCTGGCCAGTGATCGGGGCTGATTTGGCGGGGGTTGGAGGGGACAGATGGTTGGGGGGAGGGGCCGTGGGAGGTTGGCCAGCCAGCCCCCCACCCCCATCAGGGCCCATTGAAGGGGCCGGCCGTGGGTAGGGACTGTGGGAGGTTGGCTGGCCGGGGGGAGGGACCGTAGGAAGTTGGCCAGGTGGGGAGGGACAGCTGGAGGTTGGCTGGCCAGCATTGGGTAGGGGCTGCGGGAAGTTGGCTGGCTGGGGGGAGGGATCGCAGGAGATTGGCCGGCTGCAGGAGATTAGCTGTGGGAGCGCACTGACCACCAGGGTCAGCTCCTGCATTGAGTATCTACCCCCTGGTGGTCAGTGGGTGTTATAGCAACCAGTCAACCGGTCGTTTGGTCACTTAGGCTCTCATATCTTAATATATAAAAAGCCAGGGGCTGTCATGACCTAAACGACCGGATGGACGACCGAACACAAGCTAGGGTCCCGGCCGGCACGGCGGGAGACAGTGCTGGGTCCTGGCCATCGCGGTGGGAGTCAGTCCTGGGTCCTGGTTGGTGCGGTGGTGACAGGGAGCTCCGGGCCCCAGGTTTGAAGGCTGGCCACGCCCCTGATCGCAGAAGACCCAGAGTTCCGCTGTGCCCCGGCTGGGGCCCAGAGCTCCCTTCCCCACCACTCCCAGGCAAGAGGGAGCTCTGAGCCCTGGCTGGGGAGTAGCGGTGACAGGGAGCTCTGGGCCCTGGGGAACTGGAGCCATGCTGTGATCAGACTGGCCTCTGGGTCCCGCCCCCTGCCCCCTGCCTGCAGGCTCTGGGGAACTGGAGCCATACTGTGATCTGGGAATCTTGGTTTCTACCCCCGGCCCGCAGGCTCCAGGGAACTGGAGCCATGCTGCGATGGGACTGGACCCTACCCGAGGGGTCCCGGATTGTGAGAGTGTGCAGGCTGGGCTGAGAGATCCCCCCACCCCGAGTGCATGAATTTTCATGCACTGGGCCTCTAGTATATAGATAAGAAGCACTTTCCTCTACCTTTGAAAACAACAGAGAAGAAATATAGGACCTCAAGGATGTGATGGTAAGATGTAATGCTAACTCAGAGAACTAAGAAGTAAAGAAAGAATAAAAAATAAACTACCACAGATATGAAAAAAAAAACAAACAGAAGAAAAAATAGACACTGTGGAAAGCTCAGATAGAAAAAAATGAAAATTAGGAAAGCTAAAAATTGGAATAGAAATAAAGAATACAGGATGAAAGTAATCCTAAAATATGGACTATAGAGCTTCAGGCATGCAACATAGATAACTTTGGGAAATGTTATATGGTATACTGAAACAAGCATATTTTAAAGGAAAAACATGCAAAAGTGTAGATTTAAAGAAAATAGTACAACGGATTAGAGAAACAATTCAGGACTTTGAAGAGCATTTGGTATGTAGTAACTGCTATTTGAGTTGTAAGAGTTAGCTATTATTATTATTGTAGTTGTTATTTGTTTTTACTATTATTATTAGTGTAGGTATTGCCTGAATGTGTAAATAAAAATGGTCATGATGAAATTTTCCTCAGAAAATAATTGGAATATGCTCAGTATAGCCATCATTTGACGTCAGGTCATCAATTAAAGACTAAAAAACTGAATTGACTCATTGATATCTCTGCTCAAATGAAGGGAAAATCAGAGGCCAAGCCATGATTGGAAAGCTATTTGCAAATATCTTTTACAATTGCTTAATTTTTTTTCTGTTAAGGAGAATATTTCATTCATTTATTTGTGTAAAGGAGCTGTTTCAACTTAGTGCAAGTTATTCTGTTCCCATTATGGTACTCATTTTTCCTCAAAAGAAAGAACCTCCTAACTTAAAAAGATTTGAGAAAAGGAGGGATTCTTGTTCTAGGAAGTACAGACTGTAAATGTGAATAATTAATGAAGGTAAACAAGGAAGTAAATCATTAGAGAGGTATAAAATATAATGGTGCATTTGTACCTCAGGGTTAGTTAATTTGTCTTACAAATATTTAATCTCATTTCATTCTCTATGATTTAATTATGCATTATTACATAACTACATGAAGAGTTTTATTGCCCTTAATGCAAATGCCTAATGATCTTTTTTCTTTAAAATCAGTATTTATATAATGGCTCTAAGCAAAATAGTGAATTTTAAAATTAAAACTATTAGTCTTCCTCAGTTCTTGTCTTCAAATATTAATAGTAAAGTTCGTAAGGTGTGCCTGATGATAATGACACAATTAAAACAGTATCTAATATAAATATTAAAGAGAAATACACTTATATCATTCCACAATTATAGAGAGAATAAAAATGTCAAAGGGTATAGCTTGGATAATTTGTCACATAAAATTGAAAGCATTATTTTGCTACTGAGGTTTAGAAATATAATAGCACCTTGGAAATAGCCAGATCTAATTCAGAAATTATACTTTAAAATTTTACTGTACAGCATGTAATAAAATTGTGTGGAGCTAAATACATGTATGTGTGCATATACACACATGTACGTACAAGTAAAACTGAGGAAATCTGAATGAGACCAAGTGAATATATCAATGTCAATATCCTGACTGTGATATTTAAGTACTCTTTTTTAAAAAAAATATATTTTATTGAATTTTTACAGAGAAGAAGGGAGAGGGATAGAGATTTAGAAACATCGATGAGAGAGAAACATCGGTCAGCTGCCTCCTGCACACCTCCTACTGGGGATGTGCCCGCAACCAAGGTACATGCCCTTGACTGGAATCGAACCTGGGACCTTTCAGTCCGCAGGCCAACGCTCTATACATGAGCCAAACCAGTTAGGTCTTTAAGTACTGTTTTGCAAGATTTTGCCATTGGGGGAAACTAGCTAAGGGGTACATGGGATGTTTTTGCATTACTTTTTTACAACTGCATGTGAATCAATAATTATCTAAAAATAAAAGTTGAATTAAAACTATATCCAGAAAATTTAAAAATAAAATACTTCGTCTTTTTTTTTTTTTTTTTAAAGAAATCACCTCAAAGTATACTTAAAAGCATCAGGTATTGAAAACTTGTAGTCCAAAGCCTGTAGGTGTGATTTTTTTTTTGTAACCACAGGGCTTTGAATAATTTGAGTTTAAAAAACTGAAAAGTGAGGATTGTATTGTCCAGTTAGTTTCAGTCCCATAAACTTCATGTTTGTTTTATGAATTTTAGTTGCGTGGGGACATTTATGTTCTTGGATATCTCTTTAAAGTAAATCAAAAATCTTTTTAAATGTCTTCCTTTTGAAATCTTGCCACGTGCTACAACAGAGATGACCCTTGAGGACATTACGCTAAGTGAAATAAGCCTGTCACAAAAAGACAACTACTGTATGACTCCACTTCTCTGAAGCAGGGAAACTCAGCCCGGCTGGCATGGCTCATTGGTTGAGAGTCACACTATGAGCCAGGAGGTCACGGTTTGTTTCCTGGTCAGGGCACATGCCGGGTTGTGAGCTTGATTCCCAGTGTGGGGCATGCAGGAGGCGGCCGATCAATGACACTCTTTCATCATTGATATTTCTAAGTCTCTCTTCTTTCCTCTCTGAAATAAATAAAATATTTTAAAAATATATAAGTAAAGTACAGAAACTCATACAAACAGAAAGTAGAATGGTATTTTCCAGGGGCTGGGGGTTGGGGAATGGAGAGTTGTTTAATGGGCACAGACTTTAGTTTTGCAAGATGAAAAACAAGTTCAAGAGATCTGTTGCACAACATAGTGAATATAGTTGACAATACTGAACTGTATACTTAAAAATTATTAAGATGGTGAAAAAAAATCACTTTCTTTTTATTTCACATGGTCCTCACCTAAATAGAGATACAAATCACAGTCTGGCCAATTAATATACTTTGTTATAAAATTTAATCCAGGTTAGCTTCCTTCATGGACAAGATCTCTCTCATGGTAGCAATACATGGTTCGCTTTGCTGGTTCACATGTTGCACATTGTAATCCCACAGAAAGAAAAGCAAACCTTGCCGCCCAAACCGGGCAGAGAAGTGACATGAAAAAGACAGTGCTGGGGAGAGCACTGAGCTCGGGCTTTCTGGTGTCCTAGGAAAGTAGTTCCTCTTCTGTTTCAGGTAGATTAGTTGTGGCTCTGTCACTTGTGACCAAAGGAATCCTGTTGAAAACGACCTGATAAACTGCTATGCTTTAATTTCAGTCGTCCACTAATGATCTTCATGATGTGCTGTTGTTTGATTAGCTAGTTCAGTCTTGGTTGGAATCCAGTCTCACATGGGCAAGTAGTACCATTATAACTGGTACTTTTCTTCCTACTACATTGCATTTTGATAGTTATTTTAGTTAAAAAAAAAAAAATCTGTCAGACAACACAGAAAATAGCTCCCGGATTTTATAGTGTATGATCAAGTGTTCTCAACAGTACACTCTCTACAGTTTACAAATACTTTCAGGTAACATAAAATAATCACGTGACTTAGGTTTCCCAGCACGGTATGTTTTGGACAAATGCTATCTGAGCAAATATCAAAGCGATTTAAAGTCAGAAAGAAATTACTAAGCTTATCGGATTTCAGTTTATAATGTTATATAGCACATAGTACATAATCACTTTTAGTTAAATAAACCCATATACCTTCATTTAAGTTACCTAGTGAGAATTTAAAAACCCTTATAAAAAACTACCAATGATAAATGAACGTGACTGCTCATCAATTTGCCTGATAGAAGGACATTCAGGCAATGGTCACATAGATGTATCCTGATCTATACTTAGGATAATAGTGGATGACTGTCGAAACCTACTCAATTCACTTCCCTTGTAGATATTTAAAAGTTTTTGGTAAAGTGTTCAGTAAATTTTTGCATTCACTATTTCCTTAAACGTTTTGTCTACTCATAATTTATTGTAGGGAAGAGGCAAAGAAGAATTTAAAGAGCTTGTCAAGTTGCCACTTTGCAAGCAGCACACATCTTTTTTCATGTAATACCGATATAATTTACCCCTCACTGGTGGTTTAATTTATCACACCATAACTAATAACAAACAGTGGGAAGGAGAGAGGTATCACTTCCAAACTCGGCTTTCAAGATGTTTGCAAAACAAAATGTAAAGGTTGCCATACAAGTTTGTAAGACTTAATGAACACATTGTATCAATTGGAGGGAATGTATGGACTGTATGATGGCACTGATCATTGCATAAAATTACACCTCACTTTCCACATGAAAAAAAGAGAAAATAATTTGCTTTTTAATTCATGAATTGTATTCCAGTTATGAAACATTTCAAATCCCAAGTAGATTCCTATGTAACTAAAGGTGCTAACACTAAAGTAAAAGATTTCCTTGGTTGTTGTTGCAGCTGATTTTTTTATTTCTGTTCTCCCACAATTCCAGCAACCAGCCATTTAACCTCATGAAAACTCATGAGCTTATCTAATTCTGCATAAACATCATGTCATTCACTAGCAGGTCTAAGAATGGGGCAGATAAGGACGAGGATAAACATGATATTTTCTATAAAGAATGACATATACTCCTGTGATTATGGACTTTGACCACATAACAATTTTTAGTGATCCTCATGAATGTCCCTATAGTAACCTTCAGGGCAATTTGGAATGCTGTTTGTAAGAAGCTAATGTTTGATGACTTTCCAACAAAAAGAAGAAGGGCCATTACACAGTGTTCAATGTTAATTGGCTTATGTTCAGTTTCTTAGGTCAGTAGATCTATGTTCAAATATATTCTGACCAAACCATCACTGCTCTAATCCTCCCAAACATTTGGGCTACCTGATTCACTCATTTAAAAATATTCACTGAGTTTCTAAAATGTGTCAGTTGCTACAGCAATTTTTAAAAGAAACATAGTCCCTGTCCTCCTGGAGCTAACTGTCTGGTGTGGGAGACAAGCACTAATTACACAAACTCATAAACAGCTGTGTAACTTGGACAAGTGCTCATTGCACTAATTGTACCATATTGTACTTGCTGCTTTATTTGACCACATGCTTTTCTAGATGGCCTGATTCCTGAGGGTAGCCTGGGCCTGATACCTAAGAAAATATTTACGCTTAATTTTTAATGAACACATGCCCCCCAAAACTAGTTGTTAATCAAAGAGAGGTCAAAACATGTTCTGAAAGAATTTTAATTCCCCAATGAAAAATTCTCAGCGTTCCATATTATTTCCCAGGTTTCTAAATGTTTCTTTAGATCAAAAAGTAAAATGTAATCAAAGACTTCATACATCTGCATTATACACGATTTGGCACATACCTTGACACTTGCACACCTTCCTGAAGCAGTGCCTGTAGCGCCTCACAGTCCAGTACTGTTGTGCCATGACTGAAGGTGGCCGTACAATTACCAGCTGTAATGGATGTAATCATCCAAGCAGGGAGACAGGTGGAGAACACCTACCACCACTCCCGCTTTGTGAAATGACTGTAGGAGTCTAAAAGGATTCTCAAGAAGGCTAGACTGTGTTACCTTAATATCTCTGCACAAATAAACGGAGTGTTGCTGAGAGATCACAGTAAATGAGAATGAAAGAAGGCCTTTGCCACCTGCTTCTCCCATTCAAGGAACAGGACATGACGGAGATTTATGTAGGAATTGTTAAAGTGGTGTGGAGGTAGGCCTGGCTTCTGGGGACGTTTCAATTACTTACGGAGAGAAAGAGAAACAAACCTCTCCTGCATGCTCCTCTGTCATTCTTCCAGCTTGTGCTCATGCATGTCTATTTTGGGTCAAATCTTGGCTCTGGAGTCACAGGCCTGGTTTTGGGATCTGTTCTTCCATTCCTGGTCTGACCTCGGGCAAGTTACGATTTCTGGGAAAATAACTCATGGACTGCTCTCTGCGCTCTATGAAACATGCTTAAAATAACGTCTGGCATAGGTTAAGTACTCAATAGGTATCTCTATCATCATTTTCTAGTAAGCTTTAGGTAGCAAAATTTCTTGCAGAGACCTCCCTGTTATATGCTATTATCTAATATAGCAGGCTACTAGTAAGTAACATTTATAATAAAGTTTAAAGATTTTAAGATTGTAAATCATTTGCCTGTGAGGAAGAACTTGTACTTTTAGATCACATCAGGTAAAATCTAGTGGTCTACCAATGGGTGGCCAAGATGTCCTTAATTTTGCCTTCAACTTGACTAAACTTCAGACAGAATTCTTCCTGACTATAGGCCCTGACCTCCCTTTTTAAATAGCATTTACTTTAGAAAGCTTGTAATTACAAATTCACCCTCTGCATCTTTGAGATATAAATCTTCTTCCAGCCTCTTTTCAGTATTACAGCATAGAAATGTCTTTCTCAAAGATCCTGGGGCCTTCTCCTTGAAATGTAATCGTCAAGAAAGATAGAGGCCTTGTTTCCTAGTCTCTCTGAGAGGGTAGGAGTCTAATTTCCACAGGCAGAGATTAGCAAACACAGAGGATCCAATCACATTGACGAAAGTTCCTGCAGAAGTCCTCAAGTTCTTTTTCACCGGCTCACCCCTAAGAGTACTTACAAACACTGCGCCTTTCGTTTCAGCAGTAGCTGAGTTTAATCTCTCTCCCCTATTGCAATAGTCTTGAATAAGGTCTTCCTTCTCTGTTTCACTCTGCCCTGTGTCATTTTTCTTTCACGTGGGTCACATGAGCTACAGTGTTCAGATCCCTCAATCCACTCTTTGCTCTCATTAACTTAATAAAGGAAAGAAAGAAAAAGAAAAGGCAAGGCCCAAATTAAGATCCTACTCCTTATGGTGTAATCAAGGAAATAAGTAGTGCTTCCTTCCAGCTGATTTTATTAACATTAAAGTTTTATGATAAATTATGAAGATCCCTAGAGCTAAACACCCAATTAAAATAACATACGCATGGCAAGATGTCTATTATAATGTTTTTCTTGGAAGAAAAGTCCTAATTATAGTGCTGCAGACTTCTGCATGGCACTGCACTGCTGTGGGGATGGATGGGGAATCACAGCTCTAATTAAGAGGTAGGTGTTTCCAAGATGGTGCTAAACTAAAAATAAGTGAAGCCTACTCTTTAAAAGTCAAGTTTTCTGGGAATGCAAACACAATTACTTAAGTCATTTTAACTTTATAATTATACTTATATTTCCATACTGGAGACTTTTTCACATATAACTCTGCGCAGTCGATTTAAAAGATAATTTATACAGCAGTGGGCAAAAGTAGGCCTACAGTTGTGAGTACACCAAACAGTTAATAAAGCTATTTTTATAGTCATAACCTGAGTGCCTCCTCCCATACTGAACAAATGTAGACCTACTTTTGCACACCCCAATCATTTCATGAGGCTCAGTAAGTTTCCCAGTCCACTCATTAGCTTTGTAAAAGAGTGAAGGATAATGGATTTCAAGTGTGCCTGGTTATCTTTCAAAATGGGTTAAAAGAAGTGTGTGTGTTTTTAAATTCTGTCCAAGCAGAAAAAAATAAAATAAATGACTTATTGTTTAATCCTAAAAGCAAAGATAGAATTCAAAGGAGAAAATGGATGACACCTGAGGGCTACAATTATGATTAGTATAATCAATGGTTAAAAAACTATTTTATAAACAAACAAAACTATGCATTCCAAATCACACTAGCTTTTGGATTTGTTTTCATGGATTTATTTTCAACACTACTGCTCCCAATATTAAAGGGCATTTTAAATTTATTTTACATAATGTTTACAGGGTTATATTTTTAGACACATCACTTAAAATCTTCACATGAATATTATGTCTCATTATATTTCATAGGGCTAATGTCAGTGGCATATTCATTGTGAAAATATTTCACAAAAAGACAAATGACTTGGAATAAAAATTTAATATATGGGTTATAGGACAATTAGCTATTCATAAAAAATTTAGATCCATACCTATCTCAAATCTTGTACTAAATACATTACAGTACATATATATATACTGTATCTTAGCTGTATTAAAGATGTAAATTTTACTGTAACCACCCCCCACAAAGAAAACGATGCTGTAAGAGAACGGGAAGAAACTATAGGTAAACATTTCCATTTTCTAAACATGCGGAGATGTCCATTTTAAGCAAAAGCAAAAATATTAACAAAAATTACAAATGAAAAAAATAATAGATTTTATAGTACACCAACATTACAAAATTTCCACATCAAAATAACCATAAATAAAATTAAAAAGCAAACATTAAATTGGGAAAGTGATTTTTGCAATAATGAATGATGCCATGTCAAGAGTTGTTCTCCTTAATATATCATTAATCTATTATTGCTCTCCTTTAACCCTCATCATCAATTCCAATCTATTTTACCTCCTATCTCTTGAATCTGGACTCTCTTCTTTATATCTTTAGGGCAGCCACTCTGGTCCAGTCCAAGCTACCAAGAACCTTCTCTGCATTTCTGCTATAGTCAGCTGTCTGACCACGTCTCAATTAGCCACTCTGCAGTTTTTCACGATACAAGAGTCATCTTTCCAAAACCCAAATAGGTCATGCGACATCCAATGCTGTCAGAATAATAATGCTCTTAGAATAATGCCTTCCTCTCCAGCTTCCTCTCTGACCTCTCTCGCTCTATCTTCCAGCCCTAAGGTATCCTCTCTCCTTAGTGCCTTTGCATATGCCTTCTCCTTTACTTAGAAATTTCTCCCATCTTTCAATCCCATTTCTTCTGCTGTTTATCTATTACTCAGCTTCCATGCCACTGTCTCATGGATACATTCTCTGACTAGATCAGGACTGGTATGTGTTCTCCTGCCAATAAATATCATTCTTCTCCACTATTTAATCCGGTTTTAACTTTACGTTTATTTGTTCATCTAAATACATCTGTCTTCCCATCAAATCTGGGAGTTTTCTGAAGGCGTGTCCTCTTTTCACTCTATCTCCAGGGCCAGACACGCTGAAAGTGAGGCAGGGCCAGGGCTGTCTGGTGATGGGAGCCTTGATGCACATCACACATCTATGAGCAGATTCCAGACTTTCATAAAAGATAGAGAATTACAGATGCACTTGAATAAATCTGGTCCTTATGTTCCTGCTTTAAAGTTTCTATCAGCACAGTGCTATATTGAAAGGGGAGGGGATTGACTAACTCATATACATACTAAAACAAAGAAACAAGTATACTTTCTTCTTCCTAGTTCTGTAACTAGTACAACTGTTTTTATTCCTGATATAGAAGCATGACTCAGACTCCTTACTTCCTTTACCCAGTGTTCCTGTCAACAAATTGTGTGTTTTTTAAAATGCTCTCTCATTATCTTTTTGGTTTTTTTCCCCTCTTACTGCCCTTTTGCACCCTGACTCAAGTCTGAATTATTGCAAAAGCCTCCATCACAGGATTCAAATATTAGTGCTCAAAGAAGCCATCATTTGTAGATACAAATGAAATACAAATGGATGATTGGGGACCTGCTGAATCAGAGGTGCAGGAGGAAAACAGGAAGGCGTATTAATAGAAGTCCATTTCCCTTCTATCAGAGCAGCTCTACTTTACGCTATTATGTATTAGGTTTCAAAGTAATAGTTCAAGAAAAATTTCCGCAAAAGGGAAAAAATGCTTGAAAATAACTGTTTTCAATTAACAGAGGTTGCCCTTTCTGCACCATCATGACAATTCAAATGCTCCTGACCCTTCTAAATCCAGCTAAATTCCTACCACGGAGAGGCACCTTCTACCATTTCCAGGAAAACCTCTTTGCAAGATATTACAGAGCTCACTATGTCACATAGTTTGATGATTACTGTAATACTTGGCTTTCTAGTTTATTATTTTACCAATGATGGGGTTGTTTGTTTAGTTACTTAATTATTTTCACCTCTCCCCTATCCACAGTTGGATTTTTAAGTTTATTTTGGCAAAAATACGACCTAACAGATTCTTCATTTAGCTCACAATCACTAGTGTTGGGATAATTAAGGATGGCAAAATCTGACTAAATGATCATGATTTTAATGAGGAAGAAATATGCTGTCCTAGGAAAAGCAAATAGATTTTTCTTAGAGCCGAATTTAGAACAAATGGGGGCAGCTCTTTTGGGACCCAAAGTTGAGAAAGATCAGAAGTTGAAGGGAAAGAGTACCATGATCAGTTGGGAGTAAGTCCCATGGGCCTGGCATTTGTCATTTGAGCAATTAAAGGAGATGTCAGGGCACCCTCTTTCTGCTTAAATATCTTCTTTGTCCAAACAAACAGTTCCCATGTATGTTTATGTAAGTTATATAAAAAGGAGGAAAAATTAACCAAGCATAAAATATAATTTATGATAAATACTTTGTTTTTCTATTAAATAAAATCATGTATCACTCTAATAGCTTTATTCTATTCTTCTCACATATAATTTTTTTTTATAATAAGAACCAACTCAGCTATTACCTTTGTCTTCCACATGTTTGCTTTCCATATAATCTTTCTTTAAACGTCCTGGTGTGCTTTTGCTAGGAGGGCGGGGCTGGGCACTAAGAAGTGCATAACAAATGAATTAGATAATTCACATGGCAGAGTGATGTTTTGTACCAACGGCACTGATTGAAAAATTGCTTGTTGATGACAAAATAAACTTGAAAGTAACTGCAATTACATACAGAAGGCACAATATTGCTACATTCACATTATCTGAGTTTAGATCTGAGTTGGCTGTGGCTGTGTAATTTATTCCCTCTGTATTACTGTAAGATCCATGCTGCAACTAGTGGGTAGCTTTTCTATCTCCCCTCAAGAATCCCTTCTTAGGGTGTCCTCATAGCTCTGCCCCAAAACTGTCACTTGTAGAGAGTGCAATGAGAAAGAACATGCACACTAAAAAACAAAACAAAACAAAACAAAACAAAAAAAAACTAGGATAGAAATCTGGAGAGTTGGTTTTATGTATTTTTTTTTTTTACTTTTTATTATTTTATTTTATTTTTTAAAAAACATATTTTATTGATTTTTCACAGAGAGGAAGGGAGAGGGATAGAGAGTTAGAAACATCGATGAGAGAGAAACATCGATCAGCCGCCTCCTGCACACCCCCAACTGGGGATGTGACTGCAACCAAGGTACATGCTCTTGACCGGAATCGAACCTGGGACCTTTCAGTCCGCAGGCCGACGCTCTATCCACCAAGCCAAACTGGTTAGGGCTATGGTTATTTTAAATGGAATGTTAAGAAGGAGTTGATTGTACAAGGAAAACTATTGGGCTGCAAGTCTATACATTAGCAATGTGACAGTGAGCAAACCACATTTTCTGTGTCAATCTTCTCACCTATCGAGGGGGGAGAATAAATCATCGCCCTTTCAAATGTACAATGTTGATGTGAAGGTCAAAGGAAAACAGTTATGTGAAAGCATTAAGATATATTTATACATGTGATACATTATTTAATGAGCAGTTTAAAGGAATAAATGTATCTTTGGTTAAATATAAAATTTTACAAATGTGCCAACAAACCAAGAAATGACATTTATTACACATAAAACTGTTCATAAATAAAGATCTATCAAGGATGAAAATAATGATTAAATAAAAAATTCTTTCTAGTATAAACTTGAAACAGTATCTAAGGATATTTAATTTTTCAACTATTTTTCAAGTAAAAAATCAAACGTTCTTCAATTGAGATTAACGATTCTCAATGGGGCAGTGGTGCATCAAAATCTGGGGCAGGATATATAGATAACATACACAAAACATATTCTAAAATGACATTACTCTCATTTATTCTTACCATGTTCTCCTAGTCCAATTTAAAGTTTTAAATAATAGCAAAGAAGGACATTAGATTAGTAAGTTAAGAGAGACCAGGAAACTCAGTTTTTAATAGTTTACTTTATAACTTAAGATTCCTTATAGTTCCTTATCAGGAAAATTAAGGATGGTTTCAAATGAGATGTTACCTTATTTCCGAGTTACTTAAATAATGTTTGAGTCATTTTATAAGACAAAGTAATCAAACTACATTTTAAGGAATTAAAATCACTCAATTCTAAATCAGAAACATTATGTGAAGTTCAAAGTAGTGAGAGACTACTATAAATCTTCTTCTATTGTAACAAGTTTGTATAATTGGTTGATACCCTTTGCAAAATAACCATGCCAACTTTAAAATATACCTTATATTGTATCTTCAAAAATCCTAGTAAGAAATGAATAACAGCTGCTAAATAAAATTAAGAATATGAGTAAACTCTGACTACGTTGAGAACAATTCTTTAAAAATTAATTTCTAAAAGAGTCAACATTAAGTTAATTAATTAGAATTTATTAAAATGCCTTTTAAATACAACTATAGAAAATTTTATCAACTTTTAAAAAATGTAACTTGAGCCCTAGCCAGTTTTTTTCTCATTGGATAGCGCATTGGCTGGTGGACTGAAGCATACTGGGTTCGATTCTGGTCAAGGGCATATGCCCGGGGTTTCAGGCTCAATCCCCAGAAGTGGGTGTGCAGGAGGCAGCCGATCAATGATTCTCTCTCATCATTGATGTTTCTTTCTCTCTCGCCCCTCACCCTTCCTCTCTGAAATCAGTAAAAATATATTTTTAAAAGTGTAACTTGATATGTTTATCATAAAATATCTGTGGTGGTTGAATAAAACTAGTCAAAAAGTCTTGCAAAGGAGAATATCTTTGAGTAATTTAAATAATGTGATAATAGCACAAGAATAGACAAATAGATCAATAGAATAGAATGAACAATCCAGAAAAAGTCCTACATAGATACAAAAATTTAATAAATTAAAGGGTAGTATTTCTAATAGGTGAGTAAAGGGTAAATTATTCAACAAATGCTGTTAGCATAATTGTCTATAATACAGAAAAATACATTTGATTCCTAATTTAGAACACACACACAAATATACAATTTAGATAACTTATATATGTATAGAAGTATTGGAGAAGAATTACCTTTTTCTCTCTCTCTCTTTTTTAAAGATGAAATATGTTAGAGGCTACTCTGAATAATGAGAGGAAGCATTTTCATAAAAGAAAGGAGTGCATATGTTATGGGGTATACACAGGAAAAAATCCCCATATGGACCTCAAGAATTATCTGTTTCTGCCACTTTAATTTCACAGGAAAAGACTCAAGATTAATAGATTTTACTCTTTGTTCTTTTAAGTAAGATATACCAAAGCCACTGAGTAAATTTACCTGAGGGAACACAGGAACCTTTTTGTTGAGCCTTTTTTAGATGGTCTTCCTAAGTACATTACAGAGAATTTTGGGGTTGGGGTGAGAGGACTGGCTGGTGTCAGATAAGGGCTTGAATCCTGCTCTACCAAATATGATCCAGCACAAATCATTTAATATTTCCTTATCCTGGTGTTCTTACCAAAACAATGTAAAGAGTATTGTGGTGATCATGAAGATCATATTAAACAGTAGCAACACATTTTGAAGAATGTCTGCCATACAGTAACCACTCAATAAATAGGCATTTCACCATGAACAGGAGTAGTAATTGAATATCACTGAGAGCCCATAGCCTATGCTTCCTGGAAAGTAATAAGAAAGACTAGAATTTTGCTCCACTTTCTGGAGCTATCCCCTGAAATTACCTCTATTGGCCATCCCTTCATCCTCTACCTCTCCCCTAATTTGCCAAGTGATCGAAACCATCCCCAGATTGGAAACTTCCTAACAACTGAAGAGTCTTTTCTGGAGGCATGGAGTTGAAACCAGTGTAGGTTTCTTCTAGCTACTGTTAGAATATGGCATTTAATAAGAGAGAAAGAAGAAAGGGTTCCATGAATTTCCTCCTCTGTGAGAATAAAGGAATCAAAACTTTATCTAGTTCAGAGGCAGGAAACATAAAGGGAGATACCAGAATAGCACAGAGTAGGTCCTCAGCAAATTGTTTAATGGATTTTGAAAGAAAGCAAGAGGCAAAAGGAAGGACTTACAAAGGGGGAGGACAGGTTTTAAAAAGAAAGAGGCCGAAAGCACCAGAGATGGGCAGGCCTGTGACTGGAGCAAAGACATTTCTTGTGTTACATAAGAGGGAGTGAGGAGAGGGGGGCACAGACGCAGGGGGGGACTGAGGATTTGGTGGCGGGCAAATGCGGGGCTGACTATAGTAGGGCATTTGAGTAGCTACTTTCAATTCAGGCAAGTATTGGAAGTAGGATAGTCCAGGAACTTGCTTGTTCTCAATTTAACTCTGCTTGGTTGAAATGAGTAAATCTGTGATTCTAATTTACATAATCTTTCCATGAATAAAAATAGGATGTAAAAACTCAATCTGTTTCAGATTTAGACCCGAACTGCAATGCAAGATTTGACAGAAATCATCTTCTAAGACGGAATTGTCTTTAAATGGTGCTAACAAATCTCAAAATAACATATCTCTAAAAACATATGCCTCTTTTTTCTGTAACCAGGGTGAAACCTTCAAACTCTTTTCAAACCTCTGTGCTGCCTTTGACCTTCTTTTAAAAAAATTACTACTAGGGACTTTTATAGGAAATGTTTCATGTCACAGTATGTAGGCGCTTCGACCATGAAGCTGTGCCAAGGTAAGTATTGCCAGTAACCGTTTACCTTGGATGCATTTCTTGGCGCACTGACAGTGACCAGTGATGCCCAACTGTGCTCTTAGGGGCCCTTTCAATTACTAACAATATACAAAGTTCCATTCACACCTCTAATCTTGTGTTCAAAATTGTTATGATAAGTATAATTGATATATGCTAATTCAATTGTTTAAAGTAATTAGATTTAATTTGCATTCTTACAGAGGAAATTCCTATTACATAATTAAGATACTGCATTTAAACTTTTATTTCAGGTACTTCTGATGCCTCCATTGAAAAGGATAAAGGGGAGGAGATACAAAATGTAAAAGAAAAGTACTTATAACTAAATTTAAAGTCATCTCAAGTACAACTTATGAGTGAAACATACTTTGAATTATCTTAATACAGAATCCTATATAATAAAAGGATAATATGCAAATTGATCCTAACAGTGGAACTGGGAATGGACAGTCGCTTTGATGCACACTGACCACCAGGGGGCAGACATTCAACGCAGGAGCTGCCCCCTGGTGGTCAGTGCACTTCCACAGGGGGAGCACCGCTCAGCCAGAAGTCAGCTCATGGCTGGCCAGTGCAGTGGTGGTGGCGGGAGCCTCTCCCGCCTCTGCTACAGTGCTAAGGATGTCTGACTAACGGCTTACGCCCATTCCCCATAGGAAGCAGGCCTAAGCCATTAGTCAGACATCTCCTGAGGGCTCCTGGGCTGCCAGAGGGATGTCTGACAGCCAGCTTAGGCCGGCTCCCCCAGGGAGTGAGCCTAAGCCATCAGTAGGACATCCTGTGAGGGGTCCAGGACTGTGAGAGGGCGCAGGCCAGGCTGAGGGACCCTCCCGTTAAGAAATAAAAATTTTTTATAATATGCTAAAAATCTATCTGACTACAATTTTCTCTTTACACTTAGGAACACTTTTCAGAGACCTGCTGCAAAAACTTTGGAACAAACTTACAACTCATCTGGATTTTCCTTTATTAAATATCCCCATTGACAAAATCCATTCCTCTGATCAATAACTGCCCCTGAAAAGTACATGTTGTCTAAGGCCCATTTGATGTTAAATGCTTTCTACTAGGTTCCTCTAAGCTAAGAAACTGACATTAAGGACTTACTAGGTGCTCTTGTTGGCAGTATAACAGAGGGCAGACCCTATTGTTGCTTGCTTCCTTAAGAACAAGATAACATCAGAGCAAACGGCAGAGTTGGGATTCACACTCTGGCATGTCAGGCTCAGAAGGCCTACTCCCGCCACGCCACTCACTCTTGCAGTCAAATGACTCTGATGACTGGGACTCAGTTCCTCCCTGGTTAATGGATTTATAGCTTGGATAGATCTGACTCTCAATTTTCTCTACTAAACAAGCCTTTGGCCCTTTAACTCTAAACCACTGGTGTTAATTCTAACATTGAGTGTTCTGGTGCCTAAAGCAGGTACTATTCCTTCTTCCACAGGACATCCCTTCATGTGAAAGATGTCTGTGATCATGTAGGTCCGCGTCTAGCAGCCTAAGAGTTCCTATAAGCCTTCCAGTCACTCGCCTCAAAACATATTTCTGCTGGATTTCAGTTCCCTTTAAAGTATAATAGCCAAACTAAACACTCAGTAGTGTTCCAAGTGTGGCCTGATCAGCACAGGACTTGATTTGGCTCATTGTCTTGTCCTTTTGAAAATTTCATGTATCCTTATTCTCCTATGCAACATCTATGCTCTTCTTCACAGGGCTCTTACTAGCACATATGATGTGCTTGCTACCTATGACTTCATCTGCGTCACTGATAAGAATGAGTGAGAGAGAAGTCAATTCTGGGCAGCTGGCCAATAAAGGTCTTCTCTCCAGATTGATAGTTAACCTTATCGGTTGGGTGTTTGGGGACCACAGATAAATTATTCATGAATTTGTGTTTGATTCCAAGCCTGACCTCAAATCACTCAAGTGATGTGGACAAGGAATTTCACCCATAAACCTCAGTTTCTTAAATCAGCAAACTGCGAATGGCAATACCTCTGCACGGGTGTCATAAGCAATGATGTTTGTGGGTTTTAAGATCACCTCAGATTGGATGCTCAGTAACAAGTATTTCCTTGCTGTTAAAAAAAAAAAAAAAAAAAAAAAAAAGTGTCCTTGATGTTGTCACAGAGCTGGGTGTCAAGGAGCCTGATCCTATAGTTTCAGTTAGTAGCTCCCCATGTGATCTACTTGCTTACCCATAGCTGACCTAGTTCATGTCGTCATTAATTAAACCCTTTAATAATGTGTCCCGTTGCTGCGTAAGTAAATCTCAGCATTTACTAATATTAAGCCCCCGCTGAGCCCTGATGCTGCGAGAGTGCAGCATGCCTGGCCGCCCGGGCTGCCTCTGACTTGGTATATTTCCTCACTCAAATATCCCAGCGTCTGTCACCCCACTTTTCTGATCCGTATGACGACATTGACCCATCTCGCAAGCATGCTGTGAAGCGAGGCTAATGAATGTTGACTGAATACTTTGAAAAGGAAAATTGCTATTTAAATGCCAAATATGTGTATTCAACAGAGGACGAGTGCACCTGGGGGCTAACATGTCCGCGGTGCTGAAACGGCTTTGCCTGGCTGAACGTGGGAAGCCAAATTAACAACCTGGAAGCTGCTCCGAATCCATACTCTTTCTCTCACTCTGTTTTGAAGCAACACAATTTTTATGGATTTTGTGACCGAGAGCTAGCAATAAGCAGTGACTCAAACGTCTCTCTCTTCAAAAGGCAGCGGTACCTTAGGGGCTGTCAGAAAGAGAAGTGCCTACATTGCTCAGGGGGAAGAAGGATTCCAGGCTGGGTGTGGTATGGTAAGAAAGCTGACAGTTCAAGACTTTTTTTTTTCCTCTGTAAAAACTCAATACATCTAATAAAGGTTTAACGGCTCTCGTCTCAGACAATAAGATCCATTGATTTAGATGAACAGACACAGTTTGCTCTCGACTTCTAAACTGTCAGGTTAAGAAAATATTTTGAGATTGCAAACTAGATTAGGGGTGTGAATGGCTGAAACACAAGATATGGCACAGGCCACCCCAGCCTTCTGCTCTGGCAGCTCTTCCCAGCCAACCGCTGCCGAGCGGATCTCACCGATGTGGGACCGAGGACTCTGCGTCGGCGGCTGTCACGGCTACTGAAAACGAAGCTGCTAACCATTCCCCAAAATGACTTTTCACTAACTCCCTCCCTTGCTTCGAGGACATAAAAAACAAAATGCCGAAACCATCTGGAAACGTTTTGAGTTGTCTTCTTACCCCACCAGGGGCCTGCGGCAGGATTTGCATTTTCGGGGCTTTTCCATTTTAAACAGTTAAATCATCTTGGACGACAGGGATATGCAAAGCTGGCAGTGTTTCTGGGAGACTCGATAGCAACTCCGTAGCTGAAAAGAAACGTTTTGGGTTTGAAGTGGAAGGTTGCATTAAACAGGAAATAAACACTACTTCCTGGGCTGCCGGAGTCTAAAAATAGGCCCTTGAGCAGATTCTGAAGTGCCAGTCTCCGCTTTCTCCGAGGAAGCCACGGGCACTATCAGCCTGATTGCTGCGCAAGAGAGGGCCAGATGGCCTGCCCTTGAACTGTAATCAAAGGGCCTTCTTTTATGGGAACTTTTTTCTCCCAAAGTGAGGGCTTCCTAAATAGGAGAGGTCCAAGCTTACTTTGCAAAGGGAACCTGCTGGCCCATTACAAACTCTCTACCCAAGTCCGGTACTCTGTTACCGTGGCGCACCCAATAATGGAAAGCACAGTGAGGTAAACTCAGGGAAATGCCTCCCACAGCCCTTGTCTTCCGACTACAATGTGTCCCAGAGAGCGGGTCTACCACTTGGCCAACTTCAGATTCTCTATTAAAGAACTGAATAAGATGGACCTGCTATTCAAGTGCTGGCAGGGCATGACCTTGGAGCTTGCTAGACATGCAGACTCTCAGGCCCCACCCCGGGATCACTGTATCAGAAGCAGCGGTTTACCAAGATCCCTAAGTGATCCGGATGCTAGTCAGTTCCTATCCAATTCTCTATCTCCGTCGGAAGATCTCCAACTTCCTCAGTTGTATTACCTCCCACTCCTAACAATAATTTTAATTCCTCTGCTGCAATATTGAATAGAAAATAATTTAATCCGAGGGATACACAGCAATATCACAGACACCTCATGTCGAAGTCAATTCATTAACACACTACTATTTATTGAACGTTTTTGTGCTACATAACATCCAGAAATAAAGAGATACTCTGTCAACCCAAAGAGCTTAAGAATTCTAGACGCATACGAATAATCACAGTGCTGGATGGATAGACACAGAGAAGCACAGCACTGACAATCTGAATGGGCAAAACTAAGCTATAGATTAAGAGAATCTTGGATTAGATATGGTGATTTAGACTCAATTCTGTGCACAAAAAGGGGCCACACGCTAACCTGACAGGCTCAGGGAAGGCCACCACCTGTGGCCTTGCAAACTCAGAGACCTAAAATAACCACAAAGGATGGTTTGAAATTAAAATTTCCTAACTGAAAGCAGTTTATGGCAGGTAGTCTTGCCCTAGGCTAGAGTCTTCCCTGACAAAAGTCAATCTTTACCTTAACTGAGCCTGTCTATTGTCTTTTGCATCTACTATAACATACCTTTGGAGTCACTTCTTGTTTTTCAGACCCCTCAGGGCACAACCATTGCACCAGAGCAGAGACTACAAAACCTCCTTGTTATTTTTACCATGTTAATTGTTGACTATTAACTATCCTATACCCATCAATGTAAAAGATATATATGTCTATTATTTTACTTTTTATCCTACCCCCTCTTTTGCTTTCTTCTGCATCCCTAATCTATCACCAATGAATTTCATGTAACCCACTTATGTCTTCTCTTTTTATTGTAACGTATAAAATAAGGTGCAAAACTGCCATTCTCTGG
This sequence comes from Myotis myotis, assembly GCF_014108235.1. Lineage (NCBI taxonomy): Eukaryota > Metazoa > Chordata > Mammalia > Chiroptera > Vespertilionidae > Myotis > Myotis myotis. The sequence goes on from NW_023416368.1 coordinate 36,740,182, forward strand.
CGCATTATCTCAATCTGTTGAGATTTTGCTTCCCAGCAATTGTCAACAGTTTGGCTCAAATAAACTCACGGAATTGAATGTTTCTTATGTTGTCAATTCTAAGGCATTTGGAATTTAAATCAAATTCCAATACCTATAAGGAATCCAGTATTGCCGTATCTTCTGATTTTTAAAACTAGCCAGAAATCCAGAGTTTATGTTATGTGCAATCTCCTAATATTTAAGTCCTGGCCACAACAAACACACAAACAAATAACAATAAAACCTAACAATGAATGGACCAAACAAAACACCGGTGAGCTGAACTTTGAAACTCTGGGTATTTTGACTCAACAGAGGCTTGGCAGCAGCCATACAAAGGGGTTTACATGTGAGACTGTGACATTTCCAGGGACAGCTAGAGCAAGGAAGCACGCTGTGACGTGTGCTGAAGTAGAATCCTGTATGCAGAAGGCTGTGACTGAAAAAGGGATTAACTCCCCAGAGCAATGGGGAAGGCTTCCCAGACTGGGGATTATGAGCTGCGGTTAGATCAAAAGATGCAAAGTATAAAGGAGGAGAGATAAAGGGAGAAAGTATTCCAGGTGAGAAAACTGAATTTGCAAAATGTAAAGACTTGAGAGAGAATAACTTTCTGATGAAATATGAGAGTTCAGAAGGGCCAGGAGGAGAGTATACAAAGGCAACAAATTTGCTTAATTTTAAAGAGTTGGGGAATAATATCACATGATTTCCTTTTAAGAATGACCATTCTTCAGGCTGAGGCAAAAGAAATAGGAAAATTTCTTTTATCAGTAGTTGCTGTTATGTAATATATCTCTGATTTGACTGCGGCTATAGAGAAAAGGCACATAGAAGCAGGGAATTTTATACTATTTCACCAGCTAGAAACTCATATTCCTTAGGTTAGCGGGTAGTTTGTAATAATTCCTTCAGGTTTTAGATATTACTGGGGAGCAGACTTTGCCACCCCAAAATATGCCTCTTTGGCAAAAGGCTTATCTTGAGCTGGGTGGCTATTTTTAAAGAAACAGCAAACATAGGAGAAGCTCTGAAAACTGTGTAGAAGTTACCCTTCTCTAAGGTACACTTATATCTATAAGGGAAATCTGCATTTGTAAGGGGTCTCCTTCTCTGTACCAGGAAGATGAGGTTGACTCAGCCTCTTCCCATTGGAGAAGGTATGGACTTAAATCTGCATAACACCCTTACTTTTGTTTACAGTGCTTTTCCTAGTAACCTCCCATAATTAACCTCTTCTGTGCCAGAACATTTTCTGTTGTCTTTCCTTGGAGATGGTATTTAGGGTGGTGGCATTGGCCATTTTGGGGAGTAAGTCAGTGTTCCTAGGTATCTCCCATGTATACAAGAGGTATACATGTTATTAAACTTCTGTATACTTTTCTCCTCCTAATCTGTCCTTTGTTACAGGAGGATCTCATCCAATAACCTAAAAGGGTGGAAGAAAAATTATTTTCCTCCCCTACATTACCAAAAATGAAGAGAGGGCTTTTGACAGATGTTCAAAAGGCACTAAGTATTATCAATCAAGCTGACTTCATATTTCTTTGCAAAACAGCTTTTAACAACATCTGTGATTCTTTTATTTGCAGCTTCTGAAGGAAAGGAAACTTTTATATCTATTGCTATATCTGTAGTTTTAATTGTAAGTATTCCATCTGTGATTTTTAGTTATTTATTTACCTCCAATGTTAGCAAAAGAGCATTAATAACTCTCTGCTCTCTTAACCATCATCATAGAACTGACAGGGACTTTTTTAAATGCTCTTTGGTGGAGAAAAAACTCAACACAAAATATCTTCAAAAATCACCAGAAGAAGAGAACTGATGAAATTTATTAGAGTATTACAATGCTGTTATGCATATTTTATTTTTCAGTATGTGTTCTGCAATGATCAGTATAATCAATCTACAGCTGCTTCTTTCTGAATACAGAGAATTTGAAAGGGAAGATAACAGTATTCATGGCAAGTCAACAATTTTAGTTATGGTCACAAGTTTTGCAAATTAATCTAGCCTCAAATATTTTGCTATTATTTCTTCATAATAATTTTAGAAAAAAATGTCTGTACCCATGGTTTTTATTAATTTTTATATCTTTTAATTAAAAAATTGAACCACTTTATTGAGTAATGTGTGACATGTAAAAAGCTGCACATATTTAATATATACAATTTGATGAATCTGCGCATAAATATACACCCATGAAACCATCACTACCATTAAGACCATAGATAATATCCATCACCTCCCAAAGTTTCGTCCCTTCCCCATTATTATTATTATTTTATTTTGGTGTGTGTGTGTGTGTGTGTGTGTGTGTGTGTATGTGTTATGAACACTTACCAGAAGATCTACCCTCCTGGATCAGTGGTTTTTAAACTTTAGTGTGAACAGATAGCTGGTGGGGGTGTGGCGCTTGTTAAAATGCAGATTTCCAGGCTTGTCTGCAGAACATCTGATTCTGATTTTTCAAAGGTGTCCTAAGTAATTCTGATGCAAATGGTCCCAGAATTATATTTTAAATGATGCTGAGCTGATAATGCACTAAGTATTTGGCTCAGCCAAGTCTCCAAGGAAATTAAGAACTTCTGAGATGTATCCACAATGAGAATGCCAGTGAGTGCAAGCTCTGTGAGGGGATGGGTTTTCCCTGTTTTGTTCGCAGTCATATCCCAGCATTGAGACTGGCACACAGGGAAATTTCATAATCATTTATTGACTAAATACATGAAAAAACTGAACTGGGTACATCAGCACTTGCTTTCTGAACTTCATGCCTTTCACTTGTTTCTCTATAGCACACTAATCATCAGTCAGTTAAAGGGCTCATGTCACAACTCAACAAAAGAGGCATTTGCAGGCTCAGAATGATGACATTTTACAAAGTCACCAGCAGTCCTGAAACCATAATATTGATTAAAGTTTTCTTTTCTGACCCCCTACAAAACTGAGCATGGACCTGAAAGAGCTGTAACACCTTGGTGGATCACAACCAATCAGGTTCCACGTTCCAAATGCATTCTCTAACACTTCACACAAAATATGGCACCTAAAGCCCTAGCAAAATGTTGTGTGGGTCTGAGTGATACGGAGCTACAGTATTCCTTTTATTTTTTTCAGACCGTGTGAGCTTGTGAAATGTTTTTGTATTAGTTGTCATGCTCTGAAACCAATTTAGTATGGTGGTGCAACTGGATCAAGAGGTGATGGGGTACAGACCCACATAAACATATGATTTCTTTTAAGAAATATTTTATTATTTATCAAAGACACATGAAAATATTTTTATGAAACTTTAAAGTTATTTAAAACATGGAGTGAGAAACCAATGTAGCTGCAAGCTTTCTTCTGAAGAGGTTCAGAAGAGATGGAGAATTCATGGTATTAACCACTAAGCACACTCAGTGCTCCTTCAAATGTGCTTTTCATTAGTAAGGACATAAGCACTAGTGCAGCTTTTAGTTCTGACTGAGGTCCTAATCTATCCTGTAAGTTCACACACTCAGCAAATGGAAGTTCACAGCTAAAAGTAATCCTCCTGACACTGCTTTAGTCCAAAATATCACGCAAGCATTAGAATTCTATTAACCGTATATATTCAAGTTTTGTTTGTTGTTAATCAATACCAGTTGACTGAACACGTCTGTGCTTATCAACAGAATTTTCAATGGTTCTCTAGCACATGTTATTTCTACTTTTTTCATGTTAAAGTAATAAATACTTAAACCAAAAGAAAGCCAAAATAGCTATAGTTATATTAGACAAAATAGACTTAAAATAAAGACTGTAATAAGAGACAAAGAAGGGCATTGAATAATGGTAGATGGGTCAATTCAACAAGAGAATATAACATTTAAAAATATTTATGCACTTAACATAGGATCACTAAATATAAATAGGTGCACCTAATAAAGCAAATATTAACAGACCTAAAGGGAGAAATAGACAGCAGTACAGTAATAGTAGGGAACTTTAATACCCCACTTATATCAATGGATAGATGATCCAGACAGAAAATCAATAAGGAAGCACTGGCCTTAACATTATGTTAGAACAAATGGACATAGATATTTACAGAACAATTCATCCAAAAAAATATAAAACATATTCTTCTCAAGTGCACATGGAACATTTTCTAAGATAGATCATATATTAGCCCACCAAACAAGTTTTAAAAATGTGATGATTTCCCAGCTAGTGTGGCCCAGTGGTTGAGCGACCCATGAACCAAGAGGTCCCTGGTTCAATTACTGGTCAGGGAACATGCCCGAGTTGTGGACTCGATCCCTAGTAAGGTTGTGCAGGAGGCAGCCAATCAACGGGTCTCTCTTATTAATTTTTCTATCTCTCTATCCCTCTCCCTTCCTCTCTCTCTAAAATCAATAAAAACATATTTTTTAAAAAATTGATGATTGAAGTCATAGCAAACATCATTTCTGACCACCATGGTATGATATGAGAAGTTAATTATATGAAGAAAACTGGAAAATTCACAAATACGTGGAGATTAAATAATATCAACAAAATGCAAATGTGACATACAAAAATTTATAGTATGAGCTGCAGCAAAAGCAGTTCTAAGAGGGAAGTTCATAGCAAAAAATGCCTTCCTCAAGAAACAAGAAAGGTCTCAAATAAGAAACCTAACTTTACACCTCAAAAAACTAGAAAAAGAACAAACAAAGCCCCAAGTTAGTAGAAGGAAGGAAATAAGAAAGATTAGAGTGGCAATAAATGAAATAGAGACTAAAAAGACAATAAAAAAAATCAATGAAACTAAAAGCTAGTTCTTTGAAAAGATAAACCTTTAACTAGATGAGAGAGAGAGAAAGAGAGAGAACTCAAAACAAAACAAAAGAGATGTTAAACTGATACCATAGAAAGACAAAGGATAATAGGAGACTACTATGAACAATTATACACTAACAACTTGGACAACCTATAATAAACGCATAAACTCTTAGAAACATACAACCTAAGAAGACTCAAGCATGATGAAATAGAAAATCTGAACAAATTATTTACTAACAAGGAGATTGAACCAGTAATCAAAACCTCCCAACAAACAAAAACGCAGGACCAGACTGCTTCACTGGTGAATTCTATCAACATTCAAAGAATTAATACAAATATTTCTCAAACTCTTCCAGAAAATAGGAGAGGGGAACTCTTCCAAATACATTTTATGAGACCAGTATTATGCTGATACCAAAACCAGACAAGGATGCCAGAAAAAAAGAAAGAAAATTATAGGACAATATCCCAGATGAGCATAGATATAAAACTCTTCAAGAAATATTAGCAAAACAAATTCAACAATACATTAAACATTATATGCCATGATCAAACATAATTCATTCTAAGAATGCAAGATTCAACATCCACAAATCAGTAAATGTGATACACCACATTAAAAAATGAATAAAAATCATATGAACATCTCAATAGATGCAGAAAAAGCATTTGACAAAATTCAACATTCATTCATGATTAAAAAAACTCTTAAGAAAATGGGTATAGAAGGAACATAGTTACAATAAAGGTCATATATGACAAGCCTACAACTAACATCAAACTGAACAGTGAAATGCTGAAAGCTTTTTCTTTAATTAAGATCAGAAACAAGGAGAACCAAGATGGCGGCATAGGTTAACGCAGGAGTTTGCTGCCTTGAACAACTACTTCAAAAGTGAAACTAAGAAATGGAACGGACATCACCCAGAACCACAGGAACCCTGGCTGAGTGGAAGTCCTACAACTAGGAGGAAAGAGAAACGCATACGGACACTCAGAGGAGGCCCAGTGCTGAAGTCAAGTTCTGAGGTGCGGAGTGCGCAGAGCGGGCTGGCGGCGGAGGGCGCGGTTGGCGTTTTCAATCGGGAGGGAGTCGCAGACTCTGAGCTCCAGATACAGGCGAGTCTTTAGGGACCCAGACTCAAACGGGAGAAGCGGGACTGTCTGGCTTCGGTCAGAGCGAGTGCAGCTTTCTCTCCGAGGTTTGCAGCGGGTGCTGGGACTCGGAGGGGCAGAGCCCCTGGGGACGGGACTGAGAGTCGCCATAACTGCTCTCTCCTGCCCGCCCTGTTGATCCTGTGCGACCCGCCCCGCCCAAGTCCTGCACAGAGGCATTTGCCGGATAGCCTCAGGCAAAGGCTAGATTAGCACCTCCCTAGAGGACAGAAGTTCTCTCACTGCAGACACAGCTGATTCTCATAGCCACTTGGCCTGGAGGTCAAACCCTCCCTGGTATTAGCTACAACAATCAAGGTTTAACTATAAGACTGCTCACAAAGACCACTAGGGGGTGCACCAAGGAAGCATAACAAAATGCGGAGACAAAGAAACAGGACAAAATTGTCAATGGAAGATATAGAGTTCAGAACCACACTTTTAAGATCTCTCAAGAACTGTTTAGAAGCCGCCGACAAACTTAATGAGATCTACAAGAAAACTAATGAGACCCTCGATGTTATATTGGGGAACCAACTAGAAATTAAGCATACACAGACTGAAATAACGAATATTATACAGACTCCCAACAGCAGACCAGAGGAGCGCAAGAATCAAGTCAATGATTTGAAATGCGAGGAAGCAAAAAACACCCAACGGGAAAAGCAAAATGAAAAAAGAATCCAAAAATGCGAGGATAGTGTAAGGAGCCTCTGGGGCAGCTTCAAGCGTACCAACATCAGAATTATAGGGGTGCCAGAAGATGAGAGAGAGCAAGATATTGAAAACCTATTTGAAGAAATAATGACAGAAAACTTCCCCCACCTGGTGAAAGAAATGGACTTACAGGTCCAAGAAGCACGGAGAACCCCAAACAAAAGGAATCCAAAGAGAACCACACCAAGACACATCATAATTAAAATGCCAAGAGCAAAAGATAAAGAGAGAATCTTAAAAACAGCAAGAGAAAGAAACTCAGTTACCTACAAGGGAATACCCATACGACTGTCAGCTGATTTCTCAACAGAAACTTTGCAGGCCAGAAGGGAGTGGTAAGAAATATTCAAAGTGATGAATACCAAGAACCTACAACCAAGATTACTTTATCCAGCAAAGCTATCATTCAGAATTGAAGGTCAGATAAAGAGCTTCACAGATAAGGAAAAGCTAAAGGAGTTCATCACCACCAAACCAGGATTATATGAAATGCTGAAAGGTATCCTTTAAGAAGAGGAAGAGGAAGAAAAAGGTAAAGATACAAATTATGAAAAACAAATACGAATCTATCAACAAATGAATCTAAGAATCAAGTGAATAAATAATCTGATGAACAGAATGAACTGGTGATTATAATAGAATCAGGGACATAGAAAGGGAATGGACCGACTATTCTTGGGGGGGAAAGGGGTGTGGAAGATGCGGGAAGAGACTGGACAAAAATTGTGCACCTATGGATGAGGACAGTGGGTGGGGAGTGAGGGCGGAGAGTGGGGCGGGAACTGGGAGGAGGGGAGTTATGGGGGGGAAAAAAGAGGAACAAATGTAATAATCTGAACAATAAAGATTTAATTAAAAAAAAAAAAAAATCAGAAACAAGAGAAAAATATTTTTTTCTGTCACTTTTGTTCAACATAGTATTGGAAGTCCGAGCCAGAGGAATCAGGCAAGGAAAATAAATAAAAGGTATCCAAATAAGAAAGGAAGAAGTAAAACTCACTATTTGCATGTGGCATATTACATTTAGAAAACCCTAAAGATTCCACACCAAAAAACTGTTAGAACTAATAAATAAATTCAGTAAAGTTGCAGGATACAAAATCAATATAAAAAATCTGTTTTAGTTCTTTACACTAATTGTCAACTATTAGAAAGAGAAATTTAAAAAAGCAATCCATTTTACATCAAAAAAATTAAAATACATAGGAATAAGTTTAACCAAGAATTTAAAACCTGTATATTGTAAACTATAGGACATTAATTTTTAATTAAAATATTAATCCTTCTAATCCATGGGCATTTATTTATTAAAATATGAAAGAAATCAAAGCAGACCAGACACTAATAAATAAATGTCCATGAGTTGGAAGAATTAATATTGTTAAAATGCCCATTCCACCCAAAGTAATACTGCAATCTGTATCAAAATTCCTATTATATTTTTCACAGAGAGGACAAACAATTCTAAAATTAATATGGAATCACAAAAAATCTTAAATAGCAAAAGCAACTTGGAGAAAAAAAGAATATAGCTGGAGGCAGATGCTCCCTGATTTAAAACTATATTATAAAGCTACTAGAGGCCCAGTGCATGAAATCATGCATGAGTAGGGTCCCTAGGCTTAGCCTGTGATGAGGGCCATTTTCTGCCCACTTTCCAGTCCCCAGTCCCTCCCCGCCACCACCCACCTGGTTCCCCGTGGTTCCCTGTTTGCCATGCTGCTATCGGAGCCTGTAGGCAGGGTGGGGAGGGACTAAGAGGTGGTCAATGCACCTCATAGTAACTGGTCAAATGTTCATTCTGGTCGTTATGGTCGCTGGCCTTTTATTATATAGAATAGGAGCTTAAACTGTATGATACTGGCATAAATACAGACACATAGATCAATGAACAGAAAAGAGATCCGGCCTTCCCTCACAGCTCCAGCTTTGTCTGGAAGGTCATCCAGAAGGACATCCAGCCTAATTAGCATATTATGCTTTTATTATTATAATCTCTAGCTTTGGCCAAATCAATTTTTTTGATGTTTTCCTTTGATATAGTTCCATCATTATTCTACTTTAGCAAAGGGAATGCACACACACACACACACACACACACACACCTATTTGTACATTTAAAATAATCTTTAGTCCCTAGGGTTTTTAGGTAGAGAATAAAATTGCCTCTGTGATAATGTGCCTGATTTTTGTTTGCTTGTTTTTTATTTTGGTTTTTTTTTTTTTTTTTATCATATTCCTGCTTCCCTTCCTCCCACTCTGTCAAGCACCTTTTATCCACCACAGGTTAAGCATCATTCTCAGGTCTAGCACCAATTCTGTTTCTGGACAGAGGATATAATGGCCTCTGGGCTAATTGTTTAGCATCAAGTCAAAGTTGCTGTCTGCTCCTATTCTAGTATCTGCCATCTGTCTTGCCTTCCTTCCCTACAGCCCACCTTCTGCCATGAAAACTGCCTCTGAATTCCTTGCCTCTAAAGCCATGCCCACTTGCAGTGCCCCTGTGGGCACAGTGTCCTTCCTTGCTGGTGACACCAGCCTTTCAGATAAAGCCTGACCACCTTTTCCGTGGGTGTGAGTCCTCACCGCTGCTGACAGCCTGTGTCTACCTCTGGCCACAGTCTGCTGCCAGACTCCTGAGGAGATGCTGCCCTTGGCTAATTTAGATATGCCCTGGCACCTGGTGCTGGCTCAGCCCTCGCACAGCCTCTTCAGCACATCTGTGCTTCTTTGGCTTCACACGTCTGCCAAATAAGCTTCAATCCTAAAAACAACATCTGTAGTAGTGACTGGTAAGCAGGAGTTAGAAATCTGCCACATCTGGCATACAGATGTATTGTGTTTCAAGTATGTATTGAAACACATCAATTTTCTTTCTTTTAAAAAAATATTGATTTCAGAGAGGAAGGGAGAGGGAGAGAGAGAGAAAAACATCAATGATGAGAGAAAATCATTGATTGGCTGCCTCCTGCACGCCCCACACTTGGCTTTCGTACTTTCTTGCTTGCCTACCTGAATATTCTTCAAATATGTCCAAAATTTCCATATGTTTGCAGAGATATAGCTACAATTCCATCTGTATCTTTTCTCATAAAAAAGTGAGGATTTATTGGAAGTATAGGAATGAATATATTTTGATGCGATGAAACTTGCCTTTAAAGGTGAAAAGGCAAGTCACAAACTGGGAGAAAATATGTGCAACACATACAGTTGACACAGGTCAACCATACACACAGAAATAGAACAAATCAATGGAGAACTAGGCAAAAGATGCGGACATTTCAAACCAAAGGAATATGAATGGATGATAAATTATAAAAAGATGCCTAACCTTATAAGTAATCAGGGAAATGCACTTAAATCTCAATGAGAAGTTATTTCTATTGATCCAACTGGCAAATGGTAAAAACGTCTGAAGAAAAGTGTTAGTGATGATCTGGACTATGGAGAGACCTCCATACAAGACCCGCTGGAAATGTAAGCTGAGACAATCACTTAGAAACAATTTGGTGAAATAGGTCCTATGGCAAGGTCATAGCTGAGATTTTACCCTAGGGCAGTGCTTCTCAAAGTGTGCTCCTCAAACTCTTTGTTACTGTTTGCAACAAGACAGGCACAGAAATTGAAACTGTTAAATCTAATTAAAATTAGGCTAGCACTTCCTTTTTCTTAAAAACTTGTAGTCTTTGCTGTTTTCTACAAAACAATATTTTAAATCTTTGAAGTACTGACGATAAAGCAAATAAAAAAGTGAAACAGATCATTCAACAAAGCCAGTTTGAGAAGCACCACTCTAGAAAACTCTTGCACTAGGAAGCCGTCAAGCATATTCATCTCAATACTGTTTGTAATAGCAAAACAACACGAACCTTAACACCAAAACTGAAATAAACCTCCAAGAAGAAAAAAAAAAGTCCATTAAAAGGAGACTAGATAAGTAATTTATGGTATACCCATATTATGGTAAAAATTAATGCCTACTATTCTAAAACTATAACAATGCAAAATAATGTGAATGAATCCTAGAAAAGTAATGTTGAGTGATGAAAGCAAGTCCCAAAAGGGTCTATACAGTGTGACACAATTTTTATAAAACTCAATAACATAACTAATTCATTAATAACTAATTGGTTTTTAGGCAATTCTACATACTCACATGATAGAATTTTTTTTTTATGGCAGAAAAATGATGAATTTTAACCCAATACAGTGGATACTATGCTGAGGCAGGGGGATTAGGATGGGGGAAAAGAAATACTGTAGACAGATCCATTTATTGATGATGATCTGGCTCTTGAGTAGAATAATGAGTTTTAAAATGTTTCTGTTATTACTGGGCTTTATATTTTAAATGAATGTTAAGATATTTTTGGTGTATAAAATTACATAAAAACTTTCAAAACCATGTTCTAAATAAAATTTAATCTCTTTTAGAAAAGAACTGTCAGAAATTTTGTAGTTCAAGGTTACAAGTAAAGAGATTCTTTACAACTAAAATCTCAGGGTAATTAAAAACTTAGATTATGAAATCTATACAATTATTTGAAGTTAGGTACTGTAGTAATATATGCTGTTAAGACAAAAACATATAAGATATATGAACATAAGGAAACTGTCATGGTCTTTCTGTAAACCCACATATAGTTGAAAATACAAATAAAGCTGACAATTATACATCCTATTTATACAAAGAAAATCACAACTGGTGCTAGGAATTTGGTGTTCTTTCATAGTTCAAATATTTCTCAGGTACCTATAACACCTCGGGCATAAACCCAGGGATGGAAGTACAGTGAAAATCAGTAGTGAAGATCCCACTTCATGGCACTTCAAGATGGAGGGAATTAGGAGACGTAGTGGGATACTAAGTAAGTGATCATCCAAAATCATCGGGATATATGCTATGAAGATAACAAAACATGGGGACTGTGATAGAGATGACAGGGATGTGAAGGGGGGGTTCTTATACAGAGTTGTCAGAGATGACCTCTATGAAGAAGTAGCCATTAAGCAAACCATTTTCTGCGGAAAAAACCTTCTGCAGAAAGGGCTCCTTCCAATGGCCCTAAATGGGAACAGGGTTGAAGTATTCAAAGAAGAGTAAAAAGATCTATAAGGCTAAAGCCATGAACTTGGAGTTTTCCAGGGGAGGTCATGTGGCCCTTGCGCATCATGGGGAAAAAGTTTCTCAGAAATTTGTTCATCAGCTTCCTTTGAGTTCAGTCAACACACTTTTCCTGAACATTCAGGAACATCTTCACGCCACACACAAATTCTCAGATTGTTTTTGCATCTTTTGCCAGACAGAACTGCTGATGTTCAGTCCCATATATTCAGCCACCAAGTGACTTCACTTTGTGTTTTCACGGGTTCCTAACACTCAACAGAACCCAAAGCTAACACATTGCATTTCCCATGAATGCAGTCCCCTGTGGGGTGTTCTTGTCCTGTTCACTCAGTGGCCATTCAGAAATTGGAGTCATCTTTGACTCTCTTGTTCTACTCACCTCTCTACTTCATGACTACATACTCTTAATTTTAACTCATAACAGCTGTCTTGTGTCCTCCACTCCATTCCTACCATGACGATACTACTTCTCATCTCACCTATATTATTAAACTAGCCTTTTTCCTGTTCTTTCTGCTCCAGGTCTTGCCCCATTTCCAATCTGTCTTCCACATGATTTTCACAATAGACTTCTAAAAGGCCAACTGCTTTCCTTGCCTAGAGGACAAAGTCCAAATTCTTTTTTTTTTCTTTTCAAATATGAATACTTGATTTCTGAGAGAGGAAGGAAAAGGGAGAGAAAGAAAGAAACATAGATGAGACAGAAACATTGATAGACTGCTTCCTGCATGACCCCTACTGGGGATCAAGCCTGCAACCCAGGCATGTTCCCTGACTGGGAATCAAACCAGCAACCTCCTGGTTCATGGGATGACACTCAATCAACGGAGCCACACAGGCCAGGCAAAATCCAGACTCTTAATGAGGCATGTAAGGCCTCTGGGATCTATTCCCTGACTCCTTTATCTGCCATTCACACGCAATGCTTAGCAGGATTGAGACCACAGTTCTCCCCCCGCCCCCCGCCCCCACCGACAGAGATGATTGATTACTCATTGCACCACATATAAACTTGCAATGAAGAGTATCATTGCTCCTAGTGGATAATTTGCCTCTTCTTCATATGCCCTGTGGATCCTCAGTATTTAGGACAGAGTCTGCTAGTCAGGAGGTCCTGGGTAGCTTCTTGTTGGATGACTCAGGAGTGAATTAAGCTCTGCCTGTTTAATTTCTAGATAAATCTCAAACTTTTATTTTCTTTCCTTCATCCCTGCCAATGCTTAGGCCTGTGTTTCATCAGCTCTTGCCTGGGTTATTTCAGTAGCTTCTGAAATGGTCCAGTGTCATCTTTCTCAACTCCATCAGCCAAACAGCTGCCAGAGCTAAAATCCATTCACATTGCTCCCTGCCTCGACACTCCAGCTGCTCAGAGCTTCCTGGCATGAGGACCCATGACAATCCCTGGGATTTCTTTGCAGCCTTCACACACGCATTGCATTCCAGTTATGTCAAACTACTTACAGTTTCCCAAATACATGATGCTGCCTCTTGCCTTGGATTGAGTTAATTCCTTCTGCTTGAACCTGTCCCCATTTCTCTACCTCTTGCAATGTTACTCCCCCACTCTTTCCTCTATCTGGCTTAATCTTCTCAGCCATTGAAATTCAAATCAAGCATTATCTTGTTAGTGAAGCCTTCCTCTGACCCCTACCTGGCTACCTTCCAATTCCCACCATAGCCAAAGCACGCCTTGGTTATATTATGTTGCGCCCACTGGCTTGTCTCCTTTGCTAGCTTTATTGAAGGCGGGGGTGTGGAATGTTTCTTAGTGAATCTTGAACACCTGGCATAACGTTTAGGAAACACAGGGTCTTCAATAAACAGTTGGAAAACATAACTCCTCACACCTTCACCACTATCACCCCAGTCCAAACTACCATCATCTCCCATCTGTCTCCTACTGATCTGAGCACTGTATCTGAAATATACCCTTTCACTTCATCTTTACCCGCTTTACTTTCTTCTTTATGACACTTTTTGAATGTGTAATATAATTTGTCTCTCTCTACCACTAAAATGGATACTCCATGAGGGTAAGAATTTGGCTCATTTTGTTCACTGCTGTATCCCCAGTTCCCCAGAACACTGCTTAGCCCATGGGAGGTGTTTAACTATAATGCATTGAATGGTTGACAATAAATACACTAAGGTGAATTATAAAGAGGGTAGTATAGTACAAATAAATAAATATATGTTTGGAAGGGCAAAAACAAAATTAACATTCTTACGTTTGGTCTATTGGTAAGGTACAGCCTCTAAACCAGGGGTGGGCAAACTTTTTGACTGGAGGGCCACAATGGGTTCTTAAACTGGACCGGAGGGCCGGAACAAAAGCATGGATGGAGTGTTTGTGTGAACTAATATAAATTCAAAGTAAACATCATTACATAAAAGGGTATGGTCTTTTTTTTTTTTTTTAGTTTTATTCATTTCAAACGGGCCGGATCCGGCCCGCAGGCCGTAGTTTGCCCACGGCTGGTCTAAACCATATAAGCAGAATGATAGTGGCTTTTTCTGATTTCTTCTGGGTCTGAAGATTAGTAAGAGTCACAAAATAATCTTCTGTCTCTCTTACCTTCATTAGGAAACATATAATTAAAGCACAGTCTCTCCTGAGAAACACTAGCTTATTTCCAGGACAATGAGTAGTGAGTCCAGTACTATTTGCAAAGCCTGAGAGCTTTCTGCATAGTATTTCAGCGACAGTTTTGACACCCAGGGAAACCAATTCATTGTGATGTGAGGAGGGGGAGAAAAATGATGGCCACAAAACAAATACTATTATGTTTGAAAGTGTGAAAATTCGTGAAAGAACATGATTGGCTTGAGCTCCAAAGCTAAATTAAACAAACGAAAATATGAAGAGGAATTAAAAGTTTATTTCACAAAATTGAGATGCTTCTGAGGCTCATTTTCCAAAGACAAATCTCAACATCTATTCAGCAATTCACTTTGCAGTTCTTAAAAGGAATGAAGTAAATCTGTATTTGTTAGTGTGAAATGTTTTAAGAGATACTACGACGTGAAAGAAAATTAAAGTACAGAAGAGTACTCATATAATATACTCACTTTTATAGCCAAAGGAAGAGCCCATTCATATACATGTGTACGTATATGTATGTACATGGATATAAGTGTATATGTGCATATATCGATAGCTAACTATGGCCCCCCCCAGAATATTTCTGGAAAAATAAGATTCATAAATGGGTGACTGTGATGAGTCCAAGGAATGGGCTTTAGGGTCTGATACTGGACAGAAACACTTTTCATTGTTGATCCTTGTGTAGCTTGTGACTATTTAGCCACATGCCACATAACAATCAGCAGAAAAAACACAAAGTGTGAAAGAACACTTAAGTAAATAAAACCAGAGAAGATTGTGCAATTTAATTATTTGCTTTGCTTTAAGAAAACTATGCTGTTCTTGCCATTAAACACACTGAAATATGACACTGTGCATAGATAAATGTTACAAACAAAAAATACATTTGTTTAGTTAAAACCTTCCATCATAAGATCTTAAATAAATCAAAGTAACAGTATTAATAGAACCAGCAATTTCTTTCTTTCTTATTTATTTATTGTTTAAAGTATTACAAATAATAGAACATATGTCTCCTTTTTGCCCTATTGACCTCCCCCAGGTCTCCTCCCCACCACCCTGTACATACCCTCACCCCCCTAGTGTCTGTGTCCATTGGTTATGCTTATGTGCATGCATACAAGTCACTTGGTTGATCTCTTACCGCCCCCCCCCGCCAACTCTCTCCTGCCTTCCTGCTACAGTTTGACAGTCTGTTCCATGCTTCTTTTTCTCTGTATCTATTTTTGTTCATTAGTTTATGATGTTCATTATATTCCACAAATGAGTGAGATCATGTGATGTTTATCTTCCTCTGACTGGTTTATTTCACTTAGCATAATGCTTCCAGTTCTATTCATGCTGTTGCAAATGGTAAGAATTTCTTCTTTTTTACAGAAGTGTAGTATACCATTGTGTAGATGTACCACAGCTTTCAATTTCAATAATTTTTAGGAATAGCATTTTTTAAACTTGGTTAAGTTTCCCCTCTCAACAGGTGAAGGCTCTCGTTCAGAGAGTTGTCTTCAACATGTAAATCAGATGCCACATAAACTCATAATTAGAGATTAGGATTCAGAACAATGCCTCATGTTCTTGACCAGTACCTGCCATTGTCAAAGTAATGATCTTAAACCTTTTTTGTGCCTTATCAAAATATATAACCTGTATACTAGTATTATATTTTGATTTCTGAGGCTCCCCTTCCAAAGGTGTCATAAAACTTATGACTTCCCTAATGGAAAAAAATACAACGTACATTGTTTAAAGACTAGAATATATCACCATGTGCACCTGAACAGCTATAACTTGGTGATCAGGACCATACCCCATGTCCAGGAGCAGAAAAACCTGGGTTTGAATCCAGATCTGGCACTTATAAATTGTGCGACCTCAGGAAAGCAACAGAGCTTCTTTCAACCTCCTTGTCCCCTTTAATAGCAAAGGGAATAGTTCGCACGAGGCTGTTCAAAGGATTAGTAGAAAAATGTACATAAATAAGTAAATGGCATGTAGTAGATGCTCACATGTTCTAACATAACACTAATAGTTGTTAATCATAATAATCTGGTATTGTTTTCATAAAACAACTGAAATTAAGACTTAGAAGTAAGCATAGGGTGGAAGTAGGTGATCAAAATGAAGGAGCATAGCTTGGGGGGTAAACCCAGCTTTTTCCACTGCTGCTCTCGCTCAGGTTGGTGGCTGTTCTAAGTGACCCTCTCACTGTCTTTTTCATCTTATGAACTTATTTCTGTGCTTAACTTCTGAAATCTACTTTTTGAGGTGAAAATCATAATAGTCATTAATCCGAAGTTCTTGACAATTAAAAGTATGAATTACGTGTCCCAGATAGCACCCGAGGCCACCCAAAAGTCATGCATGTCTATAACCACAAGGGGTCAATTCCAAGACTGACTCTGAGAAGAAAAAACATATTACAAGTAATCTGCACAATTTCTTCATAGACGATTGAGAGTTTAATGAACATAAAACTATTAAGTTTCTAATTCTGCCTTTGTCATAGTGCTGAGACTATGAGTCCTTCTTATGTCTACCAAGAGGAGCTTTTGGTAATTTGGTAAATGACTATATAATCTTTTACATAAAAATCCCAGGACTCAGTGCTAATAACCATCTCTCCAACAGGTACAATTAAAATACAGAATTAGTCAAGAAGTGCCATACCTTATAGTCCCATAGTAATTTCCAATAAAGATTTTCTGAGTAAATTATACCTAGCAAAGGACTTAGAAAATATTAACTGTGACTTTAATGTCTTTGGGGAAAAACTACAGAAGTCTGATTCTGAGGCCTGTATTAGGTTGTCTCAGACTTTTCAAACCTTGGTGCTCTTGACATTTAGGGCTAGAAAATGTGTGTGTGTGTGTGTGTGTGTGTGTGTGTGTGTGTGTGAAGGGGGCATCCTGCACACTGTAGGATGTAGGAATTTGGCAGCCATTTGGCTTCTACTGACTAGATGTACCCCCAGCTCTGACAATCATAAATATCTCCAAACAGGCCATTGCAAAATAAAATGTCTCTAGCTATTTATACCACCTTGTATTTTGGCACTGTGGCTTAAACACCAAGAACAATGGGTTAGCTCAGTTGGTGTGGCTCAGTGGTTGAGTGTCATGGTTTGATTCCTGGTCAGGGCACATACCCGAGTTGTGGGTTTGGTCCCCAGTGTGGGGCATGCAGGAGGCAACCGATCAATGATTCTGTCTCATCATTGATGTTTCTCTCTCTCCCTCTCCCTTCCGCTCTGAAATCAATACAAATACACTTAAGAAAAAGAACAATGGGTTATTTTATATTATATTACAATCATTTATTGTTTTAAATATTTTTCCTTGTTCTAGACTGTGAGCTCTCTGAGGTTCAGAACCCTATGTAACTTACTCACTGTGGCATCTCCAGTTCCTAGTACAGAATTAGCCTCATGATAAATGGCTTAAGTCTAATGAATTTATGACTAGCAGGAATAAGTATGCTTGTTTGAGGTTGTCTCTGAGCCTGGACAGCTTAAAGTTGAAATGGAAAGTTGATTCACTCAGCAGATATTTTCTGAATGCCTACTATAGGAACACTGGGTTTACAACAGCACGGATGTCTATGCCCTATAACAGGGAGGACTTCTGACAAAACCAAGGGATTCCATGGTTTACCGAACAGTCTGGGACCCTTAACCACATATAACAAGGGGCACAGCATGAGTAATGGGCTTGGAAGCCCTTGTTGGACCGACCCTTTTGAATGAGCCCACATTTCAGGTCGGTCAAACACTGACCCAAACAATCTTCCGTGGGCCCATCAGTCAAGGAAAGGTCTGAGCTAAACTGATGACATCTTTTATGAATGTTTTATTTCAGGCATGCTATACAGTGGAGAATAACGCAATGCTGCAGACCATCCACATAACTGGCACGGTTCATCATGAGGAAATCGGGCACAGGGGACTTTCTGTGTTCACCCCAGTTTAGATGTGCATCCCTAGAAGCGAGGAGATAAGTGTTTGCCTGTGGACATTTCCCTCAGTATCGGCCAACTAGAAGAGCCATAACTTTGCTTGAGCATTCTCTAGGCAGAGGTCTTCAAGGGGGGTGGGGGGGTAGAGGGAATCCCACCGTTTCATCAGTACACACAAGCCCCTGCCCTTCCTTTCATGAGAAATAAAGGTGTTAGGACATATCTTTTAATTTCAAAAATTAAAAGAGCAGAATTTTTGAAAGATACTTTTTTTAATACTCTGTGGGGTTTAGCTGTTTTCATTCCTCGGTATGTATTCATTTTTAGAACTGAAAACATTTTATCGGAACAAACTAAAAACATTACCTTTTATATTATATTCTCCATAATGATAAAGTTGGGATATACTTCTTTCAAACTTTGTGAACAATTTAAAGTTGCAAATTGTTAATGTGGTGGTAACAATTTAGGTACATACTTCCTTTCTTGGTTGATAAGGTGCAGAAATTGTACCTCATTGCTATATTTCAAAGCATATATTTATAGAATTGAGATCACCAATCGTGTATAATCATAACAAAGCATCCTACGCTCTGCAATAATCTTTAGAATAGAACAAAACCTTGTTAGTGCATCTTCATGGAGAAAAAGCACAAAAAACAAGTTAACCCTTAAGCAGCTGCTGCTGGGTTCAGAATTTCAGCATTGGCAAGTCCCTTTATTTACCTAAATTGAGTACTTGAGAATCTAGTGACTGTCTAGTGTGGCGGTCGCCAACCGGTGGTCCAAAAGGTTGGCGACCACTGGTCTAGTGTTCCTAATTTATGATGTAACAATAATAATAAGTAACATGAAAATAAAATAAAATACTTTTATTCATAGCATTATAGAAAATGACTACCAGATAATAACTGAGAACAAGACATAATTATGTTGTAGAGTTGATGGTTGGTATTAATTAAAGAGGCATCAGTGCTTAGTAGAAAGAACATGGCCTTTGAGTCAGACAGATCTAGGATGCAACCCAGAGTCTACAGCTTACTGAGTAGGCAAATCTCCAATCTCTCCGCTCTTCTTCTTCAGATTTCACATGGGGGTATGACACTTAGCTTGCAGGGTAGGTTGTTTTAATGACTAGAGATAACGCAGGAAAGTGGCATGGTGTATGGCATAAAATAGGGGACTACTTTGGAAATGTTAATATTATTGACGTAATTCCCCACAGGCTGAAGTTTAGAAAAAGGCCAAGTCCACGATGATTAGCTCAAGAGAGAACGGTGGCCTGAGTGACACTGACTCTGCTGCAGCGCTTTTGTCTAGCGCAGGATGTTTGATAATATCTGCTTGGAAAACAAAGCTCTGCTTGACTCAATTAGATGCCTCGATTGTGTCTGCTGATGTGTCAGAGAAAGACAGATGCCGCCTTTGCTGGGCGATGCCAGCGTCTTCCTTGTCCTTTAAAAGATGGGGCAAAGCCAGGAAGCGCCAGCAGAGCCACACAGCCCTGAGCGGCAGCACACAGCAAGGCCCTCTTGCGCATCTGCTGAAGCCAGACAGAGGTGGCTGGCATGGGAAGTAAGAGCTTAAAGGAAAAAAGACAGCAATGACAAGGTGACCCCACAGTTCCTGATGGTACTTTTCATTCCTCGGTAATTATTCAAGTGCCTCTTTTCTCTCAAAGTGTCCTGGTTTGTATGATCTAATACGGTCATGTCACTCTTAAATTATAGGGGGGACATAAATGCCAAGAAATGAAATGTGAATGATCTGACCATGCACATTCTGGCTTACCGGGGCAAAAACATGAACCCATAAATTCACAAGATCAACATGCACGCCCCAGCTTCCAGCCAGAGCAGGGTCTCTCTCATTCTCTCATTCTCTCGCTCTCTCACTGTCTCCTCCGATAACACAATTACAAGCCAGTCTTATAACTGCAGGAAAAACAGGACAGCTGGACAGCATTCTTATTCGGACGTTCTGCCTAATGCCATGAGCAAATCATGTCTCCACTGATTCAGAACTGGTTCCTTCACGACTAAAAACATGGCCCAACATGTTGCATAAGGATTTGGAAGCAGAGCAGCAAGATTGCATGGTACACCCTCAGACCCATCGTTTTTATTAAAGCCATATAACCAACAACCCCAGTCTTTCTTCCTCAGGTGAAGTTAATGAGCCCAGCAGAGGCCATTCAGCAGGAAATCAATACACACATATTTACCAAGTAGCCACAATGTGTGAGGGACTCTGTATTGATAAGAGAACTAGACTTGGGGCAGACATGAAATCAGTTGTCAGGCAACCTCACAAGTGATTATTAATTAGAGTAGCATTTGTCAAAGGACAATGAGAAAATTAGTGTATTAAAAGGTAGGCAAAAGCTAAAGCCCACATATCAGCACAATGAACAATACCAAATATATCAAAGAAGTGTGGGACGGAGGCACCTTGAGAGCTGGGAGGTTATAGTCCAGCTTAAAAGCTTGTATTAATTGTACCCCTTTTATTAGCTACAAAGTGGGGGGGATGACATTCCTGGGACTAGTTTGCACAATCATAAGAGATAAATTCAAAAAAATATAAAATTCAGGCCCCCTCTACAAGGAAGCCTTGGAGAGTAGCACATCCTTCCAAGAGCAGCTCTCTGGGACCACTTATCTGTTTTGCTTTTGGTTTTGCCACCATCAATTCAAGACATTCAAAGGCAAACACACCTGGTCCCCAGCGACCGTCACATTCGTGCACAGGTTTGGGATCAGAATGGGGATCAGGAGGCTAAATTTTAACCCTCTTATTCTTACTGTAAATAGATACTTATTTGGAATTCGTCGCTATCTCTATATTGAAATTTCATTAGTCATAGCTCAGCATTTCCTTTCCAACCCTTCCTCTCTCTTGTTCTCTAGGGATGAAGTGAAAAAGCAGAAAAATGCAGCATGATGGAGACTCAATCCATTTATTTTTTAAACAAACATTCTCTTGGCTAGAATTGTTACTGACATTGAGAGCGAAATGTGAGAGATGTTTTAAGAATAAGGAGAGAGAAATCACACTTAGAGCCTAATTTAAAGAGCTACATTTCTGAACAGTACAGTTCAAAGTGCATGTTTTTTCTATTCTTACCAACAGGACTTTTTAGCAAATTGAAGCATGGATAGACTTGTAAGATGCAAACACAGTCTCCCGTTTTATAGTCATGGTATGAAGCTTACTGCTGCTGGCTCCTTCTCAGTAGGGTGTTTTCACAGAGGGATTCTGGGGCAGAGAATGAGGGAGATGCAAGCCAAACTTCACAGCCCAAGGTCGGTCAGCTTAGCAGTGATTTCAACTCTTGGAGACACTGCTTTGCCACCAGGATGCCCATCCTGTAGACATCACTTATAAACCATCCAGCGAATCCCATCCTCTATTTTATGGTCGGACTTTTCTGAATCTTAAATGTTTAATCCGTCCATTGTCTGCTTTTCCCCCATTGCTCTTAGAACCGATTATCTTAATTTGCTTATATTAATTTTGTCACCACTGTGTTACAAGCTATTTTATGGCACTAACTGTGTGTGTGTGTGTGTGTGTGTGTGTGTGTGTTGACACTTGAGAACTTGAGAGAAAAAGCAGTAGCTGATGTGTCTTAACAGACTTATTTGTAAAATCACCATATATGTTATATTGAAGATGGTGAATTTAAAACCTACTCTTTTTCTGAAAACGGCCTTCCTATTTGGGATTCAATAGATATGATTTCAAATATCTCCAATGTTATTTTTAACACTCTGGCAACTCTTTAAAATGTCTCTTTTACTTTTTAAATATTAGGTGGAAATGTTTTTCGTTTATGGCTCTCTTGGCTATTGGGCCTTTAACTAACCTTATTTTTTCTCCACTTTCTGAGGATGGGGGGGTCACACCTCCCAATTCAAGAAAAGGCCAGTGGGATGAATTCTAGTATATTTGTTCCAAGCGCATGAAATCTAATGGCTACACAGCATCTCACATCACAGAAAAATTGCCAGGTAGTCAGTCAACATCACCTCTCTGAACCACTAATGTGAGAGCAAATGGACAAGAGGAATGCCCTTATGTAGGCAATTCTCTCACGTTATATGCTGCTTCTAATAGGTGTTGGTATAACATTTAGAAGTGACATGAAAGGAAAGCACACTATCCTATATAATAAAAGCCCAATATGCTAAGTGTCTGGTCATCCAGTCGGCTGTTCAACCAATCAAAGCGTAATATGCTAATGTTATGCTAAGGCCACTCAATCTCTCGCTATGACGTGTACTGACCACCAGGAGGAAGATGCTCTGACCAGTAGGTGAGGTTGCTGCTGGGCTCTGGCCAATTGTGACTGAGTGAGACAAGCCAGACACACCCTGGAGCCCTCCTACGGTTCCTCCCTGGCTGGTCAACCTCCTGCGTCCCTCCGCAGCCCTGATTGTGCACCGGCGGGGGGTTGAAGGGGTCCCTTGACCTGGCCTGCACCCTCTCACAATTCAGGACCTCTTGGGGGCTGTCAGAGAGCCGGTTTCGGCCCAATCCCGCAAGCCAGGCTGAGGGACCCCACTGGTGCATGAATTTGTGCACCAGGCCTCTAGTACTTAAATAAATTTACTCCTGGTTGACAATAATCTTTTTTCTTTGATTGTGAACTATTTAGGTAGGCCAAAATATTTATCAATTTCCTGGAAATCTCTATTCAGTTTGGAAACTGCCATAAGCAACATGACCCTCAACCTAACAGCCAACCCTAGCTGTTGTGTAGCCACCCTGGGGAAGGAGCGTCTCTCTTTGAAAATGGACACAGATACTTTCTTCCAGACAGTGCTATTAGAATTGGCGCTACTTGCCACAGGCCCTTAGAGAATAAAAATGTCTACTTTTTTCTTCCTTTCCAGTACGGCTTCAAGAACAAGCCTAAGTGGGGAATCATTCCACATTAAGACATGAACAGCCACACAAAACAAAAGTCTACTTAGATAAGACCCATCTTTTGCTTTGCCCAAATATTAAAATCTGAAAAGAGATCTAATTCAACTCCAAGAAAAAATATGGTCTAATAATGATAGAGGGGGAAATAACAAAAGTAGCAACACATTGAAGAGTGCCTAAATCTGCTGTTATCATAGATTGATTTTATGTATGTGTGTATTCATTTACTTATTTACTTATACATTCATGTATTCATGCCTACTTTGATATTAGCGACTTTAAGACTAAAAAGGGGTCCTTTGGTCACCTAACTCACTGTACTAATGCATCCCACCTTGGGTCCAGGACCTTTACACACAGTAAGTGCTCCATAAATACACACCTGCCAGGTTGATGAGCTGTGCAGGGAGGGCAGTGAGGCCCAGAGACACTCGTCTAGGGTCACTTGGCCATGAACTGCCAGGCCAGCTCTTGCTTTCAGCCATTGCCAGCTCCATTGCACCCAGCCTTATCCTTCTCAGCCTCACTTTCTTCACTTCCAAAATGAGATAAGCAATTTGGAGATAAATCAAATGTGTTTTCCCTTATTGCTTATCTGTCACCAATGACAAAGTATGCACTTTTTGTTATTGCTTAGAGGAAAACAAGTAAATATTTAAATGAATGGGTTCAAGTCTATTCAACAAGATTATTGCCCTACATTCCTCAGAAATTACATAAACATCACAGCACACAAACATTTCATGGCAGTTATTGAACATGAGATGTACCCCATGTATCTAGGTATGTCTAGACTCTGTGGGCGTGAACTTCATGGTTAGGCCTACAGAGAAACTCCAGGGAACACAGAGAACTTTTCTAATGGATTCACAGTCTGGCCCTGAATTATGAAAACAATTCACCATTCTCCTCTGTCATTTTATCTTTACTTTGTATCTTTTCTCTCAATACATTAGAAAAATAGATCTTTAGGTCTCTGGTGTGTATGAAATATGGCTTCATCCCTCCAACCCTCCCTTCCTTCCATTTAGCCATCTAGCCCCTGCTATGCGAAGAACACTTCTAGATCTGAGGACCTTGCTATTCAAAGATTGGCTCAGCAGCACCAGCCCCCAGAACCACTGAATCAAACCTGCATTTTAATAAGACCTCTCCCCCCAAATGATTCATATTTGAATAAAAATTAGGGAAGCACTATAAAGACAGTTCCCACCCTTGAGATTTTCAGAGCAGCTGGGCACATTTTTCTAAGGTGCTGATCCCCAGATAGATGAAGCCCTGTGGGCACATGGCTTGGCAAGTGGAGAAATTTTTGTGTAAATTAGCAAAAGGAGTCTCTCCTTCCAGGCAGTCTCAGCCATATGCTTGGACTTGGGGCTACAGAAAGCAGCATGCACACCAGATTAGAGCAACTGGTTGACTTGTGCAACCAGCAGTGTTATCCAATGTGTCCCTGAGACAGTCACATTCTTTCTTCTTCCTCCCTCCTTCCTTCCCTCCTCCTTTCAATCTCTCTCTCTCTCTCTCTCTCTCTCTCTCTCTCTCTCTCTCTCTCTCTCTCGATTGTATTTTATTCGGGGAAGACAATGTCATCTACAGGCAGCAGAGAACACCATAGAATCAGTCCAAGTTGTGCTCTGATCAGGGTTGTTTTTCAGCAAGAGACCTTGGTAGCAATGTAAGAAAAAAAAAACATCGCAGAGTCACTTGAGGGAAACCCCTAAAATAATCTAAACAAGAGGTAATGAGGCCCTGGAGGAGGTGAAGGACACCAAGGAGCAAGAATGGAAGCCTCTCCATATAAATGAGAGGATGGGGGCTGCCAGGGGGCAAATCAGAGGTTTCTAATTTGGAAAACAACATGGATGATGAGTCAAGAATACAAGCAATGAACCTCTACCAGGAGAAAGAAATCCCTGCAGTTGGGAGTAAAGACTGAATATTCAAACAGAAGCCTGGAATTCAGGTGGGAACGCAGAGCCCATGCTGCTCCGGGTGGGAGAGGGCATATGAGTGGCCATGAGGGGCTCCTCCCTGAGGTCTGAGGCCCTTCAAAGGCATGTCACACACTAAACACCGACATAATGAATCAACTGCACAGAGAACTAGCTGGGGTATTTAGCACAGTTCCATTGTCCTCAAACATTTAACCCTTACCCCTGCAATTGCAGCCACAAAATGGCATGTTTGTGCAAACAATCTGAGAAATGCTGAACTGTACAGAAAGAAAATATAGAGGAACGAGAATCTGCTCTGGGGTTGGCCAGTTCAGAGTTGAAATCCTGCACATTCCACTTTTTAAATATGACCTTGGGCAAATTATTTCTCTCTAAATCCCAGTTTTCCTACCTATACAATGGGAGGGTCTGGTGCTCTTGTCTGGGGGTCAAAGATGAGATGGCTACTTTCTTGGTGTTCCCAGGATAGTCTTTGTTTACCTGTTATCTGAGTAATTATCAACAGTGTTGTCATTTATTCTAAGATGTGTCCAGTATGAAAGCAAACTGGACTTCTGGTCGTCTTTCTCCATCCTCCTCTCTGTACATGAAAGAAGAGGGAGGTTTGGCAGGATCTTCATTCCCGCAGCCTCGCCTAATGACACATCTGGAATACAAAGTGTCGGAGCGCTCCTATTGTATGGACCCTTGGCTAAGGGATCACTTTAGCAAAGTGCTTTATCCAGGGTAATTTAGAAAAGAAAATTTCACTTCCATGAAAAGAAAAGGCACAGTTCTTCATTTTAAGGTTATATGTGCACAAAGAAAATTGATGATAATTCGTAATAGATATATGGTATGTTTGATACTAGATGGGTTATTTATTCCTGCCTGTCAGTATTGAGCAATGAAATACCAAAGGGACTTCTTTGGGCTTACATTTCATTGGCTATAAACTAAATGGTTTGGAAGCATTATTCCCAACATTCCATTACCAAAGTCTCATTATTGCACGGCTCCTTAGTAGAAATTACTAACATGAGACATGTCTTTTGGGCTCCTCTGCATCCTGGAGGCACATCAACTCCATCACTCCCACCACTTCCTTGTACTCCACCAGGAGGGCCTCTGGCTTTCCTGGTGCCCAGACAGATCTCCTATTGGTTCCTCATCACACCATGTGACAGGTTTCTGTGTTCTCCTTGACATGTTCCCATTCAGCTCTGCCTGAGTGCTGAGAGGTTGCCCGGTAGGGAGGGACACACTCACACTGTAGGTAGGAAATAGGATGCTCTCCATTCCCATCTCAACTCTTTTATCCGGCCTCCAAAAGGTAGTCTGTCTCCCCTGAAATGATGCCAAATTGTCTATATATGTTGCAAAATATAACACTACTCAGTCAATAATTCTGATTTTACTGCAATAATTTCTTTAAACGTCAAATCATTTAAGCTAAAGCTGAAAGGTGATTTCCACTTAGGATGAGTTAGGCAAGTCTCTGAGTATCCTGGTTGGCTTGGAAAGCCACAACAGAACATCTGACCTTTGCTGGCATGGCCTTCAGGCTGGCATTCCGAACAGTGCCACACAGATGGGCTCTGCGTGATCTCAGGCAATCCGTACAGGTAGCGAACCTACATTTCAGGAGGAGCAATGGGCTAATGAAATCAGGAAGGATCTTTCATTCTACTTGGAACCAGCCAACTGCCCACAGAGGTGGAATAATTCATCATAGCCAACTATGGATATATCAGGAGGAAAAGCATGTGCTAATTAAGCTTCTTGCCCAGACTGTTCAAGTTATAAGATTAATACTTCCCATGAATCTTCCTACTCTTTCATTCAGAGGAACTCTTGTTTAGCCCATAGGAACAGACATGCCAGAAGAATTAAATATTGGATATAAAAAGTGACAAACTTATTTCTAGGATGTATGTAAAAGCATGGTGCTGACCTGGACCTAGCAGACAGTATTTATAGCCTGGTTGTATCAGAGAGTGAACATTATAATTAATAATGCGTCCTCGTCACATTTTTGTGAACTCTTGTGAGATAATTAGTATGATTGCTTAAGGCTGTAGGAGTGTCACCCTCCTCTTTTTACTGCTGGCAATGCTACTGCTGCTATTTGGGTCAGCTATCTTAAAACTTCCCAGAAAGGATTTTCAGAAATAATTCTGGGAGGAAAATGAGGGAATCGCCAGGGAGATTATGGAGAAGAAAGAAGGCACTGATGCATGTCAGCCGTGTCACGTTGGGCTAGACAGTGAACTGGGGATAAAAAAAAAAAGCCTCCCCTACACAAGAAATGAGATCCTCTTGTGTGATCAATGAGGGGAGACAACTTGGGAAGAGGAGGAGAAGGAGTCTCTGAGCCATTAGAAGAGGAGTCTGACCTGAGGCTCGGAAGGCCCATGCTGGGCTTCCCTAGGATGCTAGTCTGGAAGAAGAACCCAGGACAGTTTCATTCCCAAGAGCAGCTCTGCCTTGAGTATCATCCTGCAACCTGACTGTACTGACATCAAACGTTATGTAGCAGTAATGATTACATGCACTTTGCTCCTACTTGTCTGAATTTCACAAATATAGCTGGGCACAGACAATAAGTCAGCAGAGACCATGCTCCAATCCCCCCGATGAGAACAGGATAAGTGGGCTCTAAATTAATAGTGTCGCAGATTGGGGCAGAAGATCTTGTGTAAGTATAAGATGCTATAGGAACAAAGAGAAAGCTGAATCATTGGCTTAAGAAATTTTAGGAAAATGGGGCAATAAAGTATCAGATTCTGGCTTGGGCAGAATGATCAGGGCTATCGTCTACATGGAGCATCATAAATAGTAAATAATTTGGTGTCTTAATCTACGGTAAACTGGAGATATAAAACATAATGTTAGAAAATGTTAACATGGAGAAACACTTTCTAGAAATGGAAAATTCATGCATTGTTTTGCAGTGACTTTTTCAGATCTAATATTACAATTTAGGAATATAAACGTATTTCCATCAAAAAATTAAACTTGATTATTTGCTCACAGAATGAGTCTGTTTTCTGTATTTATGGAAGTAAAAATATAAAAAAGAGAAAACTTAAACCTTTCTTTTTGAAGTGTGGAGTGGGGAGAGGGGATGAGATTTGAAAAATAAAAAAGGTCTTCTCTGCGATCATCTTTCAATATCATTGGGAAAGGTTTGTAAAAAGAAAATAGAATCATCTAAGTCCAATAAACACTTAGGCAATATTTGCTTACTTTTTTCCTACACACACACACACACACACACACACACACACACACACACACACACACACACAGAGTTTGCATAGTTGTGATCATACTCGACATACAAGGTTGTCATTGTTCAGGTTTTAACATGTGTCAATTGCAAATTCCAAAGTGACAGCTACAGACCCCATGGGCAGTTGACAGCTCCAGGACTAATTTGGGGAGAACGGTTCCACCCTAGCATGGTATCTTCAGGAGTCGGCTAAGGACAGATGTTCCTGCAGGCAATCGGCAGGAAGAGAAGGAGGTACATGGAAAGGGAGCAAGAGGATCATGTCACTCAGCCTGGAGCTGCTAGACAACGCCCTGAAGGAGAGCGAGAAAGGAACACAATCTGAAGAGTACACGCAGGCATTTTGAAAATGGCAAGGGCGATTTGAAAAATGAAGTGTTTTGCTTCAGGAACAACACATGAGAAAGCTCTCAATGAATCCGTTTCTGGTGAATACATTATTGTATTGATCAAACACGCCCCTTGAACCGCATGTT
This sequence comes from Myotis myotis, assembly GCF_014108235.1. Taxonomy (NCBI): domain Eukaryota; kingdom Metazoa; phylum Chordata; class Mammalia; order Chiroptera; family Vespertilionidae; genus Myotis; species Myotis myotis. Next base: position 36,769,196 of record NW_023416368.1, read on the forward strand.
CATGACACCTCTATGAGGTGGGCACTGTTATTACTGTGAGTGTGCAGAGATGAAAAAGTATTACATGCTTTCACATGTCTAACCTAACTTAGGAGCTTTTTTAAAATTTAATTGATTGGGGTGACATTCGTTCACAAAACCAGACAGGTTTCAAGTGTACAACTCAATAACACTTCATCTGCACACTGCATCACGCGCCCATCGCCCCCAGCCAAGTCTCTTTCCATCCCCATCCCCTGTCTCTGCCCACCTCCACCTACCCCCATCTCCCTTTCCCTTTGGCTATCACCACACTGTTGTTGGTATCTATGTGTTTTATATATGGGGTGTCACAAAAAAAATGTATACACACTTTAACAGCTGATAGCTCAATTGATCTTTCTTTTCCAGTTTTAACCCATTGGAATTAATAATGGCAGTCAAAGTATGTATACATTTTTGGGAAAGAATGTATATATATATACATATTGTGTATATATATATATATATATATATATATATATATATATATATATATTTTATTTTTGCGTAATCCCTTCACCTTCTTTCATTCAATCCCCCTCCATCCTCCCCTTTGAGAGCTGTCAGTCTATTCCATGTATCCATGACTCTGTTTCTATGTTGTTCATCAGTTTATTTTGTTCATTAGATTCCACGTATAAGTGAGATCATCTACTTGTCTTTCCCTGACTGGTTTATTTCACCTAGCCTAATATTCTCCAGGTCTATCCATGTTGTCAGAAAAGGTAAGAGTGGTATTCCATTGTATAAATATATCACAACTCTTTTGTCCACTCATCTACTGATGGGCACTTGGGCTGTTTTCAGATCTTGGCTCTTGTAAATAACACTGTAATGAACATAGGGGTGCATATATTATTTCAAATTAGTGTTTCAGGATTCTAAGGATACATTCCCAGAAGTGGGACCACTGGGTCAAAAGGCAGTTTCTTTTTTAATATTTTTGAGGAAATTACATACTGTTTTCCACAGTGGCTGCAACAGTCTGCATTCCCACCAACAGTGCACTAGGATCCTCTTTTCTCCACATCCTCACAAGCACTTATTGTTTGTTGATTGATTTATGATAGCTATTCTGACAGGTGTGAGGTGATAGCTCACTGTGGTTTTAAATTGCATTTCCCTAATGATATTGATGTTATGCATTTTTTTTTATTTGTCTATTGGCCATCTGTATGTCCTCTTTAGAGAAGTGTCTATCCAGGTTCTTTGCCCATATTTAAGTGGGTTGTTTGTCTTCTTGGTGTTGGGTTGTATAAGTTATTTATATATTTGGGATATTAACCCTTTGTCAGATGTATCATTGGCAAATATGTTCTCCCATTCATTGGGTTCCCTTTTCATTTTGTTGATGGTTTCATTTGCTATGCAAAAGCTTTTTAGTTTGATGTAGTCCCATTTGTTTTTTTTCCCCCTTTGTTTCCCTTGCCTGAGGAGGTATATTGGCAAAAATATTGCTATGAAAAATGTCTGAAATTTTACTGCCTATGTTTTATTCTAGGATTTTTATGGTTTCTCAACTTACATTTAAGTCCTTAATCCATTTTGAGTTTATTCCTGTGTATGGTGTAAGTTGGTGGTCTAGTTTCATTTTTTGCATGTATCTGTCTAATTTCCCCAACACCACTTACTGAAGTGACTGTCTTTACCCTATTCTCTGTTCTTGCCTCCTTAATTGACCATAAAGGCGTGTGTTTATTTCTGTGCTCTCTATTCTTTACATTGATCTATATGCTTGTTCTTGTGCCAATACTATGCTGTTTTAATTAATATGGTCTTGTAGTACACTAGTATAGTTTGATATCAGGTAGTGTGATACCTCCAACTTCATTTTTCTTTCTCAAGATTGCTGAGGTTCCTTGGGCTCTTTTTTGGTTCCATATAAATTTTTGGAATATTTGTTCTATTTTAGTAGGAATAGCATTGAATCTGTAGATTGCTTTGGGTGGTATGGACATTTTAATGATGCTGATTTTTCCTATCCATGAACATGGTATGATTCCACTTATTTGTATCTTCCTCAAATTCTTTTTTCAGTATGTTATAATTTTCTGAGTACAGGTCTTTTACCTCCTTGATTAAATTCATTCCTAGATACCTTTTTTGTTGTTGTTGCAATAGTATATGGAATTGTTTTTTTAATTTCTTTCTGATAGTTCATTATTGATTTATAAAAATGCCACTTATTTCTGAATATTAATTTTGTATCCTGATACTTTACCAAGTTTGTTTATTTGATCTAGTAGTGTTTTGGTCAAGTCTTTAGGGTTTTCTATATACAATATCATGTCATCTGCAAATAGTGACAGTTTTACTTCCTCCTTTCCAATTTAGATGCTTTTTATTTCTTCTTCTTGTCTGACTGCTGTGGCTATGGACATTGAGTACTTTGTTGAGTAAGAGTGGTGAAAGTGGACATCCCTGCATTATTCCAAATATTAACTTCTTTCTCTTTTTTTGCCCACTGAGTATGATGTTGGCTGTGGGTTCAATCATATATGACCTTTATTATGTTGAGGTATGATCCCTCAATTCCCATTTTGCTGAGAGTTTTTATCATAAATGAGTGTTGGATTTTTACCAAATGCTTTTTCTGAATTCATTGTTGATCATGTGATTTTCAGCCTTCATTTTGTTTGTGTTGTGTCATGTTAATTGATTTGCAAATATTGTACCAATATTGCATCCCTGGAATAAATCTCACTTGGTCATGGTGTATGATTCCCTGACTGGTAATCAAACCAGTGACCTCCTGGTGCATGGGATGATGTTCAACTAACTGAGCTACACTAGCTGAGCTGCAACACTATTTTTGATGCAGCATACTTTTATAGAAGATAATTGATTTGTATGTGCCTGTAAAAAAAAAAGGCACTACAAAAATGATTCCAGCCTGGCTGGTGTTGTTCAGTGGTTGAGCATCAACCCATGAACTAGGATAGCGGTTCTCAACCTGTGGGTCACGACCCCTCTGGGGGTCGAATGACCCTTTCACAGGGGTCACCTAAGACCATCGGAAAACACATATATAATTACATATTGTTTTTGTGATTAATCACTATGCTTTAATTATGTTCAATTTTTAACAATGAAAATACATCCTGCATATCAGATATTTACATTACAATTCATAACAGTAGCAACATTACAGTTATGAAGTAGCAATGAAAATAATTTTATGGTTGGGGGTCACCATAACATGAGGAACTGGATTAAAGGATCGTGGTATTAGGAAGGTTGAGAACCACTGAACTAGGAGGTCACTGTTTGATTCCTGGTCAGAGCATGTTGTGAGTTCCATCCCCAGTAGGGGGCATGCAGGAGGCAGCCTATCAATGATTCTCTCTCATCATTGATGTTTCTATCCCTCCCTCTTCCTTCCTCTCTGAAACTAATAAAACATTTTTATAAAATGGTTCCATTTGCTGATGGGTATGGTTGGTAAAACAGCTTAAGATGTAAGTCTGTCTTTCCTGTAAGTCGGTCTCTCCTACAACTCCTGGGAAGCATCAGATTGATGAGTACAGATGGAGAGAATGCCATATTTCAGTCAAAGAAATCATGCGACAGGAGCAGAACTCATCAGATATCTGATGCCTACTTAGTGCCAAGTCATGAAATAAAAGTGTATCCATTGATATTTCTCTCACATCAATGTTTCTCTTTCTCTCTCCCTCTCCCTTCCTCTCTCTAAAATCAATTTTTAAAAAAAAAGTGTATCCACATTACCTAACTGCTAGGTCTCTTTTAAAAAAATTCTGGGTTACTAGTTATAACAGAAAACAGAATTTTGTAGAATGAACTTAAAATGCCCTTTGAATAGTTCAATTTTGCTTCTGAGTTTGAATACACAGCGTGACATTTATTGACTATGAGATAACAAAGTACACAGAATTGTGCTGAAAATACGTCTTTACAAAGATCAAAACTCACATTTGTATTTGACAAGGTCGTATGAAAGATCTAAGCTCTGACAAAATATATTGGGATATTATACATGATTCACAGAAACACTAATGTTTTGGAGTGGAAATATTACCAGAAAAATAATCTATGAATTCATCATTTATTTTCCCTCCTATGAACATTAGTTGATATTCTGTCTCACTTTTTAACAGAAATTCTCTCTAATGTATACGATATATTTCATACATAAATAAATCATCTTTACAGCATGACTTACAGTTATACAATTCCAAATATAATAATATATCTCTCATTGCAACACAGCTACATAAGACTCAAGATTAATACTACTACCAGCTCAAAATGTGACTTTTAATTTCCTCTAAATATCATCTACAAATGAGCCCATAAGAGTAATTTTCTGCATTATATTGCTAACCACTGAATTATTTAGCCAGAGGATAATGGAGTAAGAATGGCATAGAACAAAGTACCAACAAGGGGAAATAGTTGGATTGTGGTCAAAGGAATAGTGAATGAGGATACTCTATACCAGGGGTCCTCAAACTACGGCCCGCGGGCCACATGCAAATACAAATATTGTATTTGTTCCCATTTTGTTTTTTTACTTCAAAATAAGATATGTGCAGTGTGCATAGGAATTTGTTCATAGTTTTTTTTAAAACTATAGTCCGACCCTCCAACAGTCTGAGGGACAATGAACCGGCCCCATGTTTAAAAAGTTTGAGGAACCCTGCTCTATACCAACAATCTCATTTCTCTTTCATTGCCTTTTTGTCTATTTAATCTCACTTTCCCAAGCTCTCCTCAAAGACTCAGTGGCAACCTATGCAATTTACACAGTTATCAACTCTAAACAATGCCAACCCATGCCTCTTCAGATTGACAAAGGGATAACAAAAATATTTTATGCTTATTGAGACCTGAACTTTTACACTTACATCATTCTTAGAGACTACAGAGGAGCTTAGCTGGACAATTTAGAGAGGCCCTGTCCTACACGGCAGTGGTTTTCCAGGTGTGAGGACCAGAGCAGCCGCAGCACCGTGAACGTTAGAAAAGTAATTCACAGGCCCCACCGAGGTTTACTGAATAACAAACTCTAGGGTTGAGGCCTGAGAATTTGCATTTCTAACAAGTTCCCAGCGGATCCCACTTTGAGAACCAAGGAATTGGAGCAAGGCTTCTGAAGTCAGGCTCACCCCCTTGACAGCTCAGTGGCCTTGAGGAACATGGGTCTATTTTCTCATCTGTACAAGGGGGTAATTTAGTGTACAACCTCAAAAAATTGCCAGAAGGGTTAAGTGAGCCAACCACTTAAGACGCTGCCTGACATCTAGCAAGTCCTGTATACGTGTTTTTAAAAATAAAATTGTGTGAAATCTGTTGCATTTCTTATATCTTACTTGCACAGTCAACTCGTTTTACCTGCCTATACTCTTCCAGCATTTTATTTCCAGATGGCTGAAATAAATCAGTTTAACCCAGTGGTTCCCAACCCCTGCTGACTATTAGAATCACCAGGGACACTTTTTAAAAATTATTGATTTCATGATTTTGATTTATTTGATCTGGGGTGAAGCTTAGGTATTAGAATACTTTAAATGCTCCCCAGGAAATTCTAACATTCAGCCAGGATTGGAAACTATTGCCTTAACATGGTATGTTTCTAGAATACAAAGGTCCTGTTTGGGATCCTTTGTTAATCAATGTAAAGAACTTCATACTGAATAGAGCAGAACTCTACTGCCATGCACAGTAGCTGTTTAGAAACTTGGGCCTACTGCATAATTTACTCACAAACTGAACATCTGGGTCTTGACATATCTGAGGCCTTGATAAAATCTCCCATATATATTCAGGGCTATAAAATGTATACTTTCAGGCAATCTATTGCAATGTGTACAGAATTTTAAACACCTGACTGATTGAGGTATTCCTTCAATCCTGGCAATACTAGTGAAAACACAGGATAGCAGATTCTTGTCCTTTGAGCATTTAACATTACTAGTTTTCATCCTGAGGGTGCATAGCTATGGTGGTTTGTATTTCACTGAAACATAGATTTGAAGGATTCACGCCATGGGCCTGGTGAATTGGATTCAAGCGGCTGAACTAGTCGTGAGCCTCGCCCACAGGGCAGCAGACTTCTCCCACAACCATCACGTATTCAAAGATAAAAACATGCGGGTAATAGGAACATGTCAGAAATACAGTGTCGGCAAAAGTTGAAAAAGTAGCTATGAAAAGCTGCTCCCAGCAAAATTTCAATACTTAACAAAAGCAGAGGACTATCCAAACATTTTCAGTTCCCAAGCCCGGAGATTTCTAAAGAATCTTATAAATATTCCTCTTTGGAAGATATCAAGAATATGCTGTACACAGACTTTAAAGATCTCAAGTGCTACATATTTTATTTAGATCTAATTAATCCCCAAGTTACTAAAATATAAAGAAGCAATGCCTCTTACATGACATAAAAATAAGTTGGAATCATTTTTTTTTAAATCCAAAAATACTGCAAGTAAGTATCCATCCACTCTGAAGATTATCTCCCTAAGCCTTGAGGCAGATCTCATGAGGTCCGAGCTTCACACACTGTCAGATAAAACCCTCCTCTGGGCAGAAGGAAAGCCACGCATTAGATTGTGGTTTATCTGAGTTCTCCCTTGAGAAAGGTTAGAACATATTTCTTATGAATTACAAAAAACTAAAGTAGCAATAACTCAAAATAGCCGCTCCTTCTCTGTGTGTTTTTATAGGCATGGTGGCAAGCTGAAGAAAATCAGATGGAGAAGTATTATTTTCTCAATCCTAAATTTAGGTATCCATTGCATTTAAAACAACACTTTTTATGGTGCAAGTTCTGACTAAAGGCAAAACTTCAGTCAAATTTTTATCAGGAAATTAAATGAGAAACAATGGTGACTATATCAAACTGATGCTCACTAGAAGCCAAAGCTAATTTGCAAAGTCACTAAAAAAACAAGGTTCTAAAGCATTTCTTTTAGACAAAACCCAGGGGAAGAAAAACAGAAGCAGCCAGGTTTGCTCTTTTTTTGGGGGGGAGAAGGGATTTTAAGAATGAAATTTAATAATATGTGAAGCTCGCGGATAATGTTAGGGGACAAAACAGGATACAAAACAATATGTATAATATTCTAGTTTTGTGTGTATATATCTGAATTGTAAACATAAAGATAATTTTTCCTATATTTGTTTATACTATTCTACATTTCCTAGTTGGTACAATTAATTCCAAATATTCTTTTTATGTCTAAAAAAATAAGATTATTTAATACTTTGAAGTCAACTGATTAACCTATAATAGAACAAAGAGTAATCCTGTTAAAATGAAAGTCAGTCACATGACTTCTGTGATTAAAATCCCCCAATAATTTCCCATCTCTCAAAGAGCAAAGGATTCATAGTGATGTTGAAGGCCCTATGTAACTTGACCCATAAGTTCTTCCTCACTTCATCTTTTTAAAAAAATTTTATTGATTAAGTTATTACATATGTGTCCTTATCCCCACATTACCCCCCACCCCCCACTCATGCCCTTACCGCCCCCCCCCCTTGTCTGTTGTCCATTGGTTAGGCCTACATGCTAGCAGGTTTGCTCTTAATGCCTGATCACCCAATATTCCTCTTTATCAGGGAAATCACAGGTTGTTTTATTTCCAACTCTGTACTTCAAAGCCTTTTACTTTAGTAAATGATTAGTGATGGTTTTCAAAGTGATTTTGAAGCTCTGATTCTCTATCCCATCTCATAACTGCCTAATACCTGATCTCTAGCCAACCTCCCCTTTGGAGTTCTGTAGTCTTCAAGTCACTTACGGGCTACAGAAGAAAACTGTGAAGACTAAATGAGACGATGTGTGAAACTGGCCTCCCACAGTGCCTGATTCTGAGTAGGTGCTAGATTATTTTCAGATTCCAACCTCTCCTCAAGTCTCCACCCAGTATTTTCAATATTCATCTGCACACTATTTTACAAAGTATGACATACGCAAAATTTTGCTTTGAAGATTTACTCTCTTCAGAATAGGAAATTTTGTTATTTAAAGAAGATGCAAAGGTGAAGTCCTCTTTAATTGAAATGCTACTTGTATTCTAAACTGATGAGAAAAACAATTTGAACTCCTGAAATTTGGAAGTTGAAAAAAAAATGTAATAAAGATTTTAAAGTTCTTGTTGAGACAACTCCAAAAGTATTAATTTTATTTTTTTCTTACTTTTACTTAAAACATTTTATTTAAGCGCTTTCTACCAAGAATTTCCATTTTGCATTAGTAGGAAGGGCCACAGTGTGTTTCCAAACCTTCCCTTCTTACTACTTTCAATGGGAGATCACCCCCTAGTGGAAATGTAGCAGGGCACATCGTATTCTGTGCTTCCCTGGTGAGAATTTAAAGAACATGACACTTAAAATTATGTTTATACTCCTACGCAAAGAGTGAAAGGGGACTTATTGGTAAGCAGTGTAGGTTTCTAAATTGTAGTGAGTCCCCATTTGCATGAGGACAGATTAATAGTTTTAAAGTTTCTTGGATTTGTTTCCCATTTAACAATTAGTGCCTATTTCCATTAAACATTCATCTTATTTTTAGAGAACTGTGTGACTGCTAAGGTAAATTATAATATATATCTGTAATAGATTGCAATATTCTATCTTCCCAAGAAATCTGAGGGCTAAGACATACTCAAATGAGTAATGCCCATGCTTTAGATTATTTAGGCTCATTTGTATAACAAATTGTTCACAAAATATGAAATATTAATATTGACCTTATATTGATTAAATGCCATATACCAGGACCTTTCTGTAAGCTTGAAAGATGTTAGTCCATTAATATACCTTTAAAATAGTTCTGGATAAAAATGCTTAGTTATTGTCTCTATTTGTGGATCCACTTCTGAGATGATAATATGGCATTTGAATATTCTAGTGAAAAACCTAAGTATCAATGAAGTTGTTCTTTTAAATGTGTTAAAATCTTATTATATTTATATAGCAAGACCAATAAATTTAATCTCACCTTTGATCAAACCTCACATTAATGCATCACAGCTTCACATAGATATAATAATACAAGTTTGACAATGCACTACAACCTGGATTAAATGTTAGTTTTACATGGTTCAATCAATACATCATTATATGGTGTATTGGTTAAAAATATCATTTCTGCAAGACTAAAACTTCAATCTTAGGTAAATGAGATATTACCACTTAAAATAAATTAGCCAAAGAAACTTACTTAATTGTATTAAGGTACTTTACACAGACTTTGGGTTGCCCTATAAAATGTATAAAGATATAAAACATGAATGCAGAATAGTTTTTTAAAAAGAATTCTCTGAAATTGCACATAGAAATTCCAATATGATCACAATGTTTACACATAACTTTAAATATATCACCAACAAATTTAAATATATATGTATGCATATATTTTATGTAAAAAGTTTTTAGAAGCACTTTAAAAATAAATGGACAACTGGGAAGCATAAACTATAAAACTAGGCAGGAACCTTAATTTTTGCTGTTGGGAGTACCAAAATAATAAAAAAAAGTATCTGGAAATCCTCATAAATAAAATTGTCAGGTGTTGTTATGTTTGTAGTCGGGTGAATTTTGATAATAAAGATATTTCTCACTGTAAGTACTGAAGGAACCTGCCAACCTCCTGGAAGAGTGTGCAGAACAATGAAGTAGGCGCAACCCCGTGGCTCCTCTGCTTTTGGCAGAAGGAAGTTGCGGCAAGAGAAGAATTCAGTAGTCAATTGATTTGGGTAACTGTCGGGAGAGGTGAAGAGGCTAGAGGCTGCACTGTATGCATGATCTCAATAATTAGACCTATTTATTAAACTGAACTGACTTGATTGATCAAATATTACCAAGTTTCACATTATATCTATTCCAGTCTAGTCTTTGATTTCTGAGTCCTGTCAGGATCTGTAGAAATGCTTGCAAAATGTATTTTGACAGCACCTTTAACCCTGTAAGATGAAGTTTGGGTATCTCAGCTAACAGCACGTTTGCAAAAGTGGTATATGTATGTATGAAGCAGAAAGAAAAAAAAGTTCAAATTTATTTTAATATTAGTACCATTTCCTTTATATAGACATACGCTAGACCTACAAGGAATGCTTAATTATTTAGGAAAAGGGACTTCAAGTAAGTCACCTTCATTTAAAAATATATATTACTCGTTTTGCTGAGCTGGTGGAAACTGCATTACTAAATTAACATTAGCTATCAGAACATTGTGAAGAAGGTCAGGGAAAGTTATCCTTTATATAATAGTTGGATGGCAAAACTGCAATTCAGATGAAGAGTAAAGAATAAAGAATACTGATCCAAAAAATACAAGTTATGCAAGTACAAATCATTTTGCTTTGAACAACACAACATTAACTGAATAACTTTGATCCATGTTAGGCTATTTAAAGCATATTAATAAACTTAGTTACTCATATTTTAGTAAACAACCTAAGATCATTCAATGGTAAAGCCAGAATTGGAACCTTATGGTGACAAATTGACAATAATTAATAATGTCATTCAATCTCAACTCTTCAAAGCATAGCCAAAAAAGGTAATTGAGAATCTAGAGTATATGTGACATAAAAACTGCTTTGACCAAGGTTATCAACCTTCCTTAACATTCATGCAGAGCTGACTTGATTCTTACTTTGTGTCATTTTTCTTACCAGACTAACTCCCAGGTTTTATTGCCTCTGCAAGAAAGAACTGTGGTAAGTGGCACATCACGATACCGAGAGGTAGGTATCATGACTTCAAGACCAGTAACCACCTGAGATTATAAATCTGGGGACAGACAAGCATAACTGTAACAATGTGTCATACGATTATGAATATTTATAAGATGCTGTCAAGTCATATCCAGGGCAGGCGAAGCTGTGTTTAATACCTTCCAGCCAACCACCCCTTCTCACTCCTATCCCACTTTATTTCCTTCAGGGAACTTCATCACTGCCTGGGTTTACTGGCTGTGTCCCTGCAGTAGAAGAAAACTGCTTGAAGGCAGGACCTGATCTATTTCATTCCCTGCTGTATCCCCAGTGCCTGGCACATACAAAGGGTGGTTCTACGTAACTGGTGTGGTCATTGGGTGTGAATTGTCCTCCTGTACAGCAGGGGGCAATATGACCTAAACACGAAGTAAAGGATTTTGTGACAAGGTGGATCATTTACACTATTCGAAAGCATATTCTGAAATTATGTGAATTAATGAAAAAGCGTAAGTGCATGGTAGTTTAATACACCCACTCAAGCCATTGCAAAGTTAAGCATTGTTTCTTCATACGACTAATAAAATTCTCTTACAATTAATATGGCTGACTAAATGCATCCTATGGTACAGTAAAATAAAATAAAATGATTTTACTATTTTTCCAAAAGGAGCCTGAGACTCTTATTCTCATATCTAAATGCACTTGGACTTGTTTGCTTTGAGAGGCTCAATCAGAGTGAAACATTTTCACATATTCACAATAAAAAATATGTACAAACACAAAACTATTCACTAGAAAGAAAAACAGTAACATCCTAGTTCTTTGGGGAATGCTAGGGAAAGGCACTTTGATGTAATTATAACTGGGACTTGGAGAACAGAATACTTGAATTGTTACATACCACCTTTTCAAGAATAATTCGATCTCCACCTTTGTTTTAATAACCTTGCTTTACATTTGATGTTTTGATAAGATAATCTGGACATAATTCAATGGTCATAACGACATAAACATAACTGAGAAGTACTGATTAAAGAAGGAATACTTTAGTGAACTCTGCCAGAATTTAACCAGAGTCGAGAGGCTATAAATGTGAATACAATTTTTCATGTCTAGCTAGTAGATACTGTACAGGAATGTGAATATGACAGCATAACCACAAGCTATTTTCAGAATGAAACAGAGCATGTGATTAAAAGTTATGCTTAATTCCATGACACTTCATTCTAACAATGTGTTACTTCATGCAGGCCTTTAAAAGAATTCTCAACATACATTTATTTTAAACCTTCATAGTACATACTAAATATAATGAATGCACATATAATTTAGCTTAATGCTTACAAAACCAATATTGAATAGAGCTCTGTTCCATCACGCAGGCCTTTCTTGAGTTAGTAACAAATCTCAGTCTGTCACCTTTGTACACCTGACCTTTGAACAATGCAGGGTTTAGGGGTGCTGACCCGCCCCATGTACAGTCAAATATCCACATATTACTTCTGACTTCCCCCAAACTTAACTACTAATAGCCTACTGTTGACCAAAGCCTTAGTGATAGCAGTTCAATAACATATTTTCTATGTTATATGTATTATATACTGTAATATTAAGAGAATTATAAGGAAGAAAAATATTTTATAGTACTGTACTGTATTTATTGATATCATAAGTTTACATTGTCTGTTTACAAGATGAATCATTTGTCAGTACCTACATCAATATAATTCAATATGATATAAAACACTGTAGATGCTATACATATTACTAACACTAGATATCAATAAAAAGATAATGTGAAAAAGAAATTTATCTTTACTTACATAGCATACAGGATTACAATTATATTCATAGTATAATATTGGAAATACCATTACATTAAAAACCCCCACTTACCTGTGATGATAGACTGATAGGCAGTTTCTCCAGTTACAAGAGAGTGAAGCATACTGTACGGTAATATAATTCTTTGAAAGCAGTTATAAAACAGTAAGAAAACGAACACATTTTAAATTTCATATTAAATATCACTCATATTACGCATATGCAAGAATAGGCCATCTACTTCCATACATGTCTTGCACATAATGTTCTACACAATGAAAACTTAGGTGATGGTGATGATGGTGATGACACAAAACCATCTCATACAGTTCTTGCTGTGTAGTTATTAGGTTGTTCACATAAAGACATTCACACACGCACAAGTTTATAACTATGCAGCATGATGATTATTCCCTCCCTGTTCATCAAGTGGGAGTGGATGGCTACAAAAGTCTTCAGCCTCGTCATCTCACATTGAGTAGGCGGCGCAGGAAGGAGGGGCTCATCTTGCCATCTCAGGAGCGGCAGAGGAGGAGAAGGAGGAGGTGGAAGGAGCAGTAGGAGAGGCAGGCATACGTCATCATTTCTGTCTGGTGTTTTTGCTTTTACATCTCTCTGAAAGTGTTTCTATTTGGTACCAAGTCCTCTTCTACCATTTGCTTTAGTTTCATGTCTGCATCAGAGAAGGTCTATGTCATAAAAGCAGTCAAAAGCAGTCATGAATAACCAGAACTCTACCTCCAGACTGCCTAATGTCAGTCTGTTTTCTGGCACTGCTTCTTCTACGTCTTCTTCCTCATCATCGGGCACTGGGTTCAGAAGCATCCATCAGGTGGCCTTCTATTAATTCCTCTGGTGTGGTGTCTGTTAGCTCTTGAATTTCTCCAAGTGCTATATCTTGAAACCCTTCACCCCTCCGCCCCCTTTTTGCCATATTCCCAATCTCATAATCTCGACTGGCTCTGTAAAGTCATGCACATCTGGACACAGTTTTCTCCAGCAGCAGTCATTGTTTCAGGCTTGATGGCTTTCACAGCTTTTTCTGCAGCAACAATGGCATCTTCAGTGGTGTGATCCCTCCAGGCTCTCATGATGTTGAACTTGCCTGCTGCTTCTTGCTTGGCAGAAGCTGCTTTTCCTGTTATCTTGGCATCTTTTAAGCCACATTTTTTCTAAAATTACAACCATTGTTTTGTGGCATTAAGTTCTCCAGCTTTAAATCCTTCACCTTCCTTTTGCTTTAAGTTGTCATATGAACTCTGGTTTCTCTTCAGATCGTATAAATCTTTCGCCTTTTTTAAGTTGTCATATGAAGTGACTTTGCTTTTGCTCAAATCATATTAGAGTCTTGAGGTATACCTTTCTTATAGCAACCCTGTACCCACTTAAAAGCTGCATTTTCAGTATAGAATAAAAAGGTATTTTGTAAAAAGTTCACACATTTCCTTTTCTTTTTTTTTTTTTTTTTTTACAACGGTCCTTTGGACTCATTTACCTTGAATGTTGGTAGACTGCAGCAGAAAACTTCAATCTACGGTACACAGCCAGCAATTCAGCGTGTAATGTCATGACTTTTCTCTGCCTCTTGGGAGCACTTCCAGCATCACTAGTGGCACCTCGTATGGGCCGCATGCATGGTGTTATTCAAGGTTTACGGCATTGCATTAACACGATGAAAAATATGCGAGAACCGCAGAGATCACTTCTGACTGTGACACACAATTTACTGGAGAGATGAATTGCTCACGTGGAGATGATTAGTGTCACCAGCGTTTTAAGTGGGCGTTAGGAACACGAGCTCACCCCAACAGCAACAGGAGGTGGGTGCACAATTATTACAGTAGCTCAGTATGTACTACAGGTACTTTTATGCAGTTATAGTTCAAAATTGCATCTTTACATTTGGCTACATTTCTCTTGACTGTGAAGGGCATCAAGTACATAAGTCTTGATAAATTTCAATAATAGATTTGTGTATATTTTATGGTAGAAAAATGATAAAATACACTAGTATCTACATATATTTTATACATTCATGACATATCTAAATTTTTTCTTTTTTTTTTTTAGCTCTAGGCTACGTGACTTGTCTGTGAGTTTTTTCCAATTGTCACAAATCTCCAAAAATTTTTCCAATATATTTATTGAAAAGAAATCCTTATATAGGTAGATGCAAGCAGTTCAAATCTGTGTTTAAGGGTCAACTGTACATAGCTGGATCTGGATCAACTCAGATAACTAACTATAAACTATGTCACAGCGCAAATGTCGACGTGAAGCATGAAATAAACTGCAAATTCTACTTACCAAGGGACCATTTTTGTCTCAATGAATGACTCTGGTAGTGAGACAATCATTTTGTCTAAACATTAGATATCTTAAATAAAACAGTATTTTGCAGTTCTGAAATTATTGTGTTCAAATTATTATTACTTTTAAATGTTTTTTAAAATGTTTTTATTGATTTTTTTAGAGAGAGAGAAAGGGAGAGAGAAACATCAATAGGCTGCCTCCTGCACGCCCCCCACTGGAGATCGACCCCGTAACCCAGGCATGGGCCCTGGACAGGAATTGGACCAGTGACCTCTTGGTACATGAATCAATGCTTAACCACTGAACCACACCAGTCAGGCTCAAATTATTTTAAGAGAAGAGGGGAGAGAGAGAGAGCGAGAGAGGGAGAGAGACAGTCTAGGGCTGTATTGCCGAAAGAGCTCACACTTAGCCCTTAATCTCATATTCATACTTTCCACTGACAATTGATCACCATGTTGTGGTCGCATTAATCATCCCTAAAAACTACTTAGGCCACTCTGCTCAAATAGCAAGAATGGTTTCTTTGACCTGATGAATCTAACCCAATTCCCCTATCAACTGAAGCCTTACCCTACTTATCTCACATTAGCACCTGTGATAGCACCTTCAAAAAAAAAAAAAAATGTCCTGGAAAATCCAACCCTAAGCACCCACCCCATGTGTTTGCTCCTGCAGGGCTCTCTTCCTTCTTTCCCGTTACCTGACATCTCACGCTATGACTTTTGCTACAAAGTCTCTCCTGAAACAAGGCAATTTCTTCCCCAGCCCCCAACCCCCAATTTTTCTTATTTGAGTCTCATTATGTTTCATCAACAAAGCACATTAGTGATGGAAGGTGGTATTTGAAAACACATTTAGTTAATTTGATGAAGAGTGTTAATTCATTCCCAAAGCCACACATGTATGTGTGAGAGCTCTTTAGTGAGAAAGGATTCCCATAAGAAAACATCACAGCGGAGACGTGCTGAAATATGTGTTTAATCAACAGCTTCCATTTTAATCTGCTGGCGAGAATGTGGAAGCATTTTTTTATTAATGTGAATAATCAAGCTCTCTGCTTTTGCTGAGCTTTATGGGCTGGTGATATAAGCAGTAAAAGGTAAGCCTCCCAAAGCAAAAATCAACTTAAAAAACCCCCACTAAACTAAAATTAACATAAAAATGTGCTTTCAAGTTTAACCACCAAAAGAGCAAATGCATTTAGCCACTTATGAAAAAGGAGTGCTTAAAGTCCATCAGCACACATTTAGCCTCTGCCTAGAACACTGCTACTGTTACCTTAAAAGACATTTTAAAGATATCAGGGACTCCTGGCAACCCCATTATTAATGAATTCTCACAGAGCAAACAATGGATCTTCACAAGCTTAAGAAATGTGGCATGTACAAAGCAAGGGAGAGCCAAAATTAGGGTGATATTTTATAAACAGAGTGAAATGCTAGTACATAAAAGAAAGGCTAGCCTCTATGTGAGAAGTCAATGTCCTCAGGTAAGCTTATGCATAACACTTAGAATCCCCTATTTGTACTAGTTCATTAAGACTGTTCACACAAAAAAGATTTCATTTTCAGTAAAAAAAAAAAAATAAAACAAAATAAATAGAAACATCCACCACATTTTATACACACATACACATACATATCTCTATTTTTTTCTCCCAGCTGTGTGAGTTTCCTCTCTTAACACATGATAACACACTTTCCTAGGTCTAGAGAATGCTCAGCAAAAAAGGTAGAACTCAAATGGATCAACAATACAAAGAAGATAATTATAATAATAATGAAACTGCAGCTCATAAAGAGAACGTTTATGCATGCCTTATAAGACATACTTAGCCTTTACATATTTACCGTACTTTCTGCTCTCAATGTGGTACAATACCGTAGAAGCCACAAAACTCACCAAAGGAATTCTAACATAATCTTCACAATATATTAATTATAGAATTCCACAAATCCCTTCACTTCTGGATTGTGTACAACACATCTCCTGCATAAGTAGGTTTGTCACACGACTTGCAAATGTGGCCAGAAGGTTAAACAAGACCACAGAAGAGGCTGTTGCTAGAAAATGTCAATATTCTAGCAGTGACTCTGAAAGTGTGTGGCTTGCTCCCGGTGGGAGTCTCTAAATTAGTCTCTGCCTTATGTTCAGCTGGCTGAATTCATAGTTGTATCTAGGCAAGAGGAAGCTAAGCAGTCCTATTTTTCTGGGAGGACATGTAATTCAAGTTTTTGTGAGGCAAATAACCCTTTTGTTGCCCTTTGAGTTCAGCCTCAACTGGAATAGTTTGCTAGAGTCATTATATAGTCTTCTCAGGGAACAAACTGCTAGGAAAACATGTAGGAAGAAGGTCCATAAGAAAGGGAGAAGATTCCTGTTGTCAGATTCCTTCTCCACAACCAGGCCAATATGTAGAATCTTAAATTCCAACTAATCCATATTCATAACTTATGCTTCAGCTCTAGAGTCAAAGATTATTCATGGTCACAGCATTATCTCATTCATTATTATCTCACATCTAGCAGGTAAAATATCAGGCATGTGCTTAAATACCAGCGAGGAAACAAGCCCCAGCTGAAAGTGGAATCACTGTTTTGCTCTCACTCTAGACCAGTGATGGCGAACTTATGACACACACGCGGACTCATTTTTTTGGTTGATTTTTCTTTGTTAAATGGCATTTAAATATATAAAATAAATATCAAAAATATAAGTCTTGGTTTTATTATGGTTGCAAATATCAAAAAATTTCTATATGTGATATGGCACCAGAGTTAAGTTAGGGTTTTTCAAAATGCTGACACACCGGGCTCAAAAGGTTCGCCATCACTGCTCTAGACCATAAAGCAAATGTGGTTTCTGATAAAATGATTGAAAATATTACTGCTCATAAGGTGGAATTTTATTTTTTTTGATAGGAGGAGAGTGCCAAAAAACAAAAAGAGAATCTAGCTCAGTAGTTAACTCCCAGTAAAGTTTTGAATTACATTAATTCATTAAACAATTTCAAATTACTTTGATTTATTAAATAGTAAACATTTTACTGTTGTTTTAGTTAAAACAGTATTCACAATTGGTGATCAAAAAGGTAATCTTTGCAAGATTTTAAAGTCCACTGTATGAATACATTAAGATATAAGGAGTTATATTTTAACTTAGATAAAATTCAATCTTGTGATCGATACTGAGCTCAATTCTGTGTGTGTGTAGGTGATCACTTTTTTGGTTTCCAGCTTTATTGTGATATCACTGACATAACATTGTGTAAGTGTAAGGTATACAGTGTAATGATTTCATATAGCCAGAACTTATTCATATTATAACTGGAAGTGAAACACTTTGACCATATCTTGGTGAAAAAAAATATAACTGACATCTTCAAGGTAATAACGAAGCACTTCAATGTCAGAGTGCTACAAACAATGATGTTTTTCTTACTACAGTCTTATTTTCAACATCCCTTCCAAGCTGCCATGCAAAATTTAAATATTCTGATCCTTTCAAACTAAGGCAGAGGGAGCAACTGAATCATGACAAAGCTCATAAAAAATTGAAGAATGATAGAATGTTAATATGGCTTAATTTTCAGCCATTGGCAGAGTTCAGATACTTCCTAAGTCAAAATACTGAAAGTAATTGCAATTAAGTGATTTCCCAACACCTTTTTATTATATAGTGACAGAAATATGTCCCTATATGTGATTTTCTAAATATAATGACTTAATAGAGCTATCTGACTTGGGATACTTAACCTTCAAGACTGAGATAATTTGAAAAATATCTTACAGAATTGATTGATATGGTCATGTCATTTTGGTGATTTATTTTCCAGGAAAAGCTTTTGTGCTGTGCAGTGTTTCTCAAAAGTTTGTAATAATTGCTCTGTCGATGGTAATGAAGAATAATAGTACATACTCTGTTTTTCGATGGGGAAAGTGGGAAAGGAAAAGGTGGCGTTTATTTGGTGATTAATCTGGTTGGAATTACTCTTTGACAATGTTAAATAGAAAAGCAAAACCATGGATGAGTTTTTCCAGATTCTGCAGCATTGTGATCACTGGTGAGAAAATGGGAGTATGAAGAAATAGTCTGCTGAATGCCAGCTCCTCAGAGATACTCCAGCTGTCAGACAATTGCTGGCAGCCCTAGTTTTCAATTAAAGAGCACTTTAGAGACTGTTAAATGTGTTTAGATTCAAAGGGGTAGTTTATCCCTTTGGGGCACTTCAACTAGAGAAATTTAGACCAGATAAGATAAGCGAAACATTTATATTTCAAAGCAAAGTCGAAGTGAGCGTTTTCATTACTGGTACAGCTGATGTTTGATTAAATCAATATATTTACAACCTGGGTTAAGTTACTTATCTTCTTTAAGCCTCAGTTTACTGTAATACTATCATGAAATATCAGCTTCATAAGGTTAGTCTGAGGATTGAATGACACACTTCATGCAAACTACTTAACAAAGTGCTTGGAGCATAATAAGTACAGAATTAACAGCAGCTGTTTATTTAACTACTAGAGGCCCAATGTACAAAATTTGTGCAAGGGCCTTGGCCCTGGACTCTGCCTGCTGCCACTGTGGCCGGGGAGCCTCTGCCACCTCTGCACCTCCGCCTCAGCCCCCGCCTGATGTGGCTTTGTCCAGAAGGAAGGACGTTGGGAAGGACAGCTGGTCTAATTAGCATAAGTGGGGCCTTGACTTACGAGTGTCCCGACTAACGAGTTTTTCGAGATACGAGCCATCTCTCGGCTGATTTTTTGCTTTGAGTTGCGAGCTAAAATTCGGGTTACGAGCCAGCTTCAGATACCCAACCGCTAGTTGGTGCAGCGAACATCACAGTGATTGCCACAACATCAGCCCAGCATTCAATTCATTGTAATGGTGAAAATTGATTTGACATATGAGTAATTTGAATTATGAGCTCCATCACGGAACAAATTAAACTCGTAAGTCAAGGCCCCACTGTATTACCCTTTTATTATTATAGATTATCACCTGGTAACCTAAATTTGGCTCTTCTATTCAAGCTTTAGGTGAAATCTAGATAAAAATCAATGATCATCTGACAGATACTTTGATACATGAAGCATAAAACATATAAATGAATTAGAAGTATAAGTCTTCAAATAGCAGATACTGAAAGCCTCCTTTTTATATGGTGTCCCTGTGCTCATAAAAACATTCTCTCATGAATGCTGATGTTTTCCCAAGTACAGTATGTGCTTTCTAAGTTTCTCCCTGCAACACTGTCTCTATATCTTGTGATCATTTCAAATAAAGTGAAGAGTAAATGGCAGATGCCCAGGG
Source organism: Myotis myotis (assembly GCF_014108235.1). Lineage (NCBI taxonomy): Eukaryota > Metazoa > Chordata > Mammalia > Chiroptera > Vespertilionidae > Myotis > Myotis myotis. Next base: position 36,789,364 of record NW_023416368.1, read on the forward strand.
ACACATTACAGATGACTCTGCCCACCTGTGACAAAGCCTGACTTTAGCTGGGCAGCGTTCCTGCCATACTTACCAGGCAGCTCTGACAGCTTGGCAGAGTTTGGCATCAAGAGATTGACATGGAGGAGAAACCAAGATGGCGACATAGGTAAACACCGGAAATTGCTGCCTCCCACAACAACTTCAAAAATACAACGAAAAGACAAAACGGACATCATCCAGAACGACAGGAAGGCTGGCTGAGTGGAAATTCTACAACTAGAAGGAAAGAGAAAAGCACACTGAGACCCAGAGGAGCTGCGGAAGTGCAGAGGTACGGAGGCTCGAGTGCGCGTGGAAAGGGGCTGGCACCTGAGGATGCGGCTGTCTTTTTGAATTGGGAGGGAGTCACAAGCTCACGACTGCTCTGAACTCCAGTTCTGGGAAGTCTCTGGGGACCCAGGACTCATACAGGGAGAAACTGGACTGTCTGGCAGCAGGCAGAACTCAGAACTTGAGGGCGGCTTTCCCTTAGAGGTGCCTGCAGCAATTACAGGGACACTGAGACGCGGGGCCCCTTAGGGCAGGACTGACGATCAGCCATAGCTACTTGCTCCACCCTTTGATTCCCTGAGACCCCGCCCCACCCAGGCTGCGGCAGAGGCTTTTGCATATGAATGCCCTGGCCCTTTGCAACCTGAAAATTACCTAACAAATTGCAGCTGGGCCAGACAGACCCAGAAATTCCAAGAGAAGGTCAAGGCCCCACAGCAGCTTGCATTGCTTCACAGCTGGGCCTCATCTGGGCACCTCCAAACTCCAAAAAAGGAAGGGGAATCTGCAGTTCTCTTCATAGCTCCTGCTGGGTAACCTCAGGCAGAGACTAAATTAGCACCTCCTTAGATCCAAGATCCACTGTACCCAGTGGCCAGAGTGGGACCATCCAGATTACAACTCCTCAGATCCATAAGGGACACATTCAGGGGGCAGACTCAGTGAGCACCAAAGCCCCACTGAAGCAAGTCTTGCCCCAGAAGGGTGTCTTCAGCACAGAAGTTCTCCCACTGCAGACACAGCTGATTCTCACTGCCAATTGGCCTGGAGGTCAATTCCTCCCAGTGATACCTACAACAATCAAGGCATAACTACAACAAGACTGTGCACAAAGCCCACAAGGGGGTGCACCAAGAGTGTCCACCTCAGGTAACTGGGCTGAGCCACTGGGCCCTACAGGACACCTAGCACACAAAACCACTCTACCAACACAGGGAAGCATAAAAAATGCGGAGACAAAGAAACAGGTCACAAATGACAGAAATGGAGGAAAGCAAACGACTGGATATAGAGTTCAAAACCACGTTTATAAGGTTTTTCAAGAATTTTATGGAAACCGCTGATATATTTAGTGAGACCCTGGGGGATATGAAAAAAGACCAACTAGAAATTAAGCATACACTGACTGAAATAAAGAATAATATACAGAGATCCAACAACAGACAAGAGGATCCCAAGAATCAAGTCAAAGATTTGAAATACAAAGAAACAAAAAATACCCAACCGAAAAAGAAAAAAGAAAAAAGAATCCAAAAATATGAATATAGTGTAAGGAGCCTCTGGGACAACTTCAAGCATACCAACATCAGAATTATAGGGGTACCAGAAGAAGAGAGAGGGCAAGATATTGAAAACCTATTTGAAGAAATAATGACAGAAAACTTCCCCTACTTGGTGAAAGAAATAGACTTACAAGTCCAGGAAGCACAGAGAACCCCAAACAAAAGGACTCCAAAGAGGACCACACCAAGACACATCATAATTAAAATGCCAAGAGCAAAAGACAAAGAGAGAATCTTAAAAGCAGCAAGAGAAAAAAAAGTCAGTTACCTACAAGGGAGTATCCATACGACTGTCAGCTGATTTCTCAACAGAAACCATGCAGGCCAGAAGAGAGTGGCAAGAAATATTCAAAGTGATGAATAGCAAGAACCTACAACCAAGATTACTTTATCCAGCAAAGCTATCATTCAGAATTGAAGGTCAGATAAAGAGCTTCACAGATAAGAAAAAGCTAAAGGAGTTCATCACCACCAAACTAGCATTATATGAAATGCTGAAAGGTATTCTTTAAGAAGAGGAAGAAGAAAAAGGAACTCTTACCATTTGCCACAGCATGGATGGAACTGGAGAGCATTATGCTAAGTGAAATAAGCCAGTCAGAGAAGGATAAATACCACATGATCTCACTCATTTGTGGAATATAATGAACAACATAAAATGATGAACAAGGACTGATCCAGAGACGGAGAGGCATTGATTGGACTGTTGGGACTTGGAGGGAAGGTAGGGGAGGGTGGGGGTAAGGGGGAAAGATCAACCAAAGGACTTATATGCAAGCATATAGGCCTAACCAATGGACACGGACAACGGGGGATGAGGGCAAGAGCGGGGGGGGGGGGGGGGGGTAGGGGGTAATGTGGGGATAAGGACACATATGTAATATCTTAATCAATAAAAAAAAATCAAAAAAAAAAAAAGATTGACATGGTTCATAGGTGCCATGGCTTACCTCCTGATGTTAGCCTGAGAATCTCTGGAAGGAAGACGCCCTGTAAATGCTTCCCCATTTGCCTCTGACCCAGTTCTAGGCTCACAAATGCAATTTATAATAATAAACACCTCCTCACATAAAAGAAATGAAAAGATCAATTGCTCAACCTCACTTTTATAGGCACTGACTTGCATATTTAAAGGAATAAATTACATTTAAAATAAAATCATTCTCACATATCCATATGTGAATCAATATGTTAATTCACTTATAAAGGCAAGGATAATTCCTATTTCACTGTCATTGTTAAACCGCATGAATGTTGAGAATTCTGTGAGATGTCACACAACCACTAAATCCCTGGCATGTGTGGTACAATGTGGTCCAGTTTTGGTAAAAGAAGATATGACTAACAATGAACAAATCTCCTTGCTTCCATATTGCTAGCAGCCAAAGAACGTATGGACAATGGAAATATTACTTTGCAAATATTTGCTCAAAGAGACCTGTTTTGAAAGGAGCACTGGAGATGCCAGAAATAAAAACAAATTCAATGTAATTATTCCGTTTTTACCAACTGCCAAACAAGCAATAGCAGATAGTCTTCAAACCGGTTTATAGGAGGTAGAATTAAGGTTTATTTTTAGGTATATGTAGCTGCATGACTCACCAGGGGGGAATAAATGTGTTGATTTACCAATATGTTATATCAATTACAGACACTGCTCTGCCCAACTTCTCTTGAGACCTTCATGCTTAGTAGAAAATGGATTTAAATCTGTCCAGGTGCACATTTAGAGCTGTGCTGTGAAGTCAAGTCAAGCCCACATTTTAAAATAAAGTCACCTTTAAAGGGAAATTCTAATACAGTTAAAAAATTTCAAGGACACTGATAGGTTCTGATGATAGAAAATGAAAAGCAAATATGACTTCTCACTGTTATTCAAAGTTAAATTATCGGTCAAGGATCCTTTCCAATTTTAATTCTAATTTCATATTTTCAAATATCTTGATGATTCCTTTTGGTGAATAACCTTGTATAAATCTGATTTTTTTTTCCCTCCTGGGTTTGAGAAAGTAGAGCTAAGTAGGAATTTGGGTTTTCTGGTGTCACTTGCCTTTCCCTCGCTTTCTGAACTTTTCTGGAGTCACCTCAATCAAGTAATAGTACCAGAAAAATTAGTATGTACTATTGCTGTTCTGAGTCATTTACTTAAATCATTTCATGTAGTTCTCTCTCCACACTTTAAGGTAAACATCTTTATTGTCATTGTCCTCCCCTACTCGGTGAGAATATTTTATTTCAGAGAAGTCGTTTGTCCAATGTCACACAGCCAGTAAGAGACAGAGTGAATACTGGATCCCTGATAGGTTGGTGCTGAGACTTATGAATTGACCACCGAACCATGAGTGCACCCAACTTGGCAGACTGAAGTCTTTAAATGTGGCAGCATCTACCTTCCAAGTTACAGGAGAAAGACTGCCTTTCATGGGGAAGTAGGCAAACCAACCTCTATGAATTGTCCAATGTAAAGGTACTATTTTTCCTTTTGTAATTATTAAATGTTTTGCAGGAGATACTTTGAGATGACACAAACCTCCTGTTTTTGCTTACATTTTTAAATTTTGGATATTGCCTGCAGCAATTATTACTGTGGTATTCTAATAGAGATTTTTCTATTTATAATTTATATTTCTTTTTTAAATTAAATGTATGGGAGTGACACTGTTAAATAAGATTATATAGGTTTCAAGTCTACAATTCTAATCCTAACCCTAGCCCTAACCCTAACCTACTCTCTTCAGTGAAGAAAGTTAGGAAATACATGAATGTATATTAACTCATGCATACACAAGCATCTACATTTCTGTATTTATTTCTCTCTGGATATTTGTATTTCATGCATCCACATTGATAGTTCTGCCTCTAATCCAGTACCATGGGACTCATTTTGCCTCCTTTCTCTTTTGTAACTACTTACTCTGACAGTAGGAAACCCGGCCTTCATTATCTATGACATATTTACCTCTTTGTTCTACTCTCGTATACATGTAAATTAGTTTTAAAATGCCTTACTAGTAGGCCTATGAAAAGCATATTCACAAACTAGGTGACAGTCCTTGTGCACAGTTCTTCTGGTCTTTAACAGATGGTACCCAGCCAAAGTAGTGTTTTCCAAAGTTACTTAAAGTCAGCCCCTTCCTTCCCCATTCCTTTCAATATGGCTATGCGGTTTGTGTATAACACAGTTAGACTCATTTGCCACAGGCTGCATTTTATCTTTTGCTCCATCTCCTAATTGAGTTTTTAAAAAATTAGAGTAAAATCTACTTTTTGTGGTGTACAGTTCTATGGATTTTGACAAATGCATGGAATTGCGTGTCTACCTCCACCGTCCAGTCCTATAGGACAGTTTCATCACCCCCAAAATTTATCCATGCTACCCTTCCCCAAACCCCAACCAATGCAAGCTTTTGCTTCAGTTATCCTGGTATATGGTCTGGAATTAACTAGAATTAAGTAGAGCATTTTAACCATGTAATGATGATGATGATGATGATGATGATGATGATGATGTGTCTGAAAATCAGTATAGTAAAAAAGCCTAATCTGTAAAGCTACAGCTTCTATTTGGCCTTTAATAGCTCAAAGTTTTACACCATGGATTTGGTTGCTAATTTTTCCCTCTTTGACTGTCTACATTTGGAATCTTCCGAGCAGTCCATGGTTCAGTATGAGTCCTTGCGGAAAGGGAAGGGAAACTCTCTGCTCCTCCACGTGGTGGCAGGCCTTGTTTCTGGAAAGCAGTCAAAGATCACCAGAAGGGCTGCCAGGTCTACCCCTCCCAGCCTCTGCAGGGTGTGCGAACACCAAATGGCTCATGTAGGCAGTGCTAGTGCATTTCTGTATGTATTCTATTATTTTATTATTATTGTGGGTAGCAGTGGATGATGGTAAGAGGGATGGAAGACAAATAATTGGCACGGTGTAAGAGAAGGAAATAAAAGAGATATGTCATACTTTTTAGTCAGCAGAAAAAGTTTCCAAACCACTTCTGATTATCATTGTGTGGCCTTTTCCTATGCCTCAACAGCAATTTTCTCAAAGTGTGCTTCCTGGTGGTTACTACCTGAGGCTACAAAAAGATACAAGGATGGAAGAAACACACACCATTCTTTGAGTAGATGCTATCTCCTTGAGGCATAAACAAGCAGATAAGGTCATGTCCAAAGCATGAACTTTGCCGTTACCCTGGGCCTGCTGCTGTGTGATTCTGGACAACCCACTACATCTCCCATAAGTTTCCTTCTATGTAAAATAAGTCACATAATATATAACGACCAAGGTTATTGTAAGAATTAAGCAAGTTCAAGCATATGTAGCACCTAGTACAACTAAGTATGCAATAAAAATGATAATAATAACAACAATAGCTACTATTAATACTAGTGTATGTGTATATTTTATTAGGTGATAGGGAAATCTAATTATATGGGAGTAGCAAGCAGTGTTTCATATCCTATATAATAAAAGCGTAGTATGCAAATTGTCCCCTCGACTGGGAATTATCCGGGAGTTTGACCAGGGAGCGGGACTGGCTGGGGGAAGGGAGGGAGTACCCAGCCGGCAGCTGGCAGCTGCTACGGACCCTATCAGTGCATGAATTTTGTGCACTGGGCTTCTAGTTTACAAATAATATTAAACACTTTTAAATAACCATGATTACAAAGAAATTTTATGTGGTTAGATCATTCAAATAAACTAAATAGTATGTGTTTTTCAGAAATGATAAGATAGCCTGCACTGTACATCTAAATGTCTGTCTGTGTCTGACTCTTACAGAGTGGAGTTCCAGGAGGCTGAACCAGGCCTTTTTCATATTTCTATCTCCAGGGCCTTCTAACAGTAGATTAAGAAAACACTCTAAATTCAAACTGAATAATAAATGTCTTATAGCAATGGCTAATATAAAAATGAAAGATGGTTAGGAATGTCTTGGGTACATTAAAAATGTCTATATTTAGCACTGGCCGGGTAGCCCAGTTAGTAAGAGTGTTGTCCTCAGATGCCAAGGTTGTAGGTTCGATCACCAGTCAGGGTACATATAAGAATCAGCCAATGAATGCATAAATAAGTGGAACAACAAATCAATTTTTCTCTCTCTCTCTCTCTCTCTCTCTTTCAAATCAAATAACTTTTTAAAAAGTCTACATTTTAGAACTTTAAGGAATCTAAAGAACACTCTGTCTTTGGAATAGAGAGCATATAGTCCCTTTGGATTTATACTTTACAATAAAGGAAGCTCTAATATTTTATACAGAGTAGAGGTCCTAGCTCAAGACTATGCCAAAATCACAGTGGGCTTTGGCAATTTATGCAGGCCTGCCAGTACACTTTCTATATTATGACATTTGTAACTCAGATTTGTCCCCCAAACTAACCTCTTTGCCAGAGTGTGACAACAGAGCAGGATGGGGAGAAAAGCATTTTGCCCTAACTTATGCAAGGAACCAGTCAGTGTTTTGAGGGCTCCAAAGATTATGGGTCCGCCTGCTGCCTGGAGAAGTCCATGGCAGCAGAGCTGAGGTCCACGTCAGCAGAGGGGTTCCACACCACTCAGTGCCAGACCGCACTTAAAGCAGCAGGAACAGAGAGGAAGAAAATGACAGACCCCAAACAGCCACTGATGGGGTTTAGTCATGAAAATAAATGACAGCAGATTCCCTCTCTGGGGATTTCCAAATACAACTGCTGGTGACCTGACTTGGGATCCTATTTTATGGTAAATCCCAGGCTGGTTAATGTTATTTTACAACGGGGTACCTAGAAATATCAGTTAACTTTGTAAAGAGGACAGTAATATTGAAATTTTTAGAAAATTTCTTGATGTACCCTTTTCTCAAGTCCAGTTTTAAGATCACTATTATAAAAAAATCTAAATATAAATTATAGAGAAAACAAGCATTTATTTCATGTCTTATTTTAGGCACTGTTATATGATATAATATTCTTATGAACTTTATGAAATATAATTACTTTAATCTTGCATATAAAGAACCTGGAAAGTAAAGAAATGCCAAAAATTTTTTTTCAGTGATGTATGTTCTTAGCCACATTACAGGACTAAGACCTAGAACAGCTGTTCTCGACCTGTGGGTCACGACCCCTTTGGGGGTCGAACGACCCTTTCACAGGGGTCGCCTAAGACCATCGGAAAACACATATATAATTACATATTGTTTGTGATTAATCACTATGCTTTAATTATGTTCAATTTGTCACAATGAAATTGGGGGTCACCACAACATGAGGAACGGTATTAAAGAGCCGCGGCGTTAGGAAGGTTGAGAACCGCTGACCTAGAAGGACCGTCAGAAGATCTTTTGGCCTCGTCCTGCCAGCAAACATTTCAGCTACTTGCAGCTGTTTTGCAGATAAAGCAGTGGATGCTCAGAATTTTCCTCTTCTTTTTTTGGGTTATGTTTCAAGATGAATTTTCTTTACCAAGCAGGGATTCCAACCCACGTGTTCACCCTCAGGATCACAATGGCACAAGGGAAAACACAACGCTTCAAAAGATTTCCAAAGCTGAACAGCACTGCTTTCTGACAAAAATAGAGATTTGCACTTTAGCAAATCGAGGACACTGGGATAATTGCACGCTGAAAGGACTGAATCACAGTCCTGATAAGAGGAAAGCAAAAGCCTACATAATTAAACCGAACAAAAGCAAAGTCTTTTTTTTTCTCAAAAAAGTTCAGAAACAGCAGATGTGGTGCTTTTGGCAACGGTTCCAATTCATTTGTGGAAAACAGAAATCATAAATACTTCATAAACAGAACATCCCCAACGGAAAAACAGTTCTGAAAGGCAAGAAAGCAGCCAGGAGTCAGCTTCTAGCAGGCTGTACTAACAACGTGCTTCACACAGTATATTCATTCGCTTGTTTCATAGACAAAAGCGAAGTATAATGGATTTATGAAGTCCCCAACGTGACAGGAGGCACTTCTCATGAAGTAATTGTTCCCTTCTCTCCTGTGGGTGATATCACAAGCCTGGCACTCCTACATGGAGACAACTCAATGTTACCCGTGTGCATCCTCAGTACATAAATATGCGCGTTGAAGTCCATGGGCAATGAATGGAACCGTTGGGGAGAGAATGTGCAGGCTATGCAATGGGATACCTGTTCTCCAGATTTTGGAAGATGCAGGGATTGGTATAAGCTCACAGCTGAACATGTTTCAATGCTCAATACACCTCGAGCCTTCAGAGTTCGAACAAAGCAACAGTGGTGAGACGGGAGAGAGACCAGAGGTGGACCCATCAGAGAGGGAGCCCACCTTGTGTCTTCCTGAAAGTCACTCCCCCTGGTGAATTGGTAGATGGGAGAAGTGACCACAAGGGAGACGCTGGTGGTCAAGCACTGAGAAGGAGTTAGGTGTAGGGGCGGGCTGGTGGGGGCTTCTTCGGGTCAGGGAATTGGGCCACGAAAGCAACTGTAAAGGAAAATAATCTAGATAGCCAACTCTCTCAGAAGGCACCAATACCATACCCTTCCTTTCTCCACTCTCTAAAGCAGAGGCAGCTATGAGCAGGGATGACTGGATTTTTCATTTAATAAGCGACTGAAGCTTTGATGTTAGGCTGGAGTGGACTTTTTATTGCCTGAAAACAAACAAACAAAAAAAACCCACTCAAACAAATTCTTAGTACCTGCACTAAATGCAAAAGCCATGGGTAGCCCTGGGCATGAGGGAAAGAGCGGTATGAAAGAATGCCCCTTACTATGTTCAGCCAGTTCAATAAATCAGTTACAACTGCATTTTCACATTGAAGTGTAAATATTGCATGAACAGCCTTGTTAGCCACAGGTGCTATCTGAACACATGCTAGCAATAATAAGCTTTCACTTCCCTGTCACCAGGACTTCATGGATACCAATTTACAGAGCTCCACGTGGCATTTATGCATCTGCCTACACACACCCCCACAGAGAGAAATGTATGTAATTATACACACACAAATAAACCACAGAAATCCAGTTCTCTAAATAGAGAAGAAGTCCAACAGGCATGGTCAAGTCAGGCGATGCAGATTCCTCCAACATCAATTCAGCAAGTAATTTTCAACCTATCCACTGTCCCAAATAGATAAGATACTGGAAATTTAAGTCAAGGTTCTACAGCTGAATTCACTTTGCACATTTGCAAATTGAAACGACTGCTAAGAAAAATTTTAATACCCCTTGAAGGCAGCATTTTTTTCCTGTAGGTCCCTTGATGCTTAATGAAATCTATTAAAAATAAGTTTTCTGTTATTAAAAAAATAACTTCATATCAACCAAGATAGAAAATGCTCTGACTTACAAATCATAGTTACAGACAAATTTTCTGACAGTGAGTTGACTCCTTTTAACCTGCTCATGATTTTTTCAAGGCTGCTTTACATATTACACATCCATGTCATGATTTGATTAATGACATGTTTACATTTTCCTATTTAAAACTCTGTTATAAGAAAGTCCCAGTTGTTGAAGAGAGTAAATTTTCTGTGATTTCAACTGTCTGAAACATAATCATAAACGAAGAACTCAGTGAAGAAAGGGCCTCTCTATGGGTATCATAGAGTTAAAATAAATAATGTATATTTATTTATTAACCATAGAAACATCCTTAAACCATAGAAAACTCCAGTTGCAGCCAAGCTACATTACTTGATTTAACACAATTAGTTATTTGGTTAAATTAAAGACAGGTAAGTATGAGGAGTAGGCAGTAGGACGATTTAATTGATAAAAATGTACATTTCATATTTAGAAGGAGGAAAATACTAGAAAACAATCTCCAAGGTGAAAAGGTAAAAAGAAAACAGAAAGACTAGCACAAGTCTATTTATCAAGATGCCAAAAAATGTACACTCCTGAAAAGCTTCTGAGGTATTTCAATACAGAAAGAAATAAAACAACAAAAATTTCTTAGGATGTTCTTGAATCATGATAAAAATGTTTACCGGTAAATGGAAAAATATAGTTCAAGAATTCATAGAAATGTAAATGCATTTTAGAAAGATGTTTTGAAGAAAACGTACTATAATGAAAAGGCATAGGAGGAAATACCTATTATCTAAAACATTCATTTATATATCATCTAATTGAATAATAACACCAGATAAATTAGATGTTACCACATGTAATGACTCAAATTGGTTTTAGTATTTTCCTTGCCTTATTTATGCCTAAGTAATAATTCCTGCTTATAACATGGAATTGTTAGCCTTAGGAGAGTGGAAATAAGTGAGAAAAGAGAATGATGGGATGTATTTTCCTGTGCTTACATTTCCATAATATGCTAACATAGCAGAGACATATTTAAAAAAATAAAACAGGATAGCCAAAACCGGTTTGGCTCAGTGGATAGAGCGTCAGCCTGCGGAGTGAAAGGTCCCAGGTTCGATTCCAGTCAAGTGCATGTACCTGGGTTGTGGGCACATCCCCAGTAGGAGATGTGCAGGAGGCAGCTGATCGATGTTTCTCTCTCATCGATGTTTCTAACTCTCTATCTCTCTCCCTTCCTCTCTGTAAAAAATCAATAAAATATATTTAAAAAATAAATAAATAAATAAAACAATAAAACAGGATCAAGGGAAAAAGATGCCTTGCCAGCTCAGCACATGCTCTATTTCCACCTAAATACATACATAGGAAGATGAGGAATTGGTAAATGAATTGGTTTTCCTGATGATCAAATGTACACACCCTAAATATAAAGTAAAATAATCATTTATTATATTAAAAAAGAGAAAGACAAATATTCAGGTCTTGGGAAAGTTATGTTTCCACACTGTAATCAATGGGAACTTGCTACACTGAAGACACTTGAAGCTCCTTATTTCTGTCATCACTGTTTCTATGACTAACACAATTCCTTCTTTAAAAAAATAAAAAGGTTCTTAAACATCAGGGGTTGGCAGAGGGATAAACAGGTGGAGCACAGAGGATTTTTAGGGCATTGAAAATACTCTGTGATACTACAACATGTCATTATACATTTGTCCAAACCCATAACACATACAACATCAAGATTGCTCTCTAATGTAAAGGATGGACTTTGAATGTTTATCATGTGTCAATTTAATTCATCATTTACAACAAATGTCCACTCTAGGGGGGGATATTGATAATGAGGGAAGCTAAGCATGTGTGAGAGAAGGTGGCATATGAGAAGTTTCTATGCCTTCCTCTCATTTTTTAAAAATTAATTTATTTTTATTGAGATATAATTGACATATAACATTATGTTAGTTTCATGTGTACAACATGATTAAATATATTTATATGCAAAATGGTCACCTCAATAATTCTAGTCAGCATCCATCACTACATATAGTTATACATTTTTTTATGATCAGACTTTTAAAAATTTCATTAGCAACTTTCAAATACACTATCCGTATTAATTATAGTCAACATTCTGTTCATTACATCTTTAGGACCTATTTATAAGTAGAAATGTGTATCTTTTTTGTTTTGTTTTTATTTTTTTCTTTCTCTGAATGTTGCCGTGATCCTAAAACTTCTCTTAAAAAATAAAGTCTTTTAAAAAATGTTCTCCAGCTTCTTAGGAGAGCCCCTGAACCCAAGCATGTGCGAGTAACTAAATACACCCCGTTGCTGCAATTGGAAAACTAGTGTTTGCTATGTGTTTGTTGAAGACTTTTTATAAGCACAGCCAAGAACATGTAAACATGCCTCCTCGCCCCTGCTCCACCCCGACTCAACCACACTCTGGGCATAAACACAATATGCTCAATAGGGAAAGAGTCATTTTAAAATCAGGAGACAGCAAATTTGGTCTGATTCTTTGATTAGAGTTTAGCACTAATGAGATTTATTCAGATAAATTATTATAACAATAGAAGAGAAGAGATTCCTTTCACAGCATTCAGTACCAAATATAAAGCATCATGAGAAAATGCCCTATTAAATCAAACACAGGATTTGAAACAAACTCTATTGGGATTGGGATTTCTTATTTCAGAATAAAATATACTAGTAACTGTCCCATAGATTTTTTAATCTATTCATCTACTGATGGGCACTTGGACTGTTTCCAAATCTTAACTATTATAAATAATGCTACTATGAACACGGGTGCATACACAATGAAACACTATGCAGCTATAGAAAAAGAGGGCTCTCTTACCCTTTGGGAAGGCATGGATGGACCTGGAGACTATTATGCTAAGTGAAATAAGCCAATCTGAGGAAGACAAATATCATATGATCTCACTTATTTCTGGACTCTAATGAACAAAATGAATTGACCAACAAAATAAGCATGGAGGCATGGAACAGCCTGGCATGCCTTAATGTGGGGATGGGTGGGTGAGAAGAGATAAACTAAAGAACTTATATACTTATATGCATAGCCCATGGGCACAGGCAGTAGGGTAGTGAAGACCTGGGGGGATGGGTAGGCATAGCCCTGGGAAGAGGGGGGGGGGAGGAGGGGGAGGGAGATCTGTAATACTATCAACAATAAATATATTTATTAAAAATATATACATACTAGTAACTACTCAAATTTGTCATATCCAGAATCCCTTGCATTAGTTTTCTATTACAGAGAATTCATGTTTTTAAAAAATGTAATGAATCATACTGGAATGATCAACAACTTGTTATTTGTTAAAATCAAATGTCTTTTTCATATAACACATAACCCAGAATTCAGCGGTGTACTCTAAATATCATGTCTGCTGGGGTTGGGAAATAGTGACCGTCATCATCATCATTCCATGAACCTCTCGTGGAGATGACCAATGCTAACACTTGGGTTTGCATTAGTTTTAACTCAGGTGAGAAATACCATAATGCATACAACCAGACTGTGGGTTATTCTTGGAAAAAGATTATGTTCAATGCAGAATATCTTTAGAATTTACTTTTTATTGAAAACACATAAACAGAGACAATTTCTAGTTTTAGCAATACCTTAAATATGCTTTCCTTAATGCCTCTGTTAGATCTTTGTGTCAAATATTTTAAAGGGGAGGAAAAGAATATAGGTTGGGCGCAAGATGCTGTTTTGAGATGTTATACAATATTTTGAATTTATTCCTCGCACTAGTGCCATTGGGTAATCTTCAATTAGAAACAGGGGCTTAGAGAATTTTAAAGACTGACTAAAATCACACAGTATGTGAGGTATCTCAGAGCACTCAGCTCTTTTCTCCTGCGTGCTGCCCACAATTTTTAGGTATTAATGGGATGAGACAATACAAATGGTCTTTTTTAAAGAGAAGCCAATCTGTTCAGCTCAGCACACATTGACTTCTGGTCTTGATTAGATTCCAAAGATTACATTAAATAATGACTAATTTTTTTTACATTCCCAGATTTTATCTAGTACTTTAAGAACAGGGCCAACACATTATAAACAAAATACTAGACTCATTAGAAAGTGGCCCGTTTGCAGAAATAAACTGTGAGAAGCAACAGATTCTTAGTGGGCTTCAATTGGCAACTCACAGAAATCAGCCCAGTTATAAAACAGTCCTCCAAACAATATGGACAGAGTGCCTACTGTGCTGGGGATGGGCAGACAAGGTGTTACAAAAATCACAGGCCTGTGACCAGAGAGAGGGATGGGCACACGGTGCAATCGGACTGTGCAATGGAGGTATGACCTAGTTAGAAAGTAAAGACAGGCTTCCTTTGTAACTATATTTGGAGATAAAAAGAAAGGATACATTTTAAAATCTTAAAAATTTAAAATTGGGAGTTCAACTCATACAAACTCTCCATTTTATAGATGAATAACCTGAGGGCCAATCTACTCATTTTGGCCATGGAGTCATTAAATACATTGAATTCTTCAGGCTTGGGGTGCCAGTCCCATACAGACAGATAGATGAATGATGATAGATAGATAGATACATGGATAGATACATAGATAGATAGACAGATAGATAGGTGTATGTGTATGTATATATGTGTATTTGTTTGTATATATTCATACTAAATATGTTTAAGTGCATGTGTATGTAAATAATGTTCAGGTGTATTTCTTTCTTTAAAATCCTCATCTGGCCCTAGCCAGTTTGGCTCAGTGGCTAGAGCATCGGCCTGTGAACTGGAAGGTCCCAGGCTCGATTCCGGTCAAGGGCACATGCCTGGGTTTGTGGGCTTGGTCCCCAGTGGGGGACTTGCAGGAGGCAGCTGACCCATGATTCTCTCTCATCATGCATGTTTCTATCTCTTTCTCCCTCTTCCTTCCTCTCTGAAATCAGTAAAAATATTTTAAAAAATAAAATAAAATCCTCATCTGAGGATATGTGTTGATTGATTTCTTTAGAGAGAGGAATGGAGAGAGAAAAACATAGATGTGAGAGGAACATCAATCGGTTGCCTCCTATATGTGCCCCAATGGGGGATCAAACCCGCAACCTAGTCATGTGCCCCGACTGGGAACCAAACCCACAATCTTTTGGGTATGGGACAATGCTCTAACCAACTGAGAAACCCAGCCAGGGCCAGGTGTATTTCTTAAGGGCTGACAATATTTCCCTGAGTATGGCCAACCAAGAGCCTGCCAGAAAACAAACAGAAAGATGTAATGGCTCCATAAGGCCATCTAGATCCTAAGAAAGAAGCCAGAGAGAGAGAGAGGTGTTAGTGTTCTAATTCTTGTACTGATGTTGTGCCCACAGACTTCTTTGCTTCTGATCTGTATTTTAAAGGCACAGAATCATCATCATTTGAAACTTATGCCGAGTATTTCCTATGAATATCTGGTTTCTTTATAACATCTCTGTGCAACAAGCATGATTTTTATTCTATGTTTACAGAAGAAAGGACAACAACAACAAAAAAAACCCACAAAGGTGGCTAGTAAGTGGCAGATTCGGTATTTTGAACCCAAGTCTGTAAAATGTTTATCTGTACCCTTAGACTGTCTTCGGCCTCTCTCCAAAACAATTTTCAATGGATCCTGGCGAGAACCTCTTTCTACATGTGAGAACAATCATTGAAATCACAAATGCCAGTAGCAAAAATTACTGCTTTTAAGCCTAATAATACAACATTGTTCTCCACATACAGCCTGCAATACATCCCAATGTCAAAAATCAACACGACACAGTCAGGAAAAAAGTTTTCCTTGTAAGATGTGATTTCAAGTCTTTTTTTAGAAAGGAATATTCACTTATTTAAATACATCTACAGGTGCATAAAGCCTATTTGAAAGGAAACACTCTTCTTAGGAGAGATGATAGCAATACAAGTCAAACCTAAAAGTCTAAGGAAAGCGGCTCGGGACTCAGTTTTGAGCTCTGTCCCCTTTACAATCTACACCCAGGCTGGGAAACTGTTAGGACGAATGCTGCCCAGGGTCGCAGAAGCAGAAAAGAGGGAAAAAGCAGAGATGAATGGTGATTTGCTTCCAATGCAACAGCTCTGGTTGTGTAGCCAGTACTTTCATTTAATGTTGGCTGGAATCTTTCACAATGTAATCTCATCAATCCTCAGGATAACCTTTGGAGGAAAAGGAATCTCAGTATTTAACATCCTGCTTTGATGACTAGAACATCTCGGACAAGTGAATGCAGAGGGTCAGGTGATTAGAGGGAGGCTGAGCTTGAGAGACGGCGTGGGGTCAGGCACCAGTGGACCCCTCTGATCCTCCATCGCTCTGCACAGCGCCCCCGACAAGCACAGCTATTTTCTAGTCAGCTGCCCATCTTCCTCCCTCTCCTTTGGATGCCAGCGGGGCACCAGCCAAGGTTCAAGCACTGAGCAAAATAGTCAGGGCTGCTTTGAAGAAGCCAGTAGGAATTTACTTTGGGGATTTGTGTTTTATGTGTGTGTGTCCTAATTTTATTTTTCAACCACAGTTTACATTCAGTATCATTCCACACCAGCTTCAGATGTGAAGTGGCCGTAAAACCATGCACTCTGCCGAGTGGTCCCCCGCCCCCCACCCCCCACCCCCCCACACGGCCCCGAGCCCCATTCCCCATGATCTCAACATTATTGACTGTATTCTGCATGCTGCTGTCTGCATCTCTGGGCTATTCTGCAGCTACCAATTTGCACTGCTTAATCCCTTCACCGTTTTTACCCAGCACCCCAAACCTCCTCCCAGGCACATTTGTCTGGGTGGCTCCCCAGTGTGGTGTATTTGGGATCTGGAGTCAGACAGCCCGATTTAAAATCCTATTGCAATTACTTATAAGCTATTTACCTTGGATGAGTTATTTAAGCTCTCACATATACGCACACATATGTATACACACACACGCACGTGTGCGCGCACACACACACAAACATATATATCTCAGTGGTTCTCAACCTTCCTAATGCCACGACCCTTTAATACAGTTCCTCATGTTGTGGTGACCCCCAATTTCATTGTTACAAATTGAACATAATTAAAGCATAGTGATTAATCACAAAAACAATATGTAATTATATATGTGTTTTCCGATGGTCTTAGGCGACCCCTGTGAAAGGGTCATTAGACCCCCAAAAGGGTTGCAACCCATAGGTTGAGAACTGCTGAATACATATATATATATATATATATATATATATATATATATATATATTTCAAAACTACTAGTAGATTAATTTAAAAAGCTGGACACAATAATTAAGCATCATGTATTTAGGGTTATATGATCTTTAATGGGTAATATGGGTACTTCTGAATTATCCCTGTTGATATTCAGATTTCTTGAATAATCTCAAGATTTATCAGGATAAAACACCTGCTTGTATATAACGTATAATGTGCACTAAGAATTTTCCAGTTCCTTTTCTTGTCGACTTCTCTGAACTAAACATACTGTCTTGAATGGTGGAGAATATTAATTGTTTCATAAATCCTTTGCATATGACATATACAGATGTTTGGATCAACACCTTCACAAGGACGATGTCCCATATTTATTCTACTAGCCTCCTTTAACATTTCTGTCTTGGACTCTGCCACACTCTAGTCATATTATGGTATCTAGCTACTGCAAGTTGTAAGGAGGGGGAGTTGCCAGTATATCTTCCTACTGTATATGTGGTTGAAATGAAAGCAAATTCCTGAATCACTGGGAATGTAGGTATGGAATTTTAAAAATTTTGTGAAGCAGTCCATAATTCTCTTCCAGCCATGTGTGCTATTTATGGGTCTCTTCCATCTATTTTTGTCACTATTTTTCCTAGTCTAACATTTTTAACTCAAAGGAAAAACCATCAACTCCCCCACCCCAAATGTTACATTCAAATCCCAGCAGGAGTAATGGAGCATCCTTAGGAAGAAGACAAGCTTACTTTTATTTGAGAGTAAATTTCAAGTAACTCTACATGTTCGTGTATCTAAACATGTATTTTTCTTTAGAGAATTTTAAAAGTATGTATGTAGAAATATTACTAAAATTAATATCAAGGAAATGTTGTTAAATCATTTATCTATGGTTAAGCATTCATGCATTCTTTCATACACAAATATTTATTACTCTCTTACTCTATATGACTCAGGATACCATAATGAAAAAAGACAGTCCTTTCCCAGTAGGGCCCTTTAAGCTAGTTAAGAAATCAAGAATGTTCTCAAGTAATTATAATGTGGTGTCGTATGGGATGGAGCCACAAAAGAAGTAGAAATTGAGGTCCATGGGATTTTGAAAAAAGAGACTCACTTTAGCAGGGAGGGCGGGATGTCCTGAAGCCCGATGCCAAGGTCCATGGTAAAATGGAGGACAGAAAAGGTTCATGGACAAGACTGCATGTGAGCCAGCTGTTTACAGCCTCAGAAAATAACGTAAATAACTGTAAAGGAAGGGCATTCCAGGTGTAGGGAAGAGCAATGGCATAGGGTCCACGTACAAAGTAGGAAGTAGCTCAAAGCGAGGCCTGAACCAGGAAGGCAATAGGTAGACAAAATGTAGTTTCATATAAGACATAGATTCGGCCCTAGCTGGTTTTGCTCAGTGGGTAGAGCGTCAGCCTATGGACTGACAGGTCCCGGGTTTGATTCTGGTCAAGGTCCCATGCCTGAGTTGTGGGCTCAATCCCCAGTAGGGGGCATGCAGGAGGCAGCCAATCAATGATTGTCTCTCATCATTGATGTTTCTCTCTCTCCCTCACCCTTCATCTCTAAAATCAATAAAAATATATATATATTTTAAAAAGACATAGATTCAAAGTCTGGACATGGAAATGGGGAAGAATTAAAGATTAGAAGACTTTAAGCCTCCATATCTGAGATGAGGGCGATACCCTTAAAAGAAGTAGGAAAATCAGGTTAAATAAAAATAGTATTTTAGGAAACCATGATAAATTCAGGTTGTATGTCATTAAATGTGACATACTGAGCACGTTAACTCTCACAAGTAATATGAATAAATTATTTTGGCCCATATGGAAAGGATCTCAGGTGGCATAGGCCTTATTTAATCTCATGCCACTGACATGGCCCTGTCCTCCTCAAAGATGGAACAGTAAGCACTGTCCCGTTTCCCAAGGCACTGCTGTCTTCTTTGCATTTTGTATGTAATACGCATCTTCCACTGGTTTACCTTTACCCTACTAGAAGCTAAGCAATTTGAAGTCAAGATATATACCTGTTTTGTCATTATATTCTTCATGGTGCTTAGCAAAATGTCTTCTGTGTATAATAGCCACTTGAAAAATAAAAGTTTGAATGAATAGGGAAAGGAAATTAGTCCACCTGGAGAATTTTAAAAAAGATCAGGAGAAAAAGAACAAAGAGGAACTTTGCTATATCCCAAAAGGAATGTTTTTCTATTGACTGAAGACTATTGTGTTAGCTAAAGTAATTAAAGTATATGATATGTAAATACATAAATTTCATACAGCTTTATTGTATTATGACTGTATTTCAATTAGTTTTAAGGTATTCTGAGCACCAGAATGTTAAAAAAGCAAAGTGTCTTATTTTAACTTCAGGTCCAAGATTACAAAAAAGGAAAGTGTTTAAATTTTTCCTGTAAAGCAAGGAAAGAATAATGAGCTCCCTGGACTTGAAACATTTTATGCACATTTAAGGTCTGTATACCAAAATATCCTTTTTCTGCTGTTGGGAAAAATGACAGTAGTTTTAAAACAAATGGTACAGAATCTCACTGTATGTGAGACTTTATAGTCTCAAAGTCCTTTTAGTCCATTTCATCCTAACAACATTCCAGTAAGACAGGAAATTCTTATTTTATTTACAAATGATGAAACAAGCTCAGGGTAACTTGTCCAAAGGCATGTGGTTATGAAGCCAAAACGCTTGATAAGTGCTCCCCATCTTCTGACTTTTTCTACTTAATTATTATTATTATTGTTATGTATTTGTTCAACTCCAACTGGTCACTCTGAGACACTCAGCTTTCCTCTTTATCTATATATATAAAGCCTAAGCGGCCATTATAGCGGAACGGCTGGTCACTATGATGCACACTGACCACCCGGGGGCAGACGCTCAACACAGGAGCTTCCCCCTGGTGGTCAGTGCGCTCCCACAGGGGGAGCACCGCTTAGCCAGAAGCCGGTGCAGCTGCCACAGCGGGAGCCTCTCCAGATTCCTTGGCAGCACTACTGAGCGGCTGCGGCAGCAGACGCAGCGCACCCAGATGAGCAGCACGACGCCCAGCCCTGATTAGAGCTCCTCCCTGGCTTCCTGCTGCCTGGCGCAGCACTGCTACGTCCCTGGAGGGGTCCCGGACTGCGCAAGGGATGTCCGACTGTTGGCTTAGGCCCGATCCTGGTGCCATTCTCTGTAGAAGGCAGTCAGTCTGAACAATTCAGTGACTCAGGGAAGGGCAGGGAACTCTGGCTGAGCCTGCCTCCACACTTGACTCACCCACTCGATGGTGTTTGCAGGACAGACTATGGTGGCCCAGCCCATGCATGTGCAGCAGCTGCTGAAGCTCAAGCAGCAGCAAAAGGCCATCCAGCCATAAGCTGGCAGGCGGACATCCCCCAAGGGATCCCGGACTGTGAGAGGGTGCAGGCCAGGCTGAGGGACCTTCCCCCACCACCACCCCCCCCGGGTGCATGAATTTCATGCACTGGGCCTCTAGTTTAGTATAAAAGCAAAGCTTCTGCCCGGCAGGTATGGCTCAGTGGTTGAGCATTGACCTGTGAACCAGGAGGTTCAATTCCTGGTCAAGGAACATGCCTGGGTTGTAGGCTTGATCCCCAGTGTGGGGCGTGCAGGAGGCAGCTGATCAATGATTCTCTCTCATCATTGATGTTTCATCTCTCTCTCTCTCCCTCTCCCTTCTCCCTTTCTCTCTGATATTAATAAAAATATATTTTTAAAAAGCAAAGCTTCCAATTGCACTCAATAACTGTTGGATCTTAAGTGTAGAAGCAAGATTTTTGTGTGACAGTACTGAACACTTACGCCACTAGTAGGTTAATGTAAACATCTTATAGTCTTTAACAAATTATTTCTTCTCCCAAGACCATTTACTAGAGCAAACTGTTTCCTATTTTCAGAACCAATAAATAGGAGTATTCCAAATATTTTCCACACATATATAGTTTAACCTTCATATATACTTTTGGAGGAATTATATAGCAATTCCATATTCTATGAATATTTTACTTTCATCAGTTCCAAGATTTGAAGATAGTTAATTTGTTTATATCCAAATCTATTCTCTTATTTCCTGGTGTTGTTACAGTTTTATTCTACAATGTTGCCATGTCTTCTAGAAATGTGTACCATATCTCCTATTAGGCAGTGTACTGTGAAAGAGCTGACAGCTGAATTCCAGCTGAAAGAGAATTGTTAGATTATCTAATGTGGTTTCATTTTACAAGGACAGACAAGGAAACAAGAAGTCAATAGAACTAGTCTGACCCCCATTTGGAGAATATTGGTCTTTAAGTAGACGTTTTGTAAATGTAGGTTTGTCACTTCAAATCTCTGTATCTCATTTCTCCTATCTGTGAAATTTATTATGAGAATAAGGTAAAAAATAAATGTGAATATGCTCTGAAAACTTTGTGCAATATACTCTCCAACATGAAAATTTGGAAAATACTATTATACTGATTTCAATTTTGCCAATGGTGATATTTTTCTACTCAGCTGTATGAACTCTGTTCTGTATTATGAGGTGAAATAAAACTGTTTAGTTTTCTCACATAGACATGGTGGGTGTTTTTCCTCATTTATTAATACTGTCCAAACTGTTCAAAGGATGGGCTCGAATCTTCTCCTGAAAATATGCAAATGTCGAGTTTAAAATTTAATTTTGAATGGAAACCTTCATTCATTTCTAGGCAAACATCTGAATTTAAGACTAGGCCATACCAAAAAACTAGCTACTGTTTCATTGAACAAGGTACTTTTGGTATACAGTTATAAAAATGTGCCCTTACTGGTTTTCCAATTAGTTAAAAAACAATAGATGTGCTTATGAGGCTCTCTAAATAGTGCTATTACCAAGAGAACATTATACTGATTTATTGTCAATGTCAATTTATTATCATATGGGATTCCACACATTTTTTAAAAGTTGATATCATCTTTAAAAAGATATAGTTAAGACCTAACTGCTTTGGCTCAATGGATAGAGCGTCAGCCTGCGGACTCAAGGGTCCCAGGTTCGATTCCAGTCAGGGGCATGTACCTTGGTTGCAGGCACATACCCAATAGGGAGTGTGCAGGAGGCAGCTGATCGATGTTTCTCTCTCATCGATGTTTCTAACTCTCTATCCCTCTCCCTTCCTCTTTGTAAGAAATCAAAAAAAAAAAAAAAAAAAAAATATATATATATATATATATATATATATATATATATTTTAAAAGATATAGTTAAAAGGCATTGATTGACATAGGACCCATGCATGAAACTTCCAAACCCTATCTGCAAATAAAAAGGAATAAAAAAACTGACCCAATCTTTACCAAAAGCAGTCAAAATCTGACTGTTGTTACTGTGTTTATTCCTGGCTGTTTTTTTTTTTTAAAAAAAAATGTATTTTATTGATTTTTTTACAGAGAAGAAGGGAGAGGGATAGAGAGTTAGAAACATCGATCAGCTGCCTCCTGCACACCCTTACTGGGGATGTGCCCACAACCAAGGTACATGCCCTTGACTGGAATCGAACCCTGGGCCCTTCAGTCCGCAGGCAGACGTTTTATCCACTGAGCCAAACCGGTCAGGGCTTTATTTTGTTGCTGATTACAGCTTTAACTCTACTGTGATTTATCTTACTTTTGCTAGCACTTCAACAGTATTGAAGATCTGTATATTTTACCAAAGTATTAAAAGTTAAATTTATTTTTGTAAAACTATAATAAATAAGTTAAGAGTACAGCCTTTAGCCAAATAAATGAGTACTGACTGAAAAATTATCTTCCAGTTTCAACTTTCAATAAAATCAATTGTATTTAATCATTTCAAAATGGCACTGACTTCTATAATTAATCGCATGTTTGTACCTAAAAGCTGTTTTTATTTCATGATTTTAGCCAGAAAAATAAATGGGAACGCACTGTGATGAACCAGGAAAAACTAGATTTGGAGTATTCGTTCATCCAAGTCTTTGTTTTTCAATCATGTGCCCTAATATTGGCTCATTTTTGGCCAATTTCTAGTCTTCACTGGCAAGTAGCTTGATAGCACAATCAATATCTAATCAATTCTAGGAACAGCTCAAATTACTTAATTAGTTTAATAGCTACCATTTCTTTGAGTGCATAACAATGAGTGCATACCAATAATCCAAATTGAATGAAAATATTTTTTCTTCAGAAAAATCTTATATATCTTATTTTTATTATATATGTATATATGTTTTTCATGAAGAGAAACATTTGCATAGACAATAGTCCAGTAAGTTAATATTGAATGGAAAGATGTTTCCGAAGTTCTGAAGAATGTACTGTGCTTGTAAGATAGCCCATAAACTATAAAATCCAATTTTTCATTATAGCTACTATTAGTGCATTTTTCTTAGACATGTGATGTCATTGTTTCTAATTCTATAACCATAAAATAGATAAAATACACAGAAATATATTGCATATATACACATATAAGTTTCATCAAAATGTTAATGCTTCTACAAAAATTTAAGATAAATTGACGAACAAAATAGATCCGGAGACATACAAGCATAGACTAGACTACAGAACTTCAGAGGGAAGCTGGGGGAGGGTGTGTGGGTGGGAAGAGATAAAAGAACTTGTATGCATATATGCATAACCCTTGGACATAGACAATAGGATGCTGAAGGGCTGGCGGGAGGAGGGTGGTATGCAGGGAGGGTTTCCAGCTCGGGCCAGAAGGTGTCAATGGGGGAAAAGGGGAACATATGTAATACTTTCAACAATAAAGATTTAATTTAAAAAATTAAGATAAATGCCAAATGCAAATATTATAGTAGTAATGGTAATAATGTGACCTCTTATTGAAATATCAAAAATTTCAAAGGTAATTCATTATGTTTTAGTTACAGAGGAATTATCAGACAAAATCTTACTTTAGAAAAAACTGGTGATTAGAAATGGAAACATAAATGTAAGCAGTAGAAATTTTTGTTTTCCAAATTATGAGATTCCTACCTACTAGCTATATCTGGAGCAGAGGATAAAGTATGTTATATATCCTGGAACTTTAATCCAACAATAATAAAACAAAGAAGAAGTCAAGTGGTATATAATGAATCATGCAAATACAGCCTAAAATTACACAAACATTAAATATCCAAGTCAGCAAAAATGCATATGTATATACTTGCCTAATAGGCCTTGGCACACCAAAGACAAAAAAAAAGTTCTCTGAGAAAACTGCTTCATGTAAGCTCTTTTTGTTTAATATAATTAATGAAATGGAAATGTATATTTTGTTCCTGACCATTCTTTTAGTTGTAAATGAGTATTAAAAATAAGTTCCTCCTATACAGTCTTAGATCTTAAAATAAATTTATGTCCCACATCTGGAAAGATGATATGCAGGTGTGTGCCCGTGTGTACATGTGTTCACGCACAGTCTCTTTGATGACAAGCCTGAACTTGGACATTTCTGTCTCTTTGATAACATTGTCTATTTAATGAGCTAATTAGTACTTAGGTTTTAAGCTCTGCTAAATTAATTTAAAGGTGATTAAAATCTGGATAGCCTAACAGGGAATAAATGAATTTTCTATGACAACATGCTTACAGACAGAATAAAATATGTGCACATATTTTGGGTATTTCATCCACTTATTTATTCATTTAAAAAATAATTATTGAGTTCTAGACTGGTAATAGACTCTGGCACTAGATTCTATGGATGCTAAAATGGCTAAAACTGAATACTTTTCCTCAACATGTATGCACTATGGTCGTTACTGAACTAATATAAATCACCTTTTTCTCTACTTGAGCTGTGATTTTTCTTTCTGACAGTAGAAAACACAAGCATGAACTAGTTATACAAATAACCAAACAATGCCTTGCAAGTCTTATTTCTTTGGCCAGTGATAACTCCAAACTCTAGGTTATCATAATCAATAAAAAGTATAAGTCATTCATTGTAATATGCATCTATTAGTAAATGTTAACCAAGGTTTACACTATATGTTATCCAAAGCAGAGTGAACATATGTTCTCCTTGGTGTGAGCTTGTGCGCGCGTATATACATCCTTTAATTGGGTGGAATTTCTCATTTCCTTTCTAGGGAAGCCAATACGAACAATTATTGCAGATACTCCTAAAGACGGCTGCCCACTCACAGCCACTCTCCTTTCTGTAACACGGTCTTTGATGCCTGATGAGATGTGGGCCCCGAAGACCTGCTCCTGACCAGAGCTTACCAACTCAGGGTGAAGGCCCCTGAACACTCCAATTCTCTCCCCTAGGAATTTCACACTCGGATGGAGAAGCCAGGAATAGGAAGTCACTGGCAGTGACCTACCATACCGGGCCAGCACCGCGTGCTGCTGTGGCACCCAGAGCTGCCTTCGCTATTGCCTTGCCGAGCCATGTTGGTCAGCTCTTCCTTCGACTAAGCAAGCCACCCAGTCTTTTCTCAATAAATCCTCAAAACCAACGAGGGCCGTGTCAATTTATATCACTTGTAAGACAGATAATTGATAAAATATGAAAGTAATGGGATGGGGGGAAATGGAGGAACAAAATAAAACCACTTAGTCTCGGGTCTGGTATTCATTACAGACGATATTACCAAATGTGAGATGGCAATTACCCCTCTAAAGAGCCTGGCTGTTCAGAAAATATGAAACATCAACAGGATTAAGAGTACCATTATAAAAAAGAAGCAAGGTACAACGTGTCTTTCTACTTTATAAAAACAAGTAAGTTTCAGTCTACTTAATTTAAAACTGAAGGTTAAAAACCTCACTTTAGCGAATGTTTATCATTTATGAATATCTTTGACTTAAAAGTTTAATCTATGACATAAAATAATCTAACATTGCTATATAAAATCCTTGTATACATTTTACTTAAATACTACTTAAGTATTGAAAAAGAATCATTCTCATTTAAGCCACATTTTGAAGATTTTTTTTTTAGTAGCAACAGACTATAACAGAAAATCATAAATGGTATAGAAAATCAATGTGATCAACCAAAGGACTTGTATGCATGCATATAAGCATAACCAATGGACACAAGACACTGGGGCATAGGGTAGGCTAGGGGAAGGTCAAGGGGAGAAAAAAAGGAGACATATATAATACTCTTTGTAATACTTTAAGCAATAAAACAATTTAAAAAATAAAACAACAAATATCCACTTGGGGAAAAAAAATCAATGTATACCCAACTGAAGAAAAAAATATTGTGACTGATGGCAGAAGGGAGGTCTGGGAAGAAAGAAGAAAAATATCTTCTAATAAATAAGGTAAAAAATTCCAGGTTTTTACATTTTTAAATCTCTATATCTTCTTCCTACCACCAACATTTGTGGGGAAATGTAGTAGAATTAGGTTGGTTGAAACTGACTTGGATCATTTGTCATGCTGTAGTTACTGTGTGTGGAGATATAAATATGTGTCCAAATAACCTGCAGAAAAATAAGTCTTTGATACTAAGAAGAAAATTTGGAACAAATCACAGAAAAGGATTTTAAGTCCATGATAAGTCCCCCAAATTAAAAAAATTAAATATTATTCAGATATATATCAAACTATCTTATTTTTTAAAAGTCTGCTCCAAAATAAGCATCTGCTGTTCTGTTCAATGTTTATGGAAATTAGGATGCTTAAAGAATAGTTGTATTTTTTTAAGGCACCATTCCTAATCATGTACAGAGACTATTCAAGAATCCACTTCTTTCTCTGGCCGGGTAGCTCAGTTGATTAGGTGTCGCCCCATACACCAAAAGGTTGCTGGTTCAATTCCAGGCCAGAGCACACGCCACATGCCCTAGGGGTGTGCAAAGGTGGCTGATCTATGTTTTGCTCTCACATCAATGTTTCTCTTTCTCTTTCCCTCTCCCTTCCTTCCTCTCTAAAAATCAATAAAAAATCTTAAACTAAAAAAGAACCCATTTCTTTAACTTGTGTTGGGGACACTATAAACCATTTTCCCATTTTTGTATTGACAATTTCTTGGAGGCTTGTCTGGGAGTTGCACACTACCACTTTCAGTTCCAGTTTTTCTAATAACTACCTTTATGTATTTGAGCATTTTCATTAACCTGAAATATCTCCATTTCCTTTATTTAGCATGTATTTTAATGAATTCCTACTGGGAACAATAAACTCCATTACATTGAAATGTGTATTTCTATGATATAACTACATAACAAGATTTCTACCCATTTTTTTTATATAAAACTCTGTGGAGAATTTAATATCCCTGAGTGTGTATTAGAAGTGTAGCAAGACAAGAGGGTACAAGGAGAGGTGGGCTGCTTGCTCTTCAAGGTCATTTATGGTACTGACATAATAAGCACTCAATAAAACATTTAAAATCAGTAAACAAACCAATGAAATAACAAATATATACGACTATTAGAAAAAGCTCTAGCAAATCATTAAACTAACTTAGGCATAAGCCTTCCTTCTTGAACAGCTTGTTCATAAAGAACTACATCTTTGAGGTGTAATTCAGGGTGGGCTCTCAGGTCAGAACAAGGCAGGATAGTACGGCCCTAGGAAAACTCCTTGACAAGTGGAATAGGGAAACTGAGACAGACAGTTGAACAAACTAGCTGACGAACTTACAGCCACATACAGAAGGTCACCAGGGTGGAAAGCCCCAGGTGCCTAGCAACGGGCAAAACTGGCGCCCGACCTTCCCCCAGTGTGGCCTTTCCTCCCCTGGCATATTTCTGGTCATGCAGTTTAGACTCCCCTGACCTTTCCTCCCTAGCGGTAACATCTAGGCTTCAGTTGCATTTCAGCTCCAAGTCCAGAAAAGTAGCAAAACCACTCATGGCACCCTACCCTGGCACTGACCAATCAGTGGAGACCACAATCCTGGAAGGGCACACCAGGAAAAGCAGGTGAATATTCTATTGAGATTCTGCCCTAAACGTCCAGCCTTTAAAAACCCTCAAGGTGGAGGGCCCAGGTCTTTCTCTCCCTCCCGAGACCAGACCTCTGCCTTTTCCTCCCTGCCCCCCTTTTCACCCTACAGGGTGCATCTCCTAAACTCTAAGGGACCCCATGGGATTTGCAATCAGGGGAGCAGTGGGCAGCAGAAGCTCATCCCAGGCTAAACCTCTGAACCTGTGGTCAAGGCCCCCTTTTCTCTGACTTCCAGAGAGCTGACAGCAGCCCCATGTGACTCACTTCTTTCCCATAATGTTTCTAGAGGCCAAAGCAGCCCCGCCCCGGCTCTCTCCTGTTCCTTCTTTGATCTTAGGCCCTTCCTTATTTCACTGTCCCCAGCTTTAATAAACGTACTCTCAAAGTCACCTGGGCTCGTACTGTGAACTCTTCCCTGCATAAAGTCAAGAACCCACACACTACAGGCAGACTTGCTCTGGACCTGGTCCCTCCCTTTCCAGTGACATGACTACCGGCTCTGCCAGTCCTAACACCTGCTAGCTTGGGGACCTTAGGAAAGTTACTTCTGTCTTCTGGTTTCTTTATCTGAAAAATGAATTTGGTAATAGTTCTCACCTCATAGTGTTGTTGTGAAAATTCAATGAAATACTACACAGAAGGTGCTTAGCACAGCACCTGGGGTAGAGAGTGGTCAATAAGTGTTAGTTATTTTTAATACAGTCTATCAGCTTACCTACAGCAAAGGATCAGATCTTTGACCTAAACCCTGACAATGGCAGACTACAAATATATGGACTACAAACATCACATACCACCATACCTGATGAATGTTGTTAGAAAATGTTTTCCCAGAATCATACTATTCAAGACTGTGCTCTTCAGAAGGAAACGTATTATTGGTGACCTTGTTTCCTATTATCTGCCCAGACTTTTCTGCTTGGCATCCTTTTTGCCCTGCTTTTTCCCTCCCAAAACTCACCCACAGATGGTAAGTGAATTCCCCAAAGATTTTTATATTAGAAAAGAGAATAAGAATTTCGTTAAGTAGTCTTTTGTGCTTTAGAGGAGTAGTTCACACTGTTTTCCTGGTGACTACTAACAAATAGGAAATTGGCACAACTGAAGAGAGCCCATCCTGTGAGCACCTGGACCATAATTTACAGTCGGAGGCATCAATTAAAGCGGCAGAGAGACGCTTCAGTAATTATGAAATCTTCTGAAAGTGAAATAGGCAATTAGTGGATTTCCATCTTATTTGTAAATCTTCATGGGAAACTCAAGTGTATTCAATTCTTCCACTTGCAATTATAGGGCTAATTAACAGAATTGGTGGCGCTCTGTGTATGATAATGACACTTAGTTGTTGGCTGGAAAACCAAGTGGAAATGAAATTTAACTCAACATGAAAATAGGGCACATTGAAGAAGGGGTGAGAAGAGGTGCTGGCAATTAAATATTAAACAGTGACACACAATATATGCTTATAGTTTGCCTGGACATTTATGTGCCAAGTATTGTTATTCAATGGGACAGTTATTTATAGACTGGCAAGCATTAAACTTTCACAAGCCTAAACTACAGCTCAGGCATATTTTCTAAAAAGTTCTAGATATTTTTGGCAACCAATATAACATGAAATCATTCAACCATGCTTTATTGTGATAGATGCTTGAAATCCAAAGATGAATAAAATGTAGTCTACGCCTCTGATATCAAAATTGAGTAAAAAGAGACACAGATATGCCAGTACCGTAATCATTCATATTCTCTACCTGAACATTCTTTTCACCTTCTTGCTCTACCCTCCTTGCTCTAACCCTCTCTGCCATGAGGGCTTCACTTTCCCTGGAACCTTCTCTGCCGGGGTCCAGCCCCAGCGGGTCCAGGGGTTCCCAAAGGCATAGATGGAGTCGGTGAACAAGGAAGGACACGGAGACAGTGTCCAGTTGATCAGCAGCCTAGCCAGGATCTCCAGCCAGGATCTCCAGCCAAGTTCTGGCCTGGATCTCCAGAGAGGTTCTGCTGTTTATTGTCTTGTTACATCCGTATTTATACCAGTTGATTTTAATCCTGTCAATTTCTATTACAAAGGTTAGGGCGTTTCTTATCTCCATTCCAGGGAGTAAAGATTATGTAGCTTAAGCATGATTGTTTGTAGTTAAAGTGATTAACTACCCGCCTGGCACTTAGTTAAGGAGTTTCATCCCCTCCCTGACTTCAGGGAAAAATCCCTACCTGGGGAAACAACCTTTCTCGGAGAGGTGACCTTGGTTAAAACACACAGCGCTAAGGGGAGCAAACATATTAAGAACAGTATGCTATATACGCCAGGTCCCTTGAAACATATGCTGTGCAGATGTTTCTTTCCTGCAGCGACTGTGTCAAGCAGCAAGGATGGACCGGCTTCCAGCACTTCTCTCCTAAAAACT
This sequence comes from Myotis myotis, assembly GCF_014108235.1. NCBI lineage: Eukaryota > Metazoa > Chordata > Mammalia > Chiroptera > Vespertilionidae > Myotis > Myotis myotis. The sequence continues at coordinate 36,819,814 of NW_023416368.1, forward strand.
CAACACCATCAAGTAGAGAAATTCAGTAGGTGTCTTAACTGCCACTGCACATATTCCCCTTCTCTCCTCTACAAAACACCCAGTTTTGAATTTTCTATCATCAGTTTATACCTACTATCCCTCCTTGTCACAGTCAACTGTGGCAGCCCTGGGCCATTGTTCCTCAGTTCTTGACAAATTTAGCCCCTGGTTCCTCTAAGTGTCTTCACTACTGTCATAATTCTTTATCACGTCAACATCCACAAAAACTAACCTTCCAATATTTTGGCTTCTCAAATCCTTAACCTCTTACCTCTAATAATATAAAAATTCATCACTACTTTACCTCACCCCTTCTCTCATAAGCCATACTCTCTATCTTCCAATAAATGCAACCAATAATCTCAATTTCCAATAACCCATCCTATGGCGACTAGCTTCTATCATTATTCCAACTCACTCTTTTAGTGTCACCACAACTATTCAACCCCTCTAGAACCAACAGTTGATTAATCTAATCATTATTTTAACTTATGCCCTTCCTTCCTTCCATAGTTAGTTTAAAATCCATGGTATTTTATTGTAATATTTATAATAATCTATACCCTCAACTATTGCCACTCACCTGCTCACTCATTCAGTTTTTGAAAACATATCTGTAAATATATTCAACTCTCCACCTGCACGGTTGAATAAGTTGGGAGAAACAAATGCTTTCCACATCACTCTTACCACCTCAAGTTCTCAGGTCAAAATATGTGAGGTCATCTCTGACTCTTATCTTTCTCTCACATCCCTGCATCCACTTCAACAGCAAATCCTGTTGACTCTAAAACAGCAGTTCTCAACCTGTGGGTCGCGACCCCTTTCGGGGTCGAACGACCCTTTCACAGGGGTTGCCTAAGACCATCGGAAAACACATATATAATTATATATTGTTTTTGTGATTAATCACTATGCTTTAATTATGTTCAATTTGTAACAATGAAATTGGGGGTCACCACAACATGAGGAACTGTATTAAAGGGTCTTGGCATTAGGAAGGTTGAGAACAACTGCTGTAAAACACACACAGCACCTAACCACTTCTTACCACTCATACTGCTGCCATCCTAACCCAAGCCTCATGTGTCCTCCATGGATGAAAGGATTCCTGCTTCCTGCACTCCTCCACGATGGTATTGTCAACACACCATCCTCTACTACTCTCCTGCCTTACTGCCTACCAACCATTCTCAACTTCTTGTTATCCTTAGAGTTATCCAGGCACACATCAGGACCTTATTGCACTGACTTTTCCCTCTGTCTGAAATGCCCTTTCCCCAAAGAGCCACATGGCGCACATCCTGAGATTGGATGGTATTTATAGTGTCAAAATTAAGAAAATGGGAACCAGCCCAGTGTGGCTCAGTGGAGTGTCATCCCAGCACCAAGAGGTCACTGTTTCCACATGCCGGTCAGTGCACATGCCGTGGTTGTGGGCTCGATCCCCGTGGGAGGTGTGCAAGAGGCAGCGGACTGATGTTTGTTTCTCTCTCATTGGTTTCTCATTCACCATTCCTCTTTCTCTAAAAAAAACCCAATAAAACCGTATTTTTTTTAAAAAAAAAAAAAAGAAAAGAAAATGGGAACCAATAAATGGTTTAGAGAAGACACAGCAAGAACTTGTGGATGGCCAATTTAGCTAGGAGGCGTGAAAAGAAAAGCCAAAAGAATCAAATATGGGGAAAGATGTTATAAAAAATATTCAAGAAAGAGGATGTCCTGTTATATCCCTGTAATAATCTCTTTAATTGGAAGGCATGTCTTTAAAAATATAGATGGATCAAACAGAAAATAGTCACATAGCAAAATGACACTTTAAAATAATACATTTGGTTTAAATTAGTATCACAATTTTTTGTTTGTTTGTTTTTGTATGGAAGATAAACAGGGTTGAGGGGGAGCTCCAATCTAAAAATTCGACACCAAAGAATAACAATTATTTCATCTAGTTACTCAAAGGCATTCATTTCCTTCCCATATCCCTCCAATTTATATCCTATGAACAACTTCAACTCTTCTAAATAAACATTTCTACCCCCAAAAGTCTGTTTAATATAAATATTCCAGATTTATGTTTTATTTTGCAGCTATTTGAGAAGTTGGGGGAGAGAATAAAATTTTATCTCAAAGAGTCATCCAATTAGACAATATCTAAGTATCCACTGCATGCAAACCATTCTATTAAGTTTGTGTAGGATATGCCAATTTTATAAATAGCCTCTCCATGCAAACTATAATACAAAAGAGAACTACAGAGATATAGCTAATAAAACACAGAAAATGGTATATCCATAGAGAAATTTATAGGATACTAAATGATTGTGAAACTTAATGGAAACAGAACTATTTGCCTAGTGGAATTAAAGGAGACTTTAGGAAGGGGACTATTTTGCTGTTGTTAGCATTCCTCCTTGTGAGTTTTAGCAAACTACAATGTGATTACTTTAGTAAATAACCAACTCCCACCCAAAGTCACTACAACTTGGGTTGTACAATATACTTATATACTAGGGGCCCCGCGCATGAATTCGTGCTCCTTGAAAGGAACTGTGGGCCATGAGGCTGTGGTAGGAACAGGGGTGGGTCTCGGCCCATCCTCCACACCCCTGCCGGGCCCCTCCCACCATGCCCCTCCCACCCCCGTCTGCCAACAGCCCTGCTTCCAGTGTCGCCACTCCCACTGCCACCACTCCCATGTGCTGATGGCGCCCAGCTTGTCTCACACCTGCTGATGGTGCGGAGCGATTGGGGCCAGCGCCAGCAGTGGGTGCAAGCAGTGGCTGCTGCCCCAATCACCCCTCAGGAGCAGGGGGAGGTGGAGAAGCCCTCAGGGGGGATTGGGGCCAGCAGCCGTCATTAGCTCCCACTGACGATGTCGAGTGTTCAGGACTTGCGCTGGGCACCGGCAGCGGGTGCGAGCTGGGCCAGCACTGGCAGTAGGTGTGAGCGCCGGGCGGGACTGCGGTGTGTGGGAGCAAAGAATTTTCAGTAACCACCAGAGGCTCATCCCAGTGACAGCGACTGGCACCCTGCCTTGGTCTGGTGTCCCTGCTCACCTGCTCTACCATCCCGCCACGGCCAATGCCCACCATGTTCCGCACACACCCCCTGGTAGTCAGCGCACTTCATAGCGACCAGTTCCGGTTGTTCTGCTGTTCGGTCTATTTGCATATTAGTCTTTTATTAGATAGGATGTGTTTTGTTTTATTGGTTAATCCTCACCTAAAGGATATTTTCCCACTGATTTTTAGAGAGAGTGGAAGGGAGGGGGAGAGACAGCGAGAGAGAAACATCCATGTGAGAGAGTGACACTGATTGGTGGCCTCCCACCCGAGCCCGAAGTGATTGAGTCTGCAATCGAGGCAAATGCCCTTGACCAGAATAGAACCCAGTACCCTTCAGTCTGAGGGCTGACACTCTATCCACTGAGCAAACTGGCTAGGGAACAAAATATATTTTAAAATAATAAAAATGAAATATAGGCAGGATGGGAAACTGAAGTGTTACCTCACCAAATTCTAAAGCACTATTATGCAACACATTTATGATATTATCAGGTCACTGGAAAGAAACCTAGTGGCAGGCCTGGCTGGCAGAAGTCCAGTCTAGGACTAAACAACACCCTCAGTGAAGCAGTCACCACGAGCCTATGACAGACCCTAGTTCTGAACATGTGCTAAGCAGGGTCAGAACTGGGGGTGTTTGTGTGCTCACCGGGCAGCCTGCATTTTAGGCCTTTTCCTGGTCTGAAGAAGAGGACTTTATTTTCTTCATGGAAAAATTAGATTATATACTGAAAATCACCTAAAAATGTCAAATTGCTTATGTAAGTTAAACACAAATCATAAAAATGAACGAGTAGACTAAGTAAATCGTACCCACGGAGGTAAAGGGTGGAAGGGAATATTAGGGTTGTGGGGGAGCTGTGCTTTGGTTTTTCCTCACATTCTTTTTGCAGCAGTCAAGCCCTACTGTCCCAAACAGCCGAGTTCCATTTTGTTTTGGAGACCACTCTACAAAAACCTGTGGCTCCACAACAGCATGGAAATAACATGGGACTTGCAGTAAGGGGTCCTGAGTTCAAACTTCATCTCTACTCAGGTGTGGACCTTTGGACAAGTATCTTAGCTCTCATGCTCCTTAGTTCCCTTATTATTCAAAAGGAGGAAGGATGACCAAGCAGTTTCTGTGGCCCCATCACACGCTATCATTTTGGGGGTAACACAAGCTTATAGGCAGAGCATTCCGGAATAACACCTAGCATAGCTGTGTGTGAAATCGATAGGAATAGAACTCAAAAAGCACCTCTGTATCCTCTACAGGGGTGGGGAACCTTTTTGCTGCCAAGGGCCATTTGGATATTTGTAACTTCACTCTCGGGCCATACAAAATTATCAACTTAAAACTGAGCCTGCTATATTTGATCAAACACTTAATGAACTCACCCCTAATGCCTTGGCAGGGCCAGACCAAATGATTTCACAGGCCTTATCAGGCCCGAGGGTTGGACTTTTCCCACCACTGCTCTAGAATACGATAAAAGACAGAAAACCATGAATAGGGATATTTAAAAGGAAGTGATGATTAGCAGAACCCCCAACAGAAGTAGCAGAAAAAGCGGGTTTGAGGAAGTATGGAGAAGTGAGGGCAAAAATTCCTGACTTTTTGTGTTGGTAGTTTCAGGACACGGTATGTCCAATTTTTAGTTTATTTTCCATGGTAGAAGCCAGTATGTGTTTGGGAACAATGAATTAATTAGTGCAACACAACTGAAAGCACATTGGGGAGATCTTAGTATAATATAAAGCAGCATGAACAAGGAAACTGTTTAGAATTAGGACAATACGGGCCCTGAACCAATGTGACAAGGGAGGGTACCCTGTGTGAACCAGACATTTCAGTTTACTAAGCTGGAATCTCACCAAACTGCAGACGCCGATGAATAGCTGTGATTAAATGATGATGCTAGGCCATAAATTTAGGAACATATTAACAAATTGGATCAAATGCCAGACGAGAAGTTCATCTTTCTCTGATCTTTTTACACTGTGGTGAAACAGAAGCGCTAGCTGAGATATCTTACACTTAACCAGCTTTTCTTTTAGGGACAGTCTTAGGTCCTCTGTGACCTCTACCCGTTTCTCAGAGGCACCCAAGAACAAAAAGCTGTCCCAGGGAAGAGCCACATGCAGGGTGGACCTCAGTAAGCTCCACACAAGCAGCTACCTCGTTTTACATGAAGAGCTTTAAAATCCCTGTAATCAGCCCGGCCGGTGTGGCTCCGTAGGTGAGTGTCGACCTATGAACAGGAGTTCATGGTTGGATTCCCGGTCAGGGCACATGCCTGGGTTGTGGGCTCAATCCCCAGTGTGGGGCGTGCAGGAGGCAGCCAATCAATGATTCTCTCTCATTATTATTGTTTCTATTTCTCTCTTCCTCTCGTTCCTCTCTGAAATCAGTAAAATATATTTAAAAGTAAAACAAAATCCCTGTCATCAGAACTGTCTTCGGAAAGGAACAGAAGAAGGGCCGCTGTCCTTCCTGGCTTTTTTTTTTTTTTCTTTTTGCCTGTTTGCTTTGCTTTTATAAGCATGAGACAGAGAGCTAAGAGCTACTACTAATTCTTCAATGAGTTTTCAAACATTACTAAGGGAGGACTTTGCAAGCCAGTTAGTTCTAAATGTCAAATTTGTTGGCCAGCAACGCCCATCTTCCTTCAAAGTGAATTTATTCTTCCAAAATAACAAACACCAAGTTTACATATTAAAGGCAAACCCAAACAAGCATCACAAAAAGCAACCAATTTTAAAATAAATTCAATTGTTCTGAGGCCTTTGCATCTGTTGACTCAGTAGTAGCAAAATAATGGACTTCTTCCAGATGAATGAGTTCCACAAAGCCAGTTCTATTTACCGCATAGGCAGGGGAACATTGCACACAACGTAAAGAAAAGAAGAAAAAGAAACTTGCCAACGGATGTATGCAAAGTAGAAGACATGGACCCCTGACTGTTCAAAATAAAAAATATTCCTCTGGGGCAGCTACTCAGAGAGGCACATCCTTAAACTTAACACAAAGGCGCATCCAAAGAAGGGAAAGAAAACAGTGTTTCTCATGCTCCATGATTGTTTGGTAACCTTTCCAGCCTTTTCTGTTCTCACGGTGAATGACTTTGGTTGGACTTAACTTCCTAGACCCTGAAAGTTATTCGGAAGAATTCTGGGAGCAGCCCTTGCCCTGGGGATCCCTGTCAGATTTAATTCTAGAGGAAGATTAAGGCATCTGCAGACTTAAACATCATATATTCACTGTGTAAAATTTGAAGGCAATGAGTAGCAGACAAGACTTTTCATCTGTTTCCCAAATAAAGTAAAATTATTTGAACTGTTTTCTAAATTCTTAACATGTGTCATAGAAGTAGGTTTGCTCCTGAAACATGCCTAGAGCAAGTCAAGACCATTTCAAAACCGCCTCCTTTATTCCAAACCCAAAACGGATGGCCGATGAAGAATTGGAACAATAAATAGACCTCACCTCTAGTCATGGCTCAGCTACTGGATAATTGTGTGCAAATTCCTTAACCTCAATTTCTCCATGTAAAATGGACCTATACCTATGAGATACATCTGCTGTGGGGACAGGAAATAGTATGTACAAAACACCTGGCATGTTGTTGACAGAGTATGGGTAGCTAAAAATGACTGCTAATATGTTAATGATGAAAATATTTTAAATGTAAAATGGTCTCCAGCTCAAATGCCAAGACAATAGTGTTCAGCCTTCGTTAGCACATCCTTGTGTTAATCTGACAAGCATCCCACAATTCCTCTTTCTTTTTTTATTCTAGAAAATTTATAGATTTATTTCTCATCTTTCATTTTATTTTATATTTTAAATAAATTTATTGGGGTAACATTGGTTAATAGGATCATATATGTTTCAAGTGTACATTTCTATGATATGTGATCTGTATGTTGTATTGTGAGTCCACCACCCCAAGTCAAACCATCTTCCATGACCATATATTAGGCCTCCTCTACCCCCTCAACCCCACCTTCCAACCCCTTCCCTCTGATAACCACCACACTGTTGTCTGTGCCCATGAGTTTCAGTTTTATATCCCACATGAGTGAAATATGGTTAACTTTTCATGACTGACTTATTTCACTTAGCATAATGTTCTCAAGGTCTACCCATGTTATCACAAATGGCAGTATGTTGTCTTTTCTTCCAGCTGAGTAATATTCCATTGTATATATGTATCACATGGTCTTCATGCAACACTCTATTGTAGGACACTTTGGTTGTCTCCATGTCTTGGCCACTATGAATAATGCTGCAATGAACATAGGGACACATACATCTTTGCGAATACATGTTTTTGAGTTTTTCAGTTACATATGAAGGAGAAGGATTGCTGGGTCATATGGTAATTTTTTGAGGAGCCGCCTCACTGATTTCCATAGTGGCTATATCACTCTACATTCCCACCAGCAGTGAATGAGAGTTCTTGTTTTTCCACAACCTCTCCAACACTTGTAATTCTTGTCTTGTTGATAACAGTCATTTTAACAGGTGTGAGGTGGTATCTCATTGTAGTTTTGATTTGCATTTCCCTAATACCTAGTAAAGTTGAACATCTTTTCACATATCTGTTGGCCTTTTATGTGTCTTCTTGGGAGAGGTGTCTGTTCTGGTCCTCTGCCCAGATTTTAATTGGATTTTTTGTTTGGTGTTGAGTTTTATGAGTTCTTTATATATTTTGGATATTAAACCTTTGTCAGAGCTGTTCTTTGCAAATATCATCTCTCATTTGGTCAGTTGCCTTTTTGTTTTATTGTTGGTTTCTTTTGCGTGCAGAAGCTTTTTAAAAAATATATTTTTATTGATTTCACAGAGGAAGGGAGAGGGGGCGAGAGCGATAGAAACATCAATGATGAGAGAGAATCATTGGTTGACTGCCTCTGAGCCCACAACCCGGGCATGTGCCCTGACTGGGAATTAAACTGTGACCTCCTGCTTCATAGGTTGAAGCGCAACCACTGAGCCACTCCAGCCAGGTGATGTGCAGAAGCTCTTTAGTTAGATAGAGTCACATTTATTTATTTTTGCCTTTAATTCCCTTAATTCATGAAATGTTCTTTATGACCAAGGTCCATAAGTTCAGTACCTATATTTTTTCTATGTAATTTGTTTCAGATCTTATGTCTTCGAGCCATTCTGAATTAATTTTTCTACATGGGGACAAACTGTAATCTAGTTTCATTCTTTTGCATGTGGCTTTCCAATTTTCCCAGCACCATTTATTAAAAAGGCTTTCTTTTTTCCATTGTGTGGTTTCGGCTTCTTTATCGAAAATGATCTGCCACATACACATGGTTTTATTTCTGGGCTCTCCATTCTGTTGCATTAATCCATATGTCTGTTTTTCTGCCAATACCATGCTGTTTTGATTACCATAACCTTGTAGTATAATTTGAAGTCAGGTAGTATGATACCAAAGGCTATGTTCTTTTTTCTCAGGATTGCTTTGGCTATTCAGGATCTTTTATAGTTCTATACAAATCTAATTATTTTTTTTCTGTTTCTTTTAAAAAATGACATTGGGGTTTTGATGGAGATTGCATTAAATTTGTATATTGCTTTAGGTAATATGGCCATTTTACTACCTGGTATGTTGATTCTTCCAATCCATGAACATGAAATATCTTTCATTTTGTTGTGTTTTTTCCAGTCTCTTTTAATAATGCTTTGTAGTTTTTAGTATATAGGTCTTTCACATCCTTTGTTAAGTTTATTCCTAGGTATTTTATTTTTTGGTTGCAATTGCAAAATAATTTTTTTTCATTTATTTTTCTGAAGTTTCATTGTTAGTATACAGGAAAGCAGTAGATTATTTTTGTACATTGATTTTGTATCCTGCAACTTTACTGTATTTGATTATTCTAATAGTTTTTTATTGTCTTCACAGTTTTCGATATGCAGAATCATGTGATATGCAAAAAGTGACACTTTTCCATCTTCCTTCCCAATTTGGATGTCTTTTATTCCTTTCTCTTGTCTGATTGCTCTGTGTAGTAGTACTTCCAGAACTATGTTGAATAAGAGTAATGAGAATGGGCATCCTTGTCTTGTTCCTGATTTTAGAGGAAAAGCTTTGTTTTTCACCACTGAGTATGATATTGGCTGAGGGTCTGTCTATATGACCTTTATTATGTTGAGTTACTTTCCTTCCATACCAATTTTATTGAGTGTTTTATTCATAAATTGATGCTGTAACTTATCAAATGTTTTCTGTATCTGTTGATAAGATCATATGATTTTTATCTTTAGTTGCCTGCTGAATGAATGAAATGAAGGAAAATTATAAATTAAATCTGACCAAATCTTTGGGATCACGTGATTAGGAAAATAAGGGTACATCTGACAAGAAGTTGAGCAGAGGTGCTGTGTGTGACATGCTGATGTAGCCACAAGGGGAAGGCTGTGGGAGAGGATAAGAAAAGAGGGCAGCAAGCATACGTGATAAAAACTCAAGTTTCAAGTATGTTAAATTTGAGAGGTTGAATAAACATTTTTATATGAATATTTTCATCAACAGATTTAACACTGAAGAAGATACAAAGAGAAAACAAGCCAAGAACTATAGATGATTCCATTATTAGTCTTTTTATACTTACAATAAAAGGCATTGTTAATCAACAAATGCAAAAATTTAATGTAATTTTTTGCCATCAGCTCTGAAAATGAATAAAAAGCTATAAATAGTAATGATTTATTGAGCTATGCTATCAATGACAAATATTAATTTATGGGATTATTTATAACATTTTTCTTTCAAAACGGCACATTTTCTGTATTTTTTATAAGGAGTTATCTAAAGGAAACAATGATACCAGTAACAACAATTATTGTTTAATTACCTGACAGGAACTGTGGATGTTATTTAGTAGTAATTATGACATATAATGTCATAAGCTCATATTTTTAAAAACAGTTTCAGAAATAATATCATTTTATACAGTCTAAGACTTAAGCCTCCCCATAATTTCAGGTGGTTTCCTTTAAAGGAAATACTAGCAAACACATACTAGTACATAGTGTTTGCATGTAGCAGGCATTATTCTATGTGTTTTTGTGTGTATTGACTCATATGATTCTCTGAACAATTCTATCAAGAAGATATAACTATTGTTCCTAGTTTATATATGAGGGCATTGGGACACAGAGCAGTTAAGAATCTTGTCCTAGACCATAGCTGGTAGAATTTAAACCAGGATTTTACCCTTGATCCAAATCACTAAGCTGTACTACTCAATATAATAATGCTTGTTATAAATAAAGGCTGATACTCACTTTAGGAGAATGTGATAGGCATGTGGAGTTAGTTTCTTTTTTATTTAAGTAGAAACCAGCTGTAAAACAAACAGATCAACTATGAAAGTCAACTTTCCATTTATCCTTTGCTCTTATACTGAGATCAATGAAGATTAATCTTTGGATCCTTTTGAAGTTCCTTTTGTTTCTTCCAAAGAAAATTCTGAAATTTCCTTTTTTTTTCTTGCACAGTGCTACAGCCCAACTCTATCAAAGCTCTTTAAGCAAAAGAAAGAAAAATAGCCTAAAGATGGGAACCACATTAAATGAAATGCTAACAAGAGGGCAGCATATGTTAAATCAAACTGAACACCAAGCTGTCAGATGAATTGCTCAAGTTTTTTAGTTGTTGTTTTTTCTAAGTTTCATTTCTGATGACCCAGAACTTTCTTTAACCAGCTGAGTCAGAGAGTTTGTTTAAGTGCCAAATCAATGCCATCAGATACTTTCTGGGTCAATGAATTACATCCAACTCAGAGAAGTTAAGATGTTCAGAGGAAAGAAATCACAGTATGAGGTTTTCAAGGCATGTCACACAAACCAAATCCTTAGATAGGGCATTAGAGACTTTCTTCTACCAGGGAAAGTATTAATAAACACCAAATTCTAGGTAACATGAACTCTTGAGCTCAAAGAAAGAAAGAAAATCAACATCAATTCTCATCACCCTTCCAAATCATTCTACTGGCATCATTTTTCTCATATGTCATTTGTTGGTGTAGATGACCGGTTGCCACAATGACAGCTCTGCAGGGAAGGGATGAAAGTGCTGCTACCATCACCGTGAATGAGCTCAAGCACTGAATACATCATCTCTTTAAAATGCCCGGGCCCCACTGGCACCCAGTTTGGAAAATTGAGTCCACTCCCACCACAGTGCTTCTGGCTGCTGCCGCTGCTGTGCTACTAATGTCATATTCAAACTATCCTTTGGAACGTGGAGGGAACATAAGGCTACTGCTAGGATACTTGTGCCTTCTCATTTTCTGCCCTAAGACATTATTTGAGTCCATGAAAATAGGTAAGACAGCTCTTCTAAGTAACAGCTGAACAAAACTCCATGTCTCTTCTAATATTTCATCAGCACACACACACACAAAAGCCAAGGACTCAAGATGTTTCCCAGTTGTTCCCAACTCTTCTTTCCAAATCCAACACTGAGAAGTGAAAACTTCAGCTCACAACGAAAAATCTATACTCTGTGACAATAACAAGTATATTTAGACACTACAGCCATGTATTATAAGCTATAGAATGGAAACCATGGTCTTATCTTTATAACACTTTTGCAGACTGTCATATCCATAGTTAAAAATGACCATTTTGGGGTCAGCTTTAGCTCAAGCGGTTACTTCGGTTTCTGCTCGTTGCGGACACATAACCCTGCCTTAAAAATGACCATTTTGACAAAGGGCAAACACTAAGACCTACTGGGAGAGAGGAGGGCATGTCAAAATTACAGAGTGGTTTTTCAAACAGTATTATGCAACTTACATTTGAAATAATCATTGAGAATCTGCTCAAGATGAGGGTCAGAACACAGGCTGCACTTCACTTTTTTGTCATAAATCCCTACAAATCCCAGAATAGACAGACCCACAATATAGACACGCCCAATACTGGATTGGAGTGGTGGGGTAGTCCTCTGCCTCTGCACACACACTCGCAGTGAGGAAGAGAGAACATGCTCTCCCAACCACATCTCCAGACCCTACCTGCCCCTTTGGAACAGTCAATGCCACAGGTAGCTGATCACATTTAGTAAGATCAGAAAGCCCCCACACCTAGAAAACAAACTGCCGGTATGCTTCCCCCAGCAGCACGGTCATGAGTCTGGCTACAATAAAATGTTTCAGTAGTCACACAATATTAACAGCTGTATTTATTAATACTAAATACTTCATTATTCTCATAACATTAAAACTTAATGCTTATTGAGTGGTAGGGATGGAGTGTGTGCTAGATTGCCTTCCAAAAGCTTTGCATATCTTAATCATTTAAATCTCAGAAAAACCCTATCGGTTGGGGGCTCTAATTGTCTTTAATTTATAGATGTGGAAAATGACACATAGAAATGTGAAGTCTTTAATCACATCCCAGGCCGTGGGGCTCTCTGCACCTCACACTCTTGACTACTTAACTAGACTTTTTCTAGAGCTAACAGGGAATCTCAATCACAAGGGTGAGCACACAGGCATTTGAGGATAGCCAATGCCATGAAAAACAGACTAAACCGCTCAAGAATTTAGATCAAGTATAATTAATATCATCAGGAAAATAAGAGGCTGTAACATCCATAAGAAAGAATCAATTAGTTTCCAGAGAAATGACAAAAATGATCATTGACATTTAAATCTTAATAGGTGAGCTGAGAGATATTTGAAGATGGTGGTGTAGGTAAATGCCTGTACTCACCACCTCCCACAACCACATCAAATGGAAGGTCTACTACTAGAGAAGTAACACAGAAAGCACACTGAGACTGGTAGGAGGCACAGAGGTGCGGAATGGGCTGGTCCGGCACCCACATCTGCCGCTTGCTTATTTATTTATTTATTTATTTATTTATTTATTTATTTATTTATTATTTATTTATTTATTTTTGTTCATAAGTTTATAATGGTCTTTATTATCCATGAATGAGTGAGATCATGTGGTATTTTTCCTTCATTTACTGGCTTATTTCACTTAGCATAATGCTCTCCAGTTCCATCCATGCCGTTGCAAATGGTAAGAGTTCCTTCCTTTTTACAGCAGCATAGTATTCCATCATGTAGATGTACCACAGTTTTCTAATCCATTCATCTCCTGATGGGCACTCAGGCTGTTTCCAGATCTTAGCTATGGTGAATTGTGCTGCTATGAACATAGGGATGCATATATCCTTTCTGATTGGTGTTTCTGGTTTCTTGGGATATATTCCTAGCAGTGGGATCACAGGGTCAAATGGGAGTTCCATTTTTAGTTTTTTCAGGAAACTCCATACTGTCTTCCATAGTGGCTGCACCAATCTGCATCCCCACCAGCACTGCACAAGTGTTCCTTTCTCTCCACATCCTCTCCAGCACTTGTCATTTGTTGATTTGTTGATGATAGCCATTCTGACAGGTGTGAGATGGTACCTCATTGTTGTTTTGATTTGCATCTCTCGGATCATTAGTGACTTTGAGCATGTTTTCATAGTCTCTTGGCTTTCTGAATGTCCTCTTTTGAAAGGTGTCTATTTAGATCCTTTGCCCATTTTTTGATTGGATTGTTTATCTTCCTTTTGTTAAGTGTGCTGCTTTTTTAATTAGACATAAACAGATGGAAGAACATACCGTGTTCATGGATTGGTAGAATCAACATCATTAAAATGTCCATACTACCCAAAGCAATATATAGATTCAATGCAATCCCCATTAAAATACCAACGGCACATTTCACAGACTTAGAACGAACTCTCCAAAAATTCATCTGGAATAAAAAAAAAAGACCCCCGAATAGCTACAGCAATCCTGAGAAAGAAGAACAAAGTAGAAGGGATCTCAATACCAGATAGCAAGCTGTATTACAAAGACACTGTTCTCAAAACTGCCTGGTACTGGCACAAAAACAGACATATAGATCAATGGAATAGAATAGAGAACCTAGAAACCGACCCAAACCACTATGCTCAATTAATATTTGACAAAGGAGACAAGAGCATACAATGGAGTCAAGACAGTCTCTTCAATAGATGGTGTTGGGAAAATTGGACAAATATCACCTTCCTCTGAACTTATAATGTTTATCATTATACTACCAACTCAGCACTTAATCATGGGACTGCTGTCCACTTCACCTCTTCTTCACTGTCTTTCATAGTTATCAAATTTTTTTTTATTACTTATCATGGCTTTCAACTTGTCTCTTCTAGGCATTTTTTCTAGAATTGGAGCCTTTTCCAGTACTTAATGTTACGTGTTTATTGACTCGAGTCCATTTTACTCAGTCTTAGGTAGCTTTGAGAAAATGTAAGTGCTTCAGCTTTTCCATTTTCAAAATAGGGGTAGAAAGGAGCAATCAAAACCTGTAGATAGCAGCTAATTATACCATTTAGGTAGTATTAAAGCATAGAAATCCATGACTAAAGACATAGGCTCCACTAGAAGAGCCTGAAAAAAAAAAATCCCCAAGATTGCATTCAGCACTTCTTGATTGAGCAGAAATCTCTGTTTTTATTTTGACTAGAATTTCTGCCTATATTCTCTCAGAGCAGAGGAATCCATAAAATAAAAATTGTTACTATTGGTGGTGAACTGGTGTGAGTAGTGCCATGGGAACAAAGCTCTGCCACAAAATATTTCTTGATAATATTTTTATTAATGATAGCTCCAAAAGGAAAATCTCCACAGTGGCTATCATGTAAGAGTTAAAGACTTAGTAGATGGAGAAGGTATCTGGTTCACTACGTAACCCCCATCTGTGGGAACTACATCCCACATTGGGGTGAACTCATAGGAGTCGTGATTGAACTATGCAGCAGCTCACTACTCCTCACTACAGATTATTGCATGGGTTCTAGAGCCAAGCTTGACTAATCAGATTTATCTCTCCCTGCAAGAAGATTTGAGTGAGAGGAAGTCCAGTACCTCTGTCTATGTGCTGCACCATGCGGAGTGGGAGCTGTGGGAGTGACCAACTATGGCAAGGTGGACTGAGGGTCATGAGAAAAAGTAAAGAATGACACAAATACACCCAGAAAGGCAGAGTACTGCTCTTGGTTTACTCCAGTCTAACCCTTTCAGTACATCCCATTTTTGTTTTCAAATCTTAATGGACACAGTGGTCATTCTACTCCCAAATTTGTCACTTCCGTGTATTGCATCTACTTTTACGTAACTTGTCACTCCTCTGGCAACTCTAGACCTACATCCTACAAGCCTATTTACAACTTACCACAACTTGCTCTTTTCTTCTTAGCTTCTCCAAAATACCTCATCGGTTTTGCATTTCATTTTGATCTCTGTCCCCTGAATAGGCCTTAAATGTTACCTCTGTCTTTGCCCAGATGCTTCCCCCTTTCTTCAAATGCCTGATTCTGCCTTATCCCTCTAGGTAGTCAAGCTTGCCCTCCTCACAGAAAATGTCTCTGTCCCTCCCTGAAGGTATTTATAACATCCTATTTATGATAGCTTTCTAGATCATTCTTTTGGGTAATATTATTTACATACTTCTGGTGTGGGTCTTCTTCTCTGGTATGTAATAATTTGGTTACATTGTGAGCACTGTGGGCTACCATTGGCTCCCAATCAGTGGATTCATTAAGAAATGGGATTAGAAAAGTGAAGCAGGCTACAAAGAATCAAAACGTAATAGAATCCTATAGATAGATGTATAGTCTCTAAAGAGAACTTTAATTCTTTTATAATTAAAGAACTTTAGTTTCTTTTTTTATAATTAAATTACTATTTTTGGTGATTTTTCAATTATGTTTCTTTTACTTTAGTTACTTATAGAAGCATCATATGAATATATATTTACCATAAAAACAAATCCAACTTAAAAGAATTGCAAAGAATATAATATGAGGCCTGCCTCCCTGTAGCACCCACCACCACTGCCACCCCCATTCACTCATCTCATCTCCACAGAGGTATCACTGTTCAGAGGTTACTATGTAGTGTTCCAAATATTTTATTTATAATTTACCTGTAAATATGAGTATGTTTTAATTTTGTTAACAAAAATAAGCTCATATTTTATAGTACAGTGGGGCCTTGACTTACAGTCTTCGTTCCGAGACTGAGCTCATTAAGGAGCTCGTTAACTTAAATTACTCTATCAACTCAATGCAAAAAATCGGCCGAGAGACAGCTGGTATCTCAAAAAGCTCGTTAGTCGGGATACTCGTAAATCAAGGCCCCAGTGTACTCTAAAACTTACTTTTTTTCTGTGTAAGAATAGATTAGCTTTCTATAATACATATAAATATACCAAATGCTTTGTAATAGCTGCATTAGTCCAAAGATTATGTATATCACATAATGCTACTATCACCTTATTGATGGGCATAAGTAGCTATTGTAGTAATTCTACAGTGAAAAAAGATAAATAGATTGTGGTGAATTCATTTGTCAGCTGAGTTTGGTGACAGTACTACCAGTTGGTTTGCCCAAGACTTAGTAAGTCTTGCTTGCCTATATGGGTTTGTCAGTATTGAAAATGCGTCTACTTAACAGACCAAGTCCAATTCTCATTCTCCTTACAGTGAAGACAGGCTCTTATGGAGAATCTCATTCCAATTATGTGTGATTCCAGTGCCCACATTTATTCCATTTTATCAGGATTCCAGTTTTAAAACATAGTTTTAATCCTCACCTGAGAATATGTTTTTGTTGATTTTCAGAGAGGAGAGGAGAGAAGAAAGAGAGAAACATTGATGTGAGAGAGAGACATCGATCAGCTGCCTCCCACAAGCGTCCTAACTGGGGATTGAACCTTGATATGTGCCTTGACTGGGAATGGAACCCAACCTTTTGGTGTACGGGATGACGCTCCAACCAACTGAGCCAGCCAGGGCTAAAACATATTTTTTGTTCCTAAATGTTAGTGTTTACTAAAATTTTCATTAAAGGGTAAAATTATATATGCTGCTAGCTATTATATAATATTCATTAAAATTATTTTTTAGAAATTGCTGGTATTTCAACAAAGCAGATGGTTAGATCAAGATTTCACAACACAACAATAAATTGATATTCGTTATGGAACATAGCACTATGCTTCCCTCTATTTGGCAGATGGTATCATTTAAAAATGCCCACTTTTAACTATAATGTATTGTTTGAAGATACCACAAATAAAATTTAAGTTATTTTTTAAACAGGAAAATATAACAAATGGAAGCTAATTTGAATTAGTCTCACAAAATTTTTAACAAGAAATAATAGAAGACAATTGACATACAACTGACAGCATTTATATAACACTGGGCGGGAAAGCACAAGTTGGAAGAGCAGCACTTAAGCACGACCCTGCTAGAGTTGTATGTGTGGAATAGTTCAACAAAGTCCTACAATACCAAGAGACTTAGGAGTAATATTTTGGTTCTTATGTTCAACTATTAGGAAGACACTGCTTACACATCATAGCCACCAAAGGTTCTTCTAGGTGCCTTTGAAGGGTTGAAGAAACAGTCTTAAGATACAGGGTCTACTTTAAACTCCCCTGACAAGGCATCAAATAAATAAAAACCATAGAGGAATTCTGCTATCCAACCAAGAGAGCAACACGATGACCAGCTTGTTAACTCACTTAGCTGACTTCACAGAACAGAATAACTTTATTTCCTCCCATCTGTGAACTGTGAAGAAGAGGCACAGTTATTGACAATCTCAATTAAGGACATGGGAAGATATGTAGGAAATGTTTTATCATTGATTGATCGCTGGCTGGGGAAGAGAAACACTCCATTATGCACTAATTAATGAGTTCATCAAATAGCATTTTATCACCATGTTTACAAAGCACATCCTAGTGGAGTTTATCCTCAAGCTTATCCTTTGACTTGAGTATTTTGATAGCTTCTCTTTCAATTAAAAAAAAAATATATATTCAGCTTCAAATAAAACATCTTGAAGGTTTTTCCCAGAAGTCTGGTTAGACTTTCTAATGTTGATGAGCTGCTACACGGTGGCCTTTGGCTTAGGACAACATGTAAGGGAACATCTGAGAATGATTTCTTGTTCTTGTTCAAGGTCTGGGCCCGCTATCTGTATGCAAAGAGTAAGGGGACACAGCTTTAACAAATTATTTTCTTTCATAAGAGAAGCCTTGTAAGACGTAAGCATGTTCCCAGCTGACGGAAAGAGAAACTCCAGTTGCTGTTCATGAGAAAATTTTATAAAATATGTTCTTGGAGTGATAATTTCTTCCCAACCATGAAAACCAAAGCTCTCAACTCTGGGCAAATGAATAACATACTTGATCTTTTACTTAGAAATGCTACATCCCATTCTAAAATGAGAGTTTGGGATGTATAAACCTATCTAATGATGTAGGCCACGTTATAAATGTTGTAAATTATGTAGGTGCTATCCCATCTCTTTTCCTGCAACTATGGTAAAGGGGAAAAACTAGGGCTGAAAAGTGGGTTTCATGTACAAGTCATATTTTAGCATCTATCCTCATCATCTCATTCACAAGTGGAAGAAGATGGGAAAAGAGAACTTATAGAATAGGTAAATAACAAGAGCAAAGAAGAAGAAGAAGAAAAATAGAGTAGTAGAAGAAAGCATGGAAGGAAAACAAAGAAGGAAGGGAGGGAGTGAGGGAGGAGGAAGGGAGGAAGGGAAGGAGGGAGGGGGGAGGGAGGGAGGGAGGGAGGGAGGGAGGGGGGAGGGAGGGAGGGAGGGAGGGAAGAAAGAGAAATGTGCCAGGGTAATGTGCCTATATCTGAACTTGGTGTGGTTCCTAACTGAAGACAGGAACCTTCATAGACCTTCAAAGACCTGGCTCTGTCCACCCACTTCCACCCTTACCTCAACCTGTGCTCCATACATTTGAGGGGACACAAAAAGAGAAGAATGGCATCTGCTGAAATAATCATGCACAGAGTGGTCATTTTTCAGACACGCACATTGAAAATTACAAACTGTAAGATAAAATAAGGACAAGAAATTATAAAGTACATAAAATATTCATGGGGGCGTGGGAGTATATTTCAGGGAGTAGCTATATATTTCACTTTAATTTTTTTCCTTTATATTTTTTTCTTAATTTCCTTCTTTTTAAAGCCACACATGTGCAAAGGAGATAAGGTTATACTTACTTTTACTTACAAAAGAAATAAAAAGAATGGATACTACTAAAATTTGCAATTTAAAACAAAACAAAATTATGAAAAACACCCGACAATATACTCTGTTCAGTAATTACAGAAAGTAAAATGTTATAATAAAAATTGAATTTATAAAAGTAGTTAAAACATATATGCATATACAATGCAATGGCATCATTCTATTTGATCTAATTAGATAGTGGAAAAAGAAACAAGTGATGAAAATGTAAAGTACTGGTCTTTATTTCCTGGTTTCTGCAGTCCAGATGAAATTAATATTACTGTTACAATGAATGGCATTAGTGAGAATTCAGTACATTTCTTTTGAGGCTTTTTAGAATATATTAGGTAAGAAGTTTTTTTTAACTTTGTCTCAGCTAGTAAATTGTACCCAACAGGAATTTTCCGGTTATATTGAGGTGATACCTGATACAGAAAACACCTAGATGATGAATAAGACAACATGATGGTTTGCAGGTGGCCAATATATTCCCATCTCAAATACGCTGGAAAACACTTTTCCCCTATAATGTGGCATTTAACGTGTAATTGGTCAGGGTGTATTTATAAGATCGGTGTGGAGGAGCCCCTGTCTGATGTAGAAATCCACACTCAGGACTCATATGGTACTTTATACATAGTCATGTTTGTTGGACGATTGAGTCAGTACTTTTCCTAAAAGTAGTTAAATCTTAAGAGAGAAATAAGATAAAAGGTGAGGTGAGCTAAAGTCATTTCAATGCCTTCTTGAATATGAGCACAAGTTATACAGGTAAAAGACAAAGTTGAAAATATTTTATCTTGCCTTTATATCAGCCCAAGGATTTTGTAGGACCAGATCTTAACAACTTCTCAAATATACTTTTAAAATTTGAGTTTTTTAAATTGTATTTATGGAATATATGCACAAAAAGTCTGATTTTTCTAGACAGACCTTTTAACAGTAAATTTAAAAAACTGAAATTTTGATTTCATACAGAGATCTCTGTGAAAATTATTTATTGATGCTTAGATCTTCATTCATTTGAGAGGTCCGCCCTGACACCCTTCCCCAAGTTTAGGTTCCCTATTCTTCCAATGTAAATGGTTCAAGTATTGTAGTTGTCAATTGATTGCATCTTTTCCTAGATGGTAAATTCATTCAAGTCAGGAAATATGTATTATTTAATACTGTGTCTTGCAGGTACAGCTTCAGCCAGCTTAGTTGTTCAACAGATATTTGATAATCACAAGGTCAATTCTATTAGCCTACCAGTTTAAGGTCATGGTGAAAATGTCAAGCTTTGAAACACCTTATTTACTAGCTAGGTGTGTGTTTGTTTTTTCCATGAGGACATCCCTCTCAGCATCTCCTCAGACTTCAACCATGTATTTTAGCATACACTAAAAGAACAGCCTACCATATGTCATGATTAACCCGTTTAATTTTTGTCATGGATAAAGCAGCTCGCCTTCATTTCTATGCTACACAGCTTTCTAACATTCAAAAAGATTGGAAAGCAAGAGATCTAAGTTCCAAATGTCACATCATTTCTACTTAAATGTAATGTGATAATAATAAAGTGGCCTTCCTGAGCCTGTGCCTTCTTCCCTTTAATGAGGTAATTTTAAAGACATGAGTCATAATACGTGTTTCCCACACTCCAGCTTTATAGCCCTCAATAGAATTGAGACTGTTGCTTACCAAATGGGC
Organism: Myotis myotis; assembly: GCF_014108235.1. NCBI lineage: Eukaryota > Metazoa > Chordata > Mammalia > Chiroptera > Vespertilionidae > Myotis > Myotis myotis. The sequence continues at coordinate 36,840,711 of NW_023416368.1, forward strand.
AGAAAAGTACACTGAAGTCACAATAAATAGACAAGGTTGACAAAAGCCTGGTGCAGCTAGATACTCAATAAACGTTCATTCCCTTCACTCCTTGCCCTGTCACCGAGCACTGAGAATCTTCCGCAGCAGTCAGGTTTGCAGCACACACACACCCTGGCAGGGTTGGGAATCTTTATCCACCCTGAGGATACACAGGGTGTTTCTATTTACTGACATAAGAGTGACACATTTTCTATCTCAGAAGACTCAACAGATTTTGCAGGACCCAGACTGAGGCAAATCAAAGGAGGAACGCACAAGGCTTCCACATCCTTAGCCAGAGCAGTAGTTCCAAGACCTTGGCATCACCATATGTTCCCAGGGAGAGCACCAGATCTTCTATAGCAGGTGCATTTTCAGGCACACGGAACTGGCCCATCTTCCTTTCACTCTGATGCTCTCGGGACTAATTGCATCTTACCCACATCCCTGGGCACCAGCAAAAAGCAAACCTCACAATTATATCACTCATTATCACTCGCTTTCATCCCCAGTTTCTTACTTGCACATTTTCTAGTTCTTCGCTACTCTACGCCCTTCTAAACACTTCAAGGTGTCCTCTCACACCCCACATCTATGCTGGCTAAACTCATGCTCTTCTTTAAATATTTCCTTCATTTTCCATACCCAGATTTGAATGTACCCTGAGATTGGAATGGTTTTCTTTTTTTCTAACCAGCCCTCCTTAGTGAGTGCTTTTTAACTTTCTTTCATATGATCTATCCATGTGCCTTGGTGCCAAGTTGAGATGAGAGTTCTTTACCTATTTTCCCATTTGCAATTCTTTTAGTCCCATTAAAAACCTGAATCCCTTATGCCACACAAATGCATCATTCACCAAATCATCTCGCTAGGGTCATTTATCAAACTCAGGTCATTCATTGACAGCATTGATATCTTCTCCGTCATTCTTCTGAGTGACATCAATATCCTGTAAATGACCCTCCAATACTCTGATGTCTGTATGCCTTGATGTAATCACCTCCAATAAACTTTTCCTATTCCCCTCCTCAACCTCCTATTCCCATAATAATGCCGTAGTCCTAGTTTCACCTGGAAAAATTCCAACTCCTTCCTCTTGTGTACAGGTATCACCCTCTGACAACATCCTCTTATCCTTTTCATTTACTCAAATACATAATTCATAAATGTGAGTTCATAATGTTTTTCAACGACCCTTCCACTTTTTCACTGCCCATCACCATCCTCTTAGCTTCCTTTATTTCCTTACCTGGCTTTAATTCCATGGTTCATCATTATAATCAATGCCTTGTAAATGTCTCCAGTGTCTTGGCCTCCATAGAAAAATCCTCACCCAATTTCAACAGAATTTTCTGCCATTATCTGCATCTGTGTCTGAGCATCTAATGTTGCTGGAAGAAATCCAACAGTGGGCTGACTGGTTCCACATTAGATTCACAAAAACAAACAGCACATGGCACTCAAAACTGTCAGGAAATTCTTTTATGCTTCCTAATAAGCTCAATTTCCTAGTCTCCAAGATGATTATTTAACACATTTTATTCTCTGCTGAACTGTCCCAATTCCTTCCCCTACTCATTCTTACCTAATAATTATACTTTTTACATTATTGAGAAAATAGAAGTTATCACACGAGGATTCCCCCATCTTCCTATCATTGAATCTACAAATCGGCCTGTACTTGAACCCATCCTCTCTGTCTTCCCTCGTGTCACCATGGAGGAGGCGTTCCTTATTTACTAAAGGCCAATTTCCCCCCTTGTGCTCTGGATCCCACCTCCTCTTGTCTCCTCTGGGATTTCGCTCTTGCAAGATATTATCTTTGCCTTGTATCATGAATTCTTCCTTTCTACTAGGTCATTCTAATCAGTGTGTGAAAACATGGTTAAGAATTTTATATCTTTAAAAAACATATATATCTTTTAACCTCATATTCTCTCTAGCAACCATTTTTCTTCTCCCTGTTATAAAGCAAAAGATTTCACTTTCTTCCTGTCCTCTTTTTTTCTACCAATCATGCTTCAGTAGAATCCAATCGGATGTCTGTCTACCATGCTTCAGAAACTTCTCACCTACAAACCCCCATGTTGCTAAATTCAATGATGTCTCTAGCCTAATTTTTTAGCAAAAGCTGACATAGCTGACCTGCTCCAGCCTTCCTGAAACAATCTATTCTGTTGGTCTCATAATACTACACTCTACTGGTTTTTATCCTATTTTCTTGGTGACTCCTTGATCCTATTTTTTTGTTCTTTTTCTTTACTTGACCTCCAAACAATGAAATTCATTAATAGAGTCATTTCAGGTTTTCTCAATTTATGTTGTCTTCTTACAATAAGCTTACAACCCTGAGCCCTTAATTGCCACCTGTAAACACTGAAAATATATATATATATATATATGATATGTACTTCCAACTCTCTAAGCTATAGACTCAATTCAGCTTTGTACTTGACATGTCTAACATGAATTTCAATGTCGGCATGGCCAAATCTAAGTCCTGATTCCCACCTTGATACTGCCTCCCCAGTCTAGTTTCCCTAATCTCCACCACCTCAATAAATAACATCACCATTCACTCAGTTCACTGAAATAATAATAAAAAAATAAAGATAGCCTTGATTATTCTTTTTCCTTTCCCTAAATCAGCAAGTCTTACTAGTTCTGTCTCTCAAATTTATCAGTAAGCCATCAATTTTTATTTCTTCTTACTGCTAACACCCTCATCTGCAAGCATCTTGGTAGTCTAACTGGTCTAGCTTCTTCTTTTGTCCCCCTCTTCTAAGTCTCCAGAGAAAGCCCGAGAGGTCTCTTAAAGATGGTAATTAGATTACATAGCTTCCCTGCTTTTTTTTAAAAAAAAGTTATTCATACGGGAGTATTGTAACTTCTTACAATAAAACTCTCACATTTGTCTATAAGACCGTGCGAGATGTGGGCACTCTCTACCCTTTGGCTTCAGCTCCAACACTCTCAGTATTGCTTGGTGGGGCACCAGCGAGCCTGACCGTCTTGCCTTGCCTCAAATATGGGGACCATCACCCCTCGTCATGGCAGGTTCCTTATCAGATAATTTACTTAAAGTAGCCTCCTCTCATTACTTTCTATCACATCACATCATTAGCTCCCTTCACTGCATTTTCAAGATGTATACTTGTCTGTTTTCCTGTTTATCTGACTCCCCCATGAGGCCTTAAGTTTCCTAAAGGTGGAAATCTGCTCTTCCATTTACCTCAACGTTCCCAGCACTTAGCACAGTGAAGAACATTGAGTATACACTCAAAAAATATTTGCTTAATGAACAAAATGAATGAAGAAATGTATGAGAACACACCAAATTCCTGTTCAAAGTCTTCATTTGTGAACACTCATTTGTTACAGAACCACAGAGCTGACATTAGAGGCCTTGCATGGTGAAATGGTGTTTTTCAACATAACAATACACTGATCTTAAATCTAGAACTAAACTGTAATTAAGTCCAGAAGCCAACATTTTTCAGTAAATAAGTTTTAAAGATTGCTTCCTTGATCTTGAGCAAAATAATAAATATCATAAAACTTGTGTATAGATCAGGTGCTTTCCCAAGGATTTCTTAAACTAGTTCTGCTACATGACAATAAGTGAATAACCAACATTATGTGTGACTTGCTTCCAAATTAGAAGGCAAATCCCTGTGCAATAGTACTGCAAAGGATAATTACACTGTCCATGCCCCTCATTTAGCACTGTAGATGGGTCATGCTCTAACACTTGATTTAGGGACGGTGTATGCATTATTCCTGTCTGCCTAGACAAATAACGCAACCAAAACTATGCAGGCAAGATTGTGAAATAGGGAAAATAGCTCAAGTAGCCTGCTACTTACTCCAAATCTCGGTCCTCTCCTCTCCAGACATCCAAATCCATGCAAACCCTCCTTTTATCCCTTATCCCTTTATACTAGTAAGTAAAGGCCCGGGGCTGGGGAGAGGGGAGTGGGCTAGAAGGGATCAATGGGGGGAAAATGGGGACATTTTTAATACTTTCAACATTTTTTAAAAAGTAAAAAATTTATATTCAGGAAAAGATCTGATAGATCATCAACCTGGTGTTATAAATTATAGTATAGCAGAATAGGTGACTTCCTATTTGAACATAATCTGAACTTTTAACAATAAGGTTCCAATTTAGCAGAACAAACAAAACTAACTAAAAACACACCAAGCAAACAGAAAATCAACTCTAACATGGGAGATTTTTGCATTTCTGACCTAGTTAGGAGAGGAAGTCTCGAAGACAAGAGGGCTACTTATTCAGATAAAACCTCTGTCAAGATTGAGAAAAAAAATCTCAGTGTGTTTACTAGGTCAGCAATAGTTTTACGTAACTTTCATGATTTTAGGATAAACTACCTGAGGTCAGTTACTTAACTCCCAATGATCAAAGTTGGCGATGCCAGTTCTTGATGTTGAATTCTGTAAGTTGCTATCATGAGCCTGCTGAGGAAGCAAAAAATCAAACTACTTTTCTGAACATATTTTTTGTTTCTACTAATGAGGTTTAGGTAATATGTGCCTTTGTGACGAGCAAAAATTCCTCTAGGGTACTCCACACAAGAAACAGAATAATGAGTTCATGTTCATTTGCTGTCTGAAGAGTGAGGGAAATTAAACACAGCAATGCACCACTTTGCCCATACCTCTGTCCGGCAATTGGTTAACTATTATATATTTCCCTACGTGATAAGCAAGTAATTGATTTAAAAAATTCAAAACAAAATCTCATAGAGAACCTTTACAAAACATAGGACACAAACACTATATATATATAAAAACAGAAGTAAATATTGAAAACCTGTCTCATATGTGCAGGATGCTGATCAAACAAAATGATGAACTTGACTGGTTAAAACCAGGAGACAAATATAATTGATACTATGATGAGAATTTAGCATTTTAAAATTGTAGTAATTCAAAATAGAGTGTATGAATATTTATTTTGCCTTCATCTAATTAAAGATTTGCCTGAATAATTACTGTCTGAGGGGAAATGCCTATTAGTTAGATGCACTTACAATACATTTATATGCAAATTAAAATCTAGAAGGTAGTAATGATATCTGGTAACAGAGGAGATTGTTGATTCTTAATTCCAAGCTTCCTTAAAATTTCTTAGAAAGCTTTCATCACTTCGACCACTGTTACCCTTTTTGTGCTCTTCCCAAGGTATAATTTATAAAGACACAGGCATCCCTAAAAGATGTAAAAAATACTTTTACATTTCTTAAAATTTAGAACACAATGATTATGCATTTAATCTCCATCATTCATTATTTATTTATGTCTATATTAAGTGTTATTTTATAACTTTCAAAATAAGCAAAATTTTAAAAAAATGTATCAAAAGAGAAAAATTTAATGACCCTATATCAGTATTTTAAAGTCACTATCTGTGCCTTTCTCTTTCATTGAACCTCATCTTTACAGAATTAGGATATATATATATATATATTTTAAATATATTTTATTGATTTTTTACAGAGAGGAAGGGAGAGGGATGGAGAGTTAGAAACATCGATGAGAGAGAAACATCGATCAGCTGCCTCCTGCACATCTCCTACTGGGGATGTGCCCGCAACCCAGGTACATGCCCTTGACCGGAATCGAACCTGGGACCTTTCAGTCCACAGGCCGATGCTCTATCCACTGAGCCAAACCGGTTCCGGCTGAATTAGGATATATTTTTGATGAAAACACGATTTGTATTATTTTATAAGTTTACTAAAAAATTTTAATTTATTATTATTCTCCAGTTTAGTACAATGACCAGAGCTTAAGTCACAAAAGCCTTTCTAGTCACTTCTGGCATCTCTTACATTTGATACTAGTAATGCAATAGTCTACTTAAAGAAATGTAGCATTTCTGAAGTCTAACTTCAGCTTATTTTGTGTTAGGTGCAGATGTCTTATTAGGAAAAGGGAGCGAGATAAGCAGATAGAGCAGAAGGAGCTAAGCTCAGCATGGCCTAAAGGTCCACCCTCTATATCCTCTTATTATTTGGCCATTGTGTGGGGAAGGGAAGCATACCTGGGAGGGCGGGGGGGGGGGGGGGGCAGTTTAAGACAATTCAACTCCTGTTGGAGACAGGTTGAGCTGTTAGCACTCAAAACTTAGAGAAGCTTCCTGAAGGACTCACAGATACTATAGGTGGGGATCTGGGCAACACCCCAACAGCTGAGACAGCCAGGATCTTCCTTAGCACTGTATCTGTTCATCAGTACTAATTTGCTTCTGTTAAAGAAATAGCCACACAATTTCTCTGCATGATTTTACTGAATATTATTTCTCTTCTGAATATAAAATGACCACTTTGTGTATTTAATCATATAGGTGGCTCCCCAAAGCGATCTGTATGGAGTACATACATAGGAAGAGCCTTGAAAGAACCACTTTTTCTTTTTCCTCAAGAAATACTGTCAGCAGAGGTTGAAAATTGCTCATTTAGGTGTTTGATGTAAGAATCACTTTTCCTGAAACCAAACCATTGGCTCATTTTGAGTGCCTATGAAGTTTCAAATTATTTGCCTTTCTAATTTCCATCATCATAGCTGCACAATATGATTTACAGCTTTCCATGCGGTTATACTGAGAATATTAGGGCCATAAAGGATTTATCATAAATCACTGGGTAAATTCTCTGCTGGTCTGAGACTTTCCCATCTCCTCAAAATTGAATATGGGCAAAGAAAGGCAGTTTTCACAATGCTAACCTTTTCATAGTCTCAAATGCATAAGATTACATGTCTGAACAATTTGGGGAGCAAACTTTAGAATGAATATCTTGTTACACAATACAGAAATTGGTACTCTGGAGGCTGATGACAATCTAATCCTGACAGTGGGACAGAGAGAGCTTCCCTGTGACTTGATTTCACAGGGTACCCTCTAAATGCAAGATAATCACTCAATATTTCCATGAAAATGGCCGTTGATTGGGAGGTGAAAATTCAATTTATTTTGAAAGCAGCTTTATCTCAGATTCAATGGAAAGACATCTAAAGGCCTGGATGAGAGCTCAGGTGCCTGGGCTCCCAAGTATGTACTTAGCAATAATCAGTGGTGCAGTCTACAGAGCATGAAAATCCAGACTAAAGGTTTATAATCACACTTCACTTTTCACCTGGAAGAAATGGATTCATTTCACCTTAGCCAGTGTCAGTGTCAAAATGTAAACAACTTAGACTAACATTTCAAAGGAGAACCCTGGACAATTAAGTATCATAAAGAGATTGGGACTCCAGAAAAGTTCTTACAGGTCACATCCCCTTGCCACAACTGCTGTTTAGGGAAAAAAATGTTTATACCAAGAGGAAAAATTCCAAATCCCAGACAATGACGGCAACAAAATTCCAGTACATGAAACAATCCTGTACAATTTTTCAGCATTCAACAAAATAACTTCAGGAATATTATGAAAACAATTACAAAGCTGTCATCCTCCCCCATACCCTCCTCACCCCCACCCCCACACATCAATCTAGCATCTATTTTTATTCTATGAACTGTCCTGTTACTAGAATTCTATCCTGGCAGATACTCTAAGTAACTCTAATGTCCTATAAAGAAACTCTTGTTCTTGGTGAATCGTTAAAGGTAAATCAAAACCAGAACAGCATTTTGAAAATATTATAACTCTAAACCCTCAAATTTTCAATGTTTTTTCTTCTATCTCTAATACTTTTTATGAATCGTTATGTTGTAAAAACATCCGTCAAAGAGTTGGCATTTCTTTCACTGGTGCTTCTGTTTCTTTGAAAAAGTGCAGTAGGTGGAAAAGCAGAAAACACTGGGAAGTAAAGATAATCAAGTCACTTTGCCTGCCTTTCCTTTCCTAATAACTTTTCTTATAATTCTACTTAAAAAGAAATGTTCACTCATGACCACAGTAATGGGGCACATACCGAATAGCACAATGCAGATCAACATGCCCTGCTCTGCCTGCAGCAGGTTCATTGTCTCTGTGGCAGATGTAGAGGGACGGGGTCATTTGGCAAAGGAACCAATGGCCTAACAATTAACTATGGAGAAGAAGGTAGTCCCCACAAAAGAATGAGCTGATTTTACAGCATCACTAAGGTTTTGATGTATTTCAGTCTTTCCCAATCTCTGCATGCAGACTATGAATCTATGCATGCAAAATCTCTACATTATTTGCTCTTTCTCGTTAAATACAAATTCATAATCATATATAACAGAAAGCTTGTCAAGCCATTTTTAAGTCATAATTATGACCAAGGATAGTATAGTCATCCTGTAAATTAGGTATACTTTCAAGTTTATTGACAATTGGCTATATTATTACTAGAAGGTAATAGACCAATACTGCCTTGTAACTTTCCAAGGAGATAACTAAAAAGACGTGCCTTTTTCACTATCACTGAATTCTGTTCAGGGACAAATGTTCTGGAGAGGAAAGGAAAGAATAATTACATGATATTAATACCCTGCCCTTTTCCTAGGCAGAAGTATATAAAGTGATTTTCTACAGATAAATATAGCAAATGTAAATTTCAGCAACTCCCTCTGCAGCAGAAATTAACCTATGGCAACAGGTATCATTTTAGGTCAGCAGCACTACATATCACAGAAGCTAATGAAAGATCCAAGCTCAGGTTAATAATATTTATCTCACATCCTCTCACAGCCATGTTTTAAGTTAAATAAGCACCACAAATTAAGGGTCAAGAGGATAAATGATTCTAAAAATAAATATCTCATTACCAATACTAATGACCCTTGGATTAAAAAACAATCTACATTCTTTTCTTTAAGCATGATCAATGGCTGCCTTACCTGCAGGTAAAATTTGAAGCACTTAACTACTGAAGCCCCAAGGGGCAGGTTCTCTCTCCCAGTGGGTCAGGCTCTGGGATACTGACTGCTGCCTACTATGAACCCAGCACTGTGCTAAAAACTTTGGGGAATGATCACCTTTCCCTTTTCATTAAAAAAAATTAAATAATGAGAATGAATCATGTTGGTAATAAAGAATTCAAACAAAATAGGAGATTATGAAGTGAGAAAGGAAAAGTCCCTTCTCTAACTCATTTTTTAAAGGTAGCCACTATTAAGGTTTTATTGTGTGTAATATCATAAAAATGGAATTGCTAGGGCAAAGAACATGCAACTGCCTTTCCATCCCATCCCCAGAATTCAGTGATAGTGAAAAAGGCACGTCTTTTTAGTTATCTCCTTGGAAAGTTACAAGGCAGCATTGGTCTATTACCTTCTGATTTAAAAGCTTTTTTTTACCTTGCTGATTTAAAAGCTTTTAAAAATTTTTTTTAAAGAAATTGAGCCTTTCGCTGTTTTATGTTTAAATAATGTTTCTAATTTGCCTTTTTCTTTTGATTTCACCAAATCTACCAGCTTCTGCCCTGTGGGCACAACACAACTCAGATTCTGCACCTTCCCTGGCAAGAAGCAGGTGAGGTGGGAGGAGTGTAGGACTCCAAGGTCTGAGTTCTTAACAGCCTCCTCACATTGTTTTCAACTTTTTCAGCAATCCTTTGGCAGTTTAACAAGGAACATGATTTTAAGCAACAAACAAGATAACGTCATGTTTACGAAAGAGAGCATCTGCTTATTTTTGCTTTTGTTGCTTGTGCTTTAGGTGTTGTTTTTATTTCAGGTCTTAGATTTAAGTCTTTAATCCATTTCGAGTTAATTTTTGTTAGTCGTGTAAGATGTGGGTCTAGTTTCATCCTTTTGCATCTGAATATCCAATTTTCCCAGCACCATTGAGCGAAGTGACTCTCTTTTCTGCATTCAGTATTCTTGGCTGTTGTCATTTTTTTTTTTTTTTGACAATTAGGGAAAAAGGTCAGTGTCCCTGACTAAATAGTCAGGTATTGCATGTTTTAAATTTTTTTGTGGCACTCCAGTTGAAAATCACTGGTCTACATGTCTGTTTTTATAGTAGTACCATGCTGTTTCGACTACAGCTTTATAATGGATCTTAAAATCAGAAAGTGTAATGCCTCCTGCTCTGTTCTTTCCCAGGATTTCTTTGGCTATTTGGGGTCTTTTGTGACCACATGTAAATTTTAGGATTATTTTTTCTACTCCTTTAAAAATGCCATTGGAATCTTCATAGGGCTTGCATTGAATCTATAAGTGGCTTTTTGCAGTATTGTCATTTTAACAATATTAATTCTGTAGAGCAAAGGAAACCATCAACAAAATTAAAAGACATCCTATGAATGGAAGAAAATATTTGCAAATTATGTATATGATAAGGGGTTATTATCCAAAATATGTAAGAAACTCAGACAACTCAACAGCAAAACAAACAAAAACAAATAAACAAAAAAACATCCACCAAAACCTATCTAATTAAATGGACATTTTTCCAAAGAAGATATTCAAATGGTCAACAGGTACATGAAAAGGTGCTCAACATCACTTATCATCAGAGAAACGCAAATCAAAACCACAGAAAGATGTCACCGCACACCTGTTAGGATGACTATTATCAAAAAGAAAAGATAACAAGTGTTGGTGAGGATGTGGAGAAAAGGGAGCCCTGTACACTGTTGTTGGAAATGCAAGCTGGAGCCACGATGGAAAACTGTATGGCAGCTCCTCAAAAACTAGAACTTCCATCTGCTCCAGTAATCCCACTTCTGCGTGTGCATCTAAAGGAAATGAAATCAGGATCTTGAAGAGATATCTACACTCCCATCTTCATTGCATCATATTTACAATAGCCCAGATACAGAAACAATCTAAGTGTCAGCAGATGATTGGACATATAAAATGATATTATTCATTCATAAAAAGAAGGACATTTTGTCATTTGTGATAACATGAATGAACTGTGAGCACATTACTTTAAGTGAAATAAGTCAGACAGAGAAAGACAAATGCTATATGATCTGACTTACATGCAGGATCTAAAAGACCTAACTCATAGGAACAGAGAACAGATTGGTGGCAGCCAGAGAGGATAGTGGCAGGTGGAGGAAATGGGTAAAAGTAATCAAAAGGTATAAACTTCTTATAAGTTCGAGGTAGGGATTAAATGCAGAGCACGGAGACTATAGTTAACAATACTGTATTATATATTTGAAAGTGGCTAAGAGAGTAGATATTAAAAGTTCTCATCACAAGAAAAATAATTATGACTGTGAGGTGATGGATATTATGTAAACTTACTGTAGTAATCATTTTGCAATATACCATAGACATACATATTTGATATACACGTATCAAATAATTATGCTGTACAACTTAGCTTATACAATTTTACATATACCAGTATACTAGAGGTCCGGTGCACGAATTTGTGCATGGGTAGGGTCTGGCTGGCCTGCCCCAATGGGGGCCGATCAGGCCGGCTGGCAGGGGAGGGGCTGTGGGAGGTTGGCCACTGACCTGGGGGGCCCCTGTGGGAAGTTGGCTGTGGGGAGGGGCTGCAGGAGGTTGGGGGGGGGGGGAGTCAATTGGGACCCTGATCGGGCCAGTTGGCCACCGCAGTGCATATCATAAAGACTGGTTGTTCCGGCGTTCCAGTCGCTTGGCTTTTATATATATAGATATATCAATTATAGCTCAATGAAACTAGAAAAAATATACCAAAACAGCTAATATGTCATAAAAAACAAAGGAGAAAGTACCTACTTCAAAAGCAATATTACAGCATGTTAGATAGTTTTTAAATGTGGTGACCTGGGTATGTTATGATATGTAAACAGAAATGAAAGAAATGTATTAGGAAAATGGTATCTAGATAATTTAAGAATGCACACAAATTTTAAATTTTGTAATCTCAAGTAGACAAAATAAAAAGATACAGAAGCTACAATTACTGAGGGTTTGGGAAGGCTGTTTTTGCTCAGTATATTCCCTGAAGAGTGTATGTTTCATGTTTATTATTTAATTCTCCATCAAGTCCTGGAGCTAGTGCAAGAGAAGGGTGGATGAATTATTGCCATGTTACATTAGAGTGTGGGACAACACTGAGTTGTTAAATCCATCTTCCTCCATTGTGGCAAACAGCCGGTACATCTGGAACCACAGCTGCTCTCCCCACTGGCCAGTATGGAGCAGAGTGAGTACATGTTGGCATGTGCAGCTTTTAGATTCAGTGATGCTCATGAACTGCGTACTAAGCAATACTAAATGAATAGTCAGTGAATGGCCAGCCTTGGGAAGGTGCTCTAGAATCACCTGGGTCATGCCAGCCTTCTGACCAACCGTATACCTTGTTCTTAACTTCAATGTCATAGCAATTAGCTGTACAGATTTTAAGGTACCATTTGCATTTAAATGAAAAGAAATTTAGCCAAAAGCATTTGTTTTCAGAGTGACTGAAGATCTGCTCTATCAGAATTCTGGCTCACTTCCTGCTTCCTGGATCATGAGGCACATGTGCCGACTCACTCATTTCTCCTCACTTTCTCAGCATTACGTACAGCCTGAGGTCATTTACAGGCCTCATATTGCTTTACTTTAACTATAGCCAAGTTAGTTTGTTTTTCTTTCTCCTGTCTAGCAATACGACTAGTAAACACTAAGTGCACACATGATTATAATTGGATTGTAAATATCCACGTACTCTGTAAATAACTCCATCCTTTGTAAATAACTCCATCCTGTGTAAATAACTCCATCTTTTGGTTGCTCAACCAAAAGTCTTGAGGCAAGCTGAACAACTCTGGTTGTGTCATTCATTCCCACTGTCGATCTATCAGGAAATCCAATTAGCTCTATCCTCAACACATATCCAGAAAATTGTCTCTTCTCCCCCGTCTCTTCCACTACTGTGGCTGATTCAGGTCACCATGATCATCTCTCAGTTGGATTATTGCCACAGCCTCCTACCTAACCTCTCTGCTTCTTCATTTGCTTTGATATAGTATATTTTCAATGTATGTTAAAATGAAAGTCAGACCACTATCATTCCTATGATCAAAATACTTCTATGCATTCCCATCTCACTCAGCATAAAGTTCCTACAAAGACTTATAAGACCTTAACTACTATGTCCCTAGGACTTCTCTATCCTTGTCTTCTCTGTGCACACCTCTGTCCACTCCATACTAGCTACTAACCATAGTGACCTCCCTACTCCTTCTTTAACGTAACAAGCAAGTTCCTGCTTCAAGAGATTGCACTTAATGTTCTCCCTGTGTCCAATGTTCATTCTCTCGATATTTGTCTCACTCATTTCCTGACCTCCATCAAGTCTTTCCTCAAATGTTATTTTCTCAGTGACAACTTCCCGATTTAAAATTGCAACACACTGTTCATTCTCACCCCATCAGCATACTCTGTCCTGACAGTCAGCTTCATTTTTTCATGATAGCACTTACTACCAGGAGGGAGGCTAAATGCTTTTCTTGCTTATTTTTAATTGCTATCTCAGTTTTCTAGAATATGAGCTCAGAGAAATGAAGAGCTTTGTCTGTTTTGTATACACTTTGATCCATAGCCCCTAGAACTATGCCTACACCATACATATCTGTTGAATGGATACTTTCCTGGTTCTGAAAGGAAACCGATTAAATGTCAATGATGAGAATTGTGACAAATGCTCATAATAAAATGTTGCTAAAATTGTCAGCACTCAGATTTCTATTTGGGGAACTGAACCATTCTTTCAAAAATGTAAAGTTGTACCTCTTATAAATATGGAAGAGATGAATTCTGAATAACTTAGGAAGCTAATAATGACAGAGTCTCCCATAGCAGAATCATCCAAGATTAAGAACGCTAAAACCTATCAGAATATTCATTGTAAAAGGAAGTAAAATTTGCTTCCATGTCATTTATGTTCTTTGTAAATAATAATAGCACACAAAGCAAAAACAGATCTCAATATCTGCATTATTCTATAACATACAAGCTAAAACTAGCCACAATTAATGTATGTTCTATTCAAGTGATAAACACCAAAACAATCTGCAAACAGGCATCTGGGAGACCTTGTTGTAAAATGTATTTTTCTAAAGCAATAAATACATTTTTACATTTAAAACTGCCTTCCAAACATGCAGGGAATTGCAAGTTGGATTTCTTTAATTTGTTCTGAGATAACCATATTTACTCACTTGACCTATACTAATAGTAAGACCAGTAATTGATAAATATAATAAAACTCAAAAGTTTTAAGAGGAAAAAAAACCCCTCATGGACATGAACAACAGTGCGGTGATTACAGGGGGAATGGTGGAGGGGTGGAGGAGATTACAGGGATTAAATGGTGATGGATGGAGACTTGACTTGGGGTGGTGAACAAACAGTGTACAGATGATGTGTTGTAGAACTGTGCACCTGAAATCTGTATAATTTTGTTAACCAGTGCAATCCCAATAAATTCAATAAAAAAGAAAAAAGCTTTATGGGGTAAAAATACAAAATAAAAAATAATAATGTAAAAACCATTTTAAACCCTACCCTACCTTTGGGCAGCCTAGGAACAAAAACTCTGGGATCCTCAAACATCCAGATTCCAACCCCTCCACTTACCAATGGGGTTCATGCCCCATCTATAAGGAGTAGTGTAAGGGTTACAATTTGATAGGGTTTGCAAATAAAGTGCTTAGTAGTGTCTGCTGGAGCCGTGGTGGTGATTATAATTAATGAAAATACATCAAAAGCATATAATTCTTCCATCATTCAATAAAATTCCACTTATCACAAGATAAAGTTTCATGAGAAAGAATCAGTAATTGCACATCTGTGGGTCAGGGGGACCTCAACAGTATGTCCACTTTCCACTAATGCCTGTGCTCTCTGGGTCTAAACTCTGGGAAGGGTGACAAACTACCTCAGGCAAGTAGAAGAAAGAAGAGTTGAAGAGCAAAGGGAGGAAAGAAAGGAGTCAAATCTGTGCTAGGGTAAGAGGGAGAAGAATAATGTGGGGGAAAATTCAGAATTTTGAATTATTACTCTAGATTAAAAATTTTTAATTACTTAAATGGGATTGTTTAATGACTAAAGGTACACAAAGGACTTTTATGAGCATAAACAGAAACTCTAGGGGATTTGTTACTAATGGAGATGCCCTACCCAGCTTCCCCCCAAGAAAGCACTGGATGCCATCTGTGAGGAGTATGTGGTGAGCTAACAGCGTCCACCTGTCGGCTTCACCTGGTCTGCCTCAGCTTTTCAGCCACGGGCATCATCTTCTCAGGGTGACCTGCGCCCATAACTGAGCAAGACTCTGGTCCAGGGCCTGGCTATTTCTATGCAACATGAGACTCTTCTGAAGTGCACTCCTCAAAGCTCCCTGTTGGGCTGGCAGAGACTTTGCCAGGGCTGCATGGATGACTGATGGCTCCCCTGGTCCAATCAACCCAGCCTTTCCCCTGGTCCCCTCACAGGTGTTAACTCTGCAGCGAACCATTTGCATTAGCACTTCTATCTCAGGGTCTGCTTTCTGGAGTCTGTGGGTTGACTCCTGTGACAAGACTTGTTTGAGATTCATCTTGAAAAGCTTCAACAAACATCGGGAGTACAGGTTTATCCCAAAGCACCCACCTCCCTTTCATTTGAGTTCAACTTTGCTTCCTCAAGCATGTTTTAATTTTTTTAAATATATTTTATTGATTTTTTACAGAGAGGAGGAGAGAAGGATAGAGAGTTAGAAACATCGATGAGAGAGAAACATCGATCAGCTGCCTCCTGCACACCCCCTACTGAAGATGTGCCTGCAACCAAGGTACATGCCCTTGACTGGAATCGATCCTGGGACCCTGCAGTCTGCAGGCCGACGCTCTATCCACTAAGCCAAACCGGTTACGGCCTCAGGCATGTTTTAGACAGTTGCCCACTATATCTCTAAACTTCAACAGCCTTATTTTATGCCCTCAGAACAGTCTCTTTAAATCCCCTCTCAACTTGAGGCAAAGTGGGCAGCATTCCTTGGAAGGCGAGTGATCAGAATGCACAGTGGAGTTCTCTCCAATAAATCTCCTTAAAGACTGTCACCAGGCTTAGGATAGGAGACGGTATCTCACATTCATCTCATTTTGAAAATGGGAGGTGTTGAGTCATAGCACAGTGCTCTCTGAGGGACCCGTAGGCAAGATCAGCCAAAGTTTCCATTTTAACATTATTACACAAGTAAAGACAGTCTAACAAAATATTATTACATTATTAGACATATAATACATATAATCTTGGTGCTATGAATACTATCGCCCAAACAATAACTATTTTAGGAGGGAAATACACCCTTATGGTAAAGTTGTAACACATTTCTAATACGTAACAAAAAGTAATTTGCAAATTACTGTAGTTACAGGGAAAAGAACATACTACAGAAAGATGCAACAGATACATTCCAAAGCCATCCACATGTAATTACATGGCTGGATTTATAGACAGGAAGTAGTAGAGGAAGAACAGTCAACTGTAAATGAAATGCAAGTTTGCTTGTACTTGGAATTGACTTAATGTTTCACTGAATGCCTTCCACACTCTGATTTATCAAGTCTCAAATTTATCAAGTTACATCTGAGCTGGACATCATTTTTTCCTCCTGAGTTTCGACTATTCTTCTGTGAAATATCAAAATGTTTGACTTGGGCATATATAATTCAGGTACATTGTTGAATAAATAAGTTAACTTTTGTCCAACCATGCAGGGTATTAAAAATAGTTTATAGAAAAATCTGCATGGCATTCACATTTTATATAAGATATGTACCTCTGCAGAACTCAACCAATTGAAAACTTGTGTAACTGGTATGAATTGTGATGATCAATGGCAGTTGTATTGGTTTACTATTTGAAGCAATGTTGCAACATGGAATATCATGAAGTATACAAATAATCACCCATTATTGAAATATTGCAATTCTTTGAGAAGTAAAAGTTAATTCATGGTTGTACTCTATTAAAATTATGTAATTTTTAATACGCTGTGTGTATTGTTCCACACAGTGAAATAATTATACTGCATATTATACCATTTCAAATTTACATAATTTAAATTTGCATAAAATCCATTAAAGATGAGATCCACACAGTGGGACAGTAATATTCTATATTATACTATCTCAAATTTACATAATTCAAATTTGCATAAAGCCCATTAAAGAATGAAATAGCAAACATGTACTTATTGGATTAATAAAATAAATTAGAGTCTAATAATATCAGTCCTTGAACAGACCTTCAACCGCTTCTTGTGTCAGTAAAGGTGCAGAAGTTAAGGACCCATCCAAACACCCATAAGGATTGGAGTCCAGGTCTTCTTTATTTATATTACCTGCCTTCTATGTGGCAACATGGCTTTGGATAGTAAACCAATAAGAATTTTTTTTTTTCAAAGAAAAATAAAGACCTGGGATTTCATTCTCACAGAACATGCCTATACTTCTGCTATATTCTAGCTATTAAAATTAAGAAAGTAAAACCTATTCCCTGCTTTGCTTCTGTAATACAATTAAGCAAAAACCTCCTTTCATTTTTCTTGTAGCAAAATGTTTTTAAAGAAACAAATATGCTAATGAGTCTTCTTTTTTATTATTGACAGTATTACATATGTCCTCTACTCCCCCCCCCATTTACGCCCCCTTCACCAAACCCCTCCCCCAACCTAGGTCTTTCCCACACTATTGTCTGGGTCCATGGGTTATGCATATATGCATATATGTTCTTTGATTCATCTCTTCCCATACCTCAACTTTCCTCCCCTCTGATATCTGTTAGTCTGTACCATGCATCTATGCCTATTTTGTTTGTCAGTTTATTTTGTATATTAGATTCCACATATGAGATCACGTGATAGCTGTCTTTCGATAACTGGCTTATTTTGCTTAGCATAATACTCTCCAGGTCCATCCATGCTGTCACAAAGGGTAAGAGCTCCTTCATTTTACAGATGCATAAAGTCAATTAATATCTGACAAAGGAGGCAAGAGCATACAATGGAGTCAAGACAGTCTCTTCAATAGATGGTGTTAAGAAGATTGACAGGTACATGCAAAAAAATGAAATTACACCACCAACTTACACTGTACACAAAAACAAACTCAAAATGGATAAATGGCCGAAACCGGTTTGGCTCAGTGGATGGAGCGTCAGCCTGCGGACTGAGAGGTCCCGGGTTCGATTCCGGTCAAGGGCATGTGCCTGGGTTGCGGGCCGTCCCCAATGGGAGATGTGCAGGAGGCAGCTGATCAATGTTTCTCTCTCATCGATGTTTCTAGCTCTCTATCTCTCTCCCTTCCTCTCTGTAAAAAATCAATAAAATATATTAAAAAAAATGGATAAATGACTTAAATATAAGTCGTGAAACCATAAAAACCCTAGAAGAAAACATAGGCAATAAATTCTTAGACATCTCGCGTAGCAGTATTTTCACCAATGCGTCTCCTAGGGCAAGAGAACCCAAGGGAAAAATAAACAAATGGGACTACATCAAACTAAAAGCTTCTGCACAGCGAAAGAAAGAAAAGGGAGCCCATTGTATGGGATAACGTAATTGCCAATGACACATCTAATAAGAGGTTAATTTCCAAAATATATAAAAAACTCATACAACTCAACACCAGGAAGACAAATAATCCAATTTAAAAATGGACAAAGGACCTGACACATCTACAAAGAGGATATACAGATGGCGAGTAGACATATGAAAAAATGTTCAATGTCACTGATCATCAAAGAAAATTAAAACTACAATTAGATATCACCTCATACCTGTCAGAGTGGCTACCATCACAAATCAACAAACAACAAGTGCTGGTGAAGATGTGGAGAAAAGGGAACCCTAGTACACTGCTGGTGGGAATGCAGACTGGTGCAGCCACTGTGGAAAACAGTATTGTGTTTCCTCAAGCAATCCCACTTCTGGGAATATATCCGAAGAATCCCAAAACACCAAACAGAAATAACATACGCACCCCTATGTTCATTTACAATAGAAAGATGTGGAAATAGCCCAAGTGCCCAACAGTAGGTGAGTGGATTAAAAAGCTGTGGTACATTTATTTGCACAATGGAATACTATGCAAATGAGTCTTATGTGCAGACCATCTTCACATCTTCAAAGGACAGTTCAGAAGCCAGAGAGACTGGACTCAGAAGCACTCTAAGAATGGAGTGCTAGAGGGTAACACTGAGTCCCCAGTCACTGTG
Organism: Myotis myotis; assembly: GCF_014108235.1. Classification (NCBI taxonomy): domain Eukaryota; kingdom Metazoa; phylum Chordata; class Mammalia; order Chiroptera; family Vespertilionidae; genus Myotis; species Myotis myotis. Next base: position 36,859,867 of record NW_023416368.1, read on the forward strand.
CAAGTCTCAGTAAAGAGCCCACCAAAGGCGCTGTGAGATCATGTCTCAGATAAGAGTTTAATCATTTCAAACGTGGACTTTGGAATTAATAATGTCAAATTACCACTAATATAACACTTTGTAAAACCGTATTTAAAAACCACTATTGAATTAACAGGTTATTTTTAGAATATAAAATAATTAACAGTGCTATAAGAATTTTTCTATTTTTGACCTAAGCACCAGCAATTATATCAGAGTTATGACACATCCTCCTTTGGGGAAATTAACTCTGAAATGGAGTTTTAACAATAAAAATAACTACTCAACTTCCTGATAAAAGAAGGTTAAATCATACTACATCCATTGCTAGAAAAAAATACATATCAACTTTTAAAAATTTTCATACAAACTATGGAGACAGTATAAAGATCTGTGGTTGCCAAGGTATGAGGACAGTGAGGTGGGATGAATAACAGGCAAGAAAGCACAGAGGATTTTTAGGGCAGTGAAAGTACTTTGTATGGCACTTTATCCATGGATACATGCCATTATATATTTATCCAAATCCACAGATTGTGCAATATCAATAGTGAGCCCTAATGCAAACTATGGATTTGGGTTAGTGTTGTGTCAGTACAGGTTTATCAATTTTAACAAATGTTCCACTCTGGTGCGGGATGCTGATCATGGGGAGGCTGAGCACATGTTGGGGAAGGGGTTATATGGGAAATCTCTGCAGTCAAATGCTCTACCACTGAGCTATACCCTCGCTGCTAATATATGGGAAATCTCTGTACCCCCCACCTCAATTTTGCTAAAAATATTAAACTGCTCTTGAAAGTGAAAGTCTTAAAAATACTCTTTTAAACCTGCACTGTACAAAACTGTCTAATTGTCGCATAAGTATGACATTTAAAGATTCTCTTTTTAATTCATTAGAACAGAATATCAGTGATGATAACGATACATAAAAAGAGAAAATTCAAGTTAATGTTAAAGTATACAAAATAATAAAAAATATAGACCCACCTAGAGAATAAATTAGAGGTTCTCCTGAAAGGAAATAGAAAAATAATGAGAAACAAAAAATTATAAAAAACTAACTTAGGGGGGTGGGGACTTAAGTAGAGGACAGATGTAAACATTTATAATCTGCGGTAACTTTCATTCAGAATATCCAAAGATTATAAAGAGGGTTAATCCACTACTTCTTATGTTCTTCAGCTATACAACAGTATTATGGTTGGGCATGTTAAAACTGAGATGTTGAGCCTCATTTCTGATGGAAGGACAGGGGCTGGGGCTGGTCAGGGGAGCCAGCACTTTCTCTGTGTGCACAGTGGCAAGCAATGCTAATTTTCTCTCTGATGGCAAGAAGAGGCAATGTTCTTGGGAGTTCTGGAAAGTCTGAATCAATCTATACTAATAAAAGTGTAATGTGCTAATTAGACTGGACAGCTGAATGACCTTCCGGACATCCTTCCGGACGACCTTCCAGACGAAGCTGGGCTGTGAGGGCCAAGGCAGGCTGCCGCAGCTGCGAGGGCCAAGCCCCTTGCACAAATTTCATGCATCGGGCCTCTAGTGTATTAAACAAAATCCCACACAAAAATTACTATGCATCTCGTATTTTGTTGCATGCCTTATTTTATTTAGTCCTCACAGTAATGCTATTATCACATTCACTTTACAGATAAAAGAAATGCTCAGAGAGGTTCAGAAGCTCACCCAGCCAGTATCGCGCTGATTGGAAAGACCAGCTAACAACCAGCAAAGCAACAACTCTTCTTCCTACTACCGATTTTCCTTTCCCAAAGTTGCCTAGGGTGGGCTTTTCTAGCTGTCAAATGAGACAGTAGATTCTTTATCTGCTATAGATTCATTAGACTCATAAAATTTGCTAAGTGCCATGTAAAGCAGAGTTTCTTAAAGCCAGTGTAACACCTCCCTCCCTCCCCCTCATGTCTCAGGAAGTACCAAGGTGCTAGAGAACTAAAAAGGTTCACCATGGTGCCTGGGGGAACATATTTAGTCATAATTCCTGAAGGGGCTTCAAGGGAAAGTCACCTACACACACACTCATACACACACACACACACACACACACACACACACACACAGTCTTTGGGAAAAAATGTTTTCTTCGTACAAATTATTATTATTTTTTGATATATTTTATTGATTTTTTACAGAGAGGAAGGGAGAGGGATAGAGAGTTAGAAACATCAATGAGAGAGAAACATTGATCAGCTGCCTCCCGCACACCCCCCACTGGGAATGTGCCCACAACCAAGGTATGTGCCCTTGACAGGAATCGAACCCAGGACCCTTCAGTCCGCAGGCCGACGCTCCATCCACTGAGCCAAACAAGTCAGGGCTTCGTACAAATTATTAAAAAAAATGAACTAGCCAGTATTTTTTTTTCATCTTTATTGTTGAGAGTATTACAAAAATATCCCTCTTTTTTCCCCCTTGCCTCCCCCACACCTGGTTCCCACCCTGCCCCAGGCCTTCACCTCCCTATTGTGAGTGTCCATGGGCAATGCACACAGGCATATAAATTCTCTGGTTAATCTCTTCCTGCTCCTGAGATTCATGTCAGCCTATTCCATGTTTCCATGCCTCTGGTTTATTTTATTCATCAGTTTATTATGTTCCTTAGATTCCACCTGTGAGTGAGATCATGTGATATTTGTCTTTCTCTGGCTTATTTTGCTTAGTGTAATTATCTCCACGCTGTCTCAAAGGGCAATAGATCCTTCTTTTGTACAGCTGCACCCACACACACTCTCCCTCACACATGCTCACCCACTCAAACCCTCACCCTCACCCTCACTCCAATCCTGCCTGCTGCCATGTTGGTTCCTCTAGCCAGTATTTTTTTAAATGTGATAATAGAATAAAATGTTACAAACATTTGGTTCACTATATGTTGTTATTTAATTCAAATTTAAGTAGACTAATCTGCATGACTTTCAGAAGGAAGGCCAATTTTGAATATAATTTATTTATAAGAACTTAATTTTTAAAACACAACTGAATATAAGTACCCAGAAAAGTGACATACAATTTTAAAGGCAGCAAAATCCCATTTTCTGAGAATTAACTCGGAACTATAGTTACTAAATATGATTTCCCTGTAAGAATTCAAATTGGCAAATTAGGCTCAGAAATTACAAGGCATAAATCCACTTACATCAATACCACTAAATATATCACTGCCATTTATAAATACCACCTGATAGCCCATAATAATGTATTTTTCTGATGTAAAGCAATGAATTCTATTGAAAGAAATCCTGCTTACCAGTGTTTTCAGCAGGCAATTTCTTTCCAAAAGGATTATCTTTTTTTACTTTAGTATTTAATTATAATGAAAACAGTTTATATTTTAATCATTTCATCACTCACAGTTTAATACTTTCTGAAGTAAAATGTGGTATTTTCTAAAATGTTGGATGGTGATTAAGAGGGGTTACTATGGATAAATAGTAAGTCCTACCTATGGATGCTATAGGAAACTGCTGAGGAATCCACAGTAATGTAGAAATTTCAAGGGAAGGAAGGCTAGACCACAGAGTGGGAGACATCAACGAACAATGATGAGTAAGTAGTAACCCTTCTTGGTTCGAGGCAACATGGCCCCATGATATTTCCTTCACATCCATTCACATCTCCTCTTCCTTCCTCCCCTGGTCCTGGAGCTGCCTCCATTTCTCACCAGAACGCCTACAAGGTGCTGCTTGTTTGTGACACTGATCTCTCCCACTTCCTTCTTGGCCCTTTCATCCATTCACAACATGGTGACCAACGTGATCATAAATCAGATGACATCACTTTTCTCACTTAAATAATTCCTCAGCTTCTTTTGTTAAAAGACAAATCTTTTTGGTGACCCACCAAGAGCCCACATGGTCTGGCTCCTGTTGGCTCTCCAGCTAGTCTGGGTCTGTCTCCCTCTTTACTACTTCTCACTCTGGTCACATTGGCCACATTTCCGAGGTGGGTTCCCAGGACAGCACCTTGTGTGTGTTGTGTCTTTTTATTGATTGATTGATTTTAGAGAGAAAGGGAGAGAGAGAAACATCGATTTGTTGTTCCACTCATTTAAGCATTCATTGGGTGATTCTTGTATGTGCCCTGACTGGGTATCGAACTTGTAACCTTGTCCTATCAAAATGATGCTCTTACCAGTGGGCTACCTGGCCAGGGCCTGTTGCATCTTTTAACTAGAACACCCTTCACTGCATTCTTCACATAGCTAATTTCACTAGGTCTCAACCTACTGGGTACTTCTTTAGAGAGGGCTTCGCTGATTGCTCCACCAAATCCAAATTAGGATCCTTCTGTTATTATTTTTCTAATGAAGACAGGTTAAGGGGCCAGCAAACCAGGAGATGCTCAGAGCACTAATCCTAAAGGTCTCTGCTATGTCACTGGAAATGAGTATTACACAGGGGAGAAAATGTGTGTTTATCAACATTCTTCTCAGGGGAAGAACTGTTTTATTTTACACTCTACAACCTGTTCTAGGCCATAGATTAATCACTCATCAAACATTCGCTGAATCACTTCATGGCTGTAGAGACATAAAACAGAATTCAATCTCAGTGATACCACACTCAGTTTTGATCCTGGAACTCTGAAACTTGGGATTAATTGTAAAATTAGAATTAAAATAACAGCTGCCCAGGCCAGTTCATGGCACCTTTCAAAGGATTAAGTGAAATGGTAAATGTGAAAAGGTGTCTTCATTCTGTAAAACACTTTTTAATTTTTGTCAACATCATTAACTTGCCCAGTTAATTCCGCCCGAGGTCTCATACATTTCCTTTTGCAGAAAGGATTGGAACGGGGTTTGGAAGGCCATTTCCATGGTCAAAATATCAATTATCTTTTGAATTCCCCTATTGCTCACTTAAGTTTATACATAGTCATTTACAAAGCAATGGTAGATACCAGTCATAATGAGCCTACCTCAGACTGCAAATTTTGTATGGATACTGCCTCAAAGTTTTGTCTAATTTTTTTCCTTATATTAATTAAGGAAAGGCTAAATAAATAGACACCAATGCAATGAGCTTTCATATATAAAAAATTTAGATGGACTACTGCCATTTTGAAATCTTATCAAACCCAGTTAAAGTGGATTCTAACTCTGCTAGAAAAGCTGGAGGAGGTGGGGCTTGGAGATATGTTATTCCTCCTTGGAAAGAATGCAGACGCCCCTGGGGGTGGGAATTGCACAATTACGGGACAGGTGAGGAGAGCCCTAAACGGAGCAAGAGCAGCTGTCTGTGCCTTCAGCCACCTATCCCAAGGAAGGATGGGAACAGCGCTGGAGCAGTACACAGGGGGTACAAGTAGGACCCAGAAGAAGCATTATACTGGCTGCATATTTTATGTGCTACCCTGCCAGGGCGTTTTCCATTACATTTGTCATTTCACTGTTCAAAATGCATTTAAAAGAAAGAAATTATAAATTACACTTGACTGGGTGTCAAAAATGATAAGATGTCACTGACAGAAGAGAATAAATAAAATTGGTACTACTCTCAAAGACTTTTCTATAATTGTCACTTTTGCTAGGGTCAAATGCAAGCTGTATAATATTACCATCGGTGGTAGTATTAACAGCAGAAATGCAAACGCAAGTGTACACATGAAAACCAAAAGAGTTATTAGCACAATTCGCAGTCATGACCACGTATTAAGATTACAGATAATGCTAACCTATGCCGAGAATGTAAATATACTGCAGATCGTGTGACTCACAAACACAAGGTTAACAATAGCCACGGTATTATTAGCTGGTATAGGTGGAATAGGTATTCACTAATCTCATAGGTATAGAACTAAATTATTTTTTACATTAATACTATAAATCAAATTGTCAAATCAATCCAACCGCCATGGGGTGCGGTATTTCCAAACGCAAATTCAGCTTTTCAGAGAATGGAAGAAATTTAATCTACTCTTTCCAACAAATGATCTAATTCATTCATACCAGTAAAAAATAATGCATTTAGCTACCTCTATACTCCATGTGTCTGACAAGTTATATGAAAGATTCCAACAGATGGCACAGAATTATATAAAATGGGTATTGGCAAGACAATAAGAAATATAAACTATCTACTTTCTAATGTTATCGAAACACCAAGTATTCAAGAAGTAAAGTCTTCATAACCCTGTGAGTTGTAGTATATTTTGAAAATGTGACGCAAGTGCTATTTTCTCATTTCCTAAATAGTTATCATACACATGTATTTAGACAGTGTTTACTTTTTTTTAATAAGGAAAACACCACTAGGTAATAGAAATTAACTGAGGCAGAAAAAAGTATTCAAATTTATTCTAGTTTTGACAAGAGTTGATGGAATAAACTTTTGTGGTATATGTTTGTTATGTATGTGAGTGTGTGTGTGTGTGTGTGTGTGTGTGTGGAGGGAAGGTGGTGAGAGAGAGGAAAAACAGGTTGTTTTCAGGTTTCTGTCAGCATTCTTTCCTGCTTAAACACACGAAGGCTCCATTTCCATGGAAACTGAGAAGAAAAGCAAATTTTTTTCCCCTCCTATTCTCTTCCCATATTTAACAGGATACGAACAGAAAATCAGATTGCATTGATGTAGTTAGAACAGAAATTCAATCATGACTGAAAATAATAGTAATAAAAACTTCAATATTGCTAGTTAAGTATTATCACTATTTGGGACACAACACTGAATGAAATTTGGCTCCTCTTGAAAGTATGCAATAGAGTTGAGAAGAAAAAACATGTAAATAACTGAAAATACTATGGTATGAGGGGAAGTTCGTCAAGGACACATCTGAGCACAGATCTGAAGCATCTTGCTATACTTCAAGTGGGGAACAGGAAAAGAGCAATAGGCCTCCCAGGGGAATGGCGCAAGCAATCTCACCAGCCAAATATAGCTAGCTGTTGCTTAGGTGAAGGTCAGCAGCTTTCAGGTTTATGAGCTTGGGGGAGGGGAACAGATTCCTAGGCCTTATTCCCAGAATCTCTGATTTTGTATATGTGAGAAGCAGGCTGGGGACGTGTGTGTGTGTGTGTGTGTGTGTGTGTGTGTGTGTGTGCGCACACGCGTGCATCTAGGTGATTTAGATGCACGTGGTCCTGGGTGGAGAAAGACTGTCAGAAGGGCAGTATGAAAAGTCATGGGGAAGAACTCACGTTTTTCTCCAAGCAAGGGAGAGTTTACACATCCTTTACAAAGGATGTGGGGGAGCCAGAAAACATTTTAATCTAAGAAATGGGAGGGTCAAATTGTTTTTTTAGTAAGATCTCTAAGAAAACTGTGTGGAGAAAGTATATGAATCCCATTCTTAACATCGATAACCCATGAAACTAAGATGCTCTGATGTTCTTCAGCATAATGCTAATTGGAGCTTATTTTCCATTATTTTAAATGAAAGGAATTATAATGTGCAATAAGTCAACCAAATCCCTAACGTTTTTCTAAATCATATCGAAAATATCTACAAACTATTATTTCCAAGTGGAACAATATGATGCTAACCCACAGAGCTTGGTGAAGAGTCACAGGGCCTGCCAAAGTACTAGAGATGTCAAAGGTACAGAGACCTTTAGTGAGCATTCAAACTGATGCATTTTTGCTAAATTAAAGATGTATAAAATTTTCCAATATAAAGATCAAGTGAAAACATCCTCTGTAGTTTTAGTTGCAAAAACCAAAAGGAGTCCTACCAGGGAAATATGAACCAGATTGCTATTCTGTGGGGTAAGTGTGTATAAGGACCAGCTAGTCTGGACATAGATTAATTAGGGGGAAATTGCAATCATCTTGAATATTTGAACCATGGAGGAGGGGAGCCAAATGGGAAGACAAGAATAAAGAGAAGATGATACATTTAGAGATTTAAGAAAATAAGATTGCCCGGCCGGTGTGGCTCAGTGGTTGAGCATTGAACTACACACTAGGAGGTCATGGTTTGGTTCCCAGCCATGACACATGCAAGAATCAATCAATGATTTATATAAATAAGTAGAACAACAAAAATTCAATAAATAAAAATTAAATAAATAAAAAATAAAAGAACCTAATGGCGTATGTACCTCTTCCATCTACCACAGAAGATTACCAGGCAGTGGGACCCCAGCTGTGACCCCCAGGTCACTTACAGGGAGCAGAGTAGCTATCACAAAGGAATCACACATCCTTCACATCCATTCTCCTGAGCAAGCTTCCTGGTTCAAGAGGTTTGAACTGGGTTGGAGCTGGTTTTCTCATCTCTGTGATACCATGAAAGCAAGTGGAAACAAAGCTTGGTTTGGTTACTTTATGAATTTCGTTTGTTAAATGCACTTAATATCACAGCTTCATTTTGTCTTATTTAAATGTGCTCCAAAGCTATGTTTTAGAGAGCTTTATGTTCTACAACAAATGATTGTCCATAGAAGATTTTTTGAACATGACTTCAGAGTGTTGAAAGGAAAATGGAGTGAGATTTCCTTGAAAAGAGACTTTTTAAAAGCCTGACAAACTTCCTTATTGGAGAAGATAGGATAATAAGGATGTCTCAGGAGATCAGTTCAGCCAAGTAACTTTTTCCCTTTCATTGCTTTCCACTGCCATCGAGATTACAAATTTCCCCCCAGTGCCTGGCAGGCAGTACAAGACCTATTGGAGAGGCAGTGGGAATGGTAATCACTCAATAAAGCCTGGGGCAATGGAGAGACCAGCTTGCTAGTGGATCCAGTTCAGAGTGGGGAAACGCCAGCAGCAAGAATCTAAGTGAGCTGCGGCCACTAAGCTCCAGAATATCTGGAAGCAGGTGTCATCCTAAACACAGACTTTACACATTCAAACCTCCACACCTGCCTAGCATCGAAATAAAACACAAACTCCCAGCACTAACCTTTCCTCAAAGGACTTCAAAGCACCATAAAGAAACTAGAAGTAAAAACTATGTAAATCTGGCTTATATAAGAGTCTTTCAATTGACTTCATCCTGTTTGTATCATGATGGAGAGTTACAGTTGCCTCCTAAAAGACTCAACTATCTTCAGACTCCCATTAATACCACCTACAGTGGCCCATCTTGAGTTGTGATGGATCTCTTGATCATCCTCCCTCTACAGGACCTCCTTCCCAATCTCCTCTATTAACTCAAAAGCCCTTAATGGATGGTGCCAAATGCCTAATTAATCCTCAAGGTGATTGCTATACTTCAGACATTTTAGGGCCTTTGCTTTCCTTGAACATTATAATTTGCATTTTCACTGTTAAGAATTTAAAATTTTCAAAGTAAATAGAACCAACGCAGGATAGTAAGAAGCTAGGAAAACTTCTTGGCAAGTGGAATGGGGAAACTGAGACAGGTTGCTGATTCAAACTGGCCTCATCCAGCACCCTGACTCACCTGCCTCCTCCCTTGCACAACCACTCCCTTAAGCATTAAGCCCTCAGAACAATGAAGTTCTGATCAGCATCAAAAAATCTTAGGAACAAAGCTTCGGGTTTTTTGGCCACAGAAACAGAGTTTTGGTCAAACTAGAGATAATATCTAGGCCTCAGTTGTGTTTCAGCTACAGGCCCAGAAAAGCAGCAAAACCAGAGGAAGAGACGCCATGGCTGACATCAGAACCAGATACAATGACCAGTGACCCCCTACCCTAGCGCTAACCAATCAGTAGAGATTATGACCTTGACTCTATATGGTCAGTATGATGCATTAGTTTATTAAAGGACACACCTGGAAAGCAGATTAATATTCTATTGAGATCCTCCCCTGAGGGTTCCCTAAAATTTCTGCCTTTAGAAAATAGATAAAAACCCTTAGGACAAAGGACCCAGTCTTTTCTCTCTCTCTCTCTCTTTCTCTCTCTCTCTCTCTCTCTCTCTCTCTCTCTCTCTCTCTCTCTCTCTCTCTCTCTTTCTCTCTCTCTCTCAGACCTGCCCCTTCCTTCTTCAGGCATATATCTTTTCTTTCTTTCTCCTAAGCTCTAAGAGCCCTTCTTTTGCCTCTGTAACTTGTTTGCGAGTCCATGCAGCCCACCTGGCTCACTTCTTTTGCTTTTGTGACTTCCTTTCTAAAAGTCCAAGGCAGCTCTGTGAGTAGCCCCCTCGAATATTCTCTCTGAGCACACTTTGCACGTTAAATAAACTTCCTCTTGTGCTAGAGTTCTTGGCTCTGAATTCTTTCTTTGCCAATCTCAAGAACTGAGGGCGGACATTGCCGATAACAGAACTATATCACTGACATTAAAATATATAAAAATCTTAACCACTGCAAAACATAAGCCTATTCAATTTAAAGATACTGCACTACTCATTATTTGTCACTCAAAATCTTCATGTTGTGTAATTTAGATAAGAAAAGAATATAGTTTAATGTAATAAGAGTGGGTTGAACAGTCACTATACAAATAATCCAAAACAAACAAGAGACAAATTCTTTCTGACATTTTAGCATTTCAAGAGTTACAGTGAATAAATTAAAGCAAGCTTAAGGACTGCATAAATCCAGGGAATATTCAATTTACCAATGGCTTCACGTGCTTCAAAACGCATTCCAGGTAGAGATCTCAAATAAGTGAAGTTCTTGAAAAACAAAAACAAAAAAGGGCGGTCCCATTAAATCAGTCTTTAAGTAAATAAACATCCATGTTATATGAGATATTTAGGACAATTCTAAAGGCTTAATAAAAGGTGTTGAGTTGTGATGGATCTCTTGATCATCCTCCCTCTGTAGCACCTCCTTCCCAGTCTCCTCTATTAACTGGAAAACTAGACCGTCCACATGTAAAAGAATGAAACTGAACCCGTATCATACACCACACACAAAAAGCAACTCAAAATGGATTAAAGACTAAAATTTAAGTCTGGTCTGTAAAACTCCTAGAAAAAAAGATAGAGAATACTTTTTTTTTTTTAAGCCCCAAGAGGGAAAAGATTTTATGGTGAGAGAGAATCATTGATTGGCTGCATCCTGTACACCCGCTACTGGAGATCTAGCCCACAATCCAGGCATGTGCCCTGACCTGGAATGAACTGTGATCTCCTGGTTCATGGTCAATGCTCAACCACTGAGCAACCCCGGCCCAGCAGGGACTACTCTTTGACATAGGTCTTGGCAATAATTTTTTGGATTTGACACCAAACGCAAAGCTAACAACAACAAATAAATATGTGGCACTACATCAAACTATACAGGTTCTGCACAGCAAAGGAAACCATCAACAAAATAAAAAGAAAACCTACAAAATGGGAGAAATCATATATCTGATAAAAAGCTAATATAAAAAATAAAAACCACACACAACTCAATAGCAGAAAAACAAAAAATGCAATTAAAAATTGGGCAGAAGATCTAAAAAGATGTTTTTCCAAAGAAAACATACACATAGCCAACAGGTACACGAAAAGGTATTCAACATCACTAATTATCAGAGAAATGCAAATCAAAACCACAATGAGATCTCACCTCACACCTGTTAGAATTATCATAATAAAAAAGACAACAGATTTTTAAAAATCTGGTGAGGAAGTGGAAAAAAGGAAGCCCTTGTGCATTGTTGGTGAAAATATAAATTGACCAAAGAGCTTGTGTGCATATATGCATAACCCATGGACACACATAATAGTGCGGTGAAGGCCTGGGGTGGGAGGCAGGGGTGGGCTAGCAGGGGCCAATGGGGAAAAGAGGGGACATCTGTAATACTTTCAACAATAAGGATTTTTTTTTTTAAAAAAAAGAAAATATAAATTGGTGTAGCCACTATGGAAAACAGCATGGAGCCTCCTCAAAATAAAAGACACAGAACTGCCATATGATCCAGCTGTTCCACTTCTGGGTTTATATCCAAAGGAAATAAAAGCAGGATCTCAAAGACGTATCTGTATTCCCATGTTCATTGCAGCATCATTCACAATAGCCAAGACATGGAAACAACCTAAGTGTCCATTGGTGAATGAGTGAATAAAGAAAATCTGGTGTAGTATATAAAATGGAATATTGTTCAGCCATAAATAAATTCTGAACATTATTCAGAAAGAATAATCCTGCTATTTGAGACAACAATTTAATTAGCAGTAAATACTCTATCTGCAACACTGAAGTACAGGACAAACTATCTGATGATTCCTATAGCCGATCTTCAGTCATTGAAGGACAGCTTAGAACAAATCTGTTTGAGTAAAAAATTACCTGAGAACTCCTGGTAATATTCCTGTGCAAAGCAACACAAAGAAACTTGGAAAGACACAGGAAATTTAAAAATGAGGCCAACAGAAACAGGAATACAAAAACAAAAAGGGAAAGCATTTATTAGGTTGGAAATGTGGCTATGTGAATTAAAATAATAAGCTCCACCAAAAAAAAAAAAAAAAAAAGATAAAGGAAAATACACTTAACACAAGTGTCAGGTTGCAATTATTGAAATGCATGTCTCTGATCTGCTCCCAGTGGCTCCTTTATCTGGTACAAGGGTCAGGATTGTCTGAAAATGCCTCTGGGCACATTTTTCCTAGATAATAAACTAAGGGGGATGGGGGATCCTCTCTCTCCTGATAGGAAGGACTATCTAGGCTCAGTTTTCCATGACCTCATCTACCCACGGAAGGAACTGTAATATCCCAGGGGTCCTACGGCCAGCTGGGCTCTTAAACAGCTGAAATCCTAAATCCAGGCTGTTGGCACCCATCAGCCTGTGTATCAGCCTCTGACAGCATGGTCTAGAAGGCCCCTAACCATGAGACATTTCTCTTTGGAAGAGAGGCGCCTAGTTTTCTCTTCTCTTGCTGATCCTTGGCTATGCACATGTTCCCCAGAAAGCCTATTTCGTGTCTGTGTATGCTACAGAGTTAAGGCAGAGAAACGATAATAGAAAGAGGCCACCTTGTACCACCTTCATATACAGGCAACAGAATGTCATCTTCTATTGTTAAAGTCATGGACTTAAAAGAATAGACCAAGGGCATAGAGAGTAACTGAAATGTAAATATAGATATTGGCTTACATATCACTAACCTAAAGGAAACCAGGCAGAATTTTAGTTAACTGATTTAGTTACTTTTTCTACCTCTTTGGTTTACAGGAGGTTATGTTTGTGGGTTAAATCTCTGAATGTCAATTGCAGGAATTCAGACTTTTTGTATTCCCCTAACCTAGAAGTACAGAAAACTGTTGGTGAGGGCATGTTCAGCATAAGAAATGCCGATTTTTATGAGCATAAGGATCTTTAAAAAAGAATATGCTATTCATTTTCATGAAACAACTGTGAAGAATAGTAAATGCACAGGCTCCCCCTACTAGAAGCAGCAGTACCCAAATTCTCAGAGAAAGCTCACTAGTGCTGTTCCCGTGGAATAAAGCGGGGTGCGGGGGGAGGCTAAGACATGCTCAGTGTGGTCCTGCTTATCTTGGTTCCCATCCCAGGCTCTTCCCTGGAACCTGGCACCAATCCCTGCCACAGGCACAAAATGACAATGCCTAATGTGTTATTGCCAACACCTCCACCATCTGGTAATTTCTTCAGTGACCTACTTACTCAATTTGTCTTAAAAAGGGAAAAAAGGAGAATTTAAAAAAAATTCCAGAGAGACCCATATTCTAAAACCTTTGAATCATGACTGTTTCTCAAATAATCTTTTCTTTCCTGTGGGAATGAATTCAACTTCCAAGGAACCCGAGGACTGAGAGGTGGAGGTCTTTGCCTAAATCCCTGACACACACACAAGAAAGAACCCAGGAAGTGTACCTGGGCTTTGACTAGAATCTGTAAAGAAACTGTTTTATAGATGAAGAGAGACAGAGATAGATACAGAGATAGAGATAGAGAGCAAAAACATAACAGATATACAATTAAGAGGTAGTAGACACAATATATCAGAATATAAATCCATATTAGAAAGACCTTTTACTAGTAAGCTTACAGAGATGATGTAGATTTTAAAATAAAGTATAAATTTGGGTTGCCCTGGAATTTAAAATCAGAGATAATTCTGTTATTAACTCCTCCATTCTTGACAGTTGGATAAAAATTATGCAACTTCATTCTAACTATCTTGTTATTTGTAATGTTACCCATACTGTTATTTTTATAGTGTTACCTGTCAAAATTTTACACCAAAATATAAGATGCTTTTAAATGAAGAGATGGGAAAGCATACTTAGCATACCCTTTTCTCTCATAAAAAGCAACAATAGGTAAAATATATGTTATTCCTAATCATTATCTTCAAAAACTGTGTCTATTCTTTTAAAATGTCACGAGTTCTTCAAATATAGTGATCACCTTTATGAAAAAATACTTCCTTCACTGTTCAAAGTTAGCTGTGTCTGAGATATAATGCTGAAATTCATCACAAGTTCCTTGGCAAGCAAGGAATTATAGCTTCCTGAATGAAGAGGATGGTAGGTAAGAGAGAAATGACAACCAAATAAGTCAAGCCTTGCAAAGATAAGCAGTTCTTGGAGCAGATATGAAATGAATTCAAACAAAGTCTTCAATGACTATTACTGACATGGACTGGATTGAGGGTCATGTTTTTAAAGATATATGCATACGCCAATAGGACTTAAGCCTGTGATAAACACACACTCTGAATAAATATATATTTACAGAGAATGAATTATGTCAAATCACTTATTCCCTCCAAAGCTGTTCATAACGGGCAAGTGCCACGTCACATACTGGGCATATCACAGGGAGTTACAGACAGAACGCATATGACCTTATGGAGTTTACAGTCGAGTGAGCAACACAGAAATTAGTTGAATAACTACACATTGAGATGGAATTATATTGTGCTAAGTGTTATTAACAGGTGCCCTCAGAGATTATTTAGAATGGGGTATCAGGGCAGAAGCCTTAGAAAAGATTAATAACTATGCATTTTTAAAAATCATCTGTAATATTTTCAACAATTTTTTTGAAAAAAGGAAAAATCTGCATGAAGCATATGGTTAAGTTTTAAAAAGGCCAAACAACAAACTGAAGAAATAATTTTGCCACTTATGGCAAAGAATCAATTTCGTTATTGAATGAAGTGTTCCTACAAATCAGTAAGAAAAACCAGAAATACAAAAGCAAAATGAGCAACAACAAAAAAATATAAATGGATTTCAGGTGAATAAAAAGATCTTGAGCCTTTTACATAATAAAAAGTGCAAGTAAAAACAGCTTTAGAAGGACCCTTTAGCTCTGGCTGGTGTGGATCAATTGGGCATCGCCCGCTGCACCAAAAGGTTGCCAGTAGATTTTCAGTCAGGCCCACATGCCTGGGTTGCAGGCTCAGTCCCTGTTAGGGGGCGTGCAGGAGGCAGCTGATGAATGTTCTCCTTCTCCCTTCCTCTTTCTGTAAAAATCAATAAAAATTTCTTTAAAGGGGGAGAAACCAAGATGGCGGCATAGGTAAACACCAAAATTGCTGCCTCCTACAACAACTTCAAAAATACAACAAAAAGACAAAATGGACATCATCCAGAACTACAAGAAGGCTGGCTGAGTGTAAATTCTACAACTAGAAGGAAAGAGAAAAGCACACTGAGAGTCAGGAGCTGCGGAAGTAAAGTGCAAAGGTATGGAGGCTCGAGCGCGTGCGGAAAGGGGCTGGTACCTGAGGACGCGGCTGTCTTTTTCAATCAGGAGGGAGTCACAAGCTCCCGACGGCTCTGAACTCTGGTTCCGGGAAGTCTCTGGGGACCCAGGACTCATACGGGGAGAAACTGGACTGTCTGGCAGCGGGCAGAACTCGGAACTCAAGAGCAGCTTTCCCTCAGAGGTGCTTGCAGCAATTACCTGGACACTGAGATGTGCTGCGCCTTAGGGCAGGGCTGAGGATCCGCCATAGCTGCTTGCTCCCCCCTGTTGATTCCTTGAGACCCCGCCACACCCAGGCTGCAGGAGAGGCTTTTGCATATGAATGCCCTGGCCCTTTGCAACCTGAAAATTACCTAACAAATTACAGCTGGGCCAGACAGACCCAGAACTTCCAAGAGAAGGCCCAAGGCCCCACAGCAGCTTGCATTGCTTCACAGCTGGGCCTCATCAGGGCACCTCCAAACTCCAAAAAAGGAAGGGGAATCTGGAGATCTTTTCATAGCTCCTGCTGGGTAACCTCAGGCAGAGACTAAATTAACACCTCCTTAGATCCAAGAGCCAGTGTACCCAGTGGTCAGAGTGGGACCATCCAGATTACAACTCCTCAGATCCATAACTGACACACTCAGGGGGCAGACTCAGTGAGCACCAAAGCCCCACTGAAGCAAGTCTTGCCCCAGAAGGGTGTCTTCAGCACAGAAGTTCTCCCACTTCAGACATAGCTGATTCTCAATGCCAATTGGCCTGGAGGTCAATTCCTCCCAGTGATACCTACAACAATCAAGGCATAACTACAACAAGAATTTGCACAAAGCCCACAAGGGGGTGCACCAAGAGTGTCCACCTCAGGTAACTGGGGAGGCTGAGCCACTGGGCCCTATAGGACACCTAGCACACAAAGCCACTCTACCAACACAGGGAAGCATAAAAAATGTGGAGACAAAGAAACAGGTCACAAATGACAGAAATGGAGGAAAGCAAATGACTGGATATAGAGTTCAAGGCCACGTTTATAAGGTTTTTCAATAATTTTATGGAAACCGCTGATAAATTTAGTGAGACCCTGGAGGATATGAAAAAAGACCAACTAGAAATTAAGCATACACTGACTGAAATAAAGAATAATATACAGAGATCCAACAGCAGACAAGAGGATCCCAAGAATCAAGTCAAAGATTTGAAATACAAAGAAACAAAAAATACCCAACCGAAGAAGCAAAAAGAAAAAAGAATCCAAAAATATGAAGATAGTGTAAGGAGCCTCTGGGACAACTTCAAGCGTACCAACATCAGAATTATAGGGGTACCAGAAGAAGAGAGAGGGCAAGATATTGAAAACCTATTTGAAGAAATAATGACAGAAAACTTCCCCCACCTGGTGAAAGAAATAGACTTACAAGTCCAGGAAGTGCAGAGAACCCCAAACAAAAGGAATCCAAAGAGGACCACACCAAGACACATCATAATTAAAATGCCAAGAGCAAAAGACAAAGAGAGAATCTTAAAAGCAGCAAGAGAAAAAAAGTCAGTTACCTACAAGGGAGTACCCATACGACTGTCAGCTGATTTCTCAACAGAAACCATGCAGGCCAGAAGAGAGTGGCAAGAAATATTCAAAGTGATGAATAGCAAGAACCTGCAACCAAGATTACTTTATCCAGCAAAGCTATCATTCAGAATTGAAGGTCAGATAAAGAGCTTCACAGATAAGAAAAAACTAAAGGAGTTCATTACCACCAAACCAGCATTATATGAAATGCTGAAAGGCATTCTTTAAGAAGAGGAAGAAGAAAAAGGAACTCTTACCATTTACCACAGCATGGATGGAGCTGGAGAGCATTATGCTAAGTGAAATAAGCCAGTCAGAGAAGGATAAATACCACATGATCTCACTCATTTGTGGAATATAATGAACAACATAAACTGATGAAGAAGGACTGATCCAGAGACGGAGAGGCATTGATTGGACTGTCGGGACTTGGAGGGAAGGTAGGGGAAGGTGGAGGTAAGGGGGAAAGATCAATCAAAGGACTTATATGCAAGCATATAGGCCTAATCAATGGACATGGACAACGGGGGGGGGGGGGTGAGGGCATGAGCGGGGGGGTGGGGGGGGTAAGGGGTAACGTGGGGGTAAGGACACATATGTAATATCTTAATCAATAAAAAATATATTAAAAAAAACTAAAAAAAAATTCTTTAAAGGGACCCTTTCTTTTTCACTAATCAGATTAATAAATCAAAAAAGATTGATTATACTCACTCATTCATGGATAATAGAGACCATTATAAACTTTTGAACAATAATAGATACAGAGGCAGAGCTGCCTCAAAAAGATTGTCAACTGCAGCAGGAAGGCCGGGGAGGGTTGGGGGGCAGGAGGGAGGGGGGTAAGAGATCAACCAAAGGACTTGTATGCATGCATATAACCATAACCAATGGACATAAGACACTGGGGGGTAGGGGAGGCTAGGGGACTGTCAAGGGGGGAGGGGGGAAAGGACACATATGTAATACCCTTTGTAATACTTTAAGCAATAAAAAAAATAAAATAAAAGATTGATCATAAACAATATTGGTGAGTAACTGGCAGAATAGGCATTTCATAGACTCTCAATAGGAGTATAAATTGTGGCAACAGACTTAAAGCAAAATTTGACAAGATCTATTATCACTTAGAGAGCACAAACCCTTTGACCCACCATTTTACTTTAAGAATTCATCCTATAGATATTTTAAATGTGTATATAAAAAGTACTTACAGTAACATTTATTGTAGCATTGTTTTTAAATATTAAAAGGCTGAAAATTATCTTAGTGCTCATTAATAGACTAATGATCCAATAAATGGAATTATATCTACACAATGAAACACTATGCACTTGTTTTTAAAAAACAGGTCCTCACGCACTAATACAGAAAGATTTTAAAAATAGATACTTTTATTTATTTTTTAAATTTTATTTTTGAATTAAAGTTTACATTTAATATTATTTTAGATTACTTTCAGATGTACAGTATGGTTAGACAATAATATAATTTACATGATTCCCCCTGATAATTTAAGTACCCACCTGGCACCATACATAGTTATATATTGACTGTATTCCCTAGGCTGTCCTGTACATCCCTGTGACTGTTTTGTAACTACCAATTTGTACTTCTCAATCCCTTCACCTTTTTCAGCCAGTCCTCTCAGCTTGTAAAAATACATACATTTAAGTAGGTAGAAATAACCAAGGAGTTATAACAGTGAATATAATATTCATTTAGGTATATACCCACACATAGATGCTAGCACAGAGTAAAATGTTGCTGAATATCTTACTGCTAAATTACTACAATTAAATAAATGATTATTTCTGAGCATGTAGTCAAGGGGTCTGAGATGCAAAGGACACTTTCATATCATTATACAACTAATTTCTTAAAATTATGCATGGATAGCTTTTTCACTAAAAAAATTAGCAACTAGCTTAAGAAAAGTCAGGTTAAATAATAGGTAGTACTGCTGACTGAACTTTGTTATCTGAGAGGAGATGAGGTGGCTGTTCTCTTTTGGTCATATGAATTGATTTTGACAAAGTGCAGACAGTAAACTAGTCTGATTTTCTTTCACTCGTTCAAAAATCACATCCTCTAGAATGAAACAGAAGAGCTGGAAGTTTTAAAACATGCTTTGAGTCATCTGAGAAATGTAGACTTCAATCATCAGAAATTTATGTAAAGATGATTCAAGGAGAAGAAAGAAACTAACAGACATATGAAAGGCATAGTTATGAGCTAGACATTGGCACTTTACATAGTTTCATTCATTTGTTCAAACAAGTCATATAAATTCAGGGCTTTGCACTAGGGATACTGAAAACAAGTCATAATATCTCTATTTTTGTTGTGTGTTCTTTGTATGGTGGGCAAGACACATCACAAACAAGTTTGTTACAGACATGATAAATGCTATACAGAAGAGATAAAAGAATGATGTCAGTGTGTGTGTGTGTGTGTGTGTGTGTGTGTGTGTGTGTGTGTGTGTTGGGGATGGCAGACCTTAGCATTACTATGTGCTTGCTACTAAGATAATAAGAAATTCTTTGAAACATCCAGTCTGGTTTAGAAGTCCTCTTCCTCAAAAACTTGATCATGATATTCATTAAGACAGAACTTGGCTGTGCATTTTTAAAACAAGGTTTTTTTGCCCTGGCTAGTGTGGTTCAGTTGGTTGGAGCATCATCCTACGAACTGAAGGGGTCGCAGGTTTGATTCCCAGTCAGGGCACATACCCAGTTTTGGGTTTGACCCCTGGTCAGTATGCTTGCAGGGGCAACCAATCAATGTTTCTCTCTCTCTCTCTCTCTCTCTCTCTCTCTCTCTCTCTCTCTCTCTCTCTCTCCTTCCTTCTCTCCCTCTCCCTTTTTCTCTCTCTAAAAACCAATAAAAAACATGTCCTTGGGTGAGGATTAAATAAATAATAAATAAAATAAGTAAAACAAGGTCTTTCTAATAATC
The DNA here is from genome assembly GCF_014108235.1 of Myotis myotis. Taxonomy (NCBI): domain Eukaryota; kingdom Metazoa; phylum Chordata; class Mammalia; order Chiroptera; family Vespertilionidae; genus Myotis; species Myotis myotis. The sequence goes on from NW_023416368.1 coordinate 36,879,945, forward strand.
AACTAAGAAACCAAATCAAGAAATCCAATATATTGGTTGGAAGATAGAAACTATTGCAGGCATTAAGTTCTACAACATTTTAAAATGTTGTAGGAAGATGTAAAATAAACACATCCACACATCAGTAACTCTAAGGTTCCAAGAGGCAAAAATGCCACATGTTCCACTAGGTTTCCTATGCAATTTGTTAGGACATTCACAGATGGTGTATGAAATAACAGTTTTCAAAAGACCTATCAGCAAACTATTCCATCAGCTCCAAAGAGATAACAAAGCAATTGGGCTGCATGGGCTGAACGTATAAATGACACTCAGCATTGAGGCTCCAATGTGACCTAAAGTAATAATATGGGCAATAATAACAAATTTCAATAATAATAACAACAGCTACTGCGGTTAGGCACTTTCCAGATGCAAAGTCATTTAAATGGAAATTACTCTAACAAGGGTAATATTAACACCCCCCGCGCCCCGCCCCTTTTTTGTTAATCCTCACCCAGGACGATGGTGACAGAGAGAGGAGAGGAGAGAGAAACATCGATGGGAGAGAGATGCATCAATTATAGTTGCCTCCTGCATGTGCTCTAAACCAGACCAGGCCCAAACAAACAACCGAGTACATGCCTTTGCCAGGGAATCAAACCAGCGACCCCCCTGGTGCACAGGCCTAAGCTCCAACCACTGGGCCATGTCCTCCAGGGCTATCCCTATCCCCTTTTTAAGATGGGAAGGTCAGTAACCTTCTCAAAATAAAAGATCAGAACCAGTCTTTAATATTAGGTCTATTTGGTCCTAAGTTCCATGCTCTACAGATGAGAGAAAGAAAGGGGGAAGAGAGGCTTGGGAGAAGACGGAGAAAGGGAAAGAAATGAAGAAGGGAAGAGATAAAAGTAAAAATAAAAAAAGAAGACAAATGCCCAAACACAGAAGTCCAGGGTTTTCCAATGTGTAAACTGTGGCCCTGAGAAGGGGATAGTGAATGCAGTTGGAAGTCTCTTAGAGCACATTCATTGTCCAAAAGGAACAAAGGCAACCTCTGAGAACATGAACTACTTTTTTTTTTTTAATGTACACAGATGCTTTGGAACCAGATCATTTTTAAATGATATAGAGAATAAACAGCGCTAGGGTCAGAATGAACGACTTGAACTAGAATCCTGATTCCAACATATGCTGCCAGATAAACCTGAGCAAGCCACTTAAACTCTCAGAGCTCAGTTTTCTCACCCAAAACAGCATATCATGGCACCCACTTCTTAGAGTTGGGACAATATTTATAAACCATTTAGAACAGTGTTTTGAATGCCAACACAGTCTACGGCCATACCGCCCTGAACGCGCCCGATCTGTCTGAATGCCAACACAATGAACAGACGTTTGTTATTCAAAATAAAACATTCACACAAACACTCAAATATACTGAACAAAACTTTATTATCATTGTATCTATTACAGTAATAATGATGCATATGTGTGAGAATTGGAACCTACTGCTTCAGGGCACAATTGGATTCAACATGGCATAGCTGGGAATTTACTGGGAAACTGCCTGAAATAAACCATCATGCTGCAATTAGAAATGGCTTGGTTCTTTTGAGCAAAACGTTTAGACAGATGAGTGATTTAAAAGCCAAAGACACAAAAGGTGACAGCAATTACAAATGGTTTCTCCAGCCATAAAACACTGATGGGACAGCGCTGCTGGTCATAACCCATCTCCTCTGCTTACAAACTGCCAATCACAGACATCAGGACCTTAGCAGTAAGATATAAAAATATCCCAGTTAAGAATCTAAAGACTAAGGAATGTGTTCAAGAACTGAAGACAAAATCTTTAAGTATCAAAGAATGCCATTTCTCTCCATTTTTTATCTTACATTTTATTTGTAGTTTACTTCAGCACCTTTTTGTCATTAAAAATAGCAACTTAGTGACTTCTGGTTTCTAATTTAAAAGTTTGTATAAAATCAAATTCTGTTTTAAAAAACCATTTGGCTTATTCACGGAAATGATTTAGTTGGGAAGCCAAGGTAATGTACTATTGAACTCTAGTCAGATTTTAATGTACGTTGTTGTTGTTGTTGAGACTGAAAGGTGAAGAGTGTGTGCTTAGAAAAAGTGTGTAACATTCTGGAAGAGAATGCTCAATGCTCGCTGGGCTTCTATTTCAGCCGCTGCCTGACAGGGCTGCATGGCTGGTCTGAGTTGCTCAAGGAGTGTCCAGAAAAGGAAATATCAAAGGAAAGCTACAGAACAACTTTAACTGATTAAAAGTTTCTCTTTCACCCTTGACTGTCTGTTTCCAGTACTTCTTGGACAGACTTAAATGGAGTAACAAAGAGTAGGTTGCACTATAGGAGGCATCTGTTCAGGCATCTAAACAGAGAGAGGGTGCTCCCCACAGTGCGTTCTCTACAGAACTGCAGGGGTAGATTGCCCATGCTGTTTTTAACATATCATCCATGGCTCCTTTCCACTTACAGCACTTACAGAATATGACTTTCATGATTTGACAGAACAGAATCAACAATAACAATGGTTAGGGTAGAAAATGGTTAAGACTTAACTTTTTGTAAAATATATTTTTACTGATTTCAGAGTGGAAGAAAGAGGGAGAGAGAGATAGAAACATCGCTTGCCGGGAGCCGGTCCATGCTTGCTGTTTCAAGGTACCTGGCATATATGGCATACTGTTCTTAATATGTTTTCTCACCTTCTTGGCACTATGTGTTTTAATCAAGGTCTCTGAGAAAGGTGGTTTCCCCAGGTAGGGATTTTCCCCTGAAGTTAGGGAGGGAATAAAACCTCTTAACTAAGTGCCAGGTGGGTAATTAATCACTTTAACTATGAACAATCATGCTTAAGCTACATAATCTTTACTCCCTGGAATGGAGATAAGAAACGCCCTAACCTTTGTAATAGAGATTGATAGGATTGAATCAACTGGTATAAATACAGATGTAATAAGACAGCAAGAGACAGAACTTAGAATACAGAGCTTAGAACACAGAACTAAGAAGACAGAACCTACACAGAACCTACAGACAGAAGAACTTCCCTGGAGAGAACATGGCAAAAGATCCTGGACTGAACCTGACTACAGAAATTGGCAAGAGAACCTGACTAGAACCTGGTGACTGAACCTGGCTGGAGAACCTAGCAAGGGAACATGGCTACAGAACCTGGCTGGAGATCCAAACCAGAACTTCGCTGGAGATCCTAAGCAGAACTTCGCTGGAGATCCAGACCAGAACTTGGCTGGAGATCCTGGCTGGAGATCCTGGCTAGGCTGCTGATCAACTGAACACTGTCTCCGTGTCCTTCCTTCTTCGCTGACTCCATCCACACCTTTGGGGACCCCTGGACCTGCTGGGGTTGGACCCCGGCATCTGGCGCCCGAACAGGGACCCCTAGGTAAGCCCCACTCTCGGGATGGATAGGACTCCACCGTAGGAAGAGGGTGGATAGTCTTCGCCGACTCCGTCCACACCTTTGGGAACCCCTGGAACAGGATTCCCCTAGGTAAGCCCCCTCCATTGAGAACCCCCACACTCGGGACGGATAGGACTCCACCAGGGTGCTACAGACCCCCCTATAGAAGATAAGTAGGGTAAGAAGGTGGATAGTACAGAACTTAGATTGAGAAGATGTGCCATACTGAGTCCAAAGAAAGAAGACTCTGTATTGATCCATAGATTGAGAAGATGTGCCATAGTGAGTCCAAAGAAAGAAGACTCTGTATTGATCTTTAGATTAAGAAGATGTGCCATACTGAGTCTAAAGAAAAAAGACTCTGTATTGATCTTTTAACATATATGCTTGCTAGCAGAGGAATTAAGGTTACTCCCAGTCAGACAGAACGTTTTATACAAGAAGTATGTCCATGCTTTTCTGAGGAAGGAAAGGTAAATGTAATGGCATGGGAGGAGGTAGGCCCAAGGAGCCTTATCCTTAACCCCACTGCAGCCTTTCCACCCCGGGAAAGTGCAGGATTGGCAAGCTCTCCCTGGGGTGATAGATCAGGACTCAGGTAATAGCGGAAAGCGCCAATCCTACTCTTAAAATGGATACAAGAGAGCATTTCGGGGTTTTCTTTTTAATGCCCGCTTTTAAAAAATAAAAAAGGGGGAATTTGCCGGGAGCCGGTCCATGCTTGCTGTTTCAAGGTACCTGGCATATATGGCATACTGTTCTTAATATGTTTTCTCACCTTCTTGGCACTATGTGTTTTAATCAAGGTCTCTGAGAAAGGTGGTTTCCCCAGGTAGGGATTTTCCCCTGAAGTTAGGGAGGGAATAAAACCTCTTAACTAAGTGCCAGGTGGGTAATTAATCACTTTAACTATGAACAATCATGCTTAAGCTACATAATCTTTACTCCCTGGAATGGAGATAAGAAACGCCCTAACCTTTGTAATAGAGATTGATAGGATTGAATCAACTGGTATAAATACAGATGTAATAAGACAGCAAGAGACAGAACTTAGAATACAGAGCTTAGAACACAGAACTAAGAAGACAGAACCTACACAGAACCTACAGACAGAAGAACTTCCCTGGAGAGAACATGGCAAAAGATCCTGGACTGAACCTGACTACAGAAATTGGCAAGAGAACCTGACTAGAACCTGGTGACTGAACCTGGCTGGAGAACCTAGCAAGGGAACATGGCTACAGAACCTGGCTGGAGATCCAAACCAGAACTTCGCTGGAGATCCTAAGCAGAACTTCGCTGGAGATCCAGACCAGAACTTGGCTGGAGATCCTGGCTGGAGATCCTGGCTAGGCTGCTGATCAACTGAACACTGTCTCCGTGTCCTTCCTTCTTCGCTGACTCCATCCACACCTTTGGGGACCCCTGGACCTGCTGGGGTTGGACCCCGGCATCCGCTGATGAGAGAGAATCATCCATGGGCTGCCTCCTGCATGCCCCACACTGGGGATCGAGCCCACAAGCAGGCCCTGGTTCATAGGTTGATGCCCAACCTCTGAGCCACACCACTGAGCAAGACTGAACTTTTTAAAAAACTCAAAGCTAGTTGATCAGAACTCAATGCTTTATGTATTGTTTACCTTTATTACTATTTTACTATTATACGAGACTGGGATATTTCTGGCATTAAGTCAGTTACATCTAGACAGTGAAGTTAAAGTCTATAAAGTAAAAAGTCTGAGTTAATAATATATTACCCAGCCATCTTCAAATATGTTCATTGCTCCATATTCAATTTCTGTTTAGTCAAGAGGTAAACATACTTTCTGAATTCAATCTTATTTAACACTGGCTGGTGGAAAAGCCAAAAAACCAGAAAACAGGACACACACACACACATACAAACACACACACATGCACACATACACACATGCACACATGCACACACATTCAGAGCATTAGCCTCTATTCCTGCTGCATCCTAGTTTCTCCACTTAAACCAAATCATTGGGAGTCTCTAAGCCAATTCCATTAATATTCTTTTAAATATATTTTGAATCGTTTCCCTTAATTTGAGAATTTCCTACCAGAAATTCTCAGACACTTTCATATTTTAATCATCTTGTATATTTGTTTAAACTTAGGCTTTCACATATGCTATGTGTTTATATATATTGGAAAATTCTGTATGTCCATGATATACATTTCAAAAAGTGGAATAAAATATCCAATCATTTTGAAACTTGATTATATATTAATCAATATTTTAGAAAAGGGTCAGCAAACTATGACTCCTGGACTCTAAGTTTTGGTAAAAATATTTTTACTGGAACACACGACATTTATTCATTCATGGATTATCTATGTTGCATGTACAGCACAACAATAGAGTTGAATAGTTGCACAGGGACCATATGACTTGCAAAGTCATATTTATTTACTATCTGTCCCTTTGCAGAAAAAGTTTGCTGAATGCTGTTCTAGGCACTTTACCTATATTAAATCATTAAATCACAAGCAACCCTATGAGATTGACACTGTAATTATTCCCATTTTATAGATAATAAACTGAGGCACCAAGAGGTTAAGTAAGCAATTTGCCCAATGTCACAAAGTTAGCAAGTGGCAGAGCTGGAACAAGGCACTCTGATTCCAAGCCTTTGTTCTTAGCCATTGCCTGTCAAGCTAATTTAATAGAAAGGAACTAAACAAAGAACGCTATTCAACATCTCTTTTTGTTGTTGAATCTATATCTATTTTAACTTTCTTTTTATTGTTGACACTATTGCATATGCCCCCATTTCCCCTTTTGCCCACGTCCATCTTAATTTTTCATTGTAACATCAATTTTATAAAACCTGATGTGATAGAGAAGAATTAGACAGTTTCTGCAAAAAACTGGCTGCCAGTGTTTTTATTCCCATTAACCTGGAGCACGTTATTTAAGAAATAGTTTGCTAGTTGTGAAATTAACAATCGTTCTTTCTTTAAGTATTCAATAGTAATTCATTTTTCATAACAGTAATTATATATAAAACATAGTAGTATCCTTTGGAGTCATGCTATGTGTACTGAAATCCAATAAAATCTACTTGAAATAATTAATCTTGATGCTTTCTTTTTCAATGATATACTTTTTTTGTTTTGCTTCTAAAGGCGAAGCTTTAAGGCCAACTTGTTAGAAAGCATAAGAATTGCCAATCATTTCAAGTAGGTTTTATTGAATTTCAAAATCTTTAATGTGCACCTCCTTCATCTGGAGGCGGAATGTCCCAAGCTGTCCTTCCAGGGGGGCTAATGGGCCTCTCTGATGAAGCCAGTACAGAGTCCTCCTCCCCTTGTTTAAGTTCTGATGGATTTATATACTTCCAGAAACACACACACACACACACACACACACACACACACACACACACACACACACCCTTTTTCTAAAACCTTGAAAAATAGTTAAAATAATATAATTATAATTCTCTCTTGAAAAGTCAGTAGCTCCAAAGGCTCCATCTGTGACTTGATTAGCCCAGTGATCTAGTTACAATTAATACAAGTGGTAGTCCTAACAGAATATAAATAATGCATTTATTCAGTACTATTTATTGAGTGCCTACTATGTGCTAGGCTTTGTTCTAGGTACTGGAAATACAACAGTGAACAAACAAAACTGATTTTAAAAAATCCTGACTAGTCATCCTTAAAGTTTATCATAATAAATTTATCATAATTTTACTTAAACTGGCTGTAAATAAAAAGCCTTGCTCGGGCTGTGGATGTGCCAATGGCTGGGTCCTGGGTGGAGGGTAGGGGAAGCCTCCCTACCCACAATACTCTGTGCGGGACTTGGAGTCTGGTGCTCTGTGCACAGCATGTTTCTGCTGACAAATGTTTCATGCTGTCTTCCCAGAACCCTCCTTCCTTTCCAAACGCATTCTCCTTTTGTACTCCACATCTCTGCAAACGAAATCACCATCTGACCAATTCTCCAAGTCAGACTTCCTTACACTCACCCCCCAATCCACTGATGCAGACAAAGAAGGTGCCTTCTTATCTTACGAAAAAGCAAAATGCATAGAGGACTAGAGTTGTGGAAGTAGGAGAATGAAAAACACAGTTTAGAGACCCTGACTACTCTCACCCACCGTTTTATAACATAGTCCCAGAGAAAAAGAAAAATTCACATCACTGGACAGAAGAAACGCTCAGGTTTGAAGACTCAGTGCTGCTGTATAGATGTGATGACATCACTCTGGATTTCACTATCTGGATTCAAAGTTACTAACACAAAAAAGTCTGATATGAAAAAAACAATCTATAGTAATAAAAGCATAATATGCTAATTAGATTAGACTTCCGAACAACCTTCCAGACATCCTTCTGGATGACCTTCCAGACGAAGCCGGGGCTGTGAGGGCCCAGGCAAGCCGCCACAGCTGCGAGGGCCGAGCCCCTTGCATGAGTTTCATGCATCGGACCTCTAGTAATAAATAAAGTAAAATAAAAAGCCCTGCTCTGGATTTTAAAGAACAATGAAAAAAATATAATAAATTTGTATTTATTTCCTTCAAAATTAAGACACAAAGAGAAGTAAAAAAAAGTTTTATTATTTGTGCTACTGAGCTGTAAGAAGATTCCTTCCTATAGATATTACTTTTCAATCTGGCTTTATATGCCAGACCGCCCCATTGGCTATATATTTTTCCTTAGGAATTTTTACACATGTTCTTAAAATGCTGACACTTAATCTTTTTCCTCTTGTCAGAAAAGAAATTTTTTCAAGGGAAAGTTATGACTTGGGAAAGTAAAGGAAGAGATATTTTTTGCTCCACACCATTAGAGTCAGTAGACATTCCATTATTTATATAGTGAAGTCGTATGCATTCTGAGGACACAGTAGACAAAGTGCAAGACACAGAGAAAAGGCGGCCATTCTACATTCTAAAAATGCATGGGTTCCTGTGCTCGGAAATGGTGGAGACCAGCAATGACTATCACCAATCACAGACAAGGACATTTCTAGAAGACACTATGAAAGCCAGTGAGGCTCCATGGCTATCCCTGCCACTGCCTGATTCTTTAACAATATTCATAAACAGGCCTGCTTCTCAAAAGGCATCTTGTCAGGAAGGAAAGGGAAAATAATGATAACCTTTTAGATGAATGATCAAGGTGTGGCTTCTATCAAACATACCTTCATCCTGTGGACTCGCCTTCTGAATGGTTAAACAGGATGAAAATAATCTAAGAGAGCTGCACTTAATGTCAAATGGCTCTGGTGCTATTACTCATCCAACTTCAGGGAACAATACATATGCCATTGTCAGGGGAGTAAATTTCCCTAGATAAGGACGGTAACTTGTTTTTAGCCCTGGGTCCAAGTGACACTGTATCTCTATAAATTTATTTCGTTTCACTCTTTGGTTCCTATATGCATAATTCCAGCTACCTAAAAATTTTAACTGGTAATTATAAATTTCATTTTCCTACTGGCCAGTTATCATTTAAGAACAATGTATACTCAAATAATGCATACTACAAATATGTCATGTTATAGATATAACCAAGACAAAAAAAAGTATTAGTTAACATGGCAGTCTTCTTTTTTAAAGGAACTAAAACCAAGCCACAGAATAGCACCAACTCTCTAAAATCTGTGAATGAGATCATTATTTCCCTTGAGAAGTCATTTCTTTAAACATGATTGATACATATCTTTGCTACAAGTCCAGTATATTTTAATTCAGAGACTATCCTAAAAATATTGTAAAGAAGCCAAAATCATGAGTTAAGAAATATCTCCTATTATTAATTACACAGAAAATTTCCTAAAATCTAATTAGTATAAAGTATCCTATATAATAAAAGCCCAGTGACCAAAACAGCGGAATGACCAGAACGACCAGAGACCAGAACAATGGCGGCCTCGTGCCCTGGCTGGCCCCACCCCCCAGCAGGGACCCCATTCCTGATCCGGGGCCCCCATCAGGAAGGGACCCCCTTCCTGATCCAGGGCCCCCATCAGGGTAGGCTGGTCGGCCCCTACCTGTACACCAGGCCTCTATCCTATATAATAAAAGGGTAATATGCAAATTGACCCTAACAGTGGAACGACCACTTGACCAGTCACTATGAGGCACACTGACCACCTCTCGATCCCTTTCCCCAGCCCGCAGGCTCCGATCACACAATGGCAAATGGGGAACCAAGAGTGGGTGGCGGCAGGGGGTGGGGCCAGTTGTGGGAAGCTGGGGAAGATGTCCCTGATCACAGGCAATGCCTAGAGACTGTACCGTCACATGAATTTTGTGCACTGGGCCTCTAGTATTAGAATAAAACATTTCATAGCTCTGTTAGTAACATAATGTCGAATTCCCTGCATATGGTCCATAGAATTTTATGAATAGACTGATGAACATAATTCCTTCCATCACAAGTTAGATTCTAAGGTAGTGGTGAAATCTTTATGCTTTCTGTATTCTTTATTTTATTATTTTTACTTCATTAAATGTCAAGGTCTCATATAACTACTATACTTTGCAAACAAAACGTACCTTTAGTAAAAGCAAATATTTTAGCAATTTAAATACTTATAAAATAATGGTGAAATACTGCGGCAGTTTTTCGTGACATCTACTTTCCAACTCTGTTCAATCTGTTTTTAATCAAAGAAACCTCATTAATAAGAAAAATTCCTTTGAAATATATAAAATGGCAATAAACTGATTATGCTGGTTCTTTTTAAAAAATCTATAATATATGGAGAATTAAAATATAGTCTCAATCAAATAAAGTGTGAACCCTTGATTGGAAGTAATACTTAACAAATAAGGTTTCTGATGAATTTTGTAGTTATCATCAAGCAGACAGCCCTCCTTGTTTACTACTTCTTAATTTTTTTTTACCAAAATGCTTTAGGATGTTTTCCTTAATATGCAGGAAACTATCAGGATCATAAGTGAATCTTTACTGATGACTGAGGGTTTGGTGATAATTCAGAGATATAATTCTGAATATAATTATAATTCTACCTTGTGAAGAGTTATTTGGGCTGAATTCATCTCCTGGAAGCTAGATTAGCTGCTATTCCCCTAGTGTGTTATGCATGGATTGGTCTTAACACTTAATACATGACATTGAAATGAATGTGTACGTGCCTGAGCATCCGGAAGGCAATTTTCATGGCTTTATCATTAGCATCCACCCTCCCACTTGGCATACAGTTGGTGCTCAATAAATATGTGTTGAACTGATTCATTCATAGCCCACATCAGAAAAGAATAAAAATATTTTACTTTCCTCAGAGATCAAAGAATATTTAAGCTTAATCTAAGTGTATACAGTAGAAAAAATTGTTAAATGGAGCAAATAACCTTATTTTATTTCATTAAAAGTAATGTATTATATAACTTCTAATTGACAAGTATGGTTCTAGGATAATAAAGAATACTAAGCAAAAAATAAAGCAGATTTAATAACACTGTCTTGTGAGTATAAATTTAAAAGAATTACAATTTACCACAGCACCAAAACTGCCTGAATTACATGCTGAAAGTCTAGAGATTTCATCTTCCCATTCTGGAAACAGTTATAGGGTTGATAAATGGAGAGAAGAGAAATGAGGCAAAAGCACAACTTAAAATATGCAAAAGGTGTCTATTTTATTATGCTTTTGGACTCAGTAGATATGTAATATAGTCTTTTTCAAAGTATACCTTAAAAGTTCAATTTTTACCGAAAAAAAATATGCTTCACTATAACATAGAAAGTTACAAACTGTTTAGTTTAATGATAAAAAATAAAATGCAAATTCTAACCAGAAAACTGAAATGTACATTAACCTTTAATAAAAGCTACCATTTTATTGAGCATTAATTGTGTGCAGGTACTGTGTTAATCCCTTTACCTTCATTGTGCCATTTAATTCTTAAAACAGCTTTGTGGAGTAGGTATCATTTTCACTTCTATCAGATAAGAAAACATTAAGAAGTGAAATAAAATTCATGTTAAAATCAAGAGTATATACACTTCTAATCAAGTTTTAATTCTTTTTTTTTAATCCTCACCCAAGGATATGCTTTTCATTGATTCTAGAGAGGAAGGAAGAGGAAGAGAGAGAGAAAGAGAAACATCTATTGGTTTCATCTCCTGTGTTCTCCAAAGGGGATCAAAACCATAACTTGAGTATGCACCCTGACTGGGAATCTAACCTGGACCCCTCAGTGCACGGGTGACGCTCCAATCAACTGAGCCACACTGGCCAGGGCTCTAATCAAATTTAATTATATTAGTGATTGTATGACTAGCTGAGCACTGCTTCTGACACTTTGCCTTAATTAAATTAATATAAATTTTCTAAAGCCTGGAATGGGATGTTTCATTTACAATTGATTTTGATGAGGCTGCTAAAATACACTGGGAAGAGTGAATAAAAGGTAGAGTATTAAAAATAGTAACTGCTCTTCCCCTGCCCCCTTTTTTAACAAAGTTCTGAATTGTGCAGAAGAAAACTACAGATTGGGCTAATGATATAAAATACAAATTTTGATCAAATTACACAACTGCTTTTAAGACATTATTCTGTTCCAAAGTGGAAAAGACGGTGAAAGGAAGGCGCTCACATTTCTACATGTGATAAAAGGATGACAGAAATACACTCTTTATCTGTCCTATGTTTTAAAATATTTGTAATGATAAAAACAACAAAGCCAACTGTATTAGTGCAGCATTCATTGAGGGGTTGTTTTTTTCATCAGCAGAATATAGTTAAATATAGAAATATGTGAAGAGAAGAATCAAGGAAGGCTGAATTCCTGTCACATAAATGAGTTAAATGAATAGTGCCTTACAAGGAACTTAAAAAAAGATTTGTATAAAAAACTAAATTATGGGACCAGATTACTAAAAGATAATACATCAGTAAAATTAAAAATATACATGGCACTCAGATCCTATTAAAAGGCAAGCTTTTATCTCTAATTGAACCAGCTGTTACGAATTAAGAAGTTAAAATACCACATGATATCATCCAGTGAATGAGTATATGATATATAAGAAATATCTAAACTTTAAGTCAATTTTTAAACTTCACTTATGATTTTAAATATTTAATATAATATTATCCCACATAGATTTATTTCTGGCTTATAGTGCTCACTACTAAATAAGTAACAACTTTTTCTAATGACAGCATAATACTAATGGATATTTCTCTGAACTTATAGATACCTACATAAATACATAAATACAGTTGTAGTTGAGGAGCTAACCATATTTCAAGTTTAAAAATTAAATTATAAATCATGCTCAGTGTTTTTTTTTCTTTTTTCCAGGTAGATTACAACTACTTTAACATTTAAATAAATGAAGATAATATATAATCACTTTAGAAAAATCATCAAAGCATATATGAACATACTGTTAGGATATTGGTTAGACTTAAAGGTATTTAAAATTTCTATGGATTGTCTTACTCATTTCTGACACATAATTTTCTCAGTAAGAGTATAATACAAAAATAAAAATTTGTAGATGTTTAGGATTACAGGCTCCAATTTTTGTAACATGGATCATAGTGCTTCCCTCTGACCTATTTAAGGCACATTGGGGAAAACATTTTTAAAAATTAAAGGCTATAATTATAAAATATAAATGAGCAATTATATCATGATTTGAGCTCTGCAACCATTCCCGCCCTGGTTTCATATATCTCATCCCAGTGCCTATGCTCAGATGATTACCATAATAGACATTCACCTAAAGACATAGTGCATTTGGGGGGATCATTTGAATCAAATGCTATAAAAAGGGGTTGGTTGAATAAATGATATCTGGGGACCTAACCTTTTTTGGAAATTGTATTCCTTTAACAATATTCAATATGAATCTTTTTTAAAAAAAGGTTTTTTTATTGATTAAGTTATTACATATGTGTCCTTATCCCCACATTACCTCCCATCCCCCCCACTCATGCCCTCACCCCCCTATTTTCTGTGTCCATTGGTTAGGCTATATGCTTGCATATAAGTCCTTTGGTTGATCTATCCCCCTTACCCCCACCCTCCCCTACCTTCCCTCTGAGGTTTGACGGGCTGATTGATGCTTCTCTATCTCTGGATCTGTTTTTGTTCATCAGTTTATGTTGTTCATTATATTCCATAAATGAGTGAGATCATGTGATATTTATCTTTCTCTGACTGGCTTATTTCACTTAGCATAATGCTCTCCAGTTCCATCCATGCTGTTGCAAATGGTAAGAACTCCTTCTTTTTTACCGCAGCGTAGTGTTCAATATGGATCTTTCCAATTCATAAAAGACTGATTCTAGTTTCAAACTAACTGATCACATCTTTCTTCTTCATGAGACATCCACTGCTCATCTCCAACAGCTGAAGGTGTCCAAGACATGGCAGTTTCAAACCAACTCTTGTATCAAAAAGAGAGCAAATAAAGCAGCCAGTATTCCTAAACAAGATGGAATGCCAGCCAGTTGTTTCATTTCTGACACAGGTCCCCTGAGTGCTCGATTGCTCAAACCAAGGGGCGTTAATGTAATGGCTTCAGGCACCTGAGCCAGTGAACTCAGCTTCTAAAAAGCCTCTAAATAGCCTTAATAAGTGTCTAAATCACCTCTAAGGTAGAGAAAGAGATGGCCCTGATGCATATTAGGTAAGACATTTGATATATGTTGAATTAATAAATGCCTTGTGCCAACACACAGAAGTTGCATTGAAGTGTTAACTAAACCTTATGGCAATTTGGGCAGCAGAAACAACACTTGATTTTCAGTAAAGAGGTTCTACTCCTAACTGGCTACTGATATGTGCCCCCTGGGAGGGAGGCACAGGGCAGTCACTTGGTCTGTTTACCAGTAGTCAGCAGTGTCTTAATTTACAAAACAAAGGGTTTGGACAAATGTCTAGTTCAGATTACAGGGATGCTGTGCAAATGGATCTAGGCTGTGCCTCTGGTTTCAATCAGAGCTTCCCTCCCCTCCCCTCCCCTCCCCTCCCCTCCCCTCCCCTCCCCTCCCCTCCCCTCCCCTCCCCTCCTCTCCTCTTCTCCTCTTCTTCTTCTCCTCTCTCTCTCTCTCTCTCCTCTCTCTCTCTCTCTCTCTCTCTCTCTCTCTCTCTCTCTCTCTCTCACCAGCAGAGTGGAGAATTGGGGTTAGACCAGCTGGGATGCAACTCTGATTGCGGCCACTTACTCACCTGGGGGCGTTACTGCACCTCTCCATGCTTCAGTCTCCTTGCAGCTACGTATACCGAAAATGACTTACAAAATGAAAGAACTCATCAAATAATCAAATTAGAGAAAATGCTTTCTATTTAAAATGTATATTTCATCAAAGATAAATTTTCAAAGAAATAACTTTATTACATATGAAGTAATGAGTAATTCACTGTATTAAAATATTGCTTTAGCCCTAAAGATCATAATACTCAGCTTATAATCAATGCTTTGCTTACATTCTTCCGCTTGTTACTTCCTTTAGAAATGAAGGGTCAAGGAGAAGTCATTTGGTCGGATTATAAATTATGACAACAATTTTTTAAGTAATAATTACACATAGTTTGAAAATTAAGGTTCTGAGCAGCTGCTACTACATCAGAAACAATGAAAGCCAAAGTCTTACTAGATTTTCATATCACCATGCCTAACATTGCTTCTCCACACTGTATTTTATATCAGTGACATACTTTCCAGTACAAATTACAAATGGAGAGCTTTTCTACAGAAAAAGCCAAGAGCACTTTTATGGTGGCCTGAAATCGGTAAGAGCAGCTGGGTTTCTTTGCCCGTCGGCTGTGCCTCCCACCACGCCCAGGAAGGAGCCCTGCGCTCAGCCTTCCATTCCCAGAGACCCCCACAGCTGTGCCAGCTAGAAAGGGCACCACGTACCCTATCACACGTGACAGCCCCAAAGCACCATAAGGACACAGGGGCCTTTGCTTTTTATTCTTAATTCTGGTACCTTTCTTTCCCAGAGATAACTTTAAAAATCATGGTGCTTTCACATCCTACTTTAAAGGTGAGCAACAGGAACTCTAGCAAGAGCACTGGAAGGTAGGAAGGGATGAGCATAGACACACTTGAAACATTTCCGTTGGAATTACTGTTCCTCTGACTGGTCCGGCTTTCCCGAGCCAGGGCCAGTCCACAGAGGGCAGTCAGTGTCTCGTTCCTGCGGTGATAATCTGCACACTCAGACTGGGACATTCCATCCCTTGTACGTGATTCTCACCAAGGACCCGGCAGGCGTGTAACCAGACCAGGATAAGGGTCCAGCAGCTCACAGGCATCCCCCCT
Organism: Myotis myotis; assembly: GCF_014108235.1. Classification (NCBI taxonomy): domain Eukaryota; kingdom Metazoa; phylum Chordata; class Mammalia; order Chiroptera; family Vespertilionidae; genus Myotis; species Myotis myotis. The sequence goes on from NW_023416368.1 coordinate 36,895,680, forward strand.
TCTGGCTGAGGACGACTAGAGAGAAGCTATGTGCCAGGAAATCCCATTTGTTCCGAAACAGATTGGATGAAATTCTAACATTTTATATCCAGCTACTGGGGCTAATAAGTTATTTTGACAACTATAAAAAATTCAGGGGTGGTCAATCTATTAAGAATGTGGGGCAGATAGGAATTTGCCAAGCAGACAAAATAAAAGCCTTCCAGGCTGAGGATCCAGCTTGTAAACAGTCACGGCGTTGTGAAATAGCATATGGTTCTCAGAGAAAATACAACTAGTTTTGGGTTTGAGAGGCAGCACAGTAATTTTTATGTAGAATATGAGCAGGGGCATATCTTGCAGTCTGTTCTTTGTCAATAGGGAGACACTGAAAAAAAAAAAAGCATAAAAATGCCTTATCCAGAATGACGTGTTTTAGAAAGACTACTGTAGAAGCAATCATTCGGAGAGGGCATGGGCTGTGAGGCCACGCCTCATCACTCTTCCAGGAGATTACAAGGCGTTTAATCAAAGCACTGCCTGTAGAACTCCAGGAAAAGAGATTTTACCAAATGACAACACAGACTGCTGAAAATGTCTAACCGAAGTCATACCCAACAGCAGGGGATTTTAGAAAGGCAGGGGGGGAAATCAACTTTGAAATCTAGAAGAAACTAAGTTGCATTGGAAATGATCTAAAAAATTTAGCAGCTATTCAAAAAGAAACATTTTATATTCATTTGAACAGGAATCAGAGTTTTACATTCAGAAAATAGCTGGTCGTACAGGAATACAATTTGCTCAGTTCAGTTGAATAACGCAGCTAGAGGTAGCCAAGCTAGGACTATAATAGGATTCTAGATTCTCTAAAATTCTTCATTAAAAGTATAACTAGGGAGGGGGTGGGTGGAGGTGGAAGAGGGTAAACTTTGTCAAAAAATTACAATTAAATTAGGACAAATAAAATAGGAATGAGCTCTTTTAGGAAAGCCTATGATCTTGCACTGAGTAATATGATATCAATCAACCATCATGGCTGAGAGGACTAATTCCTGGTAAGGTCTGACTGGGGTAGGCAGGATCTATGACACAAAAGTTTCATAAACACCATAGCTAAATGATAACTCATGAGAGGGGAATTCAGTGAAAGAACCATCAAAGGGAATACAGAAGTAGGGAGCATCATGTGAGAGAGTTACAAAGACAGTGCGAGAGCAACAGAGTGCGTAAGGCTCATCATGAGATCAGAAAGCATGCGAGACCCAGCACAAGACCCAGTCAGTGGGCTAAAGACCATGTAAGAAGAGACCGGGCAGCAGATGGGAGAAAGGGGCAGAGCAAGCAAGATAGGCCTATGACATAGAGACGACGGCCATGGGAAGACACGGGCAACTACAGCACACAGGCAGCAGGGGACATGCAGGATGGCACCCATAAGAACTGGATGTTGCTAGAGGAACAGAGGAGCGTTTCCCTACTTCTTCCTTGCCTGGTTTTGAGTGCATGATGGGTGGGTGGGGAACATATTCTTCAGTGTCTAGTTGCAGGGCATTTTCCCATATTCATCCAGACACACACACACACACACACACACACACACACACACACACGGCTGCAAAAATAGGCCAATCGCTGTTTTCATGGTGTAGCTTTCCTGGAAAAAGGCTCCCAAAACAGACATGAAAGTTATTACTTAGCTAAGAAGGGCTACTACCATCAAGAATTTTACCTTATGAAAAAATAATGGGATGCCTACTTCTGTACATATACAGGTTTGGAGAACTAACATGGGCTTGTTCCCCACCTCCTGGACACTAGGAATAGAAAGTAGAAAGGAAAACGTCCTAGGGACAGGGGTTAAATATCCTCAAGTGGCCCCCTCTCTTGCTTAATTTTTCATCCTTTTATCTTTCCAGAACCCTGATGTCTGTTAAGCCATGAGATTTTCTTAGGACGCTTCATTTTGGTATAGCTAGAACTATTAATAAGTTCTCAGTATAGATGAAAAATATGTTGTTGTTTTTTCAAAATGAACATGCACTAAAACACTAGATGTAAATTAAACAAATTAGCATAGGCGTACTTCCCCCTTTTAAGGAAAGGTCTAGTGAAGGAATTTCAGTCCCAACCACTCTCTCCTGGGCAATGGATGGCTAAAGACCAAATGGGAAGAGAGACCATAGGTGCGTATTAGCAGAACAGTCACCTCAGATACTGAAGAGCTCTTCTCCCCGCTCCCTATGCACCACTCAGCTTTAGTGCTAATTCCTAAAGCTGAGGATTGGGTGAAATAAAAGGAAGTATTAGTCTCTGGTACGTTGCATGTGAATTTTGTTACTCGGGTCATAAAAAATTTGGAAATACAAGTTTACAGATGGCACCCTGACAATGGGTTCTTACAGGAAATAGACACATTCAAGCTTTATTATCTAGTTAAAGGCCAAACAAAAACAAAAGCACACAGCCCATGATAACAGTGCCAGAAAGATGATTAGGCTGAATGGAACAAGATGACAGTTCACACATTTGTCGTGATGATGTTCTGTGCACATTTTATGTTCAATAAGCTGTTAATGGGTTTCAGCATGTGAGTTCTCATTTTTAAGTAAGACAATTATGTTCTCAGGAACCTTCAACCCAATTGAAGTATCATACCAAGTAGAAGTACAAGTTCTTTCATCTCAGATTCCTTGTAACTAGAAATGTTGTGCCTTTGGCCCTCTGCCTCATAGGGGATGGACAATAATAGCAAGTAGGTACTTAAGGTCAAACCTTTCCCTACCAGAATACTCAGTGCTGAGGAATTAATCCTAGTCTGATGAGGTTTCAACTTGAAAGGAGTCAAATAACTACAGTTGCTGGTCCCTAGAAATTACAAGCCTTGAGCCAGGAACTGGGTTTATTAATTGAGCCTATGTGCATTAAATGCTCGTGGTGGCTGTCATCCCTGTTGGGTGTTGCAAAAACAATCAGAAATGAATGTATGATATGTTTGAAATCTATTTGAAAATGCAGTCACATATTGAGGCTAGAGATGAGCGAGCACACAGAAGGGGAGGGAACAAAGGATGGTGGAACAATAGGGACTAACCGAGTTCTGGGAAGGAATGATTAATAGGGATGGAAACCATTGAGAATGTCTTGCCAGGGAAGGTGTCTTGAGCCAGACATGCAATACGAGTCAGATTTGCCAAAGCAGCGAAAACACTCCAAGCACAGAGAAGCCTACAGAAGTGATGGCGAACCTTTTGAGCTCGGCGTGTCAGCATTTTGAAAAACCCTAACTTAACTCTGGTGCCGTGTCACATAGAGAAATTTTTTGATATTTGCAACCATAGTAAAACAAATACTTATATTTTTTATATTTATTTTATATACTTAAATGCCATTTAACAAAGAAAAATCAACCAAAAAACTGAGTTCGCGTGTCACCTCTGACACGCGTGTCATAGGTTCGCCATCACTGGCCTACAGCAAAGGATTCATGTCAGTAGCCACCACAGCAGATTCAGGGAATAAGGAGGTAGACAGCCTTTTGAATTTGTGGGTTCAGAGTGGTAGTCTAGAGACAATTGGAATGTTTTTAGAAACTGATGATGAATTTCTTAAGTCAATCTAAATAATTTAGATTTGTTTACCCCATAGGTAGAAAGCAACACTAATGTTCTTTTTGTTCAAAATACCTACTTTAATTCAGTCACAATTCCAATCTGATTCATAAGGGAAAATTTGTCTCTTGCCAGAATTATTTAGTCACTGCTGGTTAAACAAGGCACACTGAGAGTTGCTCTAGGGAAGGCAGCCCTTTCACATTTTTTAAGTAGCTAGAGATGAAGAGACATAGCTGGATTCCCAGGAGACCCCAAGCATGGGAAGGTTTACAGTCACTGGATATGATCTCACTTTACAGAACGAACGTCCTTGGAGATAAATATCCTGCATAATTTTAGCCCCAATGCTCAGCCACGCCTAGTCACTTCTTATGAATGTTTATTGACTGACTAAATAGGAAAGCTAAACTGCATGAATAATGTCTCTGAGTATTATTTTAAATTGCTGAAGCTCCCTTTCTAGAAGCAATGTGATGCAGCTTTAAAAAATGAGGATTGAAAGCAGATAAACTTGAGTCAGCAGTTTTTTTAGCAATATGGCTTGAGACCAATAATTTCTGTGAGCCACAATTTTCTCACTTGTAAAACGGGTAATAATAGTACCTTTCAGAACTGCTGTGAATGTAGATATGTAAAAATCTTGCCTAGCTCAGTGCCTGGTAATGTAACAACAATTCAACCTACAATACATAGTATTCTGATGCTAGTCTTTTATTAATCAACTAGAGGCCCGATGCACGAAATTTGTGCAAGGGGCTTAGTCCTTGCAGCCCCAGCTTCATCCGGAAGGTCGTTCGGCTGTCCAGTCTAATTAGCATATTATGCTTTTATTATTATAGATGACTGAAGATTTATAAAGCTAAATGACTGGCCTGTAAAAATAAAATTAGGAACAATCCCATATTTTTATTATTTTTGCATATCTTTATAACAGCATCTTCTTAAAACAACTTGTTATATTTGACTAATTAAGTAATATATAAAATATCTATTTTTCTCTGTTAAATGTTGCCAAATCTAAAATGCAGTCTCCTACCTTATTAACATTAAAATAGATGCAGTCATTTCCATCTATTTTATCTCCACCTAAGGGTATGTGTCTATGCACTTTAGAGAGAGAGGAAGGGAAAGAGGAAAAGAGAGATAAAAAGAGAAAGAGGGAGAGAGAAACATTGCGACCTGGGCATGTGCCCTGACCAGGAATCAAACCCAAAACCTGGTGTACAGGACAACGTTTCAACCAACTGAGTCATCCAGCCAGAGCACTGTTCAGTATATTCCCTTTGCATTTTAAACGTTCCATTTTCTTCTAAATGTTTGCATACACATATTTTTGTTTTTTATTGATTGAGAGAGAGAGAGAGAGAGAGAGAGAGAGAGAGAGAGAGAGAAATATCGATGTGAGAGAGAAACATTGATGGGTTGCCTCCCATACACACCCTGACTGGAAATCAAACCCGAAACTAGGTGTGGGACCAGATCAGGGAATTGAACTCACAACCCTTTGGTGCAGGGAATGCTCCAACCAATTGAGACACCCACTCAAGGCTTCGTATATTTTTAAACAGAAACCAAAGAATGTGCTAAGTGGGCATTTTATAGGTACATATTGCAATGAACCTTAATTTTCTAGCTTCGTGGAAAAGAGCTGTCGTGACTTCTATTTATCTGACACAATGGAAGCATGTACGTTGACATTTAATAATAATTGAGAGTTGCATATATCTACTCACGTTTCCCCTAATGCTATCCCATACATCACCAGGTTTAGATATTTACCAAATTCAAATCACAGCATGGCTTCTGGCAGCATAGCTTTACAACCTAGAGTAGCTTGTGGCATAATTAATCAGATTAGATCCACACATCATGCTTTGTTCACAAACAGGAGAAAAAGTGTGTCCACAGTTATACAGAGAAAATCACATCTATAGTATCAACCAAGTCACACAGAACAGAATGAATAAAGTACACAATCCACAAAATGCTCCTATACAATGAGTCAAATTCTCCTTAGGTGGTTTAGATAAATATAAAATTACTCTGAGGGCCCTAATGCTTAGAGTGCCTGCCCATGGATTTGATTCCAGTCAAGGGCATGTACCTCAGTTGCAGGCTCCATCCCCGCCATGGGTCCGGGCCCATGAGGGAGGCAAACAGTTGATGTTTCTCTCTCTCTGCCTCTCCCCCTCCCTTACACTCTCTCTTAAAAATCAATGGGAGAAAATATCCTCGGGTGAGGATTAACAACAATAACAAAATTACTGAGGGGCTTACCAATGATCAAATGCAAGCATCATTTAATGTTAGCATGCCACTTAAGATGTGTCTCACTGTAAACATTTCAACCTAACAGCATTTATTATTCATCTGTCTGTCCTTCAGTCCATCCATCTATCCATCCATCCATCCATCATCTGAAGTCAAACAGATGTATACGAGTATACTGAATACCTCTTATGTGCCAGTCATTCTGCTAGGCCCTGGTTATATAAGTGTTTATAAGAGAGATATTTTATCCAATTAAAAGTTGCTCATACCCCAGTGGGAAAGACAGAAAAGAAATGAGTCAACAGACAAATAAGACAATTACAAGTTGTAATAAGCCTTAAGAAAGAAGCAAACAAAAGGCTGAAGTAGAGATCTACATTAACTATCACAGTCAAACAAGGCTGATCTGAAAAAAGAGCCTTTGGATGCCAAGGAGGCAGCTTTGCAAAGCAGAGGGACTTCTTTACAAGCAGAGGCACAGTCTGTGGCAAGAACCCGAGGGCAGGAAAGAGCTTGGAGCAGTTGGAGAAACTGAAGGAGGCACAGCACTCATTTTATTTACTCAACAAACAAATATGTGCATAATGCTTCACTAGCCTTTGGCTGTGAGTTCTTTTTTTACCCTTGATTCAACAGAAAGCAACTGCCTTAATGAATTAAAGTAGAACATTGTGCTCAACCTTATATTCCTGGCTGACCTTCAGCTCTTGTAGAAATAGCACTTTAGAATACCTTACAAAATTGATTCCACCATTGAATAAAAGATAAAAGAATTTAAAATTGGGAAGGAAGATATATTTCCTACTTCAAAGAATCTTGAAAATCCACTTAACTATGCTTTGAAATTACATGTCCTTTGTGTAAAGAGAAATGAATTAAATACTTTACAAGAAAGTTTCTATTCAGGCCTGAGTTCAGTTGGGCAAATAAAAATAACTGATAGCTGCCCTGCCAATGTGGCTCAGTGGTTGAGTGTGGACCTATGAGCTAGGTCACAGTTCGATTCCAGTCAGGGCACATGCCTGGGATATGGGCTGGATCCCCCTTCTAGGGCATGCAGGAGGCAGCCAATCAATGATTGTCTCTTATCATTGCTCTTTCTATCTCTCCCTCTCCCTTCCTATCTGAAATCAATAAAAATATATATTAAAAATAATAAAAACTGATAGTTGTCTACAATATTTCAAGTTAAATGTCTATAAAGAGCAAGAAAATGTGTTTAGCACGCAATCAGTATACTTAATGACTTAACTACAATTATCTAATGCTTAGTTGAAGAAAATATGCATCGTAAAACATGATCCATTTAATTACATTAAGTAATGTTTAAGCATTAAACATTAATGAGTAAATCATTACCTTGATAATGAAAGTAGTATCAATTACTTTAAATAAAGTGGTATTTATGCTGATTGCAGAATCTGGTCCCAAACTTGTACCAATTTATTTAACCCTAGCTATGCTACCTTTTAACCTCATGTGTGTGTTCGTATAAGTGCAAAGTAAATTTTTTGAAGTATCATTTTACAAAAAAATAGGAAAGGATCTATCACAATGGCATCAAGTTTCTTCCTCTGACCCTTAGACACCTCTCTTGGAAGATATAGTAATTCTGTAAAATATACACAAATACATAACAACATTGATCTAACTGATGTGATAGTCATTGAGTATAAACACTTGTCATAGCAATAAATCACTCCCCCAGATGCTAGCGAGATAACTTAAATCAGAGGTTAAGAAATGCCCAAGGAGTGAGCTAAATGCAGATTCTCAGTCTTCACTTCTAGAGATTCTGACTCATTAGGTCTAAAGTGGGGCCAAGAAATCTGCATTGACAACCACCCATACATTTCAGATGCAGGAGGACAATCATTGGTCTGGCCTTTGGGAAACACTGCCCTTCATGAACACCTCAACACGAATGTTTAAGTACACACTGGCCTATTTGTTCCGGGATCTTATTGTCACAGAATGCTTACCATTTAACAAAATTCTACAGTCAAAATTATTGGTTCCCATTTGCTTTTGCTCCTGCCAAGTCTGAGAAAGATCTGTCTGTTGTAGACAGTTCTACCTGAACTCAAAAGAACTGGTGAGAATCCAGCTGCTCAGATGAGATGACTAAACTCTCCACCCACACACAAGTAGAGTTGGAAAATCCTTACCTGGCTTTTCCCAAGGTCAGTGTTCCAAGTTCCAAGTTTTGACCACCCATCAAAATAGTTAAATGTAGCACAGTGTATTTTGCACTCACTATTTAGCTTACGTTTGCCAAATTACAGTAAGGCAGATAATTTGAATATTAGATATATGAATTGAGCATACAAAAATAGAAGTGTTTGACTTTAAAGAGGCCAGGCTTGAGAGCACATGGCTAAATTTCAAAAGCATTAGCAGCGCCGATCAAACTGAAAACAGAGTTCACATAGAGTTTACTGCAGATTCATTTTAAACTATATTTAAGTGTGGGTGTATAAAAACATATTATGAGAAGATGTCTCTACAATAGAAATAAAAAATGAATGTAGATTTCCAATACAGTCTATATATTTAATAAGACACAATCTACTTGCTGACCACTTAGCAATAGGTGTGAGGACTGCCTCTTTTTGTATCTTTATACTAAGGAAACATTTTATTTTAATTTGTAGTGGATTTTAGAAGAGTACACCATCCTAGTTGATGATGGAGAGGAAACTGACCTGTACCTTCACAGGATTTATTCCTATTATATCATATTTGCTCTTTCTTGCTACTTCAACCAAGCAGTCAGTCATGCAAAGTAAACACACACACACACACACACACACACACAAACGACTTAGCGGTAAATTAAATTCCATGAAAAAAACTAGACATTAGTGTTGCTTCTCAATGTGTCCTTTAAAAGCCCACAGCTGATTCCAAACACTCAGGCAAATTGATGCCTGTCAGATGAAGTGCATAATGCTTGAGGACTCGGCCAGCTTTAAGCACGGTTTGCCTTTGAAAGATCCTTTCTAGTCACTCCCCGTCTTCTATATAATTAATAGCCACTCTCCCCAATCACATGCCAGTTAATGAGATGCAGATAAAGGCTTAAAGGTCTGTGCTGCAATTCAGTCTTAATGAAAGTCAATATCCTTTTGCCAAGAAAGCTCAGATCACATTTGGCTTTCTCCGATAATTAGGAGGGTTTTTATGAAACCAAAGAGTAGCAGTGACTGGGAAATATTAGACTTTTGAAATAAATGCCATATTTAGCCTGTAAAAGCACAGCTTAGAAGTCATTTTTCAGAAATAAATTTGTTTTATTCTCTTCAAGGGGTATTTACAAGTAAACAAGATACACATATATGTGCATATCCATAATTTGCATGTCATATAAATACTTTCTATCAAGTATCATCACTTGAAAGTCATCTTTATTCTCATTTCTTGATTCTCCTTGGGTCAAATATTAACTGTTTAGACTGGTGTACAAGGCCCTCTATTAACTGATTCCACCTTCCTTCAAACTTTATTCCCCACCCTATATAAAAGGGACCTGGGAAGTTTAACACACTATCCTGTATAATCAGCCCCATTCGCATCCTTCAAAAACTGCACATCATGCCCCAAAATGTTCTCTTGCTCCTTCCTACCAATATGCATCACAGGCCAAGCTTTCACTTGGAGTCCTACTTTCACTTGGAGTTCTACTTAGGATTTGCTCTGCGCTCGTTAATCCTGCCGGAGGGAGATTCTAAACATGTGAGTACAGTGTTGCCCAGGAACCACGTTCCAGCTCTTTCCTGAATCCAAACGTCATCTTACAGATTACGTTAAACAACCTGCAGGAGCCAGGGCCACTGTCTGTCCTCCTCAGGCCACTGCCACCTGAGTCAGGCAGACTTTTTGCAATAAGTGTGATGTTATTCAGTCTCATTTAGGTAAATAAAATTATCTGAAGCAAGAGATAACATTTCCATTTTCCTCCCTCCCTTTTTTAATGATGAGAATGCCATACTCATATAGGAGAATGAAAAATGGCGGGAGCTCTGAGGGAGGAAAATCCAGATTAAGTTATTTATACCAAAAAAACCCTGATTTTATTTCACTCATCTTTTATCACTTAATGTTTCAATTCAATTTCAATCTAATCCCCAAGTTTGAGAATGACTGTAAATTGCATTTTAAAAATTATTATGATGACACATTTGAAAGACTCTGGGCTTTTAAATATTTAAATTTTGAACAATTTTAACAAAAGATCATTGACTTTCAATTATAAAATATAAAGAAAATTGAAATAAGGGAATCTAATAGTCTTAAGCTATTTCCTACCCTCATGTACATGGAAGAAATATTTTGTTGGGCATGTGGAAATACACCTTGGATCAGACCAACACCCAAATGACCACACCTTCAAAGAAGTTTGTTAGAGTTTTGATGCTCCTACAAACTAAGACTGGAATCAAGCTGACCTCAAATAATCGGATTAGTTTCGTATTTAATTAACATACAGGCAGTATTGCTTAGGAGTGAAATGCATTAAAACAGAGAATCTGTGAGAGAAGCCTATCATTTTTAAAACAACATATATATATATATATATATATATATATATATATATATATATATATATATAATTGATTTTTTTACAGAGAGGAGGGGAGAGGGATAGAGAATTAGAAACATCCATCAGCTGCCTCCTGCACACTCCCTACTGAGGATGTGCCCGTAGCCAAGGTACATGCCCTTGACCAGAATCGAACCCGGAACCCCTCAGTCCGCAGGCCGATGCTTTATCCACTGAGCCAAAACAGTTAAGGCAGCCTATCATTTTTATTTTACAGATGAGGACCCAAGAGCAGTGGAGGAGTGAAGTCTGACTTTAAACATAAAGTCCTTTGATTATAAAAGGAATGTTTTTTCCATTACAACTCTGTCACTCTGAACTGGTTATATAAATAGAGGATGGTCAGAATCATTCATTTATTAACTTCTTAAGTTGCTTTCGACACAAGTAACACTAGACACGTTGAGACCCTACACAAGGAGTCCTTTGACTTTAGGTGTAAAATTACTTACAGTGTGCTCCGTGTAAGACAGGCAACGTGGTCACCAAGAAAGAAAATGAAGTCAGGCATTGCCTCCCTTCCTATTGTTACTTTTTATTGCCATTTTCCTTTTCCTTTTCAAGGCCAGAGCAAAACACATTTCAAGACAACTTATCCTCAACAGTAGGGTAGAGTCTCTCCCTCAAGTAGCCACTGCATAAAACTGAAAATTTTTATGGAACTGAAAAAAAAAACCAACCAATTTACTAAAGAATCTTGGCTGAATTTGCAGGCTGTATACACTCCAAGCTGATGCAAGGTGAGTCTTTCAGTTGTGGTTCCTCTAAAATGTACTAAGCCTCGAATAAAAATATTTATTTATTGTTAAAATTGCATTATCTAATAATAACTTGTTATCCAACATAATGCTCATAACTGCCCTATGACATGGGCGATGATTGCTCTTTTCATACAGAAGTTCAAGAGAGAGAGGGTTATCAGGCAAGCAGGTGGCAGAGCCAGGATTCAAACTTGTGCCATGCGGCAAGTTCTACAGAGTGACCTACGTACTTGTTGAGCAGTGCACTAAGAAACAAGACGCTGATGACTGCCATTCACCATACATAACATTGTATTATGTACAAGGCAGTGGATAGTTTGCAAAGATAAATGTATTTGGATGAAGAGATTAAATAGAAGAAAAATATTCTATACTTGAGCTTTCACCACACAAACACGCCTCGAACTTTCAACAGCTGCTATTCTCCAACTGTTTGATATTTCTAATACTTTAAAGAGAATTTTTCTTTAACAGCCTACAATACAATTACAGGATAACATCTGGAATAAGGCATGTTGTCAGAAATGTTAGGAAGACTCTTTACATATTTATAAGTGTGTACAGATCTCCCCTCATCAAAATATGTTTCTGCTGGATGGAATCCAGACTTTGAAATATGAGAAGAGTTAGTCAACTATTCCTCATCTAATAGCTTTTAAAACAAGAATTTAAGACTCTGATCTCACTAATTGAAATGTTTTTCTACCAGAAAATTTTACAAGAAGCAAACAGCTTATGAACCAGTGTTTTATAATATCAGACAAAGACTCTGGTGACCCCCAAAGAGACATATTTTGCACTTCTTTTCTTACAGCTGCAGAGAAGAATTACTGAAGAAGAAAATGTTTGACAAGTGTGGAAAGACAATTGCCCTACAGCAATTAATTATGTGTTAGAATTAGTAACCTACTATTCCAGCTTTCTTTTTGGAACTTGTCAATTATCTTGTTTCAATGAAAACTTTCTTCAACTACTCTCAAAAGCATTGCATCAATACACAGGGTATTTAAATGGAACAACCTCAAGGCTCACTACAACCTCAAAATAGCTTTTCATAACTAAAATTGAGAAGTCCAGAAAGCAAGTGCACACAGTGTGTCTTTAACTGTCAGTGCAAGCTAACTTTTTGATGACCTACATGTGAAACAGATTGTGCTATAGGTAAACATAACTTGGAAATCCTTCAGCAAAATGAAAGAATGTGGCAGAGTGTCAGATGTTAAAGCTGGCTGTTATGGATGGGATGCTTGTGTCCCCCAGATTCATGTGTGGAAGCCTCAATTTGACAATCTGTGAGAGATAATTAGGACACAAGGGTGGAGCCCTGAGGATGGGCCGGTGCCCTTACAGGAACAGACATAGAAGGTGGCTGTCAGCAAGCCAGGAATTACCACTAGGGACCAAAGTGACCTGCACCCTGATCCTGGGCTTCTAGCTTCTAGGCCTGTGAGAAACAAATTTCTATTAGTGAAGCCACCAGTCTAATAGCAGTCCGAGTTACCTATGATACTGACTGGCAAAGTTCTTGGGAATACATCTAGCCAAATCCTGCTTATTTTAAGATGACGAATCTAATTATTAAAGAGGTAACATCATTTGCCCAACGTCAAGTGCTTATGTTTACCAGAAGTTGACCAAAAACCTAATTTCTTATACCCATTTCGGAGCTTTATTTTATGAAATAACGTGTACCCACATCACTGCCCAATCTCTCGCCTCCTGAAATGCAAAACTCCTCTTAAATCCAAGTCTTTGCTCACACACATACCCAAGAACTCAAACTAATGATGGAATTTGTAATAACAAAAAATTGTTTAAATTTGTTAAAAAATAAATGTGTGCTGGGGTGCTGGAGGCATGAGGCAGTGTTGTCTGTCTTACCTATAGCTCTTTGTTGGGCCAGCTCTGATGAGGATATTGTCCTGGGTACCTATGACCATACTGTAGACACTATGGACATAGGGATGGGTTGGCTCCACTAGCCAATCACCCACAGAGGTGAAGGAAAAGGTCCTCCTCCCCCTTTTTGCTGATTCTAGCACCAAGTCATTGAGAGAGCCTCCACTGGCTCCCCAGCTCACTCAAAGGAAAAGCAACATTCTGACCGTGGATTCCAAGCCTGCAACGGTCTGCTCCCACCCCAGTAGCTCACTGATCTCATGCCACTGCGCTTAGCTTTGCTCACTCCTCTCCCCGCCTCCCTGGCCATCTTGTTCAGCCTGTGAGTCCCCGGAGCATCGGTTACCGTAAGCCTTTTACTGTCTCTGCCTGGACCACTCTTTCTTCAGGTCTCTCTGTACATGCTCCTCAGAGAGGTCTTTTCTTCATTTTACTTTATAGCACTTGCCAGCACTTGACATGGAATAATTAACTTGTTGGTTTGCTGCCTGTCTTTCTGTACTAAAATGTAAATCTAAGAGGGCTGAGATTTAGTTTTCTCATCTTGGGATCCTTAGCGCCTAAAACTCTTCCTGGCATATAATAAGCAATGACAATTTCGAACAAATAAGTTTAACAATACAAAACTTATGTTAATGCTCTTAACATGTTTATGAAAATGGCACACAAAATTAAATTTTATTAGACAATGACCTATGTCAATTTGTGCTCTGCCTACAAAAGAATTAGTCCCAGGGTATTAGTATTAAACTTGCCCCTCAAATGCCAGTCCATTCACTCACTCATTCACACATTCAGAAGTGATTTATTGGGTGCCTGCTACGCACCAGACAGAGAGATGCAGGCAGTAGAGATGCAGCCGTGAACAAAGCAGACTTTTTAAAAAGAATCTCCTGTCACGAGCTTACATCCTATGAATTGCCAAAAAAAAAAAAAAAAAAAAAAAAAAATTGGTCACAATCCTAGTCACTTGCAGCTGATTAAATGAGAACTATAACTTTTAACTAAAAAGACATAGTTGCCACAGAAATCGATATCAGCAGATATGGCTCTTGGCCCATGCAAGGCCTGGCAGCCCGACAGTTTCTTATACCTACCACCCATCCCCTAGCCTGCCTCTCTCTCTCTCTCTCTCTCTCTCTCTCTCTCTCTCTCTCTCTCTCTCTCTCTCTCCCCGCTCTGTATAGCCACTAGCATTGACATCTATCTTTCGAAGTGCAGACAAGGAAATACTCAAAGGTAGTTCCCTGATGGCAAAGTAAAGCTCAGCCCTGATTCTGATGACAGGGACTATCACAGTTCATTGCGCCTGGACTGGCTGTAAGGAGACACCAACACAGCATTCTCATGAAACATGTAAAAAGGCTTTCAATTTTAAAAAATCAACAGTGTAAATTGGTAGAAATTAAAGTCTGTAAATGATTCAACTTCTACTTTTTGATAGCAGATGAACCATATTTCAAAAAAGATATCCATGTTTGAATGACAAATACACAGGGAGCCGGGGAAGAAAGGTCAAAAATTCTTTACTTCTAGAGCTGTCTTCAGTCACAGCTCTAAAAGAAAAAAAGAGAGCAAATATGTATACCATGAGCAGCTTCATAGCATAAGAGTTTGTGCAGGGAGGAATACCCTTCATATTAATTTGAATTTTACACATACCAGAATTACTAATAACCTGTCTTATGTCAGTAATTAAGATTACTTCTGAAGTGATTAAAATTCCGTGCATACTATTCGCTATGCACGGTGGGGGGGGGGGGGGATGAGGGATGGAGGTGATGATCATACTTAATAACTCAATCCCAGATGGTTAAATCATAGCCATTAAAGTAAGGAGAGTTGAAGGCCTCGCACCGTTTCCAGCTGGGAATCCCAAACAGAACAAAGGCACATGCTATTGGCAGGAATGGAGCGGGAGCTGTTGGAGTTTCCACGCTACACATGGCTGCACACTCGGGCTTTGTTAGCCCCAGCTTCAAGGAAGGTTATAATTACTCCCTTCTCTTTCCTGGACCACTATGACCTTCTCCTACCTTCTCCCCAAGCTGGGCAAGAGTCTGACTGATGGGACAGGAGAGGCTGTGGCGGCAGTGTTGGGAATCCCACCTATGCAAGCACACAACTCCTCTCCTGCACCAATGCGCAGGTTCAGACTCCAACCAGACCAGCAGCAGGCACATCAAGTGCTCTTTTCTGGAAGCAGCTTCCAGCCCCCACAGAAAGCCAGGCCTCAGAGGAGCTGAACCTCATGCCCATGCTGCGTAGACGTCCCTATTGCCCACGAGGTGGGCCTGATGGGGAGGCTACCCTCCTTATCCATTCCTGATGGCACACACGTTTGAGAGGTCAGGATGGGGGAATAAATATTGTCATGACTCAGACATTTTTTCATCACAAGTGACATACAAGGGACACACACACACACACACACACACAGAAAAACCTTAGGGTTTTTCAAATTCTTAAAGGGAAAAAACACACCTGACATTATATAGGACTGAAGATCAGCTGAACCAATACTGTAGAAGAAAATAAAAGTGTGTGTTTTCTGAGTCATATGACGTCTGTAACATCCAAATGATGACTAAGGGCAAGAAACACCAAGCAGAAGGTTGTAGACGTGGTTCAGTCCTGCTCTGGGCTTCATCCCAAACACAACTAAAAATAGGCCGATTTAACTGCTGAAAGAGGGCTGCATTGTGGAAACCAGCTGACAGTGGACTCCTCAATGTCATCTGCTAGTTATTTTCTCACAGCATCGCACTTCAGTAATATGTGAATAGTGAACACTGCGGCCAGAAGGGTGTTACATTTATACCCACCCTCCGAGGAGCAGCCCAGGAATTAGACGTGGCTGTTCATTCTGACTTTGAAATACAAGTGTCATAATGAAATTGCAAACTTTCTTTTTTGCTTCTTTGTCTAAACGAGAATTTTTAAAATGTGTGTTGTGAGCTATCAACCTCGGCAGTAGGTAAAAATGGGTTCATTAAAATGACACATATTTATAAATGTATTTATAATAACTACAATCTACTTCCTTAACCTGAGAAATAAAATAAGGTCATACTTTTCTTAACAATCAATAGGATTCTAGCCCTTGGCTCAGCACAGAGGTCATCTCTCTCCACCACATTGTAGTTTGGGTCAATTCTGGTCATTCATTCTGGCTTCATGATGGAAGCTTGGCAGCTGCCTTGAGTTTTCTAGAAACCACCTTGAGGTTAGGAGAATCCCAACAGTAGGACATACAGCACAAACCCCACCTGACACTGGCTGCCCTGGCATGGCTACCAACAGCCACAGCTGCAGTAACCCAGTTCACAACCCATGTGTTCTAATCTCTCCTAGAGTCGATTTACCCTTCTCCATAACTGCAATAGTTCTAGATAATTCCTCTCTTTCTACTGGAGTTTTCATGCGAATTCAATCCTTGAAGCCAGAATTCTGCCACTGAGTTAATATGTGCAAAAGAGCCAGCGTCCAAAAAGAAGAGGAAGCAGGACTCTTTTGCTTGAGCAGAGAGAGAAGGCTGGTGTGATTAGAGAACAGGGAGCACGGAGAGCGAGGCAGGGCTGAAAATGCAGGCAGGATTCCATCCATATGGGATCTTACAGGCCATGGAACGGAGCGTGGTTTTCATTTTGCTTGCTATGGGAATTGACTAAAGAGTTTTAAGCAGAGGAGTGACAGGTCATATTTATACTCAGAAAAGATAAATACAGCTTCAAATTGGGGAGCAATCTTGAATTAGAAGTCTGTTGTAATCTCTGGTAACAGGTGATGCTAGCCTAGATGAGGGTGTTCAGACGGGCTATGGAAAGAGGGAGATATTCTGGAGACCTTTAAGAAACAATGTCAATAAGACTTGAATAGATTGAATTCAGGGAGTAAGAGAAGAAGAGATCTTGTGAATGGCTCATGTTTTATGTGTAGCTGGCTGGGAATGGTGCTATTTACTGAAATCAGAGGCTCAAAGGCAGGGGATGGTGTTGAAGGTCATGGGTTCAATCATAGAGTTATTGAGTCTGTCTTGATTGAAGTGATTCCTTTGAGATGAAGATGATATGGGAAAGAGAAGAGAGTAATTGATTATAGAGATCTTGTGAGAGAGTTGGGGATATAGGAAACAAAGCCCAGAGGAAGGGGTTGGTATAATATAAGGCAGGACCCCTGTTATGTAACCAAGGAAAAAGTTGAAAAAATGTCTGTAGATATGGGTAGCTTCCTGGTTTGGGCTGAGGGAGCTGAGTTTCCATGTGATGACTTTCTTTTCTTTGTGGAGAATGGCATAGGAAATAAGAACCATGAAAGTAGAGAAGGTATAAAAATATTGAAAGTTTTTTTAAAACTACATTGACCAGAGAAACAAAGTATAGTTGTTGTACAAGTTAATGTCAGGTTGTGCTTTTATAAGAAAGTTTGGGCTTAAAGGGAATTATGAAATAGAGTAAAGTTACTAAAATTATAGTCTAAGGTGTAAAGATACAGACACACACACACACACACACACACACACACACACACAGAAACACACAAGAAAGGAAGAAAAGCAAAAACAAAACAAAACAAAAAGGGTAACAGAGAAAAAAGTAGGAAACAGTTGAATGATTATGCTGGGAAAAAAACAAACAAAAACTGTGATTACAGAGGGACTATGTGTGGTAGTGCTGAAAATTAGGAACACAGAGGGATGAGTAAAGCCTGAAGTGTTTAGGGCTTTAGGTATCGGAGAAAAATCCCAGGGCTGAGTGATGTTGTGTAGAGTATGTGCACATTTTACATGGAGGTGATCACAACTGACCATTGTTCTGTAAAAGGAGTAAAGGACTTAAACTTTTATTCTCAAATGAAAGGGTTCAACTTGGACAGTTCAGACAATTTTTAAGAATAATTTTCTCTATTTTGCTATAGTTTCACATGCAAGTATTAGAAGAGATAATACACCAATGTGGACACATTTGTTATTCTCTCTCAATACAAACCCTTTTATCACTCTTGTACACCTCCCCTACTCTTACTGACTTTATATGTTACAATTAGGAAAGTCAGCATCTTGAGCAACTTTAGCTATGTCAGAAGTACTAAATTTAAAGAGGGAAGCAAGAAAGCAATTACCCCTTGCGGTGTATTCCATGCATTAGCTGTAATTTCCACTGCCCATTTTCTGAAAACTCACGTCTGTACCATTTATGGTGAAAAGCAAGTCAGACTTGCCACAGTCAACCAAACATTCCAATTCAAGTCACTCTGGGAAGAATTTCAACTCAGAACATGCTGTGGAAATTTTCTACTGGTTTGAGCACATCCACTGGTGGACAGAGTATTCACAGAAGCTTAGAAAATAAACTATAATTTGATAATTCAGAACACTAGACTCAAAGTAAATTATTACCAGGGCATGCCTTCATGACACTCTTTCCTATTTATGCTAACATTGGGAGTAGGGTGTATACATAAAATGTGCCATAAAAATCTGCTAGATAGATCCCAGGAAAAGAATACACTATTTTACTTCTTAAACAATGAAACAAAGGAATTATTTTAAAAGTAATAATTAGTATATAAAACAATTGATTTACTAAAACAATTCTGATGCAGAGTTTCACATTTACAAAATCATCAGAGATTATTACATTGAAAATTTTAAAACATCAAAAATAAATAAATCTAACAAAGCTAGAGTTGAAGTTAAATTACCTTTTTTATCATTTCCATTTTCTCATGTATTCAAGTAAAAGATCCAAATCCTTGCTCATCTCACTATAGTTGTCCATTTCAAGTAATAAAATCTATAAACTGATTTAAGTCATTTCATTATAAAAAATATCAACCTTTGAAGTATTTCATTAAAAATGTACCAAGTAATGAAATCACAACATGAACAGCCATTTTTAAGAATAGGAGAAAATAAAATTTAAAGACACATTTTTCACCATGTTATTTTGGTCAAAATCTTCAAAGATTATCCAGCATTTGGGAAATGAAAATTCATTCATTCATTCACGTGTTTTATATGTCAAACACTAACCATCCTTCTATGGACCAAAGCAGGTAAAGAAAGAGGCCGGAAACGTGAATAAATGCAGGATAAGGGCCACATTGGAAGGATGTGCCAAGAACAGAAAGAAGCTGGGCATATTGCTGTCTGTAGGGTGGGAAAATTGCACTGATGGGATCCCAGAGAAGTCATTTTAATTCCACCAAACTGCTGTCTATTGTCATAAAACCAGCAGGTCTATTCGGCGTTCTTGAGATTAGGGATTCCCTAAGGTTTGTGTGAACAACAGAACCAGAGTCAGAAATGCTTAACTCAACATGATTCAACTCTGGGGCCGTGAAATAATCACAAAAAGATATCAGAGAAGTTTCAAAGTACTCTTAAGAAGTTTTTTTTTTTAAAAAAAAGGATATACTGTATGTCAATTACAATAACAGAAAAAAAAAACCACCAGTATTTAAACTGCTGTAGTCCTGTCTTGTCCATGGAGGATGCCAAAACCTCGAATAGTAATGAACCCCCATGTGTATGGTGTTTTTCCTACACATACATACTGATGATAGTCTTTAACTTATAAATTAGGCATAATAAGAGACTAACAGTAACTAATAATAAAACAGAATAATTATAATAATATCCTGTAATAAAAGTTATGTGAATGTAGTGTCATCAACTCTCTCTCTCTCTCTCTCTCTCTCTCTCTCTCTCTCTCTCTCTCTCTCTCTCTCTCTCTCTCTCTCTCAAAATCGCCTATTGTATTGTACTCACCTTTTTGCCTAAAGGAAGCATTTTACAGCTTCTCATTGGCAAATCCAAGTTGCCAGCCTCACTGTTCTTATACTTTGGGGCCATGATTAAATAAAATAAGGGTTACGTGAACACAAGCACCGAGATACCTTGACAGCAGACCTGATAACCAAGACTATGACTAAATGAATAACAGGAGAGAGCTTCTCAGGGTGAAGACACAGGATAGGGGAATGATTCATGTCCAGGGCAGAATGGAGGGGCGGGCCATGGGATTTCATGTGCAATTTAAAACTTATAAATTATTTATTTCTGGAATTTTCCATCTAATATTTTTGGACTGCAGTTGACTGTAACTGAAACCATGGGAAGCAAAACCAAGCATAAAGAGGGACTACTATACAACAAAATGTACATAAAAAGCAAAACTGTGATTAAAGAAAGTTTCCAAATGTGTTATTGTTCTCAGTATCTTTCCCATGCTGGTGACAGGAATCTTAATGCAAATAAGTCTAAAAATGCTGTCTATGGAAACCACTTCTATTTAAATTTTACCTCTTTAGCTGCGTATTCAAACTGAATCACAATAAGCTCAACTATCCCAAATCATAAATATGTTTATTGTTATTTTCCCCCTACTTAACAATATTGAAAATGACACATCTCATATTCTTTCACATGCAAATTAGGATTTTCTTTGCTCTACTGAGTTAAATATGAATATGAAAAAATAGAGAAGAGAGTATTTGTGTTCAAATCTTTTATCCGTAACATCCAAATTTCAAGATGCAGACCATAATTCAAAATACAAACTCTAATCCCAGAGATAAATTTAGAAAATATGAAGGGTAAGCATCAACAAGTAACACATTATTATTGGAAAATGATGAGATCGGCATTGTTCCAATCATTTGACCAGTATTATTTACATACTTAAGAAACATGCAAACAATACCTAAGAAATATACAAAGTTAGTTAAAAATTAAAATCTTGTTCATAACAAGATTAACAGCTAACATTAGCTATAATATTAGTACACAAGTCAGAATATGAAGCAAAGCATGGTAAGTCTCATGAGAGAGAGAGAAATAAAGTTGTAAGTAAAAGTGAGAGCACAATTCATTGGGGTTCATCCAGGAGGACTTTACTAAAAGGGGCAAGGTTAAAGCTGACTTTGAGTGCTGAAGAGGACTTTGCTATGTTTGGCCAATAATCAAGGGTAAGGACTCATTTATTTAAGCAAGTAGGGAAATATTGAATACTATGTTTTATTCTTTTGGGGATTAATCTTTACAAATTTCTTTGGCCATTCAAAAATGATCTCTCTCTAAAAGAAATTACTTCTCTATTTTCTTTTTAAAAGGGCACTGAACACAAGTTAACATGGTGATTATATGACCTATTTTTCATAGTGTATGATTCCATCTTCTATTTACTTTTGTTCTCCAGAGGATTATCTACTTTTTACTATACCTCTTTTCCTTTTTATATTTTCTATGAATAAAAAACAACAACAGGAAAGCAACCTTGTTAGAAAAACAAGGGAATCATAAAATTCATTGAAGTCCTCCATGGACATAGATAGACAACGGTATGGTGATTGCCAGAAGGAAGTTGGGGTAGGTGAGATAAAAGAAGGGAAAGGGGGGATAAATGGTGATGGAAGGAGACTTGACTTGGGGTGGTGAACACACAATACAATATGCAGATGATGTACTGTAGAACTGTACACCTGAAACCTGTATAATTTGATTAACCCATGTCACCCCAATAAATTCAATTTACAAAAAGAAATAAAGTTCATGATTTAAATTATATATATTATTGAAATCTAAGAGAGGAAGGGAGAGAGAAAAAAAGGGATAGAAAGATTAATGATGGGAGAGAATCATTGATTGGCCACCTCCTGTACACCCCATACTGGAGATCTAGCTGAGTCTGCAACCTGGGCACATGTCCTGACCAGGAATTGAACTGTGACCTCCTGGTTCATAGGTCAACACTCAACCACTGAGCCATGCTGGCCAAGCTAACGTTCATGATTTTTCTCTAAGGTTTTTGTGACAGATACTTTGGAATCTCAGCATTTTTTAAAAATTACTTTTAAATCTGTTTTGTAGGTTGAAAATAATTGACTCTTGTTAATAAGTAGGATTTCTCTGAATGTAGAACCAGCAGTAGAGTAAAATTTAATGGATAACAAAAAGAATCCAATTTATAAACATGTTAAAGCTTTCTAGTGCAGGCTAGGGGGTCATCCACTTGCCACCTCCTTGTTTGCCCATTCGCTCTAAGCAGCACCATTCCAGCGCTTCTCAGCCAGCATTTCTCCCTCACACACAGCTCCCTGCCACGCACTACTCCAGAGGGCTCAGTAGGGAGCAGGTCTAGTTGCACAACATTAGAGGAAACCCACACTGCCACCTTAGAATAATCAACCAAAGCTTTCATTCAAATGTGGGCAGACAACCAAAAGTCACCAGATTTCCAAGGAAAATCAACAGCATGAGCACGAAAGGACAGGAAGATTGTGCTAATTAAGATACAAAAGAAACACACAAACTAATAACACTCAAATACTCAAGAAGGGTATCATATCCATAAAAATAACTGGATTCTCTGAAAAAAAAAAAAAGCAACCTGAAACCCCTTTAGAAAGTCACAAGTTTATCAATTTAAAAATCAATAGAAGGTGTGGAATATAAATTTGAAAATATTGCTCAGGATGTATATTTGAGAAAGAGGAAACTATAAAACATAAAACAGAGAGAATCAATACTGCAGATAAAAGATCTGACTAACAAGCATTAATTTCAGGAAATAAATGGGGGGGAAAAATGGAGCAGAGTAATGTGTCAGAGAAAGAACAAAGGGGGAAAATCCCAAATCTGAAGGACACAAGTATTTACATACAAATGAATATGAACCTACAACACCTAGACACATTATAATTGTCTTACCATACAGTATATTCATACTCACATTTGCTCTTTCAATGGAGCCAAATAGGGCTCTTATCATTGCCCTGAGTGAAGGGTAGCAGAAGAGAGTCAGACTGAATATAAAAATAAATCATTAGAACCAAAATGAAGATAAGAACATCATCAGAGCACACTATGAGAAAGGTCTTCTGGAAGGTCAGAGAGATGACTAATTATTTAATTGTCATCATCTGCTGAAGATTACATAAAATTACTAGATTTGATAAGTTAAAATGATAAGATTAAAAAATATTCTTAGAATACCTGTGTGTGTGCATACTAGTTTAATCATTCTTGAATGGAGGTGGATTCTAAAAATTTTTCTCGAAGTTTCCATGGCACTCTAACATACCTGAGTATTAAGCAGTATAGACATCACTGTTTCCTATTTATACTCTTCCAACTGTTTCTCAAAAATGTTAGTCACAGTGAAGACCTTATATGTTCTTTTTTGCACTAATGTTGCACACTTGAATTTATTGGAGATTTGACAAAAACCTGTGTAATAATATTAACTCTCAAAATATGCAAAAGGCATTATAAAAACCAAAAATATTATATTCATTCTCATACTACCTTTTCTACCTGATCACATCCTATCTAATAAAAGAGAAACATGGTAATTAGTACGACCGCTACCCTTCCCATTGGCTAATCAGGGCAATATGCAAATTAACTGCCAGCCAAGATGGCGGCCGGCAGCCAGGCAGTTTGAAACTAACATGAGGCTTGCTTGCTTCAGTGATGGAGGAAACCAACATTCCCCATCCCCGCCTGCCTTGCCAGACTCTGAGCCTGCAGTTTGAAACATTGTAACAAATATAGAAGCTAAACAAAACCCCATAAACCTGCTTTCAGCGAGCCAGCCGGGATCTCAGAGCTGGAGTTATACATTGTTTCGATTATAGAACCGAAACAAACCAGATACCTGCTTTCAGCAGCGGAGGCCTAAGAGCTGGAGCCTCAGAGCTAAAGCTGGCCCAGAATAAAAAAAAAAGAAAAAAAGAAAAAAAGGAGCAGTTGGGAGCTTCTGTCACCTGCCAGCCTGAAAACAGCCCTCAGCCCCTCACCCAGACTGGCCTGGCACCCCAGTGGGGACCCCCACCCTGAAGGGTGTGTGACCAGCTGCAAACAGCCATCATCCCCTCACCCAGGCTGGCCAGGCACCCCAGTGGGGACCCCCACCCTGATCCAGGACACCCTTCAGGGCAAACCAGCCAGCTCCCACACGTGCACCAGGCCTCTATCCTATATAGTAAAAGGGTAATATGCCTCCCAGCACCGGGATCAGCGGAGCCACGAGGCCTCCCGGCACTGGGATCAGCGTGACAGGGGGCAGTGCCCAAACCCCCTGATCGCCCTGCGGCTCTGTGTGTGACAGGGGGTGGGGCCACAACCTCCCTATCGGCCCTGCTCTGTTCGTGACAGGGGAAGGCGCCCCAACCCCCTGATCAGCCCTGCTCTGTGCCTGATAGGGGGGAGCTCCCCAACCCCCTGATCGCCCTGCGGCTCTGTGTGTGACAGGGTGCGGCGCCCCAACCCCCTGATCGGCCCTGCTCTGTGTGTGACAGGGGGTGGCGCAGCAACCTCCCCATTGACCCTGCCTTGAGTGTGACAGGGGACGGTGCCCCAACCCCCCAATCAGCCGTACCCTGAGCGTGACTGAGGGTGGCATCGCAACCTCCCAATCCGCCCTGCTCTGTGCATGACAGGGGGTGGCGCCCCAACTCCCCAATTGGCCCTGCTCTGAGCCCGACCAGGGGCTGCACCTAGGGATTGGGCCTGCCCTCTGCCACCCAGGAGCAGGCCTAAGCCAGTAGGGCGTTATCTCCTGAGGGGTCCCAGACTGCGAGAGGGCACAGGCCGGGCTGAGGGACACCCCCTTACCCCCCAAGTGCACAAATTTTTGTGCACCGGGCCTCTAGTCCTATATAATAAAGAGGTAATATGCAAATTGACCATCACTCCAACAAACAAGATGGCCTCCCCCATGTGGTCAAAGATGGCCAGCCAGCAGGGGAGGGCAGTTGGGAGGGACCAAGCCTGAAACGGATGTCAGTTGGGGGCGATCAGGCCTGCAGGCGAGGGCAGTTAGGGGTGACGGGGCCTGCAGGGGAGGAGAGTTGGGGGGGACCAGGCCTGCAGGGGAAGGCAGGTGGGGGGAACCAGGCCTGCAGGGGAGGGAAATTAGGGGTGACTGGGCCTATAGGGGAGGGCAGTTGGGAGCGACCAGGCCTGCAGGGGAGGACAGTTGGGGGTGACCAGGCCAGCAGGGGAGGGCAGTTAAGGGTGACCAGGCCAGCAGAGGAACAGTTAGGCATCAATCAGGCTGGCAGGGGAGCAGTTATGGGCAGAAGCAGTTAGGAGCAATCAGGTAGGCAGGCAGGTGAGCAGTTGGGAGCCACCAGTCCTGGATTGTGAGAGGGATGTCCAACTGCCTGTGGGATCGGGCCTAAACCGGCAGTCGGACATCCCTTGAGGGGTCCCAAATTGGAGAGGGTGCAGGCTGGGCTGAGGGACAGCCCCCCACCCTGCACGAATTTTGTGCACCAAGCCTCTAGTTTATGTATATAAATATACATTGCTTCAATATAATTACTCATATAAATACCAATTACTAAATATTAAAAACAACTTACTAGTACACTAAGATGCTTCAGTATTTAATGTAATCCATATTTTATGTAAACTAGAACATTTCATATATTTTGTTTAAATGTACCTTTTTTAATTTAAAGAGAATGTAGATTAATGCAGAATTATCTATGAACTTACACAATTTCAACCTAAACAAAAAGTTCACATAAATTTATAATTATGTTTGGAATGTTAGATTTAAAACATTTACTTTCAATATTATAATTTGATATTTTATCTTGACCTAACTTTGCATAATAATATCCTTGTCTGAATAAATCTTTTCTGGAAATATTTACTCCCCAAGTCCCCTAATCTGTCTTCAAACTTATTCTTTAGGAAGCAGCTATGAAATAAAACAAATTTTTTTTCCCAGAAAGCTCCATTTTTCTAGAACAAACAAAAAATTACTTCAACCATGCTTCTTAACATCAGCCCACATACATAAAGATAAAAGAAACAGCTGGTGAGCAAAATAGCTGTATTCATAAAGGTGAAAAATTCATCCCAGCACCTCCCTGTACCTCACCCAGCACCTCACCAAGTCGAGTTGTGCTTTTCTGACGCTATTTAAGTCACTGCTAAGTGTGGGAAGACTGTTAAAAATAGGTTTTGTGGCTTGAATAATATTTTTACAGTTTCACTTTTCTCAAAGTCTTGTTCTTTTTTTCTGAGAGAGTCAGAGCCTTTTAGATCTACACGATTAAAAAATTTTAAAAGTACCAGCCTGTTGATGAGTTTTTTAAAAAACTTACTGGCAACGTTTCAGAGCTAGTGCTCAATGGCCAGCATTATTTTTCCTTAACAAGAACAGAAACTGAATAAAAAAGCCCACAGGCATTTTCACATGTCCTACCATCTGTAAGGTATTATGCTACATACTGTGAGGAATAAAAAAAAAAAAAAAAAAAAAAGAGTGACAAATGCTCAATTTTTATCTATCCGTCTCTTCTCTCATACTGTCCAAATGAAAAAATCCACGACTCTCTTCTCTCTCTGTATCCTCAATATATAACAGTGTTTCTCAAATTTATCCAGACAAAAGTACCCTTAAGGGCAGAGGATATAGATCCATATCCTTAGGGATTGATGGTATATGCTTAATGCCTAAAAATAATTTCTTTCATTAAACTTACAAATTCCTATAAATTAGGTGCTTAGTGGGTTTTTTTCTTTATTGATTAAGGTATTCCATATGTGCCCTTATCCCCCCCATTGCTTCCCCCACACTCATGTCCTCACCCCCCTGGTGTCTGTGTCCATTCGTTAGGCTTATATGCATGCATACAAATCCTTTGGTTGATCTCTCCCCCTTACCCCTGCCCTCCCCTACCTTCCCTCTGAGGTCTGACAGTCTGATCAATGCTTCTTTGTCTCTGGATCTGGTTTTGTTCATCAGTTTATGTTGTTCATTATATTCCACAAATGAGTGAGATCATGTGATATTTACCTCTGATTGGCTTATTTCTCTTAGCATAATGCTCTCCAGTTCCAACCATGCTGTTGTAAATGATAAGAATTCCTTCTTTTTTACCACAGCGTAGTATTCCATTGTGTATGTATCACCATTTTTTAATCCACTCATCTGCTGATGGGCACTTAAGCTGTTTCCAAGTCTTCGCTATGGTGAATTGTGCTGCTATGAACATAGGGGTGC
This sequence comes from Myotis myotis, assembly GCF_014108235.1. NCBI lineage: Eukaryota > Metazoa > Chordata > Mammalia > Chiroptera > Vespertilionidae > Myotis > Myotis myotis. The sequence goes on from NW_023416368.1 coordinate 36,922,831, forward strand.
ATATATCCTTTCTGGTTGGTGTTTCTAGTTTCTTGGGATATATTCCTAGAAGTGGGATCACTGGGTCAAATGGCAGTTCCATTTTTAATTTTTTGAGGAAACCCCATACTGTTGTCCACAGTGGCTGCACCAGTCTATATTCCCACCAGCAGTGCACGAGGGTTCTTTTTTCTCTGTCATTTGTTGATTTGTTGATGATAACCATTCTGACAGGTGTGAGATGGTACCACATGGTTGTTTTGATTTGCACCTCTCGGGTGATTAGTGACTTTGAGCATGTTTTCATATGTCTCTTGGCCTTCCTTATGTCTTCTTTCGAAAAGTATCTATTTAGGTCCATTGCCCATTTTTTGATTGGGTTGTTTATCTTCGTTTTGTTAAGTTGTATGAGTTCCCTGTAAATGTTGGAGATTAAACCCTTATTGGTGATAACATGGGCAAATATGTTCTCCCATGCAGTGGGTTTTCTTGTTGTTTTGTTGATGGTTTCTTTTGCTGTGCAGAAGCTTTTTATTTTGATGTAGTGCCATTTGTTTATTTTCTCTTTAGTTTCCACTGCCCCAGGAGCTGTATAGGTGAAGATATTGCTTTGGCATATGTCTGAGATTTTGCTGCCTATGGATTCCTCTAATATTTTTATGGTTTCCTGTCTTACGTTTAAGTCCTTAACATAACTTTATTTCATTATAGCTTTTTTTTGTCCTTAAAACTTCAAGCAAAGCTGAGACTTCAAGAAGCTGTGCCATTTTTATCCTGTGGCTTTTCTTGGGGTGCCCAGGCCAATTTGAAAAGAACAGACTAGCGATTTTTGTTTCAGTTTCCTCCCAGCAGGCGCATGTGCCATGTGACACATTCCTCCTGCCCCCGTCTCTGAGTGCCCATCCTCACCTAAAAAACCCAGGGCAGTGGCTCACAGAGGCTGCGGGATGATTCACTGACTGTGGATATGGGAGTAATCAGAGATTCAAGTAGACATCTGTTTTTAGTGAAGCCCAACATTTCCAATTCAGTTAATTTGGGGAGACAAATTCAAAGAAATAAACAGAAAATAACAGATTTCTTACCAGGGAATATTAGTGTACTAAAATTACCATTTGACATCAGCATTTGCTTAATAAATGATAATTTTCTTAATTGTTTTGTGTCATTCATTTTGTATTCAAAAGGCCATTGTTTGGTCTAAAATATGAACACACACATTGTGAAGGGTACAAAGAAAGGAGACTTTTTGTTCCCCTGACTTGTGTATAGTGTGATTTGATAAGAGGCATGCATTACTTTTGTAATGAAAAAAAGAAAAACTATGCAACCTGGAATCTTCATCTGTAAGCAGGATACATTTGTTTTCATGTAACACTTTCAAAAGGGTATTGATCTAAAAATTTAGATCAAACAGTTGAAAATACTAAATTAATTTCACTGTTCCAAATGAATGGAAGGAAGGCCCATAGGCAATTTATAAGACCATCTTCCTACATTGCCGGGGTCCAACCCCAGCAGGTCCAGGGGTCCCCAAAGGCGTGGACGGAGTCGGCGAAGAAGGAATGACACGGAGGCAGCGTTCAGTTGATCAGCAGCCTAGCCAGGATCTCCAGCCAGGATCTCCAGCCAAGTTCTGGTCTGGATCTCCAGAGAGGTTCTGCTTAGGATCTCCAGCCAGGTTCTGTGTCCATGTTCTCTTGCTAGGTTCTCCAGCCAGGTTCAGTCACCAGGTTCTAGTCAGGTTCTCTTGCCAATTTCTGTAGTCAGGTTCAGTCCAGGATCTTTTGCCATGTTCTCTCCAGCGAAGTTCTTCTGTCTGTAGGTTCTGTGTAGGTTCTGTCTTCTTAGTTCTGTGTTCTAAGCTCTGTATTCTAAGTTCTGAGTCTTGCTGTCTTGTTACATCTGTATTTATACCAGTTGATTCAATCCTATCAATCTCTATTACAAAGGTTAGGGCGTTTCTTATCTCCATTCCAGGGAGTAAAGATTATGTAGCTTAAGCATGATTGTTCGTAGTTAAAGTGATTAATTACCCGCCTGGCACTTAGTTGAGGCGTTTTATTCCCTCCCTAACTTCAGGGGAAAATCCCTACCTGGGGAAACAACCTTTCTCAGAGACCTTGGTTAAAACACATAGTGCCAAGAAGGTGAGCAAACATATTAAGAACAGTATGCCATATATGCCAGGTCCTTTGAAACAGCAAGGATGGACCGGCTCCCGGCACTACATAGCTTGAAGTTCTGTTTAAGGAAATTAAAACAGAACTCCTTCTTGTTATCTTACACTACCAGTCTAGTGCAGCTAGTCTTCTCCCTTGTCCTCACCTCTGCCAGCAAACTACCTGGGAATTTAGATGAATCACTTATCTTGGTCCAAGAAAGGAGACATCTGGGTTAGAGGTGCTGACTCATCCTCATAGTAATTTCAGCTGGCCCTTTCCCAAACTGCACAGGAAAGAGAGGTTGTAGACTAAGTGTTGATGCCAAGAGGAAAACAATAGTTCTGTGACTACTGCTTATCACTTTCCAAGAGGAAACCCTAAGTTTAAGAATCCTGCAAGAGCTATCATTAGAAAAGAGATTTAGAATTGAATAGTAGACAGATATTCATCGAAAGCAACTTCACTGCAACTCTCATACATGTGTGTTCCCCAGTTTTGTGCAACCTGCCTAGCATTCATCTAATTTTGTGAGATTTCCAGTTAACGTCTTCCAAATTTTATGACAATGTTTAATAGTTGACCCCCAAACCTCAGTTTTATAGTGGCAAGCCACAAACACGGCAATCCATCAACAACTGAGTGAACATTAATTTAGCAATATTTTAGTGTCACAGTTGTTTTGCAATTTATATAGGGCACGGGGTGCTTTTGAGTCCAGATGAACACCATTTGATGAAGCAATTCCTCCAGCATTTTCTTCTTTTTGAACTACTTCAAAACCTTTTTCCCAGTGGACATTGTTGATGTTTAATCTTCATTATGGTTTTAATGCACTATATCTATACCCTTCACTCATGATAATGAAGAGTCCTATTTGGCTCCAATGAAAGAGTAAACATGGATATAAATATACACAGTGCATGGCAAGACCTTATAACGATGTTACCCAGAAAATCCATAATCTCTCCATGCGTCATTATATATTTTCAATTTTCAGCAAAACAAAAATACAACAACTTGTGAAGAGAACTGGCAGACCCATAAGAATGCAACTATTGATTCCCTGAAGTCCAAGAAAGGACCCCAAGGGAGACTTTCCATTGGTGGCAGGATAAACATAAGGCTCAAATGAAGCTAATCTGTAAACTGTTATCCATTCAATCAGCAACATGCCCTAAGTGAAGAAAACGGTAGACATAAGTTCTACCTCCCAAATCCATCATCAAATAAAAGATTATTGTAAAGTATCAGTTTTCTTTACCTGTAAAATGGGGATAAAAATACATACCCTCGGGGTTATTGCAGAAACTAAGTAAGTTAATATATGTCATGTTATCCATGGTGTCTGGTTCAATAAATGTGAATACCTTTTTTTATTCCAGCTAATGAAAAATAAACTTTAAAATAATAATAATTATTTGAGAAGAGGTTGGACCAGTGAATACAGCTTAATAATCAGTATGACTTCAAGTTCCACAAATAACTGAGGCATGGCACCTCTTCTTGAAGAGCTTAAGTGGGGATGAGACAGAAAACAAAAAGGGAATAAAAAAGCAAGAGAGAGCTCGAGCTCTAAGTGAAAGAAGATATTTCCTCCTAGGGCAAAAAGGAAAACGTCAAGGAAAATGTGGTTATTGCGGTAGCCCTTAAAGGACAGTCTACATAAACGGGAGAGGAGAGAGTTCCAGACTCAGGAAACAACCTGAGTTAAATCACAGTCATTATTGTGATGTTGAGGGTAACAGGGAGTATATGGCCACAATGCAGAGTATATGAGGCAACAAGAGGGTGGAACTAAGTAAGCTTTGAAGTTGGTAGTTTAAGACTCTGCATGCCACATACATTTTAATTTTTTTCTGAACTTTCATCATTTATATTCCATTCTTATGTTTGAGGAATCCCCCATTTTATATATGTCAAAGAAACAAAAATTGGACATGGTCACGTTCCCAACCTTCCTTAGAGCTGGGGTGCAGAAATCTGACCTAGGAATTCCCCACCAGGCCCACCTGATCCAGGAAGCCAGTGACATGAAGAAGCATAAACAGTGCAGGTTGCTGGCCGGCCAGGGTGGAGGCTCTAAGGCAGCTACAGCTGATCTCCTGCAGCTCCGGGGGCAGTGCCTGCTGTATGTGCAGCCATGGTGACGCCTGACATCATACCAGATGGGGGTTGGAGCATAATTCTGGGCTCTGGCAGCCTGGCCTCAACCTGGGTCTCAGGTTCCACCAGAATTCTGTGAACTGCCCAAAATCCTTTAATAAGTCTCCTCTGTATAAATTAGCCAGAGGTGGTGCTTTGCTTTCAACCAAAAATCCTGACCCATAAGCCATGCAAAAGTGTTTGACCTTTATTTTGTAGGATATGTAGAACCAAAAGTCAATTAGAGGCAAATTCATTTTCTCCAAATGTAGGTTTTGTTTTAGAAGTGTCCTTTCTTTTTCTCTTCTAACGAATTTTATAAACTTATCAAATTTTCCTAAAATTTTACATAAGGACACACGTATTATTTAATTACAATATAAAATAGATTCTCTTTTAATTAGTACTTTGCTAGAGCTCTGAAATCCTGAATTTTTTTAAACCTCCAAGTTATTTATTTTTTGCCAAAAGTTGCCTTCCAAATCAACAAATAAAAAGTTGTCATAGATGTAAAAATCCTCAACAAAATATCAGCAAACTGAATGCAGCAATACATTAAAAAAATCATACACCGTGATCAAGTGGCATTTATTACTGGGTGCAAGGTTTGTACAATATCCATTAACATGATATACCACATAAACAAAATGAAGGGCAAAAATCATGTGATCATATCAATAGATGAAAAAAACACATTCGACAAAATCCAGCACCCACTTATGATAAAAACTCTCAGTAAAGTGGGAATAGAGGTATCATACCTCAACATAATAAAGGCCATATATGACAAACCCACAGCTAACATCATACTCACTGAGGAAAAACTAAAGGCATTTTCCCTTAAGATCAGGAACAAGACAGGGATGTCCATTCTCACCACACTAGTTCAACATATTAATTAAAGTCCTAGCCACAGCAATCAGACAAGAAAAAGAAATAAAAGGCATCAAATTGGAAAGGAAGAAGAAAACTGTCATTTACAGATGACATGATACTAAATAGAGAAACCTAAAGGTTCTACCAAAAAAAACCTACTAGAATAAATGAATTCAGTAAAGTAGCAGGATACAAATAAATATTCAGAAAAAATCGGTTGCATTAAAAATTTTTTTCCAATTACAGTTTACATTCAATATTACTCTGTATTAGTTTTGGATGTACAGCATAGTAGTTAGAAAATCATGGGGTTAATGGGGCAAAAAGGAGACATCTGTAATACTTTCAACAATAAAGATTTTTTTTAAAAGATACACATGATTAAAAAAAAAGAAAATCATATTCTTTACAGAGTAGTCCCCTGGTGTTTCAAGTACCCACTTGGTCCATACATAATTATTACAATATTATTGACTATATTCCCTATACAGTGGAATATTACTCGATCAAAAAAAAAAAAAAAGAATGAAATCTTACCTTTGGTGACAGCATGGATGGACCTAGAGGACATTATGCTAAGTTTAATATCAGACAGAGAAAGACAAATACCATATGATTTCATTTATATGTGGGATCTAAAGAACAAAATAAACAAAGAAAAAAATTGAAACAGACTCATAGACACAGAGAACAGACTGAAGGTTGACATAGGGGAGGAGGTTTGGGGGGCTGGTGGGGGAAAGGTGAAGGGATTAAGAAGTACAAATTGGTATTTATAGAATAGTCACAGAGATGCAAATTACAGCATAGGGAATACAGTCAATAATATCATAATAACTATGTATGGTGCCAGGTGTGTAGTTGAAATATCGAGGTGAACACTTTGTAGAGTATATGACTGTCTAGCCACTATGGTCTACACCTGAAACTAATGTAGAATAATATTAGCTATAAACCGTAATTGAAAAATAAAATTTTTAAAAAGACCTTTGTAAAAAAATAAATAAATAATAAATAAATAAATAAATAAATAAAAGACCTTTGTAGTCAGAACATGCTCTGCAGCCATCTGGATTGAAAAGCACTGACCAGGATACCGTCCTGCGTCAGCTCTGCAGATGAACGCGGTCTAACAGCGGCCAGAGGTGTGTGAGCTATTTGAAGTCAACACCTGAATGTGGCAACCTTGGTTTAGAGTCTGAATGGTGAACGCTGTGTTATAGCACTTACTTTAAAATGCAATATTTCCATGTGACTGACTCAGACTTTAGTAAAAAGTAAATAAATCAATAGTATCTCCATCTCATTTCCAAGTACAACAATTTTCATTTTTCTTTTTCATCCATTCCTCCTTTTCATCCAAGCAATTCTGTTTGTGAAGAATTTCCCTACATGGCTATTTGTCATCCTTGTTGTGGATGAATGAACTCTGAAAATGCAAACTGTGCCAAATGCATATTTTGTCCAAATGACAGATTGTCAAGAACCAACCTTTTAATTGGATGAATGACAGAGTGACTTCAAGAGTAATGTTTGCCCTTCTTTATTTGACACGGGAAAATGAGTGTTCTGAGGTAAGGCTGTGTAGCGAGTCTCATTTAATGACACAGAATAAAGATATGGACTGCCCAAAATAAACAAAAGTTTTCTCTGAGTTTCTTACTTCATAATTCATATATGACTAATGTGAACATTAGAAGGAAAAAAATGATACATAATTTTAAAAACACTTCATTTATAGTTGTGATTAGAAAGAGAAATTATTTAATCATTAAAGGGACTGCTCAAAACAAAATATTTCAGAAACTTTATGTCAGAAATGTGCATTTGGATACTTAAAATTTTTCTCACATTAAAAAAAAAAAGATAACTGCATAAGAGAAAACATGTTGCAACCAAGGACATTTTATCTTCACTAGAAATGTACTCCTTAGCACTGTAGTTAAAATAGGTCTTTTTAGTAATGTGTCTTCCTTTAAAGCCCAGCTCTTAGAGTGTTTCATGTAACATGAGGCTCTAATTCTTTTTTAAATTTATTTATCATTGACACTATTACTAGATGTCCCCGTTTTCCCCACCTCCACGGAGTCCCCATACCCCATCCCCTGGCCTTCACCACACTGTTGTCTGTGCCCATGGGATATGCATATATATTATTTGGCTAATCTCTCCACCTTATTTTATCCAGTAGCCCCTACACCCTCCCCTCTAATATCTGTTCATCTATTTCATATATCCTGCCTTAGTTCTATAAGTGAGATCATACGGTGTTTATCTTTCTCTGACTGGCTTATTTCACTTAGCATAACAATCTCCAGGTCCATCCAGGCTCCTTTATTACAGCTGCATAGTATTCCATTGTGTAAATGTACCACAACTTTTTTATCCACTCATCTACTGATGGGCACTTGGGCTATTTCCAGATCTTGGCTATTGTAAACAATGCTGCAATGAACAGAGAACATATTTGTCAATGATAAGGGGTTAATTTCCAAAATATATAAAGAACTTATACAACTCAACACCAGGAAGACAAACAACCCAATTTAAAAATGGGCAAAGGACCTGAATATACACTTCTCCAGAGAAGACATACAGATGGCCAAAAGACATATGAAAAAATGCTCAACATCACTGATCATCAGAGAAATGCAAATTCAAACTACAGTGGGGCCTTGACTTACGAGTGTCCCGACTAGTGAGTTTTTCGAGATATGAGCCGTCTCTCGGCCGATTTTTTGCTTTGAGTTGTGAGCTAAAATTCGGTACAATGAGGTATCACCTCTCACTTGCCAGAATGGCTACCTCAATAAATCAATACACAAGCGCTGGCAAGAATGTGGAGAAAAGGAAATCCTAGTATACTGTGGTGGGGATGAAAAATGATTAAGCCACTGTAGAAAACAGTATGGAATTTCCTCAAAAAATTAAAAATGGAACTGCCTTTTAACCCAGTGATCTCACTTCTGAGAATATATCCTAAGAATTCCAAAACACCAGTCAGAAAGAATATATACACCCCTATGCTCATAGAGGGTCCGATTCTTATGGTAAGATTCTTATTATGTCCATCATCTGGCAATAAACACACCATTTTTGTTTGTATGTGATTTTTAATTTCCCCACATACAAAGCACTCTAAATTTCATTAGAGTACCCACAGTATTTTATATATTAACATACTCTTATCAAAAATCACAGTGCAATGTAGTATCCCCAAAGTCCTAATTATACTACAATATATAAATACTAGAGGCCCAGTGCATGAATATTGTGAACTAGGGTGGGGGAGGGGGCCCTCAGCCTGGCCTGCGCCCTCTCACAGTCCAGGAGCCCTTGGGGATGTCCAATTGACAGCTTAGGCCCGCTCCCAGCAGAGAGCAGGCCTAAGCCGGCAGTCAGACATCCTTAGTGCTGCCATGGAGGCAGGAGAGGCTCCCGCCACCGCTGCTGTGCTTGCCAGCTGTGAGCCCGGCTTCTGCTGAGCGGCGCTCCCCCTGTGGGAGCTCACTGACCACCAGGGGGCAGCTCCTGCATTGAGCGTCTGCCCCCTGGTGGTCAGTGAGCGTCATAGTGACCAGTCGTTCCGCCATTCAGCCGATTTGCACATTAGCCTTTTATTATATAGGATATTGAATTGAGGTAATGATGTATATCCTATTTTTATCCCATTCTGTTTACAAAACATTATGTCATAAGCATTTTTCTAATTCATATAATAAACATAGAAAATCATTTCTATGGCTGTCTGTAATTCTGTCATGAATACACAATAGCTTCGCTATTTCCTTCTATCATTTAGGTTGTCTCACACCCTAAATATTACACACCAATCTAAAATCATCTCTACCCCCACAGGATAAATGTCTAAAAGTGAGACTGCTAGATCACAAATAACCAACATGAAAAACTTGAAACAACTTGGAAATTTCGAGTGTCCACTTCACATGATCAAGGAAAAGAGTTAACAGCTAGTGCTTATGAGTTTCAAAAGCAATATTTTTAAAGGAATTAAACTGCTAGGTATACATTATAAATTTTATAAATGAGGAATTGATATCATATATAAGCATTAAAATCATTCTCCCAAAGGCATTTAGGATTATATGAAAGAAGTCAGAGATCAATATTAAATATAGTCAGGGTTATGTAAATCCCATTCAGCAGGTACATTTATAATCAACTATTTTTGGAAGTTTAGCTGATTTTGATATGCTTGAAATGATGGCTCACTGAATTAAGAACTTGTTGATGATTTTTAGTCGTGCCTAATTATTCTACGTACAAGTAAAATTAACTAACATCACAAAACTATTTAAAGGCTGTTCTTATAAATACAACATTAGGTAAGCTCTTCTGTTACTCCCTTATTTATTTAATTTTTTAAAAATTAATACTTAGCTCTAGAAGTTTGTTCTTAAAATATTTATTAAATTAATTTGTGCCAATATTAGTTGAATAATTGTTTCTGAAGGAGAGGGCAGGACAAGAATGGATTGTAACAGCTGCCATGCTGACCAAACCTAGCAGCCTGATGTTAATTTCAAAACATTCCTCATTCTGCCAGGAAATGGCCCTTGGATTGCTTTCCTCAGAATCACACTCATGAGATGCAAGTTCCTTTGAGGTTCTCTGGGCTAAAGTTTACCCGATCAGACTTGGCCCAGATCATTTCTATGTCTGCATCAGCTCTAACCTTCCCATTTGATAGCTCATCAGCCAAGCCATCCCTCCAATCAAAGAGGTAATTAGAAGACATTTTTCTTTATATTCTAATGTCTCTATATATTTTTATCTTCTATTTCATAAACCATTTTTAAATCTAATATCTCATTCACTGTCACAATTCAGCAAGAAAGGTGGGAAATATATTACTAGTCCTCTTTTATAGGTGGTTCAGAAAGACAAACTGATGGGCTAGCTGATATCAAAGCTAATAGAGAAACCCCATTAATTTCAGGCCAAACATTCCACTATCCCTCCTAGCATTCCTTGGTCCATTTAGATAAAAAACAATCTTATTGGTTAAAAGGCTATAAGTCATTTACCACCTACAACTAAGTAAGAGCCTAAGCAATCTCAATATACCTTTGTTTTAAGTCATTCTCTTGTTTAAATGGATATTAGCTTTTTAACTGTTTCGGAATTAACATGAAAATTCTCTTAGATACATAGAAAATTTTTTTAATTTCCATGTTTTTTAATTTTCATGTTTAGTACACAAAAACTAAACATGAATCAGAAATATGTCAACACACTAAAGCTACTACTGGACTTGAATGTGCAAAAATTCTAAACCATTGGCTATGATCAAACCTTGGTAAATAATGTAGGTGTGATGGTTAATTGTATGTGTCAACTTGGCTAGACTATGACACCCAGCTGCTTGGGCAAAGAGCAGTCTAACTGTTGCTATAAATGTATTTTTTAGATGTGGTTAACATTTAAATCAGTAAAGTTTGAATAAAGCAAATTACACTTCATAGTGTGGGTGGGCCTCATCCAATCAGGTGAAGACTTTAAAAGAAAAAAAAATGATGAGCCCCCCCCAAAAAAAGCAAAGAAGAAAGGAATTCTGCCTCCAGACTGCTTTCATATTTGAGCTGCAACATCAACTCCTGCCAGAATTTCCAGCCTGTCTGCCTTCCCTGAAGACATTGTACTTGCAGGCCCCCAAATAGTGTAAACCAATTCCTTACAACCTCTTTCTTTACAGATAGCTAGATAGGCAGCTAGACAGACATACATCCTATTGGCCTGTTTCTCTAGTAAACCCAATACTGTACGTTAGCTGTATTCACACCTGTTCCAAAGCTCTTTCTTCTTTGCTTCCTTCATCTATGGAAGCTAGAAGTACTCAGTTTACCTACGTCTCTTGCAGCCACGGATGGCTACATGGCACAATTCCAACTGGGGATATATAGGCAGAAGTCCATGGGGAGAAATAACATCACTGAAAGTGGGACTAATCTCAAGCCAGTAGAAAGTCTTTCCCCTTCCAACCTGGAACTAGGATCAGACACTTAAAAGTGCCTCAAATCTATTAGCATGAGGAGAGAATGCTTTAAGCAAAGGTAGAGCAAAAGGGCAGTAAAAGCATGGGGCCATAATGATATCACTGAGCATCCACTTAGTCATGGCCCCCTCACCTGTGCATCTGGAAAACTGACAAACAAAACCCACTATGGCCAAGTTTTCTGTTTTCTTCAATCAAATTCATTCTTATCTGACACAATAACTTGTAAAATGTCTTTACACACATCTACCCAAGTATCTATAGCATTACGCTGATAAATGTTGATTTCCATATAGAAAGGTTAGTGAAAATAATTTTTAAAAAATACAAATATTAAAAGCCCAGGTATAATTTATTAAGCACTTAATAATGTTCTTAATTAAAATTTGAGACAGCAAATAATGGGTGTCTTCTTTTCAAGGGCCTTCTCTTACAGCTACGCTGGAAGAAATAAGCCCTGCCAATCACTGAGACGCATGAGGCAGAGAGTCAGATTCTACATAAGTACCAACGGTGGTAGAACAGCATTAATAAATAAGGATATTGCCACATTTTTAGATTAGATATATTTTTTACAAATATATATATATTTACAAACATATATATATTTGTAAAAAATATATTATTTACAAAAATAATTACTTACAAAACTTCACTAAACGGTAACTGTTTTCAGTGGATTATTCAAAATGAAAAAAACAAACGCACATTTTTTCAGTTAGCATGACATATGAGCCTAAACTGTTGCTATAGGCAAGTTGTAAAAAGTCAAGATGGCTGAGATAGAGGCAACTGGATTGGAAAGACTAAGACACATTTGACAAAAATTTGAATAAAACTGTTTGCAAAGAGGACATTAAGGTAACCTAGTGGCCCGAGGGTTCCCTGAATTCCAATTACTCAGAAGGCCAGAAGATCCCCAGAGGTGAAAGAAGATTCACATTCATGCCTTTTTAGGGCTCTTTATCATCTCCTGTCTGTAGCTTTTGCATTGCTTTTCACCAACAGTTAGGCTCTTACGTAGTTGCTGGCACAATCAGTCCTATGTGGGTAGAATCTCTAGCTTCCTCTTTTTGGTGCTGTGACCCCCTCTTCTGTAGCTCTAACCTAAGTGAAGACAGCCCGTTCACCGTGCCCAGGGCATCGTGCACAGCCCATGCTTGGAGAACTGACCTACCTATTCTTCAAAGTCAAGATCAACATTTCCACAAAGCCCTCCTGCCTAAACTTCACAGTTCCCCCAGGGATGGCTCCTTTTAAACATCTTTAGTGCTTGTCTATAGGCAACTCATCAATGCCATGCTCGCTTCCATGTCATTAATACTGTATTTTCGGTTAGCCATCCTCTTTTCTACTTAGACCCTAAACAATACAAGGAAGGAGACCATGCTTAGAATAATACATGGAATCTTATACTTGATAAGTGCTTCCAATACACTCATCAGAAATGGTCTAATGTTCTGATATTGCTACTGTATGACCTTGCATTTTGACTCCAGAAATAGCAGTACCTTTCTTATTCTGTTACCAAAATACCATCTTTGTTTTCATGGTCTTCCTACAGCAAAGCATTTAGTTGGCACTCAACCTGAGCCAGATCACTAAAATAACTCTAACAAAAATAGCAATAAACCCATTTATCCTTGGGAATTTTCACAAGAATTTATTAACAGTATAAGTCCATGTAAAAGTCACTCCTATAAATAAATAATTATAAAACACTCATAGCAGCCCGGCTGGCTTGGTTCAGTGTTTGAGTGTTGACCTGTGAACCAGGAGGTCACAGTTCAATTCCCAGTCAGAGCATACGCCCAGGTCGTGGACTCGATTCCCAATGTGGGGCATGCAGGAGGCAGCCAATCAATGATTCTTTCTCATCATTGACATTTCTCTCTCTCTCTCCCTCTCCTTTCCTCTCTGAAATATATTTTAAAAATATTAATAAAATGCTCATAGTAAAACTAAAACAATAAGGGTTTCTATAAAATTTTAGCTCTTTTAAATAGATGCATATTTAACTATCCTGTAAAATCTCTAAGTGTATGTATTACTGAGCAGTAAATGAATATCTTAATTCTATCATAAACTAATTATCAGAGGAAGAAATATTTCAAGATAAAATAATGAGTTCTCAAAGTATATTGCAGTAAGTGAAATTCTAGTGTGATAACATAGGTTCACATGCTGTTGTTTCTAAACAGTACAACAGAAAGAAATACAATTTAGATAAAACAGACAGCCCACATTTTTATTCTTGCCCTGAGGTAGGGTAAAATATACAATTTTCTGTTTCTATTGAAAATGAAAACTTTATTGTTGTTAGGTATTCTTCCTGTAAACCTATATGCTAAGCACTGGAAGAACTGTAATAATTTTGGTCCTTTCATTCACTTTTCAATCTAACAGGTAACCACATCTAGTGAAAAGAATGCTAAAATCGATGACAGCAGCTCTCCATTTAGGGCCTTTATCATCTGACCTTTGTCACCTACCTCTTTTCTTTATGATTTCCTCATATTAAATATACTTGAACTTTCTACTTCAACCTGACATTGTACTTTTAAAATAAAAATGAAATGTCATTCTTTGAATCCTTAGGCAGAATGTCAATGTACACTTATTTCAAGAAGAATATGGTTTCTGAAATCAAATAAACCAGAGTTCAAAGCAAGATGCTAACAGCTCTCTAGCTGTGTGACCTGGGCAAGTTAGTAACCTGCTCTGAGCCTGCTGTCCACTTATACCATAAAGCAAAAGAAACTTCATCTCGCTCCCCCTTACAGCCCAGTACAGTATTTGGTATACAACTAATGATCAACAGTTTATTTTTATAGCTAGATATAAATAAAAATCAAGTTGACAGTTATTATTTTATACACTCAGGAAGAAGGCTAGAAGCTTAGATTATTGTTCATCTTAAGCATAATGAAATTCTATCCATTTCAGATATTTCCAAGCATAGTATTTATTCTTAATAGGCTAGAGTAGAAATTAATAGCTACAGATCAGCATTTGATCAGGTTGTTGTCACTGCTTTTTAAACTACAATAAGACCTATAGCCTGTCTTCACGGACTATTCCCCTTTACTGTTAAAATGATGCAGACTCATCTAAATTTACATCAATAGTAGGTACAGCATTTAAAAGAAATAAATCTTTTGTGACATAAGCCCGGCCGGTGAGGCTCAGTGGATGTGGCTCAGGATGTCACACTTCGATTCCCAGTTCAGGGCATGTGCACGGGTTGTGGGCTCGATCCCCAGTGGAGGCGTGCAGGAGGCCGCTAATCAATGATTCTCTCTCATCATTGATGTTTCTATCTCTCTCTCCCTCTCCCTTCTTCTCTCTGAAATCAATAAAAATATATATTTTTAAAAAAATAAGAACAGAATAAGTGGACAAACAAAATTGAAACAGACTCATAGAGAAAAAGAACAGACTGATGGTTGCCCTCCCTCCCTTCCTCTCTCTAAATTCAATAAATTTTTTTAAAAATTTAAATAGGATAATAAAAGAAAGAAAATTAAATTTTATTTAAATTAGGACCTTAGCCCTGGCCAGTTTGGCTCAGTGAATGGAGCGTCAGCCTGCAGACTGAAGGGTCCCAAGTTTGATTCTGGCCAAGGGCACATGCCTGGGTTGCGGGCTCAGTCCCCAGTAGGGGGCGTGCAGGAGGCAGCCGATCAATGATTCTCTCTCATTATTGATGTTTCTTTCTCTCCCTCTCCCTCTCTGAAATCAATAAAGAAATATATATTTTTTTAAAGCTTTTAAATTAGGACCTTATAGAACCTCATAAAAAGGCCTACGCTTTACAGGGTGTGCTCTGAGTTTTTGTTTTATTATAGAAATGTCATAATTATATTATGATCATAATTATATATTCCAATTAATATACTGCCATTCACTATCTTGCTTAGGTTTCAAAACTAATTTATGGTAGACTATTAAATGCTCTTCAAATGGAAAAGTAAATCAATTTTAATAGATTTTAAAATTATTTTTTTAATTAAGTGTTATGCAATCTCTATGCAGAATTTACTGGACTGAATGTATAAATATTATGATAAATATATAACAAATGTGCATAATAACTAGACCAATCATTAGTTACATGCTTATAACCAATAAAAATAAACATTTATAAACACTACTGTAAAATATATTGTCAGAAGAGCAAAAACTGATTAGTGAAGATTATTTTATTATAGTGAGTCTTTCCATAGACTTTCCAAAGTCAGGAGACGTTCTTGCTGTAATTTAATAACCACGATTTCATAAATCTTTAAGGTTAAATTTTAAAAAAGGGAAATCATGACAAGACAAAGGTTAAATATGAGAAATGCTGAGTTTTAAACAAATATAGGGGAAAGACATAAATCTTAATATAAGCAATTACGTAAGTAAGAAAGCAAGGATGATGGATTTACACGCAATGTAATTAATCTGAAGGTATCCTGCTCTAAATCTATTTGTAGCTACAGCACCTACAATTCAACTAATTAAGACACAAAGCAGAACTATATATGTTCATAGTTCCAAAACTCCAGTTTCACACAGTAAGATATGTACCTTACGAGAGTTGGAGCACTAAGCTCAAGCCATTTCAGATAGACATTTTCTAAAATGATTCTACATTATAAGAATAACCTCCAGGCGTAACAGCTAATGTCTTGTAAATATGCAATAAATTACTTACCTAAAATTATCAACCAAAATTTCAAGGGAAATAAAAAGAACTTTTGTCTATTGCCAAATAATATTGTGTGACAAAGTTCCATTGTATATGCTTTAATGACTCAAAATTTATTTTGTAATCCTATTGCAGAAAATCATACAATGACATAATATATTGCACACAAGTTCTGGTAAATCACATATCATAAGTGGAAGCCCAAATTTATAACAACATTTATTATGCTTTATGTCCAATATCTACTTATTGTTCATTTAGTAATACTTTTGTGACTCCCTATTAAATCTGTCCTCACAGGTCAGATATTAATAAATGTTTTATGTGTAAATATACATATACTAAATATAATATGCATAATTAATATACATTTATATAATTAATGTATGATGTAATATACTAAATGTAATATTTAGTATGTTTATATTTAATATGTAGATATTTGACATAAATAATATTCAAAAATCTAGTGCTTTTAAATGTTACAGTTTGCATCAAGATACCTTTCAGATCATACTATCTGTATCTAAAAAATCAGATCATGATTTTACATGTTCAAGTACAAATTATTATTTAGAATACAAAAATAAGGAACTTGAAGTCAGAAATGTCACACCACTCACTTGGCTCTTTAAAATCTTCTTCTTTTATTAAGCTTCTCTTCTGCCCTCTGGCTCTTGCCTGTCTGGAACCCCATTCTCATACCACTTTCTCCCTGGATTTTTATAGTTAAACCACATTGGTCACTTCCACACATACTTCAGGGCCTTTGCACTGGCTATGTCCTTACACTATATATCAACTCTTCCCAAATTCATTCTAATGCTCTGCCTTGGGTTCAAATGTCACCTCTTCCCAGAAGCCTTCCCTGACAAAGGAAACAAAAGAAAAATAAACAAATGGGACTACATCAAACTAAAAACTTTTACACAGGAATAGAAACCATCAACCACACAAAACGGCAACCTACTGAATGAGAGAAAAATATTTGAAATTATTGTATATAGTTAGGTACTAATATCCAAAATATTTAAAGAACACATACAACATAAAAAATATGAAACAATTCGATTAAAAAATGGATAGAGGACCTAAATAGACATTTCTCCAAAGAAGACATACAGATGGCCAAGAGACATATGAAAAGATGCTCAACATCACTAAGCATCAGGGAAATGCAAATCAAAAGGCCAATGAGCTATCACCTCTCACCTGTCAGAACGGCTGTTATAAAAACACAACAAAGAATAGTGCTGTGAGGATGTGGAGAAAAGGGAGCCCTCTCAGGCACTGCTGGTGGGAATGCAGATTGGTGCCGCCACTATGGAGGTTCCTCAAAAAATTAAAAATAGAACTGCCCTAGGACCCAGCAATTAATTCCACCTCAGGGTATTTGTCCAAAGAAAATGAAAACACTAATTTGAAGAGATATATGCACGCTATGTTCACTGCAGCATTATTTACCAGTACAAGAGCCCAGGTATTCCATCTCCTCACCTCCACTTCCACTTTGACTTTCAAGACTCCTCTCTCACTTGGTCTGGGGCAGCAGCCTCCTAACTGTCATGTGTGCTATTCCTAGGCACAATGGCCTCCAACCCATCCTCCCGTGCTACAGGCACCGCATGGTAAGCTGACCATGGTGCTCACCTATGAAGAACTCTTCAAAGCTCCCCCATACCCATGAAACTGATTTTTCACTCTATTTGTTAGAATCTCCCAGAGAGATTTTTAACATAAATTCATGGGCTCCATCATAATTGAATCTAAACCAATTACATCACCCCCAGTAATTCTAAGAATCACTGCTTTACAAGGTACACTCTAAACCTTTGCAGATGATATACATGGTCCATCATCAAGTTTTACCAACAGCCTTTGAGCCCCATTTTTCCAGCCTCCAGATACACGAGCCAAACACACAGTTCCCTATCATGCTGCTCTCCCGTCTTTGCCTTCCCATGTATCCCCACTCCTCTGGCATGTCCCTATGCATTACTTCTAGTTTGGAGAAAGCTTTGCATTTTCCTATGCTCCTTGGGGACTTCCTCCCTTTCACTCCTATATATCCTGTACTTACCTGGATTGTAGCAGTTCGCTATAGCAGTAGGCAGGAAAATACTGGTTGAGAATGACAGATCGAAATCAATTACCCACTTATTAAATAAGTTATGGTTTCTGCAATCATCAAACAAATCACTTTTTTAAAAATATATATATTTTATTGATCTTTTACAGAGAGGAAGGGAGAAGGATAGTCGGAAACATCGATGAGAGAGAAACATCGATCAGCTGCCTCCTGCACACTCCCTACTGGGGATGTGCCCACAACCAAGGTACATGCCCTTGACTGGAATCGAACCTGGGACCCTTCAGTCCACAGGCCGATGCTCTATCCACTGAGCCAGACCAGTTAGGGCCAAATCACTCTTTTTTTCCCTTTTGAGCCTCATTTCAAGAAGTCAACGTTAAAGCAACCAAGTCAATGAAAACATTCATCCTATAGAGACATATCTTGGAGATACTGTGGTTTCAGTTCTAAACCACCACAATGAAGAGGGTATCACAATAAAGAAAGATGTAATCTCTTTGCTGGTGAAGGGCCTTGCTTTCAATTTGTAAGAAAACAAAAACAAAAACAAAAAACATCTGTGAAGCACAATCAAGTGAAAAGGAATAGAGCAAAGTATGCTTGTATTTTAAGAACTCCATTACTACATATTACTCAAATGTAATAAATAAAAACAGCTATAAAACCTTAAGCCTTGCATGGATACACATTACATCCTTTCCTAAGAATGTTTTAACACATTGTATGTGGGAAACGTGTTTATACGTTTTACGTTGACTGGTAGTAGAGCGCGGGACACGTATTAATACATTTTTTATAGACTGGCGGTAGAATGCGGGTAACGTATAAATACGTTTATTTTTATACTTTTTTATTGCTCTAAAGGGATGCTAACATGCAGATATACGAATTCCAAAGGACAAAATTTGGGTCTCCAACACATACAATGGTGAATTATGTATGTACTTCCAGGTATAACGGTAATCAATCTATTCAACTGCAAAAATGGCCCCGCGCCACCTGTTAACACGCGATAAAAACTACCCGCAAACAATGTGTTAAAATCCATTTTGAATTTTTCTTTAAAAAAAGAAATGGAGCTCTATGCAAAAATGAGCATCAGACCATAAGAAAGCACACTACAGTTGTAAGTAATGGCTTTATATTTATTCACTAGAGGGCCGGTGCATGAAATTCGTGCACTCAGGGGCAGGGATGTCCCTCAGCCAAGCCTGCACCCTCTCGCAGTCTGGGATGTCTCGCAGCCCTCGGGGGATGTCTGATTGACAGCTTAGGCCCGCTCCCCACAGTCGGACATCCTTAGCACTGCCACGGAGGCAGGAGAGGCTCCCACCACTGCCACTGTGCTCACCAGTGATGAGCCTGGCTTCTGGCAGAGCAGCGCTTCCCCTGTGAGAGCGCACTGACCACCAGCGGGCAGCTCCTGAGTTGAGCATCTTCTCCCTGGTGGTCAGTGTGCATCATAGCAACCAGTCATTCTGCCGTTCAGTCGATTTGCATATTAGCCTTTTATTATATAGGACTGTCTTTAATCCAGTGACTAGCTCTTTGGAACAGATGTAGAAAGAACTGCAGAAGTGTTTATTACTTTACTGTGATTTTCCCAAAAGGAAAGTAAAACAAAAAGTAAATTTTAAGGAATAAAGAATAGATTGGATATTTGAAAACAGAAATTAATAAAAGAATGTATACAGTGGTCTAGACCCTAGAGCCACATTAGAATCACTAATGTGGGAAGTTTTATGCATGCCATGTTATACGCCTCAACTGTAAGAGATTCTGGTCTAACGGGTTAGGAATGGGCTTCAGCATCAGAATTGTTCAAAGTTCCCCGGGGGATCCCACTGTTCAAAGTTCCCCGGGGGAAAGAACCATAAATCAGCACCTTCCCCCCATAGCAAAGCCTATCTTTCAAAAAGCAATTGCAATTAACTCTTTCCAATCAATGTTGTTTTTCTCCTGTGAAGGGAAAAAGGGAATATAAACATCGTTAACTGGAATATATTAACAACAGTTAACAGATATACTGGAGTTATTATGTGGCATGCATTATTTTAAGAGCTTCTAATACATTGACCTTTTTATTCCTCACAATGGCTCTGGAGAGTTGGCACAATTTTATGCCATTCTGCAAAAATAGCTAACAGTTGCATAATGCTTAACACTGCCACATATTATTCTGAATGCTGCTGTATACATGACTTGTTTAATCTTCACAAAATTTCTGTAAAGTACTGTTAATATATCCATTTGATAGAGACAAAACTAAGGCACAGAGAAAAATAACTTACGGAAGGCCATACAATTAGTGAATGACAGCTGGGATCTGAAGCCAGGTAGTTGTCTAGCTCCAGACTTAATTGAAAAACAAAATCCTAATGCTCTGTGCTATGTAACAGGCACAAAATATATTAATATGCAGTTGCGTTTCTAAGCATGTCTTTATTTTTCTCCTCTTCAGAAGACAGTAATACAAACAAAGAGGAAGATGCTCATTTAAGAAAAGTGAAATATGAATCATTTGACTTTAGGTCCAAGACAGGTAACACTCCTGGACCCAACTAGAGTTTTCATGACTTAGAATGAAAAGGAGTTAAAGATGATGAAGACAAGAAATCCAGTTCTCTACCAGACATGAAGGCAAGAGATTGATTCGAAGCCTGACTCCTCCTCCCTGTGAGCTCCATGAGGACAAGGAACCAGTGTGCCTACACTGCGCAGAGAAAGTGCTGGGTAAAGATATTTGAGCAGATGAAATCAGAAGATGTAAGATGACTGAATTCTAAGGTACACTATTTTTAATTTTTTAACACTTTTTCGTACTTCAAGATATTTAGCATGTATGTTACATGTCCTTATTTCATAGAAAATTTAATTCTGTACGAGAGAACATTAGATGACTAAAATATATTATTTTTCATCAAAATGTTGGTCTTTCAATATTTTAACTTATTGCATGCAAATTTTACCTTCAAATTAAATCTATATAATAAAGTTAGTAAATATATCATTATTCACAGACTTTACAGGATACTCATATAATTATTAAGTTTATGAAAACAGATCATACACCATGACCAAGTAGGATTTATCCCAGGGATGCAAGGATGGTACAATATCCGCAAATCAATAAACGTGATACATCACATAAATTGAGAGAAAAAAACCACATAGTCATATCAATTGATGCGGAAAAAGCATTTGACAAAATCCAACACCCTTTCTTGATAAAAACTCTCAGCAAGATAGGAATTGAGGGATCATACCTCAACATAATAAAAGCCATATATGACAAACCCACAGCCAACATCATAATCAATGGGCAAAAACTAAAACCATTCCCCCTAAAAACAGGAACAAGACAGGGATGCCCCCTCTCACCACTCCTGTTCAACATAGTACTGGAAGTACTAGCCATTGCGATCAGACACGAAGAAGAAATAAAAGGCATCCAGATTGGAAAAGAAGAAGTAAAACTGTCCTTATTTGCAGATGACATGATACTGTACATACAGAACCCTAAAGACTCCATCAAAAAATTATTAGACTTAATAAATGAATTCGGCAATGTAGCAGGATACAAAATTAATGCTAAGAAATCCATGGCATTTCTTTACACCAATAGTGAACTTACAGAAAGTGAAACTACAGAAGCAATCCCATTTACCATTGCACCAAAAAAATTAAAATACCTAGGAATAAACTTAACTAAGGAGGTAAAAGACTTATATGCTGAAAACTACAGGACATTGAAAAAAGAGATAGAGGAAGACATAAACAGATGGAAGAATATACCGTGTTCATGGATTGGTAGAATCAACATCATCAAAATGTCCATACTACCCAAAGCAATTTATAGATTCAATGCAATCCCCATTAAATTACCAACAGCATATTTCACAGATCTAGAACGAACGTTCCAAAAATTCATCTGGAATAAAAAAAAGACCCCGAATAGCTGCAGCAATCCTGAGAAAGAACAAAGTAGGTGGGATCTCAATACCAGATATCAAACTGTATTACAAAGCCACTGTTCTTAAAACAGCTTGGTACTGGCACAAGAACAGACATATAGATCAATGGAATAGAATAGAGACCCCAGAAATCAACCCAAACCACTATGCCCAATTAATATTCGACAAAGGAGGCAAGAGCATACAATGGAGTCAAGACAGTCTTTTCAATAAATGGTGTTGGGAAAATTGGACAGATACATGCAAAAGGATGAAACTAGATCACCAACTCACACCATACACAAAAATAAACTCAAAATGGATAAAAGACTTAAACGTAAGACAGGAAACCATAAAAATACTAGAGGAATCCACAGGCAGCGAAATCGCAAACATATGCCGAAGAAATTTCTTCTCTAATAATGCTCCTAGGGCAATGGAAACTAAAGAGAAAATAAACAAATGGGACTACATCAAAATAAAAAGCTTTTGCACAGCAAAGGAAACCATCAACAAAACAACAAGAAGACCCACTACATGGGAGAACATATTTGCCAATGATACCACCGATAAGGGTTTAATTTCCAACATTTACAGGGATCTCATGAAACTTAACAAAAGGAAGATAAACAATCCAATAAAAAAATGGGCAACGGACCTAGATAGACACTTTTCGAAAGAGGACATACAGAAGGCCGAAAGACATATGAAAACCTGCTCAAAGTCACTAATTATACGAGAGATGCAAATCAAAACGACAATGCGTTATCATCTCACACCTGTCAGAATGGCTATCATCAACAAATCAACAAACAACAAGTGTTGGAGAGGATGTGGAGAAAAAGGAACCCTTCTGCACTGCTGGTGGGAATGCAGACTGGTGCAGCCACTGTGGAGAACAGTATGGAGCTACCTCAGAAGACTAAAAATGGAACTCCCATTTGACCCAGTGATCCCACTACTAGGAATATATCCCAAGAAACCAGAAACGCCAATCAGAAAGGATATATGCACCCCTATGTTCATAGCAGCACAATTCACCATAGCTAAGATTTGGAAACAGCCTAAGTGCCCATCAGCAGATGAGTGGATTAGAAAACTGTGGTACATATACACAATGGAATACTATGCTGCGGTAAAAAAAAAGGAACTCTTGCCTTTTGCAAGAGCATGGATGGAACTGGAGAGCATTATGCTAAGTGAAATAAGCCAGTCAGAGAAAGATAAATACCACATGATCTCACTCATTTGTGGATTATAGAGAACAACATAGTCTGATGAAAAGGGACAGACCCAAAGACTGAGAAACAGCAATCAGGCTATCAATCCCCAGAAGGAAAGTAGGGGAGGGCGGGGGTAAGGGGAAGAGATCAACCGAAGGACTTGTATACATGTATATAAGCCAAAAACCAATGGACATGGACAACAGGGGGATGGGAGCATGAGTTTGTGTGTGGGGGGGAGGTTGGGGGTTAATGGGGGGGGATGAGGACACATTTGTAATACCTTAACTAATAAAAAAAAAAAGAAAGAAAGAAAGAAAACAAACATTTCTAATAATCAGCTCAATAGCCCGGCGACCACATTGCTAACTCAAGGCCAAGCATTAGGCAGTCTCTTGGGCCTCAGGGGGGTGGCCATCCGTCCCTTTATCTGGTTTGATTCCTCCATGTGTAGCTGGTGCCTCTGCCTTCCTCTTGATTAGGAAAGCACAACCCTGACCGCCCCTTAGCCAATGACACCACAGCTGCACTCTGGGTTCTCTCCAGAAAATAGGCATAGCTCAGCCTTCCCGTTGACCAACCTAATATACAACATTTGAGTGAGAACACCCCTGAAGGGCTCTCTGAAGAGTACTCTAAATTTTAAAATAAAACGAGCAAGGACCGTAACTGCATTGTCTCCAAGTAGAATTCCTCCTGCACAACTGCCCTTCTGAGTTACAGCCCTGGCCTACATTGAGGGGATATAGAAGAAACACCCAAGAGAGCCATGCTATGCCACTTACACAGAAGTGCTGCTAAGGATGGGAATCCTCAAGCCATCTACTCTACAGCAAAAATTCCTCTCAGATTTCAGTATCATGGTGAGCTAGGGGTCTCTTTCATGTCAGGAAAACAGAAGCCCAACATGTCTTTTACAATTTTTCTGCTTATTTTTCTGTTTTCCTCTTATTTCGTTACATTTTAATTTTATTTGATTGCACGTTATTTTTATTAATATGTATATTTCTTTAAACATCTCTTTTTGAGGTACTAGTATTCTACGAATAAACAATTCTACAATAAAAATAAATGAAACTGAAAGGGATAATGAAAAGTTCAGATACCACTGACTGTGAAGAATGAGGGACATGACTTTCAAAATTATAAATGGTAAGTAAAGATTTCACAGTCTCAAAAAATTAAGACATTACTTCGTTCATTCATTAGTTCCAAACAGTACCTGCTGAATTTTTTCAAAAATTATTTTGATTCAGTTAATTTAGAAATTTATAACATACTTATTATATCATAAGTATTCAACACCCTTGCAAGAAAGGGTAACATTCAGTGTTATGTCATGACTCAAACTGAGTTATAGTCGGTGAAGCCTTCACTAGTGTATTGATTAATAGAGAGTAAATGAAGAGATCATTAGAATTCTGAGAAACTGCAACCCCTCAATATTAGATGACTTAGGTTTTTTTTAATAACCAAAAAATCAAATTATGACTTAAGACACTAATTTTTCAAATAATGATTTAAGACACTAATTTTTTTTATTTCCATGAAGTTTATGTTTAGCTCAAATACCTCATTGAAAAGCTATATCTTTGTGCAAAAGAAATGGCATGCTGTAATCAAAGTATAATGTAGCATAGTTAAATGATAGTATAGATTTCTTTGTACGTTGAGCACTAATTCACTACGTAGAAAAGAGACTTACTGAAATAAATGTTTCTCAAAACAGCTTTTTGGCCCTGACCGGTGTGGCGGTGTGACTCAGCTGGTTGGGTATTGTGTCATGCACTGAGTGAGGGGTTGCTGGGTCAATTCCAGGTCATGGCACATACCGGGTTGTGGGCTCTATAGCCTGGGGTGGGGGACTCGCAGCAGACAGTCGATCAATGTTACACTCTCACATCGATGTTTCTCTTTCTCTTTCCCTCTCCCTTCCTCTCTCTCTAAAAATCAGTTTAAAAAAATCTTTTTTAAAAAAACAGCTTTTTGGAGACCAAGACAAAGAAAGTGGAAGTAGAAAATTGATTTGGGGTTTTTTGTTTTGTTTTGTTTTGTTTTTTCAGAAAATTAGAATCCTGATGCTCAACTAAAGAGAAAGACTATCCAAGGTTTTTAAACTAATATGAATATTTATGTTATTATCTGGAGCTTATTTCAAATTGCATAAAATCATTGTCCAAACTTAACGTGTTTCACAACTGTTGGAAATCATCTTGGAAAGCATATATTGTCACGATCTAGGGGATAAGGCATTGGTGAACAATGAAAATGAACTAACTAAGACTACAAAATATGGAAAAACTATACGATGCTTCTTCTTCAACTCGAAATATAATTTTATTTTGTACAATTAAGGAAACAGTGTGGCAGAAAAGAAATTTCATAAAATCAATGCATGATGATTTCATCTGACAAGTTGAATGGGGGTGGGAAAGTAGGTGTGAGAAGCTTACTGCCTTTAGTAAAGTTAGAAACTAAATCAGAACCAAGAAAAGATTTTTTGAAAGACTAAATTTTAGATATAAATTCCAAAGCTATACTTTCCCACAGATATTAATATGCCTCTTGGGCATATACCATGTTCATGATACAATAAAATCAGCATTACATAAGATGAAAGCCCATAATAGGAAGAAGCCACAGGATATGCAATAGCCCTATAAGAATGGCATGCATATTTAACCTTAATGTTAGGAAGAACTTATATGTAGTTAAAATTTTTATGGTGCAAATCTCTGGTATTACAAGCCCAGGGAAACACTTCCAGAACATATCCTTTTGTGAAATAATGGAATTTTCTAGGGTGTTTATAGCCTTTAGGGGGCCAAGATTAGACATAAGACATTTTGAATTTAATTCTTTAAGAAATCTAATAAAAAACTATTTAGTCATAAGAAATGGTTTCTTCAACCTATAGAGAAATATTTTTTTTAAAGCTAGGTTTTCTTTGAAACAACATTTAATTAGGTGAAATAAAGATATATATTCTGTGGCTCCATTTAACTGTAAACATTAAAAAGATAAATTCAAACTATTCTAAATATGACTCTTAGATAGATGAAATGCAAAACTCCCTAATAGGGAAGCAAATCCTTAAAATTAAAATTATTTTAATGCTTGAATAGAACAGATCCTACTAAAACAACAACAAAACAGAATTTCCTATTCTGCTAAGACACCAGCTGAAAATGGAGTTATATAAATAATTTTTTAGCAGTGGGGACTTTCTAGTTATTAGTAAAAGCATACTAATAAAAAGAAAGTACATATAACTATATTGTATGACATATTGATTCTGACAGTCAAGTTTGAAAAAATTATTCCTTCCCTAAATTATTTAAAATACACATCTCATTCCCACTGGAAAAATCACTTCATTTTCTAGAGAATATTTTAATGAAATTTGCAACATGTGGATTATCTGGTTCAAAATATCAAGACTCTTATGCTTACCTGAACCACTTAAAATAAAGGCACAAGGAAAATTCAACACACAAGGAGTTAAAATAAACCTGGGAGGAGAATATTGTGGACAACAATAGGACATGAAGGGGACTGAAGACTGCTAAAGTCATCAAAACACAAAAACAAAAACCCTAAACCACTTCATGGCCCTGCCAAACAACGTTTAAGAGCCATATGCAGCCTCCCATGCCGCCAGATTGCAGCTCAGATAACTAGAAAAACGGTAGCCAAGATTGAGCTCAACCAAAATGTGCACTTAACCAGCAGTGGACGCCAATAAATTCTAACGCTCGCAGACTGAATAGAATAGAGTAATTTTTCACAAACATTTAGTAATTTTTACGGATACATCTTGAGGTATAAATGAGTATAACAGCAATCCATGGCATCTGTTGGTATTAACATCTGTCACATGTCCTTGAAAACTAGGTGTTTCCACCTCCAGGTAGGGAAAGGAGAATCTCAATTCTTTTTTCTTTTTTTATAAAATATTACAGATAGTAGTACATATGTCTCCTTTTTTTCCCATTGACCTTCCCCTCGCCCCCCACCCCCACCCCGCACATGCCCTCACCCCACCCTCTCAGTGTCTTGTGTCCAATGGTTATGCTTATATGCATGGATACAAGTCCTTCGGTTGGTCTCTTACCTCCCCCCGCACCCCCCCACCAACACTCCCCAGCCTTCCAGAGGCAGAGAAGGATGGAACAGACTGTCAAATTAAAGTAGTAAGGGAGAATCTCAATTCTGACTCCAATGGCCTCAGGCTCACAAAGAACCAGTGGGGCTGAGGCTGAGCAGCAGCCAAAGGCCTCCTTATTCGGAAGAGGTCAAGCCATTCCTGAGCCCTAAGTGTGATCTGGGTGCACATCCTGGGAGCTCTTGGAATATCAGGGTTGGCCTGCCATGAGCACATTAATTTACTGAGAACTTGATGAAAAGCAGTGCATATCAACAGGTATTTATAATTTATTTTATTTTTTTATCATTAAAGGCAAAGGGAAAAGAAGTTGTTGGAGTTGATGGAGAAGGAAACAGAGCAAGAGGCTAACAGGAAAGACAAATTTTCCCAGACCACCAGGGCCTTATTGTGAGAACTAAAGCTATACATCATTTCCTGAGAAACCCAAGGGACTTTGAGGGGCGGCCTTGAGAGACAAGTTACTGTGAGTTGACTGCAGAATGGGATACTACTGACTTCTTTTTCTTCAGAAAATTCTAGAGAAACTCAGAAAATGGGCTATTGTTCCAGAAACTAATCTAGAAATCTACACAGTAATAATTTTTTATTGTAGAGTCTGATCTGTTTGATATTCTTTAATTATCTATATTAAGTAATTGCTTGTTAAATAATATTTTCCACACTGTCCTCTTTTTTTAAAATATGTTCTTATTGATTTTAGAGAAGAGGAAGGGGAGAGAGAGAGAGAAACATCCATGGACTGCCCCTGCATGCACCTGGATGGGGGACCAAACCGGCAAGCTGGGCTTTTGCCCAGACAGGATTTGTGCGGGCGACATTTCGGTGTATGGAACAATACTCCGACCACCTGAGCCACATCTGCCAGGCTTCCACACTATTGTCTTAAGATCAGTTATTAAATATGATGTTCAAAGGCTGAAGCAAATATTTGTAATGCATGTTTTAAACACTCTTCCATTTTTTCTAATAATGGATTCCTCGTACTTCTAAAATATTGAAACATACTGGTTTCTTTTTCTTTTTGCCAAAAAACCCTAAACTTGAATTTTTAACTAAAAAAAAGTATTGTCTAACTCTTTTGCTATAGATGAAGAACTAATCCATGTTATATATAACATAGTAAGTATATGATCTATTCAGTATTGTAGTAATAATAGCTAACATCTGACAATTTACTATGTGCCAGACACTATATTAAGGGTTTCATATGGGATAATTTATTTTACCATTTCACTTCATCTCCAAAATCAATGAGGTAAACACTGTTATAATTTCCACTTTCAGTTCAATTAAACCAAGGCTCAGAGAAGTAACTTATAAAAGACAATGAAACTAATAAGTAGTAGAATGATGACTCCAACCCAAATTCAAGTTTATATTTTCTTCTCTGAGTTCCTCTCTCTCTCTCTCTCTCTCTCTCTCTCTCTCTCTCTCTCTCTCTCTCAATATTGAGCTTAACTGTATACAACACAGATAAAGCAGACTTCAACTGAACAGCAAAGAAGAATACTAGAAGATTCCTGTTTATAAAATATATAATTTATATTCAAGAAAAGCTACATGATCTATGTATTTTAATATTTTTGTCCAATTCTTTCCTATAAGATCTGAAAGCCTGTTCATTATCTTTTAAAAGATATAATTCCATCATGAATGTTTCATCTATTCAAATTCAAAAATCTTGAACATGTGTCCATAACAATGCTGTTACCTCTGCAAGAACTTTTATTCAGAAGAAAAGTCACAAAATCCTGAAATCCATGGAAGATATAAAGAAATTCAAAATTTTAAGTAAGTTCTGTCACAGATAGTTCTTTTAAAAGAAATATGGAAACAAAATTACTGACCAAGTTCATAACTTATTCTATTACCAGATGTGAAATCTCACCTTTACTCAGGATGCCAACCCGTAATGGAATAGATCAGTTTTTCCATAGAATATGAACACTAGAAAAGATGGGCATCATTTCAACTAACCTGAAATCCAAACAGGAAAGCCTTAATGTGGCTGTGCCCCAACTGACCTACTCAGGTGTTTCATAATATAATACTCCTTGGTAATGAAATTTTCCATTATTCTTTTAAAGAAGACATTGAGACTTCATATAAAGATTAAATCAATGTCTCCTCTAAAATAAATATTGTTTAAGTTTCTCCTTTAAGTAGTGAAATTACAAAACAAAATAAATTCTATATAATTGCTTAGCAAAACATAAAGTCAACATTCTGAAACAGTATTCCTTCAGAAAATAATATTTTCTATTGCTAGGAAAAAATGTAAAAGTGACTTTATTTTCATACAGATTCTGAACTTAGTGATTGACAAGTATCAGACTAAAATTCAAAATGTATTGTGAAAAGTTAATAAAAATATGGCAATCATAAAGTTACATTCTGTAAGACCTGGAATCCCTTTGTCTGTCTCTTCCTTTATATCAGTTAATGAAAAGATCTCAGTTTCCACTATTCTAACAGAGAGGACACACATCTATGATAACTCCCTTTCACTTTAACCAAAATAAATGCCCATGTTATAAATAAATCATTAAATAAATTCTTGAGCATAGAGGTAGGTCACTTGAGTATATTTTACTCTCTTGGAACATGAATGGGTAGACTGCTATGTAAGGGTTGTACCTTCATAACAGAATCAATGAAAACTTGAAGGGAGAGACACAATCAAAACCTCAGAGTATTATATAAAACAAATCACTGCATGAAAACATGTTCAAAGTCCCTGCAAAAAGGTTTGTTAAAACTTTATATGTGATGTCAAGACAACAAAGTGTCAAATAAAACAATAATTTTCCATCTCCATTTTAAATTATGAATGATTTCTTTTACTGATCCATTCAGAGTGAGTCTGCAAAATAATATCCACAAGTCAACAAAATCCACTATGTGTTTTCTATGTTGAGCATTTTTTTCTTTGCCTTTTAGTTAGTTTTATATTCCAGGACAAAAGACAGTTTTTTCATTGAGCTTATATTTTACCTATTTTTAAACTATAATGTGCTTGCATAAATTTTATTCTAAAAGTTAGTTGTAAGACAGTTTTATAGGAGAAAAAAACTTTTTTTCTTAGCAAAACAAATGAAGAATGTAATAATTTTAGATTTGCATAGTACATATTCCAAATAACTACTTATCAAATAAATTTTACTTTCTGCAATAAATATAAGAACTATTTCTCTGCAGTGTAAATACCACAAAACAGAAAAAAAAGCAAATTTTACAAAAGTGGGATTAAACTTCTAAAAGAAAAATGAATGAGACTGTGTAATCTTGAGGTATAATGACTTCACAGGTAATACATATATTTTCATAAAATATTTGTTCTATACTAAGAGACATGAAAATTTGAAAAGTAAATGAGTTATCATTTACAAAGGTATGCACTGGGTAGTTAAAATATATTAAACTCCAAATACTTGAAAGCCAAATTATAGTGAAAACCTCAATACACTATTTGTGTTAAATCAATTTTTATTAAGGTTATCTTTCTGGAAAACTATCTTTTGTAAAAATTGTATTTAACTTAAAAACCAATTTCTGAAGGAAAAAGACCTCAAAGTATTTTATAAAACAAATCAGTGCAATTAAACAACAGTTCACAGCTCAGATTATTTTAGTAATGGTTGCTGTTCAGAAAACAAAATAAGGACAGATATAAATAACCTCTAGGGAACCAATCAAAGTATCAAGCAGTTACTTAACATCTTCTAAAAACAGAACTACTTCTGTTTGTCTAGATAATTCATTTACTTTAAAATTTTGTGCACAGCAAAAGAAACCATCAACGAAACAAGAGAGCCCACTGCATGGGAGAACATATTTGCCAATGTTTTATCAGATAAGGAGTTAATCTCCAAAATTTATAGGGAACTCATACAATTTAACAAAGGGAAGATAAACAATCCAATCAAAAAATGGGCAAAGGACCTAAATAGACACTTTTCAAAAGTGGACATTCAGAAAGCCAAGAGACATATGAAAACATGCTCCAAATCACTAATCATCCGAGAGATGCAAGTCAAAACAACGAGGTACCATCTCACACCTGTCAGAATGGCTATCATCAACAAACCAACAAACGACAAGTGCTGGCAAGGATGTGGAGAAAAAGGAACCCTCATACACTGCTGATGGGAATAGAGACTGGTGCAGCCACTATGGAAAACAGTACGGTGTGTCCTCAAAAAATTAAAAATGAAACTCCCATTTGACCCAGTAATCCCACTTCTAGGAATATATACCAAGAAATCAGAAACACCAATCAGAAAGAATATATGCACCCCTATGTTCACAGCAACACAATTTACCATAGCTAAGATTTGGAAACAGCCTAAGTGCCCATCAGCAGATGAGTGGATTAAAAAATGGTGGTACATCTACTCAATGGAACTCTTACCATTTGCAACAGCATGGATGGACCTGGAGAGCATTATGCTAAGTGAAATAAGCCAGTTGGAAAAAGATAAATATCACATGATCTCACTCACTTGTGGAATATAATGAACAACATAAACTGATGAACAAAAGTAGATCCAAAGACATAGAAGCATGGAACAGACCACCAAACATCAGAGAAGGGTGTGAGGGGGGAGGGGGAGGAAATGTGATCAACCAAAGGACTTGTATGCATGCAGATAAACATAACCAATGGACACAGACACAAGGGAGGCGAGGGCATGTGCTGGGGGGTGGGAGTGGCTGAGGAGAAGTCAATGGGGGAAAAGGAGGCATATGTAATACTTTGAGCAATAAAGAATTTCTATTAAGAAGTAAATAAAAGTTTGTAAATAAATCTATCATAACTGATATATTATGAATTAACTTTTCTTAAACTTTGAAAGAAATACATGTTAAATTTCCACATGAAAATCTTCAAAGAAACTTCAGATTTTAACTGTTTGAAAAAACACAACACAGATGAAATGACATACCTGGCCAAAAAAACAACAAAGTACCAGGTGCTAAAAGCTACAGTCCAAGAGAATCAGTCCTCCTGTTAGAGACAGGAAATGGATACCCATGTATATAAACACCAATAGAGCAACTAAAGGAGAGAGCATCTTCAGACCATATTTCTAGGCTGCTGATTAAAGTTAAGGTTAAGGTGGTCACGCCGATGAGCAAGCCTCGGATAGGCCTAGCTCGAATAAGAAAGGTATGCCCCACAATCGCGCTGTTTCCATCACCAGCTGCTGCTATCATTTTCAAGCAAATGCAAAGATACAGACAGAACAGAGTCATTGCCCAGGCTGTGAAGTGGCATGTAACTGCCATGTGTGAACATTTGCAAAACAGCTCAAGTCTTACCTCATAAGACCAGACACACTGAGTCCCACCAAACCGTCGAACACATCTTCCTACTTCCACATCTTCGTGAGTCGTGTACATTTCTCTGAGGCACTCACCAATGTGTGGCACCATCCTCCTGAGGACTTCTCGGCTGAAGATCATGCCAGGTCCTCCCATACAGAAGTTCTCCCCAGGCTCCAGGCCCAGCTTGCCGAGTTCTTCAATATTCCCCAGGCCAGTCTGGCCCAGGTAGAGGGGCTTGCTGCTATTCAGTGATCTAAGAAACTCTTCTAACTTGTCACCTACAAAGAGAAAGGCAACAATCATTCTTTTCCTAAATTCATAATCATTTATATGTACAAAGGGACAGAGCTTCCAATATTATGTGTAAACTCCCTATAAGTCTTAAACAAATGAAAAGAAGAAAAACCTCTCTGAATATTCTATTATTTTTTCAGAACTAATTTAAAGAATCAATCTTCTAGTCAAAGTCACTGGAAAACTTTAATAAGTCTAACAATCATCAGATTTTTTTAAAAAATTTTCATTTATTGATTTTTTTAGAAAGAGAGAGAGAGAAAACACACATTGATTTGTTGTTCCACTTATTTATGCATCCATTGGTTGATTCTTCTATGTACCCCGACTGGGAATCAAGCCCACAACCTTAGCATATGAGGAGGACACTTGAACCAACTGAGCTACCCAGCCAGGGGGAAACAATCATCAGATTTTTAAAGGTGAAATAATTAATGATAAGGAGAATAAAGAGGTTTCTTAGCATATTTGAAGTAATGATAAAATGCCAAGAAATATTAAATATTGATATTTAGCATTGACTGACAATATTAATATCCAATAATTTTTTTTCTGGCAATTGATTCAGTTTAGTGTTTTGTCCTTAACTTTTCTTGAAATTTAACTTTGGAATTTAGGAAAGCACCCTTTTAGAAAAATAAATAAATATTTAAATTAAAGAATAAAATTGGTTTACTTGTAGTTTGTTAAGTCATTAGGAAAAACAATTTAAAATCAACTAACACACTTCAAAAGCATTTGTTAGTCTACAAAATGGCAAACTGGAATAAGTAGTCACTTTCTTGTATTCCCAATCAGCATCTTTACTAACATTTTTGGTGATCACAGCATTTGCAGTCATTATCTTGATCCCATGCCACGCCCCTTGCATCTCAATGAGTTTCAGCTATTATTGGGTTCTTAATACAAGATGCATTTCATTCTTAACAGAAATGGAAAGACGAAGGCATTTCAATGTTCTGAAGGACAATCTTTTCAAAGCACTAAGAGAAATGCTTGTTTTTCCCTGAGCCCTGGGAAAGGTACTGCCTCCTGGACCAGGGGGGAGCAATGAGGCTACAGGTAGAGAGGCTCAAACTGAAGAAGGGCGGCCCCACCTTGTCCAAGAAGCTAGGAAACCTGAAACGCACAGGGGGACCTCCGTGCCATACACTCTTCTCCTTCCCGGGCACCCCTCTCCCTCCTCGCCATAGGCTGGGCTGGAGAGATTTCCTCCAGCTCGCAGTAACTTCTCTCTGCTGAGTTTAGAAATCTCTGGCCAGAGCCGCCCACACTCGGGGTGAAGGACCGCGCCTCTTTAAAAAGCTGACAAAGTTTTCTCATGCTGTGGCTGTGGCTGCGCGTGGTCTGGGGCACTTCCAGCCTCTGCTTATCGCAGCAGCCAAGATGGTCTGGAAAGGGCCCATGCTGGTGTGTGCTAGCACAGCTTGGAGCTCCTAGGACCTAGGGTCTGGAAAATTCTCGGATGCTATACCCTCCTTCCCCCCACCAAATGTGACAACGCACTCGTCGCCTGGGGGTGTTACTGAGGTGTGGCGGGGTGGGTGGGTAGGTGGGTGGAATGGGGACGGCTGGGTGCTGCGCGGTAGCGGCTGGAAGGCGCGTGGGGCGCTGGAGATGCTCAAGGACTCCCAGGGCGGGCGGGTCTTGCGAGAGGGAAGGAAACGCACAGAGGAGGGTCCGAGACAGGGAAGATGATTCCCTCGGTCTCCCCAGTTCCGGGATTGCGCTAGATCCAGGTAAAACAACAAGGTAGGGGAACAAAGCCAGAACAGCGATCTCCATCCAGACTGGCTCCCGCCCGCGTCCGCAGCCTTCCCTTTCTCCACCGAGGACACGCCCCTCTGGGCTGCTTTGGAAACCGGCCACCACCCCGGGCTTTGAGAGCCAGGCAGAGTGGGAACAGCCTTTGGTTGAACCCTAAGGTCCCGGTCCTCACCTCTCCCACACTGTGAAGAGGAGGGCCAAGCGCTGGGATGGGACGAAAAAGCCAGAGTGAGGGAGGCGGATAAAGCCGGGTAGGTGTGAGGAGAACCCGAACCGCTAGAGAGGAAGAAGAGCGGACTAGGGATGGGAGGCGGATGCGAGGGTTGGGGTCGGCGGGCTGGGGGCTGCAGGTGCCCAGGCCACGTGCTGGCAGAGCAGAGAGGCGCTGGGCAGAGGTCGGGGTTGGATGCAAAGAAAGGAGGTTGGGCAGGCGGGGCAGCCGGCGCTGGGAGGTCACCTTTGATGTAGACGTCGTCGTCGGCGCGCATGAACCACTCATACTTGTCCAGGTAGTGGTCGTGCATGTACTTGATCATCATGAAGGACTTTTTCTGGGGAGGATAGGAGTCGTCCACCCCAGGCAGCTCGATGACAGGCAGGGGTGGCGGGGGCAGGCCGAGTCCGGCGTTGGGGGGCTGCTGGCTGGAAAAGAACTCCACGCGGCCGGGGATGAAGCGCGCCCAGGTCCGCTGCGCCGCCAGCGCGCGGCTGCCCAGGTACTTCTGCGCGGTCATCACCCCCACATACAGGAAATCTCGGGGTCGGGAGCTCGGAGCGGCGGCACCCCCGTCCCCGCTGCCGTTGTGGCTACTCTTCGGCCGGCCGCCTCGCCGCTGCCCAGCCGCGCCCCCGTCCTCCTCCTCGGGCTCCCCCTCCGCTACGGGGGCGCCGGGGAGCCCCGTCGCACCTTCGGGCTCGCGTCCTCGCCGGCGCTGCTGCAGCGGAGGTGGCGGCTGCCAGGGGCTGCTCCGAAAACTGGTCACCCCGGCCGCTGGCTCGAGCAGCGGCGGCCCCTGGCGCTCCTGGCGCGCGGGGGGCGGTGACTGGTCCGGCCGCGGCCGGGGCTGTGGTTGGGGGAGCGGCTGCCGCGCGCCGGGGCCGGCGGCCGAGCGGCCGTAGTAGGAGCAGAGGCTGGAGCCGCGTCTCTTCCTCTCGCTCAGCTCGGCCACTCTGGGGGCGATGAGCCAGGACGCGGCGGTGAAGCCCAGCACCAAACCCAGCGCCACGCTCATCCACGGGCGGCGGGAGCGCACGGCCATCGCGGCTGCCCGGCGCCGACGCTAGCGGAGCGGCTGCGGCGCGGCGCGCGGGGCCGCGGCTCCCACCCGCCCCTCCGGCGCCTCCGCGCCCCCAGCCCCGGCCGCTGCCCGCCGACCGGGCGCTGCCGCCGGCTCGGGTTCGGAGCGCTCCGGACGCCCAGCCCGCCGCGGGCTGCAGCCGCCGGCCGCGCTCCCCAGTCGGCTCTGGGTCGAGGGCTTCCGAGCGCCAGTCGGGAGTGAAACTTCTCCCGGCGGCGGCGGCGGCGGCGAGAGGAGCTGCCGGAGGAGGAGGAGGTGGAACGGCGGCGGCAACGCGTCCGCTCCTCGGCTGCCACCCTGTCACTGGCGCGCCTGGTCCCTCCCTCCTCTCTCCTTCCCGAGCCCCCGCCCTCGCTCCCCGCCTCCCGCTCCCCCTGCTGCCCGGCTCGGGACTGGCCGGAGGAGGAGCCTCCAACACCGCCGCTGCCAGCGAGGGGCGGTAGCGGGGCCGTGGTATTTCCCCGTCCTCCGCCCTCCGACGCCCCCTGTCCGCGCCTGGGTCCAGAGGCGGCCTCCCCTCCGGAAGGAAACGATCCCAGTCGGGCCGCCTCCGGCTGCCAGCGCCGACGCCCCCTCGTCCCTCCTCCCGTGGCCCTTCTCTCGTCCCTTTTCCAGTCCCGTCCCGCCCCTCCGCCTGCCTCCCGGCACCCGCGTCCGGGGGCTCCACTGCCTCCTCCCGGCGCGTCGGCTCCGCTGACCTCATCGGCGGAGCTCGGGTCCCCGAGCCCTGGCTGGCCTACCCGGGCCCAGGGCTTGCTCCGTCCCAGCGTGACCCTTCCCCATCAGCCGCCCTGTCCGTCTGAGCTCCTCTCCGAGTTTTCGGTCCTTTTCGGGTTTCTCTCTTGGCTCCTGGTCCCGCTCACTGTTTAGGAATGCAATGGCCCCATCCCAGCACCTCCTCCCAGCCTCACTAACTCCCCGTCCACACCTGCATCCTTCACCACCTCTCCACCGGAGCACCATTGTCACTGGGTGTCTCTCAGGAAGACTGAAAAGACAACCCTAGAAGGCGGGGGGAGATCATGGGGTGTAGGCTTAACCCCCAAAGAAATAAAAATGCCCTGTTCCCCACCTGTTGAGTTAGGAAATATGGGCCTGCTTGGCGGTCCCCTCCTCAGCTCTCCTACTGGTCTCTTGTCTAGAAGGGAAAACCAGGAACGATTTTCAATCTTGGTAGTAGACTGGGTCAGTAAGACTGGAGAAATAGAATCAAATTATAGGGCCCAAACCTGGAAGATTCAAACTAAGAAAATCCTTCCAATCCTGCCCTCCCCCCACCTCCCATAAGCGAACTTAAAAAATAAAATAAAATGTTTACTCTTGTCTAGTAACCATGTTATTTTCTAAGGCAATGACAATTAGGGAGGTGAAATCTCCAGCAATATGTGACATTTTGAAGAAGGAATCATTTAACAACTTTCTCTCCAGAAGTTGTGACTCTTAACTGTAGTCTGAGTTGCATTCGGCATCCCAAATCCTTCCCTCTTCTTCAAATGTCAGTCTTCTGTTTTGTACATCAAACGCAAAAGGATGGTATTGAATGGCATTAGACATGGGGCTCCATCCAGCAAGGGGCTGGCAGCGTCCCTGGAACGTAGGCCTGCCCAGAGCCCTTAGAGGAGTGGTTCTTTCCACACCAGTCACGGCTGTGCATGAGCACATCTGACTCAATGTTTCATCTGTGGACAGTGAAGCTCCTCTTCACATAATAGGCCTTGACCAGAAACACTTGGGGATACAGATGATTGGATTCTTTCTCAAAGTTTAATTTTTATTCGAATACAAACCTAGTCAAACAGGCCCCTTCCGATTTAAAAAAAATATAGCTTCCCAAGGACATTTTAAACTTTCTGGAATAGTGCTGTTCAATATAACTCTTCCTTAATGGGGCTTTTCTTTGTCTGTGCTGTCCAATAAGCCAGCCACTAGTCATGCATGATTATTGAGCAATTGGAATATGGCTTGAAATGATTGTCCAGTTTTATTTAATTTTCATTAACCTTGATTTAAATAGCCTTGTATGGCTAGGAGATGCCATGTTGGACAGCACCTTGTCAGAGGAGATCCATACCACACCGACCCATTGCCTACCGTAAATTGTGAAGAACAGTCCCCCTACACACCAGCATATTCTCCCTGTGATATTCTGCCAGGCTTTGTTCCAATGGGTGCCATTCAGGTAGTTGATCTACAAAATCATGACTTCTCATCATTAATTCTCACAAATAACCCACTCATCAACTGTGACAACATTTGGGAGAAAGTGAACTTCATTCTTTTATTCAACAAGTAGATGTTAGAGATTGAGCATTCCACAAAGTGGAAGGCTCTGGACATGGAAATGTCAACAAGATATTCGTTGCCACTTATCATGAAGTTTACAGTGCAGTGGAGAATACAGACATTAAACACCACAGGACACAGTGAATTATAACAGAGACAAATGACATGAAGGGACAATGTAGGACGCAGACTCTGAAGGAGTATTTATAAGGAGCAACTAATGTAGTCTGGGAGTCAGGGAAGGCATGTGGAGACATTGAAATAAAATGAAAAGTATTGAAATGATGTTCTATATTGGCTAAGTGACTTTGGGAAAGTTATTTAAATTATCTGAGCTTTAGACTTCTCATCTGTAAATACCTTTTGTGAGGATTTATTAAGATATATGTGTTTGGTACAGTGTCTAGTTTATTGTAGGCACTCAGAAAATGTTCTCATTTTTTCAATCTACTCCTTTATAATAAAATCTGTTAGATATCACCTTACTTATTTTTGTAATATTTCATCTTTTCACTTAACAAATATTTATTTAGTGTCTACCATAAGCCAAGCACTATTCCAGAAAAACAGTGGTAAATGAAACAAATGAAACAAAGTCCTTGACTGCATAGGGTTAGGGTTAACATTATAGTTAGGGCTAGGGCTAGGACTAGGGTTAGGGTTAGGTTTAGGTCTAGGGCCAGGGTTAGGGTTATGGTTAAGATTAGGACTAGGGCTAGGATTAGAATTAGGGTTAAGTTTAGGGTTAGGGTTAGGTTTAGGGCTAGAGCTAGTGTCAGGGTTAGGATTAGGGCTAGGGTTAGGGTTAGGGTTAGCGTCAGGGTCCTTGGATGCACAGTGGAATCTCCTAGGGAGTTAGGATAAGGGTTAGGGTTAGGATTCCTGCCCCCACCTTCAGGCATTCTGATTCAGAAAAACTCCAGATTTATTATTGTTATACACATTAAAACATTGGAAATATTTTTGTAGGATTCCTGAGGATCCCATTTTGAGAAACTTGACCTAGGTGCCAACATTTTAATTACTGTTAAGGTGTCACTGCCAGTTGGGCACCATGTGCCTATATGACTTGATCTGACTAATGGCTGTATCATGTCCTGCTTTCCCAATTCTGTGCTGCTAATACTAAAACCTAAATTTAATTTTAGTCTGACTCTGATGGTGCTGTTGCGATTCCTGCCTGCTTTCTGTAAAGGCAGACATGGGAAGTACAGACTGGAAAAAAAAAAAAAGGTGTGGTGTAGAATGGAGGGTGTGGTAGCAGAACTCTAGCACAGGTTCAAGAATGCAGAGCTCCCCCCCCTCCGTTATTTCTAGGATGTGCCTCAGCCATGTCTTCTTCTGAATCTCTTCGTGGCAGTTTGGGAAATGAAAGCAGAAAGCACTGCTGAGAAATCACTTAGCCGTGAGGCTAACATCTGCTCATATTCCTCTCTTGAGGCTCATCTTCCAGTCCTCTTTCTTCCCAGTGGAGATTCAGAGATAAGGCCACTGAGGCCCAATGAAAGTCTCACCATATTCCCCCTACCCATATTTTCTGTCTTGAACAATATTGTTCATATAGCAATTTCCAAATAATGGCCACTTGTTTCATTTATAGGAGCCGATTTAACTTTTTCAATTAGTTCACAATTTTATTTGGATTTTGCATTCTGCCTATTCCTAGAGCTCCAATTGGCTTCAAAAGGCAAATAATTGCACCTTCTACTTTATTGGTATGGCAATGCTATCTTTTTTCTTCACTAAGTTTTACCACACTCCAAGTCTAGAATTAACTTATTGAGACATTCTTTCTTTGGCACAGTAATACAAAATGGCTGGAGCCGCATAACAATGTTCTGTCTGCAGTTTGTTTTTATAGAAATGAAAAGTATAACTCCAAATTCATTAGAGATACAAATTAGAAGCAGAAATATCTGAATGATTTAAATTCTATTTGTCTCAGAAGATCCATCCCTGTCATTCCCTTTCAACAGCAGCACATGCAAAGAAAACTCAAGCCACTGCCATCCTAGAATGCAACAGGTGTGGATCTAAAAGAACAGAGGCAATAAGCTATAATAATAAAAGTGTAATATGCTAATTAGACTGGACAAAGCCGGGGCTGCGAGGGAAGCTGGTGCTGGCAGCCTGTGGAAGAAAGGCCTACTCTTGCACGCATTTCGTGCATTGGGCTCAGTACACTTATAACCATGTCAAAGCTTCAAAATGCAAATTCAAGGACAACTACTCTCATGTCATCCCAAACTATTAGAATCAGTTTTCCATCAGGAGCAAGACATCCTAACTCTTGATTATCTC
This sequence comes from Myotis myotis, assembly GCF_014108235.1. Classification (NCBI taxonomy): domain Eukaryota; kingdom Metazoa; phylum Chordata; class Mammalia; order Chiroptera; family Vespertilionidae; genus Myotis; species Myotis myotis. Next base: position 36,963,409 of record NW_023416368.1, read on the forward strand.
TTCTAAAAAAATTGTACTATTTCTAGGAGAAGAAAAAGATGAAGGAATTTCCTTAGACCAGTGTTCTCAAATGTTTTGTTATTGGGACCCCTATTATATTCTAGTATATTTTTCCCCCTCTGGCTCTAATTTTTTGTTCATCAGTTTATGTTTTTCATTATATTCCACAAATGAGTGAGATCATATGATATTTATCTTTCTCTGACTGGGTTATTTCACTTAGCATGATGTTTTTAAAGTCTATTTTTTCAAATATGAGTATTGCTACTCCAGCTTATTGTTTTTCTTTTCCATTTGCATGGAAAATTTTTTTCCATCCCTTCACTTTCATCCTGTGTGTGTCTTTTGTTTGAGGTGGGTCTCTTGTAGAAAGCATATAGTTGGGTCATGTTTTTCTATCCATTCAGCTACCCTACACCTTATTTTTTTTACCCTATACCTTTTGATTGGAGCATTTAATCCATTTACATTTAGGGTTATTATTGAAGGTACTTATTTATAGCCATTTTAATTCTGTATGGCTAGGTTTCTCTCTCTGTTTCTTCTCAGCAATCCCTTTAGCATTTCTTGTAATGCTGGCTTGGTGGTGATGAACTCCTTTAGCCTTTTTTTTTTTTTTATGTCTGGGAAGTTCTTTATTTGACTGTCTATTTTGAATGATAGCCTTGCTGGATATAGTAATCTTGGTCTCAGATCCCTGCTTTCCATTACCTTAAGTACTTCATGCCATTCCCCTTCTGGCCTGTAGAGTTTCTGGTGAGAAACCAGGTGTCAGCCTTATGGGAACTCCTTTGTAGGTAACAGTTTTCTTTTCTCCTGCTGCCTTTAAGATTCTCTCTTTGTCTTTAATTTTTGGCATTTTAATTATGATGTGTCTGGGCGTGGTTCTGTTTGGGTTCTTCTTGTTTGGAGTTCTCTGTGCCTCCTGAACTTGTGTGACTTTTTCCTTTACCAGGTTAGGGAAGTTTTCTATCATCATTTCTTCAAACACCTTCTCTGTCCCTTTCTCCCTTTCTGCCTCTTCTGGCACACCTACTATTCTAATATTGTTACGTTTCACATTGTCCCACAGCTCCCTTAAACTGTCCTCCTGTTTTTTAATTGTTTTTCTTTTTCATTCTCTAATTGAGTGATATTTTCAACTCTGCCTTCTAATTTACTGATTTGATCCTCAGATTCCCCTAATCTGCTGTGTATTCCTTCCAACGTGTTCTTTATTTGTGTTATGTCATTCTTTATCTCAGACTGTTCTTTTTTCATAGTTACTATATCTATTTTCATACTGTTGAGCATTTTTAACATCATTACTCTGAACTCTGTTTCAGATAAATTTCTTATCTCTGCTTCATTTATCTCTTTTCCTGGAGAATTTGCTAGTTCTTTCATTTGGGGGTTGTTTCTTTGTTTCCTCATTTTGTTGTCTGTTTGGGTTTGTGATTATGTTTTAGGTAGATCCTCTATACCTCTCAATCTCTAGTGCAGGACAGTGTTAAAGGCTGTTTCTGACTAATTGGATCAGGCAAAGACTCAAAGCCTCCAGAGACCACCTCTGTCTAGAGCAATAGGATTCTGACTTGAATTTCCCCCAGGCAATCATCCTCAGGTGTGGTAAAAGTTTTTTCAACAGGGTGGGCAGTTGCTTCTGCCTGGAGGCTAATTGTTACTTTAATCTCTTAAGTGGCCTCAGGGCAAGGTGCTTTCCAATAGGGTGTGTCGACTGTCTTCCCCCCAGGCAAGGCAAATGTCTGTGTGGGAAAGATGTCCTCAGCTGTGTGAGGGAATGATGCAGCCCAGGAAACTTGGGGTGTCTGCCTTCTGAGCTCTATCCCCCAAGTCCCCAGTCCTGAGTTCTGCTCTCACAGCTCCAGTCCACTTCACCCTCCCTCTGCCAGAACACAAGGTGGGTGGCTTCACAGGGAATTTTTGTGAATTGGCCCTTTAAGAGGGTACCTGAACTTTCAGCTGCCACTCCCTGGCAGATAGCACCCCACTGCTTTTCACAGCCAGATGTTATGTGGGTACCCTCCTCAGTTTGGTGCTTTCTGCTGGTGAGCCCAGCTTCAGGATTAGATCCCAGAGTTCTCAGTGGCTCCCCCGACAACTGAGATATCTCTCTGGGACTTCAGTTGTCGTCTACAGGTGCCCGGCCAGCACTTTTGCAACTCTGCCCCCACTACCAGTCTCTATGCTGTCTCCACCTTTGGTCCTTGGGTATCAGGGTTCTCTCCTGTGAGTTTTCCATTAATTATTCAGGAAGCCTTTCAGTACTTCAGTTGTAATTCCCAGCTTGTTCCTGGGAGCGTGTCCGTGCAGCATCCTCCTACTCTGCCGCCATTTTTAATCTCCTCCAAATGTATCACATTTTAACATGAATAAATAATATAAAAACATAAGTGTATTTTCCAAAACAAACAAAAAAATGTGAAGAGTGGAATAAAAACAAAAAAGCTCTGGCCTCCCAGGGCTAATATATTATTGGAATCCATAAAACCTGACCTTCAAGACTATTGAAAGACTTGGATCATTGTTGCTCACTATGGATTTAAATAAAAGTACACTGCTGGAAGTTCTAGCCGGTTTGGCTCAGTGGGTAGAGTGTCAGTCTGCAGATTGAAGGGTCCTGGGTTCGATTCCGGCCAAGGGCGTATGCCTGGGTTATGGGCTTAGTCCCTAGTAGGGGATGTGCAGGATGCAGCTGATCAATGGTTTTTCTCTCTTCATTGATGTTTCTATCTCTCTCTCCCTCTCCCTTCTCTCTGAAATCAATAAAAAATATATATATTTTTAAAAGTACATTGCTGGATACAGCAGCCTTCAAATGAATTATAAACTGTACTTGCCTCACTCCCTCAAGATATAATGACAATGGGTTGAGATGTAATATCTAACCTCTTTTGCATCTTAATAAAATATCCAGAAATTTAATAAAAATAGGAATAACATAAGAGAAAAGACCCCTAATCCCTCTTCTTATGCTTATTCTGTAATGATAGTGTGGATATAAATAATAGTGTGGACATAAATAGTACCTTTTTACTTACAAAAGCTTGATTGGGTATTTCGCTTATGTCTAAGAGACTGTCATTGGAGCCCAGGGGGAACTGAAGAAATCCGAATTCTGATATGGTCACCTCTTGACCCTTTCAGTGATATATATATATATATTTAATAATATATGATATTTATATGTATAGTGTGCAATATATTTGTATTGATGCATAAGAAAGCAACACAGTAAAATCCTGTAAACAGTCTGAAATCCAGTTGTCTCTTTGCTATTCAAAAGTGACCTTTAAGAATGAATAGTCAGAACTGGATGTATTGTGTAAAATAAAATAAAGTATATTACTAAGATGAATTCCACAACCCCCCCCCTTTTTTTAAATGTGGCTATTAGAAACATGTTAATTACATATGTGATTACTACATTTCTTTTCAACAGCAGTTATCTATAGAACAGGAAAAGAGACCAAGAATTTAATAGGGGTTGAAAATTAAAGAAAAGGAAAGTAACACATGCATTTTAACTTTTCTAAGAGAAAATACTGAATTGGGGCTCATTAACATTTTAGGAGAGTTGTGAAAGGAGAAAGTCAAAATAAAAAACCTTGTTAGAATAAATTCAGATGGGTGATTAGGTGCTCTCTGAAGAATTTTGCCTAATCATAGACTATTACTACTTAAGAAGAAAAAAAATCCTCACATCATAAATAGTGCCTCTTTATTTGTAAAAGCTTGATTGAGTGTTTCGGTTCTGTCTAAGAGCCTGTCATTACAGCCCAGGGAAATGGAAGAATTGGAACTTTTAATTCTGATATGGTCACCTCTTGACCCTTTCATAGTGACGCAGGAGTCTCATTCTCTTCTTCTCAAAGTACACTGATGGTTTGAACAAGTGGACCTTCTTATAGTCAGATAATTCTATAGGAAATAAAACTAAATGTGTGCTGATCTTAAATAAAATATTTTCTTTAAAACTGTTTATTATAGAGAATTTCAAATCTACCCAAGGGTAATCACCCAGACCCAACAGTAACCCATCCCTGGTCCATCAAGTCTCACCCATATCACCATCACATAACAACCACCCTCAATCCCATATTATTTGAATTCCACATATTTAAATATTTACCTTTAACTTTCATTACTGATCAAACTATGATATTCTCATTTGGGCCTTTTTCTGTAATTTTAAAGTTATTGCTAATTCCTTTCAATCAACTGATACACTCAGTGTAGTGCCTTCAGGGCAATATGCCGAATGGCTCCGAGTGTGTCAGACTTAGCTTTGGGGTATTTGACATTAATGTCATCCCAAAGCCAGGGACACAGCTACTACAAGAACTTTGCTTTGGAGTGAGTGCAGATGATTCCTATGTTCCCATAGCTTCAGCTCAGAGAAGGTGGCAAATGATTCAACAGTCAAATGTGGGCATGTTTAAAATTGTTAAAGGATTTAGAGAGGACAAAGAATCAGTTAACATTTTCTAGTAACTATTATCATTTTAAGACTTTTTTGTTTTATTGTTTTTCTCAAAATATATTGAAGTGCTTCATAGCGATGTTATCTGGTTGTTCAAAAGCGTAAGTAACTATTGAAATATTCTTGTTTATGTAAGAACAGCAATCCTAACAGTCACTTTTAGTCAGCGATCTTAGAATTTCTGTGTTCTCTCTTCCAACATAGCATACAGATCTATCTATATTGCAGTATGCATTTATTTTGTTTCCTTTTCTTCAATGACAGAGTCTTTATACAAATTTGTCCCTTTACACCCCTTTTACCCAAATAAAGATGTTTTCTTAATTTCTTCCTAGAATGTATTACTTTATTCTTTTTAAAAACATATTTTTTAATTGATTTCAGAGTGGAAGGGAAAGGGAGAGAGAGATAGAAATATCAATGATGATAGGGATTAAACCTACAACCAGGGCACGTACATCTCCATTTTAACACTTTTGGTGTTTTCTTGTCTCTGCCCCATTGACAGCTGTGCTGTGAGGGCAGGCAGGGAGCAGATGAGTTTTATTTTATGTGAGTGGACGTCCGCAATTTTGAATTTTAAAAAGAGAGGTGAAGAACAACCACCTTCTTGTTCCCAGGTTCTTAAAAAAATTTTTCAAATATGTACACAAATATGACCACTGGAGCTTTATTCTGAAGTTCTAGCAAAAACAAGGTAACTTGGAATACGATGAGGCTAATGTTAGTGAAAACTGAAGTTACACTTTTAAGAGCTTGGAAAACAAGCTGAAAATTGGGTTGAATAAAAATTACTCTTGAAAATCCTTTACTTGTCCATAAGGTAGATTAGGTGTAGTCTTTGGATAGAGATCACTGTATGATATATTTTATGCCACTTAATGTTTGAAAACTGCTGACATACAGTAAGAAAAAGAGTCTATTCAAATGTGTGGGCATTCTGCCTTCAAGTTAACCTATCAAACCCTTGCAGTGACTAGAGAGTGGGTGGAGAATTCAATAATGCCCCTGCTTCCAGGATTCAACTTCTGTTGAAATACCTTTGCAGGTGGTTGTGTGGATCACGTGAGTTAAACAAGATGAGCACGCCCACAGAAGTTCTGGATCACAGAAGTACTTAATAAATAGTTCCTATATTTGAATATATGATTCTTAAGTATATGCATGTATTTAAACAAGTGATCAAAGTTTCCTCTATAGTTGTGTGCGTATGTCCACAAGAAGCTCCAACAACAGTTAGGACTAAGAGATAGAACTGTCTCTACACACAGACATCTATAAAGAAAAATCTGAGCACTTGTTCTGGCCTTTCTAAGATGGCATTTGCTCTTTTATTCCACGGATCCTCTTGACCTCTATTTGTTTATTCAACAAAGAGTTCCATGCGGCGTTGCTATAGGTGCTGGGGTTTCATTAAATAAAGCAAACCAAATTCCCTTGCCATTGTTTTGGGGAGATTGCACACTAGCTGATGGCAGACAATAAAATAAAACACAACATTAAATTGCATAGTATGTAAGATGGTGAGAAAATGTATGAAACATAAGTTAGGAAAGGGGGTTAGGAACTTAGAGACAGAGAGGCAATTTTTAAGTATGGTGATCAGAAAGGGTCTCACTCAGAAAATGGCATATGAGCAAATGCTTGAAGGTAGTGAGGAAGCAAAATACAGTGATGTCTGTGTAGCAGGCAGATGGGAACACGTGTGGTCTATTCTAGGAACAGCAAGGAGGGCAGGGTGGCTAAGGGGTCTGAACAAGGGGAACATGGGAGGAGATGAGGTTGGCATGATAAGGGATGTCTTCAGTAACACACCCATTTCGTATCTCTTCACAATATAACAGTTTTAGGTTTACTTTCTGATTTTCATTATAGAGTTAAAAATAGAGAAAAAACACGCTATTTTTAAGTGGAACTCCAACCCAACATTTCCAGAAATCACCTATAAGCCCCTTTGTGGACTGATAGAGCATAGGCTGACTTCTGAGTCAGATGAGCTTAAAGACTCCCCGGAGCCAACAGTCTCTACCCCTCATCAGTCGGGCACCACCCAAGCTGGCCTGACTTCCATTTCCTATATGCCTGGCCTTTTCAATCTGTTCTCCAGCAGTTTTTAAGTGTTTTTTCTGCATATCCTGCATATCTTACTAATGGTATCTCTGCATTCCTTCATCTAGCTGCTGTGTGGGGAAATCCTGCTGGCATCCATTCTGAGCAATTCCTCCAACTCAGTGGAGGTAAGACATATTTCACGGACTGGAGGTGATGAGATTTCTGGTCACCTGGTATATCATTTCACTGTCTATGATTCAAGCTGCAGATCCTGGTTAGATATTTATAGCAGAGCAATTAAAAAACATTTTTTGGTCATTGTTGACAGTATTACAATTGTCCTCCTTCCCCCGTCTCTGCCCAGCCCTCACCCCACCCCAGACCTTCACCACACTCTTGTCTGTGTTATGGGCTATGCATATAAGCATATAAGTTATTTGGTTTATCTCTTCCTGTGGCCCCTCCACCCCCACCCCTGAGATATTTCAGTCTGTTCCATGCCTCCATGCTTCTGGACTTATTTTATTGGTCAATTAATTTTGGTCATTAGATTCCACAAATAAGTGAAATCACGTGATATTTATCTTTCTCTGACTGGCTTATTTCACTTAGCATAATAATCTCCACATCCATCCATGCTATCTTAAAGAGTAAGAGATCCTACTTTTATTACTGCTGCATAGTATTCCATGGTGTAGATGTACCACAGCTTTTTTATCTACTCATCTACTGATGGGCACTTGGGGTATTGCCAAGTCTTAGCTTTTGTAAATACCACTTCTATGAACATAGGAGTGCATATATTCTTTCTGATTGGTGTTTCGGGGTTCTTGGGATATGTTCCTAGAAGTGGGGTTGCTGGGTCAAACAGCAGTTCCATTTTTAATTTTTTGAGGGAACTCCATACTGTTTTCCATAGTGGCTGCACCAATCTGCATTCCCACTAGCAGTATACTCCACATCCTTGCCAGCACCTGTCTATTGATTTATAATTGATGATAGCTATTCTGTCATGTATGAGATATCTCATTATAGGTTTTTTTCTTAATTCTCACCCAAGAACATTTTTTTCCATTGATCTTTAGAGAGAGTAAAAGGGAGGGAGGACAGAGAGAGAGAGAAACGTCAATGTGAGAGAGACACATCTACTGGTTGCCTCCTGCATGCGCCCAGACCAGGCCAGGGATTGAACCTGCAACTGAGGTACATGCCCTTGACCGGGAATCTAACCTGCAACCCTTCGTCTATGGACCGATGCTCTAACCCAGTGGTCGGCAAACTGTGGCTCGAGAGCCACATGCAGCTCTTTGGCCCCTTGAGTGTGGCTCTTCCACAAAATACCATGTGTGGGCGCGCATGTACAGTGCGATTGAAACTTCGTGGCCTATGCGCAGAAGTCGGTTTTCGGAAAGAAGATAGACAAAACAAGTATACAAGATGGGTGTGGATGGGAGAGTTGGAAGGGGTAGACCTCAGCGAACATACCTCAATCAGACTGAGGACGTTTTTAGCAAAGGCCAGCTTAGGAGTACCCTAATTAAGTTAATAACAATGTACCTACCTATATAGTTTAAGTTTAAAAAATGAGGCTCTCAAAAGAAATTTCAATCGTTGTACTGTTGATATTTAGCTCTGTTGACTAATGAGTTTGCCGACCAATGCTCTAACCACTGAGAAAAAACCAGCCAGGGATTATTATAATATTAATTTGTGTCTCTCTGATGATTAGTGACATTGAACATTTTTCATATGTCTATTGGGTATCTGCATGTCCTCTTTGGAGAAGTCTATTCAGGTCCTTTGCCCATTTTTTTAATCGGATTGTTTGTCTTCCTTTTGTTGAGTTGTATGAGTTCTTTATATATTTTGGAAGTTAATCCCTCATCAGATGTATCATTGGCAAATATGTTCTCCTATACAGTGAGTTCCCTTTTCATTTTGATGGTGGGTGTGTGGTTGTTGTTTTTTCTGTGCAGAAGCTTTTTAATTTTTTTTTTTTTTTTTACTAATTTGTTCCTTTTATTTTTTTTTAATTTTTTTTAAATTAAATCTTTATTGTTCAGATTATTACATTTGTTCCTCTTTTCCCCCCCCATAACTCCCCTCCTCCCAGTTCCCGCCCCACCCTCCGCCCTCACTCCCCACCCACTGTCCTCATCCATAGGTGCACGATTTTTGTCCAGTCTCTTCCCACATCTCCCACACCCCTTTCCCCCCCAAGAATAATCAGTCCATTCCCTTTCTATGTCCGTGATTCTATTATAATCACCAGTTCATTCTGTTCATCAGATTATTTATTCACTTGATTCTTAGATTCACTTGTTGATAGATGCATATTTGTTGTTCATAATTTGTATCTTTACCTTTTTCTTCCTCTTCCTCTTCTTAAAGGATACCTTTCAGCATTTCATATAATCCTGGTTTGGTGGTGATGAACTCCTTTAGCTTTTCCTTATTTGTGAAGCTCTTTATCTGACCTTCAATTCTGAATGATAGCTTTGCTGGATAAAGTAATCTTGGTTGTAGGTTCTTGGTATTCATCACTTTGAATATTTCTTACCACTCCCTTCTGGCCTGCAAAGTTTCTGTTGAGAAATCAGCTGACAGTCGTATGGGTATTCCCTTGTAGGTAACTGAGTTTCTTTCTCTTGCTGTTTTTAAGATTCTCTCTTTATCTTTTGCTCTTGGCATTTTAATTATGATGTGTCTTGGTGTGGTCCTCTTTGGATTCCTTTTGTTTGGGGTTCTCTGTGCTTCTTGGACCTGTAAGTCCATTTCTTTCACCAGATGGGGGAAGTTTTCTGTCATGATTTCTTCAAATAGGTTTTCAATATCTTGCTCTCTCTCATCTTCTGGCACCCCTATAATTCTCATGTTGGTACACTTGAAGCTGTCCCAGAGGCTCCTTACACTATCCTCGCATTTTTGGATTCTTTTTTCATTTTGCTTTTCCGGTTCGGTGTTTTTTGCTTCCTCGCATTTCAAATCATTGACTTGATTCTTGCGCTCCTCTGGTCTGCTGTCAGGAGTCTGTATAATATTCGTTATTTCAGTCTGTGTATGCTTAATTTCTAGTTGGTTCCCCAATATAACATCGAGGGTCTCATTAGTTTTCTTGTAGATCTCAATAAGTTTATCAGCGGCTTCTAAACAGTTCTTGAGAGACCTTAAAAGTGTGGTTCTGAACTCTATATCTTCCATTGACAATTTTGTCCTGTTTCTTTGTCTCCGCATTTTGTTATGCTTCCTTGGTGCACCCCCTAGTGGTCTTTGTGCGCAGTCTTATAGTTAAACCTTGATTGTTGTAGCTAATACCAGGGAGGGTTTGACCTCCAGGCCAAGTGGCTATGAGAATCAGCTGTGTCTGCAGTGAGAGAACTTCTGTCCTCTAGGGAGGTGCTAATCTAGCCTTTGCCTGAGGCTATCTGGCAAATGCCTCTGTGCAGGGCTTGGGCAGGGCGGGTCACACAGGATCAACAGGGTGGGCCGGAGAGAGCAGTTATGGCGGCTCTCAGTCCTGTCCCCAGGGGCTCTGCCTCTCTGAGTCCCAGCACCTGCTGCAAAGCTCGGAGAGAAAGTTGCACTCTCTCTGACCGAAGCCAGACAGTCCCGCTTCTCCCGTTTGAGTCTGGGTCCCTAAAGACTCGCCTGTATCTGGAGCTCAGAGTCTGCGACTCCCTCCCGATTGAAAACGCCAACCGCGCCCTCCGCACCTCAGAATTTGACTTCAGCACTGCGCCTCCTCTGAGTGTCTGTATGCGTTTCTCTTTCCTCCTAGTTGTAGGACTTCCACTCAGCCAGCATTCCAGTGGTTCTGGGTGATGTCCCTTCCGTTTTTTAGTTTCACTTTTGAAGTAGTTGTTCAAGGCAGCAAACTCCGGTGTTAACCTATGCCGCCATCTTGGTTCCTTTGTTCAAGCTTTTTAATTTGATGTAGTCCCATTTGTTTATTTTTTTCTTTATTTCTCTTGCCCTAGACAGTGGTTGGCAAACTCATTACTCAACAGAGCCAAATATCAACAGTACAATGATTGAAATTTCTTCTGAGAGCCAAATTTTTTAAACTTAAACCATATAGGTAGGTACACTGTTATTAACTTAACTAGGGTGCTCCTAAGGCTTAGGAAGAGCCACACTCAAGGGGCCAAAGAGCCGCATGTGGTTCGCGAGCCGCAGTTTGCTGCCCACGGCCCTAGGAGATGTATCAATGAAAATTTTACTACATGAAATGTCTGATCTTGCTTCTTATGTTTTCTAGTACTTTTCACAACTTACATTTAAGCCTTTTATCCATTTTGAGTTTATTCTTGTATATGGTGTAAGTTGGTGGTCTAGTTTTATCTTTTTGCATGTGCCTGAATAATTTTCCCAACACACCATTTGTTGAAGAGACTGTCTTTACTCCATTGCATGTTCTAGCCTCCTTTGTCAAATATTAATTGACCTTAATGGCATAGGTAAATACCAGAACAACATTTTTAAGATAATAATTGGTGCTGATCCTCTGTGCCTCTCCCTCCTATTTTAAGGTGATAGCCAGGTCATTTGTAGTTCCTTGCTCCTGGACTTTTTGCAAAACTGGAAGTAGAGGTCTAGGAGGACAAGAGCCATTCTTATGGTTTGTAAAAGTATTAGCTTATGGATGAGATCTTTTTAGCTAGCCCAGTAGATAAGGTGAAAGGAAGAGTAAGTCCTTTGGGGCCAAATAGTGAGAGAGATGACATTTATAGAACCAGTGAATGGGACCAAGATTTGCGGGTCCCCTTGATTCTCCCTAGGTAGTGGCCTTCAGGGAGCCTAGACCCTAGACACAGTGGTCTCAACCTCTATGAGGACCTATGGCAGCCAATAAAAGCAGAGAGCCACTACACCTGAAGGGACCATTTTACCATGCTTGAGGAATGATGGAAGGATGCAGACTATAACTTCAGCAGTATTCTAGATAATTGATGCTGTACAGAACCCCAAGATTTTAGATAACCATGGGGGGTGATATATCCTGGCAATATATTACTTTTAATTTCTTACTATCTACACCAATGGAGGCCTGGACATGGACTGAAGATGGTTTCTAAAAATAAAGAAATGTGACATGAAGTGTATATTGAATTGAGTATGTAGTTTAAGATTTATACCATACATGGTCCCCCCTCCCTTAGGCAATAAAGACCTTTAAACATATTAAAAAATAAGTTCAGCCCTAACCGGTTTGGCTCAGTGGATAGAGTGTCGGCCTGCGGACTGGGGTCCCAGGTTTGATTCAGGTCAAGGGCATGTACCTTGGCTGCGGGCACATCCCCAGTAGGGGGCGTGCAGGAGGCAGCTGATCGATGTTTCTAACTCTATCCCTCTCCCTTCCTCTCTGTAAAAACTCAGTAAAATATTTTTTTTTAAAAAAAAAAGTTCCTTTCCCCAATGACACTTCTGTTATACACAGAATGTTAATCAAGTACTTGCTGTTGCTTCAAGTTCTTGTAACTTCTGAACTTGTTTCATTAAACGTGTTCTTAGCAATCACATTTATTCAGCTAAAGAATGTGCATAAAGCTGACATCCATCCAATAGAAATTTCCACTCTTTGATTTTATACACTCAGGAAATTGCAAGTAAGAGTTACGATGCATAGAACATTAAAATGTTTTTTAAAGATTAATTATCACCACACACTGAAGGACTAGACCAGATGAGTGTCTAATTTCATTCATTTAAGTGTATTTAATCTTTTAAAATGCGATACCTGCCATGCAGAGGCAATCTGAGAATGAAGAGAAAGAAGCCAAGTGACAGAGCCCGCTGTGATTTCAGCATCTGAATCCAGCAGTGTCTGGAAGCCCACTCCTCGATTTTATGCCATGTTTCATAAGCCAGTTTACAATAACTTTCTGTATCACGACTAATAGGATTTTCACAAAAAGACTGTTAAGTGTGCATTGAAGTTGGACCACATGTTAGCAAAGCCCAGCCCTTCCGCTTGCCAGCTTTAATCCCTTGTGCCTCAGCTTCTTCCTCAGTATTAGCGGCATCACTGTGATACCAGCCTCCTTACGTGGGGAGCACTCATTGTGTGTGTGTCTGATCACACAAGGCCTGGCCTTGGGAATTACTCAGAAAATGCAGGCTACTACTATCATATGGGCACACTGAAAAAAAGTTACCTGGTTAAGAATAGATGCATTAAAGCAACCAAGGAATAGTAAGAAATTGAAAAACAGCACTAAAGCAAAGTAAAGGTAGAGAAAATATAACACACTGAAATTAAATGGAACTCCAAGGAAGGTGAAGAAATTCTTAGTTAAAAAAATAAGGAACATAAAAAAAAATAAAGACATAAATTTTTATATTTGATGACACCAGCAGCACAAAATCCATGAATCAAAAGTTGCCAACCAGACATTCTATTTATTTTATTTTTTTTAATGGAATCTTTGATTTTGGCACTAAAACAAAAACTCTATGGATAGCACCAAGCAGTAGCTATTCTAAACTGACGGAATTTTTGTTAGCTATTTCAGTACCTTAGTTGTAAATTTTCCTTAATTTTTTTTTCCTCAGTGGTGTTAACAGAATTATATGAAACTTGAATATTAAGTTTCCAGGTTCCTGAGAATTTTATGCACACAGAGCAGACATTTCTACAGACATGTTGTAACAGATACTTAATGGAATGCCGTTCCAGTCTGAGGCATTTAATTAGAGTTTGAGGCAAGTAAAATAAGACATTAAAAACCAAATTATTTTATATTAAAATTGGAAAATAAATTATATGGCAGCAATTTTTATATTAAAATGATAATTTGTGTTAATATTTTATAGTTTCCTTTTAAATAGGTAGCTACTCAATTCCTAGGCTTGAATCAGAATGTCAAAATGTAAACTGGATGAAAAATAATACAATGTAAGAAAATAGAACAAGTCATCAACTTTTCTGACTATAACAAGGATGTTTTTATTGCTGGTTACTTATAAATGTGTCCACCTATTCTATAAATATTGGGCTTTTATTAAACCTTAAGATAAATTTTATTACTTTTTCTCTATAATGAATTCAGTAAGAATGCTCTGAAATGGAAGTATTAGCCAAATAATCTTAAATACTGCAAATTGCATAATTTTACATAAAATAAATGAGTGAGCCTATCTGAATATTATTGTAACTAATCATTTCTTATCATATCAACATAACCAAATAATTTAAAGAAGTATTTAAATAGTATAATCCCTACATTTTTCTAGTTGGAATTCTGTTTCCAAAATGCCTGTGACTTAGGTTGTATATAATTATGTGCGCACAGCTACTATCATCAAGCTCTTTTAAATAGGTAATTATCATGGTATTAAGTCCACACATGTAGTCATAGATGTCCAAAGAATGTGAGGACCCTTTTTGAAAATCTCCACAAGGAGAAATAGGCACTGGATTGGAGGGGAACTCTAACAACAGCTCGTTATCTTTTGTTTTAAACAGTGTCTTTTGATTAAAATCTCTACTGTGTTAATATTCTCTTCATCTAAAATTAAACTTCCTACAGTGCTCTCCCTCCCTTTCACTTTCCTCTCTCAAGTAAAATCAGGGCACAGGAGAAACTTTGCAGTCTTCAAGGCTTGGGGCAAGGGTTTCCCAGTGTTGCCTTGTGTGGTCTTTGTATCAGCCTTTGCCATGGGAGCCAGTAAAAGTGCCCTTGATCCTTTTAATCACCTCCCCACCAACTCTGTTATTCCCCTCACGGTGGAGAGGGGTCAGCCTGTGGGTGGTCTACCAGGGCTCTAAATGGAGAAAAAGTGAAAGCTATTCTGTTTTCCACTTTCTCCAGAACACGTCTAATAGACACTCAGTGATTCCTCGGGCACTCGCCTGGAAAGGGGAAGTCAGGACACAGGACACAGGACATAGACTGTCTGTGTTCCTCTTTGCCCAAACCCAGATCAACCAGGGCAGTCTCTCTCCCCTCTCTGTATGATAAGGACTGCCCTCACCTTATTCTGCGTTTGTTCTATTCTTGGCTCATGATAACGTTCAATGATCCGATCAACAAAGCCTGGCCCCAGATATGTTCATGAAATCCTCTTCTCAACAAAGCTTAGCTTTCATGCCTATTTTTATATTATTCACTCAAAACTCCCATTCTCGACATCGAATACTAAACGTTAACTCTGTCTTCCTCTTGGCACCCTCCTGTAACAATCAAAATCTCTGCTGAAGAAACATAATGCTTGTGGAAGAATGAAGGGAGAAGAGTAAAAGGAAGTTTTCAAAGGATAAAAATACACAAATTTATTTCAAAATCTATTAGTTACTTTTCAATTAGAACAGGCCTACAGGTTTATTAGTAGTAGTAGTAGTAGTATTCAGATGCAGTGAATGGTCACACCTGTATTGTTATGAACACTAACAACAACAAGCTAAATATGTTAAGCCATGAAAATGTTCGGAAGGGTATGGGAAATAAGGTCAATTGTGATACAAACATAACCGTACAAAAACAGAAAGGGGGGAAGAGCATTTATAACTCTAGCAACAGCAATCTTAAGATTTGGAAATGTAACTATCCCTTCCAGGGAATTCGCCCTGTGCACCATCTCCTCCTCCTCACTATTGTATAAAAATTTTGTGCAAGAGTTGTCTGTAGGTAATCAATAGTCTGTAGGAACCATGGCTAAATTGGAAGAGTAATTAACATAGCAAAGAGAGGGGGAGTGACTCTCTACCAGAGATGCATACTGTGGATGAAAAAGGGGCCACACACTGAACCTGAGGAGCTCAGGGGAGGCCTACATGGCCGGCCTTACAAACTCAGAGACCTACGGTAACCACATAGGATGGTCTGAACATAAAAATGCTAGCTTACGAGCCTATCATGGTGGTAATCAGGTCCTGGGCCTGTAGCTTCCTATGTCAATCTTTACCTTATCTGAGCCTGTCTATTGTCTTTGCATCTGCGATAGCATTTCTTTGGAGTACTCTCTTTTCCAGACCCCTCAGGGCACAATTTCCCACAATTTCCCACCTGAGCACAAGACCACAGAACCCTCATCATTATCTTGTTCCCCCCAAAATACCATCTCTATGAATGGTGCTGTGAAAGTTAATTATTAACTATCCTGTACCACCAATGTAAAAGAGGTATGTGTCTCTCCATTTTACTTTTTACCCAATCCCAGAGATTTCTCTGCTTTGCTTTCTCCTACCTCCTTAATCTACCACCAGTGTACCTTATGTGACCCTCCACCACTTACATCTCCTCCTTTGATTCTAATGGATAAAATAAGTTGTAGAACTGGCATTCTCCAGAGCATTTTCTTAATCTGTTGAGATTTTGTTCCCCAGAAATTGTCACTTGGGCTGAAATAAAGTCATAAAAATTCTCTACCTGTTTGAACATTTCTTTTTTGTATTATTTTAACATTTTTATTGATTGATTTTAGAGAGAAGAATGGAGTGAGAGAAGCATCAATTTGTTGTTCCACCCATCCATGTACTCATTGGTTGCTTCCCACATGTGCCCTGACTGAGATCAAACCCTGAACCCTGGCACATCTGGACGGCACTCAGAACAGCTGCGCTATCGGGCCAGGGCTTGGCCATTTCTTACATCAACAATGTAATGGCTGTTGGAACTTTGCTTCTTCTTATTTGGAGAGAAGTGAACATTTTCACCTGTATGAGGAATAGTTGCATTATGTTAGGTGGAAATAGGGAATTCCCAATTTTTATCAAAAGTTTTATATGGATGCTGAGTAGTCAAAGGTTGATGTGCTGGTTATTAAGCTATTTATTCTCCCTCAGCTCCAAACCCTCTTTCCATATCATTTTGAGATATTAGGGCTGAAACGCTACAAATCCCATTGCTGCTGTGGGTGACTCCCTGTGTCTGAGCTGATACTGGCACCAGAGAGAGAAAGGCTGTGGGAGAGGAAGAAACTTGTTCCGTCCTGTTTGCCTTGGGTTTGCCTTCGGTTTGCCTCCCGCTCCTAGGTGCATCATCTTATCAATGCTTTAAAATGCATCCAACAGAGGAAGCTGTGGTTTCTTTCTGTAGCAGTGTTTGAATCCAGTGTATATTTTCCCAACACTTTCAGAATCAGCCTCATGCCAGTCCAACACAGTGGACCTTCAATAACACAGATTTGAACGGCACGAGTCCACTTATACATGTTTTTTTTTTCCACTTTGTAAACAGATGATGTAAATGTACAGTATCAACAAACACAGTTCAGTATTGTAACTGTATTTTCTCTTCCTTATGATTTTCTTAATAACATTTTCTTTTCTCTAGCTTACTTTATTGTAAGAATACAGTATGTAATACATATAACATACAAAACTTGTATTAATCACAAGTTGGTGCTATGGGCGAGGCTTCCAGTCAACAGTAGACTATTTGTAGTTAAGTTTTGGGGGAGTCAAAGTGATATGAGGATTTTTGACTGTGTGCGGGGGGAGGTGTGTCAGTGCCCCTAACCCCCATGTTGTTCAGGGTCAAGTGTCGTGTCTTCCTTAGAGATCTGGGTTTCAGCTTCACTGGGCCTCTCCTTCAAGCTTCAAATTTATACTAATTTCCATCTCTTCATTTTGTTTCCCCAAACTGTAGTGCTTCCTGCAGCTGCCACCCTTGTAATACCATAGTGTTCTTTTTTGCCTTTTGTGTTAACGAGATAAAAATTGCTTTTGGAGGGGGTGCGGTTAAGAGATCAAATAGAGGACTTGTATGCATGTATATACCTAAGCATAACCTGTGAATACAGACAGTAGGGGGGTGAGGACATGTGCTGGAGGGTGGGGGGTTGGAATGGCTTGGGAGAGGTCAATGGGGGGGGGGGGGGAAGAAGACATATATAATACTTTAAAAATAAAAAATTAAAAAATTTAAAAAAATAAAATAAAAAATTGCTTTTGCTAAATGATCTCTCCTTTAAAACATAAATCCTCTCTTTTAAAATACCAGACTGATACAAATGATACATTTTTGTGACTGTTCTATGTGTTCTGAAAAATAAAATATTTGCTATCTTTTGGGGGGTTGATGTTCTAGATAATAATCTGTTACATTCATTTTCTAAAGATATTACCTATATTAATTTATTTAACTAAAAAAAAGGAAAAGAAAGAAAACCCTGGGTGATGTGTAAAAACATTATAATCCCCATTTACAGGCAAAAACAAACTGGAGCATAGCAAAAAAAAAAAAAAAAAAGTAATTCACTGAAGATCACACAGCCATTAAATGTTAGAGCTAGGAGTCCAAAACCATCAGGATACTGCTCTCTGCTGCCAGAGGTGATATATGTGTAACGGATCCAAGATCATATCAATCAGAGTTCAGTGCAGGAAATAGAAGCCCATTTCGATATTTCAAGCAGGAAAGGATTTACTATAGGGGATTAGGTCTTCACGAACCCACTGTATGAACTAAGGGCCCCACGCTGTCATCAAACTGTTGAATTAAAAGTCCTCCCTGACACAGCAATCCAGATTCCAGGAAACGATTGCCGCCATTCATGATCCTGGAAACTGTTGCTGTCACTGCATCACTGTGTTGACACAGCTACTCTGCAGCAGGTTCTTTACAATGGAGTCAGATTACTTTCATGCCCCACTCTTTTCCTATTCTTGCAGCCTTTAAACCACAACTTCCACCAAATCCCCACAATAATGACCCCAACGATGCCCACATCCTGCTAAGAGATAACTGAAGCATGTTAAAAATGTCAGGAGTCTTTCTGGCAAACATCAAATTAGGCAGCTCCCACCGGGAAAGTGGTTAGGGGCGCTCTGAGGACAGGCGCCCGCCCAGGAAGGGCTTTTTAAAGGAGCCCTGGGAGCACAGCAAGGGGATTCTTTGATTGGTTATGATTTAAGCAGTTGCCTTATTTGGGAATCCAATAAGGTTGACGATTGGGTGTTCTCAAATTCCCTTTTCTGGGATAGGAGAGCATTTACAGGAACTGACTCTGGCTTAGGTTTGGTGTGTTTATGGCGGCTACCAGGCATTACAGGGGTGGGCAAACTTTTTGACTCGAGGGCCACAATGGGTTCTTAAACTGGACCGGAGGGCCGGAACAAAAGCATGGATGGAGGGTTTGTGTGAACTAATATAAATTCAAAGTAAACATCATTACATAGAAGGGTAAGGTCTTTTTTTTTTTTTTTTTTTTTTTTAGTTTTATTCATTTCAAACGGGCCGAATCCGGCCCGCGGGCCGTAGTTTGCCCACGGCTGCATTAGAACCACCTCAGTCCCATGGCCTTGAAGGGGAGCAGAATTTGCCAGCCCAAAATATGTCGTTAGGCAAAAGGATTATTATAGGCTGATTATTTTGAAGAAACACAAGACACAGGTGAAGCTCTGAAAGCAGAGTAGAAGCTACCCTTTTGTAAGAGACATTTACAAGGGAGAGAAGCCTCCATTTGTCCGGGTGTCTTCCTCTTCTTTAACAAAGGGTGACTAAAGCTCTAGAAAGGGCTATCAGTGCGGAAGGCAGTGACTTAACTCTGCACAGCAACCTACCCTTGTTTACTGTGCTCTTCCTCGATAACTAACTGGTTTCCTTCTCCATTCCCAGCATCTTCTTTTATCTTTAACTGGAGGTGGATGGTATTTAAGGTGGTGGCTTGGGCCCTTTGGGAAGTTACCTAGTTTGCCTGGATATCTCCTATATATACAGGAGGTATGCATGTTGCTGAATTTCTGTTTGCTTTTTTTCTTATTAATCTATCTTTTACGACAGGGGCGTGCGGTAGAGCGGGGTGGGCGTGGAAGTGTCTCAGCTCTAAGAGAAAATCGTGTTTCCTTTTTAATTGCTTGAACAATTCCAGTCCCTGGGACCTGTGAACATGTTACCTTACACAGCAAAGGGTCTTTCCAGGTGTGATTAAATGAAGTGTTTGGAGATGAGGACATTATCGTGAATTGGCTGGGTGAGCTCAGTGTCATCGCAAGGACCCTCATATGAGGGAGGCAGGAGGATCAGATCCAGAGAGAATGGAAGAGGTTGTTCACTCTAAAGGTGGAGGATGGGTCTATGAGCCAAGACAGGCAGGGGGGCCCCAGAGGCAGGAAATACAAGGAAGCGGACTCTCCCCTCGAGCCTGCAGATGCACAGAACCTTGCTGAACATTTTAGGACTTCTGATAGCCAGAATTCTGTGCGAATACACTGGTGTGGTTTTAAGCACTAAGTGTGTGGTAGTTTTCACAGCACCTATAGGAAACTAAAACAACAGGAACAAACACAAAGTCTGACCCAAGAAGAGACAATTGACCCTAAAACAGAATTGCAAGCCTGGCCGGTGGAGCTCAGTGGTTGAGCATTGGTCTATGGACCAAGAGATCACGGTTCAATTCCTGGTCAGGGCACATGCCTGGGTTCCAAGCTTGATCCCCAGTGCAGGGCATGCAGGAAGTAGTCAATCAATGATTCTCTGTTATTGATGTTTCTATCTCTCCCTCATCCTCCCTCCCTGAAATCAATAAAAATATATTTTAAAAAAATAAAAAAGAATTGCAAGATTTTTGCTAATTTCTTTAGAGAAATCTAGGGAATGTGTGTAGAAGGGCCCAACTAATGCCATGTTCCTTCACTTTTAAACCCATTCCCACGCACCTTTCAGAGGAGGGCCTTACCAGGTCTCTCAACAAGGCAGAGCCAGCTCAACACAAGGGAGGGGAGAGGCGGCCTCTGGTGGTCAGAGAAGCTCTGGAAGGTTCCTGGGTTCAGAGTTCCTGGATTCATTCCACTCTAGCCTGACCCCAACATTCCAGTTCTCAGGGGCCACTGTTTTTCAATCAACCCCCACGCTTTCACATAAGAGTCCTACAAAGCCTGGGAATTCTGTGATTGCAGGCTCAGACTCTATCTGATTTCTGGCTTATTTTGCTACCAGCCAGGCACAGATCTCCATTCTCTCTGGAGAGGGTTATGTGTCCTCTACATCACCACATTGCCACTTAGATGTGCCCAGCTCCCTCTCATCCATCATGTAGACTCTATTCTCAATTCCCCCAAATTTCACCCATCTCTTACGATCCAGTTTACGTTTAATCTTCCTTTGTTAGTCCTGTCCTCATTTTTCTCTTTAGAGCAATCTATACGTCTGAGTATTCATTATACTTAATGTCTATTAAGTTATTTTGGTATTTGATTATATAAGAATTTACTCCTATTCATAATCCCATTTGAAGTAAACTTAATTATTTAATAGTAGTATCTGTGCCTATCAGTGCTTCATGAAGGATAGAAAGTCAACAACTCATGGTTGAATGAGTAAAAGTTACATAGTAAAGATAGGTAGCTTCCATCATTTCTTAAATAAAACAAAGTATTTTTAGGGTTTTTCTAAATTTCAAAAGTCACATTGGCTGAGGTTGCAAGCTTTTGGCTTTTCAAGGCATTTAGATTTTCTTTGTAGATTGCGTTGCTTTACATGAAGCTGTAAATATCCCAGGGAAACACCTTTTTCCTAAAAGCATTAGTGAGCAGCTAAGAATTTGCTGAACATTTTATAGGTGAGATGGAAGAATGTATTTAAGTCAAAATCACTAACAAATAATTCGGTAAATCCTCCTTAGATGTGAGTGGTCTGTGGAAGTCTGCCTTCAGCCACGCTACCCATCTCTCTGGCCCTCAGTACAATACTGAGCATCCTCTACCTCCCTCCCCACGCTTCATTTAGCAGAGTTGCTTCCTTTTTTCACCCAGGAACCTGGGATCTAACCTGAGATGCTTCTGTTCCTCTTCATAAGCTTAGTAAAGCTGTAAAGCTGTTCACCCTACACTTGAATTATTGCACCAGTTGCTAAAATATTTTTAAAAACATATTAAATTTACATGGACAGAGATAGCTGTCTCAGGTTGTATGCATAGGTGGTTATAGTTGTACATTGCTTAATATCTACTCATTATACAACTTTATTACACTGAAATATGTGCCTTCTATGTCACACCTTAATTGCTTTTTTCAGACATTACTTTTTCTCTTCCTTTATTATTTCTTAATTCTCCTTAATATTCATATCACAGTAATCTCTTTTTTCAACTCTTTCCAAACCTCTTATTCTCTTCCTTCTGTGGCAAAATGAATCTATTTTTGTTAATTTTTCTGGCTTTCTAATTACTTTGTGGTTTTATACACAACCATAGCTGTTATAAGAATTTACATCAGAAGAGTATTGGGGAATTGTTCAACTCAGCGTGCTGATTTCTGTAATCCATGGGGTGCATCTTCCTTCAACCCCTGAACCTTCACATTTCCTCCCCTTCATTAACGTGGTGCGCCACATCAACTCTGACTCCTGGTAGCTCCTACTTTCTCTTCCAATTAATGACAGGGAGCAGTGGGTGGTGAGATGCTGGGAAGCACCCACTGAGTACGCCTCGTGCTGTACGTTCACCACCGGCCTCTGCCACAGCAATGAAAAACAGAAAGTGAGAGCTAAGTGAACCAACAATGCAAAGAAGAAAAAAGGCGCTGTCAGGAGGCAGATTCAAGGTTGACAGGAGTTGCATGTTTGTACTCCAAAGAAAAGGAAAAGCAAGTGCCTGGGAGAATAAAAACAGTGAATGCAAGAAGTCATAAGGTTTAATATCTTTCTCTTGAATAACTCTTACAGCAACACTTATTTTAGAATAAAATCTAATTCTTTGTGCTATATTTGCATGAGGCGAAGTCGTGACTGAGTTTTATGATTTTCAAATTTGACCTATGACACTACCTTTGGTAAATTGATGTATCTATCACATTTCTCAAAGAAAATACAAACAGCCCTAGCCAGTTTGGCTCAGTGGATAGAGCATTGGCCTGAGGACTGAAGGGTCCCAGATTCCATTCTGTCAAGGGCACCTACCTCGGTTGCAGGCTCGATCCCCGTCCCCGGTTGGAGTGCGTACAGGAGGCAATCAATTGATGTATCTCTCTTTTACATCAGTGTTTCTCTCCCTCCCTCCCTCCCTTCCATTCTTTCTAAAAATCAGTGGAAAAATATCCTCGGGTGAGGATTAACAAAAAGAAAAAGAAAATACAAATGAACCCCACTTATCTATTGCTTTTTCTTTTACTCAGTCATTTCCTTTGGATTTTATTGTAGAGATAACAATAGCCACATGTGGGATGACTTTGCCTTCCTCATAAAGTGCAGCTGAAATGAGAGATTCAATATCAAGTCTAATTCGCAGGTGCCCTGGAAAACAGGAAGGGTTGACACAGGGGGTTGGGGAAAATGGGGACCCCCTGAAAGACATAAACAGTAACAAACTGACCTCAGAATCTAGAAGATTGGAAAACTCTGAGATTCCAAAAGGTACTATAGATGGACACAACAAACAAACAAAACAAACGAGCAAAAACCCAAAGTCCAAAAGGTCGGGGGGTTTTGTTTTTCTTTTTAGCAGAACCTAAAAATAACCACAAGATAAAAGTGTACCAGGGACTGAATGAAAATGCAAGTGACACAAAATAGCGGAATAACAGAGGCAGTCTGAGCCACTGACTCTAGTGTTTGCCCCTGGGCCATCCGCCAACCTCCACCACAGTCACCTGCGAATGGATGCTTTCACCCAGAAACTGGCACCTTACACCTATCCCCCAGGCCCACTCCCTCGCCTGTACGATCAGTCATGGAGGTCAGGTTCCAAATCAGAAATTTTTTTGATTCTTGGTGGATACATTATTTGGGGTGATATTATTTAAACTCGTTACATCAATAGAGAAATGTAGAATGAAATATTAGTATTTTAAAGTAGGAAGTTAATCCCGTGAAACACAGAATTCTGTAATAGTACTTTCTGTAATAAGAATAGAATTCTCTAACAGAAGACAATAAAAGAGGAAAAAAATAACTAACCAATCCAGCAAAGGTGAAGAGAAAAGTGGAAACATTATGACAAATATAAATTTTTAAAAATAGAAGAATATAACCAAATGCTATTTCCCCCAAACTTGACATTGAGTTACTATCAATACTTCATCCATCTATGTATCCTCTGCTCTCCCACATGTGGGGATAAAGTTCTTAAGATGCCTCAGAACACCAGGTCCAAATGTCAATCCACTTGAGTCTCAGAGCTAGTTCTCAGGGTAGTGCTCATCAGAGTGAGAACAGAGGCTGAATTGGGGTAAGGCTGGAGTTTAGCAGAGGTGAGCATGGGACAGAATTGAGCAGGTGTGTGTCCCTCACTCATGAGGGACCCAACCCTCTGGGTCTATGAGAGTACTCTGGGAAGCCTTTGGGCTTTGGACCTAAAATGAGTGACACAAGGCACAGGGGAGAAATAAGTTCCGCTTATGCTGGGCCTTGGTTCCTTTCCTGCAGTTTTGTCAGTGAGCAGAGCAGGGAAACAATGTGGAACATTAACCATGAGACTTGTACTAACTCCAGTTTGACCAGAGTCCATAGGAAAAGCAATAAGTAGCTATGACCAGAAGCTTTCTAGGTTTGCAGACATATAGGCTTATGTTGACCCTTTAATAATTCATATTCCTTTTCTCTATCCTGATTCTTAATCTGCATCAGACACCCAAATTCCTCCCCAGAACATCTGAAAATGCAAAGTGAGAGGTATAGAAGCAGGTAATCAAGTCGTGACCTGTCTTCAAGTTACTAAGTACATCATTTGTATGTGTTTGTTTCCTTGTTATAACATTCTTTTTTTTTTTTTTTTTTTTTTTCTGGGATATAGGACCTAAACTTTAATATATTTTTTATTGATTAAGATATTACATATGTGTCCTTGTCCCCACGTTACCCTCTACCCCCCACCCCCCCACCCCCGCTCATGCCCTCACCCCCCCGTTGTCCATGTCCATTGGTTAGGCCTATATGCTTGCATATAAGTCCTTTGGTTGATCTTTCCCCCTTACCCCCACCCTCCCCTACCTTCCCTCCAAGTCCCGACAGTCCAATCAATGCCTCTCCGTCTCTGGATCAGTCCTTGTTCATCAGCTTATGTTGTTCATTATATTCCACAAATGAGTGAGATCCTGTGGTATTTATCCGCTCTCAAGTTCCATCCATGCTGTGGCAAATGGTAAGAGTTCCTTTTTCTTCTTCCTCTTCTTAAAGAATACCTTTCAGCATTTCATATAATGCTGGTTTGGTGGTGATGAACTCCTTTAGCTTTTTCTTATCCGTGAAGCTCTTTATCTGACCTTCTATTCTGAATGATAGCTTTGCTGGATAAAGTAATCTTGGTTGCAGGTTCTTGCTATTCATCACTTT
Organism: Myotis myotis; assembly: GCF_014108235.1. Lineage (NCBI taxonomy): Eukaryota > Metazoa > Chordata > Mammalia > Chiroptera > Vespertilionidae > Myotis > Myotis myotis. The sequence goes on from NW_023416368.1 coordinate 36,988,154, forward strand.
GAATATTTCTTGCCAGTCTCTTCTGGCCTGCATGGTTTCTGTTGAGAAATCAGCTGACAGTCGTATGGGTACTCCCTTGTAGGTAACTGACTGTCTTTCTCTTGCTGCTTTTAAGATTCTCTCTTTATCTTTTGCTCTTGGCATTTTAATTATGATGTGTCTTGGTGTGGTCCTCCTTGGATTCCTTTTGTTTGGGGTTCTCTGCGCTTCCTGGACTTGTAAGTCCATTTCTTTCACCAGGTAGGGGAAGTTTTCTGTCATTATTTCTTCAAAAAGGTTTTCAATATCTTGCCCTCTCTCTCCTTCTGGTACCCCTATAATTCTGATGTTGGTACGCTTGAAGTTGTCCCAGAGGTTCCTTACACTATCTTCATATTTTTGGAATCTCTTTTCTTTTTTCTTTTTCGGTTGGGTATTTTTTGTTTCTTTGTATTTCAAATCTTTGACTTGATTCTTGGGATCCTCTTTTCTGCTGCTGGATCTCTGTAAATTATTCTTTATTTCAGTCAGTGTATGCTTAATTTCTAGTTGGTCCTTTTTCATGTCCTCCATGGTCTCCCTATACTTATTGAGGGATTCATTAAATTTATCGGCGGTTTCCATAAAATTCTTGAAAAACCTTATAACCGTGGCCTTAAACTCTATATCCAATCGTTTGCTTTCCTCCATTTCTGCCATTTGTGACCTGTTTCTTTGTCTCCGCATTTTGGCAGCTTCCCTGTGTTGATAGAGTGGCCCTGTGCGCCAGGTGTCCTGTAGGGCCCAGTAGCTCAGCCTCCCCAGTTACCTGGGGTGGACACTCTTGGTGCACTCTTGGTGCCTTGGTTGTTGTAGAATCACTGGGAGGAATTGACCTCCAGGCCAATTGGCTGTGAGAATCAGCTGTGTCTAAAGTGGGAGAACTTCTGTGCTGAAGACACCCTTCTGGGGCAAGACTTGCTTCAGTGGGGCTTTGGTGCTCACTGAGTCTGCTCCCTGAGTGCGTCCCTTATGGATCTGAGGAGTTGCAGTCTGGATGGACCCCCTCTGACCACTGGGTACAGTGGCTCCTGGATCTAAGGAGGTGCTAATTCAGCCTCTGCCTGAGGCCACACAGCAGGAGCCACGAAGAGGCTCAGCTGTGAAGCAATGCAAGCCGCTGCGGGGCCTTGGGCCTTCTCTTGGAAGTTCCAGGTCTGCCTGGTTCGGCTGCAGTTAGGTACATTCACATGCAAAAGCCTCTGCCGCAGCCTGGGTGGGGCGGGGTCTCAGGGAGTCAGAGGGCGGAGAAAGCGGCCATGGCCGATTCTCCGCCCGGAGTCGCGCGTCTCAGTGTTCCGGTAACGGCTACAAGCACCTCTGAGGGAAAGCCGCCTTCAAGTTCGCTCGCTGCCGGACAGACCAGCTTCTCCCCGTATGAGACCTGGGTCCCCAGAGACTTCCCGGAACCGGAGTTCAGAGCCGTCGGGAGTTTGTGATTCAAAAAGACAGCCGCGTCCTCAGGCGCCACCCCCTTTCCTGCGCGCACGCGCCGCCGTACCTCTGCACTTCACCTCCGCAGCGCCTCTGGCTCTCAGCGTGCTTTTCTTTCCTTCTAGTTGTGGAATTTACACTCAGCCAGCCTTCCTGTTGTTCTGGATGATGTTTGCTCAGTCCTTTGCGGTAATTTTCAATTGTTGTGTGAGGCAATAATTTCCCGGTGTTTACCTATGCCGCCATCTTAGTTGCTCAATTCATCATCCTATAACATTCTTAATATGGGGTAGAGCTCCTGTCATTCAGGGCATTCTAGACAGCATTACTGAGGTATAATTTGATTTTTTACAGCTTTATTGAGACATAATTAACATAAAATAAATTGTACATATTCAGTGTACAATTTTATATACTTGACATAAGTACATATCCACAAAACAATCCTGGTAATGAACACATGCAGCACCCCTAATAGCTTCTTGCACTCCTTTGTAAAACACCCTTTCCTCCCACATCCCACTCTTGCTCACCACTGACCTGCTTTCTGTTACAATAGGTTGCTTACATTCTCTAAAATTTCCTGAAAATGGAGCATTTGGTATGGACTGTTTTTCATCTGGCTTCTTTCACTCATCACAATTAATTTGAGATTCATTTATATCGTTGTGTGTTTCAATAGTTCACTCCTTTTTGTTGCCGAGTAGTATTCCATTGTGTTTACCACTATTTGCCTTTTTTCCATTTACCTGTTGATAGCCATATATGTCCTTTGTAAGTTTGGGCTAATACAAGTGGAGTGGAATGGCTGGGTCGTATGGTAGGTATATATTAACTTTAAGGAAGCTGTCACCTAGCTCTTCTTCTTTGAGGTTTTGCGCTCTTGTCAGGGTGCTACAATTGTCCTGCATAATTCATGGGCATGGCAGGAATAATTGTTTCCCCAGTGAACCCCCTGAAAACCAAGACACTCTGCCTTTCCAAATTAGGTGTCAGCAACTCTTAAGGCCTCATGACATGCAGGGTCACTTATCCTTGCTGGTATAACAAATCCATGCTTTGCCTGCTGGCCTATTAGCATGATAAATCTAAAATGACCCAGCTGAAGTCTTATCTTCAGGTTTAATAGAACCCATACTTCTGTCAGATAATGGAGGTAATCCCATTTTCCCCAGGAACCAGGGCCTCTAGTTCAGAAAACTTTAAATTTCAGGAACAGGTAGCACAATGTCCCCCAATGGGTCACTTGGACTTATGGGGAGGAGGGCTATTCTTGCTTCTTCGTCTTGATTCCTGGATGAGTGTATTTCAGCCACTGGGGATGCTGAACCATAGAACGAATATTGGTTCAAAGTATACACTGCACCTTGAAGAACCATGCCCCAACCCCTCGAGGGTGTCATTCTTATGCTGATAACTTTAGTTATGCCTGAAGAGGCCATTCTGATGTTCTATCAGGTTGGCATCTTATGAATAACTAGAGGCCCGGTGCACGAAATTTGTGCATGGGCAGGGTCCCTAGGCCTGGCTGGCAATCAGGGCCAATTTGCGGGGCTACCGGTGGGACTATCGGAGTGGGCCCCTGCTGGCACCAGCCTTGGCTGGCCTGGCGCAGCCAGCTCGCTGCCTCCAGTCGGGGCCTGCATTGACCATCTGTCCCCTGGTGGTCAGTGTGCATTACAGTGACCAGTCGTTCTGCCGGTCATTCCGCTGTTCGGTTGACCTTCATATAAGGCTTTTATTATATAGGATGTGTGCATTAGGAGCAGTGGGGATGTGCCCCAAATCACACCTACTTCATCACAAAATGGGTCTCTTCCTCTGAGGTGATATTATGCGAAATTCCACAATGATAAATCAGAAACTCTCAGCCATCATATAGCAGTAGGGGAACACAATAAACTAGTGTCTGATGTTGTATAATAAATCCATTTTGACATGACTACTGTTCTGAGACTTCCCTCAATATTCATCCAAGGACTGGAAAAGGATGAAAAAAATATAAACATGTATCAATTCTTGTAAACCCAAATTGTTGTGTCCTCCAGGCTGAAAGATGTCTGATTTACTCAACTTGCCACTAAGTGGCTGTTTGGTTCTTGATGAATGGTACCCTATTTAGAGTTTAACATCAATTTTTTTTTCTATTGATTGGTTGAAATACAGCACTGGTAGTAACTCCTCTGGCAGCCTTGGCATGCACATGCAAAACCTCATCCCTGACTCTCTGGATACTCTATTTAAAGAATAATTTTTAAGCACTGTGCTGCCATGGAAGTAGCCAGAGTATCAGGAATAAAGGTTATGCATATGTGTATTCACACCTCAAAACACTCCCCTTCCACGCCTACCTAATGTCCAGGTATACCATTTAAAGATCTTCCAACTGGCCCTGGCTGGTGTGGCTCAGTTGGTTGAATGTCATCCCATGTACCGAAAGGTCACTGAGTTAATTCCCTGTCAGGCCACGTACCCAGGTTGCAGGCTCGATCCCAGTGCGGGGAGTGCAAGAAGCAGCCGATGGATGTTTCTCTCTCCCTCTCACCTCTTCTCTCTCTCGAATATAAATAAAAACATATTTTTTAAAAAGATCTTCCCACAGGAGAATTTAGTCCTGCTGCTGTCTTTTGGGGACGACTTTGAGTGGGATTGTAGTGTAGCAGCAATACACTTTTGAGTTTTACCAACATGACAAACTGAACCTATCACAGTCTGTCAGCTGGTCATAGGGAATCCCCCACATCCATGAGTATGAGCGGGGGATTGGCATTAGTGTAATAGATAAAGGTGTCTTGGAGAAGAAATATGGATCATCTTTAACTTTCTTATTCCATCCAGACCCTCTTTGCCCAGAACTTGAATGTATCATTTCCATCTTATGCTTTACCCTTCAATCTTATTACTTGGTAGGTCTGACAAATTCCAGATATTGATGGCCATCTCCATCACATAGTCACTCGATGTTCCGCAGTCAGAAACCAAGATTCTATGAGGATCCAGGGACATGTTAGGAGTTGATTTTTAAATGATGAATCGTTCTCTGTTACAGATGGCATTGTCTTACTCCAAAAGTATAAAATGTCTGTGCTCTGATTCTTCTCTTAGAGTTTGCAGAAAAAGTACATCGCATTCTTATTGAGAAACGTCTAACATCATAGGATCTGCCATGACATATGGCCCATGAAGCAGCAGGGCTTGTAAGGTAGCCTGAATGTACTGAAGAGCCCCATTCAAAAATCACAGCCTTCCATGTTAGCCAATAAATGAGTTCGTAGCATCTGTCATAACTCATCTCACTTGTTGAGGGACCAGACTGGTAGGTTAAATGTGGATATAATGGGAACTTGCATCCTTTACATTTTTTGAGGGTAGCACTAATCCCTGCAATTCCACACAGGATGACATATGGCTTCTGATGTATCATCTTGGCCAGAGTCAGCGAGTTCAAGAGCTTCCACTTGGCCTTTCCTCCCTTCTGGCTCCTGCTGCCAGGGAACCAGCGTGAGGGTACTGCCAGCTACGAAGTATAGCCATACCAATTACGCACGCAGAGACCAGGAAAATGACATATAGGCCCCACTGCGAGACAAACTTTGAGCCAAACCACTGTCACCAGCCTCTGCACTCTTACAGGGGGGCCATGAAAGTGGCTTTGTGCCCTGTATTAGATTTACTTCAGACCTTATATCCAACTACACCTAAAAGGTTTGAATAGTCTCCTTTCCACAGAGAATGCACGTCACCTGGGGAAATGCTCATAGCTCCCAGAGGAGAAGGACTGGGGGAATCACACTATTAGCATTTCAGAATCTTTCCTCGAAGGGACCTGTCTTTCCTTAGATGTATGGGTCCCAGGGCTGAGAATAGGCTCAGCTTCTCAACAAGGCCCTTCACTAGGAGATCCCTGTAGTTAGAGCGAAAGAAAGTCTCTGGGAACTTGAAGGGAACACAATTAACTAGTGTCTGATGGTGCATAATAAATCCATTCTGACATGACTACTTTTCTGAGGTTTTCCTCAATATCCACCCAAGGACTTCCAACTTTTCCATCTATCATTTTTTCCAACTTCAAGGAGCTATATTAGCAGCCTATTAGGAATAAGTGTAGGAGACGCTGCTAGGACATTAAACCCTAAATCATAGGATATTCTCATCCAGTACCCAACATGCTCTCTCAGCCCTGCCAGTACACACTCGCCAGGTCCAGAGGTGTTTTTGATGAAGAATCCATTTCCCGCCAAAGCAGGGCTCAGACTTCCCTGGTCAGGCCACGTTGAGACTGAATTGAATTAGTGGTTTAGAAGCAATGAGGGAAGTTAGGGCAGGTCTTGAGAAGAGCCAGACTCACCTCAAATGAGGCCTTTCAATGGTCTCCAAGCAAGAAGAGGGTGCTTATCTTGTAGCAACGGGAGGGACACACTTCTGCTGGCTTTGCGGGGTCAGGCAACTCTGAGAGTCTAGGTCTCCAGCACAGCCATCTGCATGTTCCCATCCGTATCTCAGGATCTCATTCCTTTATCAGAGCTCTGACATGATCATTGAAGACTTGAGAGGGCTGTTCATTCAACAATCTCTGTAAATCTGCTAGTGAAACAACAGCGCCTGGGAGGGAGCCTCAAACAGTCTGCCCTCAGACCTCAGGAGAGGAGGAGGTCTTTAATGCTACCCGGGAGGCCTCTGGGCTCCCACCTGTTGGTCTGAGTTGGGAGTTAACACTGTAATTTTCTCTCCTTGGTGCATAAATGGCCTGGAGCAGCTACTGATCTTCCCCACAGCCCTTATCTTCCCCCATCTCCCAAGCAGTGCAATGCCCCAGAGTCTCAGTCTTGCATCCCTGAGTACATCCTTAAATCCACCTGCCCCACTGATAATTAGGCTCTTACTGGCATCAACAGTTCAAGTGGGCATGCTTTTGTGCCTCTGAACTGAATGTACTCCCCTCTCAAAAATAGACTGCCATGCCAAACCAGTTTGGCTCACTGGATAGAGCGTCGGCCTGCGGACTCAAGGGTCCCAGGTTTGATTCCGGTCAAGGGCATGTACCTTGGTTGCAGGCACATCCCTAGTAGGGGTGTGCAGGAGGCAGCTGGTCGATGTTTCTCTCTCATCGATGTTTCTAACTCTCCATCCCTCTCCCTTCCTCTCTGTAAAAAATCAATAAAATATATTTTAAAATAAATAAAAATAAATAAACTGCCAGATCGCTCTCACTTCTCTTCTCCAATCTCCAGAGACAAGCTCATCTGATAAGGTTACTGCATGACAGAAAGCGGATGAAATCGCAAAATACCTACAGGCAAAGAAAGTTATTGCAGAATGAGGTACAGCTGCAAAAGCATCTTCCTGCCAGCATCCAGCTGGGGTAAAAGGGAGGAAAAATGGGGGAGAGGGGAGGAGACCTGGAGAAAGAGGAGAGAGGGAGAGGAAGGGGGAGTAGTAGAGAGAGGGAAGGGAGAGGAAGAGGGTGGGAGGAGGGAGAGCCTGAGACAGAATAAAAGAAATTGACCTGAATGAGCACCCAAACTTTCAAGTCATATAAATGATAAACTCATTTTTCTCTAAATATGTTCATAGTAATTTTTAAAAATCCTTGCCTGAGGATAAGTTTATTGATTTTAGAGAGAGAGGAAGGGAAAGAAGGAGAGAGACAGACAGACAGACAGACATTGATTGGAGATGTATTAATTGGTTGCCTCCTCTATGTGCCCAGACTGGGGATCAAACCTGTAACCTGGGCATGTGTTCTGACCAGGAATCAAGCCCGCCATCTTTTGGTGTATGGGACAACGCTCCAATCACTGAGTCCCCTAACCAGGACCATAGTAATTTTTTCAAAAAATCAATTCTTAATAATCAAAACATAGTATAATGGCTGACTAGGTAACAATAGATTTGAATGACTAATGCTTGTTGCTTTTCTGTGGAAATAAGCTAGAGTCGCCCAGTGAGGACAGTGCCCCCTGGGAACGAATCTGGCCCTGCTGGGACACACTGCAATACTGTCAGGACGCTAGGGTATGCCTCAGGGAGGTCTCGCTGTCATCTTGCAGAAGCACGGGTGGAATCTGGCAGCTTTAAAGAGAGTTTTAAATTCAGTGGGAAATAAAGGCTCTGCCATTGAGTCACAATAATATTCCTAGCATACATCACAGCACGATGAATTTTTTTCTACCTGCTGAGCTCATTCTTGCTTTCTGTAGGGTTTGGTGGTTTGGCCAGACAGTTGATTCTCTGAGACACATCTGGCTATGTCATTAAGTTATTCCTGAATGTTTTGGCTATTGCCAAAGTGGTCTGCTGGTTTAAAAAAAAAAATCCGAGTACCATCTTGGGAAATATTACTCTTGCAGACTGCCTTTTACAGTCCAACTCAGTCAGCCAGACCAAGCTATTTTTTAGCATCCCTTAAATCCTCTGAGAGAAAATGAGGGGGGGGGTTTCTGTCTTTATTTATCATTAAGGTGAGTCACATCTGTTTTCTTCCTTATTTGCTATACACTGATTAGAGGTGTCAATATGCTCTTAAGTATAGAAGTTCTTCCAACATATTTCCATTTTCCGGGAAATAGAAAATATCCTCCAAGAGCCTCTCCCTTCAAATTCTTAATAGAAAAAAGACACATAGGTGGAAACCCTAGACATTCCTTTCGTGTTCCCTCTCTTTATTTCATACTCTCGCTGCTCTTTGACTTTTTGGGTGTTCAACTTGGTGAGAAAGTATTTCCAGGATGTGAGTCATCTCCAGGTAGCAGATAGAAAATGTTGAAATCCTGTGCTTTTATTCTCATTCTAAACATGTAACCCTCTTATGGGAGACAATGTGATTTTCAAAGTATTTAATAAACAACTACATCCTGATCTTTCACAAACTTAAAAGCTAATGTGTTGTATGTTTTTTTAACTCTGCCTATATGCCAGGCACTCTTTAAACACCTTCCTCATATTACTCATTTCATCGCTCCAACTACTCTATGAAATGAGTTCTATTTTTAATCTTCATTTTACAGAGGTAGAACTGAGGCACCAAGAGGTTATGTAAGCTGCCTAAGTAAGTGGTAGAGTTGGGACCGAGAGCAGCAGGCTTGGGTCAGAGCCTGAGTTCTTACCTATTTCATTAAATTGCCTTTGGGTATTCTTCCCTTATTCACATCTGAGAGGGAGAGAGGTAGATACCCTGATGGAATAGCTCCCATTTCCATTCTCTTCTGGGAGGTCCATGGTCAATTTGATGTCACAAGCCTTGCAGCATTTCCTTTTACTTCCCAAGGCGACACAAATAATGCTAGGATTTAAATGGGTACAACTGCGACTTAGAGAGCTACCTCTGACAGGCTGTCTAGGAAAGCAAAACAAAACATTGGGTTTTAGATCAGCCAGTGCTGCTTCTATTGCCTTATTTTCTTCATTCAAAAATACAGAGCATGTTCATGAACCACTGGGGTGTAAAAGAGAAAATAAAATGAACTTGAGAGAAAGCAAAATCCCAACAAGTCAGCCATTGTGTCTGTTTTTAGCCATTATTACCACTCCAGCTCAGGCCACCAGCCCCGCCCACTTGGGCCATGCCAGGAACCTCCTAACAGTGCCCTTGCTTTTGCGCTTGCTCCCTCTCTAATAGTATCAGTTCCAACGTTAGTGACTTCTCCTTGCAATCTGAGCACCTCCAATCCCTTCAAGACCGTCAAGTTCAGGCTTCTGGCCACTTCTCCAGTCTTTTTCCTCCTATCAACAATGTGCCAACCTCCCTGAGCTCCTTGCAGATTTTTAAAAACACTTTCTATCTTCCTGAGTCTCTTTGTACCTGCTTTTCCCCTTTTCTTTATCTACATGTGAGACTGATCCCTATAATCATATGTTTTATATGTTACTTCCTCAAACAGGCTTTCCCTCACTTCCATTTTCACTGAAGTATTTTTTATTCTATTCTTTCTTTTCTAGTGTTCCAATTCTTCTTTGAAATTATTGCACTTTGTTATAATCACTTATATGTTTCATTGTTTAAGTCTATCTTTTTACTAATCAACTGAATACCCAGCACACTCATCACAGTCTGTCGAATAGCGTTCACCACCAGGTGGCACCAAAGCACAGCAGGGACCAGGGTGGAGTGGCTCACAAGACCTTTGGACTCCAGGCTTCCTGGGTTATTCCATTAACCTGATAATATCACTGACCTGCATTTGAATTTTTGGACCAGCTCCCTCCCCAAATGTATTAGAGTGGGGTTTCATAATAGTGTGTTCTGTTCTGATTCTACACTCTAGAAGAAGTTTGATCTATGAGAGAATTAGAATTTAGTTTTGATGAACTAGACATGTCTTGGTTCTTAAGACCACAGCTCAAAAGTCTTAGAAATACAGAACTTATATGAAAATAAATGACTATCCTAATAAATACATTTATACTTAAACCTTCTTTGTATGTAATGACAAAGATCCCTAGCACTCTGAGTTGTTCAATAAGAGATAAGATGTCTAGTTGCCCAGATACTGTGTATGAGATTGAAGACTCAATAGGAGGTAGGATTAGATGACCACACAGAATTTCAGTCTTGAGAATATATGCTTCTAGAATCCAATTTAAATGTTTAAAAATATATAAAAGTTCTTTAAGAATGGTAGTTTTGGAACTATTGGCTTACTCTTCAGTGGAATATCAATTCTCCTTTATGGCGATAACATATTAAAAAGTGCTTAGATAATGGAATCAGACTGACCTGAATTAAAACCCAATCCGCCACTCTTTACCTATGTGACCTTAGACAACTATTTTTACCCCTATTTCCTTATTTCTAAATGGAATATTAAGACCACATTACTGAGTTATCATTAAGCCTCTATGAAGCCCAAACTATTATTTATATTTGGTTTTTAAAAAATAGCCCATTCTTCTATAATAAGGCATATATATATACATAATTATAACAAATGATCCATCACCACCACCATCAACAACAAAACTCAGAATTTCTCTCTTGCCTAATTGTTTCCAAGTCACTTTTAAATAGCAAATAATGTAATGTACCCCCTTGCAAGTATGGCTCAGTTGGTTGAGCATCATGCCATGCACCCAAAGGTCACTGGTTTGATTCCCAGTCAGGGCACATGCCCCGGTTTCGGGCTTGATCCCCAATAGGGGGTGTGCAGGAGGCAGCTGATTGACGCTTATCTCTCTTTGGTGTTTCACCCTCTTTCTCCTTCTCCCTTGCTCTCTCTCTCTCTCAAATCAATAAAAAAATAAATAAATGGCACATAATGTAGAAAGACTGAAGTTGAAGAGATTTTCTACTTATTAAATCCATTTTAAAAATAGAAATAGTTTGGAAACTATTTCCCCCTGTTCGGGTAGGGGCTGGGCACAAATGCTCTTTTCTTTTGGGTTTCCATCCTCTGGATAATTAGGAAACAAGAGGATTTTGTGCAAGAGAACATAGAAAAACATTTCTATATCAACAGGGGTGCTAGAGAGGCAGAAAGACCTTTATTTTTATTGGCTTCGGCAGCTTAGTGGAATTAGAAAGATTACCTGTGGCTTATCCAGTGAGGAGCAATATTGAGCAACCCACAGGCAAGTGGCAGGGGCTTTGACAATAAGCCAGTTTAGTGCCAGATGCTCCCTTTATGCTTAAGTCCTGAAAATGACTGTGACACTAATCTAAGACTTGGAGTGGTTTCTTCAAATATTTCAATCAATAACTGTATATAAAATTAAAGTTAGAATTTTATGAAATATATTTTCCTATTTTCCCCCCTAAAATGAATCTACAAATATGGCAGGGCACTCTCTTACAGAATCACCATAGAACCCCTTTATTCAGGAAATGAATATTGATAAAACCCTGTCGTCTAATTGTCTAATTTACAGACCCTATTCACATTTTGCCAACCACTGCAACGGGGGTCCCACCCAGGAACACAGGTTGTGTGTAGTTGTCATGTTCTGTATGTCTCCTTCAATCTGGAACAGCCTTCCCCTTGACAGTTGTACGGAGGAAAAACTTCCCTTCTGTGGGACACCACCAACTGCACTTTGCCTCATGTGCAGTCTCAGGCCATGCCTTCCTGGCCGGAATGCCACAGAAATAACACTGCACTTCACAGTACCTCGTCTCAGGAGACACACAAGGCCAACCCATTCCCACCACTGCTGACTTTAACCTTGCTCACCTCCAATTCAGTTTCTGTCTGTCAGATTTCTCCACCATCTTTACCAAAATATAGAGAACATTTTCCCATTTTTATTTGATTATTTGCATTTAAATACATGGAGAGATATCTACATATTATGTAAATATTTTATCCTTTAAAGATCTTATTGCTTTTGGGCTCTTTCAACAGACAGAGCCAGGAATCATATGCCTGTATACATCTACACAGACATATGCACGTATATACACATGCATACATACATAGCTATTTCCGTTTATATATATTTTTTAAAGTGTGAATTCATACCAATACTTATAACTCTAATTCAACACCTATGGACAGGTTAAGTAAGATGGGGACTAAGCTTGTATTTAGCAAAGTGGAATTTCTTGGTGACTTTTCTAAGATATTTCTAATGAAATGGTGGAGGCCAAGATCTGTTTGAATAGAGTCAAGTGAGTAAGAGGAAGAAAATCAGAAACAGTGTGTAAGACAACACTTCAAAGAGGTTTTGCTGTAAAGAGAGAGAGAAAAACATAATACTCATTGGAGTTATTACTAATCTGGAATAAATAATAATATAGTATAGTTATATACAGATGTGAATGTTGCCAAAGAGAAGAACAAAAGTATTTTCCATGTGCAGTGCCAGGAGATTAAGTAGAGTATCTGGGCAAAGATGCAGGTCAGTAGGTACATATGGAGGAGCTTGTAGAAATTTTCTTCTGAATGAGGAGAGACTAGGAATTAATCATTTGGTAGAGTAATCAAGTGAACGGAGATAAGAGATCTAGTGTGAGTGCCAGGCAACTACAAGTCTATTTCTTTAAAATTAGACAAGTTAGCATTACTGTGTATTTTTCTTTAGTCCCTTTTGGCTGCAGAGTTGAAATTAACTGACCCACGGTAGAACCAAGTGAGAGAGTGGAAGGAAGATATTTTTAGAGCAAACTATGAAGGAAATGCTCAGAGAGATGGATGAGGACACAGGGAATTTTGTTATTAAAACTTTTGAGTTATAGAAGGCACACGAAAGGGCTTCAAAAAATTGTAGAGGCATAAAAGATGGGGTCATAAAAGGCAATATACAAAGCCATTTGGAGATTAGAGTGGGGGTTGAGCGATGACTTAGAATGTGGCAGTTCACACTCACAGAAATGAGGAGGTGATGAGATTAGGCCCCATGTTTTTATGACAATCATGGAAACCAACCGTGAACACTGACAGGGATGTTTGAGGTTCTCATTAGCCACATGCAGCTTTAGAGACCTCAACTGACTCCTGAGGTTGGTGGTATAAAATCCCACAGAGGCACCGTCTCCCCTGACCGCAAAAGCACTCTCTTAACCTCCACTCTCAGGCTCGCCTTCATTCCTGTTGACAGTGGTGAATGGACATATAAATGCCCTCATTTATAATGCACATGTGTAAGTGTGTGTGTGATAAAATAGATCTTGTTGGAGATGTTTTAGGAAATTAAACCACAACAGTAAATGTGACAGGGACACCCTCTTGGAGGGTAGTCCCCATTGTTGGTGTCTGTCACAGAACGTGGAAAATAAGATGATGTCTCTTTGGGCAGCCAGATGGATGTGGCCATCAGACCCTCCACTTCCCAATCTCTGTTCATAAGGGCTCCAGCCCCTTCTCGGCCTGCATCAGCAAGAATTGAGTTTCCCATGAGCAGAGAGAATGTTCGTTAGCATCTGAACCTGAAAGCATCCTCTGTTTCTCCATGTATAAATGGTGGTGCCTTGGTATTGCAATGTTTGCAAATATGTAGGAAAAGTGAAGGCTGAATACCTCCATACTGAACGAAGTAAAGACCCCAGGGCAGTTAGAGATACGGGCTCTGGCTGTGAGCCGCCTCTTTGCTCATCTTAATGCTATTATACGTGTGACTAGGGAAAATATGCTAAATTATTAGTAGTGACATTCCCTCCCCCCACCACAAACCTTCTTATATGAGTGAACCCTGAGATTCTTTTTTCTGAGCAAGTTGATAGATAAAAATGCAATACTTTGGGGGAGGGGGAGCTGATGTGGGAGGGGAGACACCAAGGAGATGATGCAGAAATCAGAGAAGAAGCAATACAGGTGACAGGAGCCTAAAAAGAGCTGAAAGGGAAGAAGACAGACACATTGGAAGCTGGTAAGAACACTGGCAGTGATCTTAGAAAAATGAAAGTATCATGGAGATAGCTAAGTTGTTGAGATCTTCACTCTGAACCATGAGATGCTCACTCCCGCCCTGTCCCCCTAAACAAATTTCAGTAACATTCTGCCTTAGGTTTGTTATTTTTGTCATCGTTGCTGTTGTTTTTATTGTTAGATTTGATGAGATGGGAGGCTGGATTCCAGCCCAGGGCTGTGTGAAGCCCAGTCTGCCCACGGAGGCGCAGGCACCAGCCTTTCTCCCTTGTTTTTATGGAGGCTCCACTTTCTTTGGAGGCAACCACAGCTAACTTACGTATTTGATAAAGCCTTTCTGTCTAGCATATGGATATCACTGTATTAACATTATAGTTAGTATTTCTGAATTTCCTGCCTTATGAATTTCAAATTCAAAAAATATATATAATAAAATTGGAACCTCACATTTTCCTGCACAGCTACAAGCACTCAGTTCTGTAAAGCTCCAACCGAAGCCTTCGTGTCCCCCTGCCCAGTGCTGCATCCCCAAGCCCAGCACCAAGGGAAACCTTGGGCTCTACACTGGACGGCTCAGTTGGAAATGTCTCCATTTTCTGAGTGGCCTTGGGTTACTAGGTTAAAATGCCTGTGTTCAGATTCTTCACCTGTAAAAATTGGGTGAAATACATCTGCTAAAGCATGTAAATTCCTTAACACAGTGCCCAACACAAATCCCTTAATGAATGCTAGCTAGTATTAAAGTTATAATAATTCCTGATTTTGGAACATTCAATGTGCTATTTCCCATTAACTTTGTTCACAATGTTCTTACTATATATATATATATATATATATATATATATATATATATATATAATAGTTACTCATAAAATTGTATTATTTTTAAATGGCGTTAACTCTTCTCCCCTATAGTTTCCATTATAATGCCTATTTTTTAAACTTTATATTGTTGCTCTAGCTGGTTTGGCTCAGCAGATAGAGCGTCGGCCTGCGGACTGAAGGGTCCCAGATTCGATTCCGGTCAAGGGCATATACCTGGGTTGCAGGCACATCCCCGGTAGAGGGCGTGCAGGAGGCAGCTGAATCAATGTTTCTAACTCTCTCTCCCTCTCCCTCTCCTTTCCTCTCTGTAAAAATCAATAAAATATATTTTAAAAAACAACAACTTTATATTGTTTTTTTTTTTTTAAATATATTTTATTGATTTTTTACAGAGAGGAAGGGAGAGAGATAGAGAGTTAGAAACATCGATGAGAGAGGAACATCGATCAGCCGCCTCCTGCACATCCCCCACCGGGGATGTGCCCGCAACCCAGGTACATGCCCTTGACCGGAATCGAACCTGCGACCTTTCAGTCCGCAAGCCGACGCTCTATCCACTGAGCCAAACCGGTTTCGGCAACTTTATATTGTTTACTATGTTCTGCTTCTGCAACTTAATTCATGCTTGTTAGTTATTAACATCTGATACTCTTTCATTATTTTTCTTTCTACTGTTCTAATATTCTCTGTTATCATAGTTGTAGAGTTGCATTTTCATCTCACATAAATTCATTCTCTAAGATCTCATATTTTTTTCTCTAGCTTATTATTATTTTTTTAATCCTTACCTGAGTATATGATTATTTTATTGATTTGAGAGAGAGGGAAAAGGAGAGAGAGAGAGAGAGAGAGACAGAGAGAGAGAGAGAGAGAGAGAGAGAGAGAGAGAGAGAGAGAGAGAGAGAGAGATATTGGTTGCCCCCCATAGCACCCTGACTGGGAATGGAACCTGCAGCCTAGGTATGTGCCCTGACTGGAAATCAAACAACAACCTTCTGGTGTATGAGATGACACTCCAACCAACTGAGCCACCTGGCAAGGGCTCTAACTTATTTCAGTCATCACACATATTTTGTGATTTTGACATTTAAGAATTACAAATTTTAATATTGATAAATTTTACAAATACTTATATTTCCTGAGAAATAACCACTACCCAGTACCGATCAGTATCATCATTTATAGGTCAAGGAGTGGTTTTCACTTGACAACTTGATGTTTGTGCACTTGTCACTAGGATTGTACAAAAATCTCACCTAGCTGAAGCTGGAGGGAAAGAGTCTAACATTTTATGTGTGTCATCAATTAATCAGTAATTTAAACAAAGACAGGCAAGCAAATGTGCAGATAGATAAGTAGATAAACAGATGAGAGTACCATACATGCTGCTCTATTATTTGGATTACCAGAATCTCCAGGAATCCTTCTTAGCAAAATGTCCCAAAGCTACATCTTTAATGCTAAAATAAATAAGTAAATAAAAATACACCTTAGCCTATTAATTCACTGCAACTCTCTCCTGTCTGATCTAAATGACTGCTCAGCTCCTTCGGTTTCCCTAGTACTCTTTCCTTTGGAACAAGGCTGAATTGATCTTCACTACTCATCTCTCTTGATGGTCAACCAGGATTATACAATTTACAACGAAAAGGTAAGCAAACTAACACTCAGTCTTGATTAATTAAAGGAGGGTTAGGTTTCAGCAACAAGTTAGCCCAAGCTCAGAATGGCTCGGTTTAATAGACATTTATTTCTTGCTACATCAACAGTTCTGTCTGGGCCAATGAGTAGGTGTGTCTGTTCATGGACCCAAGGACCATCATTTCTATATCAGGCTCTCATGGTCACCCGTTTAATGGCTTTTTGGAAGCTGAAGGCATGGCAGTGAGATAAACAGAGAAAAACTTGCCATTTTTGAGCTAAGTTTTTGAGCTAAGTTATTGGAATGGTTTCCAATGTTAAGTGATTAGAAACATTGTAATCTGTTCTGAGAGCCCATTTTTAACCTTGGAAAAGCATTCCCTAATTGGTATACTATTTTATGACTTTTTATTTAACAAAGAATCTTACATGCTTTTAAATTTATTTTGCTAAATAGCATTTTGGGCACCGAGGCACAACTTCATTAAGTGATCTGCTCTCTGAAATAGGCTAATATTTCTTTTTAATAATCTAAAGTGGTAGCAAATAACAAAATGAAAGGAACAAAAAAATATGCCATACTTATAGCATGAGTGTCTCCACACTATAATAGACATACCCATCCTACCAAAACGTACATATTGATGCCCTTATGTCCCTATCTCTGTCTCCAGGACTGAATGGCAATATGATGGCAGTACTCTGTAGAGATAGCTTGCCTGATTCAGTTATTTCTTATTTTTATATATTTCTCTATTAACCTAAAAAAAATTTGGTAGCACACATACATAGAAATAAAAAGCTGATTTGGTGTGAAAAATCTTACTCTGTCAATTTCTATTATACCCACATCACATTTATTTTTTTATATTTTAACATTGTTAATAATTTCTCTCACCTTGACCTGAAAGTTAAGTCAATACTGGACCTATGAGATGTTTGGGAAACTGGGCTTTGTCTTGGAGAAAAGCTTCAGAGAGTACTGGCTTGCTATCCATTGGTCACTATAAACTTCTGCCCTCTGGGTTCTGGTGTTTGCAACTTGAACTTGAGCTGGTGTAGAAGATTTTGGTTGAGATTTGGCATCTCCAGCATCTTCTAATTGCTCTGTGATTTTGATCAAATGTGGAACATCTCACCATTTATTTCCTTCCTTGAATCAACATGATGAAGAAACATAGATGGCTTTCTTAGTCTTTTACCTACCAGGCTTCCTGCCAGCATCTTTGATTTTGAACAATCTATTACAAAATTCTCCACGTTGCTCTCCTTGGTGATGGCAATAGTGCAGATGAAATTTGTCCTCAGAGTGACAAGGCTAGCCCAGGTGCCTCTAGAACTGGAAGGGCCTCAAAGCAGCGCGCTGGCAAGGTCAGATATCAGGGATCCATCTACCATGAGAACTCGGACTTCCTCACTTCCAGGCCAGCAAGGCCACACTGTCTTTTTCCCTCTCTAGTGTGTTGTGTTCTGTGTGTCACGGACATGAAACACAACCCATTTGCCTGTTTCTTCTGTGTTAACCTGACACATAGGATGGGTTTTGGAACAAGCTGTTCCCCGAGTGCTTTCTGCAGAAAGGTGGAAAAGGAGTTTAACAAACGGGAGTTCCTATTCATAGGCAGTCTCTCCCCAACTCACTCCAAGCCCCAGAATCATGGAGGTATATCCTGCAGGGCATAGAAATGCCACTCACAAAGACAGTCTTTCCTGGCCATTTCTGCCCATCACAACGGAAATGCCTCTGGCCCGGACCACCTCACTGGTGTCATCTCAAACCTCGCAGTCCCAAGAAGTCCAGGGCCAGCCCCTGGCAGCTTTCTCTCACTTATTTTGATTGCAATGATGACAAAATCCAGATACTTTTCTATAACAGAATACCCGGAGGTCTCCTTTATCTCATCACTTTATGGAAGATACCTCCCTAAATTTTTTATACAATTAACTTAGCACAAATGCCTAAATCATATGTAACCAATTTCTAGTATAAACTTTTCATTCCTCTTAGCAGAATTTAGTTAAAACATTAAGCTAGTGCCTCAAAAATCCTCTTTACTAAGTTCTGCGAGAGGTTCATCTTCTTCAATCAGTCAAGATGACCTGGACCATATGTTGCTACCACCTGTTCCTGTCCAAAATGCTCTGTTTGAGAATGGCGACTGCTTGTGGTACTATTTCCAGATCATCCTCAACTGCTACAGCTGCAATGTATCTAAGATTATAGGTACGAGATCTTATTGTGTGTTTTCAGAGATTGTTTCACCCCCCACAAATATGGCCCATTTCTAAAGGGCAGAAGTATTCTCCTGCCTTTTATTTACTGTCCATTCACTTGCCTATGGTTTTTGCCTATCTAAATGTGCCTGTGTTTTATAGCTCCCAAAGGTTTCTTATGGGAATAAAATATATATCAGTTTAATACTCGCAGTTTTAGTTTCTTTTCCATTTTACATTATTTCTTGCAGTTACAACAAAGATTTTGTGATGAAGCGGGTAGATATAATCCAAAGTTTAGTTAATAGTTTAGTCCCGCCAAAGAAGATTAATCGCTCAGCAAATGAAAACAATGGTAGTTTCTCTAGATAGGGCTAAACTAAGGAGTCCTGTATCTTCTATCTGGAAGCAGTGTCAATTCAGAGAGATCTTAATCTTAATTATAGTACCACTTCTAATTAGCATATGACCCTGGGCATGTTACTCATGATCAGTTTTCTAATCTGTAATATGGAGATACTAATCTTTCTAAGAGCTTGCTGTAAGGACTGAATGAGGTTATTTATATTGAGCTCCTAAGACATTGCCTTATACCTAGTGAGTTAATAAATATCATCAATTAATTATCATTGAATTAAGACAAAGTCTTTGTTCTTTCATCTGGTCACTTGGATGATTTTGACTTTTTCTGATGTTGATTTCAGGGTGTGTTTTTTTAACCTAATTTTCTTAAAAATTCCCTTGGAGAAATGCCTGTTTTTCAAAATTGAGTTGAGAAGGCATGGAATACATATTGGTCTCAAGAAGCCACATCTGGATTCAACTCATTGATACAATGCTAGAGAGTTAGTGTTTCAGTTCCTATGTACAGGACATTCAGATAATCCAATCAAGGAGACAGAAGAATATGGCGGTGGAGATTTGGGGGGTAATTTTTGAAGACCCCACAGTTCCCGGAATGGTCCCTGGCCATGGGGCCTCTTCTCTTACACTTTCTTCTCTCCTGCCTGGCAGAGGCCCTGCAGAAAGGGGGAGGCGAGACTTGTGCTGCAGAGACCCAGGGAACGCTCAGGCTCCATGTGAACGCAGAGAATTGGTGTTGACACTGGGCCATGCCGAGGAGGAGATGGAGCTTTATGGACAGGCCCAGGGTCCTACTGCACATCTCACCGTCAGTTTCTAGCTCTCTGCCGAGTGAGAGCGCACGTGAAACAGGAATGTGCTGACGTGTGTGTTAAAGAGTCAAGAGATAAGAACCCGAATTTGCCACAGGGAAAGTGATAAACATCAGTAATAGAGGAAACATTTCATTTTTCAAAACTGTTAGCGGCTAGGGGAGATTAAAAAAAAATCGATAAAAATGTATTTGCATGCCCTTTTAAATGTAAATCACCAAAAGGCAACATACTTAATAGAGGACCGCATGTTGAAATAGACTATATGAGTCAACTGCAGCTTCTTACTAATGAAAAAAATCATTTCAAAGTCCTTTGAATGTTCAAGTCATGGCTAATGGTTTTAAATATTTCTCACTAGTATTGATCCTCTGTGGGTGAGGAAAGGCTACCTCACAGGTGACATGCTGGTTTCTGAGGTTTAGGTTCTACCTTCTGAAATGATTCTCAGGGGGAAATAAAAGTATTTCTGCCCCTAAAAGAAAACAGATTATGTAACGCCGATGACTGTTGAAGAAAATAAGGTGAAAGTGAGGAAGAGGATGCATTTCAACCTTCCTAGAGTTGTTAATATTTGCAAGTATGAAGGTGCAGCTTATATTATCCCCTCTGGCATATACATAGTCACCAAGGATGAGGAATAAGAGCAAGTGTATGCCCAGAGATAAAATGCAAAACATTACCTTTAATGAAACCTTTTAGGTCTGCTTTGAAAGCTCAATATTTGAAAGGCAGTATTATGGGCAAGGAGAAATTCAAATGTTGTTAATATACATAAATATACATTGAAGACATCAAAATTCCACTGACATATGCTTCTGAAATCAGTATTGCTGATACAGTCTCTCATAACTTATTCTCAAACATCTATGCGTATACTTCAGCATATTCTTCTAAATTGGGAAATAAAGCAGTTTTATAAGACTGAAAATGACATACAAAGATATATTTCTCACTTTCAATGACCTCTCTCATTTTGTTTTGTTAATCCTCACTGGAGAATATTTTTTCCAATGATTTGTAGAAAGAGTGAAAACGAGGGAGGAAAGGGGAGTCAGAGAGAAGGAGAGAGATACAGAAAAACATCCATGTGAGAGAGACACATCGATTGGTTACCTCCGAACTAGAGCAGGAACAAAACTGCAACCCAGGTGCATGCCCTTTACCGGGAACCAAACCTGTGACCCTTTGATGCATGGGCCAAGACTCCAACCATTAAGCTACATCTGCCACGGCTAATGACCTCTTTTAAAGCAATTATATGATATAGTATCATTCTTACTGGCATGCAAAAATGAGCAAGGTTTAGATTTTAAGGTGATCATATTATGCTTTGTCATTACGAAAAGGACTTAACATATACATGAAACGATTCTTATAAGTACTTCCCATTATCTTTTAAATCAAAACTTTACCTGGCAAATTTTATAGTCTCAAAGACAGAACATACGGGAAAAACTAAGTGGGTCACCACCACCTTGGGTTTTCCTCCCAGTATTTCATTGGAAGCAGGTATGTTGGGTCTGAGTGTTGTGCATATATTTGTAGCACTTCTCAAAACACACATAATTGTAGATAAGATGATCTTATAATTATCATCTTATATCATCTATACATTTTAGCTACAAAAATGTTAATATCTTCTCTGAAACACTCTGAAATATCACCTGTATATCTCTATTCAATGCTGTATTAAGTATATGTAACTCTGTTTTAAAATTGAGACCCTTGAATAGTCTTTAAAAAGTATAACCCATTTAAGAATGAAGGTTCTTGGATGGAAGATTAAACCATAAAATGCTAGGAGACCAAAATATGATCGTAAAGAGGTGCTGGCAGTCATCAAATATTGTTTGAGAGATAAAGTCTTCTCTTGAAAATGGAAAGTGAATCCCTTCTGGGTGGATTGCCACAGGTTCAGGACACACGTAGGGAACAGTGTAGACTCTCTCTCTAGTCATGTGCATGGAGTAGAAACCTGAACAAAAAGAGCGAGGAGCAGAGCTAACAGTGACATGAGCAAGCTGAGTGACAACGCCTAGGACTAAAAATAACACTTAAAAGTTTTCCAGAATGACAAAGTTCATTAGGGTTTTAATACTTGAAGTTATTTACCCTGGAGCTAACTATAGATTTCCTGGAGAAAAATTTAGAAACCAATTATGGGGTATTATTCTACTCAAGTACCAGATTCTACAAAAGCACTGGATGGGATATCTTTCTTGTTATTTGATTAGCCTTTCCTTAATCACTGACGATGTGGAGTATCTTTTCACGTGTTTGTTAGCCAATAGATTTGAGGTATGTTATCTTATTTGGAGAATTGTTTATTTATATCATGTGCCCATCTTTAATTGGATTATTTGCCTTTTTATTGTTGAGTTATACGAGTTCTGTATATTTTTGGAAAAATAACAAATGTTGGCAAAGATGTGCATAAATTGGAACCTTCATACATTGCTGATGGGAATGAAAAATGGTGCTGCCTCTGTGGAAAATACTTTGGCAGTTCCTCAAAAAGTTAAACATGGAGTTATATTATCCAACAATTCCACTGTTAGGTACATATCCAAGAAGATTGAAAACATATGTTCACACAAAAACTTGTACACTAAACATATGGTCACACAAAGTATTGTCCACAGCAATATTATTCACAATAGCCCCAAAAGAGTAGAAATAACCTTTAATAGATTAATGGATAAACAAAATGTGACATGTTCATATAATAAAACATTATTCAAGAATAAAAAAAGAGTAAAGTGCTGATTCATATTACAACATGGATGAACCTTGAAAACATTACGCTTAGTAAAAGAAACCAGGAACAAACGGTCACTATTACGTGATTTCATTCAGATGAAATACATAGAGGAAGTACATTAGTGATTGTGAGCAAAAGGGGGGAAGTGGGAGTGACTGCTCACAGGTACAAGATATTTGGGGGGTTTTGATAGAAATGTTCTGGAATTAGATATGGAAATGATTGCACCGTGTTGTAAAATACCAAAAACCACTGAATTGTGCACTTAAAAACGGTATATTTTATGTTGTATAAATTATATCTCAATTTAAAAAATGAGCTAGAATTACAATGGGCAGAAATTGGTACCTAATCGGTACCTAAAGGTATATCGGTTCACTTGTAGATTCAATGATATAATTAGAGACTGACAGTGAACTGAGCATGTCTCTGAGGTCGCTGCTCCTGGTGAGTTTAGATTCAAGAGAGAGGATCCTGTGTATCATCAGAGCCAGCTACAGACGATAGAAATCAGTTCCAAGGGGAAGAGTTCATTTCTGACAATACTAGTTGAGAATTTAGTTATAATTCTGCCAAAGATAGACAAACCAAAACAACGACCAAAAACTCTCTTGCAAACCAGCCAGTGCTTCCAGGGCAATAGCTCATTCTTATTCCAGGTTTTTAAAAATACACAAGTTCTTGTAGAATTACTTTCTCATTCACAAGGTCCAGGTTGGTATTTTGAATTTTCTTATAAAAGCTATTGTCCAGATTTCCTGGCAGCTCAGTTTCTTTTTGTTAGAGAGCATTTCCCTCACTGAGCTCTCAGAATTGTTTCTCTGAAAAAATGTCAACCCGTCATCTGAAAAGAAGAAAAACGTGTGCATATTTGGAGAGTGGTGGTAATTCTGTGATCTGGGGAAACTGCATAGGCTAACACTTCCTTGGAGAACCTACATAATTCTTATTGTCACATTAAGATTTTGAGAAGTCCTGTTGTAAAAACCAACCAATGCAAGAAAAAACAAGCCCGATCAGATTTGCTTAACCCAGTTTATTGCAATATTGCCATTGTCAAGGAATACAATTAACATCTTACCCATGTTCCTTTGACTATAGTTTGATAAACATCTTGGTTAGAGCCTAGCTTTGCTCTACTAATTCAGAGCTCCTAATTTTGGTTGGACGTTTGAAAATGCATGCTGTTTTTAGAAACTTCAGGATTACGTTTAGTGCAGATAGATTTACAGTTGGCTGTTTATTATCTCTTTAGGAAAAAAAAATGCCTTGGTCTACTTATCCCTGGGCAGCAGTGCAGTCTTTACAAACAAAGTAAAGAGAGTTAGTGTTTCACTTCCTATTTACAGATAATTGCTATCATCTCCAAAAGTGTTATTTTCAGAGTATGTGGCCATATCAGTGAGGTGAATTATTCTTGGAAAAATTTTAAAGGAATGCGGTTCTGTTTAAGAATATATTCAAGAAATGTAAACTTTTAAAGCTCACCTTATAATGCTAGAAATGATTTTTTAAAAAGAAACAAAATTCCAATACTTTAGAAAAAATGGCCTACGTCATATTTATGGTTTTCCCCTCCCCTTACAATATTCACATTTGGGGAGCTTCATTTACTGATGGCTATGCCCTATTAATGACACTGAAATTCTAATTTTATACGAAATGGTGTTTACTTAATAAATGAATTTGGCAATGTAGCAGGATACAAAATTGACACCCAGAAATCTATGGCTTTTTTATACAACAATAATGAACTGACAGAAAGAGAAACTAAAAAAAACAATCCCATTTACCATTGCAACAAAAAAAAATTAAGATACCTAGGAATAAACTTAACTAAGGAGGTAAAAGATCTGTACTTGGAAAACTACAGAATGTTGAAAAAAGAGATAGAGGAAGACATAAGCAAATGGAAGAATATACCGTGTTCATTGATTGGTAGAATTAACACCATTAAAATGTCCATAGTACCCAAAGCAATCTATAGATTCAATGCAATCCCCATTAAAATACCAATAGCATATTTCACAGACCTAGAACAAACTCTCCAAAAATTTATATGGAATAAAAAGAGACCCAAATAGCCACAGCAATTCTAAAGAAAGAAGAACAAAGTTGGAGGGACCACAATACCAGATATCAAGCTATATTACAAAGCCACTGTTCTCAAAACTGCCTGGTACTGAAACAAGGACAGACATTTAGACGAATGGAACAAAACAGAGCCCAGAAATCAACCCTAGCTATTATGCTCAATTAATATTTGACAAAGGAGGCAAGAGCATACAATGGAGTCAAGACAGTCTCTTCAATAAATGGTGTTGGGAAAATTGGACAGATAACATGCAAAAAAATGAAACTATACCACCAACTTACACCATACACAAAAATAAAACTCAAAATGGATAAAGGACTTAAGTGTAAGACTGGAAACCATAAAAATCTTAGAAGAATCCATAGGCAGCAAAATAGCAGACATATGTTGTAGCAATATCTTTACCGATACAGCTCCTAGGGCACTGGAAACTAAGGAGAAAATAAACAAATGGGACTACATCAAAATAAAAAGCTTCTGCACAGCAAAAGAAACCATCAACAAAACAACAAGAAAGCGCATTGCATGGGAGAACATATTTGCCAATGTTATATCAGATAAGGAGTTAATCCCCAAAATTTATAGGGAACTCATACAACATAAAGGTAAAAAATCTAATCAAAAAATGGGCAAAGGACCTAATAGACACTTTTCAAAAGTAGACATACAGAAAACCAAGAGACATATGAAAACATGCTCAAAGTCACTAATCATCCAAGAGATGCATATCAAAATGTCAATGAGGTACCAACTCACACCTGTCAGAATGGCTATCATCAACAAATCAACAAATGACAAATGCTGGAGAGGATGTGGAGAAAAAGGAACCCTCATACACTGTTGGTGGGAATGCAGACTGGTGTAGCCACTGTGGAAAACAGTATGGGGTTTCCTCAAAAAATTAAAAATGGAACTCCCATTTGACCCAGTAATCCTACTTCTAGGAATTTATCCCAATAAATTAGAAACACCAGCCAGAAAGGACATATGCAACCCTATGTTCACAGCAGCACAATTTACAGTAGCTAAGATTTGGAAATAGCCTAAGTGCCCATCAGCAGATAAGTGGATTAAAAAATTGTGGTAAATCTACACAATGGAATACTATATTGCTGTAATAGCATGGATGGATCTGGAGAGCATTGTGCTAAGTGAAATAAGCCAGTTGGAGAAAGATAAAGATCACATGATCTCACTCACTTGTGGAATATAATGAACAACAAACATAAACTGATGAACAAAAATAGATCCAGAGACATAGAAGCATCAAACAGATGGTTGAATTTCAGAAGGAAGGCAGGGGAGGGTAGGTAAGAGATCAACCAAAGGACTTGTATGCATGCATATAAGCATAACCAATGGACACAGACAGTTGGCAGGTGAGGACATGTGCTGGGGGGTGGGAGTGGCTGGGGATAGGTCAATGGGGGAAAAGGAGACATATGTAATATTTTAAACAATAAAGAATTTAAGTTAAAAACAAATAAATTGTATTCTTTAATTTCCTAGAAAATATCTGGAACTTGAACAGAAAATTCTGTAGGACAAAGCTTCTTGGCCCAAGTTAGTAATGTTGTCCATCACTGTCCAAGTGTGTTGAGAACACAATAGTGTGGAGACCAGACTGTCAGGCTCCAGCTTGCGATTAGCTCAGAAATGTAATCTAACTTGTAAGCTTTGGAGAATACTGCTAAGATTTGTACTCTAGTCACTAATATTTTTCACAAATATGTCTGACTACTCAACTTCATCTATTGACATACTTTAGGTAAGCAAAGTTTAACCAGATGTGATAGCTGCCCTCCAGAATCCAATAGTCTAGTGGGCAGATGAGTGAGCTTTATTAAATATAATGGAAATTAATATTTAAATCACAAGAAGATGCTGTACACTCACTAGAATGGCTAAAATGAAAAAGGCAGGCCATACCAAATATTAGCAAAAATGGGATGCAACAGGAACTTTCAGATATTGCTTAGAGAAGTATGTTGGTTCAAAAGGCATACTGACCAAGCAATTCCACTCTTCAGTACATATCTCACAGTGAGCTGCACATGCAGTAACCAAAACACTCACAGATACTTATAGAGCATTATTATTATTAATAATTTTGGAAACACTCCAAATATCTTCAAATAATAGGTTGGCTAAATAAATAGTGACATATTTATAAAATACTTTGCAGTATTGCTTCTTAGCCGGGAGTGACTTTGGCCTCCAGGGACATTTGGCGATATCTGGAAGACATTTTTGGTTGCCACAACTGGTGGGCTTCCTAATGGCATTTAGTGGACAGAAGGCAGGGATGCTGCTAAACATTACACAAGACGGGTCCCAACAGCCAAGAATTATCTGGTCCAAAATGTCAGTAGTCCTGAGGTTGAGAAACCCTGCATATTAGTTTTCTATAAAACTACAAGTTACCACAAACTAGGACAAACTACCACAAGTTTAGCGGCTTCAAACAACACAGATGTAGATCAGAAGTACAACGCAGACTAAAATCAAGCTGTTGGCAGCGCTGTATTCCTTTCTGGAGGGCCTAAGGGAGGGTCTGTTTACTTGTCTTTTCCAGCTTCTAGAGGACACCCACTTCACATTATTGCATCTCATGCTTTATTTCTGACTCCTGGATCACTTCCTCCACTTGCAAAGCTAGCAAAGCCAGCCTAGTCCCTCTCACATGGTTCTCTCTGACCTGTGGTTCTCTCTTCCACTTTCAAGGACTCTCATGATGACCTTGGGCCCACCTGGAGACCACAGACTAACTACTCTATAGTACCATCAGCTGACTAGCAACCTAATTCCATCTGCCAATCACTTCTCCTTTGCCAGGTATTGTAACAGATTCACAGGTTCTGGGGATTAGGATGTTGATGTCTTTGGGGGCCATTATTCTGCCTGCCTCCCCCTGCTACACAGCAAACAGCACAGCGCTCACGGATCACACAAACATGATGGTGAGTGGATAACACAATGAGTAGAGAATCTATGGCTCTGTCTATAGAAAATTCAAAAATAGGCCAAACTAAGCCTATTTTAGTTTGATGGAAATGGAATAACCATTCCCTGACTCAGCGGTAGCTTCCTGAGCACAGCACCGGTGGTGGAGCCAGCAGCGCCCAAAGCCTCCTGGTCACCAGAAAGCCTCCCCGTGCTGCACACTCTCCTGCCGGGGCCTGGGCCGGCTGCTTCCTGCTTGTGGAGTCTGGGGCGGCTTTGGGGGCTTTTCTAGAAGCTCACCCTCGATTCCATTGCTTCAGCCCTCCCCAACATGCTGGCAGCGGTTTAATTCTCTAAAAGAAGCCCTCTCTGCTTAAAGGAGCATGAATGGATTTGAATCTCTAAGGGAAAAGTCGCCAGCATTATGGAGCATTAGCAATAGCTCAGTCAAAGCTCTTGTCAGTCAGACTGAAGTATGAAGCATTGCACTAATACTTTACAAATATTATGCCATTTAATCCTAATGATCATTGTGTATGATTGTCCTCTATCATAGGTGATGCGACTGAGAATCAAAGAAATTAAGTTGCTTACCTGCAGTTAGTAACGGTGGTGCCAGCCCAGAGCCCGGAGCTCAGCAGGCCAGGCGCTTCTCCTTGCTCAGTCTCTGCCTCATTACCCTTTAGAGTTTAGAGCAGTGGTTCTCAACCTTGGCTGCACATTAGAATCACCTGGGAATCTTTTTAAAATCCTGATTTCTGGGCCTCATCCTCCAGAAATTCTGTTTTTTTTATTATGGGGTGAGGCCACAACATTAGTAACAAAGAAACAGAATTTCCGGAGGATAAGGCCCAGAAATCAGGATTTTAAAAAGATTCCCAGGTGATTCTAATGTGCAGCCAAGGTTGAGAACCACTGATTTAGAGCTTGATTTCCCCCCTCAATTTATGAGCCGCCAGGGTATATCAGTCAGAACACTTCGTTGTGAATAATAGGATCTGTTCTGGCTACTTGAATCCGAAAAGCAATGTATTTGAGAACGTGAGATGGCTAAGACGTTCACTGGGATAGTTTGAAAACAAAAAAGCAAATACTCAAAACTAAGCTCCTAGCAATAATATTCCAAAACACGACACGGAACTAAACTATGGAGGAAACTGTGCCCACTGCCTCTGTCGGGTGCCAAACACCAGAAATTCAGTGTGACTGGCACTGATGGCATCTCTGCATCAGGAACTCAGCCTCGCAGCCCTGGGATGCTACTGCTGTCCCTGCCCCCCTCCCTCCTGCATCCAGTCACTCCCATGGCTCATTTCTGAAAAACAAACAAAACACACACACACACACACACACGCGCGCGCACACACACGCGCGAGCACACACACGCAAGCACACACACACAAAAAGGCCCAGCAAGCGTGCCTGATGGCTGTGCTCTGGGCACAAGCCTTCATCTGGTCTGCAAATTGGGCTTTTGACTTCTATTTCCACACTGGAGAGAGAATGATCATATGTAGACATTTTCCCCAAGACAGGGGAAATAATGGGGAATGAAGAATGTGATCCATGTCCATTACAAACAGGGTTGAAGTTTAGTCTCTACTCTCTTTTCTAAACACCGTACTGAATTAGGAGTTTACTAGTCCTGAGTGTTTTCCATCAGTAATTAGAGCTGGACACCATCTACTAATCCATTTCGAAAGCCTGTCATTGGCTCTGCACTGTTTAAAACAAGCTTCTTTTTGAGAGAAAATAAAAAGTTTAATGCAAAACCATGTAGAGACTATTCACTTCAAAAATTACCCATCTCACAAATGAATGAAACAAATGGTCATTAGCATGCTGCTGAGTTCTTAGTTCTGCACAATTTCATTTTATTTTTGAGCCTATACAGGCTCTTATGTGTCATGTGTTTGTAATTGCATTTTTAATACTCAGATGTTAAAGTAATCCATGAAAATAATTGAAGAATTATGAATTGGACATATGCATTTTAATCACCATGCCTTTAATTAGGCTCATTTTGTTTCTCTTCTGAACATACGATTTCCTGGCATGATTTCACTTCACTAATACTTTGTAGGCCTTTAAAAGACACTGTTAATAACCACAATGTAATATAGGATTTCAAAGTTCCACTTACTAGATATACATAGAAGAATTGAGTACATCTTTACATCAATCAAAAATCAATTCCTCTTTCTGAGCCCCCACAGTTGGTACTCTCCTGTGGACACTGACTTGAAACAGACCTGGTTAACACACATCCTCTCTTCAGGATGCACATTTTTCTGAGGGTTAAAAAGTAATTTGTATTATTATTTTTTTTAATTTTTGTTATATGTTACTCTTTTGTCTTTCATATATCAATTAGCTGCCAGGGCAGCCATGGGCAAACTACGGCCCGCGGGCCGGACCCGGCCCCTTTGAAATGAATAAAACTAAAAAAAAAAAAAGACCGTACCCTTTTATGTAATGATGTTTACTTTGAATTTATATTAGTTCACACAAACACTCCATCCATGTTTTTGTTCCGGCCCTCCGGTCCAGTTTAAGAACCCATTGTGGCCCT
Organism: Myotis myotis; assembly: GCF_014108235.1. Taxonomy (NCBI): domain Eukaryota; kingdom Metazoa; phylum Chordata; class Mammalia; order Chiroptera; family Vespertilionidae; genus Myotis; species Myotis myotis. The sequence goes on from NW_023416368.1 coordinate 37,018,134, forward strand.
CGAGTCAAAAAGTTTGCCCACTCCTGTGCCAGGTCCTCATTAGCATAAGCATTTTAAGGTTTCTTTCAAGTGAGATGACAACCAGCTTTTTTTTTTTTTTAATTGATTTCAGAGAAGAAGGGAGAGGGAGAGAGAGATAGAAACATCAATGATGAGAGAGAATCATTGATCAGCTGCCTCCTGCATCCCCCCTACTGGGGATTGAGCCCACATCCTGGGCATGTGCCCTGACTGGGAATTGAACCGTGACCTCCTGGTTTGTAGGTGGACACTCAACCACTGAGCCTTGCCAGCCAGGCTGATAACCAGCTTTTTATTTCTATTGTTTATTAGGAATGAACTAAAGGTTGTCCCAAAATTCACGCAAGAAGTAATTTTGATAGAAAACACAGGTTTATAATTAAAAATTGTAAATTTTTTATTGATTCATAAAATATACAGTATAGGGTTATGTACGGAATAGCATATCGGGTAAATGGCCTCCACGGCTTTGCTGGCACATACGCACTCTTTTGTTATTGCCTGAGCTGCCGCATTTTCAAAGAACGGTCCGATGATGCCTCCAGCCCAAAATCCGCACCAAACAGTAACACGTTGTGGATGCATTTGTTTCTCAACAATCACTCGTGGATTTTCTGAACCCCAAATGCGACAATTTTGTCAATTAACCAAGCCATCAAGATGAAAATGAGCCTTATCGAAATTCAGCCACATTTATGCAAAACGGTCATGGAAAATTTTAACAAAAGAGTGCATATGTGCCAGCAAAGCCGTGGAGGCCATTTACCCTATATGCTATTCCATACGTAACTGTATACTGTATACTTTATGAATCAATAAAAAAATTACAATTTTTAATTATAAACTTGTGTTTTCTATCAAAATTACTTCTTGCGTGAATTTTGGGACGCCCTTTATAAGCTTGCCTTATATTAAGAAGCAGTAAAAAAGGTACTTAATTTAATGAAATGCATGACCTTTTTGTGATGTATCAGGTAAGTTGCAGATGCTGAGAATATACAGCAAGATGTTAGACCTCTTAACTTAACACTTGTAATTAAACAAGACAGAGAGACACACACGGAGATAATTACATAAATAGACTATTAAGCCACTTAGTGAGCTAGATATCAACATTCCCTGTTACAAAATCCTCAGCCATCCTATGTCCCCTCCCCCACCTCAGTTTTCATGTTCCCTGTTTCCTTTCCCTTTAACTAAATTTCTTGAGAGAGTTGTTGTCTCAAGTTGTTTTCATTTTCCACTTTATCTAAGACTGTGACATGTGAATTCTGCTCACCTCTTACCCACAAGGTTATTGGAACATTTCTCACCAAGGTCACCAAAGCCACCTCTTACTTGATCCCTTTACCAGAATTTAACACTGCTGACAACTCTGCTCTTATTGAAACACTTGGCCCTTGATTTCCCTGACATTTCACTCTCCTCACTTTCTTCCTTTGTCTTTCTTTGGACATCTTATGTTGGCCTTCTTTGCAAACTTTTTATGCCTGTCTTTTTAGGCTGTTTCTTGGGAGTTGGTCCTACTTCTCCTCTCTATACATTCCCTGGGACATTTCAACCAAAACTACTGCTGAAATGATCATTTACATACCAACGAATCCAGCACGTCTTCATCACGTGTGTGTCCTGAGCTCCACACCCACTATGGGGCATGGTATCGGCACTTAGAAGCACCTGCACCGCTGAGACACAAACAGCATTTCAAGCCATCACCTCATTAGATTTATAAGAATTTTTTACCATTCTCTGAGATGTTTCAATGCTTGTAACTCCCCATCTGGAATTTAATGAGGATGTGATCAGAATGTAGATTCTAATCTTGAAGTTCCTACAGTGAAATGATTTTGCTTTGAATGTCCTACTCTCCTGACAAATGCTATAATCTAGTTTGGACTGAAATTCATCAGGACTGTACACCACAGCCCTTCAGTGTGGTTCACACAAGGATTACTTCATGCTGACAGGCCTTGAAGAACAGAAAGTAATGGGAACTCTACATGTCTTGGTGATATTTATGAGAAATCACTTCACACTTATAAATCTAATGGTTTTTATCTCTTAGGAAAAAGAAAGGTAACATTTATAAATTTTAAGCAAGTAAAATAGGGCTTTTCAGAAAAATTAATTTTCTACGTTGTAGCAAATGGAACATGTACCATTTCTTGAGTTCCTCTAAGAAATACATGTCCGAGCTAATGCCAGTTTATATTAATGGCATTAATATAAACACAAGACACTGAGCCTTCTCTTTGCGACAGTGAAAATTTGAAGGTATTTACCTGTGAAACCATTTGGGCCTGGTGCTTTATGTGGGGTAGATGCTTAATAACTCTATAATTCCTCTATAGAGAATGGTCTATATAAACTTTTTAATGCTAATAAGATAGTTTATAATCTGCCAGTATCCAACAGTCCTTCCTTACTCAAGGGTGCCTTTCAAAAAGTAGAAAGAAGGGACACATGTGAGTGTTATCACAGTGTCTCTCTGTCAAGAGTTTAGCTCAGCTGCTTCATGGTATTGCCGCCTTGGCACCCATGTTATTTGGCCAAGCAGCCTGCAGTGGCTTTAAACTCAAGCAAGAGCATGAAAGCATACGATTTCTCAAACCCTCTTGTGACCAAGTCTCCCCTGCTTCCAGTGCCTTCCCTTGGACCCTTAAAGAAGACACCACTGTGGAGCATAGCCAAGACCTTCCTCTTTTGATTTGAATTGACCAATCTGGCCTCCGCCTTGGAAGCACTGCACCCAAAGACCCTAACAAAGGCACGTGCCCTACGTCCTGCCTCTCTCTGTCTGCACGTGACCTTCCTGCGTGAGCCTGAGGCGGTGTGCCAGGGCCTTCCTCCAGAATCTGCAATTGATAAGCAGTTCAGTGTCTCTTGTGGCCTGATGTTGAACTGCAGCAGCTCACCATCCAGCACCCTGTGCTCCACGCAGGAAGTGTTTACTTGATAAATTCATAACATTCTTCCTAATGGGACCTGACCTCTTTCTCCAAAGTGCTCTGAGTTTTGATCCGATGCAGGCATGAGACCTAGGTAGAGATTGGGACTTTCTGCTTTTGTGACGCAAGTCAGGCCTCACCAGACGTGGAATTTGGGATTTTTACAATTCAAGTAAGACCAAATTGGCTTTCTGATTATTTTATTTGGGTGGGCCACTATAATTATTTAAATATTCTAGAGAATTCTGAGTGTGCAATCATTCCCTAAGATGCTAACTCTTCCTACCCTTCTGCTCTATTTGCAAATATCTGGCTTCTGCCCACCAGATACCTCCATTATTGCTAAAATCACAGGGTCCAATTTTGTTCATTTTAATGGCTGCCCTTTGCACTAGAATTGCTGGCCTAGAATAAACAGCCGGCAAAGTTGATTTAAAGATTCTAGGGCTTCTCTCATTAAGATATTCCTTCAGAAATTACCCAGTTAGCCTAGGTTTTCCAATTTATTTTCATAGAAGTCTGAAAAACAGTATCTTAAACCATGATGGAGGAAGGATTGACTTTTCTATCTGCCCATGAATGCCTGCTTTATCCCTCTCACTGGTGGCAACATGTGGGAAGAAGGAGTGTGATCAACATTGAAAGAGATCACATTCCAGGAATGCCGTGATTGAATGCAGCTGGAGAGACATTGATGAAGATATATTGTTCTACATTTTATGCTATAAAATTTTAAGTGATAACTTTAACGTGACCAGAAGATAAATTACTGGTCACATTTCCCGACATACTCTGGGTACACATGCATTTGTGGCCACCACTCATGAAGCTCAGTAACCCCTTTGAGAGGATCACTGGAAGCCAGTGATCATATCATTGATTCCTGGACCACATGAAGAATGACGAGTGTCATGAGTAATGATGAAACAATCAGTTAATAAAGGATATTATGGAATTACAGAGGCAAATTTAGTTTCAATACAAAATACAAAAACGGGTTCTGAAGAGTGTGGCATTGTCTGTAATAACAGTGTTGCTACCTCTTTTTTTGCAGTGGGAGGTATGAAATTAGACAGGATGGTGCATGTGGCAATAAGGGTCACAAGAAGGGGTTCTTGGGCCCTAACTGAAAGAAATGGTGTATGAACACCATGAAGCCTCTTCATGTGCACTGACTGGACAATAAGCAAATGCGTAAGTACTTCTCTTCTTATTACTCCAAATCTCCATGGGGATATCAATATATCTCATGTGCCAATACATTTTATAATAATTGTTTTAAATCAAACTAGTTATACAGAGAGATGCCCCATACAAAATACTGGCCCAGGGCCCCTCACACCCAGGGCCCTCACACCCTGGCAAGAGGTGTCATTGATCAAGCACTGAGGACCCACACTGTGCCAAGCACTCTACAGCTGAGCTGGTCCATGCAGTAACATTAATCTCTGACTCACACAACCTCTCCATTGGGTAAATATTTTTAACCATCATTTTAAAAAGAGGAACAATTGAGTCTCAAAGAGCTAAGCAACTTGTCCAAGGCAATAAGAGTCAAACGTGGATTTAGTTCTAGTTTATCCAATTTCAAAGCCCAAGCTCTTTCTTACGAAGTCAAGAACATGAACAACAACCAAGTAGAACTCCTCAGAGGAGCTATTGGAAGGTAATGCATGTGGAAATAATGCCTCTATTACCCCAGGTATCTTTTGGGATCACCTCATGTGAATGGCTTAAAAGAGTATGTAAAGCATGAAAATTACAAAAAAAACCCAAAAAAACAAAAAAAAAACAAACAGATAAAAAACCATTATCCTTACACTTAGGGACAGTCACCACTGGCCCAAAGTCTCTTTTGTTTTCCCTGTCTCACGTGCTTGGCCCTGTGAAGCAAGAATGGTAGAGGGTTATGGCAAAGTATGAGAGGTTAGATGATACTGGGTCTAGTATTGGGCATACATTAAGAAGGAGAATGGCAGGTTAAGGTTCATTTGTGTGCTCCCCGCTAGCAATGAATGTAGTCAATGACATAGATTTAATTGGCTGAAGGCTATAGAAGAAAATTGCTGGACATCAAATTGCTGTACACCAAGGTCCACCTATGTGGTATATGTAACTTTTCAGAGCACTTTAATGTGAATTATATAATGTCATCCTCATCAGCAACTTGTCAGCTCTGGACTTTGTGTTTGTGGTCTGCAAACGTGTACTCGTAGAATACTAATGCTTGTAGGACTCAAAAATCACTCCTTTCATTTACAAAGGAGGAAACTAACACTCAGAAAGGTTAAATGATTCACACTGTGCCATATGGTGGATTAATAGAAGAACCATGACTACAAGCCCTGTTTTATTTGCAGTGATATAAATTTATATGCTTTTTTGGTTTTGAACATTGATTTTTTTTTTTGCCCCCGTCCCTCTCCTTAATTTTAGATGGGAGCTTTACAGTAATTTCAGTGGGGGTTTGTGGTGGGAAGCAAAACAGAGTCTTTGTTCAGTAATTGCTACACACTAGACTTTTAAAATACTCTAATAAAAATGAGGTTAAGAGAAAGGGCTTTTCAGAGATGTAGATGCTCTTGTGGGCTTGCACCCTGCCTTACTCATGACGAGTTTTAAGGGCTGGGGTGGGGGCAGGTGCCTATAAACACAGTTCAGTGTACAGATTCAAGTGTAAGGGCATCACGCCTCCCATCGGAGCAGCAGCAGCAGCTATGGGGCAGTTCCTCCTCTCCCAGATGCTGGAGAAGCAGCACGGAATTGGCATGATGGATTTTTAGAGCCAGAATAGACCTCAGAGAGCTCCACTGAAATTTGACCGGTTAAATTCTAAGTCATTTTCAAATTGCTCACTTTCGTGAGTGGCACCTCACTGCTGAGACCAAATACAGGGCTACACTGTATTTGTAGTTCAGCCTTTTCTTCTGTGGAACCTGCTCTATTTTTTTTTATATATCACATTCTTTTCATAATCATTCTTTTTTGCTTGGGGCACAAAATAACTTGCCCCATGATAGTTAGCTCAACACCAAAGCTTAGGTCACAGCACTATGCGACACTTATTAGGGGCATAGACTGACTCCACAAATGTCACTGTCCTATTTGGCTTTGAATCATTTTATCCTCAAGCCTTTCTCAGCAAGTAGGAAACAATACCCCTCGCAATAGCAAAGAAACACAAAGGCACCATGTCCTTTTGGATTCCAGATAGGCCGGGAACACATGTCCTTTCTAGCATCCTTGCACATGCTAAGAGCCAAAAACGCCGAGTAATGAAAGTCCAAGTTTACACCATCACGTCTTTATACGCTTTCACACATGCAGTCATTATGCTGCCGAGGCAATCTGGGGGCAACGAGAATGAAAGAACAAAGCTGTCTTTCTTTGGCAGGGCTCTTCACAGCTTCCAGAGGATTCCGCGGTGTGCTCACTCGTTTGATCATTCCAGTGTTGTGAGGAAGGCGTGAAATGACTCATTATTTTTTAGTGGATGAAGAACTTCAGGCTGAGCGGGTGACTTGCTCGAGGTCACACCAGTGGTAACTGACTAAGGCTGCTGCCTCCTCACCCGGTATCTTGGCTCATTGATTTTGGGGGGAAAGACAAATCTGACAGAACTGCCTGGTTACAGGAGGTTGAGTACTCGGAAAGCTGCCAGCGATGACCTTGTAAATAAATCAAAGCCAGAATTTCACTTTTGCTTCAGTTATTAATTTTTTATAGCATAGATCCACTTTCAGTTATTTTCTTAAGCCAAGTATATGTCAAAAGAAAATCAACATTTACCTGCTCAACACCCTCAGCAGCTGCCAAACGCCCCAGCATGGAGTATGAATAGTTTGGTCTGACTCACCTTTATGAGCCTGAAAAGCACTTCCATTTACCTCTGCTGCTAAAATGTTCCCAGTTCCTTCAGACCTCTCCACAGGTTGGGGGCCCCAAAGTATGGCCAGACAGAAATGTGGGTTACACTCCATTCGTGATAGGCTCCTACCAGCTACTGTCAGCTCTCAGGGGAACTGACTCTTGCCTTTTTCCGGTTATTTTCGGAAGTGGCTATGGATCTTGGGGGAGTAGTATCTTACACCCTCTCTTTGGGGACATCTCTTGAGTTCATAATATTGTTCAGTACTGCCAGGGATATTTACTGTTGGCTTCGCTGAAACCTGACAAGATATGCAAAAGTTTTTTTTTTTTTTAATCCTCACCTGAGGATATTTTTCCATTGATTTTTAGAGAAAATGGAAGAGAGAGGGAAAGATAGAGAAACATGGACTGGGGAGGAACCTGCAACCGAAGCACGTGCCCTTAACCGGAATCAAACCCAGGACCCTTCGGTCTGCAGGCCGAGGCTCTATCCACAGAGCCAAACAGGCTAGGGCTGCAAAAATATTTTTAAAGTAGCTCCATGGTCAGAAGTTGGTTAAATTGTTAGCTGACATTCAGAGCCTGATTGGAACTTTTCTAATGCCTTGTTCCCTAACCTAAAGTGAAACCATGTACCAAGAAGGAAAGAAAAAAACACTCCGAGATCATTATTGAAAGGATAAAGACACACAGCCCTAGGTCTAGAACACCAGGCTGTTTGGATTCCATCTTAGCTGAAGTTCTCCCTGATATAAAGAAGCAAATGAAACATAATGTAGTTGGGTGGGTGGGTCAACCTCTTGATATCATTCAGGCTACAACCCAATTCTTAGAGGAATGGAAACAACTATATGTCTTACACACCGAATCTACCATGTGGTCAAAAAAGGGTCCTATGGAAAGCAACCTCACAGGGCAGGTCTGGTGGGTAGTCACACCCCAGGCATATAACTTCCTTAGTCAAAGGTTTATCTTTGCCTTACACCAGCCCTGTCCATTGTGTCTGCGTATCTAGGTTAACTCACCTTTAGAATGCCTCCTTTCTCCACATTATCTTTATCCGGTCCCCCACCCCTCGCTTCTCCCCCCTCCATGTAATCTTCCTTTGTGGCCTCCTTAATTCCAAATGTACAAAAGAAACTGCAAACTGCCATTCTGGGAAGCATTTTCTCAGTCTGTTAAGATCTTGCTTCCAGGCATATTCTCTGTTTGACTCAAATAAATTTTTATAAAATTTCTCTACAGATTTGGACGTTTCCTACCTCCACGGCAAAAACAGAAATGCGCCTCTAGGAACAATTCAAACCCCCTTATCCTTTTTACTAATTCCAAATCCTCCCCTATTCATCTCAGAGGGCTTGTAGATATTGTACATGATCTGGATTTAGGAAACAAAACCCTATTTGGAGAAATCTACATCCTTTCTCTGTGCTTTTGTGTGTAAACATCCTATTCTCTAGGAATCCAGAGCCATCCCTTGAAATGCAAACTTTAGGGAGGCAATTGTTATTAGAAAGAGAGAAACAAGAAATTATTTGGAAGTTAGGTGAATGAATGAAAAATCTAAAAAGTCTTTTCCATAAATGTTAATAAAAAGCTTTAGCCATCTGAGCAGATAACTTGTCTCATTCCATCTGCCAGAACACGATTTGCATCCAGCTATTCTTTTATAAACTAGGGAGTTTTTCATTATTGTATTTGTCTTATGATTAAATTTTTAACTGGTTAAATAAAAAAAATCTTAGTGATTTATTTTTTTAATTTAAAAGGTTTCTGTGTCTGTTATTATGTTTATGTATGTCTCTCTATATAAATGTGTGATATTTTTCTACCTCTGTATAGTATTGCCAAAGTTAATTTGTAAAGAGCTCTATTTAATTGGCTTAATAAATAGTGAGTGCTCCCATAAATTAAGTACACTCTCAGCAATCTAAAAGCGAATCCTGATATTCAAGTTTACATGATCTAGGATAATCTCTGGTAAATGAAATTTAGTTTAAGTTTGCTGGCTTAATTAAAATGAGCATGTCTTCAGCAGTCTCAGCTTTAAATGTAATGCAGACATACAACTTTTATTCTACCTGGGTGTTCAGTTATAGTTCATGTTATTGCCTACTAAATTTGTCAGCAAAAAAATACTTACAAAGATGGTTAGCTGCTTAATGAAATTTTCGTGAACAAGCCAACCATAATCATTAAGAACAGGTTGATATAAGTAAGAGAAAAGGTTATAAGTAAACTCTTCAACAATATTTCTACTTAAAAATATTTTCCAATATCTTTTTGGTAGCTTGAAATCTTAAAGTTATATGATTACATAAATTAAGTTAAATGATGGCTATTCATTGAATAGATAATTTTCATATCAGAAAATACTAAAACATTAATTACTGAACATAGGTTTATCTATTCTTGGAAAAGTATACTTTTTCCAACTAAACATGGGGCCTGGAACTGAGCTACAAATGTTTGTAGCCTTTCAGAAAAGCTGCCTTCAGAGAAGATAAAGCTAAAGGTATGAGCTATGAAGTTACTCTATCTGAGTGTGAATCCCGATTCAAAGGTAACTACATAGAAAAGTTCTTAACCCTCCTGCGCTTCAGTGATAGTAATTCATCACAGAGATATTTTATGACTAAATGCAATAATTCTTTGCAATACCTTAAAGCAATTACAAAGCCTAGAATGTACTAATTGTCAACTAAAATGAGCAGTTTCTAATTTTCAATAGAAATTATAAACCCAATATTTATGTAAAATCCCAATGTTTATGTAGATAACTTTGTCAAAAATTTTAATTATAGCTGTGTATTTAAAAAACATTATAAGCCCTCCTCATCAATTTTCAGTCTTTGTGAACTTTCTACATCAGTGTCCATGTTATATAATTAACCTATTAGTTAATGAGCACTGGTGCTATGGTAGTGACTAAAACCAAAAACCTCTTGGCTACTATGGTTCATTCATTCTAGTGTTGGTGGCATGTGAAGTGAGAATGAGGGAGCAATGGGTAGGGTGACAGACAATAAACAGACAAATAATGTATGGGGTGGTAGGTTCTATAGAGAAAATTCATTTGGTTAAGGGGAGATGAACACCTTGGGTAGGATGAGGGAAGATAGATTATTTTATATGGAATGGTTAGAGAAGGACTCTGAACCAAAAAAAAAAAAAAAAAAAAAAAAAAGGAAAGTAGAGCAGAGAATAAATGAGCAGGCTAGCCATGAGGTTATCTAAGAGAAGTGCTATTGTGGTGAAAGGATGAGTAAATGCAATGGCTCAGGATTGGGAACATAGTTGGTGTTTTCAAGGAATACCCAGGAGTTGAGTGTGACTTGAATCTAGTGAGGAAAAGGAAGATGAGGTCAAACAGACTGCAGGGAGTCAGAGTATGTGGAACTCTTAGGTCAGAGGATAGACTTTAGCTATGATACTGAACAAGATAGGTGTCTTAAGCAGTTGGGGCTGCTATAACAGAACGTTATAGACTGGGTGGCTTATCAATAATAGAGATTCATTTCTCCCAGCTCTGGAGGAGGGAAGTCTGAGGTCAGGGTGGCAGCAGGGTTGGATTCTGATGAGAACCCTCATCTCGATGGTGGAAGGCTATGGTCTCGTAGTAGCCTCACATGGTGCAGAGGGCAAGAGAGCTCTCTGGGGCCTCCTTTTTAAGAACACTAGTGTCATTCGTGAGGGTACCATCCTAATGACCTAATCACCTCCCAAAGGCCCTAGCTCCTAATTCCATCATGTTTGGGGTTAAGATGTCAACATACAGATTTTGAGGGGGCACAAACCTTCAGTCCACAAAAATAGAAAAACCACTGAAAGGTTCTGAGCAGAAGAGTGACATGATCCAGTTATGTTTTTAAAAGGCTTCTCTAGCTGTTATGTTGAAATTGGACTGTACCTGGCAAGCTGGAAAGCAGGGAGGCTAGTTAAGAGGCTATTTGCAATAATCCCAGTGAGTTCATGGTAAATTAGAAATGCCAATCAGATGTTTGACTGGCAAGATTGAGTAGGTAGTTGGATATCCAAGTCTAGAGTTGAGAGGATAGCTCAGGCATTAGAATATTTGTAGTTTTCAGTGATGGAATTTGAAATCATGGAGTTGTATAAGATTACCACAGAAATGAAGGTAGATGAGAAGCTGTGAGGACAGAGACCTGGGGCCCTCCACATAGAGGAAAAGAGACTGAGGAGGATCCAGTGAAGACACAGGAAAAGGAGCAGCCACTGCATCATGAGAGAGTAGATGACCTGGAGACTAAGTAGTGACTACTTTTCTAGAAGAATCATCTAGGCAAACATGTTTGACCAACTGAATAGTTGAGAACTGAAACTGACTATTGGGATTGGCAATATTAAGATCATTGGTAATATTAATAAGGGAAATTTTAGTATTATGATAGGGAGAGGGACCAAAGCATGAACAGGGTTCAAGAGAAAAGATTGAGATCAGGATTTGGACAATTTATCCAAATTTATTGTAAAGACAATGGAAAAATGGAGCAATAGCTTCTTGCACATCATATTCTGAACGTGTGTCTTTCCTACCTCTGGGATATTAATCATATTATTCCTCCCACAGGAAATTCATTCCTCTAATTCTCTTGTTGAAATCCATGTTGGTCTTCAATGTCCAGCCTAAAGCACACACCCTCTGCAAGTTCTCTGATTTTCTAAAAGGTTCCTTTCACCGTCAGCCTGCTAAGTACATACAAGTGGTACCAACTACCCTAAATTTATGATATACTCCCTTTGAGCTGTTATGGACCTGTTTTATTATTTCCATTAAATTGCATGTACCTGGGGCACTGTGGAATGAAAACACTATTTTTCCTCCCTCATAGCCAGGTAGGAAATTAACAGGTACAGTGGGGCCTTGACTTACGAGTGTCCCAACTAACGAATTTTTTGAGATACCAGCTGTCTCCTGGCCGATATTTTGCATTGAGTTGACAGCGTAATTTGAGTTAACGAGCTCGGTCTCGGAATGAATTAAACTCGTAAGTCAAGGCCCCACTGTAGTTAGTTGGTGGTGGTATTAGTAGTATTACCAGTAGGGTTAGGTAGTTGTAGTAGTATGTAGCAGTAGTTAGATAGTAGAGAATTAGCTAGGTGTAGTGCAGCTAATTACTAGATAGATAGTAGTAAGCTAGGAATATAATAGCTAGTACTTTTAAAATGTGGGTTATCTTGGATTTTATTTATTGGAGAAATAAAGCATAGATGTTGTTCTGTAGATATTTGTATTTTGACTTTTGTTTGTGTTATTTCTTTTCATTAAAAAATACAAAAACCAAAACAGTATGGTATAAAAACAGACATATAGATAGATAAATGGAATAGAGGGTCCAGAAATAAATTCTTGATTATATGGTCAATTTATCTACAAACAAGGAGGCAAGGATATACAATGGGGTAAAGACCGTCTCTTCAGTAAGTAGTGTTAGAAAAACTGGACAGATACATGCAAAAACAGAAACCAAAAAAAAGAAAGAAAGAAATTGGACCACTTTCTTACAAAAATAAACTCAGAATGAATTAAAGACTTAAATGTAGGACCTGAAACCATAATCTCCTAAAGAAAGTGTAGGCAGTGAACTCTGACATCGCTCTGTAGCAATATCCTTTTGGATATGTCTCCTCAGGCAAGGGCAACAAAAGAAAAAAATAAACAAATGGAACTTCATCAAAACAAAATGTCTGTGCACAGCAAATGAAACCATCAACATAGCAAAAAGACAACTTACTAAATGGGAGAAGATATCTACGAATGACATATCTGATAAAGGGTTAATATCCAAAATATACAAGGAATTCATACACCTTAACACTTAAAAGCTAACAATCCAAGTTAAAACTGGGCAGAGGACCTGAATAGACATTTCTCCAAAGGATACATACAGATGGCCAAGAGACATATGAAAAGATCCTTACTAATCATGGAAATGCAAATCAAAACCACAATGAGACATCACTTTACGTTATGCCTGTCAGAATGGTGATATGCCTATCATCAACAAATCAACAAACAATAGTGCTGGGGAGGATGTGGAGAAAAGGGAGCCCTAGTGCACTATTGGTAGGATTACACGTTGGTACAGCCACTATGGAAATCAGTATGAAGAATTCCTCAAAATATTAAAAATAAATCTGCCATATGATTCAGCAATTTTACTTCTGAGTATCTATCCAAAGGACAACAACAAAATCTGAAAATATATGTGTGCCCCTATGTTCATTGCAGCATTACCAGTAATAGCCAAGATAGAGAAGCAACCTAGGCGGCCATCAGTAGATAAAGACACGGTGGTACGAATGTACACAATGGAATCTTACTCAGGCATCAAAAAAGAATGAAGTCTTGCTACTTGTGAGAACTTTGATGGACCTAGAGCCCTGGTGGGCAAACTGCGGCTCCTGAGCCACATGCTGCTCTTTGGCTCCTTGAGTGTGGCTCTTCCACAAAATACCACATGGGGGCGCGCGTACAGTGCGATTGAAACTTCGTGGCCCATGCGCAGACATCTGTATTTTGTGGAAGAGCCACACTCAAGGGGCCAAAGAGCCGCAGTTTGCCGACCACTGACCTAGAGGGTATTATGTTAAGTGAAATATGTCAGAGAAAGACAAATACCATGATTTCACTTATATGTGGAATCTAAAAAATCAAATGAATAAAACATGATAGAAGCAGACCCGTGGGTATAGAGAATTAGCTGATGATTGCCAAAGGGAGGAAAGATAGCACTAAAATAAAAATATATGTTTATATATAATTTCTTGCTACCCTCAGTAGGAGATGCCTTGGTGCTATAAGCTGTGTTATACTTAATTTGGTTCTAGATGTTTGACATGCTCTTTTATTTTTAAAACCTTCTTTACTTCTCTGTTGTATATAGCTCAAGGAAAATCCTCTTGATTCCCATTCTCTTCCTCCTCAACAAGAAAAGTTAAAACTCAACTCAGAGATCATATTTATTTCTATTGGAATGTCTGTTCTTTTAATTCAAACATTAATAAGCCTCAATTGCAGAGGTATTTATAGTAGCAATTTAGCAAAAGTGTCTCTACTTTTATATATTGCACTTTTTTTAAAGGAAAATATATGAAGACATGGAATTCTGTTTCTGTGTCATATATAAGAAAGCTCTAAGGATTCAACTAACACATATAATGAATACATGGGATGCAATTTTAGAGCATATTTTTAGATAAGATAGTGAAAACAACGTAATTATTTTAAAATATTAAATGAAATTGAAAGGGTTTCAAAATATGTAATGTATATAATAATGAAAGATTAATCTATAAATTAGACATTGTAAGATTGTTTTTGTTAATATTTTATAAAACTTAAGAAAATGCAAGAATATTTGCTTTATAAATTTATGTGTAGGTGGTTGAGCCAGGCTATTTCAGAAAACAAACACAACATAGACCTCTAATGTATAATCTCAACTTTCACCTACTTTTTAAATGACAGCTCATTTAAGCCTACTTATAGATACAGATCTTTCTGAGAGAAGTTTTCATTTGTCATTCAAAGACAGATTGATGACAGAAAGATCAGAGACATAGAGTGAGAGAAAGATGATAGATAGACAGATAGATATAATAAAACTGGCATTTTGGTGCATAGTTTTATGAGTCTGAACACATTTATAGATCAGTGTATTTGCCACCCGAATCAGGATACAGAGCACTTCCATCACCCCCAAAAGAGTAGGCTTCCCCTTTCAGTCACATACTCAAACCACCCCAACTCTTGGCTGATGTTCTCTCCTTGGCTATACTTTTGCCTCTTGTCAAATACATTTTTAAAAAATATATTTATGTTGATTTCAGAGGGAGGAAGGGAGATAGAGAGAAGAAGGAAGAGAGAGAGAGAGAGAGAGAGAGAGAGAGAGAGAGAGAGAGAGAGAGAAACATCAATGAAGAGAGAGAATTATCCATCAGCTGCCTCCTGCATGCCCCCGACAGGAGATCCAGCCCACAGCCCCAGCATGTGCTCTAACCAGGAATTGAACCATGACTTCCTGGTTCCACTGAGCCACACCAGCTGGGCATATCAAATACATTGCATTCAGTGTTTCCCACAAGGGTTCCTCCACTCCAGGGAAATTCCAGAAATCTGTTACTGTCTGGGCGAAGGTGGTAACGTCAATCACTTCCTTGTGGATAGGCTCTGAGAGGAAATGTTTTGAAAGAGATAAAGGAGTTTAAGATGATGCCATGGCTCACCCTCTGGGCACAATCACAGGTGGCGAGATGAAGGGGAAAGGCCACAGTCTAAACTCTATCATTCAAAGATGCCGCTCTGATCACTCAAAAGGATATAAGAGATCAAACTGGTTTTCTCTCTGTCTTGGAATGATTTGTACACTAGCTCAAGGACACAGCTGGCGAGGGAAGGCTGTTCCAGGTGGAGGGAGGAATGGAGATTCGCACTTCCTCCTGGGGCAGGTGAAGAAGGGAAAGGGAGACAATGTAAGTGGATCCCTTGAAGACTGAGGGGTTCCTGAGTAATGGGGAGACAGATGTGCCATTTCTTAGATGCAGTTGGAGAACAGAGCCAGAGGTGTGCTCCCACCAATAGTTCTGGGGAAACAGTAGAGACAATTAAATGTAATATTTGGACAAGAGCCCAGTCCTCCCGGCCTTCCCTGTGGCATCGAAGGGGCCTACACCCTCCCCATGGCTCCAGGGAGAGCTGTGGAAATTAGCCTGGAGAGTGAGCTGAGGCCCAAGCCCTGCAGCCTCCCGGTCAAAAGAGAGAAGCACATTATAGTGATGCTCACGGACCTTTGATGGCTGGCAACTCCGGCACACTGTGCGGGGCCGCGATGTCACCCGCAGGAGCCAGTGCCACACAGCATGGGTGCCACAGAACAAGGAAAGAAAAAGGAATCTCACCCTCCCTGCCATGTGTGTGTGAATGCTGGTCTGAATGAACTTCTTCTTCCTAGACTTGAATCCCCTTGAGAAGAGGGGATAGGAAAGTCAGAGTTAAGACCTGAAATTGATTGGAACTGAATCGGTAATCCTGAGAAATTGCTGATGGAACTGAATTGACACCAATACTATTTTTCTGGAGGCAGATCAGTGGCTCCTCTTCTTCTCACTCAAGTTGGTGAGTGTAGAATTGAAACCTGTGGCACAAATCTGGGGTCAGCAGGATGGACTTTGTATTCCAGAGACCAGCTTCAGAGACAGTGTGCGGCTAGAGTGCCAACCTCTGACTCACACAGAAATCCTGCTGATGCACAGAAATCATTACTGCGTCCCCCAGGCTGGCCGAGGCTTTCTCAGTGTTTCTCAGACCCAAAACACATTTCTAAGATTTCATTAAAAAAAAAAATGCAGTACCAATTTCAGCTCAAACCTGTAAAGTATAAAGCACCTACTGAATAAAGATCAAAATTTTAATATCTGAAGGGTTAAACTGCTCATGAATTTTGTATTCCCCAGGAGAGTGAAAAGGCAGAGGGAGAAGACAGGACAAAGAGATAACTCCCAGCTCCACGGCTGCCTTTTTGTTCCAGAGGGAAAAGCTACCAAGTAGACCGTTCCTTCATGGGAGCCTAGAGTGTTACATTTCACAATACAACCCAGGATCACGTGGGTCTCCCCCTTCCTGAACCCTGGCTTCAAGTTCTTTTCTCAAACTTGAGAGAGAGAAAAATCACCCAGGGAGCTTGTTAAACATGAAGATTCTGACCTAGCTGCCCTGGGATCCTGCATTTTTTAACAGGCATGCACCACAGTTTGAGGAAAGACAGCAAAGGACTTGGTTAATGAGTTCTGTGTGCGCAGCTTGAACGGCCCTGGTCTGAAGCCTTCTCAGTGTGGGAACCCAATTACTGTCACTTCCCTGTGCTGGTGCACACTGGACGGTCTCCGCGGGCCCCTGCTCCCCACGCGAGGGCTTAATCAGCAGTTCATCACTCCTGTTCTTTGCAAGTTCTCCACTCATTTGTCAGGATTTCCATGTTTTTGACACCAAAGAACTATGGTCTTCAAATTGTGTGATGGTGCACACCTGCCATCTGGTGGTGAGAGGCTAACTCCGAGGCATGGAAATTCAAGTGATCCTTCCCTTCCTGCTTCTTGGTTTTCATGTTGCCAAACTGTGCCTTACCAGGCAGGCTTGAAGAATGGGCGTTGGAGGGATTGAACCCGGAATGCTTTCTGCAGCTGACTGTGGACCTGGAGGTTTGCAGGAGGTTAGGTTCTCCTCCGAGTGGGTTTGGTGTCAGCTCCTCTGGACCTGGGCTCCTGGCTGGATTCCAGAGTTGTGGGAGCGTCCTGGGGCTGCCACCTAATTTAGGGACCATCGAAGGTGAGGTTGGAGAAATCGGAACACTGCCAGGGGAAAGACATTCTATGACCATCATTTACTAAGAAAGGGCAATTCATCTGTGAATACTCTTAATTGTGGGGTCTAGGGTTTACCTAAATTGACAACATGGTGCAGCCTGATGGCATTTGGGATTACTGGCATTCTGGGCACGCTCTGTTTGCACTTACTGCAACCATGTGTTTTCTGTATTCACTTTTGGAGGGTGGGGCCGGAAAGGAACATGGCTGTGGGGTGAGAAGAGATACACTGTTCTTATTTTGTCAACATCTGGGATATACCAAGCTCTTGTTACAGTCATGTATAATAATGAAAAAGTAATATGCTAATTAGACTGGACATCCTTCCGGACGTCCTTCCAGACGACCTTCCGGATGAAGCCGGGGCTGCAAGGGCCAAGGCGGCCGCTGCAGCGGACAGGTGCCAAGGCAGAGGCCAGTGCATCGGGCCTCTAGTGAGGAAATAAACACGAGGCCAGAGGAGCATGCAGACAAGGTTAGATCTAGGCTCTCGCTCCAGTTTTTCTTCTTATAAGTCTTATGGCCCTGAGCTTTCATCTCTTCTCTTGTAAAATGCAGGTTTAATGCTTAATCTCACAAGATTGTAGTTGAGATGAAATGAGGTCGTGGCAGTGGAAGGGTTGGGAAATTAGGAAATGTCAAAAGTATGAATGTGTCTGTTGCATTGACATTAGCCGCAGACAGCTCCAGTGAGGGCCGGACAGAAAGGTGCAGGTGTGTGGGTGGGAGGATGGGGTGACGGCTGCCCAAGGGCATCTACTGGGAGTCTCTCTGAATAACTCAAAAAATGGCTCCCACAGTTGTGCATTTATGCAAAATCAAATGCTTTTTAAAAATATGTTTAGAATTAATGAAAGAGGTTTGTGACCATTACATTTTTAAGAAGAACACAATGGCAGGAGGGACAGTGAAATTATTTTCACCCTTAAGTGTTGATTCTAAATGTGTCAGCTTTTAAATAATGTATTTTTAGAAAGAAGCTGAGTTAACTGCTGTTGCATTTATAGTGACTGATAAAGCTTTAAATGTAGCCAAGCCAATGTCTTATTATTCAGACAATTAATCTAAACAATGTCCTACCAACTTGAAGCTAATTCAAACATGAGGAATTTTAATACTTATTTCATAATTTGGCAAAACTAACACATTTTAATTAGCTTAAGAAGAATTCTTACTTTGTTCTCTTTGTCAGGAACTTGAAAACAGTAAGTATGCGTAAGCAAACCTGTGTGAATCGTGACTCACATTTCTTTGGGCAAATAAACTTAGAAATCATTTTTTATTAAAAAATTAATTTATTTATTTTAAGATTTTTTAAATTTCAAATTTTTCTTTTGAAAGAGAGCCTTTTGCATTATATATATATATATATATATATATATATATATCAAATGCACACATATAATTCTCTCTACGCTCCATCTCTATTTACTTTCTATCTCTTCAATAGGTCCAAGACACTGAGCAAAAATAGAGTACCATGAGAGACCAGAGATTTGAAGCAGGGAGGAAGCTGAGGCAGAGGACAGACTATGAGATAGAGCCGTGAATGAGGACAGGACAGAAGCACACGGGACGTCCATGCACTTCTTAAGAAGAGAGGGCCCCAATTTGGTCCTGATGTTTCCCAGCAATCTGCACAGAGAGTGAAATCTGAGCAGGTACAGGAGTCAGCGAGAGCAGAACTGCCTGGCAGAGAGCTGCGCTTCATTCCTGAAGTTGCTCACTTTGGTTGAATATTCTAACCTCAAGTTTGGCAAGAACCTGGACTAAGTGATTATTTGGAAGGAACCAAAAAAGTTATCTTTCCTCTAAAAAGCAGTGTTAGTCTCTGTGGGTATGTAAGTACAAATCTAAAGAGGTTGTGATTTCACAACCCCATCTAATGACAGTTTAAAAATGATTTCTCACCTATGATAAACTTACATCTTTAATTATATGAGGGGAGCATTTAACAACTGATCATAAAGAATGGGTACAGAAAAAAGAGGAATTAAAAATATTGAAACTCTCAAGAGAGGTAAAAATATAGAAATTCAGATCATAGCATATCTAAAACAAGCACCAAATTATTAAATATCCCCAAAATCTTAACCAAGCTGAGGTTAGGAATGAGGCTGGCTCTCAGAATACTTCTGCTTTTAGCATATTTTGTGTAACAGGGTCAGGAGTATATGCTGAGGCTCCCATCTCTGCCTTCAAGTGTTGGTCTGACTCTAGGACAGTCTATCTCTTTTCTTACAAGCTGAGAGGGTATTAAAATTATTGGTGGCAAGGGGGACGTTTCAAGGCATCCTTGGCCACCCAAAGGAACGGATTCTGATCACAGAGGCATACTTAGGCCTTCCCCTACCTGCACAATGTCCCTTTGGTAAAGGCTTTTTCATTGGCTCAGAGCAGGCCCAGTACGCGTCACCACCAGATGGCAGGAGTGCACGCTGAATAAAGAGCAGCCATGAGCCCTTTTTCTTTGTCTTCCACTCACTAAGCTCTCCACTAGGTGACAGCAGCACGTATGTAATGCGATGGCCTTCAATGAGTCACATAAATTCAATCTTTCTTTTAAACATGAGAGCTGCATTTTGCTTTTTATTTTTGAATTTTGATAAGTTTATTTGAGCCAAACTGACACATATGCTGGGGAGCAAGATCTCACATGCCCTTGAGAGTAGCAATTTAAAAAGTATCCACAGTTGGATTTCTTTCCTCTAGATCAGTGGTTCTCAACCTTGGCTGCACATTAGAATCATCTGGGAATCTTTTTAAAATCCTGATTTCTGGGCCTTATCCTCCGGAAATTCTGTTTCTTTGTTATGGGGTGGGGCCACAACATTAGTAACAAAAAAACAAAACAAAACAAAAAACAACCAGAATTTCCGGAGGATGAGGCCCAGAAATCAGGATTTTAAAAAGATTCCCAGGTGATTCTAATGTGCAGCCAAGGTTGAGAACCACTGATCTAGATCTAGAATATGCAATACTATTTGCTATTGGCCTCCCTCGCATTAACCTAATATAAAAAAAAAACTTTTGCGGGGGTTCGCTTTCTAAAGAACCTGGGAAAGATTACTATTTGAAACCATTATTACTTAAGAATTTATGGAGTCTAGACATTCTTACCCCAAGTTAGAAAAAAAAAGTGACTAAAATAGTTAAAATAGTCACTTTTTTGCAGATAATACTATTTATTGACCTCCTATCATATGGCAAAGATTGTATTAAAATGCTTTAAAACATTAGTTCATTGACTCTGGATCAGCACTTTGTAAGAAAACCTAGATTTTAACGTAAGGCTTTTTAGGGCTATCATCTCTGTATTTTCTGTGGCCTTATTATAATTTCCCTGCTTGAGCCATTGCAAAACCCATACTGCAGAAATTGGAACTGTTTTCACGGTATGATTTCGAGTGCACACAGGGATGTACTCTCTATTCATGGCATTCACTCTCGTGTAGTTGCATAACATTAACACAGTGAGGGGTAATAATATAGTTTGATTCTATAGTGACATTAAAGGCTAACAACAAAGATTGGTTAGGGAGCATTAGCAAGGTGATAACTCATTCATGCTGAAATAGAAATGGTGAGAGGTGAGAGATGAGAGTAGAATGGGGCCAGAGCGAGCAGAGTCCTCGGGGCCTGACTCGGCAGAAGGGAAGGGAATGAGATGGGCCAGGAGTTCAGCTGAGCAGCTCTGGACTCCTGTGGTTGCCCCGCTCAGTGCTGAGAGCCTTACCTGTGGATGGCCAGAAGCAACCTGCTGCGGCACGGACTCTTCCCACAGGTAGCAGAAACCTGAACATGTCTGAATTCCTCGGAAGCCAACACGGGGCAGTGAAGCTTTGAAAACAGAGTCTATAGTTGGCCCTCAAACAACACAGATTTGAACTGTGCAGGTCCCCTTGTAGGTGGATCTTTTTTGATCCATAGTTGGCCCTTCCTCTCCATGGGTTTCACATGTGCATATTCAACCAGCAGCAGGTGAAAACAGTATTTTCACATCCCCAACCGCAGACAGAAATACTGATTTCAACCTGCGGTTAGTTGAATCTGTGGAAGCAAAGGGCCAACTGCAGTCAAAAGTAATACGTGGATTTTTCATCTGTGTGGGGGTTGGCGCTCCTGCCCGTGTTGTTTAAGGGTTAACTGTAATAGCAAGCGGTTGTCCAGGAGGTGTGCACAGGGAGAGTGGACCTGCATTCAGAGAGTCCCCTGGGCCTTCATTTCTCCTTGTTTCAGTTCTAAATTGGACTGGAACCTGTCATAGAGGAGTGGAGGAGTAAGACGTTAAAGGCTGCAAATGCTTACGACAATTTTTGTGCGCAATGATTTTATTGTACAGTATAGCTGCACTTTGACGGACTTTGTTTCAAGTATCTTTAAGAGAAATACAACAAAATGATATGGCGACCCCAAAGGGCAAAATCTGACTAATGAGAAATGGAAAAAGTACCTTTGTTGTTTCTTGCACAACATAGTGGGGGCTGGGGGAGTTGAAAGAAAAGGAGTGGAGATGAGGGAAGGGAGTTCTAAGAGAAAGAGAGGGGTAGTGACTTTATTCATCTGTGGCCAGAACCATGTCCCCAGGTATTTGCAGGCAACGTAAGATGACTCCAGGGTGCCAATAAGCTAGCACATAGCAGTAGCAACAACTGCCATCAACTATGGAGCTACTTCACTGGGAATCAGGCATTGCTCCTACCTATGTCTCTTATTTAGTCCTTAGGCAAGCTCTGTTGGGAAGACAATATTATCCCTTCTTGGGGGAGAATAACTTCCCAGGTCCAACAGTTAGCAAATGGCACAGTTAGGGTTCAAATCCTGTTCTCTTCACAGTATTTCCTCTGCTTTTTAGGGCCTTCCTTCCTAAGCCATGGCTGGTGAGACATTCTCACCGCCTGCCACCAGGGGCCACCACTCACCAATTTGGATCACTTCATGAGCACAATTGGCTCTAAATGTAATCAATTATATAACTTCGGCCTGTCTAAGTTTAGGTCTACTGGAATTACTGCATGAAACAGAGGCATTACAAAGGATTACTGGGGAAATAGCAATACATTTAAAGGAAGTCTTCACTTTCTCCTCTTTTTTTCTGGCTTAAACAGGAATAAAGGGAGATAAAACAGCAGAACTCAACTCAATAGGCAGCACAACCAGAAGTTTTTACCCTGTGTGGCTGGCAGTTGGTCAAAAAATGACCTGCTCAACTTTCCTAGGAATGATGGGGTGGGGGTGGGGGAGAGCAAGGTAACAGTGCTTTAAAGACAAGGTGAATGTAGTTTGAGCAGTAAGACAAAACTGTTGACAATTGTTGGTGCTGCTTTGCTCTCTCTCAGTGTTTAGTTTGGGTTGTACATAGTAACTTTCTGTGGTTTCAATCCCCAGCATTCCTTCCCAAAGGACAAAGTTCGGACTGGGATTCTTACCCAGGTTTCAGAGCACAAAGTAGGGAAAGCCAACAAATCTCAAGCAATCAACAATACACTCACACCACCTGAACATGTTTTTCTGCAAATGTTTATTTGAAAAGATTTTTAAGAAATTTCAGGTGGTTGTGTCTGTGGCAGTTTCTTTAGGTGAAAAATGTGCTAGCAGTCACTATGGAAACCAAGATGCAGGCAACAAGGAGCAAAATCAGACCTATTCGACAGTATTTTGAATGCTTCTCTTGTTCCTCTTCCTTTTTCAATAAGGTATCAAAACCGGGCGTGTACATGTCTCCCAACCAAAACCGTAGGTCATTAGGATTTTCCTAAAAGAAAATTACATGAAGAATAGGCTCAATCAGTGATCAATACAAGATTGTAGACAAAGCGCCGCCAGAGGTACCAAAGGCCCATGTTCACACTGTCTTGGGTGAGGCTGAAGTGTCATGATTCAAATAAGAGAGGCTAGGCTTCCGTGAACAGCACCCACACGGAAGTGCAGCCTCTGGGCTGACCAGGAATCCCTGTGGCTCCAAGCCATAGGTCTGCATGAGAATGCATTAGGAGGCCTGCATGATTTACTGACTAAATTGCTCAAGTGTTTCTGCCGTCTTTTATGCCAATTTAGTGCCTCTTACATCTCATGAATAGTGTGTGCCAATCAGGTAAGTGAGTTGAAATAAAATTAAAATTCCTCCCTTGCTTTAGATGAGCCTTCAAGGTTTGATTTAGTTGGCAAGGTAGAGATAAACATATGTGATGAGTTTTCAGTAAATCCAGGAGCTGACTTACATGGGAGGAGGAGTAAGACTAAGAATCAAGGGTCCCTTCCATGCCTTTTAGGTTGCTGGTCCCCCTTGTAGAGGGTGACAGCATGTTTGACGTGCAGAACTTTGGCACTGTTTGACCTCCTGAAGAAAGAGTCCCACATATCCTTCCCCACATCAACTCTTACACTCCATGTCTGTTTCTTTCATGGGCCTCATCTTCCTTTCAGCTGGAAAGAATTGTCTTCAACTCAACCTCATTCCTATGTCCAAAAAAATCACCTGAGAACTCTACTGGTCATACATTTAATTTTTTTTTTCTTCTATTCTATCCAGCTATGTTCAGTGCTAAAGAGTCAGTGTCTCTGCCTGGATTCCAGTAAGCATACAACAAATTTATGGTGAATGCTGAAACTCTAGTTTTTAAAAACCCACTTCATTATTTCTTACCTGAATTACTGCAATAGCTTGCAGTTGGACTGCCCACCCTCTCTCTCACTCTCTAGACTCAGTGGACTTAAAATCAGCCAATTTCCATGGCAGCTTCGGGGTCAGTGAACTAGTTTCAGACTCACCAATGCCCAGTAAGAGGCAATGTGCATGCCTGCAGGGGGCTGGATGGATTCTGGCCATGGCAATACAACTCTTCCATCACATTGCTACTAGTTTCAATTTTAGTTTTAGGAATGCTAAAGTATTAAAATAAAATTTGGATGACTGGTGCAAAAGGATAGATGATTTAAATTGTCTACTCTACTCTTGCCCTAGTGTGTGTCCTCATCAGCAGCCTGCACTTTGTCTGCAAGGTTAATTGCCTCCATTCTTCAGTGAGGACTTCCAGAATTCTGCTTAAAGCTTCCCTTCATAGCTAAATATGGGGCTCCTTTTCTCCTTTCTTATTTATAAACTAGAGTCCCGGGGCATGGATTCGTGCACCGGTGGGGTCCCTAGGGCTGGCCTGCACTATCTCGCAACCCGGGATCCCTTGAGGGATGTCAGACTGCCAGTTTCAGCCTGATCCCTGCAGGCCAGGCTGAGGAACTCCACCAGTGCATGAATCTGTGTACTGGGCCTCTAGTATACATATAAGATCTTTGGTTAATCTCTTCCTGCCCTCCCTCCTTTCCCCTCCCCTTTGAGATTCATCAGTCCATTCCATATTTCTGTGCTTGTGCATTGAGCATCTGTCCCTGGTGGTCAGTGCATGTCATAGCTACCAGTCGAATGGTCGAATGGTTGAAAGATCACTTACGCTTTTATATATATAATAGAGGCCCAGTGCATGGATTCTTGCATGAGGAGGGGTGGTCCCTCAGCCTGGCCTGCGCCCTCTCACAATTCAGGACCTCTCCGGGGATGTAGCAGTGTGCCAAGCAGCAGGCAGCCAGGGAGGAGCCCAAGCCAGCACCGTGCTGCTCATGCTCATCCCAGCCTGCTGTGCCTGCCACCGCTGCTGCCACTCAGTAGTGCTGCCGCAGACTCGAGACAGGCTCCCGCTGCCACAGCTGCGCTCACCAGTCATGAGCCCGGCTTCTGGCTGAGTGGCAAACCCCCTGTGGAACGCACTGACCACCAGAGGGAAGCTCCTGCATTGAGCGTCTGCCCCCTGGTGGTCAGTGCACATCATAGAGACTGTTCAACCGGTCATTCTGGTCATTCAGGTCGTTCATTTGTAACAGTCACTTAGGCTGTTTTGCATTCTTGCATTTTGCAGAAACTCCTGAAGAATTCTGAAGAAAGGAAGATGAGGCCTGTGAAAGAAACAGACATGGAGTGTAGGAGTTGATGTGGGGAAGGATATGTGGGATTCTTCAGGAGGTCTAAATTCTTCTTGCATTCTTACATTTTGCATCTATCCTTTTGCACCAGGCCTAGGGACCCCACTGGTGCACAAATCCATGCACCGGGACTCTAGTTTATAAATAAGAAAGGAGAAAAGGAGATATATATATATATATTCTTAGCAATTTAGAAAAAAGAGAGTGGCCCAAGAAACTTTAAACTTTTATGACCCATGGTGGCGAAAAGTTTTCAGAAATAAGTGAGGGGCTCTGTCTGCTAAACAAGAGGTATGAATAGGGAAAGGTGAGGGGAGAAGTTGAATTAATGAGGCATTCATAAATAGGAAGAAATTATAATCAAAACAAAAGTCATGACTTCCAGAAACATCCCTCAAGAATGCAAATGAGCCTGTGACCTGAGGGGCAACTGCTTTGCAGTGAGCGATTTCATGTAGAGGATGGAGGGAGGGGGTAGACCCTGGTTATAGAAAAGCAATATAGCCATCATCCTCATGTTTGAGCTTCTTAAACATAACTCATGGAATTGTTCAACAAAAAAATTACTTCTCATTGCCAATAATGTTCAATTTCCTTATTCTTACATTCAAACAATTTCTTTTAGTCTGTTTTAGCCTTATTTTCCCATTATTCTATTACTTTAGCTGTAGCGCCAGCAAAGCTAGACTGCTTAGTCTGACAAATTCTCTAACTTTCTTGTACTTGCGCATTTCCTCTTGCTACGCCTGACAGAAGAGCCCCCCCCACACACTTAAGCAAACCATCTATATCTTTTGAGTTCTCTACGTCTGTCAAATCCAGCATAAATTAACTTTTCACGAGGCTTTTAATAATCCAATGTGGTTTTGTTCTCTTCTGACTTTGCACAGCACTTTCTACAACCATGATGGGCACAGTCCTCTCTCTCAATCTTGTTGCTCTTTCTGGTTCTACAGTCAAGACATGTTTGCGAAATAAATCAATACATTTTTCCTACTTGTAGGAAGTGACTTCTTAGAGGTTGATCTTCAGGCTCCTGATAAAAAACACATGATTATTGTTGCTATGGGGGAGCATCTGTTATGGAAACTTCTCTGGAAAAGAGACTACATTAAGGAGGAGATACATTACATCTACGAGGAGATTAAGAAACTTCAAACACTCCGGACAATGAGATATTTCAAGGAGTGCACATTTGAGATTTTTGAAGTGTAAGATTTTAAGAGGACATAAGGCTGTTCCCTGCAAAAGTCTTTAGATACTTAATGTATGAACAGATATGCATAAAGGGTACTTGGAAACCGTCAGGCCTTCCTGGCTCCAGGGCAGCAAGAGGCAAGCAGAGGCTGGGAAGGAATCCAGACCAACTCAGAAAAGAGAGGGCCACTCTCCTGCTTTTCAGGTATTTCTAGATCCTCTATGTGATGGGTGACACTGGGTGTGGGATACAAGTGGGGTGGGGGGGGGGGAAATAAGTTGGGTGAATGAGTTCATTGCATATTTTTCCTGTGTTGAAATGCTTTTGTTTTGTTTTGGTTTGTTTTGTTACTGAGACACAGGAAAGAGTCCAAAATGTAAGTCTGCAATCTTAAATCACCGGGTGGGCTTGAAATGAAATGATCTTTGATGAGAACTGCTTTGCACAGTGCCGAAGACAGGACATTGAATCAATATTTTTTGCATACATGTTGAACAAGAGATTCGTAAGTATTCATGAACACAAGTGGTCACACAACCATGGGAAAACATACATAATTTGGCAAGCTAATTTTCAAAAAACTTTTACCTTCCAGGTAAACCCTGTTTCTGTGCCACATCAAACTTGTTGTAAAACTCAAAACAAATAAATAAACCCAGAGAGAGGAGAGAACAGGGGAAGCCAGAGGCTAAAATGGCCTGAAACCGGGAGGCTTTGTGCCCAGGGAAGAATGCCTGTCACCTCAAAACCGATGTTGTTTAGGATATTTAACTGATCTCCCCCTTCAACTGAAGAACTGGCTCTTTGCCTTGAGTACCTTCAGATGTCCAGAAAGGTTTGTGTGCAGGGAACGCTTGTCATATTCTTCGATGGTCCATGAAGGATTCTTTTTCCTTTCTTCCATAGCTTCCTCCAAGCTTACGTCGCCATATAGTGGGTTATTCTTCAGAACTGACGAGAGAGATGGTGGGGGCCTGTCTACGAAGACAGCACCCTTCACACTGGACGCCCTCATTCGCTGAGCAGTAATATTCTTCTTTCCTCTCTGTTAGGAGGCAGAGACAAGGCTTCTCTTACCAGCGGGCCACTGATGACAGAAAATATAGTAGGAAAGAACTATACCCCAAAATGTGTTGATTCTGCCTGGAAACCCAACAGATTAGGATAATGAGGAAAGGAGTCTGGGATCTAGTTTGACCTAGAATTCTATTTCATTGAGTTCTTTCTTTTCTGTCCTTTTTAAAAAATGTTTTTATTGCTTTCAGAGAGGAAGGGAAAGGGAGAAAGCTAGAAATGATGGGAGAGAATTATTAATTGGCTGCCTCCTGCACACCCTACCCACATTGGGGATCGAGCCCACAAACCAGACATGTGCCCTGACCAGGAATCGAACCGTGACCTTCTGGTTCATAGGTTGACAGTCAACCACTGAGCCATGCCGGCTGGGCAATTGAGTTCTTTCTTTGCCTATAATCTTTTTGGCTTCAGTAATCATTCATTAAAATGCTATTTTATAACTATGGAGAAAGAATACTGTTCTTTAATTCAAATTGTAGAATTCTGAACAAAGCCATTTTCCCCAGCTCGCTTGCACTGAGATTTAATGACATTTCATTTCTATTTGTGCATTCCATGACTGATAAGAATAATATTTAATATTGCTCTATTAACCCAGCAAATTCAAGATTAAAAGGCATTTATAGACATGCCTTGGCTTTCATGAAAATTCTCTTGGGACTCTTATTTCAGATATCTTGGAGAAATGGACTAAGTTAGCATAGCACTCCTATCTGTGTCTACAGACACGCTGGCTATTAGATGGCTCTAATATTGACCTTCAGATTTTAAAAAAACATTTTAATTGAAGCATAATATACATAAAGACAAGCACATATGTCATAAATACATTTTCACAAACCAAATAAACCTTAAGATTCTAGCAAGGAACAGAACATTACCAGCATGCCTCATGCGCTCTCCCAGTCACTATCCCTCACTCTGCCCAAGGATAACCAGTATTCCAAATTTAACAGTGTCAGGCAGTTGGACTCTCTCTCTCTCTCTCTCTCTTTTTTTTTTTTTGCATTTTACAGAAATGGAATCATATAATGTGTGCTTTCCTTTCATCTAAGTTGACCTCAGTTTTTTTTCTTTCCTTTTTTTTCTTATGACTACAAAATTATCATGAAGGCAGAAAATGTTTAAGTTAAAATTTGTTCATTGGCCAAATATAATTGAGAAGAAACAAAAAACTTATAGCATAATACTTCATTTATCATGGGGCATCAAGGGAGAGGAATTCCACATAAGTTAATTTTCAGAAAACTTAGGCTTACCCCTTAAAAACTGGCAGCAAATTTCATTAATTTATAGCAATTTTAAAAATGTGTTTCACAAAACAGAGAAGATTCAATAGTAGCAATAAATATTCCTCTGTGTCATATTTATGACCATCGATAGGTTGATTCCCTCAGCATCTACTGGGGCATGCAGGTCATGTTAAATATGTATTTATATATGCTAAGTTGTCAACTAATATTACATAGTTTCCTTTTGTAATGGCTAGTAGTCTCAAAAAATCATCTGTATAAAACCTTTCACATTCTCTTTGGTCTTAGGTTTTTCTAATTTTCTTAATCCATACTTTTTTTTTTACATAATTAGAGATAAACTTAGAGATCTTCTCTGACTTTACTAAGTTGTTAGAGTGCTCAGAATCAATTTATATTCTGTAATACTGAAGTTTGCAGTGAAATAATAAATCATCTTGACTTAGTATTTCTCTTTAAGATGGATGACCTCATGAAAATGTTTCTGAATTGAGGAAAAACAATTTGATATGAAATTTAGATCATTTCAGATTAGCATAATTCTGACTCAAGCTTTTTTCTTCAAGGCTAGACATCTTTGATCATCTTTGAGGAGGAATAATTCTTCTGACATTGATAAATTGGCTATGTCAGTTTTCTTGCCTGCTAGATTATTCCTTGAGTTTCTTAAACAAGGAAGTTCCATAAATGAGGGAACAGTTTCAGGGTAAAGAAAAAATAATACACGCTATTACAATGTATAAGGACCTTGAAAAACTAATATATAAAACATAGCAAAATAATCAGAGTTATAGTCACATTCATGAAAGTCTGAGATTTCTCCTCAAACATGGTGCCATTTATTTTTGTGTTGCATGGTAATCTCATGCCTGAAAGACATATACTTAAAAATTAAGAGTATAGCTTTATTAACAATTTGATGGTTGCATAAAAGTACCAATTATGGTTGGAGTTCATTTATACTTTGATAATATTTTTGAAATAGCTTAAGAAAGAAAAAAAGCATGTATTTGATTACAACTCTTCATCTACATTTTAGATAGATTTTATTTAGCAAAGGAAAACTCAATAGTAATTCCATTATTTTAGTTATATGGACTCTAAGATAACTTTCATTTTAAAATATTTATGTAAAAAAGTAATATTTTAAAACTTACCTAACCTTTTTTGGCATTAACCATTACTTAGTCCATTTATTCTTTATGCAATTTATTATTTATACCATTTATATATAAGTAACTTATCATTCAATAAAAAGAGTAAAATAGGAGACATATTTAGACAAATAAAAACTGAGAATATATCATTAATAGGTCAATAAAGAAGGAATCTCTAAAAAATGTACTTCAGGCAGAATAAAATTAGTACTAGAAGGAAAAAATAAGATGCAAAAAGGAATGCTGAGCAAGAAAACAAGAAGGTAAAAAAAGAAAATTGATAAATATATGTATAAATCTAAGAAAGCATTGATTTCATGGTAAATAGAAATAGTAATCATTAACATATGATTTTTAAAATAAGAGACAGCTAAAACATTGAACAGTAACAAGAGTATCAGGCTTTTTTTTTTTTTTTTTTTTTTTTTTTAATGAGGACACTAAGGAATCACTTCAGTGATCACACAGAGATATTACTAAAACATGTATTGCTTAATCCAGTAAAACAGTAAAAAAATATAAGAGAAAGTAAAAAATAAGACAAGAGAAATAAAACAAAAAAATGGGGGGATGCCTCAGGAAAATAGAAAAAAAAAAAAAGAGAGAAATAATCACATTAAATGTAAATAGACTAAACCCCCTATTTAGATGACAGATTGTCAGATTATCTTAAACATTAAATTCAGTTATGTAATATTTACAGGAGAAATACCTAAAATATAAGGACTCAGAAAGAATACGAGTGAATGAAGGTAGAAAGTATATAGCAGGCAAATGTAAACAAATGAGAGCTGGGTATTATGGTGATTGGTTAAATGCACACCAATTTTGTTTTCCCTTCTTGAATTTAAACTGGGGCAAACTTTTTTTTAATATGTTTTAACTGATTTTTAGAGAGAGAGGAAGGGAGACAGATATATGTAGAGAAAGATCGATGAGAGAGAAGCAAATCAGCTGCCTCCCACACGCCCCCCACTGGGGACTGAGCCCATGGTCCCGGCATGTGCCCTCACTGGGAATCAAACTGGTCACCTCGGTCCTGCGTTGACGCTCTACCACTGAGCCACACCAACTGGGCTGGAGGCAGCTTTTTTTTCTAGTTGATCATTTATGCACAAAATAACAGAGGCTACACGTCCAAGCCTGGCTCTTGAAATCTACCAAAAGATTTTTGGCTCACTTTTCTTCTTTTCTGTCACTGTAAGCAAGGGTCTGAGATGGCAGAGCTACAAACACAAAGAACTTGAAGCCTTGGGTTACTGCTTGGAAAGAGCTGTCCCCCAAACACACCTGCTCTTCCTCAGACTTTTCATGAGCAATAATGGTTTTTCCTTTATAGTGACTGGCAGTCTTTGGGGTATTTATCATCACAGAATAGCCCACTGTACCCCTCCTAACACACAAGTGGCATCTTGAAATCACACAAATGTGTGGCATTGGCTTCACAGTCAAGTGGTAGAAAAGGATAAAGCAATATCCGAAGCTAGAATGATGCCTATTCACATCCTAAAATGAAAATCATTTGGTGAAAGTATCATCTGTGGCCACTGGAATCTAATCACCTGTAGCTCTAGGAGAAATACTTACATATTATCAGAGTGTTCATGTACATATAATGATACTACAAGAATCAGAGCATTGGTGTCATACAAGAAAGAGATGATGCCGAAACCGGTTTGGCTCAGTGGATAGAGCATCGGCTTGCGGACTGAAAGGTCCCAGGTTCGATTCCGGTCAAGGGCATGTACCTGGGTTGCGGGCACATCCCCAGCAGGAGATGTGCAGGAGGCAGCTGATCGATGTTTCTCTCTCATCGATGTTTCTAACTCTCTATCCCTCTCCCTTCCTCTCTGTAAAAAATCAATAAAATATATTTAAAAAAAAAAAAAAAAGAAAGAGATGAGATGAGAGAAAGAACTGGACAGTGTGCAAGCTTAGAAATTTTATGCCTTCTACTGTTTAAAATCCGAATGTTTATAGATCCCAAAACTGATATACAGACTTTTTTTAAAAAGCATGGAGCCAAAGAAGTCCATTAACACATCTCAGCTGAATGAAGTGACTCGGGATAAAGATCACGTTAAGGGTGTGGTTTCGTAACGAATCCCTAACAGCCGCCAGGTGGCTGTCCTCAAGTCGAAGGACAGAGAAAGGGAGGCAGAAAAGCAAGGCTCACACTAACAAATAGCTTATTAATTTTTGTAAGATAGGTTTTACCAAAGAAACCATTACCCTACACCTAAAAGTTTTTGATTGTTTGAAATTAAAAAAAAAACAGACAAGGCAACAAAAATAACCCTAGGCCTCCAAATATCCATGAATAGGAGCAAACTTTGAATCCTTACACAGGCTTGAAGGAGGGCCCACTTCTGATATGGAAAAAGAGAACAATGAACATGGGAATGTCTCCTAGACTATGGCACCACGGACCTCAGAGAACAACGCATCAGGAGGTTTCAAGAGCAGAAGCATCCCAAACAACCTTCCCCACCTTCAAGGAAGAAGGCCACACACACTGTTCCCAGAGGATCCTAGAATTACGGTGGCGTCTTTCACTTTCCCCGTTCAGCAAGGAAGATATATATTATTTGACCAGAATGATAGCCTGTGGCAGAGCCTGGCTAGATACTCACCAAATTCACTTCTTTTTCATGGGCATACAACAGCCAAGCAAGGAAAGGCGATTAAGAAACAAAACCAGTGAAGAACAGTGTCTAAAAGTCACAGGGAGAAGAGCCTCTTACCCTGGGCCTGTCGCTCCAGCTCTCAGGTTTAGTGAGGAATGTTCCTGGGTTCTGAAACAGATGTGACAGAAGCCAAGAAAAGATACAGCAAAGGCATTAGTCAGAAAATATTCTGAAGTCTAACTACTAATCAGAAAAAAGGCCCACCGCAATATCTGCAAAACCATATTTTATCATTTAAACTAAATAAAAAATCAGCCCTTTCCTTTCATTGCCCCATTTTCTAAAGGGATTGGCAGAAATATGTAGAATACAATTCCGAGGGCCTTCATCAGATGCATGCCACAAATAATTTTAACAACCAGAAACATTAGATTTTGGAGAAAGTTTCTCGGTACACTGAGATGAAATTTGTTGTGAAGCTTCTTTATTCCTCTTGTGAAAGAACTTAAGGAATAAAAGTATAGTAGAATCAAGGGTTATTTGCTTGTACTTTCTGCAAATATGGGTGACCTGTGTGTCTGCGCAGAAGGGAGTTGATTGGGGCCATTGGCAAGCCTTTGAACCTGTGTTCACTTTTCTTTATGCATCGTATTGCTTCAGCTCATTAAAAAATGGCATAGGGACTCAACTCTGAAAGTAGAATGTGAATTTTTAAAAATCTTAAAAACAAATAATAATGAATATAAATGATACATACAAGGTATCCCAAAAATGTATACATACTTAGAATAATTATAAACACAGTGCTTATTAAAATTCATTTCATTTTCAAAATGTAATTCAACTTCATATTTGGTATCTAGGGGATTTTTGTTTTAACTGCTGAGTTACCAGCGGTTTTAAAGGCAATGTTTGTAGGTCAAATCCTTTGGCATTCCTTGAGGTAGTCTGAGCCCAAACACCATGCACCTACCTGGGGTGGTGTAATGCCAAATGATAAGCTGACACAAATCTGAAGTTTGTGTGGATTTCAGGTCAGTATAAAATCTACTGCCTGAGTTAGCCATGTAGCTTGACAGATGTATTAACTACATCCTCCAACACCACCATCTACAAACACACAGACACACACACATACACACCTCCATCCACAGTATAAATCAAACAATGCAAGTGATATTATCTGCTGTTTTCCAAATTATAACGAAAGGATAATTTCAACACATTTTGAATATTGACAAATGATGATAATAATAATGTACATTTCTTATACTTGTATAGAAAATCTTTTTTCTCAATTACTTTTGTCATATTTTATTTGTTCTCAGTTTTAAGGAAATACGTAAAATGAATATTATCCTAATTCTGCAAGTGGAAATAAACTGAAGCATGGACTGAATAAGGACCATAACAGATGTCTCTCACACTGTCTTGCTGAGGATATGACACAAGAAGCCAAATTTCTAACCTCTTTATTCAATGCGTAATGTCTCCCCAGTAGAGTAAGGGTTTTAAATTAAGAACTATTTGACAATTGCCACCTTGTGTATCCCAACACCTCAATTCACTTGGTATATACAGCACCTTCTTCCAGTTATCATTATAGTTACTGAAAAATTTAGTGTGTTCATTTCTTTTTAGATTTACTTTTTATCCAATGAATATATCACTCTCAGATTTTAAGATTCAGCCAAGGAGAGAATTACTTATTGACACATTGCAATCTGAAATAGTAAATATAATTGTTGTTACTCATAATTTGTGCTACACCTACCCAACTACCTGAGTTTGTAATTGATTTACACCCATTTACATCCCCATGCATTATTTCAATAGTAAATTGGCCTTTTTTCAATCATTTAATATTTCTTTTTAGGGTAGAAGGATAACAAAATCAACTTTATCTGCAGTTTACAATTACCAATAATTTATTCAAGGACATAAGAAGCAGATTTTTTTTTTTTACCTCCTTGGTTTTTCCTTGAATAACTATTTCAACCCAATAGAGGCTGTGGAAAAATATACCCTTTAAAAATTTGTGTTTCATTCAGGTTTTGGAATAACATTCAACAGAGCTTGAAACTGTGAAGCTTGAACTTCATGTTCCACATGAAGAAAATAGGTCAACTCCAGTACCAAACAAAAGATGTTAGATGTATGTGTTCCAACCTGAAAGGAATTTATTGGATATGTTTTCTTAGACTTAACTTCATAGCATAGGGAAGCCAAGGTTTTCTTAACTGATTTTTGAATCATTTTATTCCATGATATAAACAATAAGGAAGAAAAAGGAGGGATTTCATTGCACTTAGCTTAAAACTAAACAAAACACAAAAGTAATAACCAAAAAGGTGCATATGATGGGCAGAAGGGTTTTGAGGATTCCAAATAGAAAAGATGCAAAAATTTTTAAAAGTCAGTTGTCATAATAAGCTGCCTTACCATGGAAATAAATTAAAACCCTTATAGGTGGAGGAAACACTTACATAATCATTTGAGTGTACTTGATTTTGAATGATCTCATGATAAAGGTCCCCAGGAG
Source organism: Myotis myotis (assembly GCF_014108235.1). NCBI lineage: Eukaryota > Metazoa > Chordata > Mammalia > Chiroptera > Vespertilionidae > Myotis > Myotis myotis. The sequence goes on from NW_023416368.1 coordinate 37,053,187, forward strand.
CCCACAAAACGCACCACAAAGGAGTCACTTTACACCAGGACTCATGAGTAGCAACTGTTTCTTAAAAGAAAACAAATTTCTGTTCAGGGAATTTGAACCACTCCAAAGGATTTAATGACTTGCAGGGGTTTGTGGGTCAGTCACATCTGTTCTGAAATGCAATGCTTCTTCCTGTTTCTAAATGGACTAACCCTTAACCCCATTAGCCCTCACATCTTAAAACAAAGATGATTCCTGTTTCATGAGCTGTGCAGCAGTCAGGGCCTTTATGTTTATTCCAGCACATGGAACTCATCACAGTTTTATTCTCTCCTGGTCAGCAAAAGGAAGGAAGATGCAAAAGAAGAAAGCAAGAAATCAAGTCTGCATTGGGTTTGAAGACGTGGTTGGTACGTCCTTCTATGTGGAGGGACTAAGAGTATCTAAAATAACAGACAGCACCTTTACAAGGTGGGGAGTTCCTGCTCTATCCTTTCCTTCCATCCTTAACTTTCCACTTTCCTGCTGTCTGAGTCTTTCCTGCATGAAATGAAAGGCAGTTGACCTGAATGAGGTGTATGAGCTTCCCATGTAAGCTTCTGATGCTTTGTGCTTAGAATACACCAAAAAAATGGAGGTAGCTTTTCCCTCCAAAACCTTACTTGCAAATTGGTTTGAAAAATCCTCAGAGAAGTAAAGTGAGGGCTAGGCAAACTCTAAAATGAAGACATGCTGGGAAGCTAATGGTTGGAGGGGAATGAATGGGTGGGAGAATTCACATCTTTGATAAAGTGATCGGAGAGTCTCTTATGTTAAGGAAGAAAGACCTTTTCTCTGTGGCAAGAATGAGGAAGCGACCTTGCCCTCGGTTCCCTCCAGCCTTCCTTTTGCACAAATGCTGAGCTGGCAGAGAGCGAGAAAGGAGCCCCCGTCCCCGTCCTCGGGCTCCCAGGGCTCCCAGGCCGTACCTGTGAGTAGACGAGGTTTTGCCAGTGCTGGGCTGCAGGGTAGTTCCCGCCCGGAAACCTCACCAGGCTGGCCTGAAGGAGGGCTGAGTTCCTCATTAACAACTTCACGTCAAGCTGCAGGAATTTGTCAGGATGGTTGTTATTTGGCAAAGCAGAGAGATCCATGTCTCCCTTCGTCTAAGGGAGGAAACAAAGGCAAGTGAGGCTGGTCCCGTCAGACTCGTCCATTATGAATGAGTCCGAGGATTCTCCTACTGGCACCTGAAACCAGCTCTCTCAGCTGCACTCGGATGCCACGCTCAAAATGACACATCAACACACAGGAACAATGCAGCACCCTGCCTTGTTTTTCACCACACACACACACACACACACACAGTTAGAATGCTTGAATGGGGCTACACATTAAAATTAATAGGATGCCAAACTTAGATATGTGTAGCACTTAATGCCTCTCCATACAGAGTCAGAAATAACAGGTTAATAAAGAGGAGCTATTCTTCGGAGAAAGGCTGCCAGAATTTCAGTATTACGGTCCATAATTTGGAGCACATGAGATAGTCACCTAAAGAGACATAACTTAATTTTTCTCTCTGATCATTACTAAGCTAACCCAGCAGACTTGGCCCTGCCCACGCAGCCTCAAATGTGATAGGCAAGATCTTGTTTCTTCTCATCTTTTCACTCCCAGAGTCTCAGGCTCAGGTGAAACCTAATCGTGTTTAGCTTGTCAGCTTCGTTTTGAGTAGAGAAATGGCAAGCATTTGCTGCTTAGTTTGCTACAGTAAATTAGTGTCCCAACCTACTGTCTTAACCCATTCACCACCTGAGGCCCCTTAGACTCTTCCTACTCGCATACACTCCTACAATGTGTTTGGTGTCCACACTGTCCATTTGGAACCAAGTGGGAACATGGCCGACATGCTGTCCTAAGTGAACCCATCTGCTGGTCAGGGAGCCAAGGTGGGAGTGAAGCTACAGACAGTGTACTAAGTCAGGAAGCGATGATGACTTTCACGGAGATAAGCTCTCTTACTTGAAGCCATTCTGCCTTAAGCAACCCATACTTCTCAGTGGGAAAGTACTGATTGGCAAGAGAAAACCTTCCCACTTGCGAGAAGGCAAAAAGATAGACACGTCAGCAGTTCTAAAAGACATAAATTGTTTGTTCTGTTTGCACCTCTGTAGACCCATCTGACGCAGCAGGAAAGCTTCCCTTCCAGGGGGAATGGTTACATGTGGAATATATCAGCAGCACATTTCAGGAGAGTGCCATAGAGCCATATAAGAATCAGAAGCCAGGATGTTCTCGAATTGAGCAAGACGTTGGAGAATACTGACTTTCTCTATAGCAATAAGCACGGGGGTGTTAAAAAAACCCAAACCAAAACATCTGTCCTACTTATGACTGTAAAACTGGATTAAGCAATCAACACTTTCTATAAGAATTTTTTGGACCAAACACTCTCTCTGTCTTACAATATTAGAAATACATCTGGGTGGTTTTATCAATACATTTACTGGATAAAAGTACTTTATAATGACAATAACCAGTTAAATCAGTTGTTTCAAGAATCAAGTGTATTATGTGCATGTGCTTGGTACTTTCTGGAATTTTCTGGTTGCTGCCAGAATACATCTAATGAACAAATATTTCTCAGGCTGTTTGCTTTTCCTAAAAGATTCTTTGGGGAATAACAAACATCTTCAAGGAGAACCTAACTTTTTTTTGGCTCTCTATATTGGCAAGTGGAGACACAGAACTTAGATCCAAACATATTGATTAGGCCAGGCCTTTTTCTTAGCCAAATTATGAGGTGGGTGAAAGGAACCTTCAGTTTTCCTTGGGCGTCCTTCCTTCAGATTCCTCCACCATGCTCCAGATGCCCAGAGGGTTGTATACTGTCTTTCCATTTACAAGTCGTTTAGTCTCAGACTCTCCTTCTTTCCCCACCATCCTTTCTATCCCCGCCCAAACCATCAGTTCTTGTTTCTCACTACTACCCCTGTAGGTTTCCCACGTGACTGACAATGAAGAAATCAGTCCTTCTCCCCCCTCCCTTGTACTGGCCATACCCCGACCTCACCCCCTGTGCCTCTACTTGTGTCAGTCCTCCCGTCTGGAAACATTTCTCCACAGACCTGGTTACTGACCACCTCTAAGCATCCTTTATGGGTCATCTCTAGTGCCTAGCCTCTCTTTCACAAAACCTGTGCATATGTTCCTTAGTAGGAATGACTGTCCTTCCTTTGGAATTTCAGGGTGATTTGTTTATAGTCTCATGTGGTGTTTGATTATGTATTTCATACGTTTCCTTCATGAGTCTCTGTACGAGGTGACACACCACAAAAGGGACCCATTGGATGCTTCCTTCCACACCTGGAATCATTTCTGTAGACCTTCATGAAGCTTTTTGCTCAACAAATGAGATGGTTCTACTCTGGTTGGAAATGGATAATCTAATTAAATTTGATTTAAAAAAAAAAGGCTTAGTGTTCTGTTTTCTAGTTGATCATGCTCAGTGAAAAAGGAACCCATTGCCAAAACTGTTTACAGACATTCTCTATATTCTGTTCTGCTATTTTTTAATGTACAAACTCATATTGAAGAAATATAAAGAACTAGGCCTGGCCAGCATAGCTCAGCGGTTGAGCATACACCTGTGAACCAGGAGGTTATGGTTTACTAGTAATTCCTGGTTAGGGCACTGGGTTGCGGGCTCAATCCTATGTGGGGTGTGCAGGAGGCAGCCGATCAATGATTCTCTCTCACCATTGATGTTTCTATCTCTCTCTCCTTCTCCCTTCTTCTCTGAAATTAATAAAAATAGGAAAGAAGTAAAATAACTTCTCTGCCTTGTTTTAAAAAAAGGAACTACTAGTATATTGCAGGGACAATCTGGTGGAAATGTGGATATCTGGTACTTCTCAACCCTCTGGATGCAGGTAAGCATTTGCTTTCTTCACAGAAAATTTTTATAAAAGTATCATTTCCCCTTGAGTTTGGATCTGGAATTATTGTTTTCTGAACTATGAGAATTGTGAAAATAGAATTAAATATGGTTCACTAAGCAAAACTTTTTTACATAGTAACTTTTTTCTTCTTTCTTCTCATTCTGTGACCTTTCCTTTCTTCCTCTCTCCTCTTTCATTTATTTTCTTTCATTTTTACCTCTTTCCTTTTCTCTTTTCTTTCCTTTTCCCCCTCCTCTCTAATTTGTAACAATAACTTATTGAAATACCTGAAAGTATTTTCAGGTGAAAAGCCTGTACAATTCAGATGAGCAGTTGGGATTCATCAAAATTATCTGAGAGAATTTCAAAATTAGTTGGATAGTTTTAAATACAAAGAAAGTCTGTGATGAGATGATAAGTCCTTGTGCACCTATTTTCAAAAGTGGTGAACAAGGGAGGCAATCAGGATAACTGAGCGCACAGAATTTGGAGTCCTAGGGGTTTTACCACATCCAGCTAAACTGTGTGCTTGGGCAAGTTACCAAAACTCTCTGAGCCTCAGATTGCTCAGTCACAATGTGAAGATATTAATACTACCTTACAAGTGTGCTGTGAGGTTTAACAGGTAAAGTGGTTAACAGAATGTTCAGGATATAATAAGCACTTAAAAAGGTTTACTGTTATTTTAAGAGAGTAAGAATATGGATTTTCATCTCAGTTGTCTCTGTTATAAAGCAAACTGAAAAAATAAAACTCATATTAGTCATCTATCTATAGGTAAAAAGCAAACTACATTTCCAAGAATCCCCTTCTTTGTGTGATTCTGGGTTAGAATTGGCCAAAAGAGGAACTTGCATGGCATTTGGAAGGCAAAATGGAAGCAGCATCCATTAACCCAGAAGTCTTTTTGTAATCAGATGCGGGGATAGACAGAGGCACAGGTGCCTGGCAGTTCCCAAGTGGCCTTTTCTTGAGCTCCATGCCCATTTCTTTTTTCCAACTGTTGGACCTGCTGACTAACAGCAAACTCAAATCCACCACCAGATGTTTGGCTGTGGACCTACAAAGAAGGGAGGTATACAGAGGCAGCAGCATCCTATAGACATCTTTACAGTCAACCTTTCATAGTCATACTTACCTGGATGTGCCTGGCTGCTCAGATCAGTTGGTGACTCCTGATTCTCCAACTCTTCTCATGGATCTTCCCCAGCTCCTCCTGATGTTATGAATTCAGATCCGTTATCCCATAACACTCCAGCACTGTTTGGCTGACTGAACCATGACAATTACCGGCACAAAAAATAAATGTTTCCAAGGAAGAAAACTTTAAGAAATGAAACCTGGAATTCGTTCTCTGCTCTGACTAGACTCAATGACATTAGTGACCCTTTTTCCAGTAAATGGGACACAGGTCATCCATGGCACAAAATGCCAACATGGTTATTTAAATTCTTACCTATTGTCATCTGGAGTGAAGTGCCTATCGAAAGCAAGTACCTGCTGCATAAACTCTTTTTAATAGAAACAAAGAGACTAATGACTGTGGGGTTGATTCATTGCTCCTAAAAAGACTAGAGAAGTTAAAGGGAGAAATCAGGTTTAAAAGCCACAGTTCAAAGACTAAGCTGGGACCTAGAAAGCTTACACTGACTATCTTGAAATAAAACCTTTTCAGCTCTACGGCTCATGTTCCACATCTATCATGTCTTCTAAATCCATATCCAGATCAAATCCCAGAAGATTTAAGGGGGGCAGACAAAAAGTGTGACTTCTCAAGTGGTACCATACCTATCAAAGGAAATGCAGGATTTCACTAATTCATATTTACTGAAACCCAAAGTACGTGTTTCAGGGGTGCTTCTTAAGAGGGTTATGTTAGGATGGAAAGCATACAATGTTGAATTAGCCTAAATGTTTTTGACATGGGTTCACTAAGTAGAGATTCTAGAAAGTATTAGTTGATGTGGCTGGGAGTAATTCTAACAATTTATCTGAAAACTGAACCCAATGGTTGTCTATACTGAATGAAGTTGAGAAGCTAAAACATACTTGCTATAAGGTACTACAGAGGGAGGTATACAAATGTTTAGGGAGATTGGTTTTAATATGATAGATGTGTTCACTCACCTGTTCCATATGTCCCCTCAGTGTTCCATCTAGAAGGCACTCCCTTCACTAAGGCTTTGAAAAATTCATTGCTGAAGGCAGCATTGGAATCCCTAAAGAACTCTCAAGTGGCTAGTCTGCAAATGTCAGGAATGACGTTGGGAAATGCTGCCATTGAACCGGGCTTCCTGAATTTAATGAGAATATGGAATACCATAAAGGCAGGAACCAAATGACTGAATTTCACCGCCAAAGACCAGGAAAGCACAGTTACCATAAAGGGCAGTAGAGTTAAAGGGGTAGAGAGAATGGTTTGACCAGCAAAGATTTTTGGTATTGCCTAATTAATCATGGAGTCCTCGGACTGAAATAGATACACATTCTACTAAAGTCTTGTATTTGTATAAGCACTAAATTTCTAGTCTTAGTGAATAGAAATCTGATTTGACTCACCATAGCAGGGAATTGCATTTCTAGATCAAATTCCACATGAGAGCAGGTTCACAGATCCAGAATTCCTTGAATGAAGGGGAGGCCAGATCCTTTGGGGAAAGATTTTGTTACACTGTCCAAAACCCATATTGTTAATCTACCTTCTAGTCTTTCCTGATGGGAACTACATATTGGGGAAAGGAAAATAATCTGACTTTTTGATGATTCCTGGATTCTTGGTGACACTACATTGCCACTGCAGTCCCACAGTCAGAGAAAAAGCTTATGGAAGTCAGATAACTGGATCAAGCTTGGCTTAAATCTGTCTCATAGTGGACCCAAGAGTCCCTGAGCCTACCCCATGGTAACTTCCCTAATTCTGGAAGGTCTATTTGAAACAGACATACTCAAAAGACTTCGAGTGGTGAGCACCATATAGTACACAGATGTCGTATTATAAAATTGTACACCTGAAATTTATATAATGTTATTAACCAATGTTATTTCAACAAATTTAATTAAAAAAACATAAACTGGCAAAACCCCATCTTCCCCTTTTTGATGCCATGATCTGTGTGGCATGAGGGCTTTCATGGTAGTAATGCCAATGGAAGCACCAGACATAAAGAAGACATGATACCTACACATGCAGAGCGTTGTATTACAGGTGAGGGGCCCCATTTAGGGACTGTGAAACTTCTATAATGAGAAATAAACACGTCTGCCCTTTGCTCCAAAGAGAGACACGAACTTTATCTTCCAAAGCTGTTCACCATACAAATATCCCTTAGAAGATATTCCAGAACAAAAGCAGACAGTGCCAAGACTTGTGGAAACATGAGAGACCTATGAAGAATTGCCTCCCAAAAGGAAATTTCACATATTTTATTGCAAAAAAAATCTAAGAAATCATGTGAATCATGTACAATATTTTCTCACAAGAAAAAATTTAAGCTGTTTTTTTTTTAACGTTTCACAGAATTGTAAAACTTTTTAATTTTTATACAGAAAAAACACAATGAAACTACCACAATATTATCAGCTTTTAGTCTTTCCTTGTTTCTAGGGAAAAGGCTGAAAAATATTTAGTAAGTTTTCTCATGATTTGTGAGGCTTAAGTACCTACTATATTCTTTTAAAATCTGCTAAAAAAAAAAAAAATACAAGGAAATGGGTGGATCAATGCTTTCTTTCTTCAAAATATTTAAAAAAGCTAAAATCTAATGACAACATGTTAAAAATAATACACATTTTTGTAGGGTGTTACCATTTCCATAACGGTTTCTCTACACTATATCGACAGTGCAATGATGATTCAGTGTAAATCATTAATTACAGTGTTTCATTGTTACAATACTTGTGTTCAAGTACATGTTCGTGAACATGATCAAAGTCTCTATTTTGATTTTTTCTTTTCCATTATTAAAATAAGGATATAATTACAGTAGAATTTTTCCTATAGATGTCTCTAAGTCTGAACCAAATTCATAATACATTCTCTAAAACCTGCTCAACACTATGAGGTTTGTTATGTTGACACATCTCCTTCAGAGTACAGAAAATGGGCTAATTCTGTATTAGGACACCAAGACACAAAAATAATTTCCCCCATAGATAGCTAAACTATTATGCTAAATTAGTAGTATACATTATGCATAACTCAATGGTATTGGTGTGGAGAGAGTAGCACCTTAGAGCCAGCCCTAACTTAAAAAACATTTTTTTAAGCCTACCAATCTTAATTTTCTTTTTCTGGTAACTGGATTCAACTTATTCATAAAAAATGACTTATGAAGCCCTATAGTATAAATCACAATGTTTGTATTACCAAAATAAGCACCATATTGATGTTAGGCAGGCCCCAAAATAAATTAATTTGATTAAATTATATGTAATCTGATAATATTTGGTCTGAAAAACATGCTAGTGTGTGTGTCTATAAATAATGTAATTGCAAAGAGCTGTGAGCCAGCCAGCCTGCTAGAGGTCAACTCTTTTGCTGCAGCTTTTGGGCATAGAAGTCCCTGCACGTCTCACAGCAGCGCTGATACCACCGCATGTCCTGACACAGGTTCTTCTCGCGTATCACTCGGCAGTACACAGGCCATTGATCTCCTAGGCACTTGAAAGTCAGAGCAGCTGTGAAGCAGAACACAGGAAACTCAATACAGGTAGATATTCCAGGTGTCATGAGTAGAAGTAAACAGCAATCATGTAAATGGGGATTTTGTCCACTGACTCATTTATACTCCCTGTGGAACTTAAAACACAGAGCTATGCACACACAAACACACACACATACACACCCTGAAATAAAGGAGTAAAGTGAATGAATAATGCTTTCACAGATATTCCCAAATTCAATGAATTGTCCTGTAAATGGCTTTTAAGGATCAATTTTACGGTTTTCATTTACGTTTCTTTTGGATTTTTAGTTGGGAAGATTAAAAACACAAATAAATGTGCTCAATATATCTACCTTTATGGGAATGAAATTTAATAAGTATTGTTATAGGTCAGTTTGCAAAGAAATAGCAAAACAAAAATATGCTCGCACATTTTATTTTATTCTTTCCTCTTTTTTTATATTTCCATTACAGTTCACACTCAATATCATTTCAGATGCACAGCAAAGTGCTTAGAAAATCATGCACTTTTCAGAGTGGTCCCCCCTCTTCTTCAAGCACCCAGCTGACCCCATACATAGCTATGATATTATTGAATATGTTCCCCATGTTGCAGTTTATATCTATGTGGCTATTCTGTAACTACCAATTTGTTCTGCTTAATCCCTTTACCTTTTTCATCCAGTTCCCCAAACCCCCGCCCTCTGCCAACTGTGAGTCTGTTCTCTGTATCTACAGTATGAGTCTTTCTATTTTGTTTGTGGGATAGTGATTTAATGCACCTTTAACATCAAAGCCATTTATCATGTGACTGAAATTTATAGCATTCAAGTATTTAAAATGGGAATTCGATACAAAAAAATTGGTCATGTAAATTTAGGCTCAGGTTTTCTGAAGAAATAGTGTGTTCTGGCATGCATAATAAAAGTCAGTCCTGCTACAATTCTTTCTTTTGCCACTATTCTGATATAATTCATTATTTTACACTTAGAAACCTTAGATTTACCGATCACTGTGCTTCTGTGTTTAGGGGTACACTGTCAAGAAATAATAAACAAAACAATGCAATTCTAATTAAATTCTTCTTTGAGGTCATTATTTTTTGCCACATACTTCAAGAAGAACTCCAAGTAATTGCTGGAGAAAGGGATTATGTTGTTTGAAATACATGGATTTAGCTGCATTTGCTCTAGTCTTAATTCTCCTTGAACTGATTATTTCTTAGAAATGTTAATTATTTGGCTCAAAAAAGAGCATTTTTTTTTTTGAAGAACCAAACTTTTCCATTTGATTGAATCTATGCCTGGAAGAGTATCTATAAGAATTTACGATTAAATTGTTTTCCTGAAGATTATGTGCACAGATCAAAACGGAAGGTGTTAAACATAGACTAACCCAATAACAGCCAAGCAGCAGTGCTGGTAAAAGCCACTAATTGCCACAGACATAAAGGCTAACTCGTTCATGAATATTTGTTATGCAAGTGCAGGCTATATTTAATTAAAATACATACCCTACTTCTTCATGATGGCTGATTAAATGACAGGTATTGAGAATACACATGAAAGCATTTTACAACATAAAAGTCATTGGAATCAATGTTACTAGTAGCTATTTGTATGTCATATTATGTCCTTAAGTATGAACAAAATTGTACCTTTTGCTGAGTGATATAGATCCAATGTACCCATTTGTCTTGAAAGTCATTTTTTACTCTAAGTTTCTCCAAAGGATAATTTGTACCCAGGATCACAAGGAAGGATACTGACAGTGGAGAGATCTAAGGTATATACTACAAGTACCTTTCAACTAGACCAGCGGTTCTCAACCTGTGGGTTGCAACCCCTTTGGGGGTCGAACGAACCCTTTCACAGGGGTCACCTAAGGCCATTGGAAAACACATATATAATTATATATTGTTTTTGTGATTAATCACTATGCTTTAATTATGTTCTATTTGTAACAATGAAATTGGGGGTCGCCACAACATGAGGAACTGTATTAAAGGGTCACGGCATTAGGAAGGTTGAGAACCACTGAACTAGATACTGCCTTAATTGATAGTTCTGCCAGGAGACTGGTCAGAACCCAAAATACAGTTATACCCTTCAACCCTTTACATGATGAGCTTGGGTGGTATGACATTCATATTTCCAGGGTCTGGTTCTGAGTAGACAGCTTCAGGGATCAAAATAATTTATTTTTCACGATATTTTACCCACCTGGCCATCTGGATGAACCCACAGTAAAATAGAGTCAATTTAGTTAGGACCAAACTAATTAGTATCCATTTAAAACTAAGCTTTAAAGTGATGTGCAAAATAGAAGAAACCATGAGTATTTCCGTATTTCTCAAAACCATTCCCTTTTGGTCAGCTTACCCAGCCTGGGTGATGTTATGGTATTTACGTTAATCTTCTCATTGCAGGGCTGAAGGTGGCATGGCCTGTATGCTGCAGGCTTTTCTGAAGAAAAACATTCATTTCCATGTCGTCCTGTGACCTTGTGCATGCACTGGATAACACGGGACTGCATTCCTTTGCCACAGGTAATTGAGCACTGGGAGAGAGATAGAAGGCTTGTTTAAAGTCCTTTTTGCTGTTTCTCTCTTCTAGGCTGTGAGCCACCTTCTCCCCGTATTTCTTAAAATTGAACATGAGCCACAACCTCCAGAGTTGATGCAAAACATGGGTTAGAAACGGTGATGCTCATACTTGGGTACAATGTTTTCTGCGCCCTCTGGCTGACCTCAGGCAGAGCTCAGGGCGATGCAGGACAAAGGCGAGTAAAGAAAGCCCGAGAGTATCAGTGGGCAAGGAATAGGATGACTAATACCAGACATGCACTTGGGCAGACAGTTTTTAAAGTTCTGTCTAGTTTGCGACAACATTTTGATTTGCTATTTTTCAATTTAGTCATTGATCTCAAGAGTTAGCCTACGCCCAGCTGTGGAGCTGGATGCCTGTTGCAGTCTTTGTCTCCTCATCTACTCTTTTGCTCTGGCCTTAAAGTCTTGATCAACAGTTTCAATATGGCTTCTCAACCTGGCATATGAGGGAAATAGCTGCTATTTCTTGGCAGATGACACAATATCCAATACTATGCTAATAAAAATATTTGATAATCGGATTTTTCTAATAAAATACTCTTTCAATGGATTCCTTGTATTTCATAACTGTAGTTTGTCTTCATTTGTAAGATATTTTGCAAAGAAAAATGTATTTGATGTACAATGGTCTTTTATTAGGGAAGTCTCTTGGGTCCTCATGTATCCCCAGATTTGATTTGTTACACAAATAAGCTGGTGCTTACTTGACTGAGAGAATAAAGTGATTTTATGGTATCACAATTACATGAGAGGGAATATGCTTGCGTTTCTGAAAATAATTACTTATTTTACTAGTCATCTTACCCATATTGATCTTTAGCCAAATGATCTTAGTATATTCTCATTGAAAACTGGTAAATACTTTCTGATTGCCCCTTTTAGATATACAGGCATAAGGTTTTAATGTATTTTTTTCCCTTTGTGCTTTACCAAGTCATTATTAGGACTGCACTCTCTTTGCTATCAATTCTTCCTTTACATTGTTACGGGTCCCAGCTCTTCTTTTCATTTGCACAAGAAGCATACTACACAAACCCTATTCACCTCAAGCCTAGTCTACTAATGTTCGTTTTGTCTTTAGTCCCCAGTCTTCCAATCAATCCCACTTGTTAATACTGAATATATATTCTTCCAAAATTGCTTTACATATATAATCTCATCAGACAAAAATCTTTGATTACTGAGTCACTGCCTACAAGGTAAAGCCCAGTATCCCAGAATCTCCAGGTTGGTGTTTATCTATCTCCTCAGCTTTATTTTCCACACTTCACTTAGGAATCATTTGCTCTATTATAGATTAACTAGAGGTCCGGTGCACGAATTCATGCATGGGTGGGGTCCTTCGGCCTGGCAGGTGATCGAGGCCTATCGGGGGGCCAACTGGCTTTGGGGAGGAACCTGGGGAAGTTGGCCGGCCGACCCCCCAATCGGGGCCTATTGGGAAGGCCGCCCGGCAGGGGGGAGGGACTGCAAGAGGTTAGCCAGCTGGGGGAGAGGCCACGGGAAGTTGGCTGTGGGAGCACACTGACCACCAGGGGGCAGCTCCTGCATTGAGCGTCTGCCCTCTGGTAGTCAGTGCACATCATAGCGACTGGTCGACCAATCGTTCTGGTCATTCTGGTCGTTCAGTCGTAACAGTCACTTAGGCTTTTATATATATAGATCATGCCCATGCATTTTCTATTCCCACATCTATAATTGTATCCATAGTATTACTCTTTTCCAAATGTCTGGCTGCTTTTCAAATCACAATCTATTAAGTGTTCCACAATTACCCCAACAATTTACACATATTTATGGTTTATTTTTCTTGTTAACTTTACAATCTGAATGTTTCCAGTTCAGTTTAAGCTTTACTATAATTTAAAACTATTGTAAGAGGAGCAACTACTTAAAATGGTCTTTCTTCCTTAAAAGCTTCTTAATACCACTCATAAAATTGATATATTTATATAAATGAAGATATTATGTTTCTTAGAAAAATATCTTCAAGAAAATTCAAAATAGTTAAACTAAAAACTTTTAAGGGGTTAAGTTAATATGGGAAAATATCATTCTAGTATCTATTCCTAAAATTTATGTAGATCTTGAAATATTTGAGAAAATACTAATAATAGAGCTTCATAACAGATGAACTCATTCTGATCAGTAGAGGAAGTTCGCAATCATGTCACTGAAGCCCAGGAATCAGTCACAGGGTATTCCCAAAACTTTTGATTAATTTAATATCAACTCCATAGGACATGAACAAACCAAACATGTCATTTTTCAGAATTATAAAAAATTCAATAAAGTAATAGAATAAATAATTTTAGCAGATAATGGCTGAATAGTCTTTCATAAAAATCTGAAAAACTAGAGAAAAAAATGTTAGTTGTATTCCTTTTGCAAGTTAAATTTTGTAACTTGTATATGGGAATGACCCAGAAATAAAAATAGCATCCAGGAAATAATAAAAGTTCTAGAATTCATTTCACTAAAACAGACTCATTTTGCCTTTGAAAGATTTAGGATAAGTTTTATTATAAAACTAGAGGCCCAGTGCATGAAATTCGTGCCCAGGGGGTGGGGATGTGTGTCCCTCAGCCCAGCCTGTACCCTCTCCAATCTGGGATCCACTGGGATCGGGCCTAAATGGGCAGTCGGATATCCCTCTCACAATCCAGGATTGCTGGCTCCCAACCGCTCGCCTGCCTGCCTGGCTGACTGCCCCTAACTGCTTCTGCCTGTCAGCCTGATCACCCCCTAACCACTCCCCTGCCAGCCTGATCGCTGCCTAACTGCTCCCCTGCCGGCCCAATTGCCCCTAACTGGCCTCCCCTGCTGGCCTGGTCACCCCTAACTATTCTCCCCTGCCAGCCTGATCGATGCCTAACTGCTCCCCTGCTGGCCTGATTGCCCCTAACTGCCCTCCCCTGCAGACCTGGTCACCATTAACTGCCCTCCCTTGCAGGCCTGGTCACCCCCAAGTGCCCTCCCCTGCAGGCCTGGTAACACCAACTGCCCTTCCCTGCAGGGCTGGTCACCCTTAACTTCTCTCCCCTGCAGACCTGGCCCCCCACCCCCCAAATGTCCTCCCCTGCAGGCCTGGTCACCCTTAAATGCCCTCCCTTTCAGGCCTGGTCCCTCGCAACTGCCCTCCCCTGCTGGCCTGATCACCCACAACTGCCCTCCCCTGCCGGCCATCTTGTGTCCACAGGGGGGTGGCATATTTGACCACATGGGGCGGCCATCTTGTGTGTTAGAGTGATGGTCAATTTGCATATTATCTATTTATTATATAGGACTAGAGGCCCGGTGCACAAAAATTTGTGCACTTGGGGTGGGGGGTGTCCCTCAGCCCATCCTATGCCCTCTCGCAGTCTGGGACCCCTCAGGAGATGACCACCTGCTGGCTTACGCCTGCTCCCCAGGGGATTGGGCCTAAGCTGGCAATCAGATATCCCGCTGGCAGCCCAGGAGCCCTCGGGGGATGGCCACTTGCCAGCGGGGAGCAGGCCTAAGCTGCAGTCAGACATCTTTAGCACTGCTGAGGAGGCGGGAGAGGCTCCCACCACCACCGCTGTACTGGCAGCCATCAGCCTGGCTTTTGGCTGAGCAGAGCTCCCCCGGTGGAAGCACACTGACCAAGGGGCAACTCCTGCATTGAGTGTCTGCCCCCTGGTGGTCAGTGTGTGTCATAGTGACCAGTCATTCCCAGTCATTCTGCTGTTAGGGTCAGTTTGCATATTACCCTTTTATTATATAGGATAGAGGCCTGGTGCATGGGTGGGGGCCGGCTGGTTTGCCCTAAAGGGTGTCCCAATCAGGGTGGGGGGGGGGGGGTCCCACTGGGGTGCCTGGCCAGCCTGGGTGAGGGGCTGATGGCTGTTTGCAGGCTGGTCACACCCCCTTCAGGGTGGGGGTCCCGGGTGCCTGGCCAGCCTGGGTGAGGGGCTGATGGCTGTTTGCAGCTGGTCACACTCCCTTCAGGGTGGGGGTCCCCACTGGGGTGCCTGGCCAGCCTGGGTGAGGGGCTGATGGCTGTTTGCAGGCTGGCCAAGCCCCCAGCTCCGTGGCTGCTGGCTGCCATCTTGGTTGGGTTAATTTGCATATAGTCACTCTGATTGGCTGGTGGGTGTGGCTTAAGGTGTAGTAAAGGCATGGTCAATTTGCATGTTTGTCTTTTATTAGTATAGATACTAGAAGCCCAGTGCATGAAATTCATGCAAGGGTAGGGTCCCTAGCCTGGCCAGCAATCAGGGCCAATCAGGGCCTTCCTTCCCCTGGTTGCCAGCTGCCAGCCGGGGCCTTCCTTCATTCTGTGCTGCCCCCCTGGTGGTCACTGCACGTCATAGCGAGAAGTCGAACTCCCGGTCGGTCAAACTCCCGAGGGGACAATTTGCATATTAGCCTTTTATTATATTGGATGGAATTAAATAGTCTAATAGCCTTAGAAAGTAATTCTCATTATAATAATTTCATAATAAAATATCAACCTCTTACTAGTAATTATTTTCTTTATAACACATTTTAGTAAAAAATTTATTACAAATGTGTGGAAAATGAACAGATATTTCAGTTCACTGAAATTCTAAGGTATTTTCTAAATTAGTTCTTACTTTATTATAGAATATACTAAATAATTGAATATTTTGTCAAATCATATTACTATGATTAAAGACAGACATTAAAAGGAAAAGCCAAATTAATTCTGGCCTTGAAATGAGGAGACCTGGGCTCCAATATTGCCACTAGCAACTAATTCACCTGGAACTTTTTTTTCTTTTTGGTAATCAAGGCATTGGAGTAGATCATAGCTATAATTTCAGGCCTAAATTACTATGAAAGTAAAAATTCCAAATTTTATTAAAAATTATTGTAGTCTGGCAATTTTTAAGTGGTGAAGCTGTGAAACAGTAAGGACTCTAGTTTCATTATCTGATTATTCACTGCACCACCCAACAATGGTATGACAGAAATTCTTCTCAGTAAAGTCTCAAAATATAATTTGCTTGACTGTCTTAGAATATCCAATCATTTACTGGCTTTCTAAACATTTATACATCACCCATTGTGTTCAGGATCCCATGCAGGAAATATAAACAGCAGAAGTTATTAATACTGTGGAGCTGGTACTTTATTCCATACTCTTTGTTACAAAACCTAATGATATAAAATAACACTATAGACTTTCACTAAGTCCAAAATGCTAAAATGTCAACATTAATTTGCCAGCAACCGGTAAACAAACACAGGGTTATCAGATAACTTGCCAATAATCTTTCTTTTACAAGGAACATTTCCTGACAAGAGTATTTTTTAAAAAGAGAATTGGATTGCCTGACAAATATTCTATTCCCCAAACAGTTTACTATCCATCACCTTGAAAGACCTTGAAACAAAACATCCTATTAATCAATTTCATGAACTAGAAGCCTTTAATTCTGAACAGCAAACACAGTCTTGATGTCCCAGCTTCTCTAGAGTAAAAAGGAGACAGTAATCTTTAAAACAAATTTAGAACAGCTTAGAAAATGGCTGTCATGATTTTGGAGTTAAAAATAGTGTTTTGACAGAGACAACATAGCACAAGGAAAACGTATATTGGCCATCTCTCTTTCCCACCAAAAACTGAGCCCCGAAATCTTTGAAAATGAAGTTTGTTTTACTGACTTAGTGATAGTCGTTATTTCAATCTTCCTGAGAAACTGTGGCCTTCCCCGCACTTGGGTTCACATGACTAATGTTTTTAGATAATATTGCTATGGCTTTCTCCTAAAATACATCCTTCCTTGACATGGGACATTAGTGACAATTTCTAAGATTGTATTAAATTATGTCTATACTATAGCTTGCATGCCAAACACTAACCAAGAAAAGGAAACTTTCTCAATAATTCAAACAGTTGGGACTATTAAAAGATTAGCGAAATATAGTCAATGAAAACCACGAATACAAATGGCAGCAAACCAATAAGAAGAAGGCTTTATCCTCTTTCAAAATACATTATAGAACTTTATAATCATAATCATTATCTAAATCCTCATTTTCCTCCTGTCATTCTTATGCCAGGTGATAAGAGCTGACTGACTTCGTTTTACCTAAGAAAATTCCATCTAAATAAGCTGTGAGGGAAATATCTGGGGACATATAAGCAATGCCCAAGTTGGTGGAAGTGTACAGCAGACCTTTAACTCAGATATTTAGAGTTTTCTAAAAATGGCCAAGGATGATCTGGTGATAGATAGAGATGTGAACTCTTAGAAAGTTTTATTGACTAAATTAGATGGGAGCCCTGAGGGGACAGGGCTTGGCAGTTCTGGTAAAGACAATGGAAGATTCCAGAATGACTTGGCAAATTTATGGATTGGCCTAAACGCAAACAAATGAGGGAAAATAAAAAGTGTAGAAAAAACACACACTAAAAAATTCTTAACCAATTCTTAACTGTGGCATTATCAGAGAAACAAAGGAATTAAACGAACTCTAAATGGCTATGATGTCCATCTAATGGACAAGCCAAAGAGTGGAATCCTTTCTTCCATCACAAAGGATAGACAGGTGGTGAGACACTGCCCAACAGTAAATTGAAGAAAGAAACTGACCATGAAAATTTTATTCCTGACACAGCATTATTTATAGCACTGATAGACAGTGTTATTAAGACCTTGGTGTAATACTTTGGAAAATATGTAAATATCTTATAGAAGGAGTTCAAGGAAACGTCATTTATCCTGAGACATTTTATTGAAGTTATTATTTCAGTAAGTTCAAGGGCAGTGAGTGTGTGCTGTCGAATAACTGTGGTCCAATGAAATTACTTAAGTTTTCAAGTCTAATCAGATGCATTGAGGATAATTAGGTCTTATTAGCACAATAAATTTTTTGATGGATCAAATACTATATACATAATATGAATATATTCTGTTGCTAAATTTCTATTTTACATAGAAATATTCCTTTTATGATATATCTGAATTTATCAAAAATCTGCATCATTTAAAAATAGTGTGTATTGTTCCTATGAATACCACTATGCCTACTGACATAAATCCACTAAATACTAACAAATTCTGTGTTCCATAGGTTCTTATGTCAAGTAAATTTATTCCACATACATGACTTTGAACATGGAGTTAAAAAAGATTTCCACATCTAGTCCTAAGTATTGGGATTCTTATGGTAAAATGCCAAACTTTAAAATTATTGGTTAAATGAGTTTCTACCTTTCCTTTCAGGACTTCAGAATAGTCATGTAGACACTGTTTTGGTGCTGGTTAGTTATTTGTTACTCTGAATATTGACATAACTTAGTTTTGGGAACCAAATGGGACATGATAGTATAATAACTTCATAGACTTAGGTTAAATAATCAACTAGTTTGCCAATGAGTTTACAGAATTATTAATCTGTATATGTTAAATTCTAATGTTAAACTGTGAAACTCTTCAAGTTGTAAATTTTGTAAAACGTCCTCTAAACATTATAAACCAAAGAGGCAGAAAACCCAATAGTAAAAATGCATACTACTATAAGTTACTTACTTTGAGTTTTGTTGGTTAACAAATATAACTAAACTAGCACTGGTCTGATTTTGAATTCCTTGAAAGAAAACCAAATTTCAGTGTATTTAGGGGTTAAAAATAATAATTCCCACACTTGGCCAGCACAAAGATTACCCGAGATTCCTTCCTTCTGGACTGTGCCAAAGATATATATTTTGGAGAGAATGTGTATTCTCCAGGCCAACAGCTAAGGAAGGCTCTGTAATGCTTTACTTATTTCCAGCTGGCCTCGGTAAGAAATAGGAATTCCTAAATTAAGAGAAAATTGTCACTGGCAAAAAGCGTTCAAATTATTTTTTCTACCAATATAATATACAATCTTACAGGACCTGATATAACCTGTAATGTTAAGTGTCAAACTACAACAAGCTTAACAACACTGACTTGAATAATTTGTCTTTGGGAATAAGTGGATTATTTTAACAAGAGTTTTAACAAGAGTGAAGTAGCATTCACAGTGGAGAATGGATCTCATAAGGAAACTAAATGATGACTTCTACTGGAAATTATTAGTGCAGCATTCCTATTCATTTCTGTATATGTTTGGCAGTTCCATCTTTCAACTTTTTAATAAAGTGAGTGTGAAACAAACATACTAAGGAACAAAAGTTAGGTTTGTTTTTATGATTTGCTATTTATTTTGGTCAGTGTTTCAGCATCTTTTTAAAGTAGTTTATCTGCCTTATTTAACACATGGGTATTTGGGATTGAATCTATTCCTAGAGGTCAGACATTTGGAAAAAAATTTTTTTGCGTATGTGCTTAATTAATTCATCGTTTGGTTGTACAGTTCAAACTATTTTTGTTTCTTTAATGAAAACATTTGCATATAGTTATAACAAATCAAGAAAATGTGTGTGGCAAAATCAAGCAGATTACTTATGAATGATTAGCAGGGAAGTGAATATGTTATGAAAAGACTGTCAAAGTAACAAAAAATAAATTTTTTATATCAAAGTCCATATTGATCACTGCAATGATGAAAGAAAAAAAAACATGTTTTGCATTAAGAACTAATTAATAAGCACAAAGTCTTGGGCACATGTGCAATCCTGCCGGTGCTCAGACAATCAATCACAGGGGCCGCAGAGGTGAAAAAAAGATTATCAAGACGTTTCTATTTTAGTACTACCCTCCCAGGGAAACATCTTGCCACCAGAGAGAACTGCTGGGAACGACAGTGATTGAACTTCCTTTTCAAAGAACATACTTTCCAGGTCCAGCCCAACCATTCCCAGTCAAAAATGGATCCGATCCTACTGTGGCCACATTGCCGGAGTGTGTGCTTTTGTTTTGTTTTAATAAATAGAGTATTGATTTAAAATAGCACAGAGAGCATATATAACTACCTTTAAGTTATTCCAACCTGAAATAAATACTGTCTCTGCCAATTCACAAAGAACATTCCTCAGTGTGCTTTGCTTCCATCTACTGCTTTCCTTCCAGGTTAGATCATTGCTGTCTAACCTGCTGGCAGGTGTTCAGCCAAATGGACTCGCAAGAATGCAGAGGAAGTCTGCCAGCTCCCTTGAAGCTCAATGTCAAGCACACTTTTTTTGGCTTAAATAGCATGTTCTTCAAATAAGGGTGAATTTACTTTTTTTTTCCTTAAATCACATTTTTAAGTAGTTTGATTTTTCATACAGGAAAATGTCAGGGGAGTCATGTGTTTACATAAAATTATATTGGTTAGTTTAATTTTCCTGGAGAAAAAGAAGCTAGTTACTAATTCTTTTTGTAGGAAAATGCTGCTGTCATATAGTTGTAGTTGTTATAGAATTAGATGACAAAAAATAAAATAGATCAAAAGACATACATGCTTTGGTGCATCACACAGTTTTTGTTTGTTTGTTTAGCAGTCATTTACTCAATAAATATTGCTACACGTAGTACAATGCTCTGGTCACTCAGATTTGTGGGAAGGTTGAGACATTCTTAATAAAACAGCAACAATGTAAGGCAATAAATAATTCACTGAGAAAATGTAATATAGCCCTACTGGTGTGGCTCAGTGGTTGAGCGTGGACCTATGAACCAGGAGGTCATGGTTCAATTCCTGGTCAAGGTCCATGCCCAGGTTGCAGGCTTGATCCCCAGTGTGGGGCGTGCAGGAGGCAGCCAATCAATGTTCTCTCTCATCATTGATGTTCCTATCTCTCTGTCCCTCTCCTTTTCTCTCTGAAATCAATAAAAATATATTTTAAAAGAAAGAAAATGTAATATAGTCAATAAGTACAAATTATTTCTGCCGCTTTTTGGGGAAGCCCTTTAAAAAATTACGCACTTGAAGGATCTAGAGAGTTGGAAGAAACACAGTCCAGGCAAGAGGAAAATATAAACAAAGACAGGGAGACTGCAGGAGTCTACACTGCTCAGGCCTGAGCTTAGCAGACAACCTGAATTAATGAGGATGCGGAGACCAATTCAGTAGGCAGGTTAGGACTAGAGTATGGGAAGCTTTGCATGCCAAGCAAGTGTCTGGTAGGTGACAGTGCAGCCATGGGGAATTCTCTGCAAGTACTGGGCTCTAGAACAGAGTGAGGAAGTCATCCCTGTGAGTGAATGGATGTGAAAGAGGAGGAATATGTGGATAAGGGAACATATTAGAAATTTTTACTCTAGTCTTGGTGAAAAAATAAGGATAGTAGTATTATACTGGGGATAAAGAGCAACTGAGATTGGATAAAGATGTGAATATATATATATATATATATATATATATATATATATATATATATATATATATATATATATATATAGTACTTGGCCATAAAAAGAGAATGAAACCTTACCATCTGTGAATATATGGATGGACCTTGTGGGTATTATGCTAAGTGAAATGTCAGTCAGAGAAAGACAAATACCATATGATTTCACTTATATGTGGAATCTAAAGAACAAAATAAAAGAACAAACAAAACAGAAACAAACTCATAGATTCCGAGTACATTTTGATGGCTGCCAGATGGGAGAGTGGTTGGGAGGCTGGCTGAGAAAGGTGAAGGGGGTAAGAAGTACCAATTGGTAGTTACCGAACAGTCACGGGGGTGCACAGGACAGCCTAGGGAACACAGTCAGTAACACTGTGAAAACTACGTACGGTGCCAGGCGGGCGGTGGGCGCTTCGAGGTGACCCCTTCGTAAGTTATGTAAATGTCTGGTCATTCTGTTACGCACCTGACAGTAATATCGTATTGAATGTCAACTGTAATTGAAAAGCAAATAAACAAATAGCAACCGAGACAAAACCCTACCTGTGTATAGAAGAAAGGCTCAGGGCAGCTTCCAGTCTGGGTAAATGGGAAGATGATATCAACATTTTCCCAGAAAAAGGAAATTGGTTGTAGGAAACAAAATGAGACATTTTGTTTTAAATATTCCAAATGTCAGGAACGGTTGGAATGCCAATGGCACAGTCCTAACGCAGCTGAAGTTTACGGTGAGAATGGGCTTCTTTAACTCCCTCTGACTCAGTCCCCATCTCACTGAATGTTCTCAAAAGTACTTTCTTCTCTTGTTTCCCATGGTTTTCCTCCTGCTCCTTTGAGTACCCCTTTCTCCTGTTTTATGAGATTATTTAAAAGTATAAAAGCAATGAGCAGTTATTTTTCCAAATATCAATAGACTGATAGAAATAATTAGAAAATAATTCTATAATTGAAAACTACTTTTTTTCTAAAAAAAAATACTTTTGAATAGAAATAATAATTCATCTCAAAAATAATTTTCTAGATTATAGATAACTTCAGTTTGACTTCAATTTACAAATTTTCTCTAGTTTGAAAATAATATTTACCAAACTAGTCTTTGAAATCAGAATAATCTAATGCCAGCTTTCCCAAAGTGTATTACACTAAATAACAAACTAGCTACATGCTCTGCAAAAATCACCTTTGGTAAAAAGAAAAAAGAAAAGAGAAATACTATATTCTCCCTTCGAGACTTACTATGTACAGCAGAATGTTTGTAAAGTCCTACAGCAAAAACTATTTGTTTGTTTATTATCATTGCTTAATTACAGCATTTCTCATACATGGAAACCACATCCCAAGGAATGAGTTTTCTATGGGACATAATTTTGGGGATACAAGTCTCAAGAATTCGTAAATTATGAATTTAGTCTTATAAAAAGGATGACATTCTGGTTTCCGGTAGCTACCAGTTTTACTGATGCTAATGTCATGGAATGGTTTTGAGCAGACTGGGAAGACAATATATTTTTTTCATTATGGCACTTCTCATTTTATTCATTATTTTACTGTATTCTCTAGTTTCAGCCCATACTTAACATTTTCTATTTTTACGTCCTTGTAGGGTATTTAATTTGGTTATTTGCTATTGCTGCTAATTATTTCTCCAAAGTTGAATGAAATCCTTCCAACAACTGATTGAGCCTTCCTCTATTAACCTAAAAGAATTCGCTGAAAACCAGCAAGCTCTGCATCGCCTCAGATGCATGCTGGGACCGCCTGCAAATTGATTTTAATTGGCGGGGGGGAGGGGTGGTTAGCTGCCAGTATCGGGTCAGTCCAGACGTACAAGAATCCGTAGTCCTAAGATCCTAGCGTGATCCTGGGGCAACAAGAAATCCCTCCTTTGGGATTTTTGGATCTGGTTCTTTTCGTTCCCTTATAACTAATGCAAAAACACTAGGCCTCAGAGATGCATCATTAAAAACATGATATTATCTCGTCATTTAGTTTAAGATATTCTTGATTGCACTGATTAAGATGTTTCTTTAACTTTCCTTTAATGATTCCCTGAGTTTTCCTTCAGTGGAAAGAAATGGCCCTGGTGATTACCCATAATTTCCTACCAACTGTGATAAGTCACAATTACTACTGTCAATGTTAATTTTAAGGAGTGACAAGCTTCCGTATAGAAAATAGAAGGCGTATCACCAGGCCAGGACCGCTGTGAGATTTTGGAACAGCCTATTATAGCCTATTATCATATTCGAGCTTCAAATTCACATGATCTGTCTGTACAAATCCAAAATAACAAAGAGAGCAAGATAAAATAATTTTTTTAGCGATAGGTGAAAACGCGCAAACCAACCCAGTTACAGTGACTGCTGGCCAATCTGAATAAAGGTATGACAGGGTAATAAATCTTCTGTTTGTCTTTCTAGACTTGTTTGAAGTATGTCACTAAGGAATCTTTCATTGATTTGTTGTTTCTTTGATCTTGCACCTTCCTGTTGAATTGTTTTCATTTACTAATTATGCAATATGGGAACACTTTAAGATTGTAACATTTGATTACGCAAAGCCACCTTAAAGAAAGAGCATAATTTACTTAATTAATTTAAAATTCTATTTTTGAGCTTCTTTGAAAAATACAGTGCTAACTACTAAGGACACATTTTCCCATAGTTATTACAGGGTCCAAGGACAATATAATACACTAGGTGAATTTTAATAACATCTGTAGTATGTGTGGTAAGAAAATTATTTTTACCAGAAATAATACAAGTAGATGCAGGTTTTTCATGGTTTCAAAAATAAGCTATGAAGCAATCGATTTGTTTTATTTTGAGCCGCAGCATTGTTTTTCGGAAAAAAATAATTGCAGCATAACATTTTGAGATTTGTAACTACATAGAACTAGAAAATCTCCACTCAGAGAATGACTCAGAATAAGTAGAATTCCTATTAGCTTAAATGCAATTTATATCGTTAGGAAACACGTATTTAGTCTGATATTGCTCCCTTACTCATTAGAAAGAATTACCTTAGTTTTTGGGTTCCTCTTCTATCTAATTCCTCTCTCTATTCAAATGAATATACTGACTATAATTGTCGTTTCCTTCTGCAGCAAAAGTTAAAAATGACTTTTTTATACTGAAAGCTTTAAATATACTTTTTCTAAACAAAGATATATCATATCATCTATTTAATTAAATCACCCAAAATGATTTTTTGTGCTTTGAGCATCATTTTGTACTACATCATCACAAAAGACTCATAATCTCTTCTCAAAATAATCTATTAATATCATAATTTGATATGATACTATTTTTTTCGCAGAATTTTAAAGGACTAAATTAAATTCAAA
This sequence comes from Myotis myotis, assembly GCF_014108235.1. Taxonomy (NCBI): domain Eukaryota; kingdom Metazoa; phylum Chordata; class Mammalia; order Chiroptera; family Vespertilionidae; genus Myotis; species Myotis myotis. The sequence continues at coordinate 37,077,965 of NW_023416368.1, forward strand.
TTGTAGTGTATAAATTGAGAATAAGCCATGATTATCTGCAATACCAAGGTGTTTTGTTGTCCTTATAATTCACCTGAAAAAGTGTAAACCATTTGTTAATACTGCATAGAAAAGTTAACTCGCCAAAACCGGTTTGGCTCAGTGGATAGAGCGTTGGCCTGTGGACTGAAGGGTCCCAGGTTCGATTCCGGTCAAGGGCATGTACCTGGGTTGCAGGCACATCCCCAGTGGGGGATGTGCAGGAGGCAGCTGATCGATGTTTCTCTCTCATCGATGTTTCTAACTCTCTATCTCTCTCCCTTCCTCTCTGTAAAAAAATCAATAAAATATATTAAAAAAAGAAAAAGAAAAGTTAACTCTAAAAAGCTTCATGAAGGACTAAATTCTGTCTAACTGGTAGATAAAACAGTACTCTTTCATTTGCTCCTCTACTGGTTTCCAACAATGAAAACAAGAAAGTTGTAGAAGTTCAAATAAAGTCAGGCCAAGTAGAGGCAGAAAATATGGTATTTAATTGAACATAAAGAGGCTGTTATTTTTAAAGTCAGTATATATCTTTAAAGTCAGTATTCTATACTTTGGTCAGCTTAAAAGAGCAAATACAGACTTATACTGCCAGAGAACATATGGGTTGTATTCTGCTCTCCCAGGAAAGACCCTAAAGCCATATGTGCATCAGAGATACGGTCACAGTGTGGCACATAATTGTGTCAACGGTTAAGCCCAGCCAGAACAGAGCGAACACATAGTTTGTATCCTATTTTTGCCAACTCTCCAATCTCGATGAAATAAACATGAGTATTATTCAACTTATTACAGGGTTGAAATCAGAGGTAATGATTTTAGGACAGGAGATTTTTCTCTTTGAGTACACTTGGATCTAGATTTTTCCTTTGAAGCTGAGAGCAATTTTCCCACTGTTTACACACCACCAAATCATAAATGCCAGAAATCACACAGGCTGACACGCATGCAGTGAACACGGTGTGAGGCATAAGCCATATTCTTAGTAAGCCTTAACTGTTTAGCCCAAATTACCTTGGTCCAATAGTGGTCAATGAGTTTTACACAGTGAACCTGAGAGTCTATCTGTCTCTTACCTGATTCTCTACTAATATTACTGAAGCGGGGCTTTAGAGCTCGGCTTTCTGGACAGTCCATTGAATACTCCGGATTAAAGAATGCAAGGGTGAATTTTAAGTCCACTTAGGTGTATCAGCAGTTTAACAATGTTAGTAGAATTTGAGTGACACTAACCGCTTAACTGACCTCAGAAGAGCACAGAAATCCACTCCCACTGCACACATCTTACTGTTCTCCTTATCCCAGGGTCACAGCTGGTAAGAATAAGAGATCTATGTTTCCTCTGTCCATTAATATTTTAACCACTGAAATTGAAATATCACAGCATTATTCTTTTTCTCTGTAATTATTTTGAGATGGTCTTCATTTTAACACGATAGTGGTATCTTAGGCGTGAAAAAAGGAGGAGAGAAATCAATGAAGTTCACATGTAGCCACTGGCTTCAAGTTCTACTGCTGTTTGAATCTGTTATGCTGAGGCCTCTGATATAAATGAAGAAGGAGAAAATGGCTTTAGGGTAAAGAGCAGATTTATATTCACAGAAAGAGAAGAAAAATGCAACATACTGGATCTCCTAAATAAGCAAACAAAGAAACAAACAGTCCAACAAACAAAGGTAAGAAGTCATAGAACAGTAATGAATATATATTGTGGCTATTGATTTTGTTCCTCACAATGGCCATGTACTATAAGCTTGGTAGCAATTTGGTAACTCAACAAAATCAATTTAAAGTAATTCAATCCAAGTACATTTAAAAGTTTGATACACGTTTTGTTTTTTTTTAAAAAAAATAAAAATAAAAAAATAAAAGTTAGATACATGTAATTGTGGTAAAATTTTAATATATATATTTTTAGGCTTAGCATAAAAAACCAAAACTAATGTCTTCTATAATCTCTCCAGTTAATTTTGATCTTGCTTAAGATTTAACCAGAGTCCACATAATAGGCACATTTTAATCAACAGTTTATGTCATGAAAATAGGATTTGCTAGCCCTATTTCCATATGCTGCAATGGAGGAGCTTAGTTAGTTCTGTGTCATGATTTACAGTAAAACCTGGATCTTCTGGTTTTTTACAATTACAAATTTGTCTTTTGTAGTTAACATTTATCACTTAAAAATATTTCTACTAATAAAGTTGGGAAAAGGTCACTCATATATTCTAGTGGTTTTGAAATTTTTCCTTAGTTTAGAATCACTTAAGGAAAATCTCTAGAATTTCCCTGGCCCAAATAAAGGAATAGGGAGTTCTTATACTAGAAAGTGAGCAATAAGCGATCTTCTCTGCCCCCTCCAACCAGTACTTTATTTTCTCATCCTGGTTCATGCCTTCAGAGCTGAATTAAGAGTTTATATACACACACAATAGTGATGTCTATATTCTTTATTTCACTCCAATGGAAACAAATACACAAAGGTATTCAGTGGCTTAACCAGTTTGGCCATCTGCACAGTGAGGGAGTCCAAACTGTCCCCATTGTCTCTTGACTTCCAAATCATTGTCTTTCCCTATCATCCTACTGTATTTTTCCTCTATAAGAATTGGGGAAACATAAATAAACCTTAACATTAAAAATATATATTTGTGGTTAATTTGGAATTTTGTTTCACCTAAAAGTTGTTTATTCTGAAGTACGATGTTTCCTTATATGGTTCACCAGTTAAAAGATTCCTGGATTGGGCTGAATATTTCCTAATTCTGTACCCAGGGATTGATGTACATTGTTTACAAATGCCTCCTGTAAGAGTCCCAGTGTGAACTCTGAATGTTGTAAGTAGTGGAAAGAGAGCATAGCTTACTGAGAACGCAAATGCTACGTTAATATGCAAACTTTTGTTAGTGAGGAGAGGCCATGTCATGGATTTCAATACTGGGCAAGCTGGCTAACCACAGTGCATAGTTCAATGAAAAATTTTCTTTCAGAATTTCCCTCGGTGTTACTTACGAAGAGCTACCGCACTCCCCACCATTCCCCAGCAGCCACCGCTTTTTATTTATACAGTAAATAAAAGGGGAAAAGAGAGGATTTAAGTCTCTTCTAAGCCCTAGAATTTTATGATCCCATAACAATAAGTATATTAGATTACAGCTAAATGTGGCAAGGCACAGGGGACCATTTGATTAATATTTACATTTCTGAAAACTAGTATTTGAGAGCTGTTTTCCCTAGATGTGATCAGAATTTTACCTTAAACCATGGGATTTATATATTTATTTATCGAGTCACTTTGCAGAGTGAATATGTGACCTGTTTTTATGGCTCATTTATATGAGACTCCATTCATAAATTTTAAATAAGCATTATTAATATCATTGTATTAAACTTACTGTTCAACTACTAAATGAACTGTGTCCACTTGATTTGACCAAAAGGCTTCAAGAATTCCGTTCCTTCTCTTGTCTTCTATCTACAACCCCAAATATTGGTAGGAAAAAACTGTCTTTTACCTATTATGATGGGCATTCCTTTGTTTTATTTTGCCAATACTTTCCTTAATTATATTTTGAATTGACTCACCTGATAGTATTCTATTTCTTAGGGAAGTTTTATGCAAAAAATAATCTGACAAAGAACAACATCACAAAAACTAGCAACAAAGCAACAATGATTTGTATTTTGAGAGTTTTCTTTGTGTCCAAAATCGTGTTAATTGCTTTATACATTTTATCTTAATCTTTAAAACAGTTTTATAGAGATCATGATTACGGGCAGAGGCAGGATTTGAACCTGAGGATATAACACTCCATATCCCATAATCTTCACCTCTATCCTCCATCCCTCCTACATCCATACTATATGGATGTAGTATCCAGCACAATGCGGATATTATTGAAACCCAATACCGAGAATGTGCAGAATGATTCTCACCTTAGACCAGTCACCCATTCGCCACAGGTAGCATTTGGAGTAATCCTCACAGTCCTCGGCCTCCGTGGGTCGGGTGGAAAGGACGCACTTCTTTCTGGGGTTAGTACACCTCACGGTCCGCTGACGGACACCTTTGCCACACTTGACGGAGCACTGGAAAACATCAGAGTTTGCATAAATCCAGTGTTTAGAAGAGAGACAAATGATGAAATTTTGTAAAGTGTGGATCCTACTCATCTCCATAAGCCTATAACCCACATAAAGAATAGGGAGAACAGGCTATGCACCAGTATCAGAGGCCCGAGGCAGCTCAGGCACAGTGCTGGGGCGAAAGGCTTTCAGGAGCACAGGACCGTGATTGCAGAGAGAAATAGAGCATAGGGATTATTTAGGAAAAACAATTAGAATGCAATGATCAAAATGTAAATGCTACATTTGATTGACATCAAATATTTACATAAATTGTGTAAAAAAGTTCATTGCTTTATTTTTGCTAAGATTTTATCTGTGTTAGCCTAGAAATGTAAAAAATGAGAATTTTTTTCAAATGTATTTTCTTTTCTTCCAGCACTATTTATCCCCCCTATATCTTCTTCCACCTCCACCTACCTCCATACCCCCTCATCATCACCACACTATTGTCTGTGTCCAAATTTCTTATAGAATGCCATTTCTCACAAACTGTTCTTAAAGCTAAAACCAAGAAAATCTTAGCAAAAATAAAAAGAATTTCTTTACATGATTATATAGCCCTAGAAAACATCATTCTAAATAGTTGTATGGATTGAAATATAAGTTGATTCACATACAGTTTAATTTACATTATAAATAACTGATACCTGACTGACAGTGGGGACATCGCAGATATGAAGCACACATGTATATCCCACCAACCTTTTAGGTGCAGCTTGCCCGCCTATTTACATTGATGCTTTCTATTATGTAAAGCTTCCCAAAGGTACGTATCACTGACTATCTGGACACAGGGACCAGAATGACATTAGGTGGAACAGGGGAGGGTGAGCGAAATGGGAGCTATGGCAAAATGTGAAAATCCAAGTTATATCTGTTTCTGAAAAAGGCCTAAAGAAAGAGGTGCAGGCAAACATTTAGCAACAACACAGTACAGGAACGGCCATGCAGATTCCAACAGTTGTGTTCCTGAAAACTTAAGCATGGAGCTAATAATATTTTACACGTACTCAAATTTTTCACAAATACATAAATATCTCATAATTTATGGCTTGCATTAGACTATCTTGAATATTCAAGAAAATGATTTAATTTCTCTAAGCTATATTATAAAAGGATAAAACTGTTAACTTTCTTGAATTCCTGATTAAATATAAATAACGTACTAAATATTAATTAAAAACATAGTCCTTGCTCACAGAAAATGATTGTTAAATGTTAATTTCTTTCTTCTCCTTTCTCGTTTAAATGTTCAGGGATTTGTGATGAGTCAATTTAATATGTGTCCACTTAAAAGTATACTCATGGTATGTAAATGAAAAAGCAGGATTCTAAAATGTACATAAAATATGCTCTTCATCATGTTACATTATTTACAAAATAAAGAGTAAAAAAATCTTTGTTTCCCTATTTTCAAAATTATTTATACTTTTTTATTATCAGCAAAATCAACAGATGGTATTGAAAAATACTCACTGTCGTGCACAGATTCTAAACATGATACAACACGACCTTAAAGAATCTAAAAGTCAAAAAAGAAAAGGAAAGGGAAAGAAATGGGGTGTGTGCCGCACCTCTGACCACACCCCCGCCTCCCACACGGTCATGCAGTCCTGGCCCTCGCAGCGCTGGGCGGAGGCCGGCTTGGGCCCAGCGCAGTCCCTCTCCCGGGCCCGAATCAGGGTTCCGTTGCTCAATTGTTGGGTACACGCCACTTGTCTGCTCTGCATCCCTTTGCCACAAGTTCGTGAACACGGGGTCCATTCTGTCATCATCCATCTAAAAGTAAAGCAAGAAAACAAAATAAGCCCGTCAGAGAGAGACAAGTATCAAAGATCTCACTCATGTGTGGATCTAATGAACAAAACAGATCCAGAGACATAGAAGCAAGGAACCGATTGTGGAATCTCAGAATAAAGGGGGTAGCGGGTAGGTGGGGAGAGATCAACCAAAGAACTTGTATGCATATATGCATAACCCATGGACACAGACAATAGGGTAGTGAAGGCCTGGGGTGGGAAGTGAGGTGGGTTAGAAGAGGTCAATGGGGGAAAACAGGGACATATGTAATACTCTCAATAATAAAAATTAAAAATAAGTAAAAGTAAAGCAACAGTCACTGAAACAAATTAAAAGACAGCTATCATTTCTAATGAATTGGGGTCTCCCCTAAGAACTCCTAATTTAAACACTGCTCCAAATTTATTTCAGGAATGAACCAAGGCCTCTGCCAGAAAAGTGTTTCATGAAATTTGGTACTTGCGCAATTCCTGTCAATAAAACCCTTTCTGCATTTCCCCTTATTGGGACAACCTCACAGTGGGATCTGAGTCCCCCACTCAACTATCTGCACAATGGCATTTAAGCACAGAGCAGGGCAGTCAGAAGCCTGGACTTAATTCTGGGTTCTGTACAAGCTGTGCATATTCTTAAAACAATAGTTAATATCTGTTAAGTATTTCTCACTTGTAAAAGTGCTTATTAAGGCTGACATACAACAGGTGCTCAGTATGTAGCGTAGACTATCTATGCCACCTTATGTTTCTAAAAGCCATACTGATTCATAAACTTCTCTAGCTTCGTTGCCCACTTGTTTAGAAAATAAGCCATATGCTCAGCTCGCTCCCCAAACACCCTCTGTTGTCACTTCACGGCACTTGTTTCTGGATCATTTTCTGCTAAGATCCTCGATAGCAGCTCCAAGTCCCTTCCTCCTAGCAGGGCTTCTCCCATTCGACCCGCAGGGATTGTGCTCCTTTCTGCCCGGTGTCACCTGGCTTGTGGCACTCACAAGACAAGTACACGTTACTCCCTGGGGAAGTGGAGGGGCTCACAGGCTACCTAGAGAACGTGGCCTTCTTTTGCTGCCGAGTACATAACCTCTTCCAAGGAAGGGACCAGGGCTTTATTCCTCTTTGCATCTGGAACACTTTTCCTACAAGAGCTTGGCGTTAAACATTCCTCGAAATGGAATTTACAGTATGTTTCTCTCCATTTTACAGAAACAGCCTCGGTCATTCCAAATTTACTTAAGCCCATATGTTCTTAACAATGAGACTAAGAGATGTTACATCCTCTTACCGCCTAGTTTTCTTATCTGGACAATGGTTTACTTCTAAATGATTCTATGCCTTTGTTTCTGGGTCGGGAGAGGGAAAAACAACGAAAAAACAAAACAAAAAAACACTTCATGATAACACCTGCACTCCAGTATCTCCTCCAGCAAGGTTCTGGTGTGCTGGACTATTAAGAATGATGTGGACCTACCATCTTGCTTTGGAGGTTCCTACTGGGTTTTTCCCTAAAGGGTGTACTTATCATCCAATTTCATTCAGGTTCTGCTTCATCTTTCTGCACAAGGATACACATTAAAATCCATGCCCCTCTCTCCCCAACTATGGAATCCCCAACTGAAAAAAAGAACAATTTGCAATGTTATGGAATCTCATTTTTTGAAATAAAATTATTTTAGGGATTCTTAGTATAATGATAAAAAGTTATTTTTTTCCATTCCTTGTGAAAACTGCTCAAAAAGGAGAACACGTATTATAGAATCCATCTAATTTGGAATTGTCCCATTTCCTTATCTTTAGGATTCTTTCTTACAAAGCTATTTACTAGGACATCAATATATTTTATATTTGGCACATAGGGTTCCATCAGACATTTTGGTGACATTTTCAATAAATGTGAATAGAAATTAGAATGTTTCTTACTAGGTGGGGCAAAAGAAGAGGCAGGAGGAATAAAGTTTGTGCAATGCCAGTAAGTTTTGGAAAGTTTCTTGTGATGATCCCTAATAATCACCCAGGTTCATTCTTACTTTCCAATATTTTGGTTAACCCCATCAATATAGCTTCTTGGTAGTACAAAATATACTGCCTTTTTTTTCCAAGAGAAGAAAAATACCGATTTCTTACAAAAAGACTTCCAGTCTCTAGCTCAAAAATCCCTCACTCAGAAATAGACTGACCTTTTAAAACTATTCATTTTACCAAGTCATTATCGCGTCCTTTTCTCCTAAGATAGCTAAGGTCGGCGAATGAACAACAACACATGGCGTGCACTGTACACTCTGATCCTTCAGTGACCAAGTGAGAAAGTGACAAATACACTCTCGTCCTTTAAGCAGCTCACTCAAGATTCCCAATATAGCAGAAAATGCCATTACTCGTTCATCCACATGGGAAAGTTAGGTGGTATATAAAACAAATGGTGTTTTGAAATATTTTAATAAATTACTCAATGCAAGATAAATAGCATTTTAATATCTATTAAAAAGAAATAAAGATAAAGATAATTCTTAGGAATAATCTCTATATATAAAAGCCTAAGCAACTATTAGGCTTAGGTCGACCAGTGGCTATGACGATGCCCTGACCACCAGGGGGCAGACGCTCAATGCAGGAGCTGCCCCCTGGTGGTCAGTGTGTTCCCACAGCCAACCTCCTGAAGCCAGCCAACCTCTCGCGGTCCCTCCCCCCGGCCAGCAGGCCCTGATCAGCCCCGATCACCGGCCAGGCCAAGGGACCCCACCCATGCACGAATTCGTGCCCTGGGCCTCTGGTAATAACAAGAAAGTATCCAGGTTCTTTAGCTGACAGGAAAAAGGTCCAAAACTCTGTTTCTACATCTGTCCAGTACTGAACGCAAAGGACCCAAAGATATGACTGCTGGAAGCAATAATTCCTTAGATTGTCTTTCCGGTTGATTACTACTCAGCCTTATAAAAAAGCTTAATTAGTTCAATTACTTATGTAGTTAGGCTGAAAAGCTTATAGCCAGGCAGATATGTAACATTATTGAAAGTATTGTAAGGTACTTTTACCTTTCGCACATTCTCTTACAGATCATTCTTTTGTCCTATTCTTTAGAACCATATTACTTTCCTGAGGGAGGTGTATGCTTGTTAGAGGACAAATGCAAAGGGAAGGAAAGGTTGATAATCAGCTTTTGATACCTTAAAAATATAAAATCTACCAAAAAAAAAAGCAAGTCTGGAAATGTCAGCTTTGTAGAGGAAGGAAGGATTTTTGAAATTCTTTTAAGCTCTCATTAACACAGCACAAGCCAGATCTGCAGGGCTTAACAGCAGTTTTCCAATAAGCAGAACTTGAGTGAACTCAGGATACAGAGCATCAGAGCGGGGAAAGGATGGGAGGGGGTAAAGAAACCAGAAGAACTGAGCACTAGCCTACATGACCACAGAGATTAGAGAAGCCTAAATAGAGTTCGCAGGCACCTCTGTCCCTCCTCCCCCTTTCACCGCCCATACTTACTCATTGTGGTGGAGGGTCATGAAGATTTTACTAGTTACAGATCCCAGCAAAACTACAAAGTCTTTGTATCTGAGTCGTAGGATGTGTACATTCACTGACTCCACTGCAGAAACTACAGTGAGAGGAGACCAATTCTGTTTGACTTCCTAAGAACTTGAAACTACACCCTAACTCCCTGAACCTCAACAAATCCCTGAGTGTCAGGCTCGAAATGTTCCTGTCCCCATGTTCTAGAGGAATCAACCCGGCCTCACACTCTTTTTGTCATTCCATCCCCACAAGTTTGTAGGCCATTTGACACTGGGGCTTAGTCCCACAACGCCCAGCATCGTTTTACATGAAAGCACATGGGTTTTCAGGAGCCCTGTGAGAGAGGCCGTTCCAAACAGCCTTGTTGCGAGCCTGCTCCAAAGCTATACTAAGGTTCCACTCATCCACCTCTGTTAGTTACTAAGGCATGGCTTCTCTCTATGCCACTCCAATATTCATTCCATCAAGTTGATTCTGTCTTTTTCAGACCCTGCTTTATTTAAAAGCTTACATTTTGGTTTAGATCCCTTGCATTGGTTTTAAAGAAAATGTGACTTTGGTAAGACTCGGAGTGTGTGGGACAGGGTTACCTAGTTTGGCATGGCTGCTCATTGCACTTGCGAATCTGTGGCTCTGGCTTGGTTAAGTATTTGCATTTCTTGCTGTCCACAATGCTGATATTTTTGTTCATGATTTTTGTGCAAGACACTGTTGTCTTCCTTTCTCCTGAAAGAAACATATAAAGAATGTTATTATAGGCTTTTATCTAATGGATTTAGGAGGTGTTCACAGGCTTGTTGTAATTTCCAGAGATATTTTAAACAAATTTTAGGCTAGATCAATGAAGATGATATTATTTACATAAAAAATGTATCTTTAGGTTTAAGAAAGATGAATAATTTTCTCCTTATTAGAAATTAAATGGCAAGTTTTGTATTATAAAGGGATTGTGGCACCATAGGTTGATAAAATATTAATTAAAGACTTGTTATAAAGGGCTATGCCATCTTTAGCATTAAGTGGTGGAAAGATGTTTGCATACACCTATGTACCTTCATGAAAGCACATAAACTCCCATAAACATGCATGCATGTTTGGTTGTACATCATCAGTGCTCTGTTAAGTTACGGAAAGCAAGCTTGGAGTATGACTCAGACCTTTATTCTTATGGCCTCTGATAAAGGCCCCAAGAATTCTAGAAATCCTCATTCCCTAATGACTGCCATGCTCTCTAAGAATAGCCATGGGACCCTTACCATTGTTCACCAGATTTCAGAAAACTGGCTTTTCTTCTCTCTCTGGTATGATAAAGCCTGATAACAGGAAGTAAAAGTGACCATTTGTACAATGTATTAACATTTCAGAGAGCCCCAGGAGCACACATACCTGACAACACTTTTATTTCACCTTACACTTCAAAAGCCTAATATATATGTGCTAATTCTTTCTCTACAAAAGTCAAATATTTACGTAAGATTGAATAATCTAATTTAACTTATTGTTTGACATTATAAACAAATTAGAGGCCCAATGCCCAAAATTTGTGCACAGGTAGGGTTCCTAGGCCTGGCCAGCAATTGGGGCCGATCGGGGTCTTCTGGCTGCTGGCCCGGGCCTTCTTTCCAGCTGCCGGCTGGGGCTTCCCTTTCCAGGCTGCTGGCTGCCGGCCAGGGCCTTCCTTCATTCTGCACCGCCCCCAGTGGTCAGCGCATGTCATAGCAAGCGATTGAACTCAGTCTTCCAGCCGAACTCCCGAGTGGACACTTTGCATTATATATATTGCAATGGATCCTTAAGGATTAAGAAAAAAAAATCACGAGTTTTCTGAGTCACTATTCAAAGGCCCAATAGCTAGGGTCCTATGATGGTCTTGCAATGATAATTAGGAAGCTCGAAGTTTTTGTCCAGGTCATGCCAAATAGGACGACCTGGGCTGGTGGCTGAAAAGTCACTCTGTCATTCGTTAACAGAGGGAAGGCTGGCATTAAGGGAAAAACAAAGAAGGAATGTAGAGAGAAAGAGAGCGATACTTAAATAATTTTTGAGTATCTTTTCCTTTGACTTCAATGGGGGATGGGAGAGACAATGGAGTGGCCAAGTGGAAGGCAAAGGAACAAATTCAGATCTCCCTGGATTTCCCTCTCAGTGCTGGGTATAGTCCCATGATAACTTCTAGTATAAAAGCCTGACTATATCTGTAGACATATGTGTATTAACTAATAATGTATCTGTGCTTATTGCATATCATGTAAACAAAACCATTTAGATCTTCAGTTGCACCTGCTAGCATAGGTAGTATAATACTAGATTTAATCATAGTCATGTGCAATGCCCATCAACTTCACATAACTTTCAAACAAACTACTAAAGATGCAGAAATGATTTATTTTACTCTTGTTTTATTTTTTTTCTTTTGTCAGAAAAAACTGGCCCACTGGTAGGAGATATCTAAATGTATAAGATTTTGGGACACATTTTTGGTCAAGTTCCTCCTACTTTCTAATGATTCAGGTGCTCCTTTATGACCTGGCATGTACATTAAAAAGATATGCCAACTCTCTCTCACTTTAGCTTATGTATTATTTCTGCATTGCAATGGTGCCAACCTAAAAGTAGGATTAAAAATGTTACATTTATGAAATATGAATGTTAGTTTTAAAATCTAATTTAAAGCCTTCATAGTTATAAGACACTCTTCTACAGAATAGATGGAGTTACCTAAACTAATTTAAACCAAGGCTTTTTGCCAACTACAACACAAGATGACAAACAGACATTATCCAGAAGGCTTTTGCTAAACATGTATGTAGTCGTGGAATAAATAACTCAGGGCTAATTATACTGCATTTTCTTCCCCTCCTCAGTAAATATCTAACCTTAGTTATGTCAGCCCAGAGCTAACATATTGAGCTATTGAAAAAAATCTTTTAAGTATAAGTATTGATATATCAAGAGGAATAAAACTATCAGCACCACTTCAGGGAGCGCCTAAGTGGTGTTCTAAGAACGCTTGAAAGCCTGTGAGTATGAATTGGGACATTTCCACAATGCAGCAAGGAAGCTCGCATCGTAAGTTTTTTGGCAGATAAAAGAACCTAGTCCTAATTTAAAAAAAAATGTTATTGAACAAAAACAATAGAATCAGGGGGAAAAAATCTATTGCTGAGCTACAGACACTTCATGCCTATGAAAATACAACTAAGATCATAAAGCCATATGGAAATGTTATTGTTTGATTTTTTTTCTTTTATATATATTTATGTCCCAGCCAACACAGGAAATTTCCATTCTAGCATGTAATAGCAGTATTTATAATGCATCCAGCTCTGCAGGACCCAGGGATGAACAGAAAGTGAAGGAACTGGCCTTCTGCCTGAACCATGAGTAGCTGCAGGCTGTTGACAGTGTATTACTTGCTTTATGGCAATTCACTTCACCTCCGGGTCATTCCCATTAAATCTATATTGGGGAAATCTGTTTTGATGTTTTGTATACAATTATGAATAAAATAAAATAAGCATTATGCCTTTGTCTCATTGACAAATTTAGGCAAAATTCGAAAACGTAAGGTCCTTTTTACTTACTGACTCTTTCTAGAGAGATACTTACTACATTGTGTTCCTTCTTTCCCAGGCTCGGAGATAAGCTGATTCTTTTTTCTATGCTCTGTATTTAACCTCTGAAACAATTATTTTTTTTAATAAAACTATGTTCTATCCAGGTAGATCACATTTCTAAAACTTGCACCATAAATGCAGAAACATGTCCTGGGAGTGGGTTCAGTGTTTGGATATGCATAACTGAAACTCTCTAAATGTCACCGACATTCCAAACTTTTAAATAGAACTATAGAACTCCATAAGACTGTCTATATATATTCATTTGTATTCATGCATTTCTTTTTTTAAAAAAAATATATTTTATTGATTTTTTACAGAGAGGAAGGGAGAGGGATAGAGAGTTGGAAACATCTATGAGAGAGAAACATCGGTCAGCTGCCTCCTGCACACTCCCTACTGGAGATGTGCCCACAACCAAGGTACATGCCCTTGACCGGAATCGAACCTGGGACCCTTGAGTCCGCAGGCCGACACTCTATCCACTGAGCCAAACCAGTTAGGGCTGAGCACATCTTAAAGATACATAAAATGCTGGTTATTTTCGAAGTATAAATGTTTTCCCCACATCATGGCATTCACTTCTAATACTTTTTTTTTTTTTTTACATTTCTATAATTTTTTTTTCCTCAGGGTTTGGATTTAATATTAAAAATGACTTTTTTTTATATTTTAGGGAAAAGTTGTTATTTTGTATTGTAGGCTACACCCAATATATAATCCAAATTGATTTTGTCATTTCCATACACAAATATTTAAATGGGATCTCATAACTTGCAAGTTAAATGCAACTTGAGTGCTAGCGTAACACTAAAGGACTTCATGAATTAGTTTCTTTCTACTTTTCTGAGCAAATCATTTCTGACAGCTTGATTCTCATATTTTACACCCTAGTAATAAATACTCTCACTAAATCCCAGTGCCTTTGCACCTATGCATTCCCTAGAAGGGTTTCTTCATCTCCCCCGACCACTCTGCATAGTGATGCTGCTATTATCTGCTAGATGGATAGATAGGTCTCTGAAAGCAGAAAGCACTCGTCTTTTGACCACCCAGCAAGAGTGAATGCGCAGTCAGTACTGGTAAAGGAATCAATGAGTGAAATAGAAGCATATAATTCAAGCCCAAAGTGCTTTCTTTACTTAGAGATTTATCTTAACACTATGTTTCCTAAAATGGTGAAAAACCATCTGCAAACAAAATGACAAGTTATGGGGAACAGTTATCTGTAGTAAATCAGTTAATGGGTTATCACTTAGGTATTAAAATTCAAGTTTATAAAGAATTTATGTTAACATAAAAAGTCCTTATTAATTTAAGTAAAGGAAATAGAATACAACATTGTATTGATTTTATTGAAATAAAGTAATGCCAAGAGAAAATATATTTTGGCGTATTTTATTTATTTATTTATTTATTTATTTATTTATTGCTAATAGCATTTATTTTGGTACATTCAAAGTGCCTCTAAAATGGAAAAACACCCTTGAAAATGTACAGGCATTTGTATCTTAAGATGATTCCTCAACTTGGACCCAAAGGCTTGGATGCCTCCTTAGAATCTGGTCATGGACAAGGAACTGTGTCTCAGATACCACAGCACAAGGCTAATAGCATGAGTTGTAAACTACTAGGATTTGGACCCATGTGGAGAATGTGGAATGTTGCCTTATGTTTTTCCGCTTTACATTGTATCTATTTAGATTTCCTAAAAGCATGCTCAACTCTTCATTTATTTCAAAAATAGGATATTAAATTTGGGGCTCTTCCTTCTAGGTTTTCTTTAATTAATTTATCCGCCAGATCACAATAAATTCTGGCATAAGACAGTAGCAGCATGCCCTGTGCGAAATGCAGGTTCCACATACAACCTCAGGTATTACGGAATGGTACATCTCTAATGCCTTGGGAGATCCAGATCACTTAAAACAGATCTTTTATGCAAACCAAAATAAATTTAAAACATTCCCTCCAAGATTATTTAGATGTTTTAGAACAACTAAAGCAAAGTAAACACTTATTTCACAAGTACATTTTAAGCTGTTTAAAAATAAAAGGGCTGATTTCAATGGTCAATGCTATAACACAAATGATATATCCATTTAAATTTTTCTAGAATTATCATTAGAATTGAAAAGATGATGATGAAAGAGATCAACCGAAGGACTTGTATGCATGCATATAAGCATAACCAATGGACACAAGACACTGGGGGGGGGCCCTCTGGGGGAGGCTGAGGGCATCTGCTGGGGCGTAGGGGAGGCCGGGGGAAGGTCAATGGGGAAAAAAGGGAGACATATGTACTACTATTTGTAATACTTTAAACAATAAAATAAAATTTTATGATGAAACATGTATGTATTTTAAACTGTTGGAAAGATTTAATTGATATCACCAGTATCCATTATTTTTAAAATATTCGGTTTATATCTTAGGCTTTTCATATCTTATAACTAATATCAATAAATTAATGGAAATGCATAATAAAAACTTTACTTTGGTTTATTTTAAAACGTAGTTGAAGATACTGATGCAAAAGATCATTAGCATTAAAATGTAGTTACATGAAACCAGGTATTTTTTTTTTAATTTCCCCACTTACTTCTGGCAATCTAAAGCCTTACAGTAGAATTAAAAAAATAACTTATGTGAAACAATGACATTTTATACTGCCTTGTGATACTTTATTTGCTCTTGCATAGTATTTTCCCGTGAAGTAGAATAGTGCTATTTTTCCTCTTTTCTGTTGAAGATAAATTTTGCATGAATCTGTTTCCAATGTTCTGTGCTTTGAACTTACTCTCATTTAATTCATGAATATGCTGAAAGATTACAAAGCTTTTTCTGGCTATAAAATTGACAATGCGAAGTCAGAAATGATGAGATTCCTGAAATCCTGTCCATCCACTTAATTTATGAACTGCAAAGAAAAATAGTATCCAAAAGCCCAGAAATATTTTGGCATTGAAATGAATATGTGCCCTATTAACATTGTCAGAGATAATTGAAAACTGTTGACTGAACACAAAGGAACAGATTTGAAAGAGAAGGTCTACTCAAGCACAAATTGTAGAGTCTGTGTATAATTAGTACTATTTTACGAAACAAATCATTTGAAATAAAAATAAGAACATATTTAAATTAATTTTAATTTTAATTAAATTCATTGGGGTGACACTGATTAATAAGATTATATAGGCTTCAAGTGTACAGTTCTGCAATATATCATCTATATATTGCATTGTGTGTTCACCCACCCCCCAAGTCAAGTCTCCTTTCATCACCATATATTTGACCCCCTTTACCCTCATCAACTCCCCCCACTCCCTTTTCCTCTGGTAATCACCATACTGTTGTCCATGTCTATGAGTTTTTGTTTGTCTTTTCATTTGTTGCTTTCTGTTTTATATCCCACATGAGTGAAATCATATGGTTCTTGTCCTTTTCTATCTGACTTTAACAGAATAAAATAAAATACCTCTATATAATCTCTAAGGGACATGCCCTATTTTGTGGAAACAACATTTAGCTTCCAAGCTGCTCTTGAAGAAAGTATATGATGAGGAGGAAAGGAGACTTGAACTCAGGAATCCTGATTCTAATCCGGCTCCTCCCTTAATGGGCCTGTGACCTTGGGAAGTCACTTAATCTCTCTCTGCTTCAATTTTCTCATGTTCATAATTTAGAAGTTATGCTTAAGAATATCAGAAAGCCCTTCTGACTCTGAAGCAAAAGGAATTTATAGTGAACCTCTATTTCTTAAGGTTTGGTAATTGGCAAAACATAGTCTAGGTTGCCATTAATGTTATTTTTGGGGGGAAATTGAACCCTAATAATTTGCTTGTTCAAACTGAAGACTGACAAGTTCTGAATGTTTACTTCTGATGCAGCTTTTATTAGACCACAATTATAAAAGAAAGAAAAATTGAGGGTCATAAAATTCACTGGGCAAACATGTTCCTGTCTAGAGTTTCAAATGTAAACAGACTTTAAGGACCACCTGTCAGTGCACTAACAGAAACCATCCACCTTTCCACGGGGCCCCTCCCCACAGCCTGCCCTCAGATGGCAGCTGGTCATTCTTACCTGAGTTTTACTGCAGAGAAAATTCTAACCATGTAGATTTTCATTTCAAGTATGCTTGTTTCTAGTTTGTATTTTTTATGTGGGTGGAGGACGTGAGGCAGAAGCCCTGAAGTGAAACAGGTCCTGGCCTCAGTGAGGAGTGAGCAGAGAAGCAGGCCTGTGTGTGAACATGGGGGCAGGAGAGGTCAGGAGGGCAGAGGGTCCCAAGTCTCAGAGCAGATGCCCACAAAGTACCGACTTCTGCGCGTGGGCCACGACGTTTCAATCGCACTGTCCGTGCGCGCCCGCACGTGGTATTTTGTGGAAGAGACACACTCACGGGGCCAAAGAGCCGCATGTGGCTCGCGAGCCGCGGTTTGCCAACCACTGCCCTAGGAGATGCGTGGCCAATGCAAACTGTATCAGGTAAGCAGGACTGAAAACATTTTTTAAATTGTGAGAAAATTTCAAATCCCCTTGTTGTAATTATGCTGTATTTGGGGCAAAGTGTGCTCTGTAATATCTCCTCCTTCCCTACCCCAAACGTTGCCTTTGCTCTGGCGGCTCCAGAGGGCCAGGTGCCCCAGGAGCCAGATGAGCACCAGGGCTCGGAATGTGGGGACAAAAGCTGCTCCCTCCAGCCTCTGCGCCTTCAATGTTCCAGCATGTTTTTTCTCTCCTTGAAGACACTTTCTTGTTTTCCCCAGAGCCCCTGCCAAGGGCCATTCTCTCTCCAGCACCTCTGACTGAGAGGCAGCGTGGGTGTCCTGCTCCTCGCTGCCACCGCCAGCCCACACCCTTCCTTCCTCCTAAACCTCCAGCCTTGGATCAACTCTGCCGCCAGTCTCCTTCTTGGTGTAGTCACACTTCTACCTCTGGGCCACTCCCTCTAAGATTTCAGCCACTGCATTATCGTTACATTTTCCAACACTGATCCTAGTACCTTTCTGTAATTAAGAATTACAGAATTATTTGATTTACTTGAATTATTCTTATAATACCTAGGCTTCTTCATTCATGGCCCTCTCCTCTTCCCAGAGATCTTGCCTTTCACGTTAAGTCAATAGCTCCCCTGGTCTGGTTATTACCAATAACTAGACCCCCTCCATGACCTTAGCTCTATTTTCTGCCATTATCTCCTGCATTTCCAGGCCTCTCCCTTGAGTCTTCAGTATATTTTCTTCATCTGCACTATACATTCTTACTTGTGGATGCAGACAACTCAGAAGCAAACTCAGTACTGCTCTTTCCTAGCACCTTCACATGCATTTCAGGTCTTGTGGGCAGATGTATTTTGGAATTTAGAACTTTTAATACTTTATACAAATAATAAAGTATGAAAAGTATCCCTATATATAAAACCCTAATATGCAAATAGACCAAAAGGCAGAACTGAACAACAGGTTGCTATGATGTGCGCTGATCACCAGGGGGCGCACGCCAAACATAGTGGGCATCAGCAGCAGACAGCAGAGCATGGAACATGGAGGGCATTGGCCATGGAGGGATGAAGCAAGTGAGCAGGGGTGCCAGACCAAGGCGGGGCGCCAGTTGCTGTCACTGGGGAGAGCCTCTGGTGGTTACTGAAAATTCTTTGCTCCCATGTGCTGCAGTCCCACCCAGCGCTCACACCTGCTGCCAGTGCCAGCACTCCTTGCACCCGCTGCCAGTGCCTGGTGCCGGTCCCTATAACTCGGCACCATCAGCAGGTGCGAGCAGTGACTGCCAGGCCGGATCGCCCCTGAGGGCTTCTCCACCTCCCCCTGCTCCTGAGGGACAATCTGATGATCGGGGCACCGGCCCCAATCGCTCTGCACCATCAGCAGGTGCAAGCAGGGCTGGTGCCATCGGTGCATGGGAGCAGCGGCAGCAGGAGCGGGGCTGCCAGCAGACAGGAGACCTGGAGCCGTGGCAGGAGGGGCCAGGTGGTGGCATGGAGGATGGGCCGAAACCCGCCCCTGTGCCCACCAGAGCCTCGCAGCCCAGAGTTGCTTTCAAGGTGCATGAATTCGTGCACTGGGCACCTAGTATATATTAAGTAAGCCTCTGTAAGCAAATAAATTAATATTTATGTAAAGCAAAGCAATGAGATATGTAATACCTCTCAATGAACTTTTTTTCAATTCACATCAAATTTTGCCACAAAATATTCCATGTTTAGCCACTAAATGCGTCACAAAAAACTTTCATTTTCCAATTCTTTATGGAGTTTGGAATTTTAGAGAAGAGGTTGCAGATCTGTCTTAACTATCAACAGTTAATCAGAAAATAACTACTATCCTGGAAATATAAATATTAGAAAATCCTGCCCAAACCGGTTTGGCTCAGTGGATAGAGCGTCGGCCTGCGGACTGAAAGGTCCCAGGTTCGATTCCGGTCAAGGGCATGTACCTGGGTTGCAGGCATATCCCCAGTAGGAGATGTGCAGGAGGCAGCTGATCGATGTTTCTCTCTCATCGATGTTTCTAACTCTCTATCTCTCTCCCTTCCTCTCTGTAAAAAATCAATAAATAAAAAAAAAAAAATTTTTAGAAAATCCTTTACCTCCTCCACACGTGGCATCACAATCTTCCCAGCCTGTGTGTGTCCACATGAAAAGTGGTCCAGGTGCTTTAGAGCTCTGATTTTCTGGAGGAGGGTCTGATGGAATCGTGTATTCATAGTGAAGACCATAATTCTGGTCTTGAAACAGCAGCACCTATAATATAACATATAAAAGTGATGAAGGTAGATGGTCAAAGTAGAACACATTCAATGTGAAGCTTAAAACGAAGAATGCTGATATCCTAAAATGCTTATTGCATGGGATGAATGCTTCTTTAACAAACAGTAGAATTGTGGCATTATTGCTTAACTGTTGGAATTGTCATACTTGTGGAAAAACTGAAGTTCCACACTTACCTCTGTGGAGCTAAAGGCATTATGAAGAAAAGCCCACTTGAATGAGGTCAGATATACCAGATCATTTTCTTTCAGGTCAGTGGACTAGACAGTTTCCCAAAGAATGATACATGATTGAGATGACTTAAGCAGTGGGGGACAGGAATATGTATCCTCTCTAACAGCAAGATATAATTCACAATTTAATGTCCATTCATATAAAACAGAAAGATGAACAGAAAGTCCCTGCACCAACAGAGGAGGAGGACAGAAGACTTTGGGATTCATTTCTATCCACGAGGGTAGAGAACTTCTAAGCCAACTTTAGGACAAAAATTTCATACCACAATTTTGTCATAGTTACTAATTTTCCATTTGAACTTTTAAATAAATGTTAATTTAATAACAAATAAAAACAAATTAGTTTTGTACACATATATGTGAGCAGTGCAATAAACCATAAAGGATATATGAAAATATAAGAATGACTGTATTTGGGGCTACACCGGACATAAGAAGGGACCCTGTCCGTTTTGTTCCCCCCTAGTATCCTGTGCCAAGCTCAAAACTAGTCATCATGGGCAATCATACATATTTTAAATAAAAGAAATATACCTGTAAAAGAATCATTTTAAATAAAAGAATAAGAATATGTGTTCCTTTATAAATACATTTACATAAAATAGGTTAACTCCATGGGATTTATCACTTCTATGAATCTGAGGATTTATGAAAGCTATCTATATAATACATTGTGGTGCATAAAAACATATATATCTCAACTTTAAACTATGTTAAATTATTAAAGAATTTTATTATATGAACTGTATCAAGGGCATTATAATGATAGGTGATTCAGAGTTAACAATTACATGGGGAGAAATTTAAATGAGCCTAAGTTTAATTTTCTTTACTTTTTAAATAAAATTCAGTTCACTATATCAACAGAAATACTAATTCAATATGTGGATTGTGGAACTAGAATGATGGCATTATCAATCAACTATATCAATAATAGTTTTAAATTCACATATACATACTGGGTACTAATTCTAAGTACATTACAGTGCTTATTTTGGTTTTAAATATCTCACTGATGTTGCCAGTTATAGGTGACTTTCAGCTAAATTAATTAACAAAGAGAGATTGATTTACCTTGTTTATGAACAAAGCCAGACTACTGCATAGCTTTAAAATTTTTTTTACTTTTATTTATTTTTTAATTACAGTTTACATTCAATATTACTCTGTATTAATTCCAGATGTATAGTATAGTGGTTAAATAATCATGTACTTTACAGAGTGGCCCTCCCTATATTTTAAGTACCCACCTGGCCTCATATATAGTTATTACAATACTAGAGGCTCGGTGCACAAAAATTTGTGCACTCGGGGGTGGGGGGTGGGGGCGGGGGAGAAAGGGTCCCTCAGCCCGACCTGTGCCCTCTCGCAGTCTGGGACCCCTCAGGGGATGACCACCTGCTGGCTTAGGCCCGCTCCCCAGGGTATTGGGCCTAAGCTGGCAATCAGACATCCCTCTGGCGGCCCGGCAGCCTTTGGGGGATGTCCACCTGTCAGTGGGGAGCAGGCCTAAACTGCAGTCGGACATCCTTAGCGCTGCTGAGGAGGCAGGAGAGGCTCCCACCACCACCGCTGTAGTGGCAGCCGTCAGCCTGGCTTGTGGCTGAGCAGAGCTCCTCCCATGTGAGAGCGCACTGACCACCAGAGGGCAGCTCCTGCATTGAGCGTCTGCCCCCTGGTGGTCAATGTGTGTCATAGTGACCAGTCATTCCCAGTCCTTCTGCTGTTAGGGTCAGTTTGCATATTACCCTTTTACTATATAGGATAGAGGCCTGGTGCATGGGGGGGGGGCCGGCTGGTTTGCTCTGAAGGGTGTCCCAGATCAGGGTGTGGGTCCCACTTGGGTGCCTGGCCAGCCTGGATGATGGGATGATGGATGTTTGCAGCTGGTCACACACCCTTCAGGGTGGGGGTCCCCACTGGGGTGCCTGGCCAGTCTGGGTGAGGGGCTGAGGGCCGTTTTCAGGCTGGCGGGTGACTGAAGCTCCCAACCTCTCCTTTTTTTCTTTTTTTTTTTATTCTGGGATTTATTTACCTTCTATGGCTGTCACTGGAACTGAGAGCCAGCTTTAGCTCTGAGGCTCGGCTCCAGCTCTGAGACCTTGGCTGCTGAAAGCAGGTATCTGGGTTTGTTTGGATTCTATAATTGAAACACTGTTGCAACTCAAGCTCTGAGGCCCGGCTGGCTGAAAGAAGGTTTCTGGGGTTTGTTTAGCTTCTATAATTGCAACATTGTTTCTTAGAGTGCAGCTCAGAGGCCGGCAGCAGCAGGTGGGGAACCTTGGCTTCCTCCATCACTGGAGCAAGCAAGTCTCCTGTTCGCTTCAGCTGCCTGGCTGCCGGCCGAGATCTTGGTTGGCAGTTAATTTGCATATCGCCCTGATTAGCCAATGGGAAGCGTGTCAGAGGTATGGTTAATTACCATGTTTGTCTATTATTAGATAGGATTATTGACTATATTGTCTATGCTGTATTTACATCTCTGTGACTATTCTGTAACTACCAATTGTATTTCCAATCCCTTCCCCTCTGCCAACTGTCAGTCTGTTCTCTGTATCTATGAGTCTATTTCTATTTTATTTGTTTATTTTGTTCTTAAGATTCCACATATAAGTAAAATCATATGGTATTTGTCTATGCCCATCCATGCTGTCACAGAAGGTAAGATCTCATTCTTTTTTATGGCCAAATAGTATTTCATTGTGTGTATATACCACTACTATTTACCCCCTCATCTATTGATGGGCACTTGGGATGTTTCCATATTTTGTATTGTAAATAATGCTGCAATAAACAAAGGGGTGCATATATTCTTTCAAATTAATGTTTTGGATTTCTCTGGATACACTGCCAGAAGTAGAATCGCTGGGTCATAAAGCAATGCCATTTTTTTTTTACGAACCCCACACTGTTTGAACAGTGCACTGGGGTTCCCTTTTCTCCACATCCTCAAATACTTGTTTGCTGATTTATTGATGATAGCCATCCTGGCAGGTGTGAAGTGTTTTTCTGATTGTGGTTTTATTTGTATTTCTCTGATGATTCACGATCTTGGGCATCCTTTCATATATCTATTGGCAATCTGTATGTCCTCTCTGGAGAAGTGACTAATCAGACCCTCTGTTCACTTTTTTATTGGATTGATTGTTTTTCTGATGTTGTCTGAGTTCTTCATAAATTTTGTATCTTAACCCTTGATTGGATGTTATCATTGGCAAAAATCTCCTCTCATCCAGTAGGTTGTCTTTTTGTTTTGTTGATGGTTTCCCTTTGTTGCAAAAATTTTTTAGTTTCATGTAGTCCCATTTTTTTTCTTCTGTTTCCCTTGCCTGAGAAGATGTGTCAGAAAAAATACTGCTAAGAGAACAAGCTGAGATTTTACTGCCTATATTTTCTTCTAGGAGTCTTATGGTTTCAGTTCTTAAATTTCAGTCTGTAATCCATTTTGAGTTTATTCTTGTATATGGTATAATTTGGTCTAGTTTCATTTTTTGTGTCTATCCAATTTTCCCAGAATCATTTATTGAATAGACTGTCTTTGCCCCTTTGTATGTTCTTGTTTCCTTTATCATAAATTGATTGAAAGTATAGGTGTAG
Source organism: Myotis myotis (assembly GCF_014108235.1). Taxonomy (NCBI): domain Eukaryota; kingdom Metazoa; phylum Chordata; class Mammalia; order Chiroptera; family Vespertilionidae; genus Myotis; species Myotis myotis. The sequence continues at coordinate 37,101,663 of NW_023416368.1, forward strand.
GTTGATTTCTGGGCTCTCTGCTTGGTTCATTAATCCATGTGTCTATTTTTATGCTTGTACCATGCTGTTTTAATTACTATAGCCTTGCAATATAGTTTGATATTAGGTAGTGTGATACATCCCACTTTGTTCTTTTTCTAGATTTCTGTCATTATTTAGGGTCTTTCCATACAAATTTTTAGATTACTTTTTCTAGTTTTGTGAAATATACCACTGGTATGTTGACAGGAATTGAGTTGAATCTATAGAGTACTTTGGGTGGTATGGACCTTTATTTAACATTTCAAAAAAATCTTTATTTTCTTTTCAATCACAGTTTGCATTCAATATTATTTTATATTAGTTTCAGGTGTACAACATAGTAGTTAGACAATCCCATACTTTACAAAGTGATCCCCCTGATATCTCCAGTATCCACCTGACATCATATATAGTTATTACAGTATTATTGAGGTAGTTGGACATTTTAATAGTGTTAATTCTTTCTACCCATGAGCATGGTATATGCTTCTATTTATTAGTATATTCTTTGACTTCTTTCTTCAATGTCCTATAATTTTCTGAGTGTCTTTTATATCCTTGGATAAGCTTATTCACAGGCATTTTAAATTTTTTTCATTCAATTATAAATGGCATTGTTTTCTTAGTTTCTCTTTCTGATAGTTCATTATCGCTATATAAAATGCAACTGCTTTCTGAATATTAATTTTGTAAACTGCTAGTTACTCAATTTGTTTATTGGTTCTAGTTGGTTTTTGGTGGAGCCTTCAGGGTTCTCTATACATAGTATCACATTATCTGCAAATGATGACAGTTTACTTCTTCCTTTCTAATTTGGATGCCTTTTATTTCTTATCTGATTACTGTGGCTAGTACTTCCAGTGCTATGTTGAATAAGAGTGCTAAAAACACTGGCTTGTTCCTGATCTTAAGGGAAATGTTTTTAGTTTTTCCCCTATTGAGTGTGATGTTAGCTGTGAGTTTGTCATATATAGCCTTTATTATGTTGAGGTATGTTCCCTCTATTCCCACTTTTCTGAGTGTTTGTATCATGTATGGGTGCTGGATTTTGTTAAATGCTTTTTTCTGCATCTATTGATATGATCATATGGTTTTTATCCTTCATTTTGTTTATATGGCATATCATGTTAACTGATTTGCAGAAATTGTACCAACCATGCATCCCTGGAATAAAGCCCACTTGGTGTACGATCATTTTAATCTTTGCTGGATTCGGTTTGCTAATTTTGTTGGGGATTTTAGCATCTATATTCATCAGGAATATTGGCCTATAATTTTCTTCTTTCTGGTTTTGGAATTAGGATAATGCTGACCTCATAACATGAGCTTGGAGGTCTTCCGTCCTCTTAAGATTTTTAGAATAGTTTGAGAAGGATTAGTGTAAGTTCTTTGGATGTTTGGTAAAGTTTACCTGTGAAGTCATCCGGTTTTGTTTGCTGGGGGTTTTTTGGCTACTACTTCAATTTCATTAGTTGTAATCAGTCTGTTCATATTCTGTTTCTTCTTAATTCTGTTTCGGAAGAGTGTATGTTTCTAGGAACTTATCCATTTCTTCCAGACTGTCCAATTTGCTGCCATATAGTTTTAAAATATTTTTTTAAATTGATTTTAGAGAGAGATAGGGAGAGAGGGGGAAACATTGATTTGTTGCACTAACTTATGCATTACTGGTTGATTCTTTGACATATCCTGACCAGGGATCAAACCAGCAACCTTGGTGTATCAGGATGACGCTCTAACCAACTGAGCTACCTGGCCAGGGCTCAGAATAATTTTTTTTATAATCTGTTGTATTTCTATGGTGTCAGTTATTACTTCTCCTCTTTCATTTCTGATTTTATTTATTTGGGTCCTCTCTTTTTCTTGATGAGTCTGGTTATTGCATAGCTTTTATTATTTATTCATTTGTTTGTTTATTTGTTTATTTTAGTTGGCCTGTGTTTCATTATTTTATTTCTTTATTTTAAAATTTTCGTTGTTGAAAGTATTACATGTCTCCTTTTCCCCCCATTGACCCTTTCTAGCCTGCTCCGTCCCCCACCCCAGGCCTTCACCACCCTATTGTCTGTGTCCATGGGTTATGAATATAAGCATACAAGTTCTTTGGTTGATAAAATGGACTTATAAATAATAGCTACTTGCCAACTTATTTAATTAAATAAAAACATGTCTATTTTTCCTAAAAACCTATATTTTCATTAATATAACTTTAGATTGTCCTTGAATAAATAATGCCCTTTGAAACAGAGACCTTGGCTATAAAGCCATCAGCTCCTTCTGAAAGCATTTGAAGTTGGCAGCACACTTTTGCAAGAAGGAAAGTGTGACCGTGTTACAGTTGAGGGGCACAGACTGAAACATGGCAGAAGGTATTGCCTTTCAAAATGCAGTACTGGCTTTCAATCTGTAATAGTCATTAAAGACAAATATCTTAGAAGTGCAGTTTCCCTTGGATTATGGAATAAATCCAGGTCACATAGATGCCTTCTTTTAGACATAGTTCACTGACTTTAATTATGTTTCATGCTTCCAGGAAAAACCTTGGTAATTACCAGTCAGATTAAGAATTCTGCAGCAAGGAAACTCCCTCTGCCCAGCACTGAGGTCTCACGTCAACTGTTTTAAGATTTTTGAATTAGGGGCTCAGTAAAAGACCTTCGGTCTTGTTCCATAAAAATGTAGGTTACATTCATATAAGGCAGGCATTTCCTGTAATCCAATCATCAAAAAATTTGTTGTTGGAAATGTCATTTTTAAGTGACTTCTGGATGAGCACTTTGTAAAGTTTATAAATGTCTAATCACTACGCTGTACACTTGAAACTAATTAATATTGTATGTCAACTGTAACTAATAAATAAATAAATAAATAAATAAGTAAGTAAGTAAGTAAGTAAGTAAGTTATGGAAAGAGCCAGATATTGAGTATGTATGTTTGTTTAGTCAGCCCCCTCCCCTCTCTCCAGATGGCTCATGGCACAAAGTGAAGTTTCCCCTTCAAATGAAATAATAGGATCCAAAGAAATTGTGGGGAGATGAACAAATAATTATTCAAAGTATACATACACTTACGATCCAAGGCTCTCTGGTGTAGAGCTTAGATCGAAGCTTCATGCCAGAAGGGCCAGCATAGTAGGTTGATTAATACCTGGTTTGTTCTTAACTAAATAAGTTATTGGGAGACACTGTGCACATCACTTAAGTTCTCTAATACTTAGTTGTTCAGTAAAATGGAGTAATAATAATACATATTATATGTATTATGGTTACTATGGTTACCATGGTTACCAGGGTTACCATGACGATTAAATGCCATAAGGAACATAAAGCACTTTGGACAGTATCTGACTCAGTGCTAAATGAATCATCATCATCATCACCGTCAAGATTTGGAACAGAAGGTCCCCAAGCACCTAACTCTCCTTGCTCCCTTTATCTGTGTTGGTAAAACCTATTGATTGCAGTTCTAGAAAACATTGTTATTTTAAATGTGGTCCATAGACTTAGCAGTGGTGGCATCGCCTGCGAGCTGATTAGAAATGTATATCTCAGGTTCCTCTCCAGACCTACTGAATCAGACTGGACATTTGAACAAGAACCCCGGAGGCTTTGCAGGCACATGAAAGTAGGAAAAGCAAATGGGCCGATACACAATTTGAACCTCTAGCGCCTAGTTTGGCAACACAGATGTCTCCAATTGAAGAAAAATTCCACTTAAATTGTGTGGCGATATTAAATAATGTGGCATGCCACACTCCAAATAAAGAGTCGGCTGATCGTGTTTTAAAGTTGTTTTTACGTGTGGACTTAAAGAGGTGTTGAAGTGTCTGAATTTTAGGCTTTGTCGCTAGGACAGAAAACACGCCAGCTGTGCCGTCAGCCCTCTGGCTCCTAAGCCGTTAGCACTGACTGCAGAGATGAAGGTCAAAAAGGGCATTTTAACTAGCCATTGGTTGGGCGCAGAAACCACTGTCCTGCTTCTTTCACTTCAAACTCTGTCCTGCCTCAAGTCTAGTCTTTTATTACATGGTAAAAAAAACTTATCCCAAACATTCTAATTTCCAGAATTCTTTACAGGGATCAATTAACCTAGTAAGAAAACAGAACAGAGTAATTGTGAGCACTATTTGATATATGTACCCAATTCTTTCCCCAGAAACAGTGCTATTTTATCAAAGGCATTTCATAGAGATCAGACAAGGCCTATTTCATGAATGTATACAGTGCTGGGATTTACCATATTACAGCTCTCTCTTCACAGACATCCACCCTGGTTAGTAAATGTATGCTTTTAGGAAAAAAAGGTTCTTCCTTGCCTGTAATTCACCTCTACTTTGAGTCTGTGGGGCCCTATAAAATTTTGTTCCTCTTATAATAATTTCCGTTTTTATATATCACAATGGAAAACACATTTTTAAAATCCCTAAAAAATCCACCTCTTAAGTGACTTTAAATGTCTACCTGACATCTCATATTGTGAAAAAAGCTTAGAGAAGGCACGGTGGGGATGTCCTTTGCCACAGGGAGCTGATTAAACAATGGTATCGACTTTTCCCCTCATACCAGGAGGTGCAAAGGTGACGTAGTAGGACCTTTGGCGGAGATCTTCTCCCAGAGGCCTCTTCTTATGTAATGAACAGTAGTTCCGGCTAAGGTGAAGGCTCCAGAGTGTTCGATCTTCCAGTCACTATTGATAGACTGTTTTCCAGTGTCTCGGAGAGCTATAAAGAGGTTCAAAAATATTATGAGAATTAATCAACAAGCAGCGTTAATCAATATCTACTTAACATGACTTCACTGAAAGTATTTCATTCATTTCTAAACCAATGGGTCAACTTCCCGACTAAAACATGAGGCATGTCCTCACTGGGAAAGTTCAAAATCAGAGCAAACGCCACAAGCTCTCCTTTTCTCCTGAAACTGTCCCAACTGTGTGGCCATATTTGTCTTGACCTCCAACATCATTGGACATTTGGTGTCTGGAACCCTTATGTTGGTCCTTGGTCACGTCTTCTTTAATGTGTTATTATTTTAAGGCTCTGTGTATCTGTGTTGTCTATGCAATGATACCACAAAGAATGTGAGGGCTGACACGGCATCTTCTACATCCTCCATATTTCCCATGCTACTCCGGAAAGTGTGTCATTAAAGAAATGTCATTAAATAGCATGTTAACTAATGGGTCAAAATGACAGGGTTAGCCCTGGCCAGATGGCTCAGTTGGCTGGAGCATCGTCCCATACAGTAAAAAGTTATGGATGGCATCCAAGTGAGGGTGCATGCAGGAGGCAACCGATCAACGTTTCTCTCTCATCAATGTCTCTCTCTTTCTCTTTTCCTCTCTCTCAAATCAACATAAAGCATATCCTTGGATGAGGATTTTTTAAAAAGACAGGGTTATATTCATTACAAGAAATTTCAAAAATAATATGTTGGTCTTAAAAACAGAACTCAAGGCCTTTTTACATGCCTAGTTTGTGATTTGCTGTGTACAAAAATGGGACATAAATGCTAATTCTCCCCCATACACAGCTACCCTTTGTATGGGATTTTCCAGGGTAACTTTGTTTACCTACATTCTTTTTCTCTATTTCTTTTTTGAACTAATCTCTGTTACTATTTAAATAAGATTTATGCCATGGAAGTGAGATGTCATGATTACCATTTAAATTAAAGACTTTTTTTTTGCCAAATGATTTAATTTTTAAATTAAAAATTTTAGACTCTTCCATATAATTGAATTCTCTTTCAAAAGTCATTTACATGTTAATCAAAGACGTTTAGGTCATAATTCTATGAAAATATTTGTGTTTAAGCCAATAATCTTCCTAAATATTATTTAAGCTAATCTCTTATTGAATGTTTGAGGTTTTTCAAGTTTTTTGTATTGTAAATAATGCTCAGATAAATATACTGTACACTAGTTATGTGTACATCTGAATATTTCCTTTGGAAGGATTCCCAGATTTGGAATTACACAGCCAAATAAATTGCACACGAATAGATTTTGAAAAAAAATTTTAAATTGTTTTTCATAAAGGTTGCATCAATTTATGCTTCCATGACAGTGACTAGAACACCCATTTCTGAACACCTTCTTGGAAGCACTTTTCTCTCGCCAAGACATGGGTGAGGAGAAACTTTAGGAATTAAATTTTGAATAATCTGGATTTTTTTTTTAAAAAAAAAACTCTTGTTTCATTACTATGGAGGTTAAAGACATTTTTCATTTGCTTATTTGTCATTTGCATTTTTTGATTTAAATTAATTAAATTGTTCACTATCTGTTAAGGTTTCTCTGGTCCATGAGTAATTTTTCTGGTGCTTATATTCATATTATTATAAGCAATCTATTAATTATTTAATTTTCACCTCACCAATTTTAATTTCTAGCAAATAATATGTTTTAGATCAAAATAAACATACAAATTTTCAGGTTTATGAAAAAAATATCTATTATTTTTACCTTGAATTTTTAACTTAAAAATAAATATGTTGACAGAAAACTCTCAACACTGCAAATAATGGCTATTACACTCTACAAATGGATATAATTCAAATAATGCTAAAGTGGTTACTTTACAAGGTAAAGTATTTCCTTATATTTCTCATAAAGTCTATTAAATATTGTGAGAAGTCTTTTTGGCCTAGATTTGTACTATGGCCAGTATAATTATATTCCCCCCATTCATTTTCATATATATTCAGGGCACAGTTATAATATTTTTTAAAAATCTCTAATAAAAATGCAGATATGCTGGTGTGGCTCAGAGGCTGAGAGTTGACCTATGAACCAGGAGGTCACAGTTACATTCCCAGTCAGGGCATATGCTGGGTTTGCAGGCTCAATACCCAGTAGGAGGCATGTAGGAGGCAGCTGATCAATGATTCTCTCTTATCATTGATGTTTCTCTCTCCCTCTCCCTTCCTCTCTGAAGTCAATTTTATATATATCCATATATATCTATATCTATATATATCTATAGATACCTATAGATATATATATAAAGAAAAAGTAAAAAGGAGAGAGTAGGAACCTGACACTATGGCCACATTGATTGCTTGGGTTTAAATCTAGGATAATAGTCTTTTAGATGTGTAACCTTGGAAAAGAAACGTAAACTCTATTCCTTTATTGTCTGATTTATAAAATTGGGAAATTAGTGGTATACACTTCATAAAGTTATTGTGAGGATTTATGTGTAATGGATATATTTAATGCACTGGTTCATACTAATCACTATACAAATGTGAAGCATCTTTTCTTAATTGAAATTCACTCAGAAAGTCTTTACTACTTCCTGTGTGCCAGACTCTGTTTTAGCTACTGCAGATATGGTCGTGAGCAAAATGATCCCTGCCTTCAAGAACTAACAATGGGCCCTAGCCAGTTTGGCTTAGTGGATAGAGTGTCAGCCTGCAGACTGAAGGGTCCCAGGTTCGATTCCAGCCAAGGGCACATGCCTGGATTGTGGACTTGATCCCCAGTAGGGGGCGTGCAGGAGGCAACCGATCAGTGATTCTCTCTCATCATTGATGTTTCTATCTCTCTCTCCCTGTTCTTTCCTCTCTGAAATCAATAAAGAAATCCTATCTAATAAAGAGGTAATATGCAAATTGACCATCACCCCAACATACAAGATGGCCACCCCCATGTGGACACAAGATGGCCAGCAGGGGAGGGCAGTTGGGAGGAACCAGGCCTGCAGGGGAGGACAGTTGGGGGCAACCAGGCCTGCAGGGGAGGGCAGTTGGGGGTGACCAGGCCGGCAGGGGAGGGCAGTCGGACATCCCTCGAGGGGTCCCAGATTGGAGAGGGTGCATACTGGGCTGAGGGACACACACACCCCCGCCCCGTGCATGAATTTCGTGCACCAGGCCTCTATTATATATATATATATATATAAATATATATGAACTAACAATGGAGATAGACAATATAAAAGCATGCATGTGATAGAAATTGGTGACTGTGATAGGATAATGATGCCCCTCCCCAAAGAAATCCATGTCCTAAAGCAGTGGTCGGCAAACCGCAGCTCGCGAGCCGCATGCGGCTCTTTGGCCTCGTGGCATGGGCCACGAAGTTTCAATCGCACTGTACATGCACACCTGCACGTGGTATTTTGTGGAAGAGCCACACTCAAGGGGCCAGTTTGCCGACCACTGTCCTAAAGGATAGGTGTCATACAAAGCACAATGGGATGAAGTTAGAAATCAACATCAGAAGGAAAACTGGAATTCTATAAATGTATAGAAATGAAACAACATACTCAAACACCAATGTATCAAAGAAGAAATCATAGGGAAATTCAGAAATATCTTAAGACAAATAGAAATGAAAATGCAACATCCAGAAACTGATGGGACACAGTGAAAGCAGTATGATTGGAGGAAATTAATAATCATAAACATTTACAGTAAGAAAATAAAAAGATCTCAAGTTAATAACCTAACTTTAGAACTTATGAAACTAGAAAACTACCCAGCAGAAAGAAAATAATAAAGATTAGAGCAGGAATACATGAAATAAAGAATAGAAAAATAATTGAGAAAATCAACAAAACCAGAAGTTGGTTCTTTGAAAAGATCAACAAATTTGACAAACCTTTAAGCTAGATGGACTAAATAATAAAAAAAGACAACTAAATAATCAGAAATGTGAGAACATTACAACTGATGTTACAGAAATACAAAGGACTATAAAAATACCATGAACAACTGTATGCTAACGAATTGGATATGAAATGAACAGATTCCTATAAACACAAAACCTACGAAGACTGAATCACAAAGAAACAGAAATCCTAAATATACCTATTAACTAGTAAGCAGACTGAATCAGTAATCAAAATATCCCAACCAAGGAAAGCCCTGGACTTTATGGCTTCATTAGTAAATTTTACCAAACATTTAAAGAAGAACTAACACCAATCCTTAAATTTTCCAAAGAACTGAAGTGGAGGGAAGATTTCCTAACTCATTCTACAAGGCCAGTATTTTTCTGATACCAACGCCAGACAAAAACAAAACATACAGAAATGAAACTACAGACCAATTTCCCTAGTGAACATCGATGTAAAAATCCTCAACAAAATACTAGAAAACCAAATCCAGGAGCACAAAAAAAGCATCCAAATCAGAAAGAAAGAAGTAAAATTATTTCTGTTCACAAATGATATGCTCTGATATGTAGAAAACCCTAAAGATTTTATATTTTAAAAAAAGCTGTCAGAACTAATAAATGAATTCAGCAAAGAAGCAGGATATAAAGTCAACACACAAAAGCAGTTGCATTTCTATACACTAACAATGAATACTCAGAAAATGAAATTAAGAAAACAATCCTATTGACAATAGCATCAAAAAGAAAAAAAAACTTGGAAATTAACCAAGGAGGTGAAAGACTTATGCAATGAAAACTAAAAAACATTGTTGAAAGAAATGAAAGAAGACACAAATGGAAACCCATTCCAAGTCAATAGATTGTAAGACTTAATACTGTTAAAATGTTAATATTATCCAAAGTAACCTACAAATTCAATGCAATCCTTTTCAAAATCTCAATGGCCTTTTTTTTTTTTTTTTTTTTTTTTTTGCAGAAATTTTAAAAAGCTATCCTAAAATTCATATGGAATCTCAAGAGAGTCTAAATAGCCAAAACAATCTTGAAAAGGAGGAACAAAGCTGGAAACTCTCACTTCCTGATTTCAAAACTTACTAGAAAGCTACACTAATCAAAAACAGTGTGCTACTGGCATAAAAGCAGACATACAAACCAATGGAATAGAATACAGACCCCAGAAATAAACCGTTGCCAAATGATATTTGACAATGGTGCCAAGATCATTCAGTGGAGAAAGGACAGTCTTTCATCCAGGGATGCTGGGAAAATTGAGTAACTACATACAGAACAATGAAGTTGGACCTTTAACTAACACCATATATAAAAATGAATTCAAAATGTATCAAAGATCTAAATGTAAGACCTAAAACTATAAAAATCTTAGAAGAAAATATAAGACAAAAGCTTCATGACACTAAATTTGGCAGTGATTTCTTGGATATGGCACCAAAGGCACAGGTAATAAAAGAAAGGAGATGAATTAAACTTCATGAAAATTAAAAATAATTGCATATAAATAAACTTTTGTGCACCAAAAGACAATATTAACAGAATAAAAACCCAAAGAATGGGAGAAAATATTTGTAAACCAGATATCTGATAAGGGATTAATATCCAGAACATATAGAGAACTCCTAGAACTCATCATCATCAACAACAACAACAACAAAAACCACAAAACCTAATTTAAAAATGGGAAAAGGGCTAAAATAGACATTTCTCCAAATAATACATGCAAACGGCCAACAATTCTCAGCATATGTAATTATTGGAGAAATGTATATCAAAACCACCTTGAGATATCACCTCATACCCATTTAGGATGGCCACTATTAAAATAAACAGAAAACAACAAGCACTGGTGAGGATATAGAGAAACTAGAATCCATTGCATACTATTGGTGAAATGGAAAATGGTGTGTGGCAGTTTCTCAAAACAATTAAAAATAGAATTAGCATATGCCTCAGCAATTCTACTTCTGGGTATATGCTCAAAAGAATGAAAAGCAGGATCTTGAAGAAAGACTTGTACATCATGTTCATGGCAGCATTAGTTATAACATCTAAAACATAGAAGCAACCCAAGTATCCATGGATGAAGGAATGAATAAGCAAAATGTGATATATACAAAGAATGGAATATTATTAAGCCTTAAAAATGAAGGGAACTCTGACACCTGCTATAGCATGGATAAATTTTGAGGACACTCCTCTAAGTGATATGTCAGTCATAAAAGGACACTTCCTATATGATTCCACATATATGAGGTATGTAGAGTGGCAAAATTCATTGAGATAGAAAACTTAATGGTGGTTAGCAGGGAATGAGAGGTGGGGGAATGGAAAGTTATCATTTAATGGATAGAGTTTTAGTTTTGCAAGATAAAAAGACTTCAGGAGATGGATAGTGGTGGTGGTAGTTAACAAAGTGAATGTACTCAATGCCAGTGAACTGTATACTTAGCATAGATAAGATGGTAAATTTTATTATTTTACCACAATTTTTTAAAAAAAGTGTTAGTGTGCCTGGGCGGTGTGGCTCAGTGGTTGAGTGTCATCCTATGAACCAGGAAGTCACAGTTCAATTCCCGGTCAAGGTACATGCCTGGATTGCAGGCTTGATCCCCAGTGGGAGGCATACAGGAAGCAGTTGATCAGTGATTCTCTCTCATTACTGATGTTTCTCTCTCTCTCTCTCTCTCTCTCTCTCTCTCTCTCTCTCTCTCTCTCTCTCTTCCTCTCTGAAATCAATAAAAAAATTCTTTTTTTTAAAAAATATATTTTATTGATTTTTTACAGAGAGGAAGGGAGAGGGATAGAGAGTTAGAAACATCGATGAGAGAGAAACATCGATCAGCTGCCTCCTGCACACTCCCTACTGGGGATGTGCCCGCAACCAAGGTACATGCCCTTGACTGGAATTGAACCTGGGACTCTTGAGTCCGCAGGCTGATGCTCTATCCACTGAGCCAAACCGGTTAGGGCAAAACAATTCTTTAAAAAAGTGTTAGTGAAAGGAATAAAGTTATCTATGTCCGAATCCCTGGAACCTAGAATGTTACCTTACATGGCAAATAAACAAACTTTGCAGATATGATCAAGTTACAGGTCTTGAGATGGGGATATTATCCAAGTGGGCCTGAAATGCAATCAATGTGTATTCTTGTAAGAGATAGGAAAAGGGCGGTTTAAACACAGGAAAAGAAGAGAAGGCATTGACACTAGGGACACTAGGGAGGCAGATATTATCACAAGCAAAAGAATGCTGATAGTTATCTGAAGCTAGAAGGGTCAAGGATGTATCCTAATCTTCAGAGAGAGCATGGCTTTGCAGCCACCTTCAATATTGGTCCATTGCATCTAATTATGGCCTCCAGAACTGTGAGAAAATACATTTTGTTTTGATTTTTGAAACCTACAAGTTTGTGATAATTGTTACAGAAGTCATAAAATACTAATAGGGTGACATTTACTACAGTGGGGAAAACCAAAGGAGAAAGAGGTTTCAGCAGGGGATGGAAATAAAATTTTTGATTTATACTTATTATTTCTGAGGTGCATAGGAGACATTTGATAATCTGCATCAAACAAACATGGAAAGCAATGGAGCTAGATGGGATTTCCTAGGGATACAATATAGCAGGGGGGAGAGCGGGTGCCTGGCTTGAACCCACAGTATAGAAACATTTGAAAAGCATGCAGAGGTTGAGAATCCTACAAAAGAAACCAGTAAGGATCCTAGAAGCCAAAAGAAGAAAGTATTTAATGAACTGAGGGAAGGTCAACAGTGTTTGATCCTATTTATTGGTCAAATACCATGGGCTGTCAATATGGAAGGCATTTGCTGACCTTGACCAAGGCAGTTACTGTAGAGTGGAGACAGAAAAAAGCCTGGATTGGTTGAAGAGCCTGGGAAGTAAGGAATCAGAGAGAGCATGGAAATTTCCCATTTGTAAAACTAGCTTATGTATTTAGCCACATTTTCAGGTTCTTAAAAATCATAATACAAGAGAAACCAAGATGGCGGCATAGGTAAACACCCGAAATTGCTGTCTTGCACAACCACTTCAAAAATACAACTAAAAGACAAAACGGACATCATCCAGAACCACAGGAAGGCTGGCTGAGTGGAAATTCTACAACTAGAAGGAAAGAGAAAAGCACACTGAGACTCAGAGGAAGTACGGAAGTAAAGTGCAGAGGTACAGAGGCACGTGCGGAAAGGGCTGGCAACTAAGTATGCGGTTGTCTTTTTCAGTCTGGAGGGAGACACATGCTCCTGCTCTGAACTCCAGTTTCAGGCTAGTCTCTGGGGACCCAGACTCATACAGGGAGAAATTGGACTGTCTGGCAGCGGGCGGAACTCAAGGGCGGCTTTCTCTCAGAGGTGCTTGCAGCAGTTACCACAAGACACTGAGACCCAGGATCTCTAAGGGCAGGGTTGAGGATCAGCCATAGCTGTTTGCTCCGCCCTGTTGATTTCCTGAGACCCTGCCCCACCCAATCTGTGCACAGAGGCTTTTGCATATGAATGACCTGGCCCTTTGCAATCTAAAATTACCTAACAAACTGCAGCTGGGTCAGAGAGATCTAGAACATCCAAAAGAAGGTCCAAGGCCCCACAGCAGCTTGCATTGCTTCACAGCTAGGCCTCATCTGGGCACCTCCAAATCCCAAACAAAGAAGAGGAATTTGCAGATCTCTCCTTAGCTCCTGCTGGGTAGACTCAAGCCGAGGCTAAATTAGCACCTCCTCAGAGATGCAAGTGCCAGTGTACCCAGTGGTCAGTGTGGGACCATCCAGATTACAACTCCTCAGATCCATGAGGGACACACTCAGGGGGCAGACACAGTGAGCACCAAAGCCCCACTGAAACAAGTCTTGCCCCCAAGGGTGTCTCTAGCACAGAAGTTCTCCCACTGCAGACACAGCTGATTCTCACAGCCAATTGGCCTGGAGGTCAATTCCTCACAGTGATACCAACTACAATCAAGGCTTAACTACAACAAGACTGTGCACACAGCCCACAAAGAAGTGCACCAAGAGTGTCCACCTCAGGTAATTGGGGAGGCTGAAATACTGGGCCCTATAGGACACCTAGCACAGAAAGCCACTCTATCAACACAGGGAAGCAGCCGAAATGTGGAGACAAAGAAACAGGTCACAAATGACAGAAATTTGGAGGAAAGCAAACTAGTGGATATAGAGTTCAAAACCATAGTTATAAGGTTTCTCAAGAATTTTCTAGAAACCGCCGATAAATTTAGTGAGACCCACAATAAATCTAGTAAGACCCTCGAGGATATGGAAAAGGACCAACTAGAAAGTAAGCATACACTGACTGAAATAAAGAATATTATACAGAGATCCAACAGCAGACTAGAGGATCGCAAGAATCAAGTCAAAGATTTGAAATACAAAGAAGCAAAAAACACCCAACCGGAAAAGCAAAAAGAGAAAAGAATCCAAAAATATCAAGATAGTGTAAGGAGCCTCTGGGACAACTTCAAGCGAACCAACATCCGAATTATAGGGGTGCCAGAAGAAGAGAGAGAGCAAGATATTGAAAACCTATTTGAAGAAATAATGACAGAAAATTTCCCCTACCTGCTGAAAGAAATAGACTTACAAGTCCAGGAAGTGCAGAGAACCCCAAACAAAACGAATCCAAAGAGGACCACACCAAGACACATCATAATTAAAATGCCAAGAGCAAAAGACAAAGAGAGAATCTTAAAAGCAGTTAGAGAAAAACAGTTAGTTACCTACAGGAGTACCCATAAGATTGTCAGCTGATTTCTCAACAGAAACTATGAAGGCCAGAAGGGAGTGGCAAGAAATATTCAAAGTGATGAATACCAAGAACCTACAACCAAGATTATTTATCCAGCAAAGCTATCATTCAGAATAGAAGGTCAGATAAAGAGCTTCACAGATAAGAAAAAGCTAAAGGAGTTCATCACCACCAAACCAGTATTATATGAAATGCTGAAAGGTATTCTTTAAGAAGAGGAAGAGGAAGAAAAAGGTAAAGATACAAATTATGAACAACAAATACACATCTATCAACAAGTGAATCTAAAAATCAAGTGATAAAAAATCTGATGAACAGAATAAACTGGTGAATATAATAGAATCAGGGGCATAGAAAGGGAGTGGACTGACAATTCTCGGGGGGAAAGGGGTGTGGGGGGTGCAGGAAGAGACTGGACAAAAATCGTGCACCTATGGATGAGGACAGTGGCGGGGGTAAGGGCAGAGGGGGGGGTGGGAACTGGGTGGAGGTAAGCTATGGGGGGGAAAAAGAGGAACAACTGTAATAATCTGAACAATAAAGATTTAATTTTTAAAAAAAGAAAAAATCATAATACAATGTAATTTTGTAGAATTTGAGATAACTCCATTTGAGACATCTATATTCCTTTCCAGCTTGGGAAAACACACACACATATTCCCCAGTGTAATAGCCAAAGGTCTACTATTGAATGAATATTTTGAAATTGTCTAGTTTTCAGTGTCTCCAAAAACTGGTTATTAGAGCTTTAATCTGAATTTGGACATTTGGGATGATTTACTTGCATTTAAAATGCATTTTAAAATCATAGGTGGTAAAAACAAAATTTAAATATTAGTAAAAATAATCTGAGTGTGTCACATAACAAAGGATTTATTTTACTGTCCCCTTTCCTCAAACCTCCCTACTCTTAGAAAGCAAACCCTAATAAGAAAAATAATTCAATCTGAGTGCAGATAATTTTCAATATTGTAGAATACAAACAATCACATAATATTGGATTTTTTAAATCATGTACAAAGTGTTTCCCTATTAGGATACTTCTTATTTGAAAAAGAATAATGGGGACATTTTTTTTGTTAAGAAAAAATAGGCAGGCTTTTTAAAAAGGTATTATAAATACAATGTTTAAATTTGGGGAGAATATTATGGTTTTTGTCAGACCTAATCATATTAGATTTCTCTACCTGTGATGCCACGACTATAAAAGATCACTTCATATGACTTAGTTTGAAATTTGAACATACAAAGCAATATGTATTTTGACAATTTACTATTTTCTTTCATATATTTAAAAACCATTAAATAAAAACCATTTTTAATTGGCCTAATTAAAATAGCTCATAGAATTCTTTCCATAAGTAATAATTAAAAAGTTTAAATACTCTCTACATAGGTGAGGCAAAAAAAGAGCATTATTTCCCATTAAAATATTAAGTCCTTTCAGTATATAGAGATTTTTTAAAGCATCCCACAAGATTTCCTAATTCAAAAGTAATCATTACACATACACACAGGAATATATGCACTTACTTATGCAAGTAATATAAATACGTGTATATGTGTGTGTGTATATGAAATAAATATATTTATGAAATGTTTTATACAAATGCATACCTATGAAATAAAACATACCCAAATCCTCCAATGAGTGTGTTGTTGTTGTTGTTTTTAACATGAACTAACATGTGGAAGCAATTCACACCCCTCCCAAACATACAGACAACCAGATTGCTTTTGCTCCTGGGGAGTCCTTGAAAGAAACTTCTACTTGCTATGACAAAAGGTGCTTCCTGGGAAATCCACACATAAAGCTAGAAACAGATTGACATCCTCGTCATCATCGAACTCCCAGGGCAGGGAGCCGGCTCGTCCTTGGATGGGCTCTGTGTCCGTAGCCCCGGTTACCTAAATAGCTGTGGGCCGGCTTCTCCTCCACCACTTTTATTCTTCGTGCCCCGGCGGGTATCACCAGCACTTCCACATAACCTGCGAGAGTTAACAAATCATGAAGTAAATCTCAAGTTCTTAGGAGATCTCTTTTCTTAGTTGACTTGCCGTTTCATTTTTTTTGGTTTTGATTTTCGCTTCGATATTTCCATACCTATGGGAAGAAAAAACTTAAGTACAAAAGCTGTCATCATTTCAAATGGAGAAGATGTTCAGTCTACAGCACTATCAAGGGCAAACAGACAATTACATTTTATGTCAAACTCACTATACGAATGGTGAGAAGAGAAAAAGCACAAAGGGACAGCCCAGGTAGAAACACCGTGGATCTTAGAACAGAGCAAATAGCCTCAGATTCCGCTCAGGGACCTCATTTAAGTTAGAAAGTGCAGGGAAGAAGGAACTGCAGCTGGCAGGACACCAGGTCCCGGGAGTAGCTGAGCACCAACCTCTCCCTGAGGAGACTCACAAAGGGTTGTGAAACCGGGGATCAAGACAAGTAGGTGTAAGGCCACACCAAGCAATCTAGGGTCACCTAGGAAGGTGTCCGACAGCTAGAAACAAAGCACAATGAGCTCTTTTTTAGGAAAGGTTTTCAGCAGAATTTTAGGAATATAAAGCTTGAAGTGAAATAAGATCAGATAATGTGGGATAGAAGAGAGAATGTGCAGAAAAGGTAAAAATCAAGACTTCATTTAATAAAGAATAGTATAGATAACTTTTTAGCTTTAAACTTATATTCACTCATATGTGGAATTTAATGAACAAAATAAACTGATGAACAAAATAGATCCAAAGACATAGAAGCATGGAACAGACTGACAAATCTCAGAGGAAAGGCGGGGATGGGGATGGAACGGGTGGGGAGAGATTAACTAAAGAACTTATATGCATACATGCACAGCCCATGGACACAGACAATACTGTGGTGAAAACCTGAGGGGGGGGGCGTGGCTTCAAGTTCGAGGGGGTGGTTAATTGGGAAAAGAGGGGACATCTGTAATACTTTCAACAATAAAGATAAATTTAAAAATAAATAGATACATAAATTTATTGCAATATTTAATATTTTTCTTAGTATATTTGTGTAGCTTCATATATCTGATAGAAGTCTAATTTCAAAGTTAATCTCAGAGTTGTCTGCTGTTGATTAATTATTCAAATTCCTGAAAGTGTTTCTTGTATTTGGTATATATTGAAAGGTAGCATATGCCCCACCTGGTGGCAGTAGCTGGAATTATGTTTTTTAGAATCATAATTTCCATTAGCTAACGCTATTTACTCAATCTAACCATTGCTAGTAACACCAAACCACACAGGCACTATCTTTTTGTTACATGAACAAATAGACAGCAATGAAAATAGAAACAAATGCTTACTGCCTATCTGTACACAGAAGTAAGGTAGGAAGGTCTCTGCACTCAACTGAATAGGAAAGATAAGGCAGAAATACCTTATATAAATATAAGTTAAATAAAACTTCAAAAATTAAGTTTAAAAGATCATATGCAAAATGTTATGGTTAACTCCCTGCTAAAGAATATAAATCATGTGGTTTAAACTGCCCCCTCCTCTCTGATCACATCACCACTCAAAAGGTTTGCTGCTATTTTTAACTCACAAAAGTGGGATTTACTTTTTATTTTTCCCTTGTAAATGGTGAGATACATTACTCATGTTTGAGAAACACTGACTTCAGCCGGAATCACTATGACTCAGAGGAGAAAACAATTTTTATAGTCAAGGAAAGCTTCACAAAGAAGTAGATGAAATATCTTTGAAGAACAGATAGGATATGGGTAGATATAGAAAAAGGAATTCAAAAAAAGGAAAAAGGAGTTCACTGTATGTAAAGAAAAGTAAAGGAGTTCAGCCAGTATGGCTCAGTGGTTGAGCATTTACCCATGCACTATGAGGTTGCAGGTTCCATTCCTGGTCAGGGCACATTTCAGGGTTTCTGGCTCGATCCCCAGTAGAGGGTGTGCAGGAGGCGGCCAAACAATGATGTTTCTCTCTTATTGGTTTTCTGTCTCTCTCTCTCTCCCTCTTCCTTCCTCTCTCTCTAAAAAAAAATCAATAGAATATATTTTTAAAACTACTACTTAAAAAAAAGTAAAGGAACAAGTGGTATCCTCAGGAACACATGAATAAAATAATTCTGACAGAATAAGAGAGTTTATGCCCTGGGCACTGAATTTTTCAATTTGCAGCGACAGAATATTCTATAGCAAGCAACTTGGTAATGAGATACTGGTTAGAGGCTTTATCTTTGGTAATCAGATACTGGCTTGAAAGGCTTTATCCGACAGCAGGATGCAGGAGACCCAGCAATGCAGTTGTGGATAACAGTGTCAGAAGTCTAATGTAAAAACCCAAGAATGGTAGAGGCCAAGGTAGTAATTTCTGAAGGCATTTGAAGGGGAAAAAAAGAATTCTGAACTTGAGAACCAATAGAAAGTGGGAAAACAAACACTCAACTCAATGCTTTATTATTACTTATGTGAGAATGGGGCCATTGCTTACAAGTCAGTGGACGTCAACTTGTGATAAGAATCATAAACTCAGCTTTGGAATTTGTATTTAACAAAATGGTGTAACACACTAGTACAAATATCCAGTAAGAACTCTGACCATGTGGAACTCCAGAAAAAGGTCAGACAACTGAAGTCCCTTTGGGAGGCATCTTTGCAGAGATAATCATTTAAGCCATGAAAGTAAGTGGAGAAAATCGAGAGAGAAGTCAAGAACTCCACATGGTGACAGTCATAGTAGGGCTTTTTTAAAATCCTCACACGAGGATGTGTTTGTTTTTTTTATTGATTTTAGAGTGAGAGAGGGAGGAGGGAGAAACATAGATGTGAGAGAGAGACATTGATTGGCCGCCTCCCGCATGCACCCCGTCTGGGGATGGAACCTGAAAGCCAGGAATTAAGCCCACAACCCTTCAGGCACATGGGATGACACTCCAACCGACAGAACCACTGGCAAGAGATGTTTTTATGTTTGTTTGGTTATAAATGGAAAAATCTGTGTGTGTGTTTTTTAATTTTTATATATTGATTTTTAGAGAGAGACAAAGAGAGAAACATTGATTTGTTATTGCACTAATTTATGCATTCCTTGTTTGACTTTTGCATGTACCCTGATCAGGGATTGGGGATCGAACCTGCAACCTTGGCATCTGGGGAATGATACTCTAACCTACTGACAGAGGTTAAAAATAAATCAGGAAAGAATATAGAGAAGGAATAATCTTGAGAAGGAGGAGATCTGGCTATTTTGGATTAGAATATCTCAAGAAGAGTGGTTGGTCAATTGCATCATAAATTGTAGCAACATCGAAGAGAAAAGTGATAAAGGAGATTGGGCCCGGATGTCACAATCAAGAGATGACTGTTAATCTCTCAGTACATGAATTCAGCTATGTGTCTGGAGATGCTAAATGTCAGGATGCTTAAGAAAAAGACTGGGTAGCAGCAAGTGGAGGTAGTAACTGGGTTTAGCAGTAAAGGCAAAGGTATGTTGTAAATTAGGACAATAGTTATAGCTAAGTTTACAGTTATATCCAGAGCAATTTTCTGTTATTTGATTGGAATGGGCTGGAGGATAGGTGAGTTAAACTGAGTTTAAAGAGAGGAAGAAAAATATTAAGCAAAGACATTTGAAAAAAGGTAGCTAATGACTGGGGGCCTAGATATTTTTCAGTAAATAAGCCATTTAGCACAATTGAGAATGTACATTTTTTAAAAATATATATTTTATTGATTTTTTACAGAGAGGAAGGGAGAGGGATAGAGAGTTAAAAACATTGATCAGCTGCCTCCTGCACACCTCCTACTGGGGATGTGCCCGCAACCAAGGTTTATGCCCTTGACCGGAATCAAACCTGGGACCTTTCAGTCCACAGGCTGACACTCTATTCACTGAGCCAAATCGGTTAGGACGATATTGTACATTTTTTAAAGAAGTGAATCTGAGAGTGGTTACCACTGAGCTTAGAAGTTGAAATAATGCTTGTGACAACGTTGTTATAAATTGTGTCCTCATGTTGTGACAGCTTGCTTTTTACATAGGAAAATCCCATCCTATTTTATAGCCAGAGATCCATTATTAATCAGCCATCTTAAAATTCTAATAGCAATCATTATTTTCATGGTAAGTAATAATGAAAAATGCCATATTTTGAGCAACACTATGTGCTAGTCACTATTATGGGTAATTTACATAAATTACTGCATTTAATCATAATGATAACATCCAAGGTACCATTGTTTTAATATTACATTTCTCACATAATAGATGAGAAAATAAATTTAGGCAGAAAAAAAAGTCTGCATGAGACCTTAATTATATTATGGGCTTCATCCCTTTTTCAAGGGATGCATTGAAGTGTTCCCTGAATAGCCTCCACCTCCTAGCACTAACAACCATATTCAGTAATTAGCTGACCCAAGCTTTTAACTCAGATCTGTCTGATTCCACTGTGCACTTCCTGCTATGACCCACTGCTACTATTTTATAAAATAGAATATATGGCACTATAACACTCCTACTCTCCTGGCAAACACACAAACAAACGGTCTAAGAGCTGTGTTCCTTACACAGAATCAGTATCATTAGCTCTTATACTAAGAAGAACACATTTTATGCCCATTTCTTCTTAGTGTATACTGATAACTACCTAGTTCCACAATTGGCCAAATACACAATTTACCTTTAAAAATTCCTTTAAAAAATTATCTCCTAGCTAGGCAAGTTATAATGAAGGACATGATAAATGTACAAGAAAAAAAAATGAACTCCTTTTAAGTTTATTTTCTAGCTCCAACAAAAATGACTAAGCAAACTCTAAATAGAGCACAGGGACCGAAACACCCACATGTGTCTGCACATGTGTTACTCATACAACATATACAGTGTGCATGGCCAACTGGACCAAAAAAGGCTGCAATTCCTTCAAGAAATTCTAGGAAGTCCATAAACCGTAAGGATAAAATTGTCTCAAGAGAAATGAACACAGCATTCCTAAATTCACAAGTAAATGAAGCCTGTGATATAATTAAGGACTCACTTTGTTTTTTAAAGTTCTTAATAATGTAATGTTTCATTGTTAATTAAATTAACAAAGAATCAGACACAGTGCCTGTCATTGAGAATCTGGGCCTGGACAAAAATAGCCAGGATATTTTTTTCTCATTGACCTTAAAGTGGGAAAGTAAAGACTAATGAATGTACAATTACAAATGTGAATAGAGTTACACCATATAGATATGAATGAATATGAATTTGAATATGACTATGATAATGTTTGTTAGTGCTAGGAGGTGGAGGCTATTCAGGGAACACTTCAATGCATAAGTGACACTTGCACTGAGATCTAAGTGATGGCTAGGAATTAACCAGGCAAAGCTAACAACCATATTTTTAACTGCAAGGTGCTGGAGGGAACAAAGTTAATAGGAGAATCTAAAAGAAACCTGGTGGCCGTAGCTTACAAAAGGAAAGGGACCTTAATGACAGATGTTGCTGGAGAGACAGGTAGAGACCACACCATGCAGAACCATTCATATGGTCCAAGTTAAGAATTCCCATCTCTTTCTTGTGAGCCACGTGAAACTGGCATAGAGTTTAAGGGAGAAAGTAATATTATTAGTCTCTGATAATTCCAATATCTTAGGAATCTCAGACATTTTCCAAATAACAGATGCCTTTAATGTAGCTTACCTACAACCAACAAACAAACGAACAAAATTAAAGTGCAATAAAAACAAACAATTTTCAAAATAGGAATCTGGAAAAGTGTACTCACATAACTGCAGTCAGAATGATAAACATTACTGGTTGGTTAACTAGTATTTCTCTTTTCTATGCTTGGTGAAAAAATCAAGTGTTAATAGAATGAAAGATATCAGTGCTGAGTGTGCATCAGTATTCTTCAGTGAACTGTTCCCATGCATGCTAAATAACTATGCAAGAAGATTCTTCAAAAATTTTAGTGTCTTTACATCTTTAGTCTTTCAGGCTTCGTTTGACCTTCTGCACTACAAATATTTCTGCCACCAAATCAGGCTGAAAAAGTTATTATATCTGAACTTCTTAGCTGAAAGTCTGAGAGCTGTCACAGCTTTAGAATTTTCTAAGTGGGTTATGGCAGATTTTGACTCACAGGCCCCCGTTTCACAGCTTTGGAGACTGAGGTCTTGATCTGCACCTCACCCTGGACCTTGGTTATGGTTAGGCTTCAAAATCTTGCGTTCATGTTATCTTTTATTCTGCTAGGGCCTAGCAAATGCTTACATTCGACTTCAGAGGGCTGTGTCTAATATTCTCTTCTGAAGGATTCCTTTATCTAGAATGAACTCAGTTTTCTTGATCATTCAAAAACAAATGGCTTGTTTTTGTATTAAAACGAATATGTATTTTAGTCTCAGGGTTTTTGGTATTTGACCAAGAAAGAAATTTAAAATAGGAAAAAGCTAATATATGTAATATGTACATCCTAAAGATGATGAAAATATAATCACAAATAATAAGATAGTTCAATAGGTAGATGTCCAGTGGACATCTACCTATTGAACTAATGTAAACACAGAAATATGTGCTCCCTCCCAGTAAGCTTGAGGACCTGAGTGTAAAGCATTTGATGTTTCTAAAGTATATATGTGGGTCATGATATTCAGTATAGGTTACTAGTACATTACTTTTTGTTGTGGATCACTTTAAAACTCACATGATATAGATCAACCATATTCATTTCATCCTCATAGCCCCTGAGTATTAGTATTTATAGATGAGAGAACAAAAGAATAGAGGGTGGCTTCTCACTACTAATATATCAGGAACACCATCCCTCATCTTCTGACTCCCCGTTGTTATTGTTTCCACCATGCTACACTGCTACAGACTCTCTATTTCCAACAATGTATTCCCTTCAAATTTAGTAAAAACGTTAAGAAAAAATAAAGACAATGGAAAGCTGAAAACCTGAAGTCTAATACTCTGAATAGTTGCTTCAGGCTGTTACAAATCATTACTCTCTGTGAGACATTGTGCTTTGCATTGGAGAATAAGGCCTGTGGAAACCTGATAACATTTGCCAATGCAAATTAGATTATTCCCTTGCTGCTCCAATTTATTAAATGCACAACAGATGACTTCATATTTTCATTATTGGGAAATGGGCTTGTTAGAATTTCTGGCTCATATCACATGTATTGTATGTCATCGTGAAAAATCATTCAATACCCATTACAAAGTCTTCAATAGACTCAGAACTGCGATTTCTAAGTCAAGTTCAATGTAATCTCTGTCCCCAAAGATTGTTCAAATTATTAATTTTGAAAATATAAAAATATATTCACCTGCTCCCCTGGTGTGGTTGAAATCTCCTTTAATGATTTTGCACGATTTCCCATTGCCATTACATACACCACAATGATCTTCCCTTGCAAGAGACCCTAAAAAACCATCACAGCCGACTTTCTGTAACAAAAGAATAGCAGTACATCATAAAGTGAGTTTTTTCTTTTTTAACTCTAATTTAGGACAAGCCTAGTCTCTACAAACTAGACATATATAATTGACAAACTAGTAAAATGTCATATTCTCTGGTGCAAACCAATACAGCAAGCTCATGTCAAATATTATCTAAAAGTGATCCAATAGCAGAATAGTGATGAGAATATTTTTATTTTATTAAAATTAAATGCTATCCTAAAGCAATTTGATAAAGTATTATTGAAACAAATGCAATTTACATAAATCCCAAAGGCAGTGACATTTCTATTAAACATAATTAATCTAAATCACTCTACTCAAAAATAGATATACTATATTATATGGATGGCTTCACTTCTAACGTTTCAAAGTAAATATTGAACATTAAATATTAATTATTTTGAAAAGCAAATAAATGTTTATTTTCACAACAGTTCATGAATAAACTTCTATCCCTGTCTTCTTTGGCATCCAGCACACAAATGTGGCTGCTGTAAGAAAATATAAACCACAGGGGAATTATATTTATATACTTCCAGAAAAATGGTGTTAATACAAATCTTCTGAGATTAAATCACTGACTCTTTTCTAGTGAATAATGTTGGTCTCCCGTGCATGTGCAGAAAATATAACAACATTGTGCAAAGTTGTGCATATTCAAAGGACAGAATTTATCATTATCAACGCTGTCAGAAATAAATAGTAGGATCTTATCGCTAAATAGGAGTTGCAAGATGGACTGAGGATACATCCATTTATAAGTTACAATTACTTTAGAGGGATTTAAATAATATTAATAAAACAGAAACAGAAGCAGGGTCTTTTGCTGTGGCTGGTGTTGGTGGTGTTACAGTGAGGGAAGCCGGCAGATAACATGCAGCTGCAGGGTAAACATCCTGAGAGCAAAAACCACATGAAACCTGCATAATACAGCATCCTTCCTGTGTCAAGGACTGTATCCATGTCAAGAGGTAGACAATGCAACACATCAGCAGAAAACTCTGACCAGCAAATGAAAGTTTATTCAGAGAGGAATAAAGGGAATGTCTCCAGATGAAAGAGGTGGCCACCACGGGAAATTCTCAAAACACAACCAAGGTATGGGAGAACTTCACTAAGCAGAGCCATGAAAAGACTTGGGAGTCCTGGGGTGAGTAAAAAATATCTCTTTCATATACAAATGACAAAAAAATTAGAGTAGATTCTAGAGCAGCGGTTCTCAACCTGTGGGTTGCGACCCCTTTGGGGGTCGAACGACCCTTTCACAGGGGTCGCCTAAGACCATCGGAAAACACATATATAATTACATAGTTTTGTGATTAATCACTATGCTTTAATTATGTTCAATTTGTAACAATGAAATTGGGGGTCAGCACAACATGAGGAACTGTATTAAAGGGTTGCGGCATTAGGAAGGTTGAGAACCACTGTTCTAGAGTGATTTTGAAATAACGAAAGCACCTTTATTGTTCTGTCCCTAGCCCCCAGCTTATACCCTGGCAAATACAATAAACCCAATAAATAGTACTTTGAAAATTGAATAAATTAGTACTTAATAATTTCTCCTTTGTCTAACCCTTATAACTGGAATATTACATGTCTGTAAACCTAAAATAAAAGTCTGGGATAGACATATGCCATGGCTCAATAATCGTGCCTTTTTTAAGATAAGAAGCAAGAATTTCATATTTTGTAATCTGTAGTCTCAAATACCCACGCTTGTCAAAATATGCTCACATAACTCCAAGCGTTGAAAATGGATGACTTTGAAAAGGCAATGCTGTTTAAGTGGTGATGCGTACCTGAGATGCCACTGGCTGCTGGAGACGGAGGGGTAACGAGGTCCTAAGGAGGTCGAGCTTTCCCTACCCTTTGCCATGATGGAAATGTCGCTGGGAGAAAGCTATTTTCAATTGCCCTCCTTAGTCCACTCACCAAGTTGAAAATTCTATATTCAGCTTCGGGACTAAGCATTTTGTGATAAAACAAGACATTCAAGCCAAACCCAACATATAGAAGATTGTGTGTGTGTGGGGGTGGGGGGGGGGCAGAGAAGGGGGAGGGAGAACATGTTTTTAATTATACTGAAAGACTGAATGAAGCATTTTAGTTAAAAAGCCAGAATCTTGAAGTACTCCAAAGCTGTTAGAAGTCAAAATCCATTTCATAGGACTTTAGTGTAATTCTAATCATCAGAGTCTCATAGCACTTATGCATACTTTTTTTGTTGTTGCTGTAATTTTAATGTCTAGCTAGGAACTCTGTAAAAGATCTGGCTTACACAACATTGCTAAATGAGAAGCATAGTAATTTAGGCTATTGTATGTGGCATATATAGTTGGAAAATTTTTTCTTGAAAAGTAAATTCATTTAAGACATACAATAGTCTGACAGATTTACATGCAATGACAATTAAATTAAAAGCTTTAATTATACAACATACATAATTTTAATTCTGAAAACAAATATGGAGAAGTATCTGCAATGACTTATTTTTACATATAAATGAAAAAATACATTTTACATTATTGCCATATTCTGTTAAAGAATAAAGGAAATTAATATGTAATTTAAAAACCATTTCTTATGTCAATGTTAGTACATGATTCTGCGCTTTAAACTTTATAGCATCCTGGAAAAGTACGGAATCTCAGAGCTGGTGAAGCATTTAAGTTTCATGTTGTTTTCAAGTTTTTATCCAGAAGTCCATAGACTTCTATCGAACCAGACTGATCCATCAATAGCTTGCAATTGTTTTCAAATTTTGGTGTGTGAGCGTATGTGGCAGGGAAAAGGACACTTTCTATCAGATTTTCAAAGGAGTGTATTGCACACAAAAAGCAATGACCATTGGTCCAACAACTTCATTTTGCGGAGTAGTACACAGATGCATGCCTATCAAGTGCTTTTCCCAAGAACAGTTTCCTAGTGGCTGTCATGGATTCAGCGCTGCTCCACTCAGATGCTCTCAGCCACCAACCCTTTTCAGAAATTACCTAGTCTGAAGAAAACTTCATTTCCCAAGGTCACATTCTCTCCAAAGACAGTTTGCGTCCAAATGCTCGTAGATGCTGCAGGTAAAAAGAGCCTTTTCCCACCCCAAATGGGGACAACTCTGAAGTTGTCAGCTGAGGTCTTGTGACTGCACTCCGGCCCAAGTTCTCCCCGGGCCCAATCCTGCCTCCTGTCGTTCCCCACATAAATGTTTATCATGAAAACACGTGCCATTAAACATCCTGCACATTAATCTCCCAGGGAAGCCAACCTGAGGCAGTGGCAGAGCTGTAACTATCTAATTCTAGCCTTGGTTCTTTCCACTGTGCTTCTCATCCTCACTTTGACAGAACTGCTACCTTTCTAATGATAAATGAAGAGGAGCACACGTATGCATGCAGTAGATGAAGATCATACAGATGGCTCTTGAAAACACCATACTAAATTAAATAAATCAGACAGCAAAAGTTAATAATTTCACTCTTATGTGGGATATAAAACTGAAAACAACAAATGAACAAACAAGGAAAACAAACAGGCCTAACAGGTTTGGCTCAGTGGGTAGAGCGTCAGCTTGTGGACTGAGGGGTCCCAGGTTTGATTCCAGCCAAGGGCATATACCTGGGTTACGGGCACATCCCCAGTAGGAGGTGTGCAGGAGGCAGCTGATCGATGTTTCTCTCTCATCGATGTTTCTGACTCTCTATCCCTCTCCCTTCCTCTCTGTAAAATATCAATAAAATATATTTAAGAAAACAAACAGACAAAAACGCATAGACATAGACAACAGTATGGTGGTTATCAGAGGAAAGGGGGCTGGGAGGGTAGTAAAATGTGAAGAGGGTTAATATATAGTGATGGAAGATGATTTGACTGTGGGTGGTGTGCACAGTGCAATATATAGATGATGTATCATAGAATCATACACTTGAAACCTATATAATCTTATTAATAATGTAACCCCCCAATAAATTTAATTAAAATTTAACAAAAGGAAGACAGAGGCAAATGAAATGTTTAAGTGTTATAAGAAAACTAGAGGCCCGGTGCACGAAATTCGTGCACTGGTGGGGAGGGGGGCATCCTTCAGGCAGGCCTGCATCCTCTCGCAGTCCAGGATCCCTTGGGGATGTCCAACTGCCAACATCCCCCGAGGGAGGTAGCAGTGCCAAGCGGCAGGCGGGCAGAGAGGGGCCCGAATTGGGGCCGGGCGCTACTCGCACTCATCACGGCCTGTTGTGCCTGCTGCTGCAGCCTCGGGAGAGGCTCCCGACGCCTTGGCAGCTGGCTTCTGGCTGAGCAGCACTCCCCCTGTAGGAACGCACTGATCACCAGGGGCCAGCTCCTAGACCAGGGGTGGGCAAACTTTTTGATTCGAGGGCCACAATGGGTTCTTAAACTGGACCGGAGGGCCGGAACAAATGCATGGATGGAGTGTTTGTGTGAACTAATATAAATTCAAAGTAAACATCATTACATAAAAGGGTACGGTCTTTTTTTTTTTTTTAGTTTTATTCATTTCAAACGGGCTGGATCCGGCCCGCGGGCTGTAGTTTGCCCACGGCTGGGCCAGCTCCTGCATTGAGCGTCTGCTCCCTGGTGGTCAGTGCATATCATAGCAACCGGTTGTTCCATTCATTCTGCTGTAATGGTCACTTAGGATTTTATTATGTAGGCTAGAGGCCCAGTGCACGAATTAGTGCACCAGTGGAGTCCCTCAGCCTGGCCTGCTGGATCAGGCCGAAACCGGCTCTTCAACATCTCCCAAGGGGTCCCAGATTGTGAGAGGGTGCAGGCCAGGCTGAGGGACCCCACCGGCACACGATCGGGGCCAGGGAGGGACACAGGAGGTTGGCCAGCCTGGGAGGGACCGCAGGAGGGCTCCAGGGTGTGTCCGGCCCAATTCACTCAGTCCCCAGCAGCAAGCTAAGCGACTGGTTGGAGTGTCTGCCCCCTAGTGGTCACTGCACATCATAGCGAGCGGTTGAGCGACCTTAGCATATCATTAAAACATTACACTTTGAGGTTGAACGGCCGACAGGACACTTAGCATTTTAGGCTTTTGTTATATAGGATTTAAAATGCTTTCAGCCCTGACTGGTGTGGCTCAGTTGGCTGGGCATCATCCCATGCACCAAAAGGTCATCAGTTCAATTCCTGGTCAGGGCACATGACCAGGTTATGGGTTTGATCCCCAGTTGGGGTGTGTACAAGAGGCAAGCAATAAATGTGCCTCACATTAATGTTTCTCTCTCTCTCTCGACCCTTCCCTCTAAAAATCAATAAAAAAGCCATTAAAAAATAAAGTGCTTTCATATTAAATGAGTAGTAGGATTGACTTTAGTTTTTATGACATGGCTCAGTCTTGGACATCAGACATGGAGAACTGGAGTGCTTGAATTTTTGGTCTGCAATGTTTTGACTTAAAATGACCAAAGTGTTACAATTTTAGACCTATAATAAGTACTAACAAAATAAAAATCTCATATTCTTTCCACTAGTAAAGGATAATATAGATTATCTAGTCCACACCCTACATTATACAAAGTAGATCAGACTTGATCAAGATCACAGTTGAGTCAGGACAACATCCACATCTTCTGAATCTTAGGGCAAAGCTCTCCGCTGTACTGGGCAGCTGCTCAGGGGTCCCACAGCCCCCTTTCAGCATATATGTTCTCCCTTTTAGACCGTCTTACCTGACACCTGCCATTTGCACAGATATCCAGTCCCTGATATCCACAAGAAGTTCCATCCATCACTTTTTCTGACAGAAGAATAGGCTGTTCTTTTCCAACAGGTGAGCAAAACAAGGCACATGGTTTTCCTACATATGGAGTAGATAAAAAGAAACAAGCAAACGTGACTGCATAAATATTTTAATATTAAGCTTTATTTTTCAGAACAGTTATTGAGTAAAAAATAGAATTTGATGTTAACTGGATAATGTAATACTAGAGTAGATAACACTAGAGGGTTATTATGAGTAGCATATGAGATGATGCCTGGAGAAATATTGTTATCCAACGAGCATCAATGTCCTTCTTAAGAAATCTGTCCTTAGATTATTTTCAAAATGTATCACTTATTATTTTCTGGCACTGAACCTCTACCACCACAAGCCAATCATTCTTCCTGAAAAATATTATGGCCACTTCCATTTTTGCTCACACCTTTTGGAGCAAATTCCCCTTTATCTTAATTACATATCAGACATCTGCCCACTTAAGATTTACTTTATTTCTAAAACCCTTCCTTTTTTTCAACTTAAAAAAATTATTTTTGCCCTAGCAGGTTTGGCTCAGTGAATAGTGCGGCCTGCGGACTGAAAGGTCCTGGGTTCGATTCTGGTCAAGGGCACATGCCCAGGTTGTGGGCTTGATTCCTAGTAGGGGGCGTGCAGGAGGCAGCTGATCAATGATTCTCTCATCACTGATGTTTCTGTCTCTCTCTCTCCTTCTCCCTTCCTTTCTAAAATCAGTAAAAATATTTTAAAAATTATTTTTCAATTACAGTTTATAGTCAATATTATTTTGTATTAGTTTCTGGTATTATTGACCTCACTTATAAATCCCAATATACTAATTTTCATTCCTATGCATTTGGCATTTTCTAATTGAAAAACTACTAAAGGGAGAAAGAAGAACTTCTAAGATGAACAACTGTATAAGCTTTTGCATGACTAGGATGTTTAGAAATGTAATACAATCCCATTAGAATGTCTATTGGTGTGCACAATTGCTGACGTGCTGTCTAGGACTCAACCCCCTTTACTGCTTCGTCAGAAAGCATGTCAGTGTCTAGGACGTCAGGGTTGAGAACCACAGTTCTAGGTAAAGAATTCTTGAATGGCTGGCAGTCTTCTTCAGTACTTCGTTAAACAATAAGATCAGGCAGTTAGAATTAAAACACTTGCCTTTAAGCTCAAAGAGTGCCAAAAATATTTTTAAAGTGCTGTTTCTATTTCTAAGCATGGTACAGAGGAGCTGTAGTACTTGGTAACACCAGTAGTAGGATTATCCAAATCTGAAACTTTACAGCAAATTCCATGCTACATTACTACTCTATTGGCTTGACACCAGGCGGGCCCTTTACTGTTTATTAAGCTCATATAAATAGAATGGAAAATAGCTGACAGTCTCTGCCACTGATCTTCGAGTATGTCTTCAGTAACGTTCCAGGATGCGGATGGGGTTCTATAAATACCAAGTAACAGCCAGAGGCATGGAACAGGGTATCACTTTGCAAAGGGAAGACGGACAGTCAAATGAGCCTTCAGAACTGAACATTTCCAACAGTTTTCACATGTGGCTTCTGAATACTGCTTTGAACAATTTTGATGAGTTGGAACAAGGCCTTCAATGTGCATGGTTTTGAAATTTTCCTTTAGGATGCCATTATAAGCCACAATAAAGCATTTCAGTGTGCTCTCACACCTCAAAGCAGGTTATGTTTATTCAGTGGCTGCTTACTGTGTCATATCTTTGGACTTAAAAACAGCTGCTGTAATTGTAACACTTAAAAAATGAACATATATATATATAAAAAATTCTCTTTCTGGGTTTTTATGAAAGAAAGGAGCAAACCTGATATATGAATAATGTTGACAGGAGTTAATCTAGAAAATTCCGCTCACATTCCAAGCAAGACTCCAGATAAAAATCTTTGTATTTCTCCTTTTACAACATATTGTCAATTGGCTGTGCTTGCCTTAGCTTTACAGATGACATAAACATTTGATACCAATCTTCCTTCCTGGAGTATACCCTTGAGATTGTGACATTCTAGTGATCCATTTAACATGCCAGCACTTGGCAGGCAGGTTCTGTCTTGATTTAGGAGACAAACCCTTTCCAAGATATGCATTAAACATGGATATCAGCCAAATTTCAGCACAGAGTATGCAAAACACCTGAATGTTAAAGCCATGCATCATTTTTCTCTAAAAATAAATGTTCTGCGGCACCGATGCCTTGCATTTAATTCTCCTAGCCACAGATCCATGTACTCCATAACAGTAACAGAAATAGCCACTTGCATTTCAAGGTGTCATATGTTATTAAGACTTAGACTTTTAAACAAAATTATATATTTCAATTTCTTCCATTGCACTACAATATATGAAGACTAATTGTTGTGTATTCTATTCATCATACAGACTACTGGGTTTGCTTGATGCCTCACTTGTAAAAAATTCATTATAAAAAATGCTAACCTGCTAATTATATAATTATCTGTTATGGATTATTCTGGTGATAAATGTGACTTTATAAGTTAGGAACTTACTCAATTGTGATTTCCAATACCTTTAATATGTCAAACTAACTCCCACCCAATTCTGATTTTTTTTAACCTGAAGGAAACCTCTTTCCTATCTCTTATTTCACATATGAGTAAACAGGTTTCAAATGAATTTAATATTACCAAATTGTACAGTCAGTTAGAGGCAGAGATAGAATTATCCCTCAAATGATCAGATAATCACTTTCATGATCTGAATAGTCATCTTGATTATATTTTTACAATGAAAATGTATTTGTTTATGTATTTCAAATTTATGCAGCAGATATTAATCAAAGCTTAATAATTGCCAGACTGTACACTAGGCACAGACAATAGAGAGAATACAGACACATTAAATCTGCTACAGCAGGGTGTTTGGGGGGTACTTGGAAGAGGCACATACTGAGTTTGGAGGGACAAGGGGATTCTTTTTTCTAGAAAACTTGACATGAGCCGAGTCCAAAAAAAAATCAGTTGAAGTTTTCAAGGTAAATAAATGGGGAGAGAGAGATCAAAGCTCGAGAAAGGGATTATGCCAAGAAATTAGCACCTTTACAGGCCCAGAAATAAGAGAGCACGATGCACATGAGGAAGGGAATGGAATCCAGCCTGACTGTGCTGGGGACTGCAGAAGGGAATGAGAGAAGTCAGAGGGGTGGGCCTGGTAGACCAGGTAATAAAGTTTGAGATTGGTCCTGAGGGCAGCGGAACTCATGGGAGGGTATTACTTGGCAATGCACCTGCTTGGCAATGCTTCCTTTCAAAAGGCCAACCCGGCTGAAATGAGGTGGAGGGGCTAGCAGGGGGTGAGCCTATGTCAGGGAGATTGTGCAGAAGCTAGGGAATCCAGGTTAGAGATGGTGCAATTATGAACAAGATGCTGGCAGGAGGAAGACTTGGACAAGTGAGATTTGATGACTGATTACAGGTGGATGGAGACTGAGGAAGGATTCCGGCTTAGCGTGGTAATGAGGCAGATACTGATTTCATTCTCTGTGAGAGAGCCCAGTCAGAAAAGCACAAGGTGGATTGAAAAAGAAAAGGAATGGGGGGGTGTTCAACTTGGAGCATGTTGAGTTGGACACGAATGGGATTTTGAGATGCCATGCAACAGATGGGTAAGTAGCTAAGGAGATCAGAACAGAGCAATCTAGGTTGGAGATTAATATTTTTGCTCCTTTACATGTAGATGATAAATAAAACCTAGTAAGTAAGCTTATCCTAAGGAGAGTGTTTAGTGAGAAGATAAGAGAGGCCAAGAGAGACCACTAGAAAATTCCCATTGGACACATCAGTCATTCACCTAATATTTATTCAGTGCCTATTCTGTTCACGTATATTTACAGTGCTAAAGATATAACGAGCACTAAATATGACAACAAGCCCTGCTCTTGCAACTATTAATTGAGGGGCATATAATAAACAGACAAAACATAAAAGTATTATGGGAGATGATAAGCTCTGGGAACAACAGAATAAAGAAGAGAAAGGAAAGGCACTGAGTTAATATTTAAGAAAAGACCTGCAGGGGGTGAAAGAAGGGATCAGACCGATATTTGGGGAAAGTAGTTCAGCACAGAAAACATCAACCTCTAAGATATTAAGACAGGAGGGTACCTAACTTATTCAAGAAAGAACAAGGGAGCCTGTGTGAGTGGAAAGGTGTGATGAAGGAACAGTAGAGATGAAGCTAGAAGGTAACAAAAAGCCAGGTAATGGAGGTCCTTATAGGCTTTTAGAAGAACTTCGAACTTTCACTCTTGGTGAGTTGTGAAGATACTAGAGGGTTTTGAATGGAAGAATAACATGATATGACTGACATTTTAAATATATCATTCTAGCTTCTATGTCCAGAATGAAGGCAGGGTAAGGGCACAGGCATAAAGTTAGAAGGCCACCGCAATCATGTGGGTGAAAGATAGTGGCTTGCACCAGGGTGGCAGTTCTGGATGATGAAAAATGATGAGATTCTGGATGGATTTTATGCAACCTTACTGATATTTTGAATATATAGTAAAAGAGAAAGAAAAGAAAATATAACAACTCCCAGGTTTTTGGTCTAAGTATCTGGAAAGACAGAATAACCAGTTATTGAAGGGACTGTGACATAATTTCTTCTCAACCGAAGAAACAGTATGTTTGGAGCTTGTGTGGTGAAAGAGAACAGGACACGTTTGAGGCAGCAAAACAAGTGAAAGGGATGGAGGTTTTAGATAAAGTAGGAGACAATATCAGGGGGCAGATTAAGGAGCGTCTTGTTGTGCACGTCATGTTGTGTACTTTGGTTTTTACCTGAAGAGTTATGGGAAGCCTCTGAAAGGCTTTAAGGGAGAGATTCAAATGATCGAATCTGCACTTTATATAAAGATCTGGGGGCTGCGCTATGAAGAGTGAGTTGAGGAAGAAGAAGAGTGGAAACAGAAAGACTTCTTTGGAGCCACTAGAGTAATCCAAGCAAGAAACTGTGGAAACTGAAGTGTAGAACAGTGAATGTGGAGATGGAGTGAAGAGAGATTAGGGAAGTAAAATAGATAAGACATGGTGATGGATCGGATGTGTGGGGGAGGAAGATGAAAATATAAGAAAGTCACATCTCTGGCTCGTGCAACTGAAAAGCTGGGGTAACCTTCACTGAGATAGGAGACACTAAAGAGGATCAGAATGGACATGGATTGGAAGGGTTAAAATCATGAATTTAGTCTTAAACTTACAGATATCCAAGTAGAAATATCAAGGAGGAACTTGTACAAACAAGTTTGGAGTTCAAAGAAAAATCTGGCTGAAGGCATAACTCCATGAGTTATTTGCATATTTGAAGTCATGGGAATAGATGAGATCACTTAAGAAGAAAATGTAGAGTGAAAACAGAATAGCATCTGGGCTAGTCAGAAAACACCAGCGAGAGCGTAGACATAGAGGTGTTATGTCATGGAAACAAAGGCACATGAGTGCTTCAAGAACCAAAGGGTAGCCAACCACTGGAATGTCTTTGAGAGTTCAAGTATAAAAAGGACTGGAAACCATTTATTAAGTCTAGTTTCTATGAAAGTCCTGATGACATTAGTGTGATTTGCGCTGGTGAAATCCAGATTGAAAAGACAGGAAACAGAGGGCTGGAAAACAGACAACTCTTTTCTTTTGAGAAGTGTGTCCATTGGGGGGAGGTGGGGGAGGGGAGAGTGTAAGCGCACCAGCTGGAGGTGGCTATGAGCTTGGAGGGAGGTCTGCAGGTTTTCATGGAGGAGTCCTAAATATGTTTAAAAATCCAGTGTGAAAATTTAGACAAAGCAGATGAAGTATCCTATAAGAGAAAGTAGGGGTAACCAATGAGCCCACTGAAAAGGGAACACGGGTATGACATCACGGACACAGCTGGAGCCACCGGCTTTGGAAAGGAGGAATGAAGATTGTGCTACATGGTAGAAAGCAGATGGAAGATGGTTAGACTTAGGGGTTTGATAGCAAGAAAATGAGGAGGGAATTGTCTGATGGCTACTCCCCACCAAGAGGTAGTGGAATAATTTGCTCGATTGTTGAGCTGTTCACATTAGTGCTTGTCAGTTCAGTTGCCTACATGGAGGGAAGGGTTTTTGTCAGATGGGTGCACTGAACCTGATAAACAATGGGGTGTAGGCTACTAACAAGAGCATTGTTGAAATGAGGGAAAGCACAGTCCAAATTGACGAAGGGGGAAACCACAAAAGGAGAGACCAGGGGCAAGTTGGTCAATTAAGACAGCGAATTCCCCACCACTTTTGGTACTGCAGCTCGAACCCACAGTCCACTGGCCATGGGCAAGAGTTATCATTCTTAAGAAATAGGCAACATACAATTTTCTTAAAATTCTGATTATGATTAAAGGTTTATAGGAAGTTGAAAACATAGTACAGAGAGATCCCATATACCTTTCACCCAGTTTCTCCCCATGGTTACACTCTGGTAACTACAGAATAGCAAACCCAGGAAATTGGCATTGGTACATGTATGTGTGTGATTATATGGCATTTTATCACGTGTAGATTTTTACAACCACCACCACCAAAAACGCATTGAACTATTTTTCATTAGCACAATGTTCTACCTCATGCTATCCCTTTACAGTAACATCCCTTCTCTCCCCACTCCCATCTCTAACTCCTGGCAACAGCTAACCTATGTGTTTCCTATCTCTCTAGTTTTATCATTTCAAGAATGTTACATAAATGGAAACATACAGTATGTGACCCTTTGAGGCTGTTTTCTTTTCAATCAGCATAATGCTCTGAAGTAAAAAAAGCCATTGCACATATCAGTAATTGGTTCCTTTTATTTGCTGCTTAATATGGTCTGCATGTACCTCAGTTTGTGTAAGCATTCAACTATTTAGAACCTTTTTGGTTGTTTACAGTTTTTGGCTGTTGGAAATAAAGCTGCTATAAACATGTGTGTACACGACATTTTATGATTGTAAATTGTCATTCTTCTGGGATAAATGCACAGGACTGCATTTTCTAAATTAGATGATGAGCATATCTTTAGTTACTGAAGAAGCTGTGGTGCTGGTTTTCAGAGTAGCTGTACAGACCGTTTTAGATTACTACCAGCAAATCTCAGGCAAATGAGGAGACACAGCATCTCCTCATCCTCGCCAGCATTTGGTATTTTCATTCTTTTTTATTTTAGTTGATCTGATTGATGTGTAGAGATATTTTTTAAATATATATTTTTAGCCAGTGCTTGTGGTTGTTTTAGGTCAGTAAAGGCAGAAAAAAATAGAGTGTAGAAATACCTAGAATATAACCTGTAAAAATGACATTTACCACTGTTATAAACACTTTGCAAACCCAGATGTAGCGATGTGGTTGGTCATACCTTCATCCATGACAGCTTGCCACTGAAGTACATGCTTTGAGTACGAAGTTCTAACACTATAGGCCTGACATTGCCAGTCTCTGAATCCAGGCAAACCTGCAGGACAAGGTGGATTCTCACATATTCTGTATTGTTTTCTGGGACCATTACAATCCCTTGCTTCAGAACCTAGCCTAGAAAAGATAGTACAAATAATCAATTTTATCTTTTTTTTTTAGGTTAACTACTCTTTTTTTTTTTAAATTAAAAGGCATTATATTAATAAGGTATACCCCTTTATATTAAATCTACTTTTGAAAATGTGGACTCATTAAATGACTGATAATAGTAGAAAATGTACGTTTTTCTTAAAACTAGGTATTTTTTCCAATCCTTGATCAACTTAGCTTCCAAAATACATGAGACATAAAAGCCAACTTGCCATGAAAATTAAAGAGAAAGGGCTGAGGCTGGGGCAAAATAGAAAGCCTGCAATTCCCATGAAGGAGTCTGTTTATAAGAATTATTAAGAAGATGCTTCTAACATGTTCAGATAAATTTGTTAAAATTGCTTGGGAAGTAATTGGGGCACTGAGCCCACACCAAGAGCTAGCATAAAACTGAAATGGCTTTCTCACACTTTCCAGGACCACAGCAGAAACGATGGGCTGGAGCAGAGGATCTCATCGTGCTCCCTATCTGTGCACATGCTTCGCTTCCTCTGACATTGAGTTTGTTCTCATGCCTTCCCTTTCTGATGTCCTGTCCTCTGCTAGCTCTTCTCAGGGTTCCTTTAAGTGTCAACTTTCTTTTGCTAATGCATTTCTCCTTATTTAACACATTTCATTTGATTTAATCAAGAAACCACCCTGTGTAGGGTTTAAGTATTTGTTCTTAGAAGGATTGGTCTTATTGTATTCTTTTTCTTTTTTCAATTACAGTTGACATTCAATATTATTTTGCATTGTTTCAGGTGTTACAGCACAGTGCTTAGACAATCTTATACTTTACAAAGTGGTCCCTCTCCTATTTCCTGTACCCACCTGTCACCTCACCATACATAGTTATTACAATATTACTGACTAAATTCCCTATGTGCACTGTACATCCCTGTGACTATTTTGTGACTACCCATCTGTATTTCTTAATCCCTTCATCTTTTTCACCCAGTTCCCCAACTCCCCTCCCCTCCGGCAACCATCAGTCTTTTCTGTCCTCTGAGTCTGTTTCTATTTTGTTTGTTTATTTTGCTCTTTAGATTCCACATATAAATGAGATTTTTAAAGGGCGTTTTTACACAAAATAAATAATTTGAGGGACTTGTCAGTTTCCCAAAGTGGAGTAGGGTTTGAGGAGCATCTTTTGCTTTCCAACATGGTTTGTCAGTAAAACCTTTGCATTTCAGAATTAAAGGAAAAACTGCCCTCCCCCAATCCAGGAACTTTGCGTTTACCCAGGACACTTGCGCTCTCGACTGCTGATCCCAGCACTGCAGGTTCGGCTGCAGGGGCTCCACACGCTCCACTCTCCGGCCACATGTCCAGGTGCTGAGGTCCTGCTGGTACATTCTCCAGCCTTACACCACTATTCCAAAAGTTATGTCTTAGGTGAACAAATCAGGGCACAATGGAAAATCATTCACTGGCCTACAGAGTCACTGGGATTGCGATTAAATCAGGTCTACTGGATCCCCAAACACATGCAATTGAAAAAGACCACCAATCGGTAGGCACTTCCTTAATGTGATGGTAATAGAACGGTCCAGTTCCCCGAGTTCTCATGTCAGATCGAACAGTCTTGTCATGAAAACAGCACGCAGCCCAGCCAGTGTTGCTCAGTGGTTGAATGTCACCCATGGACCAAGAAGTCTCTGGTGTGATTCCCAGTCAGGGCACATGCCAGGGTTGTCAGCTCGATCCCCAGTAGGGGGCATGCAGAAGGCAGCCAATCAATGATTCTCTTTCATCAATGATATTTCTATATTTCTCTCCCTTCCTCTCTAAAATCAATAAAAATGTATTAAAAAAAAAAATAAA
Organism: Myotis myotis; assembly: GCF_014108235.1. Lineage (NCBI taxonomy): Eukaryota > Metazoa > Chordata > Mammalia > Chiroptera > Vespertilionidae > Myotis > Myotis myotis. Next base: position 37,140,693 of record NW_023416368.1, read on the forward strand.
CCTAGCACACAGACATTTGTACTGCAGCCCTGAGAATTCAGTACTTATGACAGGGAAAGGTGGAGAGGGAACGTGGGGTTGCACAGGCCAGAAAAGGAAAACTAACACACTCTAAAAACTTATAACTAAAACGTGATGAACGGAAAAAGCAAAGTCATATAAAAGGATGAAAGAAAATAAGACACCAGTGTCCTATAACTAGAGTGAAGCAGAATTTAAACAAATTTAGCAATTTCTATTTGAAATATCAGTGATTCAGGGTACTCTCCTTATAATTAAAACATGAGTATTATTTATTTTAGCACTTTCCTGTATGCCTCCCCACCACCCTTTTTGTTGAAAGAGTTCACATCAAATTGAAGCCTTAACATTATAGCAAGTTTTTTTCTGAAAGCTGTTTATTTGAAAAACTTGGGCCATTAGACTTTTTGAAATTCTGTCATTCCATTTCCATTTTTCTGTAACTTATTTAGTGTCTATTTACTGAGGAAGGTAACTGTGAAAGAAAAAAAGAGTGTGCTCCTTCTTTTATATTTACTTTTGCATGAACTTGAAACAAAAGCAGTGAAAGAGGCTGTTCCTGTGTCACTAAGGAATGGCTGCCAGAACTTGGTAGACAGCTTATTATAATTTCTACTTATTCCAGGGAAATCACATATGTGGTGGTCATGGCAAACAGGTTCAAGGTAAAAATTAACTAAATTATTACTATTATTATTATTATTATTAATAACTTATTATTCATGTTGAGAATAATAAGTAAAGATCAGGAAAATTTAGATTAATGGTTGAGCAAGTTGACCCTTTCAGCCCTAAACAGTTTTCTGTACCTAAGGGCAACATGATTTATAAGGAATTTTGAAAAAATTAAGAAACACTCTGATTCTCAATTTTCCCATTTCAAAATGAGAATGATAGTCAAACTTATCTAAGAGACTTTTTTCAGGGAATGAATAAAGTGCTAAGTGTAATGCATAGCCCATACTAAAGATTTAATAAAGGTTAGCTATAACAAAAATAAGTTGCATGTTTATCATATTAATGTTATTAATAAGTTTCCAGAAACCTTACCAAAATTCTATTCATTTCTGCTCTTCATTGATCTATGTTTCTTTTAAAATTTATTTTTAATTTTTTAAAATTTATCTTTGTTGCTGAAAGTATTACAGGTGTTCCTATTTTTCCCATTGACCCCTTCTAGCCCGCACCCAACCCCCCTCTTTAAAATTTATTTTGAGAATAAGTCTTTAAATTCTGTCTTTAGAAAACTTAGAAACTATGCTACATTATTTTGTTTGAGCCCAGTTAACGCTTTTCTATGTAATAAAATAATTAGTTCCTGCAAATTTTCTCTAATCATGTCAAGTTTTAAATTCACTCACTTTTAAAGTCAAGAAATTTTAAATCCAGGCTTAAAAAAATAAATCTCAACAACTCATATGTATTGATATGCTAAGTCTGTCATTAAAGAAACTGAGATTTTGGATGAAGATTCAAGTCTAAAAATTTCAAAAGAGGGGAAAAACAGACCCTGTGAAAACATTTAAACAACTTAATGGTTTTAAGGACCAAACTTAATGGTTTTAATGTTATGTCATTCATGTGTGTGTGTGTTTTGGGGGGTGGTGGATCTGCGGAGAAAGCTGTTAAACTTCAATTGGTCAAATTGTTTTGACCTACCTGAAAGGTGTTTATTTTCCCCAGAGTGAATGTCATAGCTCCTTGCCCAGTTAGCAGCAAGCTGACATTAAAAGGATGGTCTAGAGTTCACAGCTGACTAAAAATATTCTGGGAAAGACCAGGATCTAGACTTGTATGTCATTTCAACTAGACCAAATTGGGCAGATGAAGAGACATGGAAACAGATATGTAAGCCAAATTTGCATACAGAAATCAGAGAAATTTAAAGAAACATAATACTTAAAGTGCATCACCTTGCAAATAAGCATATTTCGGAGTAAGACTGTGGAGAACCTGCTTTTGTGTCTTGTAGGTGGAGCTGTACCTCAATGTGAGGCAAGCGTTAAATGTTTCCTTTAAATTATTATACAATATATTGAGTTTGAATGTAAAATGACCCTAATTATGTTTTTTAATAAATTTTCTAGCAGCATATTTTGTTTCATTTGTATTTTTTAGCCTCAAAAACGATATTACACCTGGTCTAAAAAAAAAAGGTCAAAATTTGTTTTATCTACTGATTCAGTTTGATTTATGAAAATATTAAGAGAATGGACTATAGATTCTTTCTGGGATGGTACACGACCTAAAATATTGACTATATTTCTATTCTCTCAAATTTCTATGCAGATACGTCCAGGAAGCTCATGAAAACAGCGGATGAGAAGAGGTTCAGGAAGATGTCAAAGGAAATACTGTTTTCTAATCAAATCTTCTCATACACACATGATTGGATAAGAGGAAAGGAGAGGAGGAAGGAAGGCAACAAACTCAGTACATACACAAATTTGTTATTATAAGGGTATTACCGTTTTCTTTTTTTTTTCACCAAGTATGACCATGGTTGGGGGTGGGGGGGTGTCAATTGGGGAAAAAGGAGACATATGTAAAACTTTAGACAATAAAAAAAAAAAGAAACATACACTAATGAACAAGGACTGATCCAGAGACAGAGGGGCATTGATTGGACTGTCGGGCCTTGGAGGGAAGGTGGGGGAGGGTGAGGGTAAGGGGGAGAGATCGGCCAAAGGACTTATATGCAAGCATATAGGCCTAACCAATGGACATGGACAACGGGGGGTGGTGAGGGCATGAGCGGGGGGTAGGGGATAATGTGGGGATAAGGACACATATGTATTATCTTAATCAATAAAAAATATATTAAGAAAAAAAAAGAATGACCATGGTAATTTCAAGAATCTCAATTTTAAAAAGTATATAAGGAGGATGTATTAAGTAGAATTCTTCAAAATAATCTAAAATTTTCGTAAATTGGTATAATATTTTGCTTTCCCCTCCCCCAATGCCTAGCAAATATTGGAAGTAAAAAACCATATATTTCTTATTTCTTACCAAATCATTTATCAACCCTTTAACCTCTGTTCTATAAAAATGTAAATACAGATGATAGTATTATTTAAGAGAAAAGAAGAAAGGAAACGGGCTATTTTAAATTTGGAAAATGCTGTGTATAAATAGTGCATAAATCCCTATACTCACAACCATTTTGAATCATAAAATTTTGTAGGCGCCTCCTCAATTATGTATTTGTAGGTAACTAGTTATACAGCTAGATTAACATCACTAGAGTGTCATCATAACTGTTTCTTGGTTTGCAATGTATTGAGCTATAGTGTTTAGTGCGAGATTGCAAGCATTCAAGTATTTTAGCACTACAGCACTCAACTGCAGAACCTTGGAAGCTATCTTCATGGTGGCTCCTACAACAGCTGAAACACATGGCCTGAGGAACCGAGAAGTTCATTAGTTACTTCAATAGACAAAGTATTACACCAGCACCACTAAAAGCGTATCATTAGTGCAATCACGGGGAAATAAAACATTTTACTTTTGAGGAGTTGGAAGAATAAGTTTATTTTAGAGACCTTGAGAACGCAAATTATTCTCATAAATATCAGGAGAAAAATAATAGTAGAAAACCATTTAGACACCGGATTATAAAAAGCTTTTATATTGCTAAAGAGAAACTAAGGGGAATGGGTTCTATGATGTTTGAAGAAATATGGCAGAGTATTTGGTTATCTTTGTTTATTAGTGTTTTTGTGTTTCAGGGATAATGAAAAGTATTGCTGGTGCATAGTTTTATGATTCAAGCAATAAATTACTCAGCACAACACCATAAGGCTTGCCTAATACACACACATTATTGCACTTTTGTGTATAATTTAAAAAATAAAACAAATCCAAATTCTGACTCTCCATATAAGCTCATAGGAAAAGATTTGGCACAGTATGTGAACAACTGACTGATACTTCACAAAAGTTCCCTTTAAAGAAACCATTTTCTTATTAAAATATTTTCTTATTAAAATAAATTATTAAAATATTTCTAGTCTTTTTAAAGATATCTGGGACCTAAACAAATTGTACATTTTTCTTTGCTTTTAACTAAAGAAATCATAGAAGTAATAAATGACTACGTGCTTATTGCAAACAATCCAGAAATGTCTGGAGAAAAGTTATATTCACCTTCACCTCCTGTTGCTTTATTCCCATCCATCAATTCCACTTCTCTCCCAAGAATTAACTACTAATTACAGTTTGAAGTTTATATTTTCAAATTATATACATATAATTTAAATATATATACTATGTGATGTGTATTTACATCTGTATACAAGTTTTTTTCTTAAATCTCAAACAGCATAATAAAGTATCAATTTTTCTGACATGCCTATATCCTAACCACTGTGTCTTGCAGATATTTTCATGTTAGAACAAATATGACTACTTCATTCTTTTAACAGCTACACTGTAACTATTCTGCTCCTGATAAATATTTTTGTTGTTTCTCATTTCTCACCATTGCAAATTGCATTTACATAAACATCTGTGTGTGTGTTTGTGTACACACCCACATACCAACTTTGTGCACATGTGTAAGCATTTCCTTAGGCAAAATTCTAGAAAGGGAATTGCTAGATTTCCATTCTATCAATTTTTCAAATGGATGTGTTTTTAAAGTAGCACTCTACATAACTTAATTTTTTCACTAAGTATTCACCCCAAGTAATCTTTGTTGTTTCTTTTCAAATGTAATAAAAAAATTCATGTTCTTCAGAGGCAAGGTTTCTGATCTTTTATCTAGAATAAAGTGATAAGCATTCCACTTTCCCTTCATAGAATAAAAATCTAAAAACTATGTCAGCTATTGAACTATCTTTTGACTAAATTTACCGTAATTATAAATTTATGTGGGATCTACCTCCTTCAGTTTCTTCAAAAGAAAATTAAATTTTCAACAACAATTATTTTGATTTGGAAATATATACTAATAAATCTCTATAGCCTTATAAAACATAGTAGGTTAAACAACTTATACAGCCAAATGTTTACTAATTCCCAAAATGTCAAATAGAGTATTTCATTTATGATGCTTAAAATGACAAGGAAAAATTATATACAGTGGCTCTCCTGAGACAATATTTTACACCTGAAAGTATTCATCACTTCTGAGAAGTTTTATATGTATGCTATTATTTATTATTGTTATTTCTTACTATTGTTATAGCTAGTAGAAAAGTGAATTCTTTTGAATTCTTTTTTTTTGGGCAAGGTAATACATATATCTATCTGGCTCTCAACATTCTCATAATCAACAACAATAAAAATAATTGCATTGATATTAACAAAATAATCATGGATTTAAAAAAATATGAAAAGTTAAAATGAAAAATAGATGAAATGCTAACATATATATATATATATATATGTATAAAATATTCCACTAGTGTTAAAATGGACACACATGTAACTGGCAGGAGAAGATTATATTCTAATTAACTCCAGGCAACACCAATGACTTACCTTACCAGTGTCACAGTCAGTTCCATCCATCGGGGGATCCAGCTTGGTTCTGCATTCTTTCTCACCTTCCACCTTGCACCACAACCCTGTGCAGATAACATGCTGAAAACAAGTGCATAATAACTGATAAGGGAACAGTATCATATTTTTGAGGTTAAATCAATAGTTTTTGAGAAAACTATTTCAATAGAACAGAAGTTATTTGAAAAAAATATGCTTTAAGTGCTTTTAATATTGAACTTATGACTGAAATAGGATACAGCTTATTTATAGTGATGAGAAGATTGATAAAAACAGAAAAATCTGTTTAATATATTTTAGTATTTTTAAATTTCCTTTAATTAAACACAGGAGATCATGCAACATTAAGTAGCTACAATAAGAAAGTGTAAGCTAGCCCTAACCGGTTTGGCTCAGTGGATAGAGCATCAGCCTGTAGACTCAAGGGTCCCAGGTTTGATTCCGGTCAAGGGCATGTACCTTGGTTGTGGGTACATCCCCAGTGGGGAGTGTGCAGGAGGCAGCTGATCAATGTTTCTCTCTCATCGATGTTTCTGGCTCTCTATCCCTCTCCCTTCCTCTCTGTAAAAAATCAATAAAATATATTTAAAAAAAAAAAGAAAGTGTAAGCTAGAAATCATTATTTATACCACTACATGAACCAGATTTGGGGAATTTAAATGCCTCCTGTCCTAAAGCTGGTAGTCACCTCTGCTTTATACTTAAATGCCATGGCGAGTGTCATGATTTCATTGTACACCCTTAGCCCTTGACACAATACAGAGCACTCAGTGGGTGTATTTCCATAAATTATCAGTCATTTTACCTCAGTAGGAATGAGTTCTAGATCTCCAGGATACAATGATCTTTTTCCATGGAAAAGTTGAAAGGAATTAAAAAATAAAAACAACGACTGGGATAAAGCAGCAGAGACAGAAACAATGAAAGAAGAGCGCTCCAAGGAAATGCAAGTGGGAGGACTGTCAGCTGTAGCGGTGGCTGCCCCAGAGACACAGACAATAACAGGCACAGCTGCCATATCCTTAAGAACCTTCTATTTCTCTAAGATGGCTGGAGTTTTTTAGACAGAAGTATGTTACTAACAAAATTGCATAGAAATATGAAATCCATGAGGAATATTTAAAGGCGATGAAAGCAATCTACAGTGAGTATGATTATGTTGCTACCTATCCAGATATTTGGAGAAGAGGGTGGAAGCGAACAGGTCAATAACGACAGAAAAGAGGTAAGCGGCAATGGCGGCAACGTGAAAGACAGGGCCATGCAGGGTGAGAAGATAAGTTTGATGGAGGAGGCTCACAGTGGAAGGGCGCGTGGACAAGATTTGAAAGATAGAAGAACCAGATCTTGCCAGGAAGGACTAGGGACTGACACCATGTCTGGAGAGAAAAAGAAGCCACTTAGCAGTTGACCAGCAGGTTAAGATAAAAAGGCTATTTTAGGAGGTTTACTCTGATGGTGGTGTTCAAAACAGCCTAAAAACTATGGCAGCTCTAGCTGGTTTGCTCAGTGGAAAGCATCAGCCCAAGGTCTGAAGGGTTGCAGGTTCGATTCTGGTCAAGGGCCTGTACCTTGGTTGCAGGCTTAATCCTTGGCCCTGGTCAGCACATGCAGGAGGCAACCAATCGATGTGTCTCTCATACTGATGTTTTCTCTATGTCTTCCCCTCACTTCCACTCTCTCTCTAAAAATCACTGGAAAAATATCCTCGGTTAAGAATTAACAAAAAGGAGAAACTAAGATGGCGGCATAGGTAAACACCAGGAAATTGCTGCCTCCCACAACAACTTCAAAAATACAACGAAAAGACAAAACGGACATCATCCAGAAATACAGGAAGGCTTGCTGAGTGTAAATTCTACAACTAGAAGAAAAGAGAAAAGCACACTGAGACTCAGAGGAGCTGCAGAAGTAAAGTGCAGAGGTACGGAGGCTCGAGCAGGCGCGCGCGCGCGCACACGGAAAGGGGCTGGTACCTAAGGACACGGCTGTCTTTTTGAATCAGGAGGGAGTCACAAGCTCCCGACTGTTCTGAACTCCAGTTCCGGGAAGTCTCTGGGGACCCAGGACTCATACGGGGAGAAACTAGACTGTCTGGCAGCAGGCAGAACTCTGAACTGGAGGGCGGCTTTTCCTCAGAGGTGCTTGCAGCAATTATCGGGACACTGAGACGCACGGCCCCTTCGGTCAGGGCTGAGGACCAGCCATAACTGCTTGCTCTGCCCTTTGATTCCCTGAGACCCCGCCCCACCCAGGCTGCAGCAGAGGCTTTTGCATATGAATGCCCTGGCCCTTTGCAACCTGAAAATTACCTAACAAATTGCAGCTGGGCCAGACAGACCCAGAACTTCCAAGAGAAGGCCCAAGGCCCCACAGCAGCTTGCATTGCTTCACAGCTGGGCCTCATCAGGGCACCTCCAAACTCCAAAAAAGGAAGGGGAATCTGTAGTTCTCTTCGTAGCTCCTGCTGGGTAACCTCAGGCAGAGGCTAAATTAGCACCTCCTTAGATCCAAGAGCGAGTGTACCCAGTGCTTAGAGGGGGACCATCCAGATTACAACTCCTCAGATCCATAAGGGACACACTCAGGGGGCAGACTCAGTGAGCACCAAAGCCCCACTGAAGCAAGTCTTGCCCCAGAAGGGTGTCTTCAGCACAGAAGTTCTCCCACTGCAGACACAGCTGATTCTCACTGCCAATTGGCCTGGAGGCCAATTCCTCCCAGTGATCCTACAACAATCAAGGCATAACTACAACAAGACTGTGCACAAAGCCCACAAGGGGGTGCACCAAGAGTGTCCACCTCAGGTAACTGGGGAGGCTGAGCCACTGGGCCCTACAGGACACCTAGCACACAAAACCACTCTACCAACACAGGGAAGCATAAAAAATGCAGAGACAAAGAAACAGGTTACAAATGACAGAAATGGAGGAAAGCAAACGACTGGATATAGAGTTCAAAACCACGTTTATAAGGTTTTTCAAGAATTTTATGGAAACCGCCGATAAATTTAGTGAGACCCTGGAGGATATGAAAAAAGACCAACTAGAAATTAAGCATACACTGACTGACATAAAGAATAATATACAGAGATCCAACAGCAGACAAGAGGATCCTAAGAATCAAGTCAAAGATTTGAAAATACCCAACCGAAAAAGAAAAAAGATTCCAAAAATATGATGAAAGTGTAAGGAGCCTCTGGGACAACTTCAAGCATACCAACATAAGAATTATAGGGGTACCAGAAGAAGAGAGAGGGCAAGATATTGAAAACCTATTTGAAGAAATAATGACAGAAAACTTCCCCTACCTGGTCAAAGAAATAGACTTACAAGTCCAGGAAGCGCAGAGAACCCCAAACAAAAGGAATCCAAAGAGGACCACATCAAGACACATCATAATTAAAATGCCAAGAGCAAAAGCTAAAGAGAGAATCTTAAAAGCAGCAAGAGAAAGAAACTCAGTTACCTACAAGGGAGTACCCATAAGACTGTCAGCTGATTTCTCAATAGAAACTTTGCAGGTCAGAAGGGAGTGGCAAGAAATATTCAAAGTGATGAATACCAAGAACCTACAACCAAGATTACTTTATCCAACAAAGCTATCATTCAGAATTGAAGGTCAGATAAAGAGCTTCACAGATAAGAAAAAGTTAAAGGAGTTCATCACCACCAAACCAGCATTATATGAAATGCTGAAAGGTATTCTTTAAGAAGAGGAAGAAGAAAAAGGAACTCTTACCATTTGCCACAGCATGGATGGAACTGGAGAGCGGATAAATACCACATGATCTCACTCATTTGTGGAATATAATGAACAACATAAACTGATGAACAAGGACAGATCCAGAGACGGAGAGGCATTGATTGGACTGTCGGGCCTTGGAGGAAGGTAGGGGAGGGTGGGGGTAAGGGGGAAAGATCAACCAAAGGACTTATATGCAAACATATAGGCCTAACCAATGGACCGGACAACGGGGGGGTGAGGGCATGAGCAGGGGGTGTAGGGAGGGGTAGGGGGCAACGTGGGGATAAGGACACATATATCTTAATCAATAAAAAATAGATTAAAAAAAAAGAATGATAAAAAAAGAATTAACAAAAAAACAAACAAACAAAAAAACATGGCAAAGTTCAAATTAATTTATGACCCAAATTTGGGAAAGATATATTTAAGCTAATATTTTAAACAGGTCTGTTACAACTCTAATAATGGATTTGTCACAAGCCCCAAAATATTCTTTTCCTGTTCTTTCTTTATTTAAATATTTCAATTTCTGAAATGTTTGTAAGATCTTAAAAATTCAACAGTCAATGGAACAGTGTGATATATTTTATTTATGTTGCTTTATCCGTTATGACAGTTTTCTGCTTCAAAATATTTTATACATATCTATTTTGTATGCCTTTATTTGAACATATCATTCATCAAAAAATTCATCCAGACACTCATTTTTAAAAATCCCTAAATCAAATCTGTGCAGTATGTTAGACTAGCAGTTCTCAACCTGTGGGTCGCGACCCCTTTGGGGGTCGAAGGACCCTTTCACAGGGGTTGCCTAAGACCATCGGAAAACACATATATAATTACGTATTGTTTTTGTGATTAATGACTGTGCTTTAATTATGTTCAATTTGTAACAATGAAATTGGGGGTCGCCACAACATGAGGAACTGTATTAAAGGGTCGCGGCATTAGGAAGGTTGAGAACCACTGTGTTAGACCCTTGAAAATAAAAAAGAGAGGTTAATTGTTTGATGTACTTTTGTGGACACATTTCTATTGGAATTAACAGATCTCTAACCTGAGAATTTTAGTTCCTAAAAGTTTTTTCTTCCTCTGCTAAGACCTTTCTGTTAAGGATGTTTTATAATCATGGGGTCAACTGCTGAATTTTCTCCCAAGGAAGAGTGTTGCTTTACTTATATCCAATAAAGCTCAGTTGTGTGAAAACATGAATTATTTCAGTCAATTCATTAGTTAACCAGTGCACACTGAATTAAAAAGCCAATCTTCTGTTCTGTAGTTTTAGGATAATACTTGCCTGTTGAACACTGTTGGTGGTCTGAATTCTGACCTTCCACCATTATCTACTATTCAAAACAGCAGGTACTTTAATTGATTTCCACTTGAGGCACTGAGAGCATAAAAGCAAACTTGGCAGCTTTTCAAGATAAGCACAGTCATGTAGAATAAATCTCTCAAAGAGGAGATCTCTTTCCCCTTCATGCTCTGCAGGCCTAGGGATCTTATGGTAAGTAAATCTCAGCCTCGTTTTTTAAAATAACTCCTATTCAAAATTTCAAACCCAACTGTCTAAAGGAAAGCAAGAAAATGTTGAAGAAATCTGTCTTTCTCCATCAGTGGAATATCTCAGACGTGTGCTATTAGAGCTTTGTAAGATCAAGCCCTTTCTTAAGATAATGAGGGGCACGGTAGGGTATTTTGTTAGAACCAAACACTCTCCATATGTTACAAGTCAGAGTTGAATTTTTTTGTCAAGTTAATTGTTGGAACCATTTAATATGTCAATTAAGAAAAGAACTTTCAAGCTTAAAATGCTTTGCGTAGGAATCCAGAACAGAAATGTATAACTCAGCATTTCCTAGCAAACTAATAAAAATAATACAATATCCCTTTTTTTAATCTTCCATAACAAGAAAAGACCATTAAAAGCACATAGTATAAATCTGGATGTTTGTCTTAAGTAGGCTTTTTAAATGTTTACATGAAAATAATATATGTTTTAAAACAAATAATTTAAATGGAAGATTAATTGCTCATATATAAATATCATAAAATTTATCCTCAAAGATAACCTATACCTATGGCTTCGTTTATAGCAAATAGTTCCATTAAGAAGTTCTGAAATTTATGTTAAAATACAAAACTTAAGTGCATATACGCGAAAGAAATGATTAAATCTTGAACATGTAACTCTTCGTTCTTCCACAGATTATCTTCCAAAATACAATTTCAATAACTTAAACTTTTGATTGAAAATGTAATTCCGTATAGGACAATATTTTCAAAAACAGTGTTTTCCATTACAGAACACTTTAGTATCATTAAAAATGAAAGAAAGGAAGAAAGAGAAAGAGGTATTTTTAAAAATCGAAAGAAAACACTCAAAAGGAATAATAAAAAGCTGAAATCTATTCCTTATAAATACTAAATAAAATTGAAAATTAGCAAGAAAAGAGAAGGCAAAAACAAACACTATTAGTAATAAAAAATGAAGTCATAACAACAGACAATGTAAAGTTTAAACAGAAATAGGATGAGGCTCATGACAAACTTGACAACTTACATAAAATGAAAGAATGTTGTTGTTGTTTTAAGAAAAGCTTACTATAATGGTCCTAAGAATCAATAGAAAAGCTGAACAGTTTTGTAACCATATGATAGTTAAAACTGATTGTTAAAAATCTCACAAAGAATACATCTGGCCCCAAAACTAACAATCTTGCAAGAAACTTAAATTCTCAATTTACATAAACTCTCTAGAGGAAAGAAAAAGAGGAATACTTCTAGACACACTTTATGATATCCAAGCCAGAAGGGATTGTAAAAGAAAGTTAAAATAGTCATCTACCTCATTACTAACTTAAATTTAAATATGTTAAACAAATGTTAACATACTGAGTCCAGCACTGCATAAAAAATGCCATGTGCCATGACCAAGTTGGCTTTTTCCTTGGAAACCAAGGTTACTGCAACACTAGAGGTTTGATTAATGTAATCAAGCACATCAGTAACTTTGAAATCTATGATTTTGATGTCTATGAGTACAAAGCATGCGATGCAATTCAACATCCATTAAAACATTCATTAAAAAAAAATCTTGGTAAATGAGCCATTGAAGGAAATGTCTTCATGATTAATGGACATTTATGAAAATCTTCAGCAAACATCATCAAAAAACAGTGAAATGTTGAAAGTTTTCTTTTAAGATTAGGAAAATGACAAAGATGGCATCTTGATACCAACATTAGGAAGTGATTACATAATATATCAAAAATGGCAAGAGGGAAAAAACGTGTCATTATAGACTCCTCAATTTAGCTAAAATTTTATTTAAAACTAAAGGTTAAATAAAGACTCTCAGGAAACAAAACTGAGTGTTTACTACCAACAGAACTGCCCAAAAGGAATTTCAAAATGATGTACTTCAAGAAGAAATATGATCTGATAGCAAAGGACTAAAAAGCAATGTGAGCAAAGAGAGTGATAAAAATGAGGATAATTCTATATAAACATTGAATACATAAAGCAACAATAACTGGATTTCAGCCATCATTATAAACCTTCCTTTTAGTAGGAGAAATACTAGAAATCTAGCTCACTTATATCTCATAACTTTATCCCTTTACAAAGGATACTTGGCTGCTAACAGTTAAATAAGTTTGTCTTTCCTTTTACCTCCCGACTCCACATACTTCAAGATTGCTAGTGGCAAAAGTTAATAGACATGGGAAGAAAAATGTAGACTATGTCTAACGAACAAATGAAGTAGCAAGTTGCAATAGAGCACATCAGAAAGTGTTAAAAAAAAAAAAAAAAAAGAGTCAAGGTGTGGCCATGGCCAGGTAGCTCAGTTGGTTAGAGCATTGCCCCAATATGCCAAGGTTGTGGGTTTGATCCCAGTCAGGGCACATACAAGAATCAACCAATGAATGCATAAATACGTGAAACAACAAATAAAAAATTGAAGGAGTAAGAGCAAATTTAGAGAAAAGAGAACTGTTACTACCTAGTTAATAAAGTCCCAAAGAATGAAAAATGGGAAGAAACTATTAAAAATATTTGAAAGAGAAATGATCCAGAATTCCTTCATATCAAAAGAGATAGATATAAAGATTCCCCCTTCTGGAACGGGGGAGTAAGTTCCCAGAAGACAAACCCTTCTGTAAATAACCACCATAAACAAAAAGCAACTTCCCGGTGGTTCTGGAGAATGATAAAAGCACGTGTATTTTTTAGGGAGCTGAAGGTGTGGCACAAGTTGAGTTCACCATCTTTGCAGCTTTGACCTAATAGTGGCTTATGCTCATGGTATGACATTTGGTGGCTAAAACAACAGTAAAGACAGAAACTGGGCCTGGCCAATGTGGCCCAGTGGTTGAGCATTGCCTCATGAACCAAGAGGTCATTGGTTTGACTCCCGGTCAGGGCACATACCCAGGTTGTAGGCTCAATAACCAGTAGGGGGCATGCGGGAGGCAGCCGATCAGTGATGTTTCTCTCTGATCAATGTGTCTATCTATCCCTCTCCCTTCCTCGCTCTCTAAAAATCAGTAAAAACATTTTTTTTAAAAAAACTGAAGGGACAATCCTAAAAGGTAAAGAGATAGAGAAGCCTAAATCTTTAGCTGGCACTCAACCCATACAAATATGAGACATACTCCAATAGCTGAGATAAGGGAAGAGTGAACTTATCCAAGATATGAGTAGCTGTACCCTGTAGGTAGGACAAAGTTTCCAGTTTGAATCGAACAAACTTAATTGCCTCTGAAAACAAAACTTTTTGGAGGAATAAAAGAAAATCCAGAGCATCATCTGTAAAAGGGATCAGCAAAATTTTTTGGTACAGTGCCAAATAGTATATATGTTAGGTTTGTGGGCCATATGGACTCTGTTACAACTATTAGACACTGTCATTGTAGCTTGAAGGCTGCCAAAGAGAACATGTGGACAAACAGCGGTGACTATTTTCCAGTAAAACTTTATTTATAAAAACAGCTAGTTCCTAAGCCAGTTTATAATAATTCAATCAGTTAATATATAATGTATTAAAGTATTAATATTTCAGAATAAAAACATTGCTACATAAATAATCTCACAAACATTGCACAATTGTTCAGAGTAGCCTTACTCATAACAGCTGACATCCCAGATGTCTATGAAGAGGTGAATTGATAAACAAAATAGTTTATCTACCAGTGGAATATGATTTAGCAAGAAAAAAAAACAATTACTGATATACATAAATACATATAAAGAATGTATGACTTCTGAATGCAGAGGAAATTTCGTTTCTCCAATTGAAAGTAGAAAGGAGAAAAGGGAAAAAATGGCATAAAATGAAACACAAAAATAAAATAGGTTGACAATAAAAATCCTAAAAAAAAACTCTAATTTCGTAGCCCAGCTGGCATAGCTCAGTGGTTGAGTGTCGACCTATAAACCAGGAGGCCATGGTTCAATTCCCAGTCAGGGCACATGTCCGAATTGTGGGCTCAATCCCCAGTGTGGGATGTGCGGGAGGCAGCCTATCAATGATTCTCTCTCATCACTGATGTTTCTATTTCTTTCTCCCGCTCCCTTCCTCTCTGAAATCAATAAAAACATATATATTTTTAAAAATACCACTAATTACAATAAACATAAAAATGTTAAATCAGTTGATTAAAAATTTGAAAGAACTATAACTTGGTTTAAACAGAAAAATATAAAATCTAGCAATAGCTTTTTTCTAGTAGACATACCTATTTAGCCATATCAACATCCATATTTATATTTATATCTGGAAAGGTTGAAGAGAAAGTATGAAAATATTAGCCAGGATGGTGATTTTAGTGCCAGACAAAAATGTTTTAAGGCATAAACCTTTTTTTAAAAAAATGGAAAAGGAAAAACAAATCAAGCAGATGAAAAAACTTTAAATGTGCGTGTACCCTGTAATGTAACTCAACATATATGAGAAAAAACTGTCAGAATTACAGGGACAAATAAATAAATAAAGTTGGGTATTTTAATACATGCTTGTTAGTTACTGATAGATCAATCAAACTAAAATAAGCAAACAAATAGATATTTTGAATAATAATATTAATATGTTTCATCTAAGATCTAGTGACAGATAATGAACTTTAAAGAACACTCACATCCTTTCAAGTACACAGAGAACAAATACTAAAATTTATCATATATTACATTAAATAGAAAATTTCAATACATCTTAAAGGATTGGCATCATACAGACGACTTCATCTTATTGCAGTGCAACAAAGTAGATGTATTTAATAAAAGGTATCTTTTAAAAATCCAAAATGTCTTTAATTCTAAAGCAATACGTAAGCTGAAAGAAAATGGATGTACCATGTGAAATTTAATTGCAGAGTATGGAAGAAGGAAAACAAAACAAAAACAGCATAATCCATGAGAAAATTTGATGGATTTAACCACCTCAAATTAAAAGACAGAGAATACTATACAAAGTTAAGACACAAATGACACTGTTTAAAATAAGGAATTCTCACCTAGACTATAGAAATAACTGCAAATCAGCAAGAAAAGTATAAAATTGAAAAATTGGCAAAAATGAAGATAGGCAATTTACAAAGAAAGAGACTTAAAAAATAAAAGCCCATGTCCATAAGAAGTCGTGGGAAAATAATAGTTCTGAGGAAAGGAATTAAAGAGGTAGATTATCCAGTAAAATAAGCTGCCATCAAACTCATGTGCTCATAGACCGTAGCATTAAGACTCAAAGGGTAAGATGAACCTTTGATTAGATGGCCGAACAGGCTGAATCAATTCCTGTTGATTCTAATCAAACCCACCATAACTTTACAGATCTTATAGGAAGGAAGGACTTTATAAAATCTACAACTTCAGTCTCGACAACATGATTTATCAATTAGGCTGTTTGAATTGCCCAAATAACTACTAGCCATTGGGGGCAATTTCATGTTAAGCCTTTTTAAGTCCAAATTCCTGTTGACCCTGCAGTTTCACAAGGCCAGCTCACAGTGACTCAGTCTTCTAGAATTCTTCGTAGGATACCTTAACTCACTACCAGACTGTTTGAGGAATCAAATGGGAGGTTTTAGAAGTCCTACATACTTTGATGTATCAAGTTGGTATTAGAGAAATGTAAAATGAACTTTCTACGTAACTTTTTTAAGTCACCATATAACTCAACTACACTAGAAAGTTTTCTAGACAATGTAGTACGTATACAATTCACAATGTGCCTGTCCAAAAGCAAAGGCAGAGCCTTAAGTTTCCCGGAGGTCTTCAATTATTTTAGCACACTTCCTTACTACTCAAAAAATGTAACTTTGTGTGGCCACTTCTTGCTGTTTCTAGGGAAACATCCATACATCTGTGTTCTCAGCTAGGCTATTACAGGCAGCTATTATAATGACTTGATGCAGTTGGAGCTGGCTCAGCCATAAGATGCCAGATGGCCTAGAGGCACCAGAACTCAGGAACAAGGATATCCAAGAAGTTAGCATATTAATGCAGAAGAGAGAGCTATTATTGCTGGGGGTCAAGATGTTTCTCAAGCATCTTTACAGCTATGTCTTCGGGTAAATTTATCATTAATTAGGTCAGCATGTATGTAATGTCAGAGTCACTAGTGCTTGTGTATAAATGTTTACAAGTATGGAAGAGCAATATGTAACTTAAATACTATAGACCAACTGCCATAGTCTCTAACATTTTACCAGAAACACACGTTGAAAAGTTGCTATGAATCCTCATTCCATGCAGCTTGATAGTTATTTATAACTGGAGATGGAATGGTGGTAAGGACGCCTGATTAACATGTTTAAGCTGTGAAACAAAAGTTGTCTGGCCTTATCCATTGGTTTTTATGTAGTCATAAATTAATATTTTATTGAATTATGTATTACTGAATTTAATGAATAATTAATTTGGTTAAATTAGTATTTTAGAAGGTTATTTTCACATTATCTTGTCATATACCCACAAGTCTGGAAAATATTGTGGATTCAGTTCCAAACCACTGCAATAAAACAAATCACAATTTCTTTTGGTTTCCCAGGGCATACAAAAATCATTTTTATACTATACTGTAGTCTATTAAGTGTGTAATAGCACCATGTCTAAAACACAATGTAAACACCTTAATTAAAAGTGCTTTAATACCGAAATATGCTAACCATCTTCTGAGCCTAATGGAAAAGTGGCATTGATAGACTTGTTCTACTCAGAATTGCCACAAACCTGCAAAGCGCAATAAAGTGAAGCACAATAAAATGAGGTATGTCTGTAGCTAAGAATCAACTATCTGAGTGAAAATTTAGAATTACTATTCCATCATTTAACCGATTCATTTATTCACTCAACAAATACTTATTGAGCACTCTCTTTAGTGCCAGAGGTACAGTGACAACTCCTTCGATGTTATGGACTTGCCTTCTAGGAGATTTGTTTTGGGTAAAGTCTAGATGGCAGGTTGGTAGGTGCAATAATTCCACGTGTATCCACTTGAAGGTATATGTGTGTGTCTTAACAAGCAGAACTAATAACTATTTCCTCCAATATTTTTGTTATACCTCCTGCCACTGTCTATCCTGTACCAACTTACATGTCTACTTGGATGTCTAATAGGCATCTTAAACTTAAAATATAGCCAAAACTCCATTCCAAGGTATTCTGCTTCCCATTTCCTCCTGCCATAGTCCCCCCAAGATAAATGCATAGCTTGCTATCACACCCTTCAAATCTCTAAACCAGGGCTGGGGAACCTTATTTCTGCCAAGGGCCATTTGGATATTTATAACATTATTCACAGGCCATACAAAATTATCAGCTTAGAAATTGGCCTGCTATATTTGGTTAAGCATGTCATTGACTAACCCCTAAGGCCTTGGCAGGTCCTGACCACATGATTTGGCAGGCCTTACATGGCCCGCGGGCCAGACATTCCCCACCCCTGCAGTGTCACCTTTTATAGGAAGCCTTCCCAGATCACCCTATATAAAACAGCACCATTCCTATGCTCCCATCCAGGTTGTATTCCCGATACTTCTTATATATTAGCTCTCTGTCTGTTTTCCCAACTAAAATGTATGCTCCATGAAGGTGGGGGTCTGTGCTTCCTGCTGTGTTATCAGTGCACAGAGCAGTGTCTGGAAAGTAGTTGGAACTCAATAAATATTTGTCAGATCAGAGACTGAATTTGTAAGTAACCTCTTCAACGACTCTATCTATTTATCTCTCTACCTATCTAGTTCCTACACTTTACATGCTGCACTAGTTTGGGATCAAAATGATGATTTTCAAGGTTAGTATAGAATAAGATTTTGAAAACACAGAAGTCCAACCTCTTAGCTCTAAGAGTCTCTAAAATCATCTGTAACCATGTCAACAATAAAAATAAATAAATAAAAAACAATATTTCCACTTATAGTGGAGTGTGGCTTAGAAGGAAAAGTTTTAACGACGGTCATTCCTTATTAAATGCCCACACCTTATTTCTATCAGCGCCAAAGTGCTCAGGGAAAAATGCAGAAAACTTCTCTTAGAGCAGTGGTTCTGAACCTTGGCTGCACATTAGAATCACCAGGAATCTTTATAAAGTCCCGATTTCTGGGCCTCATCCTCCGGAAATTGTTTCTTTGTTACTAATGTTGTGGCCCCACCCCATAACAAAGAAACAAGATTTCCGTAGGACGAGGCCCAGAAGTCAGGATTTTAAAAAGATTCCTGGTGATTCTAATGTGCAGCCAAGGTTGAGAACCACTATCTTAGAAAACCCTGCTTTCTAAGTTTGGGGTGAATTTGAGCCACAAACTCTAAAATAAAGTCACCTTCCCCTCCTCTAATCAATAAGTCTAAACAATGAATGCGAACGCACACTTTACAAATCCCACCCGGATACAACCCTTACCTGCATCTCTTGACAAAAGGAAGCCAGTGGCCCAAAAAGAATCTGGCATTGCTCATCAGCGGTGTACGTCATCCCGGGCTGCTTGGAGGGGACCATCACGGCATTGACGCTCTGGGGATGTGTCTGGAGCAAGCAGTTACTGGCCTTTGACCTGACAATATGCAGATATGTGTAAAATTTTGAATTTACTGTAAAAAGTTGTTATCATTAGCATGCAACAGGAAATATTTCATAAGATGAAAAATATGGTCTGATTTTTATTTATACGCATTTCCATTTACGATAATCCTAATAATGATAATAATGTTCAAGATAACAGAATTTTTTGGATTAACTCAGCTAATCTACATAACACTGAGATGGCTTTACTATTTTACACATTTATAAGATGACGAGAGAAGCACAGACTCAGAAATTAGCTTGTCCAAAAGCAATGGGTGAAGGTAAAAAATGAACTACATGCAGGGATTTAAAGAATCTATAGAAAGCATTCTCTAGTGAGTATGCATAGTACGAATATGTCTGTGCTTGACACTGTAATACAACTTCCATTTATGAGGTGACATTTAATTTTATCATAATCCTGATTCATGTGAGGGCAGCCAAACAAAATCACACATGTTCCCCTGTTCCTTAGAAACTCATTAGGGCAGCTGCTCCAGTGACCCGGTGTGTTCATATGACATGCCCAGAGCGCTGTGGCTATACCATCACAACAAAGAGCGTGCACAGAATATATTGTACATATTTCAGAGCAGAATTATGGCAATGTAATACATGTTTTAGTAGATTTAGCAGAAAACATAGGCTTTATAATTTAAATGGTATGTAAAAATGAATTAGATTTCTCAGTGCAGTAAAATTAGCTAACTAGGTGTTTCTATATTTCTTACGTAGACTTTTGGATACTTTAAGCAAACCCTCTCTTACTACTTTTGCCCACTGTTTCAGCTGCTTCTTTTATGATCAAAAGGATAATTAAAGAACATGGGCTTTAAGATAAAAATTAAAACAATAATAATATTTTTCACTTATTTTTCCAACCAGGTGAGAGCTAAGTGTTACTGCTGTTGAAGGTGGAAAGGAGGAGAATCGAGGGCTATTTGTAATGATGAAAACTATGCAGTGATGAAAAAAAAGAGTCAGAGTGCAGAAGCCTCTCAATGAAAAGGTGCAGCTTTGGTGAAAGTGGTGCCTTGTGATGACAAGAGATGTGCTGAGTGACGCGCAATGAGCGTGTTCCCACGGCGAAATTCTGAAGAAGGAATTAGAGACTGTGACAGATTTTTTAAATCCTTATAATTTTTCAACCTTACAAATCACCTTGCCCAATGTTTAATTGGAAAATGTGGAAACTAAGAAGCAGGTGGGTTAAATAATATGTCCCAATCCACACTATGAGACCGTGGAAGAGCCAGAATTGGGACCAAGTGCCTTGATTCCCAATCTGGTGTCCTGCTCTGCCATGCCACCTTCGCTGGCTGGCAGAGGAAGCAGGCACACATAATCATTCATAACACAGCAACAGTAAGTGACCTCAGTACCTTAGAAATCTTCCCAAATCTTCCTTGCTACATCGGGACCATGAAACATCACCAAGGTTTTGTCCTTTAATCCATTCACCAGACATGATATGAAGACCGTCAGCACATGACGGGTGGTCATTGTCATGATTAATGCCCATGCTGATTCGAAATATAATTAAAATTTTAAAATTACATTAGATAAGTACTTTTAGCTTTTTTAAAACTGCAATTAAATAACAGCTAAAGACTTACAATAATGGGAGAGAAATTTGTTATAAAGTTCAAATAAAATCAGATTTCAGATTGATTGATTTTTTTAAATGTTGTTATATTTCTATTTAGTAAAAACCATTTTCCCAATCAACCTAGCAAATAATATGCTTAGTTCACCTATATAGAAGTCATCTATAGATATATTTTTCACATGGTAGTTGTATGAGACACATAGAAGTAGTAAATTTCTATTTGGCCAACTGAGATTCCTTCTCTTGACTGGAGATCCTTTATTCATACATTATATCACATCCACAACCACATTAAACTATCATTTTCACTGTGCGCTTCATTGGACCATCTTCTTCCACTCTTCAGATAACACAAACTGTCTCTGGGAAACGACATTCATGGCCATCTTTAGTTTTCCTATTGAATTCTGAATCTGTTTTGTTAGGTTGGAATTCCATTCTAAAAATCTAACTTAAAATGTACTAAAATAATTTTAAATTGAATATGTCTAAAAACTGCCCTTTTCTCACTGTGTTTTGATCTAGGGAATAGCCTTTCAGAATGAAAAATTGTGAATAACAAGAATATCTATAGTGTGTTTTAAAACACTAATAAAAGAATTATGATAGAAGCTGCTAAGGAAAAAGACAAGTAGACTACATTTTCTCAAATAAAAAAATTCTCAAGACTATCAAACTATATTTTCATTAAGATAAATTAAGAATTTAAATAAAAATTATTATACTCAATATATTTTGAAAGAAAATTCTATAGATGGAATTAATTAATGAATAAGAGTAATGGAATAACAAGTTCACCATGTTTCCTATCTTTGAAGACTATAAAAATTATAGCCTAAATGAAACTAAAAACACTTTATTGAATATCATTTTTTCACTTTTAGTGTTAAAAAAATTAGCTATATGATGAATCACATTTATCTTTCCTAGTCTAATTAATGCCTTTAAATAGGGTCTGTATCAACACACATTAATAAGATGATTAACAGAGAGAATAAGAAGATGTGTGTTTCTCATACTTTGAAAACAAAGAGGAAAAATAAGAGATGCTGTCAAGCAGGTATGGGCCAGCTCAGTTACTAGGGGTAGAGTGAAAAATGTTGGAGTTAGAGATTTGAATTCTGTATCTTCCTTATTCATGTGAACAGAGGCAAGTTAAATAATAATAATAAAATAAATGTGCCTCTGTTTTCTCATCTGTTTAAAATACTTTACTGACTGGCTGTGACATTTGCATAGGGATGATGTACAATGCCTGGCACAGTGCTGGATTATAGTAGGAATTCATAACTATTCTTTTTATTGGGGCAGTAAATCAGAGAAATACATCTTATTGTTTGAATTTGTCGAAAAACACAAAGCGATAAACATCATTAAAGATAATCATTAAAGGTAAACTGTTGGATTTGCTGACTTTGGTGAAAGTTGTGGACTTAAGGAAAACCAAGAACATAATAAGGACAAGAATTTACTTTGTTCCAATGTTAAATTAAAACAAGAAATTGCAAGTATGGCACCATCTCTTGGATGGATAAGGAATCCTCAGTGCATTTCTAACTGTACGGTTCTGGCACAGCCCCTGCCAGCACCGCTGTCCCCTCCACCACAGAGCCCAGCTGAGCAGTGTCGCTGGGTGACTCTCATATCAACGGGCACCGGCCACATGGAACACGCTCAGCCCTCCATCGGTGGTGTGCAGTCCTCTGAACCATACACAAATACTATTATTTTTGAAAGACAATTGATCTTTCTCAGAAATAATAAAACTTCTTAAATAATGTGTCCATTTGAGAGAAGAAGAGGAACTGCTTCCAAGATTTAGCAATTTGGACATTCTCCCCAAGTAGTGTAATGCGATTTTCTAAATTGGGAAGATTACAACTTCTCATCCAGATGAGCATTTTCCTTTTGGGATCTTGATTCTCATGTAAGAAATTAGCTACAGCCACGGAGAAAGCTGGTGATTCAAGCATTGTTTACCGTTAGTTAAATTTTCCTAAAGCTATTTAACTTGTAACAAAAAAGATTATCATTAAATTGGGACAGGGCTTTTTACCACGCATCTGGACCTGTCATCAGGAGACATTGCTTAGTCCTGATTCTACGCATTTGAAATAAGACAATTAATTGTGAACCTTTATCTGTTCCAGCCACTATATTAATCATTTACAATGATGATATCATTTACTCCTCACAGTATTCTCATAATGTTTCCATTATCATGACTTCTATCTTACAGATGAGGAAGGCACTGAGGTTAATTAATAGTGGAGCTGTGTCTCAGACCCAGGCAGTCTGAAGGTCAAGTTGAGAGACCTCTAAACCACCAAAATTAGAGATTTTTTTTTTTAAAAAAGAGGAGGTGCCTCTCTTTCTGGATCAAAACTCTCAATTAGTGCGAATGATTTATTGTTTTATATTACAAATGTCTCCTCTCTGGTAGCAAAAATGTCCATACAGTCCCACAGCCAAGTTGTATGCATCTCGAAGTGAGACACTAGCAACACTTCCCCTCACACTGTGCGACTGAGCTACATTTTAATAATCTCAGTTTAAATTCATTTTGACAAAGAGCCTTGGGCAAATAAACTCTCCACTAACATTGTACATGGTTGTCAAGTCAACTGAAAAAATATTTTTATCTTATAAAACTTCTCAACTTTTAAAACTCCCTGCCAGGCAGTTGTGTGATATCCTGCGGAAAGCTGGGGGGAGAGGCACTCGGATTTGAAGATGGTCCCTTTGATGGTTAAAGAGCTACAGAAGAGAACATATATAAATTCACTCACACTTTTTGGATAATTTTTAAAAGATCAATATTTTAAAAGAGTAAGTCTGTGTTGAACACATTAACCATTTTATCATGATACATTATTTCGCACTAAAAGCCACATATTATATGGAAGAACCAATTTTAAAAAGAAACTAATTATAGCAATATCTAACTGGAAGTGGATTGTATTTCCACAAAATCACATTTAATTTCATACAATTCATTGGCTATATCTGATTTGATGTAAGTCCACTGCTGTGTGTTCATGGAAAAAAGACTAACATTTGAAAATACAAGATATTTTCATTACTTTTCATATTTCATTTCAATTATTTCAACTTGCACAAAACAATTAAATATGTACCTCTATTGCAAGTCAAAAGCCAATTAAAAGCAAGTTAGCAACAAGGTAAAAAAAAATTAGAGGTTAATTAGAGATACAAAAAGATTCCTTTTGCCGGAACCGGTTTGGCTCAGTGGATAGAGCGTCGGCCTGCGGACTGAAAGGTCCCAGGTTCGATTCCGGTCAAGGGCATGTACCTGGGTTGCGGGCACATCTCCAGTAGGAGGTGTGCAGGAGGCAGCTGATCGATGTTTCTCTCTCATCGATGTTTCTAACTCTCTATCTCTCTCCCTTCCTCTCTGTAAAAAATCAATGAAATATATTAAAAAAAAAAAAAAAGATTCCTTTTTACTTTGCCATGTGTTATGTAACAGGCTTATCTAGCAATTCAACAAACACTTGTTGAGAACCCACTATATGCTGTATATGCTGGGTACACAGCTGGAGTCATGAAAATGAATAAGATCCAGTTCTTACCCTTAAGCAGCTAATAAATGCCTGGATCCTGTTAGTTCTACATTCCTTAAAGCTCTCCTCTCCTCCCTCCCTTCACACCACTACTATGTACTGTCAACCCTGACAAGTGCTAATTCTCTTCAATCCTGGATTGTAATGTCTACTTCACTGACCTCCTGCCCCCTAACTCTTCACATTGCTTTAATTACTTTAGTTTCTTAGAAATACATTAATACACGAACTAGTTTCCTAGGCAAAATCTTTTCATTTTCCTTGACAAGCAATTTACTGAAAATGTGAACTGTGTGCATCAGAATCGGAGGGCGTGATGATGTTGGGTTAGTGACAATGCAGCTTCCTGGGCCCTACTCCAACTGATTGCAAGAGAATATTTAGAGATAAGGCCCAAGAAACTATGTTAACACATTTTATAGATGATTCTTACTTAAAATTCAGAGAACCAATGGACTTTAAAAAAAATCTTTTTAGAGAGAGAGGAAGGGAAAGAGTAAGAGAGAGACAGAGAAACATCAACTGATTGTTCCTGCAAGTGACCCTACCAGGGATCCATTGAAACCACAATCTAGGTATGTGCCCTGGCCAGGAATCGAACCCACAACCTTTTGGTGTACTGGATGATGGTCCGGCCAACTGAACCAATTGGATGAACCAATGATCTTCTTATCCTGTTTTTCAAACAATCTGCAAACTGACTTCAATCTAATTTTCACAGGAACGGTTCATTCCAGCCTACTTTTTGCACAGTGCTTTCCTTTCAGAATGCTTTCCCCAGCTTATCTGTATTTATAAATTCAACTCAATTTTAACACCTTCTTCCTGCATAAAAGACGCTTCAAAAATCCTAGCGTATATTTCTCACAATCCTAAACTTCTGTGCCCTTCAAATATATGGCAAGTAAGATATATCAGAACTACCTTCTATTTCTGGTGAATTTTAAGTGATATATATAAACTATTTTCACCTAGAATTTGTGTTCAGAGACCAAGAACTGTCATATTTTCTTTTTAATTCCTTGAATCTACCTAATTAAATAAATGTCTATAGAAAATACAACTAAATATTCTGTAAATGTGATGAAAAGTTGGAACTAATGTGGCTTCTTACTGGCTTAGAGAAACCGTAGCCTGAAAAGTCTACAGATATTCTGCTCAATCAATGTTGCTTGCCTTACTCTAGGACAGGGGTGGGGAACATCCGGCCCGCAGGCCACAAATACGGCCCACGAAATCATTTGGTCTGGTCCTGCCAAGGCCACTGCAGGCGGGAC
The DNA here is from genome assembly GCF_014108235.1 of Myotis myotis. NCBI lineage: Eukaryota > Metazoa > Chordata > Mammalia > Chiroptera > Vespertilionidae > Myotis > Myotis myotis. Next base: position 37,166,502 of record NW_023416368.1, read on the forward strand.
TTCAAATTCAATAAATCTAGGAGCTTTTTCCATAGCAACATGCATTTATATGAAGTGAATTATATTAAGCAAATGGTGTTCTAAATATACAAATGGCCCTTGGCAGGAAAAAGGTTCCCCACCCCTGCTCTAGAGCATACATTTACCAAGATATATTAGAGAAATGCAAACAGACCAATTCTGGTAAGGTTACTCTTTAGCTGGGTGATTTTTCCCTCTTCTATGATAGCACGGCATCCAAACCTACATTTGAAGAGAACCTCGTGTGGGAGTGCAGCCACATCTATACTGGCTCAAGTCCCACTATCACTATTAACTTGGACAAACTCCTTATAACTATAACTGGTATCATGGTCTAAATAAAGTATCAAATACAAATGCTATATATTCGTGATCTATAAGACTCTCCATAATAAGCTCACTCGCCTGCCAATCCAATAAGCATTCAGAAGGATATTAAATCACTCCTTGAATGTACGGCCATTAGAGGCTGGAAAGCTCAATTTTACATAAAAGCATTCGTAAAAAATTATAATATGACTAATTATTCTTATTATTCATTCACCCTGTATTATGTCTTAACAACTGCACCATGCAATTAGGGCATTACCAATCTAATAAAGAACCTTGCAAGGAAAATGTATCCAAATTTTAGGGATGAAGAAAATTAGTTCAGACAGATGGATTTGCCTAACATTCAATTCAGTGAATAGCTGGAGCAAGAATTCAGGTCCAAGTCTGCATTTCCCTAATACACTTTCTCTCTCATCTGCCCAATGAGTAGTTTCTAACACTAACTGAGGCATGTGTGTTAGAAGAAGATACTTGTGACTTCTGCCATATGGAATTCTAAAGAGCAAAATGTGGGGGCAGGAAATTTACATGTAGCCATTCCCCATTTCAGTGGGTTAAGGAGCATTATTAACCGAGTAATTAATTTTGGACATTTTAAGGAGCAATGGATTTCCAGAGGTAAGAGTATATTTATTTTTATTTACTTACAGCAATCTGTTATTATTTCATATTTTCCCACCCTAATAATCCTAGATGAGGAGGCATTGCCTTTATCCTCATTTCTTACTTACTTCTTACTGCCTGTCTACCCTCCATTTAGAATATATCTTCTAGTTCTAGTAGATCTATTGATGCATATCAATGCAAAAATAAAAGGCAAATATTTTATTCTCTTCTAAAAAGTACTCCTGCAGCAAGCTGAGATGAGCCAAATTTATGTTTGGCAGAATGCCTCCTAGGGCATATGCTAGCTTCTTATTGAATTAGCAGAATTTTAGATTCAATGGTTCTATTGCTAAAACTGCTGGATTTGGTCCTTCAAAACCCATGATGTCAGGACTTGCATGAATTAATTAGATAGGACCTTGCAACCAGACTTCAAAGTAGACTTATAATAACCAATACATAGTTTAACTATTTTATTTCCACAGCTTATTTTATATAGGAATTCCAAATAGCATGTACCAAAAAGGAAAAATATTTAACCATAGTTATTTGTATAATAATATTTTCTTTTACTCAGTCAGGCAATTGCATTCTTTGACAAACTAATTCCTCTTCTCTTCTTCTAGAATTCAATTACCTTCTACTCTGTATCTCCAGATGATTGTCCAAAAGATAAATATTTTGTACAACAAATGTTTATTCATTCACACAACAAATGTTTTAGTGCCTATAATGTACAATGCACTCAATTTCATGCCGAGAAAAAATATATTAAACAGAAATCCTATTTTCAGAGAGATTGCTATCTAGTAGGGTGTGCGGGAGTGTGTGCGTGTGCGTGTGCGTGTGTGTGTGTGCGTGTGTGCGTGTGTGAAGATAGCAGTATAAATCAGTACATATGAGAAACTAAGTGGTGAGTGGTATTGATAATAAACAGTGCAAATTTAAAAAGAAAATATATTTCCAGCCGAACTTTCAGTTCTAATTTCCCGAGAGTGACAGCATTTATGTTGGTTGTTAATGGGTGAGTAAAACTGAAAGAAGGGCTCGGAGTTGGGATAAGCAAAAGCAATAATAAAGACAAAAAATTGAAAATTATGGACTGTTTCCATTCGTGAAATAGAGAAGTGGGTTATAAAGTCAGAAAGGTAGATTGGGACCACTCTATAAAAGTTAAGAACCTAAGGGTAAGGAATTTGGAATTCATTCATTAGATAGTAAAGGGCAATAAAGATGTCTAAACTGAAGATGAGGACCATGAGGACCACTAATGTGTGAGATAGATCAGAAAGATGACATGCAAGGCAAGGAGACCAGTGAGGTAGATACTGCAATAGTCCAAACCTGGAGGAATGACAGGAGAAGGAATGGACAGAGGAGATAGCTATTGCAGATGAAGAGTGAAGAGAATGTGGCAACTGATTATGGAAAGAATTAGGGGAAGAAAGAGTTAAAAATGTTTCAGATGTCTCAACTAAAGAAATGGTAACATTATTGGTGCCAATCACAGAAATGCAGATGTCTGAAGATGCAAACTTATAACCTAGCCCTTGGTTCTATCCTTGGCACAGTATCCAGCAGAGTATGTGAGTAAATCTCATTGATTTCAAAGGCTTGTTAGTCACAGACATAGATTCTTTAGTATATTTTTATTGATTTCAGAGAGGGAGGGAGAGGGGGAGAGAGGTAGAAATTAATGATGAGAGAGAATCATTGATCAGCTGCCTCCCGCAATTGATCGAGCCCATAACCCAGGCATGTGTACTGTCCAGGAATCAAACCATGACCTCTTGGTTCATGACCTCTTGGTTCATAGGTCGACACTCAACCATTGAGACACACCGGCCGGGCCATATATATTCTTGGTACTCTGGCATAAAACTTTAGCAGGTGTCCCAAATATATATTGCCTTCAAGGAGCTAACTCTGCATATTTATTACCTCATTAGCCTCTCCGTTTAAAAAACAACTCCTGAATTGCCAATTTAGTGGAAAAGCCATGTCTCTGTGCCAAAGTTTAATAATATATATTAATAATACATATTCCTCCAATTTAAAAAGCAAAATAAAACCCTAAAACACGTGTTTTGCTCATATCAAAAAATGCTGTATGTTTTTATGACATGATTTGTTAAGAGATTTCCCCTAACTTATAAAATTTTCTCCATTCAACATCTCTAAAAAGTAGGCAATCTAATTATCATATGAGATTCTCAGTGAATAAATTGTGTATGTTTAACACAGTTTCTTTTAATTTTTAAAAATACAGAAATCTGCTAGAGCAGTGGTTCTCAACCTTCCTAATGCCGCGACCCTTTAATACAGTTCCTCATGTTGTGGTGACCCCCAATTTCATTGTTACAAATTGAACATAATTAAAGCATAGTGATTAATCACAAAAACAATATGTAATTATATATGTGTTTTCTGATGGTCTTAGGCGGCCCCTGTGAAAGGGTCGTTCGACCCCCAAAGGGGTCGCGACCCACAGGTTGGCGACCCACAGGTTGAGAACCGCTGTGCTAGAGCTTTTTCATTTTCCAGACACCATTACAAGTATAAATTCTTATAAATGTGCTAATGTCAAATTACAAAACCATGTCATGTATTGATTTTAAGACAAACAATTCTGTCCACAACTTTATGCCCATAGAATGAATTATTTCAAGAATATGACATATTTTAAAAGGGCACTTTTTATAGTTAGGAAAAGAAAGTTGTGAGCCATCAGATACTAAATGATCAAAAAATAAAGTTTTAATAATGTAAAATAGTGACCATTTTTAAGTCCTTATAATTATTCATTATTTTTACATAATGGGGCTAAATTTAGCAAATCAGAAAAAGATGAGATGTCTAATCACTCTAGTAAACAAAGAAACACAAATATCAATTAAGTTATAATTTAAAATGTGCTATACTCAAGCTGGCAAAATGAGCTAAAACGAGTCAAAACCAGGCCTCTATTTAAATTTGGATAACTATTGCCAGATGGCCTCCAAAAATAGTGCCCCACTTTATACTCCTCTCAAAAATGTAATATGTTTTCCCACACATTCCAACACTTTTCATTCACTTTACACTATTATCAAAACATCACTTAACAGCTATTTATTGGGCACATATGAAAGGTGTTAGAGAGACAATGCTAAATGACAACAACAATGCACAGCACAAACAAGACACAGCCTCTGTCCTCAGGAAGCACAATCCGATCAGACATCAAATAATCAATCATACAAATACTGTAAAGCAGCATCTGTGAAAAAATTAGAAACAGAAACTGCATAGGACCTCTGAAAGCACAGATTGAGGGATTTAGCCTCCCCATGGAGCACTTCGCTGGAAAAGTGATCTAAGGAAGAGTAAAAAAATGAGGGGAAAGAGCAGGAAGTCTTCTTGCCAAGGGAAGCAAATGGTCCTTATAGTGGGAGTCAGTATGGATCCATCTGTACAGATTGATGTAATCTGAGAGGTGAAAGTAGAATTGCTTTGTGGTCTGAACTGGCATTCTATGAATGATGCTAAAATTATTTTATATAAGCCCTGGATACACCTCTATGAGTTGTGTGGTTATATTCTTTGCTATTTTTCAAATGGGACTTTGGTCATTTGTGTATTGATTTGTAAGAGCTCTTTTTATATTAAGGAAAATATTACTTTGTCATATGTTGCAAATCCTTTCACTGCTAGTGGTTTATCTTCTGATTATTGTATTTTTTCTGATTATTTAATTGTGAGTTGTTAAATTTATGACTCGTCCGTAAATGTTTATAGATTTCATATCTAGAATAGACATTCCCTATTAGACTGAAAAAAAAGAAAGAAAAAAGCCAACAAAACAATATATCTCAATGTACAGAATCATTTTGGTGTGTTCTGATGTAATGTCTAAGGTACAGAATCAAATTCCTGTTACTTTTGTTACTAATTCATTTCCTCCACTAATGATTATAGGTGCAGCTTTTAGTATATACTGCATCTCCACAGCATTTCCTGCTTATAAATGGAATTCTTTTTACTCTTCTATTGACTTGTCTGCATATTCAAGCATAAGCACAAACTGCTTTATGTACTATGAAATGTAGTATCTGATAACATTCACTCTTCTCCTCCCACCATTTCTGTTTTTTTTTTTAACAAGGAATTTCTTATGTTGATTTTTACATATGGACTCTATAATCAGTAAGTCTAATAAAAAAAGAAATGAAAATTCTATTTGCATTTTTGGGCAGATCACATTACATTTAGATATAGATAATTGTCATTTTATAATATTGACTGTTCCTATTCCAAACCAGGAAATGTCTTTCCATTTATTTAAACCACTTTTATGACTCTCTGTGTAGTTATAAATTCTTCTTTTTATAAGTTTTGTACATTCCTGTGTAAGTATATTCCTAGGTATTTTATCTTTTAAATTTTTATTTTATTTTTTGCTATCTTTAATATACATTTATTATATTTTCTTTCTTAATAGTTTTCAAGTGGCTGTTGTTTATGCATTGGAAAGCAAAAATTTTTATGTAGTTTTGTAACAGGCCAATAAAACATTTTTATTATTATAATAGGTATTTTTTAGATTGCCTTGAGTTTTCCAATTGCACAAATAATGCTCATTTTGCCACTCCTTTCTAGTTTTATTTTCATTATAAAAATATGAAATATTTTCATAAAAACAAATGTTATGATGTGTTTATACATACTATAGATGTATGTGTCTATGTGTGTGTTATGCAATCTAGTATAACTTAAGTATTAAAGGAAACATCACATAAATAAGAAATTTGGACAAGACCAATCCTGAGATCCATGTCAGACTTCTATATCAGATCTCATTCCTCTGTCTTCTAAAACACAAAAAGTGTGCTGTTTTAGAAATCATTTCAACCCTGAAGTCCTAAAGATAGTCTCAGATATTTTCTCTTAAAAGTGTTAACTGTGATTTATCACTCTTTATTTTACCTGAAGTTGATTTTTAGGAATGATATGAAGAAAGTATTTAATTTCATTTTTATACATGTGGAAAACCAGGTGCACCATCACATATATCTGAATAGTCAACTACCTCTACTGGTCTGCAATGGCACCACGGTTAGCCCTCAGGTTTCCATATATAACACTAACCCTATTCACACTCTGCATTTTATTCTTTTGCTCTAACTCTCTCTATCTGCATAAATGTCAAAATGTCTTAACCACCATAGTTTCATAATAGTCCTTGATCTCCATAATAGTCCAAGATTCACAGATGATTCTCCTCCCCGTCTTCCTCTGTCTTTGCCTCCATCTTCATCTATTCGTTTTCCAATAATATTTTGGCTATTTGGGGGCAATTTGCATCTATATATAAATTTTGGAAATACTTTGCCAACTTCCATAAGAAAAGCTGTGATGGTATATTTATTGCAATTTCCAGGAACCTCAAGTTTCCAGGAACCTCAAGTCATTTTTTAAGTTTTTTAAAAATATACTTTTATTGATTTTAGAGAGGAAAGGAGAGGAAGAGGGAGGGAGGAGAAAAAGAGAGAGAGAGAGAGAGAGAGAGAGAGAGAGAGAGAGAGAGAGAGAGACATCAATGAGGTGCCTGTACCAGGGCTGAGCCTGAAACCTAGGTAGATGCCCTGACCAGGAATCGAACCCATGACCTTTCAGTGTATGGGATCATGCTCAATCAACTGAGCCATACCAGCCAGGGAAAATTTAATGCATTTCAATAGGGGAATAGAGTTTCCTATATTTTGTTGGATTTATTCCTAAGTACTTTGTGTTTTCTATTTACTAGAGTAAATAATATCCTTTTTTAAAATGATATTTTGGATTTTTGTTCTGACATTTGATTTTTGTATATTTATCTTCTATCCAATAATCTTACTAAACTCATCAATTAATTCCATACTTTACTTGTACATTCTATCATGTTTTTATGTAGGCAATCATATCATTTGCAAATTAAAATACCTTTGTCTTCCACTCTCATCCTACACTTTTTATTTTTTCTGTCATGCTGTATTTCTTTGGACCCCCAATACATAACAGAAACAGATATAGTGAGACCCTTGTTTTTTTTCTTAACTTTGTAAAAGCAATTTCTAATATTTCACCATTAAGAATGATGTTCCCCATTAACTTTGGTAAATATGAGTAAATTTTATTTTATTGGACTTTTTCTGTATCTACTGAGATGGTGTAGTTTTTACTTTTAATCTTTTAGTGTGGGGAATAAGATTTTAAAATAATAAATATGTGACTTTTGTTATCCTGATATAAAAGGCAACTCTGGTCCCTTGTATTACCTTTGTTTATTAATACATTGCTATTTTATTTGAAAAAGGTCTTCTTGACATTTCTGTATCATTTTCAGATAAAAACTGCTGTAATTTTCCTCCTCATAATTGTCCTTTTCTAATTTCTATATTACATTAATACTAGCCTCAAATAATGAGTTGGGGAATTTTCTGTCATTTTCTAGAAAAATTAGATAATATCAGTATTATTTATCTCTAAACCGATTCCTATGTCTAAATCCGGTGTTTTCTTTGGGAAAGTGCTGATTCAATTTCTTTAATCATAGAGCTTTATGTTCTCAGATTTTCTTATTTAATTTGTTGAATTTGTTATTTAATTTGTTGTTATATTTTCTTCATCCAAAGATATGCTTTTTTAAAACTAATTTGAGAGAGAGAGAGAGAGAAAGAGAGAGAGAGTGAGAGAGAGAGAGAGAGAGAGAGAGAGAGAGAAAGAAAGAAACATTTACATTGATGCGAGAGAGAAACATAGATCAGTTGCCTCCTGTACATGCCCTGACTGGGGATCAAATCCTCAACTTAGGTATGTACCCTGACAGGGAATTGAACCCCCTACCTTTTGGTGTATGGGATGATGCATCAGCCAGGGATCCCCTGTTCTTAATTTGTTGCCATGAAAATATTTCGTATATTAGTATCTTTTCAATATCTTTGTCATCTGTATTATGCCTCCTTTGCTCATTTCTAATATGGTTGAATTGTGAACTTTCTTATCGATCTTATATTTGTCAATTTTATTTACATTTTAACAGATCTAATTTTAGCTTTGGTCTTCAATTTTATTGCATTTTTCTTTTATTGTTTCCTACTCTTTGTGATTTCTTCCTTTTGCTTTTTGTTGTTATTTTTCTAACTTCTTAATTTGAAAACTTTGGTCATTAATTAAAATGAATAATTAATTAATTTTACCCAACATTAAAAGGGTTATTTTACTTTTGGTTGGAATTCACAAAAAGGACTAAAATATTTGTGGCCCTAAAGAAAAGAGGATATGATATGTATAATAGATATAATATATAGAGAACAAAAAAGAAAAACATACCACATGTATATTACATATATATGTGGTATATATTTATATAACAAAACAATTTCAAACACCCACAAAATATTTGTACAAAAGAACAACTTATTATCTGCAATGGATTGCATCCAGGATTTGTGTCTAAAAGTTCTTCACAAATATATGAGGACAGAAATGTATGATTCAAGAACAGACCACCTTTCATGCAACATTAAAAGATTACTCTTTAGCAACTCAAATGTGACTTCCTATGCAACACTGGCTTAGAGTTAATGTGTTATGTGATAGGGTTACTCAGAGTGTGGTCTGTGCCCTGGCTGCCATTAGGTGAACTCTTTTTTACGGAAATATACCATCTGTATCCTGGCATAGCTCCTTATCACATCACAACCATATTTTGAATAGCAAGGTCATTTACTGAGCAATTACTGAGAAAATAAAATTTAATGGCAAGAACTTCACTACATACACTATAGTAAATTCTAGATGTTAAATGGCTAGAAGGAAAGGAGAGAGAAGAAAATATAAAACAACTGGACAAAAATGTGTTCCCCTAATTTTATAATGAGGAAGCTCTTCTAATTGCAAAAAGCTATAGAAGAAATAATAAAAGAAAATATGGGATTTGACTACTAAAAATATCTATTGGTCAAAAACATTAAAAAACAAGATTAAATTAACTAAGAGGAAATCTTAAGAATATATTTGATCAAAAAGTATGTCCTTCATATCAAACAAGAAATGCTAAAAAATTAATCTCTATTAACTTCAGTTTCCTCATCTGTAAAAAGACAATAACAATACTTAGCTCAAGATTTTCATGAGATTGGATTAGGTAAGGACATCCAGTATTTAGTGCAATGCCTGCTGATAGCAGGAGACATTATTTTTGCTAGATAGCCTTTAACAACCTAACAAATATATTTTAAGCCTTCAAAATTATTGTGTAAATGTGCGGTAAAGAGTTAACTCCACGAGTTTGGGTGGTCCAAAACCTCCACATTCCAAAGAAAGGTCTGGTCCTTGCTTGGCCCTGGGAGGTAACCTTTAAGCTTCTGGATATCCTGCCTGGTAGGAGTATCTTTGTTTATGTGGTTAGTTTATACAAGCAATGTCACTTGAGGGGAGGACTTGAGCCAACTTGACCTCTGAAGCAGATGGAGACTGAAGGCCTGCCTTGTGGGTGGTCAGCCAGGCCTACATGACCAAACTCTAGTAAAAACCCTAGATACCAGCTCAGGTTGGCTTCTCCGGTTGGCAATCCTCTGTGCATGTTTTCACACATTGTGGTTGGGAGCGTTTAGCACTGTCTGTATAAGTGCAATGAGCAAGGGCAAGTAGAAGCTTGTGCCAGGTGTCTCCTGGACCCTGCCCCGTGCCTTTTTCCTTTGCTGATTTTTATCTACATCTTTTTGCTATAATAAACCATAATTATGAGTTAAACTGATTTGCTGAATTTTGTGAGTCCTTTAGTAAATCATGGAACCTCAGGGTGATCTTGGGGACCTTCTCCTCCAACACCATAATCCAACTAACTGCAATTAATGTATTAATAACAAATTGTGGCTTAAAATCAAAGGAAAATTTCTTTCTCCAACAAATTGCTGCTCATCAAGATCATATAAAATATATAAAATGTAGTGAGTGTGTATATGTATGCACTCAACAAACCCTGTCAAATTCATGAATATTTTAATTTATAAAAAAAGTTTTAGCCCTTATCACAGTAAATTAATGAAGATCTCATTCCTATTTCATAAGTATAAAAACACTCAATACCAAATAAAATATTCCATTCTTGAAATTTTGGGTTCCAAGATAAATAATCACTTCCCAAACCTATTGTTTAAAAAGAAAAATAATTTTGAAAGGGAAACATGAAACATTGGTAAAAATCATTTATTTCTGCCCTAGCCAGTTTGGTTCAGTGCATAGAGCATTGGACCACGGACTGAAATATCTCCAGTTCCATTCCAGTCAAGGGCATGCACCTCAATCCCCTGCCCAAGCCGGGGTACTTGCAGGAGGCAACCACTCGACGTGTCTTTCTCACATCAAAGTTTCTCTCTCTATCTCTCCTTCCCCGTTTCACTTTGTCTAGAAAATCAACGGAAAATATTCTCAAGTGAGGGTTAACAACAACCACAAAAATCACTTATTTCTCTTCTGTTGCTATGATTCTAACTTACGTTTTTAATATAACTTCATATAAGGTATTTTAAATTGATAAATTCCAAAGAGAAAAATTTGATACATTTTTGCTGACATTATTTAAGATTCCTTTGAAATAGTAAAAGAAGGATTTTTTTGTTTTCTTTGATAACTCAAATTCTCACCCCTTGGTGGCCCATATTGATTTTTCCCATATTGATTTTCCCAGCTATATATGGTGTTGCTCTGGGAATTTCTAGAAATGAAATTCAAGGCAAAAATCAATTTAGAAATATTTCATGTGTGATTATAAAGGTATCCTTGAATTGACAAGTTTAAATGGAATTATTCTGCCACTTTAAAATTATGGATGCAGAATTATATGATCCATTTTTCTGATCCATATAGGGAACTAGAGGGGAAGAAATAATAACAAAACAAAAAACAAAAAGAAAAAGAAATCCTAAAAGAAAGAAACCAAGCCAAAACCAATGCCGAAACCGGTTTGGCTCAGTGGATAGAGCGTCGGCCTGCGGACTGAAAGGTCCCAGGTTCGATTCCGGTCAAGGGCATGTACCTGGGTTGCGGGCACATCCCCAGTAGGAGATGTGCAGGAGGCAGCTGATTGATGTTTCTCTCTCATTGATGTTTCTAACTCTCTATCTCTCTCCCTTCCTCTCTGTAAAAAATCAATAAAATATATATATATATAAAAAAAAAGAAAGAAACCAAGAATTTAACAGTTTTACTTAAGGAATTAACTCTTAATTACACCTCTAATTAAAAGAGCCCTACATTTTTCCCATTTTCTGATTAATGCCATAAGTATTTAGTTATCTTTTTTCTCTTCAAAAATAGATGGTAGATAGAAGATAGATAGGAAGGTAGGTAGGTAGATAGATAGATAGATAGATAGATAGATAGATGATAGATAGATAGATACATAGATACAGAGATACATAGATACATAGATGACAGATAGATAAAGAGATAGATGATAGAAGATAGATAAAATTGTTTTTTCAATATTCAATCCTGGCATCTTTCTAAATCAAAAGAGCTCACCCGGCCGGCATGGATCAGTGGTTGAGCATCCACTTTTGAACCAGGAAACCAGAAGATGGTGGTTTGAGTCCTGCTCAAGGCACATGCCCAGGATGTGGGCTCCATCCCCAGCAGGGGTTGTGTAGCAGGAGGCAGCCAATCAATGATTCTCTCCAATCACTGATGTTTCTATCTCTCTCCTGCTCCCTTCTTCTCTGAAATCAATAAAAATGTATTTTAAAAAATAAAACAAAAGAGCTCAATTGATATGTTTGGTGGGTGTATACACAGGATTCATAGATATAATGATCTAACATCTATGGAAACTTCCTATTTGAGAGGATATATATATATTTTTTTTTCCTTTTTGAGAGGATATATAATATATATACTAACATTCTCCTTTCTTTTTTTCCATTTTTTAAACACTTTTTAAATTAAATTTATTGGGGTGACATCTATAATAATCCTATCTAATAAAAGAGAATCATGGTAATTAGCATACAACTGCTACCCTTCCCACTGGCTAATGACCGAGATATGCAAATTAACTGCCAGTCAAGAAGTCGGCCAGCAACCCGGAAGCTTGAAGCTAACATGAGGCTTGCTTGCTTCAGTGACGGAGGAAACCAACGTTCCCCGCCTGCCTTGCCGGCCTCTGAGCTTGCAGTTTGAAACATAGTTACAAATATAGAAGCTAAACAAAACCCCAGAAACCTGCTTTCAGCCCGCCGGATCTCAGAGCTGGAGTTGATACAGTGTTTTGACTATAGAACCCAAACAAACCAGATGCCTGCTTTCAGCAGCAGAGGCCTCAGAGCTGGAGCCAGAGCTAAAGCTGGCCCAGAATAAAAAAAATAAAAAGAAAAAAAGGAGCAGTTGGGAGCTTCAGTCACCCGCCAGCCTGAAAACAGCCCTCAGTCCCTCACCCAGACTGGCCAGGCACCCCAGTGGGGACCCCCACCCTGATCCAGGACACCCTTCAGGGCAAACCAGCCGGCCCCCACCTGTGCACCAGGCCTCTATCCTATATAGTAAAAGGGTAATATGCCTCCCAGCACCGGGATCAGCGGAGCTGAGAGGCCTCCCTACACCGGGATCAGTGTGACAGGGGGCAGCGCCCAAACCCCCTGATTGCCCTGCAGCTCTGTGTGTGACAGGGGTCGGGGCCACAACCTCCCTATCCGCCCTGCTCTGTTCATGACAGGGGAAGGCACCCCAACCCTGATCGCCCTGCGGCTCTGTGTGACAGGGTGCGGCGCCCCAAACCCCCCACCTCCCCAATGGGCCCTCCTCTGTGTGTGACGGGGTAGAACCATAACCTCCCCATCGGCCCTGCCCTGAGTGTGACAGTGGCGGCGCCCCAATCCCCTGATCGGCCCTGCTCTGTGGGTGATAGAGGGTGGTGACCCAACCCCCTGATCCGCCCTGCTCTGTGCCTGACAGGGGGGAGCTCCCCAACCCCTTGATGGGCCCTGCTCTGTGCGTGACAGGGGGAAGTGCCCCAACCCCCTGATTGGCCCTGCTCTGTGCATGACAGGGGGTGGCGCCACAACCTCCCCATCGACCCTGCCTTGAGTGTGACAGAGGGCGGTGCCCCAACCCCCCAATCGGCCTTACCTTGAGCATGACTGAGGGTGGCATCGCAACCTCCCGATCCACCCTGCTCTGTGCATGACAGGGGGTGGCGTCCCACTCCCCAATCAGCCCTGCTCTGAGCCCAACCAGGGGCTGAGCCTAGGGGTTGGGCCTGCCCTCTACCAGCAGGTCGTTATCTCCCGTGGGGTCCCAGACTGCGAGAGGGCACAGGCCGGGCTGAGGGACCCCCCCCGAGTGCACAGATTTTTGTGCACCGGGCCTCTAGTAAAAGTATAATATGCTAATTAGACCAGACGACCTTCCAGACGAAGCCGGGGCTGCGAGGGAAGCCTGGGTCCCGGGTGCCTGCTGGCGCCCAGAAAGAAACCCAGGTCTCGGATGCCAGAGGCAAGCCAGTGCCAGCACCCGGGGGAAGGAAGGCCTACTCTTGCATGAATTTCATGCAACTGGCCTCTAGTTGGTTAATAAGATTACGCAGGTTTCAAATGTACATTTCTATGATACATGACCTGTATATTGCATTGTGTGCTGACCACCCAAAGTCAAATCTTCTATCACCATATGTCTGACCCCCTTTGCCCTTTACCCTCCCTGCTGGTCTAGAATTCGGTGCTTTCACCCACATTTTTCTTTCATTGTGCATTATGTCTTACATTGAATTTATGTAGATGAACTCCCTCCTGTTTATTTCTTTATAACGATGCCATTATTCTCACTGCTATTGTCTCCTAATATCTAGCATCAAGAAAGCACTAGTCTCGCCCAGCCAGTGTGGCTCAGTGGCTGAGGGTCGACCCATGAAACAAGATGTCATGGGTGTAATTCCCAGTCAAAGCACATGCCTGGGTTGCTGGCTCGATCCCCGGGGGGGAGGGGGAGGGGGGGGCATTCAGGAGGCAGCCAATCAATCTTGCTCTCTCGTTGATGTTTCTATCTCTCCATCCCTCTCCCTTCCTCGCTCTCTAAAAATCAACAAAAACATATTTTAAAAAAGCACTAATCTCTACTTTAAGACAAATACCCGCTTCCTAGTAAGGAGAACTTTTAGCAATGAAGTAGCTCAACATATATCACATGTCCTGGTCTTAATCCATCAAGCATTACACATACCTTTGGCACACCTCTATTGATTTTGGGTACAGTTCTATAAAAGTCAAGTAAAATAATATTTTACTACCATTTTAGCCATTCCAACCTGAGTTCCTGGTCATAAAGCAATGTTTCTACTACATAAAGTTGAAGTGGCCTTTCCTTAAATCATATCATTTAGTTTTGTGTTTAAGTAGCTGTAGGTTCTTGACCAAGCCTTACATGTTAATAAAGTAACATGTATTGTGACTGGTTCCTTTAATACATTTAAGAATACAACAGCGAGTGAATAAAGTAATTTTACATATCTGTTTTTAAAAAGTAAAATAACTTTTGAAAGTAAACCTACTATTCAGGGTACTTGACAAAATCACTTAACATCTGTGGTATAAAAATGTATTCAGATTGCTTGTATATCAAGCTGTTAATGCATGGCTTAAGAGTGAAAATTATAATTATTCAGAAACATGCCTTTAATTTATAAGAATTATATTTATGATTAATTTGCATTTATTGTCTTAAAATTTTTTAATGATAACTTTTTTCTTGCCTTTAAACATTATTCTCAATATTTACATTCTAATGATGCACATGGTTTTTCTTGGTACGATTAAACTAAAGTATCTTTAGATTATAAAAACTGTTTTGGAATTAAAATTCTAAATCCTATCATATGTGGGATGCAATACTGAATGAGGTTATTGCATTGCATATTAAAGTCTATCTCCTTTTTTTTCTTTTCTGAATAACAAACTTGCATTCTAGAGCACTCAACTGAACACTCAAAGCAGATCTACAGATTTAAATAGTCACATCAAAAATTGATCACCATTGATAATGTCTTGGACTAGGTTATAAGCACACAGGTATATTCAATTTTTGATAATTCACTGAGCTGTATAATTATGTCTTGATTATTTTCCTATACTTCATTTACCTGATTAAAAAGGTGGGGTTTTTTTTTTAAAATCAAACACTGTAATATCCTATATAAGTTGTCTTCTAAGCTTTCCTACATCAATCAAACATAACTTTACTCCATTGTCTACATAGTCCAGGCACATAATGAAAATGAAGTGAGCCGGACATCTGATAGGAGAGTGCTGTAGCCTGCGATGAGCTAGGAAAGATGGGCCCAGTCTGCAGGGTACAGACGCTACTCAGCTCCAAGGAATGGCTGCCATATGGGACTGTGGGTCTAGTGTTGCCAAGTCTGGAATTTCAATTTTTTTATGTCAAATTTATACTTTTTAATGCTGGCAACTGATTCACTTTTATAAATACCATCAGCCAAACTAAATATGTCTTTGACCAAATAAGCCGCCATAATGATCACCTACCTCCCTGAAAGGACCTCACTAAATCTGAGTCCAATTAAAGTACTTTTCATTTGTACTGCTGATGCTGTGACCGTGTAGGAAAGCCAACAATCAACTTTCAGTCTGTATACTGAATATACTGCCTGTAAATATGTGCATAGGCCTCATGACACAGATGTTATCCCCATTTTACTGGTGAGTGATTTAGGGTCCAAAAGTAGCAAACAGATAACAAAGAAATTCACAATAGTATGGCCTGCGTTAGATGACTTGAGTTCAAATCCTTCCTCCAACACTTACTGTTTTTATAACTTTGAAAAGGTAAATTAACTTCCCTAGAGCACATAGAAATGTGCCTGGCACATAGTCAGTGCTATATAAGTGTTACTATTAATAATTATTTATTGCTATTATTAATATTATCTGTAAAATGAGATGCTTTCTTTTTATTCGTTTTAAATGAACTAATTGATGTCAAATGCTTAGATTCTGCCTGAGACATAGTTAATGTTGTTACATGTTAATTATGTATCCAGTTTAATTCTCTTTCAAATACATTATCCTTAAACCATGAAGATTAATTCCTTTACTCTATGTCGGGCAATAATAAACATGGGTACCATTATAGACTAAAAGTATTTAAACTTGTTCAAAGTGTTTTACTTAGATTTTTAAATAATACACAGCTTTGTAGTGCCATGATTATTGCAATGTTTATTTCATTTGAAAATGTGTAGTGAAATCAATCATATGCCATGTAATTACTGTCCTGATGAGCATTTTAATAATGTAATAAAATGTTATTCAATCTATCAGGAATGGTTACAATATTCAGAAGACACTTTCTAAATTAGAAGTTCTTCTCCACTTCTTCTTGTTTCCCTGATTTTTTAAAAGCTTGAGCCCAAAGAAAAAAATATATATGCTCCCTCGCCAGGTGGCTCAATTTCCCATCAGAGCACATACCCAGGTTGTGGGTTAAATACCCAGTTGGTGCATACAGGAAGCAACCGATTGGTGTATCACTCTCACATCAATGTTTCTCTCTCTACCTTCCTCTCTCCCTAAAATCAATAAAAATGTATCCTCAGGTGAGCATTAAAAAAACAAAGAAAAATGTATGCAAGTAACTCAATAACTCAAATTGTAAAGATCTGCTACCATAGCCAGAATTTTTACTTACTTGTGACCCATTTCATGAGCAATTGTAAATGCAAGATTTAGACCATTGTCTTCAGCAATAATACATTTCCTCTTTTCACTACACATTCCACTCAAATAAGCTATACCTAGAAAACACAAACATTAATGATATTTCAGAATTAAAATGCAAATACTTATGCTAGGTACTAATAGAAGAAACAAAAAGTGAAGAAACAAAAAAAGTCAACATTAAAATATAATATCTAGCCTTTATAAGTGGAATTTTAGGAGGAAATGCATATGTATAAGTCACTCATAAACTGATGATTTAATCAATTATCCAATTCTCAAAAGGCATACTATAAAAATACATTTATAATGACCACTTTTCATTGTAATTTAAGATAAATGAAACTCAGAAACTTAGAAATGTAAACAAAAAAACAACGGTTATGTTAAATATTTTTCAATTCTTGTGAAGAACCTAGTCTCAAAGAAATATCCTAAAATAAAATAAACTACATATAGGATATTCTTGTACTTACATTTATATTTTGAGTTAATACATTTTGAAATTTAATATTGTGGAATACCATTTTAATTAATATGACAGAAACTATCTGTGGCCCTAGCCGGTTTGGCTCAGTGGATAGAGCGTCAGCCTGGGGACTGAAGGGTCCTGGGTTCCATTCAGGTCAAGGGCACATGCCCGAGTTGCAGGCTCGATCACCAGCAGGGGGCGTGCAGGAGGCAGCCGGTCAATGATTCTATCTCATCATTGATGTCTCTCTCTCTCTCTCTCTCTCTCTCTCTCTCTCTCTCTCTCTCATTCTCTCTCTCTCTCTCCCTTCCTCGCTGAAATCAATAAAAATGTATATTTTTAAAAAACTGTCTGTGATATTTGGAAAATTTATAATGTTTCCTCAAAAATTTCTTGGCTAATAAGATGACCCAACTGAAGAGTGTATAATACTGAAATATTATTTAAGATAAAACCTCTGGCAAGATATTTGATCTTCTGGTTTAAATTATCAGTACAGATGATAATATCTGAAATCATAACTCTTTTTCAAAGATGTATGTGCTATTTTACCAACACAGATATATCCCTGAATAAATATCATTTAACACAAGGAAATGAAATATTCTAAATGTAAATTTTACTGCATTTTCACAAAATTATTTAACAAAAATTATTAAAATAATATCTAGCTTTATTGAATTCACTGTATATTCTCTAATTCTCATATCCTTATAAAACGCATTTAATCTTATTATAAATTATAAAGGCCTGAACAGGCAAAATGATTTCCCAAATATCACATGACTACTAAATATGACAGAATGAGTGTTTGAACCCAGCTTTGATTTGATCTGTCAGCCAACATGTATTTTGCGTCTGATAACAATCTAGAGCAGAGTTGCCTCTAGTTAAAGATGGTTAGCTGGCTGCTTGTGAGTTTTCTCCTCCTTGCAGAAACTTAAAATATAATGGTAAGAAATAATTAAATTTAAATAAAAGAATAAATCAACTTGCCCATTTTTGGGAAAAAAAAAAACTCATGGACGAATATGAATAGATTTAGTGAAGCCACAGCCAAATGGCAGGAGAGAAGGAGTTTATGAGGGAGGTAGAACTCCACAGAGGCTCAAGATCTGAGGCACACAGGTTTGAGGAGAGGCATTACTGGAGGGTTGAAAATGGAGATTAAATAAAAATATATTTAAAATCTTCTACTACTCATTCAAAACCTTCATACAGAATGTGAAGGCCTGGTATTCACTAGCCCAGCCGTGGGCAAACTACGGCCCGTGGGCCGGATCCAGCCCCTTTGAAATGAATAAAACTAAAAAAAAAAAAAAAGACCGTACCCTTTTATGTAATGATGTTTACTTTGAATTTATATTAGTTCACACAAACACTCTATCCATGCTTTTGTTCCGGCCCTCCGGTCCAGTTTAAGAACCCATTGTGGCCCTCGAGTCAAAAAGTTTGCCCACCCCTACACTAGCCTATCAGGAAAATGAGATATATTCTTTAAATGAGATATAGTATAAACATATTATTTTAAAAATATAACTACAGAAACAACTGAGATTAAATATACATATAGATGTGTTTTTTCTCTAAATATTTGTAAGTAAAAATAGATTTTATAGAAATTTTAAATCTACAAATAGATTAAATTACTTCCTTATGAATGTATAGGTGGATGGATGGATAATGGATAAATGGACAGATGATAAGCCCTACTAGTTCATTTTGCTTATTTAAGGCAATTGAAAGTACTCCAAAGTTAAATCAAGATAAAGTAAGAAGGAAAGATGGAGGTAGTGATAAATGGGGAGGGGTTGGGGAAGTGAGAAGAGAAGGAAGAAAAAACATATTCTTTATTTAGTTCCATTAAACAACAAATGAAATAAAAGCCTTTAATAATTCTTAAACATAATGTGAATTTTAAGAGAGCTAAGTCATGTACTTATTGATACAACAAAAAGTGGAAAATGAAGATTTAAGAACTAATTGAACTTGTGTCATAAGTGAAGAAAAGAAGACAGAAAGGAGGGAGGGAGAGAAGGAAGGTAAAAAGAAAGTATCTCCTTATCAATAGAATATTAAAATTCCTATGAGCTTTAAAAAAATTTTTAAAGATGTAGTTTGAGCTTAAAATTCCTACAGACGTACTAAATTAAGCTAAACTGTAATTAGCATGCCAATAACTACAATTTGGTACAAAATTTCCCTTAGGATGCTTATCTATTTCACCACTTTTTTCACCACAACTAAATATCATCACCATCTACACTAATAAAAGAGAAAAATGGTAATTGGCGTACGGCGCTACCCTTTTCATTGGCTAATCAGGGCTATATGCAAATTAACTGCCAACTGAGATGGCAGTTAACTGCCAACAAAGATGGCGGTTAATTTGCATATGTAGGGACAATGCAGGGAGGCGAAAGGGAAAGCAGGAAGAAGCCCCCTGCCACTTACAGTGATCGGAAATCCAGGGGGGAGCTAAGAGGTGGGGGGCAGGGCAAAGGCAGCCCTGGGGCCTTTGCCCTGCCCCCCAGCCATGATCTGAGAATCAGGCGCCTTTGCCACCCTGGCCAGTGATAGCAGGAAGTAGGGTTGGAGCCAGCAATGGGAGCTGGGCACAGTCGAAGCTGGCAGTCCGGGGAGCTAGGGGTCCCTTGCCTGGGCCTAAAGCGAAGCCCACAATCGCGCGGCCGCTGCAGCTGTGGGTCCCCGCTGCCCGAGCCGGACGCCTCAGCCAGAGGCGTCCTGCAGGGGCAAGGGCAAAGCCCGCTCGATCGCGGCACCCCCCGCTGCCACTGAGGGTCCCTGCTGCCCGGGCCGGATGCCTAGGCCAGAGGTGTTAGGCCTGGGCAGGGGCAGAGTGGGAGATCGCGGCGCTGCTGCCGCTGCGGGTCCCCGCTGCCCAGGCCGACGCCTCGGCCAGAGGTGTTAGGCCTGGGCAGGGGCAGAGTGGGAGATCGCGGGGAGCTGGGAGTCCCCTGCCCAGGCCTAACGCCTTGGCCAGAGGCGTTAGGCCTGGGCAGGGGCAGAGCCTGCAACCGCGGGGAGCTGGGGGTCCCCTGCCCAGGCCTAACGCCTCAGCCAGAGGTGTTAGGCCTGGGCAGGGGCAGAGCGGGAGATCGCGGGGAGCTGGGAGTCCCCTGCCCAGGCCTAATGCCTCGGCCAGAGGCGTTAGGCCTGGGCAGGGGCGGAGCCTGCAACCGCGGGGAGCTGGGGATCCCCTGCCCAGGCCTGACACCTCTGCCGGAGGCCTCAGGCCTGGTCAAGGGGCCGATCCGGTGATTGGTGATCGGAGGGTGATGAGGGTCAACTCTTCTGGCTGAGGCATCAGGCCTGGGTGGGGGGCGGAGCCGGGGATTGGGGGGATATGATGGTCCCCTTGCCCAGGCCTGAAGCCTGGGTCAGAGGCGTCAGGCTTGGGCGGGGGGTGGAGCAAGCGATCAGAGGGAGATGGGGGTCCCCTGCCCAGACATGATTCCTGGGCCAGAGGCCTCAGGCCTGGGCGGGGATCAGAGCCAGTGATCGGGGGGAGATGGGGGTCCCCTGTCCAAGCCTGACACCTCTGGCGGAGGCGTCAGGCCTGGGCAAGGGGCCGATCAGGCAATCAGAGGGTGATGGGGGTCTACGCCTCTGGCCGAGGCATCAGGCCTGGGCAAGGGGCAGAGCCAGCAATCGGAGGGGTCTGGGGGTCCCCTGCCCAGGCCTGATGCCTGGGCCAGAGGCATCAGGCCTGGGCTGGGGGCAGAACCAGTGATGGGGGGAAATGAGGGTCCCCTGCCCAGGCCTGACACCTCTGTCAGAGGCGTCAGGCCTGGGCAAGGGGTCGATCCTGCGATTGGAGGGTGATGCGATTGCAGGGTCAATGCCTGAGGGCTCCCAGTATGTGAGAGGGGGCAGGCTGGGCTGAGGGACACTCCCCCCTACACACACCCAGTGCACGAATTTCGTGCACCGGGCCCCTAGTATCCTGTATAATAAAAGCTTAATATGCTAAGTGTCCAACCATTCTACTGTTCAACCGGTCGCTATGACACGCACTGACCACCAGGGGACAGATGCTTCAACCGGTAGGTTAGCTTGCTGCTGGGATCCGGCTGATCGGGACTGGGCAAGATGGGCCAGACACGCCCTGGAGCCCTCCTATGGTCCCTCCCCGGCCTCAATAGTGCACCAGTGGGGTCCCTCAGCCTGGCCTGCACCCTCTCGCAATCAGGACCCCTCGAGGGATGTCGGAGGGCCAGTTTCGGCCCAATCCCCACAGGCCAAGCTGAGGGACCCCACTAGTGCACGAATCTGTGCACCAGGCCTCTAGTGCAGTATAAAGTACACACACACACACACACACAATATTTTTCTGTAATTTTACTACATTGGCTAGGATTTCCAACATACTGGTAAAATATATCTATGATATTGAGCTCCTTGTTTTTCCTGCTGACTTAAATACAAATGTTTACAGTTTCACAATAGAGTATGATTGCTGTAGGACTTTCTTAGATATAGCTTGTTAAGAAAATTACTTTATGATATTCTTGTATGTCTCAGTGAAAAACAGGGGACATTGTCTGATGCATGGGTCAAAAGTGGATGGGAGTTGAATAGTATTTTTTGGAAAAGAAACAAAAGCTTAGAATAACAACTGAGAGAAATGGGAAAGACAGCTGATTAAGTGCTAGTGGAAAACTTAATGTAAATTGATGAGAAAAAAGATGATTCAGCTGGTAGTGAAGGGCATGAGCCTAGAGAGTAACACTAATATATCCAGTTGTGAATATCCAACCTATTGGCTGAAACAGAGAAGAGTAATATTTGGATTAAATTTGGGTTGAGGTTTTATAGATCAGTTGTAAAGGAAGAATCAAAGGATATAAGAGTTGGCAGTAAAACTGAACGGGAAAAAAGGAATAGAACTTGTATGCCCTAGGCTAGATAAGTTAAGAAGTAAGGTCAAATGGAGCCTGATGATTTGGAGAATAGAATCCAGTTGTCAGGAGAATGAATACATCAATGAACATTGAAAAAGAACAGACACTTTCCAAAAAAGTATTGAAGATTGTGATAAGAGGGTGGGATTTACAGGTTGAGGATTTCAGAGGTGAAGTTTCATGACATAATTAGGTATTGCCACGAGAGTAAAGAAGGGTAGAAGTAGAGTTCATCAATATTGGGGTCAAAGAATTATTAAGTAGTGTTGAGTGGACTGATTACATGAACATGATCACAATGAACTCAGGAAGGTGGAAAAGGTGGCCAGCATCCATAGGACATGGGCGAGAATCAGTGAGATTAATCTCAGTGACAGTGAGGGGTAAGATTATAAAACTCAACAGCTTCTGCTTCACATGAAGAGCTTTCATCTGCGGACAGGAGAGATTTTGTAGGAGTAGGAAGAAAGAAGAATGGAAGAAGAACGCAACAGATTTACAACTTTGGTATCTGCCTGGCATTAGCCTGTGATAAAGGAGAAGAGAAAGAAGGAACAGTGACCTCTCTGGGGGCCCTAGATTCCTCAACAGGTTATGGAAATCAATGACTATTGTGTGGCCATGTAAAATACTATGCTGATAAAGGTTATAATTTATAATATGTAAGATATATATTTATACTATAAAATATGAATTTATATAAAATAATAAATTCAAAAATGATGAGTACATATCGACATAGGAGTATGATTACAACTATGTATTAAAAACTATACCATCACATTTTAAGAGAACAAAAAGATTACAAAAATATGCTAACTAGCTAATAGAAATTATATTAGGTGGAGAGATTATAGGTAATTTTCTTCCTCTTTACCCATATTTCACGTTTATATAAATATCTATAAATAGTTTATTAATGACAAAATTAAAGATATAAATGTGACAATATGTCAATGAAATGTGAATACTAATAAAATCTCTTAGAGACCAGGGTGTAATTTAACAATCAAAACTGACCCTCTACCGTTATTCTTCTTTTATGTGACTGTTAAGTCTGAATCTTTAAGACTGATAAATTTTAACTTCATTGTTCTTACATTTGACATACCAAGACTTTCTTTGACTTCAAAATTATGGAGAATGAGTGTAACCATGACTAATTTAAATGACTTGCATTATTCTGTTCAAAAGCCCATGCTTTTCAGTCCCTTTCCAAAACCCACATGTTTCCTATTATAATAAAGGGTAGAGGTTAGAAGAAGAAAGGATTCAATATAGCTGTTATTTAAAGATAGATGTAATACAGACCCTTTTTAAATATAAAAAAAAACCCTGGAAATATACAGGAAATCAAAATAGCCTTGAATTTCTCACCTAAAAATTAATCAAGTCATGCAGGAGTGTACAAGATCCCTCATTTGAAAACTAGTGCACTATCCTAGGACATGCTATGATATGCCTGATCAAGATGATCAAACCCCTAAAACCATGCAGGGTGCATGTTACAATAATGGACTAATTGGGAAATCAGAGTTTTTATGTGATCAGATGGATGTATCCTAACAAAAGTCAGTCAGTCATCCAGGTCCAGAACTGTTGCTTTTAACCACTAGCTAGACTACTTGAGTTTAAAATCCTTGCTCTCCTAGCACAGTCCTAGGTAAGTTATTTACTAGTATCCTATGACTGCACAGTATGAGTTATTTATCTCTGAGTTCTACTATTACTTGAGACCTAACGGAACAAGTAATGTAATAGGGGACAGGTGCCGAAGGTACAAAGATGAAGACATGCTAATTGTGTCTTCAGAAGCATGAGCCAGAACAGTACTCATTCTAAACTGTGATCAAGACATACAGATGCACATAGGATATTATGGGAGAATAAAAAGAGACATCTGATATAGAAAAATCGAAGTGCTTTTAGAAAAGAGAACAGGCCCAGACCCTGTGGCTCAACGTTGACCTAAGAACCAGGAGGTCGAGGTTCAATTCTTGGTCAGAGCACATGCATGCGTTGCAGGCTTGCTTCCCAGTGTGAGGCATGCAGGAGGCAGCCAATCAATTATTCTCTCTCATCATTGATGTTTCTATCTCTCTCTCCCTCTCTTTTCCTCTCTGAAATCAATAAAAATATATTTTAAAAAAGAAAGAAAACAGCTTGTTGTTATCACAGAATGGGCAGAGAATAGCCAGGGAAAGGCAGTGGAAACTGGGGGTGTGGGTGATTCCTGAACAATAGACTGAACAGGAAAAAGGGTGAGGCGATGCTTAAGAGAGTTGATGTCACCCAGAGAGGAGTAGCTTAGGTTCTTCAAAGGTGCAAGCCACGTAATGCATCTCTGCATCAACACTGTATTTAGCACATTCTCGATTAAGAGTGTGTTAAAGGAATTACATAGATTAAATCTTCTGAAACAAAGATTAATGTAAGATGTGATTCAATGCAGGACCTTTAAATGACAATTTTGAAGAATTTCATCCACTAATTTGAAAAAATATATAGAATTATTAATGATGGTGCCCAGACCATATGAAAACCATTTACATGATTACATTCAATTTGGATTTTAAACATATTTTAAAATAACTTGCCTCACTAGTTTGTTAATTACCTGTCTCTGTTCCATTAAAATACAAGATGATGATCTAGTAATATAAAAGTACAGTTATACAAGTTATGAGTTTACTATCATGTAGTTATATATTTTAAAAACAGGCTTCCAGTTTCTTCTAAATGTTTGACAAATCTATAACATTCTTAACAGTACAGTTTCTATGAACATTAAGAGAAATGTGACTTCTAACAAAAAGAAACATTAGTTTAATAAACAGTACAGTGAATTTCTGTAGTCAAATAGTGCAGAATATTTTATACACATTAAAATGTTATTTATGTGTTCCTGCATCATGGTAGACTGAGCATCCTTTTGTGTAATATACAAAAATTTTAATGCATAGTAAGATTGAAGAAAAAGAATTCCCAAGTATAAAAATAAAGCTTAAGACTCAAAACATGGAGTCTTAAGATCATGAGTGACTGATGTCACAACCTGGGTGTCAGATAAGATACCAGTCTTATTAAATAACGGGTGTGTTTCAAAATATCTGCAGGGATGGGTATTAGTGAGTAAGGAAATGAGATCCATACACAAATACTAAGCCATGACTATAATGTACAACTTGATCATACACTGGAGAAAACCTTGGTAGTTCAGTAAAAAACAAATGAAATATCACGATTATGACATACTATATCATCCCAGCAAACAGAATATTCACCCTGAAGATGAGTCACAAATAAAAATTACAAACCAGCCGAAACCGGTTTGGCTCAGTGGATAGAGCGTCGGCCTGCGGACTGAGAGGTCCCGGGTTCGATTCCGGTCAAGGGCATGTACCTGGGTTGCGGGCACATTCCCAGTGGGAGATGTGCAGGAGGCAGCTGATCGATGTTTCTCTCCCATCGATGTTTCTAACTCTCTATCTCTCTCCCTTTCTCTCTGTAAAAAATCAATAAAATATATTTAAAAAAAAAAAAAATTACAAACCAAGTGAAGAAAGTGGTCCATGGTGAGAGGAAAGCCACTGACATAAACACTAGAGAAAAATTATAATGAAATAAAGACATTTTAACATAAAAATAGGGAACTTCAAATCCACATTCACTGGGTCACCACAATCCAAATGCATCTTTTTGTAAATTGGAGGAAGAAACCCTTCTTCATGATATCAAAATACTGGTATAAAGAAATGTGAAAGAAATTTCTTCAAGCAGAAGGAAAAATCCCAGACTAAAACATGGAGATGAAGAAGGAGATAAAGAACACCAAACAGGGTAAGTAAATCGGTAACTATAAACAAATATTGGATATATAAAACACTAATTCCAATGTCTTAAAATTTAAAATATAGTCAACTAAAATATATGTGACCATTTATTGTGGGGGATAAATCGAGTTCAAGAGTTCACAAGTTCTAGTAATACCAGGAGAGTGGTGAAGGATAAAAGTCATAACATCCTATATAATAAAAGGCTAATATGCAAATAGACCAAACGGCAGAACAACTGAACAACCGGTCACTATGACGTGCGCTGACGACCAGGGGGCATGCGCGGAACATGGCGGGCGCTGGCTGCCACAGGATGGTGGAGCAGGAGAGCGAGGGCGCCAGACCAAGTCAGGGCACTGGCACTGCCATCAGGGTGAGCCTCTGGTAGTTACTGAAAATTCTTTGCTCCCACGTGCCACGGTCCCACCCGGTGCTTGCACCTGCTGCCAGCGGCAGCCCCACTTGCACCCGCTGCTGGCACCAGAGCTGCCACTCATACCCACTGCCAGCGCCGGACCCATTTGCACCTGCAGCTGGTGCTGGAGCTGCCACTTTTGCCGGTCCCAATCACTCGGCGCCATCAGCGGGTGCAAGCGGCAGCTGCCAGCCCTGAATGTCCCTGAAGGCTTTTCCACCTCCCCCTGCTCCTGAGGGACAATCAAGGCAGCAGCCACTGCTCGCACCCACTGATGGAACCAGTCCCGCTCGCACCCGCTGCTGGCGCCGGCCCCAATCGCTCTGTGCCATCTGTGGGTGCAAGCAGGGCCTGCAGGAGCAGGGCTGCTGGCAGACAGGGGACTGGGGGCCATGGCGGGAGGGGCCGGGTGGAGGCGCGGAGGATGGGCCGAGACCCGCCCCGGCGCCCACTGCGGCCTCGCAGCCCACTGTTCTTTTCAAGGTGCACAAATTTGTGCACTGGGCCCTTGTGTAATATAATTGCAAAAGAACAGTAACATAACACTTAACCAACAACCATATAGAAAGAAAGTGGCATACAAATATTGGATTTATCTATTTAAAAATGCAAGAAAGGAGAAAAACATGAGATAATGTCAAATAAGAAACAGCATTTCATACCAAAACTTTCATTAAATAAAAAAGACTGCTAAATCAAAACTAAGATTATAGAACTGGATTTTTTTTAAAAAAACATAAACCCCAACTCTATTCTGCTTAGAAGAAACAACACTAAGTATAAGGACATAGAGAAATAATAGGAAAAGAATAGAAAAAGATATAATATTCAAATATTAACCAAAACAGAGCAAGGGTGACAATATATTGCAAATACATAAAACTAGACAAATTGAATTTAAGCCACAGCATAAAGAGAGATAAAGAGGAATATTTTTGTGATAAAGGGGTCACTCCAACAAGATATCACAATTCTACATCTGTATTTGCACATTAACTAAGCCTAAAAATATATAAAGCAAAAATAAATAGAATTAAGAAGAAAAATAGACAAATCCAGAATTGAATCTAAAGGCTTTAACATGTCTCTTTTAATGGCTGATAGAATAACCATAAAAATTTCACTAAGGACCTAAAGATCTGAACAAAAAAATAGCAACTATGTCTTACCTGACATACTAGAATATTTCACCCAACAACAAAATTTATGTTTTTATTAAGATAAAATTAAATTATAACATTATATACATTTCAGGTGTACATTATAATTTGACATACGTGTGTGTACACTACAACATGATCACCACCAAAAGTCTAGTTGTTATCCATCACCATACAATTGATCCCTTCACCCATTTAGCTCTTCTCCCAACTGCCTTATGTTCTGGTAACCACCAATCTGTTCTCTGTATCTATGAGTTTGTTGTTCTTTTGCTTGTTTGTTTGTTTTTCTGGATTCCACAGATGAGTGAAATCACTGTCTTTCTCTGTCTGACTTATTTCGCTTACCATAAGACTCTCAGGGTCTATCCAATCTGTCACAAATGGCAAGATATCATTTTTTTTATGGCTGAGTTGTATTCCTGCGTGTGTGTGTGTGTGTGATGTCTTCTTTATCCATTCATCTATCTATGGACACTTAGGTTGCTTCAATGACTACTATAAATAACGATGTAATGAATATGACTGTACATGTATATTTTTGAACTAGTGTTCTTGTGTTCTTTCGATAAATTCCCAGAAGAGGAATGGCTGGATCATATTGTAATTCCATTCATAAATTTTTGAGAAATCTCCATACTGTTTTCTTTTTATTGTACTATATAGTACACTTATAAAAATTGACCATATACTAAGAAGTGAAAAAATAAATAAATTTCAAAAGTGTAAATCATCCAAAGTATGTTCACAGGCCACAAAGGAAATAATTAAGAAATCAAGAACTAAAAAGATAACTAGAGAAACCCAAACTGCCTAGACTTGGGATGATATTCATCCACAAGTAAAAGAAGGAATTATAATGGCAATCAGAAAGTACTTAAACATAATCATAATAAAAATAGGACACATCAAATGTGGGCCGAAACAACAGTACTTACAAAAATTCACAGCATATATTAGAAAATACAAAAAGACTGAGAATCAATGGTTAAACTTCCTTCCAGGAGCAAGGAAAAGAAGAGAGAATCGAAGCTTAAGAAAATAGAAGAAAGGAATAGTAAAGAGGAAAAATAAACGAATAAAATAAATGTGAAAGGAAATTGGCAAAAGCTCATTATTCCCTAGTAAACTGACGAAGAATAAGAGACAAACACAAACTACCAGCTTATTGGATGGTTTTAGAAATTAAACTCTCAAATCCTTGCAGAGTTCAAATTAAGCCAGCCTCCAATGTACATTATTGTGGTTTTGATATATCATGAATACATTAATACTACATACCATTTGAAATTCTTAATTTAGATTTCAGTGTGACTTTGAAAAATGTAATTATTGTGGCACACTGAAAAAGCCGTATGTGGTGGATTACTCATCTAATTCTTGTGAATCAGTCATGAGAACTTTACTGTGCAGTCCACCACAAACATGGCTGATAGGAGAATATGAGAATATGAGAATACACTGGTATTCTCACTGCTACGTTCATGTTAAAAAAAGGTAAACCAGAGTATTTAGGCTTTCTATATGACTGAGCTCACAAGCGGAAAAAAAATGAATTAGGTTTAATGATTTCATATGCCTCACAGATTAAAAAACTGTCATGACTTTAAAAAAATAGGTAAGATGAATCACAGTTAAAGGTTTTTGTGAAGTAGATTTTAGAATACAGCTGGAAAAATTTAAAAGTGTTCTGATAGCATATAAATCAGGAATTTGGCTAATGCATTTATATAATGTTATAACATAATCATATCCTGAAGGCATTAAGCAGGGACAATTAAAACTAAAAATGTCATGCTACTAAAAAGCTGTATAAATTGCTTTTTTAGAATAGTAGTAAAAATATTGACAGCACGCATTTATAACTATAAACCAACTCAATCTTCAATTTGACACAACATTCCTTTTTCACGTGTCAATTTTTAATCACTGTTATTCATAACTTGCTTTCTAACTCAGTATTATCGTGTTTTTATTCAAGTAAAGACCTAGAGAAATAAATAAACTATAGAAATCTAAAGATTATAATTATAATGCAATTACAACTATGAATAACTGGATGTTCTTAAATGTCAACTACTAATATTCAAAATATTATATTTGACATAATATATTAAATAAAATGTTTACTTAGGGACAAATGATTTCAACTCTAGATGCATTTTTAAGATTCCAGTTTTTGAGGTCTATATGCAGAGGTAGTTCATAATAAATTCGTTAAAAATTTCTCCGAAATAATGAGACACTTTCTAAAATCCTGATTGAAATTCAATAACAATTTTTCATGACCTGCTTTCTATATTAAGTGTAAAAAAGGCAAAATGCAAGGAAAATTTTAAGAATCGATGCTCTTGTGTCAAATATTCTAGGGTTTGAGTCCCAGGCTCAATTTTTAGCTTTGTGACCATAGAAAAATTAGTTCTGTTTTCTAAGCCACAGTTTTGCCAACAGTAAAATTGGAAATAATTTGTCCTTGGAATACTAATTTAGATAACATATGCAAGTACATGTTGACATGTCTGAAACATGGTAGCCACTACATGTTAAATTTAACTTTCTTATTTGTAAAATGAGGTAACCATCCCTTATGACAAAATTCTTGAAGGGTTAAAGGAGGTGACGTATTTAAAAGTCTTATTGTTCACTGACAACATTGTGTGTGTGGTGAACACAGAGCTAGACTTCCAGACGCTTATAATAACAACTCTAAAAACTATAAGGAAGACCTCAGGGAGTTCTCTAATTTAAGAAGGTTTTTGTTTCCCAAGGATATGCTCTGCATTTTTTAATATTCATATGGTGTTTAACAGCACCTTTAACACTTTTCTAATATAAAGAAAATTCTATAATTAAAATCAATATTTTACAATAAAAGATCTTGAGAAGAGAAATATCTTGAGAACAACCACTTTTCGTAGTAATTCCTTAAGAATTATGTTTCCAAGTCCTGTCCCTGCAACTTGTCTTGCCAAAATAGAAATATAAAGTGTCTGGTGTATGTTCTGGCCAGTGCCTACCAAGATACACACCAGCAGCCAAGAATTAAACCAGATAAATTTGAACTTGCTTTTATTGTAAACCATAGGAAAGATGTTATTTTCTAATCAGGAACTCATTTCTATTCGGAAATACACAGTTTATTTCCGAATCTGGGGTGCTCAGTCACTGTGATTGAGTACGTCCTCAGTCACTGTGTTGAGGACACAGAGCATTGAGCATGATCGTTGACCACAAAGAGATTAGAAAGGGAGGGAGTGAAGGAAGGCACGTTACAAGAAAAGTACACTGAAGTCCGCCAAGTTCATGCATGGTAGAGTGACAATGTAGGAAGTCCAAAGGTGGAGTTTAATCAAGGTTCTGAAGAACGGGTAGATAGAATATAAACAAGGATAAAGGGGAAAGGGGACAACAAAGAAATAGCCTTCCATTTGGAAATTCTAAAACAAAAGAGTGAACAGCCTTGCCTGGTTCCAGTCTGAATGGGAAAACATTCATTCTTTCACTGTTACATATGATGTAAATCTTTCTTTTTTCGTAGCCACTCTTTATCAGATTAAGGCCGTTCCCTTATTCTTACGTTCCTGAGAGTTCTTATTGTGACTGGATGTTGAATTTTGTCACATGCTCTTTTTGCAGCAGTTGACATAATCACGTCTCTTTTAGACTTTAAATATGTTTAATTACACAGACTGATTTTTAAAAATTGACACAAGCCCCATCATATATATATATATATATATATATATATATATATATATATGCATAATATGCAAATTGACCAGACAGCAGAACAACCGGTCCAGCTATGATGCGCACTGACCACCAGGGGACAGATGCTCACCACAGGAGCTGCAGTCCCTCCCCACAGCCGGCAGGCTCCAATCGCCCAATGGGGAATGGGGAACCGGGGGTGGGTGGCAGCAGACGCAGGCAGTGCCAGGGCCCCGATTACCCCGCCAGTCACCCCACACACAGAGGGCGACCGGTGGTGGTGGTGGGAGGCAGGGCCAATGAGTGGGCGGGAACAGCCAACCTCTCAGTCCCTCCCCCTGGCTGGCAGGCTCCGATCGCATGATGGGGGACAGGGAACCGGGTTGGGTGGCGGCAGACACAGGTGGCAGTGGGGCCCCAATCACCCTGCCAGACACCCCACACACAGGGTGACCGGCGGTGGCAGCGGGGGGTGGGGCCGGCTGCCAGCAGCTGGGGAAGATCAGCCCTGACTGCAGGCCAGGCCTAGGGACCCTACCCATGCACAAATTTCATGCACCGGACCTCTAATATTCTTATATCTTGGTTCAATTTGCTAATAATCTATGTTCATTAGGAACATTTGACTGGAGTTTGTTTGTGTTTTTTCCCCCTTGTAGTTCTTGGTTTGGTTTTAATATTAGGGTAATGCTGGCCTCATAAAATGAGTCCAATTTAAAATTTTACCAACATTTTCAAAAAATCGGGTTTGCTTCCATTGATTTTCACTATTGTTTTTCTGTTTCCACTTCATTCGATTTCTTAACTTCATTATTCCCTTCCTTCTGTTTAATATGAGCATGTTTGTTAGTTTTGCTTTCATCTCCTTTTCAGTTTATTTGGGTAGAAACATAGAGTATCGACTTCATACCTTTCCTCTTTTTAATAAAAACATTTAGTCCTACAAATTTTCCTCTAAGCATTGCTTTATCTTCAGCCCATAATTTATATGTTGCCTTTTCTCTTTTTTTTTTTTAAGTTCAAATCATTTCTAATTTTCCTTGAGACTTCCTCATTGACCTAAAAATTATTTAAAAATATGTTATTTTCAAATATTTTGGAGAATATTTTCTTATCATTCAATAATTGACTTCTAGTCTAATTCCATCTGTTCAAGGACATAAATTATATGATTTCAATTATTTTAAATTTGTAAAAGTTTGTTTTATAAGCTGTAAAATGTTCTCTCTTGGAAAATTTCCATGTTGCTTAAAAAGCCTGCAGATTTTATTATTTGGGGTAGAGCAGTGTATAAATGTTAATAGTGTTATTAATTTTTAAAACTGTATTGATTTTTAGAGAGAGAGTGGAGGGAAAGGGAGATAGAACCATTGACGTGAGAGCAAAACATTGATCGGATGCCTCCTGCATGCTCCCTACTGGGGATCAAGCCAACAACCCAAGCATGTGCCCTGATCAGGAATTGAACCGGCAACCTTTCAGCGCATGGAATGATGCCCAATCAACTGAGCCTCACACAGCAGGGCTATACAATTCTTATATGCTTGCAGATTTTGTTGACCAATTCTGTCAATTACTGGAAGAGGAGTGTTGACATCTTCCAAATATAATTGTGCATTTGTCCATTTTTTTCTTTTAGTTCTGTCAGTTCTTGTTTCACGAATTTTAAAACACTATTATTAGGTGCTGAAACATTTAAGATCATTATATCTTCTTAGTAAATTTACCTATTTATTAGTACTAGTATATAATTTCCCTCTTAGTACTTGGCAATTTTCTTTGCTCTGAAATCTAAATAGTCTGATATTAACATAGCCATTTGAGTGTTTTTAATTTTTATGAGTTTTTTCATGGCATGTATTTTTCATATCTTTACTCTTAACCTACCTATTATGGTGAAAGTGAGTTTCTTGCAGACAGCAAAGACTTGTGTCTTTGCCTTTTAAATCCATTCAGGTCCCTCTCTTTCTTCTAATGGTGCATGTTAGGCCACTACTATTTAATCTAATTATTGGTATGTTGGGGTTTAGGTCGACCATTCTGTTCTTCGTCTATACCCCATTTCCCTTTCTTCTGTTTCCCATTCCCTTCTTTTTTGTTCTTTTGGACAAAAACATTTAAAAAGAGAAAAGGGCTCAAATTTTTTAGTATTACATTTTATTTATTATGTTTTTAACTATACCTTTCTATGTACTTGTTTAGTGGTTGCTTACAATAGATTTTACCTTATACCTCTTCACTTTCAAAGTATACTTAGAATCAATATTTTTCCAATTCAAGTGAAATGCATAAAATTTAACCCCATCAGATCCCTTTACCATCCTCCATGTATGTTGTATTTTTCTCTTATACATACAAAATAAATTTCATCAGAAAATGTTATAATTTTTGCTTTCAACTATCTATTTAAAATACTCAAGATGAGAAAAAGCCTATCCTATATAATAAAAGGCTAATATGCACATAGACCTAACGATGGAACAACCAGTCACTATGACGTGCGCTGACCACTAGGGGGTGTGCACAGAACATGGCAGGCATCAGCAGCAGGCGGCAGAGCGTGGAACATGGTGGGCGTCAACCATGGCGGGATGGTGGAGCAGGTGAGCGGGGGTGCCAGACCAAGGCGGAGGGCCGGTCACTGTCATCAGGGCGAGCCTCTGGTTGTTACTGAAAATTCTTTGCTCCCGCATGCCGCAGTCCCACCCAGCGCTCGCACCCGCTGCTGGTGCAGGTCCCAGTTGCTCTACGCTGTCAGTAGGTGCAAGTGGGGCCAGCGCCATCAGCGTGTGGGAGTGGTGGCGGCAGGAGTGGGGCTGCTGGCAGACAGGAGACCGGGGGCTTTTCCAGGAGGGGCCAGGCAGAGGCGCAGAGGATGGGCCAAGACCCGTCCTTGTGCCCACTGCAGCCTCGTGACCCACAGTTCCTCTCAAGGTGCACAAATTCATGCACTGGGCCCCTAGTATATTATATTTACCCAGATATTTGTCATTTCTTTTGCTCTTTCTTCATAACTAATGTTCCAAGTTTCCTTTAAGTAATATTTCCCTTCTGGCAGGATTACTTAATTTGGCAATTCTTTTAAAGTAGCTCTTTTGGTTATTAATTCTCTTAGTTTTCCCTCATCCAAGAATGCCCTTATTTCACGTTCTCCCACAGTGACAATCCTTTCATTTCATATTTTTAAAATGATGAGCCACTCTTCTGGCTTTCAATGCTTGTCATGAGAACTCTGCTGACATTTGTATCACTGTCCTTTGTATTCATTGCTATGCAATTCTATCCTATGTGTTTGTCCTCTAAAAATTACAAGTTGTTTTTTTGTGTCACGTTTTTCTGTGTCTTTGACTTACGATGTTGGATTATATTTCTGTCTGTGCATTTCTTCAGTATTTTTTGTTTGGAGTTTACTTAGCTTCTTGAATCCTTTTGCTAAATTTGAGAAGTCTTCAGTCATACTTCTTTTCCTCAGTCTTCTTTTGCATTTGTCTATTATTCTTTTTAGTTCTGTCAGTTTTTGTTTCATGAGATTTAAAGCACTATAATTAGGTGCTGAAACACCTAAGATCATTATATCTTCTTAGTGAATTAACTTTTATTATTATATAGTGTCCCTCTTAGTTCTTGGTAATTTTCTTTTTTCGCAATGACTAATTGTGATATTTCCCAGATTCCTGAGACTCTATTTATATATTCTCTCCCGTGCCCCCAATCCTCTTTTCTCTTTGGTGCTCAGATTGGATAATTTCTTCTGATCTATCATTAAGTTCACTGACTCTTTTCTCTGTCATTTCCATTCTACTATCCCATACATCTGGACAGATTTTTATTTTGTTATTCTTTTCTTAATTCTAATATTTCCATTTGGTTTCTCTTTATATATTCTATTTATTTCCTCAGAATTTCTATCCTTCCATTCATTTCAAGAATGTTTGTACTTACCAGTTGTAACACCTTTATAGTAGACATTTTAGTCTTTGTCAGGTAATTCCAAAATCCGTACCATCTTAGAGTTGTCATCTGCTGAGTGTCTTTTCCCACACAATTTGAGATTTTTTTCTATTTCTTTATAGGTGGTACAATTTTGGACTGTATCCTAGAATTCTGATTTTATATTATGAGACTCTCACTCTTATTTAAACCATATGATGCATGCTGATACTTTATAATTTTTGGCATAAAATCACCTAGTTGGGTTCAGGATGTGAGTTCTATACTTCCAAGTCTTCTGTGGACTTTTGTTTCCATTTCAAAGCTTTTTCATTGCTATGTAATTCTATCCTATGTGTTTGTCACCTAGTGTCCAGTCTGGAATCTTGGTGGCTCAGTGGCTTAGTAGCTCATTTCTCAAAGAAATTTTAGGGTCATATTCACACATGCAAAGCTTGGAGATGAGCAGCGGAGTTGATTAATAACTTTACAGGGCATTTTCCCGAGTTCCTCTGTCTCCATTATGTCCCTGCTACCTTTCATGTCTCTATGGTTCTCCTTTCAATCCTACTTCCAGAAAGACTGGGCTTTAGTCACCCCTCTCTGTTGTACACTTTCCATTACTCTGTCTTCTACACTAATAAAGGAGAAACATGCAAATTGACCATACCCTCACTATGCCTTATGCCACGCCCACCAGCCAATCAGAGCGACTATATGCAAATTAACCCAACCAAGATGGCTGCCGACAGTCACGGTGCTGGAGCAAGCAGGAGGCTTGGTTGCCCCAATGATGGAGGAAGCCAAGCTTCCCGCCTGCCACAGCCGGCTCTGAGCTCCACTCAAAGCAACAAAGTTTCAATTATAGAAGGTAAATAAACCCCAGATACCTGCTTTCAGCCGGCCATGACCACAGAGCTGGAGCGAGCAGGAGGCTTCCCTCCCGCCTGCCCTGGCCGGCTCTGAGCTCAAAGGCTACAAAGTTTCAATTATAGAAGGTAAATAAATCCCAGAATAAAAAAAGAAAAAAGAAAAAAAGGAGAGGCTGGGAGCTTCGGTCGCCGAGGGGCTTGGCCAGCCTGAAAACGGCCCTCAGCCCCTCACCAAGACTGGCCAGGCACCCCAGTGGGGACCCCCACCCTGAAGGGGGTGTGACCAGCCTGCAAACAGCCATCAGCCCTAACCGGTTTGGCTCAGTGGATAGAGCGTCAGCCTGCGGACTCAAGGGTCCCAGGTTCAAGTCCAGTCAAGGGCATGTACCTTGGTTGTGGCCACATCCCTAGTAGGGGGTGTGCAGGAGGCAGCTGATCGATGTTTCTAACTCTCTATCCCTCTCCCTTCCTCTCTGTAAAAAATCAATAAAATATATTAAAAAAAAAACAAAAACAGCCATCAGCCCCTCACCCAGGCTGGCCAGGCACCCCAGCAGGACCCCCACCCTGTTCTGGGACACCCTTCAGGGCAAACCAGCCGGCCCCCACCCATGCACCAGGCCTCTATCTATATAATAAAAGGGTAATATGCAAATTGACCCTAACAGCAGAACGACTGGGAATGACTGGTCACTCTGACACACACTGACCACCAGGGGGCAGATGCTCAATACAGGAGCTGCCCCCTGGTGGTCAGTGCACTCCCACAGGGGGAGCTCTGCTCAGCCACAAGCCAGGCTGATGGCTGCCAGTACAGTAGTGGTCGTGGGAGCCTCTCCCGCCTCCTCAGCAGCGCTAAGGATGTCCGACTGCAGCTTAGGCCTGCTCCCTGCTGGCAAGTGGACATCTCCCAAGGGCTCCCGGGCTGCCAGAGGGATATCTGACTGCCAGCTTATGCCCAATCCCCCATTGAGCGGGCCTAAGCCAGCAGGTGGACATCCTCCGAGGGGTCCCAGACTGCAAGAGGGCATAGGCAAGGCTGACGGACCCCCCCCCCCCACAAGTGCACAAATTTTTGTGCACCGGGCCTCTAGTCTATATATAAAAGCCTAATATGCAAATTGTCCCCTCAGGAGTTTGACTGGGAGACTAGAGTTCAATCGCTTGCTATGATGTGTGCTGACCACCAGGGGGCAGTGTGGAAAGAAGGAAGGCCCCAGCCCACAGCCAGGAGGCCCAGATAGGCCCTGATTGCCAGCCAGGTCTAGGGACCCTACCCGTGCATGAATTTCGTGCACCAGGCCTCTAGTGAATAACAATATGCATCCTTTAGTCAGAATGTGTTAGTTTTCTATTGCTACATAATTATTATAAATGTAGTGGCTGAAAGTATTACCCATTTATTATTGTACAGTTCTACAGGTCAGAAGTCTGGTACCGCTTAAGTGGGTCCCCTGCTTAGGGTTTCACAAGGCCAAAATCAAGGTGTCAGCCAAGCTGAGGTGTGGGGAAGAACGAGCTTTCAAATTCATTGACGTTATTGGCCCAATTAAGTTCCCTGCCTGTGTTTTACAGGGCAAATGTAGTTAGATCTCAATATTTTAAGATTTACTGAAGGACTGTAATTACATCTGCAAAATCCCTTCACAGCTTTACCTAGATTAGAGTTTGACTGAATAACCAGAGGAAAAATCTTAGGACTGTCACTGTAGAATCTGCCCACCACCCTGAACATAATCTCTTTGCATTTCTGAGAACACCCACATTAAACGCTGAGCAAAACTCCATAACAACATACCTCACAAATACGACTTCTGGGTCTTTCAAATCTGACCCTAGTTTATATAAAATCATCCACATTTAAGGCTGATACATGTTTCTAATATGTTTAATAATCTCTTTTGCTAAAGTATATGTCCCAGTGTCATTCTTGAATCCATCACAGAACTCAGCAAGGAACTCTGAATATGGTAAATGTCCAACAGATATATTTGAACTCCTTTGAAGACTTAATTACACTACTAATTCATTTTAAAAGTAAGGTTATATAGAAAAACTTAACTCTATTCTATGCCTAAACCAAAGGATTACAAATTTCAAAAATATTAAACGTTAAACTAATATGATTTTTCAGTAGAAAAAAAAATTATCTCTCTACTTAGAACTATTTCTAACCAAAGGGAATTAAAGTAGAGAGATAATGTCAGCAATTTCTTTAAGTATTTTTACCCTGAAATTCTCTATGCTTTAGGTGCCACAATGCATAAAAAAAAATGCTACAACTGCTGTTTAATGAAAAAATTAAGCTACTTTTAAAAATTGGCTTGACCTCTTCTTCTCACCCAATAAAATGATTACTTCTGTTGAAATGCGGTTTGGAGAACATACTGGTGTTCAGAAAGGGAAACGTCTGGAGATTCTCACATGCACAATGTCAACATTAAAGGGTGATTTAAGTATGTTTTAGTGAATATGTTTCTTTTTGGCAGTTGCTTCCCAGGTGGTCTGTATGCCTGTTTGACACTCTGCAAGTACATAACATCAGAATTAGAAGCATACGGAAGAATAAAACTATCACTCCGACCCGCTGAAAGGCGGGAGAAGAAAGTTCATTAACAATATTGAAGCATCCAAGTCTTGGCAATACAATGCAGAAAGGGGCAAAGCACCCCACACCTGGAAATCTGGTGGTAAAGGACACACAGCCTCTCTCATTGACAAGGAATAGGAAAATACTCAGAGCTGCCAACTCATATTGATCAACGTGTACCTTTGCCAGCTCTACATATTTGCCAATTTTCTATACTTCAAAGTCCTTAAAAAATTTCATGAAACACACACACAAAATCAATGGCTGTCACCACTGATTAGCAATCATTCCCTGATGGTGACAAAATTTCTCAGAGTGTGCTGCAGAATCCTGGGCTTCCATCGTCTCTTTCCAGGTCTCCTCAGGAGGTTCACAAGATCAAAAGTGTCAACACTTGCACTGATGAAAAGCAAGGGTAGGTAAGACTGCCTAGCACAAATCAGAACAGTGGGACCATCAGTCATCTTATTTTTCACTGCCACTTATTCCCAGGGGAAGACATGTCCATTCCACTTTAAAATTCCCGAAATGAAACATATTCATTTTATTAAATCTGAACCCTTGCATACAACCATTTTCTAATATTTTGTGTAACAAAAAAGAAGTATGGATAAAGCATTTCTGCTGCCGACTAAAAGGTAATGTATCATGAGATCGAGTTATGAGCTCAACTAAATGTGGTTTTCATTGAATATCATTCGTACTTGAAAGAATGATGGACAAACATGGTTATTCAGGTTGGGCACGTGGCTGACATTCACCCAAAAATAAACAAAGAGAACCTGTTACTCCAAGGAAATCAACTGATAGCATTTTTTCTCTAATGATAAATTTTAAGCTTCCTAGTGAAATTAGAATATTGGAAAACTTTTATCTGCCACTGTGAGCTTGACAACCTCCCAATGCTTAAAGACTTTTCTGATTAGATCAATGATAATATTGACAAAGGAGATGTTTCTGTATATACTGTATGGAGAAATGTGTCAACATTAAGAAAATCTGCCTAATTCAGTGAACCAATACTTTCTAATTGACCAATGAATGATGCTAAAAACCCACGCCTAGTTAAACACATCCACTTAAAGTATAAAATATACCAACAGATATTAACTTAACAAAATATAAAAGGTTACTAATGTGATTTCACATTCCATACCACACTCTCCTAACGATTAAGACACTACCACGTGTTTTAGTTTACTCTCAAAAAGCACATCCATAATAACCTAAAAATACTCATCCATTTTCTAATTACATATCCTTGTGAGGCCACATTTTCCTAGTATACTTCAACCAAAATAACAAAAGGCAACACAAGCACAAGCAGATATAAGGTCCTGGCTGTCCTCTATAAGCCAAATAGATATAAAGAGATTTGCAAAAATTTAAAACAAAGTCATGTCTTCTATTTTTAAATTTGAATGACATAATTTTTATTTTTAAAAAAAGCATGTTCTTTATGCTAACATTTGATGTGTTATTGTTCATTTGAAATAAATTATTTTTATAATTTCTCAGTTTTAATTTCTATTATAGTGACAACTGATAAATATTATTTACATAAAAAATTCTGAAGAATATAAAGACCAAAAAGTTTGAGAATCACTGGCTTATAGCATATAGACAATTTAAGCAGAACAGCTTCTAAAATTATTTTTTAAAATCATGTGGGAGTCATCATAACTCTCGCATCAATTCTCCAAATCGGTGCCAGAGCACAGCTGAATGCTGAAAACGAGGACTGAATCACCAAGTGCAGCTACAGAGTGCACTGAAATACATACAATAACGCTTTAAGAGTGTTCCTTGGAATACCCATTCTAGCAGCAAGACAGTCTGTTTGCAACCCTCTACATACAAATGCTGGAATAAAGGTCACAAACATCCTCTTAAATGCAAGGCTGAGCATACAAGTAAGGGAAAGCCTCCAACGGGCCTAAAGAAAAGAAGGGAAATGCAGAGTTTTGAGCCAGCTCTGATGTGCTGGTGGCCTGTGAGCATTTGCCACACTCAAATCCAAAGCCGTTCAGCTTTAGCCACAGCGCCAGTCGCTCGGGGTACGTCCTGGATCTGGGACTTCTACATAAGGTGAGGGGAAGGAGATACCATCTCCCTCTCCATCAACAAAACTGCTAAGCCCAATGAAAGGGTAGGTTAGAAAAACAAAACAAACTGCTCCCTGACATAGGTCATAGCATAAAAACTTGTCTGCTTTGACACAAACTCAATTTTTTAAAGAAATCTCTCATAGAGTTAGGATACCTAATTCATAATACTTTCATGTTCCAAGGAATACTAACCCAAGGAATTAACATAAATACCCCTATAGTATTTGTGAATAAAAATTATTTCTTGAGAGAGGCAGCCTTTTCTCCGGGTCCCTCAGGATGTCCACAGATTTTTTTAAAAAAAATCTTAATCAGAGCTCAAATACAAAAGTATATAGCCTGTGAGGGACAAGTCGCCATGGACAGGATTCAGGAAAAAAAAGAAATGGAGCCAGAGTGACAAGAATGTCAATATTAAAATTATTAGTTAGTGACTATTCAAAAATATACTTTAAATGGTTAGTACCTAAAAGAAGAGACTGAAAACATGAGGAAAACTCACTGTATTATTGAAACACCCAGCAGATAGAGGAAAAAACGATAAATGGAATCTCTAGAAATAAGAGTTATTAAAATAAAGAATCTTGATAAATAAGTTAAACAGATAAAATAGCATATTAAGAAAATAGGAAATTTGTATAAACTGATAAAAATAGCCGAAAAAGTTACCTACAGCACAAAACACAGAGGTGGATATGAAGAATAAATATATACTTCTCACCTTGAGTGTTCTAGCTGTATTTTCCTCTATTATACAAACACTTCGTGTTATAAAGTATAATGATTCTCATTATACTAAGAAGATCTGAAGCAGAGACCAGTAGCACTATTTACTAACAATGATGCTGGGCATATTTATAACCTCTCTGCAGGAAATAAAAGGAAGTGATAAAAACTAGTGCATATTGAGCACCAATTAAAAACTACCTGCCACCCAAGCTGGTTTGGCTCAGTGGATAGAGCGTCGGCCTGCGGACTGAAGGGTCCTAGGTTTCAATCAAGGGCACATGCCCTGGTTGCAGGCTCGATCCCCAGGAGGGGGCATACATGAGGCAGCCAATCAATGATTCCCTCTCATCATTGATGCTTCTATCTCTCTCTCCCTCTCCCTTCCTCTCTGAAATCAATAAAAATATATATTAAAAAAACTAGCTGCCTCTGCAAGTGTCAGAGCTTCACAACATTCTGTGAAGTCGATAACATAGCCTCTATTTTTGTGCCAAATGTAACTGACATTTTAATACAATCACAGAACGGTCCATAACAACATGTAGACACTAAACCTCACAACTAAGAAGTGTGGTGCTAGTATTTTCTCCATTTATTCATGAGGGAATTTAGACATGAAAGAAGCAATATTGGGAAATTTCACATGTTAATTATAAAATTTTTGCTTTATAAAATAAATAGAGATGAGGCCCAGCTGGTGTGGTTCAGTGATTGAGCCTTGGTTGAGGGCTCGATCCCCAATGGAGGGCGTGCAGGCAGCAGCCAATCAATGATTCTCTCTCGTCATTGATGTTCCTATCTCTTTCTCCCTTCCTCTCTGAAATCAATAATACATTTATAAACAAACAAATAAATAAATGTGAGGAACCCAAACTTCTGAGGTGTTAAATAATGTAGGTAACATGAATGTATTTACATTCATGTAGGATCTAGATTCAAATCAGACTCTGACTTAAATCTAGATCTAGCCTGACTTCAAATCCATGTTCTGTTCTACTTCAGGGTTTTCTTTATCTTTGAAATAATCTACACTAATA
This sequence comes from Myotis myotis, assembly GCF_014108235.1. Lineage (NCBI taxonomy): Eukaryota > Metazoa > Chordata > Mammalia > Chiroptera > Vespertilionidae > Myotis > Myotis myotis. Next base: position 37,208,993 of record NW_023416368.1, read on the forward strand.
AAAGACAAAGATGCTAATTGACCATACCTTCGCTACACCCATCAGCCAATCAGAAGAGTATGCAAATTAACCCAACAAAGTTGGCCGTTAAATTTGCACACTATAGGCAGGGCGGGACAGCACTATCCGCCATCTGCCCCGCCACCACCCGGGAGTGAAGCCCGTCAAGGTTTCGCTCCGGCCTCAGGAAGCCCTATTCTTGCAGGAATAGACCTGAGGAAGCCCTATTCTTACAGGAATAGGCCTGAGGAAGCCCTATTCTTGCAGGAATCTTCCTGCAACGGGCCTCTAGTAATGATTATAAAAGCAGAGAGTTCAGATTTTGAAGGAATTAAATGAGATAATGTCCATGAAAGTGTGGGTCAAATTGCAATGCACAGCATAAATCTTAGCATTGCATTTAAACTATAGTCAGGCATTCCTATAGGGAATATAAACAATAATATTGAAATAATTAAGTCTGGTGCCGGATGGGTAGCAGACAGGTCACTTTATGGACAGGACTAATAGAGCTCGGGACTGACCGCATCACTTTCCTGAATATTCAAGCCCACCAAGCTACTTCATGAATCAAATATGCTTTAAGCCAGAAAATAAGTCTCATAGATAATATACATCATGAATATAATGCTATTTTTGGTAAGCAGATTTAGCAAGATGTAAAATAGTCACAATAAAAAAGAAAACATTGCTTCACCTCATCAGTGCTAGCTTCCTTAGTCCATGAGCCCATGCTGTAAAGGGGCATAATTATTGGAAGATACTGCTGATTTTTCTGAGTGCACAAATAAAGCAAGAAATTGGTCTATATTTAAAAAGGCATTAGGGGCAACATAGCTGTTTAAGTGAAGAAAATGTCATTATTTTGAGGCAAACTTTACTGGTAATCAACAGTTTCCATGGTTAAGTTGATTCAAACTATATTAAGATTTAATTTATGGAGACCCAGGCAAGAAGAGCAGAAAACTGCAGGAAGCAGGTAGGTAACATTAGCAAGATCATCCCAAAATCAAGCCAGCTTTTTCTCAGTTGTCCAGCTCTTTTTATGCTTAAAGTTCCTTCAGAACCAAACATTCCTTTGACATCGTTGTCCTCTTTACTCTTTTATAACTATTTTCCACTTATTATCTCAGATTTTAATAATCTGAGAAGGTTGATGATAACTGAAGTTAATGGAATTAGTTAGAATTATTTTTTTAAATACCCATAACCCCTTATTCTGTTTTTATCCCCTTTTTATTGTTCATCTTACATAGAACCTCAAGATGGTTAAGATACTTATTACCCTGTAGAAATGAACCCCACATGATGTCAAAACCAAATTATGACTCTTACATATGTCTTATATGTACATATATATGGTCATTCCCTCAAACTTAAGAACTCTGGTTGTATGGATTCTATTGGCTAAATGGTTATGCTTTAGGAAGTTTAGATATTTAGGACAAAAATACAGAAAATTTGCTACTTCATGTATAGAAAATTGTCTTTAGTCAAATTAAATAGACTGTTATTTTACTGCAAATAACTTCAAGCATATATAACTTAAAAACAAGTATTTTAGCCTAAAAAAGCCAATCATACCATCATTAATATATTTTGCCTTGCTTTACCAAAAATAACAGAATTTTATTAAACCCATATTTATAGCTCTGAGAAAATAAAGACTCATTATATTCTTTTTTCTTTAAATCCTCACCCAAGGATATTATTTTATTTATTTTTAGAGAGAAGGGAAGGGGGGAGGGAAGGGGAAAGGGAGAGGGAGGGAAGAGCGAGAGAAACATCGATGTGAGAGAAAAATATAGATCAGTTGCCTCCCATATGCGCCCTGACAAGGAATTGAACCAGCAACCTTTTGGTGTAGAGGACAGCACTCCAACCAACTGAGCCACCGGGGACCCATTATAGTCTTAAAGCATAATTTAATTGTTTTCAAATACAGTGTATACATATCTTTAAGCTGTTCCATTCATAACTGAAGCGTTGGCAAATGATTAAACATATAGGTTGAAAATATAGATCTCTGACATTCTAAAAATATCCTATTACAAACAGCACCCTGCAATAATTTCCTATATTTAAACAAATGATGTGTTCAAGGTCCCCAGAACTCCTCAAAACTGTAAAAATTTATATAGACACTTACCAACAGTATCGCATGGTTCATCTTTGTGTACACAGAAATCTTTCCTAGAAAGAAAAATATAAAGTTAGAAACTTTTCCAAAAATAATAGAGACTATGTAACTTATTTTAATATTTGTTTGAATAATAAGCCACTATCTTTATCTCCAAGAATTTAATAAAACTGAATATCAGATTAAATAATTTTTTAGTTCTAAGAAAATGTGAGAAATTTTTATACCTTTTTACCTGATATGATCCTGAAACACATTCTCCTACTTCACAGACAATATTTCCAAAGTAAAATTCCATCCTGTTTTTATTTTTACAGGATTTCATATTTTTATTATAAAATAATAGTATCTGGTATTGGGACATGGCTTCCTGTTTAAAAACTATTGTAAGATCTCTACTTCACATGAGTCAAAAATAATTTCCAGATTGCAGATTTAAACGTGAGAAGTACAACTTAAAACAACATAACATTTTGAGAGAACCAAGATGGCGGCATAGGTTAACGCCGGAGTTTGCTGCTTTGAACAACTACTTCAAAAGTGAAACTAAAAGACGGAACGGACGTCACCCAGAACCACAGGAACGCTGGCTGAGTGGAAGTCCTACAACTAGGAGGAAAGAGAAACGCATACGGACACTCAGAGGAGCCGCAGTGCTGAAGTCAAATTCTGAGGTGCAGAGCGCGCGGAGCGGGCTGGCGGCGGAGGGCGCGGTTGGCGTTTTCAATCGGGAGGGAGTCGCAGACTCTGAGCTCCAGATACAGGCGAGTCTTTAGGGACCCAGACTCAAACGGGAGAAGCGGGACTGTCTGGCTTCGGTCAGAGCGAGTGCAGCTTTCTCTCCCCGAGCTTTGCAGCGGGTGCTGGGACTCAGAGAGGCAGAGCCCCTGGGGACAGGACTGAGAGCCGCCATAACTGCTCTCTCCGGCCCACCCTGTTGATCCTGTGCCACCCGCCCTGCCCAAGCCCTGCACTGAGGCATTTGCCGGATAGCCTCAGGCAAAGGCTAGATTAGCACCTCCCTAGAGGACAGAAGTTCTCTCACTGCAGACACAGCTGATTCTCATAGCCACTTGGCCTGGAGGTCAAACCCTCCCTGGTATTAGCTACAACAATCAAGGTTTAACTATAAGACTGCGAACAAAGACCACTAGGGGGTGCACCAAGGAAGCATAACAAAATGCGGAGACAAAGAAACAGGACAAAATTGTCAATAGAAGATATAGAGTTCAGAACCACACTTTTAAGGTCTCTCAAGAACTGTTTAGAAGCTGCTGATAAACTTAATGAGATCTACAAGAAAACTAATGAGACCCTCGATGTTATATTGGGGAACCAACTAGAAATTAAGCATACACGGACTGAAATAACGAATATTATACAGACTCCCGACAGCAGACCAGAGGAGCGCAAGAATCAAGTCAATGACTTGAAATGCGAGGAAGCAAAAAAACACCCAACCGGAAAAGCAAAATGAAAAAAGAATCCAAAAATGCGAGGATAGTGTAAGGAGCCTCTGGGACAGCTTCAAGCGTACCAACATCAGAATTATAGGGGAAGATGAGAGAGAGCAAGATATTGAAAACCTATTTGAAGAAATAATGACAGAAAACTTCCCCCACCTGGTGAAAGAAATGGACTTACAGGTCCAAGAAGCGCGGAGAACCCCAAACAAAAGGAATCCAAAGAGGACCACACCAAGACACATCATAATTAAAATGCCAAGAGCAAAAGACAAAGAGAGAATCTTAAAAGCAGCAAGAGAAAGAAACTCAGTTACCTACAAGGGAATACCCATACGACTGTCAGCTGATTTCTCAACAGAAACTTTGCAGGCCAGAAGGGAGTGGCAAGAAATATTCAAAGTGATGAATACCAAGAACCTACAACCAAGATTACTTTATCCAGCAAAGCTATCATTCAGAATTGAAGGTCAGATAAAGAGCTTCACAGATAAGGAAAAGCTAAAGGAGTTCATCACCACCAAACCAGGATTATATGAAATGCTGAAAGGTATCCTTTAAGAAGAGGAAGAGGAAGAAAAAGGTAAAGATACAAATTATGAACAACAAATATGCATCTATCAACAAGTGAATCTAAGAATCAAGTGAATAAATAATCTGATGAACAGAAAAAAAAACACAAAAAAAAAAACAACATAACATTTTATATCATAAGGTTAGCAAATTTTTAAAAAGACTGATAGTAATTGTTCTAATAGAGCATGAATTTAGTATTTATTTAGAATTTAGTATTTTTACACAGCTGGGATCTAACCATGAATAACAGTCTATGATTTGCTCTTTACTTGACTACTATGTCTTGGAGAGCATTCTATAACAAAGTATAAAATTTTGAGGCACACTATTTGAAAGCAAAATGTTTAGCATTCATAAATATAGATTAGAAGTCTGCAATCACCTTGCTCTTCTTCCATACACTTGCATTCTAGTTAATTTCTTTTTTTTAGTTATAACTGGCATACGTCGTGGTCTCTGGTTAAGTTTAAAATTTATTTTTGTCTTTGTAGTTCTACAGTCTTACTCAGATGTGTCTAGATACTAAGTTTGTTTCTATTTATCTTCTTTGGCATTGGTATGTTTTCAATTAGAAGATCCATGAACACATGAAAACTCTTACCATTTTCTATTTAGCTAATTCCTCTCACGTTCTCTCTACTCTCTTCTCCTGAAACTCCTTCTGGTGCATATAAGTCCTCATTTTAATGTCTGTAACTCTCAAGCACAGTTTAGTATTTCCATCTGTTAACCATTCTGTGCAGCCTTCGGGGAGAATTCCCTCAGCTCTATCATCCAGTTTTCTAGCGCTCCCTTCATCTGCATCTAATCTGATTTCCAACTTACAAATTAAGATTTCAAGTATAAATACATTTATTTTATAGGGGTTTAATTTTCTTTAATTTTCAAGTCAACTGTTTTTTAAAACCACCTTATTCTAACATTTTGGAATGTTTTTGTGTGCTTTTAATTATGAGAATATGCTTTTATAATCATTGTCAGCCTTTTTTTTAAAAGTATTCTTTATCACAATTCTTGGCTTTTACAATGGAAGAGGTTGTCCTTTGGCGTTTTGGAGTTCTACTGTGAACTCATTTAGCTGAACTCAGTGGTGGCTGCCTGTGTAGGGTAAGTTGAAAGAGGGCCACTCAGAGCCCTGCATAGGCTTTTGCTCCGTGCCTGTGGCGGGATGATACCCATGGTAGTGAATCCCAGGGAGGGGCTGCTTCACCTAACTTGGGATCATGGTTGAGACAAAACGCTTCCTGTTGACAATGTATGTTTGTTTGCAGAGCTCTTCCCAGATCACACTTTCATGAAAGGAATAGCCACCTACGGGCTCTGGCTGTATGTCATCGTTTCAGCTCCACTTCCCTACTTTGCACAATCTCAGAGGCTTTTCTTCATGGGGAGCTAAACCCAAGAACCCAGATTTTTAAGTCCAACAAACCTTTCCCAGGGCAGCTATCACATGATCTCAGAAGCATGCTACTTTTTTTTTTTTTTTCTTTGCCAGAGCCCTCTTTGTTTTTGGCTTATTTGTGCATATAAAGGGGTTTTATTACATTTTTTTCTATAATTTCTATATGCCTATAAATGAGAATACTTTCTGATCACCTACTCAGGCAGATTACCACATAATTAAAAGAAATGAACCAATCCGTGACCAATCATATGATAATTAAGCATAGTGAAACATATTTGTTTATTGTTAGTATTAGATCTTAATATACATAGAAACTAGCCATATAAGCTTTATAAACATGGACTGCAACTGATAATATTTTTTCAGAAAATCTAAAGTGGATGATAGCCTAAGAGACTGTAAATGGCCCTGGATCATCCAAACCCAGCAGCTGAGATTTCTAGAGTTTCCTTCTCCATTGTCTTTTTTTTTCCCAACCCCCTGCCCCTTTACTATCTTTCTTAATGCACGGTTCTTTAATTCTCCCCTTGATTCTAAGTACTACACAGAATCTCCTCCAGCTATCAAAAAAAAAAATCCAAAGCAACACTTCTTCTGGTGTAAATTGGTCTCTGTGGTTCAAAACCACCACCAAATGAAACAGGAAAATATATCCCCACCAGTGGTGTAACATATTCAGAGTCTGACTATAACTACAGATAAAGAAGAATGAAAAAGGTTAGCTGACATTTTTTCTTTACCAGTAAATGGCCAGGTAGTTAGTCTTTCTCTGGATCAGGAGATACAGAAATCAAATCTACCACAGGGACACCAGACCTAGAGTATAGGTTGTATATTGCTTAACTCTAGGGGTACGTTTGCATATGCAACACTATAAATGGCTCCCTCTGCTGTTGTGTAGCACACAACCTCCCTATACAACTAGATAAGGTAGGATTCAGTAAGTGCCTCTTATATGCCAAGCATTGGATAAGGGAAGACTACAAAGATAAATAACAAAGGCTTCTCTTCGGAAGGCAAAGAAGAGGATGAACACGATTACCTCTGTAATGTGATAAGGGCCCCAGGATCGGTAAGAAAGAAGCCAGGGAAATTGCATTAAAGAATGGATAGTTCTATTTCGCAACTGACTTTGCCAGCAAATGGAGAGAGAAACACCCAAACAGATGATACTGAATAATAGGTAATGCAGAAAATTAGAGAAACACACAAAATCAATTCTTCACCTTAGGGCCAAGAATTACTGAGTACAAAACATATTCAGATGTAAGGGAAAAGGGACTTCATGTGCTTTTCCTAAACGTACAATACATCATATAATCATGCATGAGGCTGCAACATGACTATTTGATTTACATAATGTGACGCAAGGGACTGCATCTGTAACTAAACAACATGATAAAACTATGACAAATGTACTGCTTATTGTCAAGGGCACTTCGTTCTTCACACAGCCAATTTCTGTTCACTTAGCAAACAGATGAATAAAGCACATTTTTTCGAAAAACACAAGGTCTTTTATCCAAAAGCACTGGAAATACCTCTCAGTACAATTGACGAATGAACATATTGTCAGCAGCACTTCAAAAGTTCAGGTCAGACTGCAATTCGTAATCTTCAATTTCTTTCCAGAGGACCAAAATATATTCTTAATTTCATAATATTCAAAGATTTATTGGGGGGGGGGGAGGCGGGGGGATTTGTTTGCCTAGACCAGTGATCATGTGAATTCAAATTCTCTAATTTTTGGCTCACGTTGGCTCAGTGCGCCTGAAGTCTGCATCATAGAGTTTCATTATGTGAGTTTATGGAAACGATACTGTTAGACTTTGGCAACTGAGAAAGCCAATAAATTCTGCTTAAGTTCTGATTTATACTGAAAAAAAAATGAAATATAGCCTTTAATTTCCAAGAATGAAGATGCATCTGAGAATAAGTCTCATTGTAGTGTTTTATAGTGCCCTGGGTTATACCTATAAATGACTCATTCAAATATTATTCTATGATTTGTATTAAATTAATATATTTCTGCCATTTCTAATATTAAATTTTCTATCTTGCTTGCCAATGTCATTAGTTTGAAACTAACTTTCAGAAGTACTGTACATCAACCTGGAGCATTTCAGTAAATAGGAATGGCAAAACAATCATTAACAAAATGAAATCCTAAATTAAAGAGTGTTTTCAAGAGACATAGACGTAGGTCTTCTCCCTGATTTAAAAGAGAAATGTGTAAATTACAGAAAGAAATCACAGAGTTGACAGTTGGGAAAATATGTTTTGTGTTTTTTGTTACTATGAGCCCACAAGCACTAGGTCAGCTTGAAACTATTTACTTCATTGTATCCACAGAACAACTTTAACAAAGATATTATTGCAGATAGGTTTGGATTTATGCAAACATTCATTTTAGATGAAAACAAAATTAATAACGGAGCTAAAATCTCTTCCTACTCATGTGTTCACATAACAGACAACATTTAATCATTATCTAGGATGAGCATTCACTAGAAACCAGGCTGGATTCGACTTTAATTTGTCAAATATGGATGAGCACATGAAATCCATGAGTGAAATTTTTGTTGTATTTTTCACAGGCTCCTGGCAAAGCTGAAGACCTGATCATCTCTATGCTTACACTAACTAAAAAGAGATTCTCCTTTAAAGTCAACCCATTCACTTAGACTTTCCTGATCAAATGGTGCGAGGCCACATCCCCTTCAGTGGGCTGATTTTGCTGCTACGGCACTGAACACACTATTATGGAGAAACAGTGACCCACCACATAAGCCTAATCTCCACAGGTGAAGCTAGGGAGATTATTTGTCAGTACCTATTAATATTTAATACTTGTATAGTTTTTAACAGATCTTTTTCTATTTTCAAGATTTTTATTCCCATTACTTCGCCACCCCGCCCCCCCAAAAAAAAGAAAAGAAAAAAAAAGAAAACCCACACCCAGAAGCAGCCTAGTAAGTCTTATTCCAAGACCTACTTATCAGGGTGCAAAAACCTGAAGTCACCATTTCTGCTAAAGGACTGAGGAGGTATACAGAATTTTTTTCCATGAAATGACATGGCTTAGCAAAACTGTAACAAAAAAAGGCTTTTCCACTAGGTTTTGAACAGAAGTCCTGTTTAAACAGTGAAGCTTGGGTTTTCTTTCCATAACTAAAAGATATGCTGGAAATAATACTGCCTTAGTTTGTCTTTAGCTTTGAAAATTATAATTTGGGCATAGAGAATACATATTTAGTCATGTGGCAGTACAAGTTTTGAAAATCTGAGTCTGAATAATGATTTTATCAGTTGACCTGATCCTGCAGATTGAAATCATAAAACACAGGTTGTTGTATGTGTTCCTGGAGAGTATTATTTAGATACTAGAGGCCCGATGCACGAAATTCGTGCAAGAGGAGGCCTTCTTTCCCGTGGCTGCCAGCACCCGGGACCGGGACCGGGCTTCCCTCACAGAGGGAGGCCCCACCCACCTGCTGCAGCCTGCTGGCCGGTGGCCTGAGCTCCCTCTGCGGGGCAATCATGGGGTGATGGCTGCTGGGCTTCCGACCAATCAGACTGCACCTGCCTTGGCTGGCCTGGTGCCAGTGGGTGTCATAGCGTGGTCCCAGATGGTCATCGTTATTCCGCTGTTCGGCCATTCGGTCGATTTGCATATTATGCTTTTATTATATAGGATTATTACCTTCAGTTCATTCTCTTAATATATTACCCTAGCCCTATGGCTAAACATGAAGTCTGATTGCATATTACGGGCATCTGACTATAAGGAAGATTATATTTCTAAACACAATAGCAAGTACTATTTTTTTAGTCCTCACTGAGGATATATTTATTGATTTTAGAGAGAGAGGAAAGGAGAACGACAGAAATATGGACGTGAGAGAGAAACATCCATCGGTTACCTCCCATATGTACCCCGACCAGAGATCGAAACTGCAACCTAGGTACGTGCCCTGACCAGGAATCGAACCCACTGGTGTACAGCAGGGGTGGGGAACCTTTTTTCTGCCAAGGCCCATTTGGATATATAAATATCATTTGCAGGCCATACAAAATTATCAACTTAAAACTTAGCCTACTATATTTGGCCAAACATTTAATTAACGCACCCCTAATGCCTTGGCAGGGCCAGACCAAATGATTTCATGGGCCTTATATGACTCGCAGGCCAGACTTTCCCCACCCCTGGTGTAAAGAATGACGTTCTAACCAACTGAGCCACCCGGCCAGGACACAAGTACTATTTAATCGCCCTAAATAAATAGTAGCACATGCTTACAACCATATATACATAGAGATGCTTATATGTTTTACTTTAAATGTGAAAAAAATCATAAAGTTGTACAAATATAGAGTAGTTATATAAATTAGGACACGTACATGCAACAAAATGTCTGCTCCTCCCTCCAAATGATATCGACCAATATGGTTAGATCAGTTTCCCATTACTGCTGTAACAAATTACCACAAACTTAGTTACTTAAAGCAACAGGGGTGTATTATCTTAGAGTTCTAGAGACCTGAAGCCAAATACAGGTGTTACTGGGCTAACATCAAGGCTGCATTTCTCCAAAGGCTCACAGGTGGAATCTGTGGGCTTGCCCCCTCCAGCAGCTAGAGGCTGCCTGCATTCTTTGGCTCGTGGCCCTTCCACAATCTTAAGAGCCAGCAGTATAGCATCGTCCAGCCTCTCTGACTCTGACTTCTGTTCCCTTTTCCATCTTTTAAGATTCTTGTGATGACATTGGACTCATCTAAATACTCTGGGATATAAATACTCTCCCCATCTCAATAGCCTTAGTCACATCTACAAAGTCCCTTTTGCCATGTAAAGGAACACATACATGGCTTATGTGGACAATTAATGACAGGGAAGGACTTACAAAACATAGTATAGAGTGAGAAGAAAACAATAGAGGAAACTGTGTATAACATGAAACAATGTTCTTTAGATTACATACCAACTCAACACTGGTTACCTTCGAGCAACTTTACCATAAAAAGATGCTCATGCAGCCCTAACCGGTTTTGCTCAGTGGTTAGAGCATCGGCCTGTGGACTGAAAGGTCCCAGGTTCGATTCCGGTCAAGGGCATGTACCTGGGTTGCAGGCACATCCCCAGTGGGAGATGTGCATGAGGCAGCTGATTGATGTTTCTCTCTCATTGATGTTTCTAACTCTCTATCCCTCTCCCTTCTTCTCTGTAAAAAAATCAATAAAATATATTTTTTAAAAAAAGATGTTCATGCATTACTTGGGAATTATGCAACAGTGCTTCCTAAAGAACTGTTTATAAACAAGGAAATGTTTGGACTAGATTTTTAAGGGAAAATATCCTATATAACAAAACCGTAATATGCAAATCCGAACGGCGGAATGACCAGTCGCTATGATTTGCACTGACCACCAGAGGGCACTCAATGCAGGAGTTGCCCCCTGGTGGTCAGTGTGCTCCCACAGGGGGAGCGCCACTCAGCCAGAACCTGGGCTCATGGCTGGCAAGTGCAGCGGTGATGGTGGAAGCCTCTCCCGGCTCCGCTGCAGGCGGGCAGTAAGGGGTCCCGGATTGTGAGAGCCGCAGACTATGCGAGGGATGTCTGACTGCCAGCTTAGGCTCGATCCCCAGGGGAATTGGGCCTAAGCCGGCAGGCGGACATCCCCAAAGGGGTCCCAGACTGTGAGAGGGTGCAGGCCAAGCTGAGGGAGCCCTCCCCCAAGTGCACGCATTTCGTGCACCGGGCCTCTAGTGTATTGTAAATGAAATGGGCACTTAAACTCCAAGAATAATATTCTTTCTGCTATAGAGTAGTAAACAGGCAGCTGTTAATTTTATTATTCCTTATATTTTCTTCAAATGCATCACACAACTTCTTTTTTTAAGAGAACTCCAGTGATGTCTTGCTAGTGAAGACTAGCAGCAAGGGAAATAATTATGAAGAGTGGTTAAAGTGTGGCTTTTATTTCCTCTTGCTTGAGAATATAACGCTAAGCGAAATAAGTCCAACAGACAAAGTTAGGAACCATATGATTTCACTCACATGTGATGTATAAAACTGAAAGCAATAAATGAACCAACAATAAAAACAAATAAAAACTCATACACACAGAGGGAAGCAGCTTGAGGAGGTAGTAAAGGGTAAAAGGCGTCAAATATATGGTGATGGAAGAAGACTGACTTTGGGTGGTGGGCACACAATGCAATATACAAGATCAGGTATCACAGAAATGTACACTTGAAACCTTAGCCACTCCAATAAATTTAATTTTAAACATGTGACTTTTAAAGCTTTATCACAGAAGAAAATAAATTAGATGTAGAATGTTATTTTTTCACACAGTTTTGAAGAGAAAATGGCATTGTAGATAAGGAAATTAAATTAATGTCGCAATATTGGTGGGGCAAGACAAAACTTGCATAAAGAGTATGAGCTCAATATTATAAATATATGTATTTAGTTACAACAAATACATAGGAAACAAAGCTGAAGGACTATACTTTAAAATGTTACCTATAATTACTCCTCGGTAGTGGAATTACAGGCTAATATTTTATTTGTTATTCTTGTACTTCTCAAATTTCTATAATAAATGTATTAAATTTTGAATAAGAGAAAAAATATATTATTTTAATTATTATCCTCTTTAGTCTCAAGCAGTATTTCCAAAACCTACACTATGAGGAGAAGAAAGACAGATTTCATCAATCAAGAAATAAAAATATAAAATCACTCATGGTTAATGCATTCTGGAAATCTAATTTGTCTATATCAGATTGGTGGTCACAGGTTAGAAGTTCAAATTAACCACATACAATAACTTACGTGATCGTAACTCGTACTATGGATTATATGTCACTATAAATTCTTTCTTCAGAAATATAATATTTAGTACTATATAAAAATAATATATTTTAAGAACCTTGTCATGCAGAATTACTATAAAACAGGACATAATTTCATATTAAAAATAAAGAAATAAAGTCTGCATGTTCCCTGGGGATACTAATCACCTTCACTAATAGCAATATTTGCTACTCTTTTATTTTTACAAAAGCAATTCATTAAACTTTTGGTAGAGTTAAGTATTATTTGTTAATCTTATTCTAATAAAAAATGCGTCAAGTCATAAACAAGATAAATTTTAGTATAAGTTGATTTCTTAGAGGGCCCCCAAAATAAAGTGATTGAAAATGGCCATCACCCTAGACCAGTGATGGCGAACCTATGACACGCGTGTCAGAGGTGACTCGCGAACTCATTTTTTTGGTTGATTTTTCTTTGTTAAATGGCATTTAAATAAAAAATAAATATCAAAAATAGAAGTCTTTGTTTTACTATGGTTGCAAAGATCAAAAAATTTCTATATGTGACACGGCACCAGAGTTAAGTTAGGGTTTTTCAAAATGCTGACACGCCGAGCTCAAAAGGTTCGCCATCACTGCCCTAGACAGTTTTGCTCAGTGGATAGAGCATCCGCCCACGAACTGAAGGGTCCTGGGTTGAATCTAGTCAAGGGCAGGTACCTCGGTTGCTGACTGGATCCTGGCCCTGGTTGAGGTGCTTGCAGGAGGCAACCAATCGATGTGTCTCTCTCTCATATCAATGTTTCTCTCTATTTCTCCCCCTCCCTTCCACTCTCTCTAAAAAATAATAATAATAATAATAATAATAATAATAATAAATCAATAAATCCAAATATCCTTGGATGAGGATTAACAAAAGAAAAAGAAAAAGAAAACGACCATCTTTCCAAATTTACCCTATCACTCTGAAATATCATGAAATGGACCTCCACCATAGAAAAGATGCATGCTTTCAAAAATCTATCTTAGCAACTTCTAATAATATAATTTGAATAAAAATAATTTAAACAGTATAATTTAACAATCCTAACAATGTAACTGAGAAAATAAAAAAATTAAGTATAATTTAAATAAATGTGTGAAAATTTAGCAGACAATTGAGAGAAATATGAGATAAGGAATTGAATCTTAGTTACTTGTTAAATAACCTGAATGAATATAGACCTTTTTCTTTGCCTATAATTTTAAAAATATCTATTAAGTGTGATATTAGTTATAAATAACTGGTGTGTGTTTGTGTGTGAATTCTCCTTCCTAGATTAATAAAGTACCCTTATAAGGACTCATTAAGAACTTTTATTGATAGGATTAGTCCCCTTACAATAGAGAGATCACTCCATTGTCTTCTGGACTAATTTTTTTCAGATGGGAAGTCAGTTGTTGATCTTAACATTGTTTCCCCTGTGGAATGTATCTATTTTTTTTCTGGAAAATTTTAAAAAATTTTTCTGTATCTTTGGTTTTCACCATTTTCCTATGATATGCCTATGTCTATAAATTTTTATCAAGCTTGGGGAAATTTTTGGCCATTACATCTTCAAATAACTTTTTTTCCCCATTCTCATTTGCTTCTCCTAAGATTCCAATTACAACTAAGTTAACTGGTAAATCCAACATCTAAGCTATCTCAAGGTCAGTTTCTATTGACTACTTTCCTTGACTATGGGTCACATTTTCATGTCTCATTACTTGGCTAATTTTTATTACCTTTTAGACATTGTGGATGATATAGAGATTCAAGATTCTGTTTTCTTCCTCTAAAGAGTACTAACTTTTATTGTAGGAGGCAGTTCAATCGGCTGATCAATCTGAACTTTGGTCGATCTGAGCTTATTCTTTGGTAGGAAGGATCTATCAAAGCTCAAGATGATCCCCAAACCTTTGTAAATCAGTGGGACTCAAACTCCAAACTCTTATTTCCCCTAAAGGCTTTGTCAGGGCAGGTCAAGGGCGGGCATCTCTCTGGATCATGGTCCCTACTAGGAAAGCACAGCCATCCTGTTTTTTCAGCTAAATGTCAGGTGTAATAATAAAGTATTAACAAGGTTGATCTACTCTTATGGCCTGAATCTGCTCAGTTGCTAGTATCTTTTTTAAATCTAAACTCCATAGCAACAGCACTCTGATAAATTTTGGGCAGTCTATGTCTATATATATCAAACTAATCTTTCAAAGGTCTCACAGATAATCTACACACAGACTTCTTAGCACCTTTCCCTTCAGAAGAGTCCACTGTGCTCTACCTAGATTTCAGCTTGCAGTCAAAAAATCGTCCTGGCTCTGTGGCTCGGTTGGAGCACACAACAAAAGGTGGTGAGTTCAATTCCCAGTCAGGGCACAGCACATGGAAGGCAACCAATTAAGGTTTCTCTCTCATATGGATGTTTCTCTCTCTCTTTCTCTCTTCCTCGCCTTCCTTCCCTCCTTTTCTCTTTATAAAATCAATAAACATATCCCTGGGTGAGAATTTTTTTAAAAAAATTGTGCCTTGGTTAGTAATGACAGCATCAGCCCGCACACCAGAGGGTCACATGTTCGTTTCCAGTCAAGGGCATGTACCTGGGTTTCAGATCCAATCCCCACCCCCAGTCCTTCTACTCTCTCTAGAATCAATGGAAAATATATCATCATTCCTCTAGTGAGGATTTAAAAAAAATTTTTTTTTGATTGTCAAAAGGCAAAAGCTGGATTGACTGGTGTTGTTAATAAATTTTCTTCTTTCAAGAGTTTTAGTCTTATATTGCTCATTTGCCAATGATTGAAAGTAGATGCCAAATAAATATTTTACAGTTGTATGCTTATTAATTACAGTATCAGGTATTCCTAACTATGGAAGTCCAGGCATGTTCTTACATAAAGATTTTTTTCACTTTATGAATTACTAGAGGCTCGATGCATGAAATTCGTGCAAGGGGCTTGGCCCCCATCCACCACAGCCTCCACCCCCACCCGCCCTGGCAACCTGGGGCCTCTGCCTCCGCCCCTGCCACTGCGGCTTTGTCCAGAAGGTCGTCTGGAAGGACGTCTGGTCTAATTAGCATATTATGCATTGATTAATACAGACGTATCGCTAGAATAGTTTTTTATGATTCAGCAACAGAAGCTTATCATGCATTTAATAGACTCATTTCAAAAAAATCACATTTAAATCACATAATACTGTGTATTATGTGATGTGAAATGTCAACACTATTGATACTAAAATCAAGTTGTTACTGAACAATTATCGTCATTTTTACTAGCTTTAAGTAAGATACATTTACCAATAATTATTAATATACAATGCTCTTGGATAGTATCTTTTTACTCATTATTTCACTTCCTTATATTTAGACATAATGCTGCATTACAAAACTTGTGAATACTACAGACATTCACAACGCAGCTCAAATTAATTACCTCAAAACCTAATTGAAACTTTTTTTCTCAGATTGAACAAGAAAGTTTGTCAATTTCTAAATTTAATATATTGGATTACTTTATATAGTGATGACTGAAAAATATATAGTTTGGGCCCATAATTTCAAAGATCCACTAAGTTAAACCATAGTTTTCACTTATCACTATCAATGACTATATCTTCACATCAAAAATTGAAGCAAAATTTTACTTAAAAGTTAACTAGCCAAATGTTTTGTCAACATACCACTCAAAGAATGGCAGTTCAGAAACCGATTATTAAGATTTGAGGGAAACTGACTAACATCACTATGCCAAATGTTTTTTGGAACACAAAATCTAGAGTAAAAGCATTGAGTGAAGGGATTGGTAGGATTACTAGCATGGCTGTAGAATTAGGAATGTCATAAGTGGCTTTGGGAAATTTACCTTGTTATAAGAACAGCTGCATCCACGGAAGTCATGTCCTCTCCCCAGCTTGTGGACATCTCTAAATGTATATCATTCTTTTTGCCAAATTCTTCATGTTGCCACTTACAAAAACTCTCCAGCATTTTCTCCCCATGGTGCCCAATATATAGATCTGCCTGTAAAAGAAGAGATTTCACTTCAAGGCAAATTTTCTCTGATATACAAAACACTGAAAACTGAGGGGACGCCATAAATTACTAAAGCAAACTGCTGACCATAACATTAATTAGAACCTGGAAGACAGTAAGGATTAATTTAGCCTGAAGTAAAAATCTTAGAACTTTGTGAAGGTACAATAATTACAAAACCTGTCCAACACTCTTCAGAAAAAGAGAAGTTCAATGAATATTGAGAACGTGGAACTTTTAGACTTACGTAACTCATTATTTCTATAATTTAAGAACGAACGTTTTTACAAAGTGCCAGCTAAGCAGCATGCTAAAATGATGTCACAGAAGAGTCCTCATTTAAAATGAACTGCAGATAAGAAAAGGCTTTACACGTACATGTTTAGAGAAGAAAATAAAACTGTCATTAAATATGACTTTTTAAAATTACTTTTGGAAAGTTAAGGTTTGTGGTCAGGACCCTTTGGAAACTAAGAACATTCCATTTTTGGAATAAAAGTTGGGGTATTAACCAAAACTAAAGACCAGTTTATGCATATTCTAAGTGATTCAGTGGATATTTCTGGATTTTAAGTCAATAAAAAGTACATCCCTAACAAATCCTTTACTTAAAAGTAGCTGAACACAACTTCTCACCCACTTAATTTAGAACAAAAAACTCAAGACTTTCTTACTGGCGTTTCATGGAGCAGAATAAGCTTTATCACACGGAGATTGACCTGCGCACCAAGACTCTTGTGTTGGAAAAGGTTAAAAACCTAAAAACAAATAAAAATAAAAAATCCTAAAATAAAACTGAAAAACATCTTAATTTTTCTAAAAGCCCAGAAATGGGAGCCGTGTCCATTTAGTTGGGAAATCTTATATATATTTAATTTTTTAATTATTTAAAAAATTAGCTTAATAAGCAGTAACTTAGCTAATTCATTTTAGTCTGGGCATTTCAATGGGGTGCTGAGAGGAGGGTGGGCTTTGATGACACCGAACAGAAGAATTTTGGGAACTAAAATCTAGAATTTGTCTTCATTCTTAATTCACAAAATGCCAGTGTCTTCCTTTCTTCTGAGAAACAGTCCTGAAAACTCAGCCTGCTTTATGCCACATCCCAATTCATTCCTTGGAGTCTTTTTTCTCTCCCCGGCTAGCTGTCAAATAGAAACACGACTTCAAAGCTCCTCCCTTCAAAGATCCCATGAAGACACGCTTGTGGGTCATGGCTGCTTAATGGTTTCAGACCATCATTATGACAGGTTTTCTCAAAACGTGATGCATGTTGAAATGCTGGAAAGCAAGGTGAATTTTTATGTGGTATGTGGAGTTTTTGTAAAATTTAGCATTTATTTAATTTGGAATAGAAAATATAACACTGACACACCAAACCCATGCTCTCAGAGACAGCACTAGTTGAAAGTTGGCGGAGTGTTCAGGGGGTAGCTGAACATACACTGAAATGACTGCAGTGTGAGAAAATCTTTTTGCTGGGAAAACAAACCAAATAATAACAAAAATAGTAAAAATGGAAATTTTACAAAAACATAACATATTTATCCTTGAAATCAGTAGTGCTCACCCGTATATGGTAACTGGAATTATAAATGGACATTTGCCTTTCGCTTTTATTTATGTTTACTCTCCCTCTAAGAACCACTCTTCACTATGACCTCCTAATTCTGCCTTGAAGGAGGTTACTCAAAACCATACGCAATTAGGTCAAAGGATTGACTAGGCAGTAAGCATCCATAAGATGCTAGGTGCAAACTAGATTTCTGCAGTCCGGATATTGTCAACTAAAGTTAGCTACGAATGATTCAGCTGGCTAAAAATTTAGCTCTTAGCTATCAGGCCTTACTCATTAACTAGTATTATAGATGAAATCTAATTTGACATACCTATATAAGAGCTCAATGGGTTACCAACCTCCATTTTTATTCCACCTCAAAATCCAGAGTATTTTGGGTAGGACCATGCATATAAAAAAATATTATACCATTTCTGCCCACTTCAGCAAATGGCCTTTACCAATGAGAATGAAAAGATGGGCACAAAAAAAGAGAGAAAAGACTAATAGAGTTTTGCCACATCACAATGAACAATAAGGGTTGTTGTTTTTACTAGACGATGTGAATGATTATGTTGATATCTTTTTTGAGACAAATCAATGTGGTAAACCTAAATATATTGTTTTTACTGATGTCAATAAAAGAAAGGAACAGTAATGAATTTTTAAAGAACTTCATTATACTCACACATTTCTTCCTTAGAGTTTTCTTGAAAAAATTCCAAGCGCACTTTAAAGTTTGCCTACCATATTTAAGATGGTTAGAATGAATCTCCTGGCTGCCTCTGCTCCATGATAGGAAACCACTGCTGGGTCTGCAACCACTACAGTCTCTATGTTGTATTCTTGGGGTAATTTGTATGAATATCGTTTCCCTCTTCCACTCTCTGTTATTTTTTTAGATCTAGGTCTTCCTTTATCTGCAACAGAGAAATGAATTTTCAAATGTGCCTCCATCTTGGCAAAGTAAATTTTAAAAATCTGTTTATGCAA
The DNA here is from genome assembly GCF_014108235.1 of Myotis myotis. Lineage (NCBI taxonomy): Eukaryota > Metazoa > Chordata > Mammalia > Chiroptera > Vespertilionidae > Myotis > Myotis myotis. Next base: position 37,228,009 of record NW_023416368.1, read on the forward strand.
TAATTTCAAAATATGTTTACCAAGTACCAGTATGTAATGATGATACAATGGTGAGCAAAACCAAGTACGTCCCCTTCACATGTGGAACCTAAAAGGGCATCTGGCATTGGAGTATGACTTTGGAACCAGACAGAATGGGCTTCTGCCACTTATTAGATCTACCATTTGGGGAACTCACATCACTGTATCAGCCTTAGTTTCCTCATCTGTAAAATGAATAATACTAACACCTACTTTCTAGAGTTGTTGATGGCTTATAAGTCACATTAGTAAAAATAAAATAACTCAATAAACAAAACAAAAAATAAAATTAGTATAAATGAAATAACTCAATAAACAAAAGGTAGATGATTTTCTTTTTGAGACCAGTAACAAAATAAAGGTCTACTTGCAAGAAGTGCCTGAAGTGACTTCACCACATATCCTAATTTCAGGCAGACCCCCGAACGACTAAAACATTATGCATGGGTTACAAAGGATTTGGTTCTGCCTTCCATCAGGATCATAAAGAAGTTTGACCTAAGGGTAATAAAGATTCCTTAAACAGGGCCAAATAAAAGCGGTAACCACAAATAAAAATATTTATAAATTTAAATACATAAAAATATAAAATTTCTGTTTATTAAAACATGCCACTATCTAATGAAAAGCATGCCACCAAGTGGGAGAAGATATTTACAATGTTTTTCCATAATAAAGAAATAAAAGCTACTCTAAATCAATGACAGATAAACCAATTAGAAAACTGGCGAAGGGCTAGAACAGTGATTTCTCACTAAAAGGATATCCAAATGGCTGATGAAAAGCATATGAGAAGATGCTGCCAGCCGGCGTGGCTCAGTGGTTAAACATCGACCTATGAACCAGGAGGTCACAGTCTGATTCCCAGTCAGGGCACATGCCCAGATTGCAGGTTGGATCCCCAGTGTGGGGTGTGCAGGAGGCAGCGGAGCAATGGTTCCCTCTCATCATTGATGTTTCTCTCTCGCCCTCTCCCTTCCTCTCTGAAATCAATAAAAATATTTTTTAAAAAGATGCTCAATCTCATTAGCATTCAAGAAAATAAAAATTGAAGTTACAATAAATTAAATTAACTAAAATCCCTAGAATGGCTAAAATAAAGAGGTGATTGTATGGTGTCAACAAGAATGTGGTGACAAGAACTGGAAGTCCCATACACATACGTGCTGGGAGTTTAAATTAGAATAAACACTTTGAAATACTAAACACTGAAGTTGAACATTTGCACACCCAATGATCAATGATCGAAAATATATACTCATCAAAAATGCATGCAAATCACATGTACAATTTATTCAAAGCAGCACTATTCTTAATAGTTCAAATAACCATCAATAGTACAATGGATAGCCCTGGCCGGTGTGGCTTAATTGGGTGGGTGTTGTCCCATGCACCAAAAGGTTGCTGGTTGGATTCCCGGTCAGGAAACATGCCCCGGTTGCAGGCTCAATCCCCTGGGGGTGTACAAGAGGCAGCCGATTGCTATGTTACTCTCACATCGATGTTTTCTCTATGTTTTGCTCTCACATCAATGTTTCTCTCCCTCTCCTTTTAAAAATTAATTTTAAAATCTTTTTAAAAAATAGTATAATGAATAAAGACATTTTGGCCTATTCATACAATGAAATGCTATATACCAATAAAAATAAACCAACTACTGCAGTGATGGCGAACCTTTTGAGCTCGGCATGTCAGCATTTTGAAAAACCCTAACTTAACTCTGGTGCCATGTCACATATAGAAATTTTTTGATATTTGCAACCATAGTAAGACAAAGACTTCTATTTTTGATATTTATTTTATATATTTAAATGTCATTTAACAAAGAAAAATCAACCAAAAAAAAATGAGTTCGCGTGTCACCTCTGACACGTGTGTCATAGGTTCGCCATCACTGAACTACTGCAATGTGCAAAAATATGGATGAGCCTCCTAACAATAAGGCTGAGCACAAGAAGCCAATTACAAAAGAGTAGGTGGAATTTGGATTATCTCCCCCAGGAAAGCATGTGGAGTGAGAAGTAGAAAGAAAAGGAGGAAGTCCTAGGAAACTCCTACATGTAGGGGGTGTACATGTGGAAGAGACACATTCAGGAAGAGATGTAAGAAAAATAAAAGGAGAGCCCAAAAGAAACCACAGAGATAGCTACACAATGAGAGGGGCTTTGTACCAAGAGTAGTAAATAGACCAAGTTTGTTCCCTTTGTTGCTCCAGTTAGTGACAGCTACGTTGGCCCCAAACTGTCACTATGCAGCATCCATATTTGCATGTTATATTTAAACGAGAGGCTCAGTGCACAAAATTCGTGCATGGGTAGGGTCCCTAGCAGCTGCCAGCTACTGGCCAGGGCCTTCCTTAGTTCTGCACCACCCCCTGGTAGTCAGCACACATCACAGCAAGCGATCGAACTCCTGGTCGGTAGAACTCCTGAGGAAACATTTTGCATATTAGGCTTTTATATATATAGACCAGAGGCCCAGTGCACGAATTCATGCATGAGTGGGGTCCCTCGGCCTGGCCTGTGAGATCAGGCCAAAACCGGCTCTCTGACATCCCCCAAGGGGTCCTGGATTGTGAGAGGGCACAGGCCAGGCCGAGGGACCCCATTGGTGCAAGATCAGGGCTGGAGAGGGACGCAGGAGGTTGGCCAGCCGGGGAGGGACTGCAGGAGGGCTCCAGGGTGTCCACCTCCTCACTCAGTCCTGATTGGCCAGACCCCAGCAGCAAGCTAACCTAATGGTCGGAGCGTCTTCTCCCTGTTGGTCAGTGCACGTCATAGCGAGCGGTTGAGCGGCCTTAGCATATCATTAGCATATTACGCTTTGATTGGTGGAACGGACAACCGGACAACCAGACAATTAGCATATTAGGCTTTTATTATGTAGGATAGGCTACTTGGAACAGTCTAAGTTTCTTAAGAATCTCAACTTCATGGTAGATGCTATCATACAAGTTAGCCACTGTGTGTGAAGATCATGCATATTGAAGTAATCATTTTATTAAGTTGCTTCCTTTGAAGCCTTCATTGTCTACACCAAATATGCTCATTCTTCATCTCCTAAATCTTGAGGCCATTTTCCAACCATATGCAAATATAAAGACAACATAATTGATATCACACACTTCCAGTCAGAGAATAAATTTTAAAACGTGTATTCACTGGGGCTCAATGTATGATCTCCATAATATCCTCCACATACTGACAATAATCTCCACAACAGTTATGGATGGTGTATGGAAATGATTTCAGCAGTGGTCTGAGTCCTAGACACACTCATGATTTATACTAAAATGTTAAGGAATATATATTGATAATGTCACTTGCCTGCTAAAAGTCTTCAAAGACCACATTTTGCCCTCCAGATAAAGTCCTTCCCCCGGCACATAAGTCCCTTCATTATCTAGCCGATGGCTACCTTCTCAGGGTTGTACCTCGTGACCACATTGCAGACATGTGTCTTCAGCTCCCCGAGGTGATGCCATTGTTCCTTCTGCCTAAATACTTTCCCCAACTAACAACATGCACTAAAAATTTCACATATGTTTTTCATTTGCACACATAATGTCACTTAATTCTGACAACAACCCTGAGCTGCGGGTATCACTATCCCCATTTGGCATATTGTAAATGGAGCTTTCGAGAGATAAAGTTTTCTAAAGTCGCCAAGCTAGGAAGCGGTAGCACATGAATGTGAAAACAGGCAGTCGGACCCCAAAGTCCATTAACTCAGCCTGTGTACTCTGTTCTCTTTTCTTCCTGAGGTGCGGATAAGTTTTATTTGATCTCTGAGGTTCAGCCTCCCCAATAGTGAAGCTTGGGATCTTGTGTACTGAGGCTGTCACAGCTCTTATCACACTACAGTATAATTACTCCTTCACCAGTTTGTCCAAAATAATACACTGATGCCCTGGCTCGGTAGCTCCGTTGGTAAAAGCATTGTCCCAATATGCTAAGGTTGTGGGTTCGATTTCCAGTCAGGACACATACAAGAATCAACAAATGAATGCATCAACAAGTGGAAAAACAAATCGATGTCTCTGTCTCTCCCCCTATCCTTATTCCTCTCTCTCTCAAGTCAATCAATAAATAAAATATTTAAAATAAAATAATACATTGTTTGCCTCTTGAGAATATGAGCTGTGCCTTTTAACTCCACATCTCTGTGAGGTGACTGGTCATGCCTATGTTGCAAATATTAAGCTAAACTTCAAAATTTTAAGAGAATTGAAAAAGAGTACCTAGCTGGAGTGGGAGTGAAGGTGTGCCTTAAAATCAGGGCCTCTGACCCTCAACCTCATGTGCCTTCCCTTCCTCTACATTATATTTTAATAAAAGAATACAGCAAAGTTATCTTAAAGTATAAAGATCCCTGTTTTGAAAAAATATTCATATAATAAATAAATGTAAATATAATATACTAAGGCATCAAAATGCAGAAGGGAAATTGGACAAAGACTAAGTTGAATACAAGTAACTTTATGATTCCACTAGAGGCCCAGTGCACGAAATTCATGCATGGGTAGGGTCCCTAGGCCTGGCCAACAATCAGGGCCAATCTGTGGGGCAACCAGCAGGGCGACTGGGGGACCCCCACTGGCACCTGCCTTGGCCAGCCTGACACTACCTGCTCGCCAGCCCCGCCCCCTGCTGCCTCCACCAGTCACCTCCCTCTGCGAGGCAACTGGGGGGCCCCCACTGGCACCTGCCTTGGCTGGCCTGGTGCCACCCACTCGCCAGCCCCACCCTCCGCTGCTGCCACCAGTCGCCTTCCTCTGCAAGGTACCCAGCAGGGTGATCGGGGGGCCCCCACTGGCACCCACCTTGGCTGGCCTGGGACCTGTGGGCTGGGGGCAGCTCCTGCGTTGAGCATCTGCGCCCTGCTGGTCAGTGCACATCATAGCAACCAGTCGTTCCAACGGTCATTCTGCCGTTTGGTCACTTTGCATATTAGGCTTTTATTATATAGGACTGTGCAAAGGCAAATACTGCACTGTATTCAAATTTGAATCACGTGTTTAATATGTGAATATATCAGCCTGAAGTAAGAGCTACAATTAGACATCTCGGTATAAGTAAATAAATATTTATTTCATAAACTGTTAATTTTAAAATGATTTTTTAAATTCTAAGCTTTAAAAAAGCCACTGAAAATAGGTAAGCTCAGTAAATCATCCAATTGATGACAGGTTAGCACTTCTTGTATGCGAGTGCAGGTCAATTAACATATAACAGTTATGCCTAACAAAAAATAATTAAAACTTCATGAGAAATGTTTGTCAAATCTGAACCAAGTATTTATGCATTATAAACCTATTAAAATTAAAAACTTTCTAGAAGTCTTTTCCCCATACATAATGACGCACACAAAGCCTGCTTTCTGTCACCCATGTACATGGGTGTCTATAACAGCTGGAACTTACTACAGTATAACTCATACATGGCTATCTCCTTAAATGGACTAAATTCAAGCTGTGGTGGCTGTTGTCATTTCACCATGCAAAAGCCTTTCTGTTGCTTGTTCACAGTGCTATGACTTCCATTCAGCTGTTATATGCCTTTTGCTATCATTCTTAGAATGGAGAAGAGAGATGTGCCTTTTAAATTGACTTTATCATGTACACCGAATGGTGTGACAGAGATTCACTTAACCACTTCTGAAGATGATTCCCATAAAGACTGATATCATGACCTTTCACAAAAGAAAACAGAAGTCACAGATTAATTTGAGATGAATATATCTAAACAGAAACATATCGTAATCCTTTCTGAATCCAAACCCCCTACCCAATTGATGATATGAACATCCTATGGCCTCTGCAAATGTTACTCTTGTCATAATTCATATATCCAAATCTGCCTCAAAACCATAACCAACTTTAGACTTAATATCTTGGCACTAACACCTAATTTGAAATCTGCAAGTCGAATTTTAAAACCTTTGCACCAAGAATTCTTCAATAAATTCATATTTCCTCAGATTCTAATCTAATATCAGTGAATATTCACTGAGATGTCTGGTTTAGATGTCTAAAAATTTGTCCTAGGGAAACTCATTATTTTCTGAATGTTGGCTATGAATTCCAGGTCCTACTTATGTAAGAGAAATCATTCATTTCCCCTGCCATTCTTGCTAATGCCACAAAGCTCTGCCAAAGGAAGGAAGTGCACCAAATAGTCACCATTTCATTTCTGTGAAGTACTGGCAGACAGACAGAGACAAGGGTTTGATGGCTACGAAGGTTTATGTGCCTCTGAAACTGCCAGATTTAGGGTATTCTGATACTGAGAATAAAATTCAAAGAAATTTTTACTCTTCTTCCTATTCCTCTGATAATTTTGACCTCCAAGGTGAGTTTTACTTGGGTAAAATGTTTAAAATTTTTTAAAAAGAAAGAAAGTGTAAAAGATGCTTCTGGCCAAAGGAAAGAGGTAGCTATGCCGTTCTCACAGAGCTGGACTAAAATAAGGCCAGGAGCTCACAGGACCGGCCAGCTTCAGGATGCTCAGGGTCATTTCTGTCCCAGTGAGGTGACCCACACCCCAAGAGAAACACTTCACAGCTCAGGAGACGTGTGGGGTATGTTACATATTAATCTCTGAAGTCCTTTTGAGTTCATATTCTTGATATTAAAATATGGCACTGCCCAGAAAACTAAAAAAATAATCTGAAAATAGATTTGTCATTAACCAAAGGAAAAAGATAAAGCTAGTAAATGAATGGATGGATGGATGGATGGATGGATGGATGGATAGAATTTTTGAAGGATCCATCTCATATTGCTCCCCCTGCCCCCACATTGGATAGTTAGTGAAATCTTTCAGAGGGCATTACCTGAAATGATACCACAGTAATGACTGTGAGGAGTTGGCTTCTCTGTGACTTTCTCCTGCATGGACCTTTTCTGCCTATATACACGGTGTGGGTGACCCGTTATCGCCACTGTATCGTTGAGTGGTTCAATAAATATGAAGTCCTCATTGAGCTGTATGAATCCCATCTGGAATAAATAACATAAAAAGACATGTAAAAAATGCCATTTGAATAAATTACTTTCTGGGTTCTCCTACTCGCACACTATTTTCTTTCACATATGTGCATACATTCTTCTAGTGAAGCTATTCGAGCAACCACATAATAAAGTAACTGTCTTCCCATTTTATTACTTCATCTTTATGTACTTTATTACACTAGCATAAACCTCATTTAGTTAGTCTTAGCCTGTGTGGGTGGGAGGCTAGATGCCAGCAACAGATGCACAGTAAAACTTCTGGAATGTTAAAGGCTCACTTTGGGAGACCCATGGGTTCACTTACATGTACAGCATGTACAGAAGAGCAATACAGCTTTTAATTGCATACATGACATAGTCCAACTTTTAGACAATCATTATTTAACAAAGTAAGTCATGTAACATCAAAGCAAATGTAAGAGACACAGCATTAAAGTCATTATATAAAATATTCTTAAAGCCTTCTACGAAACATTTTGAAAACCTTGTGAACAATAAATTACAGGAGAAGAAAAGGCATCACTTACATAAACAAGTTTCATTTCATTCAATGCCAAGAAAATGGATTTTAATGCTCACCAAGTGTGGGCAGAGGGCTAAAAACTGTAAAATATGGTTATGATCAATAAAAAGAACTCATAACAAGTAGGTATCCTTTTATTATATTGAAGCTAAGCCTAGTCATTTCTTTCCTTTTTTAGAATAAATTTGCATTATAACTAGGAAAATATTCCACATGGAAGAACATATGACTTAATCTTTTCAATTTTATTTTACTCCACTGTAATAAATATATAAATATATATTTGATCACTCTGTTAACTCTTTAGTAAATATTTTTGAAGAAATAATCCCTTAGAACCTGCATTATTCATACCAAATCTGCTAATATCAAAGTTCATAATTCTGCTTTGCATTAATTATATACAGTTCATTTTAACTTGATCCACATATACCTACCACAGTAAAATATAATTACTTTTTCAGACACAGTAATTCTCCCAAGCTGAATAGTAAGAAAAAATAAATCTATGTTTTAAAAAAGTACATTTTCCTTAGAAGTATAAAAGAGGCTTTTTCTTTTGCTTTGTTCTAATGATTAAAGTATGTTGCATCTTCCATACAAAAAGTCCAGGTGATTGCGAATATGCTATCTCATTTCATTCTCTAAGAATTAACATTATAAGATACCTTAAGTAATCTAAAAATCTTCATCAATTTCATTTTATTATACCACCAATAAAATTTTGAAGAACTAGAGTAACAGTTCCACCTGGCCAGCATAGCTCAGTGGTTAAGCGTTGACCTATGCACCAGGAGGTCACGGTTCAAATCCTGGTCAGGGCACATGTCCAGGTTTCAGGCTTGATCCCTAGTGCGGGGCATGCAGGAGGCAGTTGATCAGTGATTCTCTCTCATCACTGATGTTTCTACCTCACTCCCCTTCTCCGTTCCTCTCTGAAATCAATAAAAATATATTTAAACAATAAAATAATAATTACACCACTTCTATCTGTCCCCTTGTCTCTCCCTCACTCCCTTTTCTTCCCTCTCCCCCCTCCCTCCCCCTCTCTCTCTCTCTCTCTCTCTCACACACACACACACACACACACACAGTGCAAGCTCACATGCACATATCATTTGAGGGTGGGAATAATGCAAAAAAAGATTTATCCTAATGATTCTATTAAAATATTATTCTTTTAAAATATGTATATATTTGTCCAGCCAGCATGGCTCAGTGGTTGAACGTCAACCTATGAACCAGGAGATCACGGTTTGAATCCTAGCACATACCTAGGATTGCGGGCTCAATCTCCAGTAGGGGGTGTGCAGGAGGCAGCCAATCAATGATTCTCTCTCATCATTGATGTTTCTATCTCTCCCTCTCCCTTCCTCTCTGAAATCAATAAAAATATTTTTAAATAAATTTTTTAAATATGTATATATTTGGGGCATTTTTTCGTGTAATTTTAATATGACACTATCTATAGACATTTTTAAAAGGAGAAGGACCAACTTCAAAAGAAAAAAATGTTATTCATTCAATGTATATTTACTGTCTGACCACAGTGTGCCGGCTCAGTTCACTCTGGGGCACATTCGGTGTTCTCTCTCCAGGGAGACGTTTCCTGTCTGAGGTCAGAATACTATCCTGCAGCATGGGAAGTGCTCTAGCTTAGGTTGGTTTCTTTCAAGATAATGACTTGCATTAAAAAGAATTGCAGCCGAAACCGGTTTGGCTCAGTGGATAGAGCGTCGGCCTGCGGACTGAAAGGTCCCAGGTTCGATTCCGGCCAAGGGCATGTACCTTGGTTGCGGGCACATCCCCAGTAGCGGGTGTGCAGGAGGCAGCTGATCGGTGTTTCTCTCTCATCGATGTTTCTAACTCTCTATCTCTCTCCCTTCCTCTCTGTAAAAAACCAATAAAATATATTTTTAAAAAATTGCAGAAAATCTTAAGGTTTTCTGTGCTCCACAAAGGGCTTACTTTTTCCGCTAATAAAATAGATTGTTTTATCTATACTATGATTGTACAGGCCATGGAAGAACACAACTCCATATTAACTTCTCTGCACAAGGGCCTCTGTGTTCGACGATCCGCAATGAAGCAGCACTTTAGGGCAAATATTGTCCTTTCCATTTTAGAAGGAAAGGAAATATTATGTGAATTAATACAACACTGTTCCTTATCTAAAATAAATGCAGAATATATAAGTGTTTTACGCCCAGTTGCTCTTTTTAGATTTTTCAATGAGACATTTCATGCAAATATTTGGCAATGAAATTAAGTTTCACAGTTATTCCCTACCTTATTTCTGTCATCATGTACATTTCCTCATATTGGTGGCATCTGTTATTTTGTCACTGAATGTTATTCTTTGATTTGATGATTTAGCAAGAATTTCAGTATTTTGCACATTTACCATAACTTACATAAAGGTGTTGCCAGCCATGTCTTCTCTTACTGGTTCTGATATTTCATTTCTCTATTTAGATGCCTCTGTGCTTTTTAAAACAACCATTAACATTGATTTACGTGTAGGTTTACTTATACTACCACCAACTTCTATCACAACATGAAATGTAATTTGGCCAATATGCACAATTTTTTTTTTTTAAATATATATATTTTATTGATTTTTTACAGAGAGGAAGGGAGAGAGTTAGAGAGTTAGAAACATCGATGAGAGAGAAACATCGATCAGCTGCCTCCTGCACATCCCCCACTGGGGATATGCCCGCAACCCAGGTACATGCCCTTGACCGGAATCGAACCCGGGACCCTTCAGTCCGCAGGCCGACGCTCTATCCACTGAACCAAACCAGTTTCGGCACACAAATTTTTATATATTGTTTCTTCAATTCACCAAATATCAATGTTGCATTTGTTCGAATTTAAATGAACCATGGTCTATTAAACAGAAAAACAGATTCCAAAGCTCTAATCTCTATATGCAAAGTGTCCCCACGGGAGTTCGACCAGGAGACCAGGAGTTCTATTGCTTGCTATGATGTGCACTGACCACCAGGGTGCAGCGAAGAACGAAGGAAGGCCCCAGCTAGCAGCCAGCAGCCGGAAGGCTCCGATTGGGCCTGATTGCTGACCAGGCCTAGGGACCCTACCCGTGCATGAATTTCATGCACTGGGCCTCTAGTAGAAGCATAACTAAAAAGTAACCAAAAAATTAGTAAGCAACCTGGCACTCTCCACTCTGGTTCCCACTCCTACTGGGTTACCTCCCTCCCTTTCACGGCCTCACTTCCTGTTCACTCACAAAACTGAAGCACTACTGTGGTTATTTCTCTCAAGTGTTCCCTGCATTCTTCCATGCGCTTTCTTGAACTTGTCTGTATTTTACAAAACCTAGGTTTTCTAGCTAACCTTTAACTGAACTGGATAAAAGTATTTTATCTGAGGCTCAAACGTGTATTGTGAGAGTCTTTGAGAATATCCTTTAAATATATACATATATATGTATATATGTATATATGTATATATTTAAAGGATAATTAAGAACTAAATACCATACTAATGTCCCTAAATGCTAAGGGACATTAGGTGGTAGATCATTATAACTTCAGGACACAAGAGGAGTCCTGAAGAATAGCAGGATTTGGATAAGACTGTGGCAAGGTGGCTCCCTATGAGAGGAGGCATTGGGAACAAGGGCAAAGAGGAATTTGAGTCTCAGAAACAGTTCAAGAAGAGGCCCGGCTTGAGAAGAGAACTGGAGAAATGTGGCCAAAAGATAAAATGAACCCATATAACTGGAAACATCAAATGACCAAGTGCTTGATAGCAAAAGGAAAGTCTATCTTCTGAAGACCTGAGGATACTGGAAGTAGCACAAGTGTTTCATTTCTCAACAACAGTAATAGAAGTTGCTGAAAAGTTTGGCATCAGTATGTGCTTGTAAAAACACTTTAGACAAATATTTGTCTGAGGCTCTACATGATCTGAATGTCTACACAAGTTTGGCTTTATTTTCTTAAGTATTTCTTGTATGGTAATGTTAGAATATCTATCTCATTAAGTAAATACAGCATTATAGACTTTAAAATGTAAGCATAATATAGGCAAGACATAAATTTTACTAAGTTTGTTTCACGCTTTATTTTTAAAATGTCATTTTCAATATTACTATAAAATTGGAGTATTTTTTCATGCATTTGTGCATTCTATGTACACACACAAATCTGTATGAAAATACACCTCTGACACCACATCTATCCTACTGCCTTATACTAAAATACTCTGTCTGACTCGACCCTTTCCGTTTCCCTTCATAGCCACAGGGATAAACACCAAGTCCTTAATGAAGACAGATACGGTATAAAGTCATGACAAAGTCTTGCTTATCATTCCAGCTTTCTTTTTACTACTTAAACTTCATATAGAACCCTAACAAACCAATTTGAATTGTGTGAACAAGCTTTCTATTGTAACGTGTTTCCAAAAAACTTCCAGCTGCATGATTACATCTTGGTACGTGGCATGCGCTGCTTTCTCTGTCCAGAAAGTCACTGTCAGTATCGAGAGTTATTTCTTCAAAAGCAAGCCAACCCTGTTTTCTGTCCAAAGTAACCGCTGCCTCCCCTATCCACTTATACCCTGGACCTTCTCCACTATGACACTCATAAATCCTCTGTGGTTATTGTTTTGGGGTCTCTCTGGTTAGACCATGAGCTGTCTGAGGGAAGGCATTGGCCACAGAGCCTCTCGTCATGCCTTCAATACACAAGGTCTGCTACATAACAGGTGCTCAAGGAATATTACTTTTAACTCAATGTATTCTTCCTTCTTGAGATCAAAGAAAATATATCCATTCACTGCCCTCAAGAGCGGTCTATTTACTCCACCTGGGTCTCTATCGCGGAAGGGGGGCGGGGGTTTACAATTTAATTTCTTCCTCTGGCAGTTCTGTTGCTTTCTTTGGGGGTCCAAGTTCTATTTTTAGGAAAAGCTTTCAAGGAACATTATGAGCACCATTCACATTTCCTTTCCCTGACAAAGGGCTTCAACGAGAATCACAAACTACAATGTAAGAAGGAAACTCGGAAACCATCCTGCCATCACTGGGGCTTTAAAAATCAAGAAAACCAAGGCTTAGAAATGCTGCAGGACTCGCCTAAAATCACACAGTAAGTCCCTGTGAATGTCAGGGCTGGAATCTACAGCTCCCAATTTCCAAACTGATTTTCGGTTTTAATCCATCACTCTACATTTGCTTGCTACCTACATTACTTACATTTTTGCCTGCATTCTAGTTTGCCCCACTGAACTCCAGGAATTGTTCTGGGTCACCTTCAGTTTCCTTTCCTTTACTCTCCTCCCTAAGGCATTTGAACCTGGACAATTTTTCTCCTCTGTGTCACTCTAGTTTTCCTTTCCTCTAGCCACTGTTACTGCTTCCTTACACAGGCCGATGTTCCTCACTCCAGGGCTGGTCTCTGGTCAGCAACTGCTCTGCATTTGTCACCTCCAGTGGTTTTATTACCCCCCTCTCTGGAGATAACTCCCCAAATCCCCTCCCATCCCACTGCTTCCATCCGAGACGCACTCTCCACTTCTCATCTCACTACAGTGGTACCATCATTCTCTTCCCAAGTCTTTTCTCTGTTCATGACTCTTTTTTCTAGTTACCCAGGCTTCAATAATTATATAGTCCTTCACTCTTCTCTTTTGAAATGTATGTAAAAATATTTCGAAGAAAACAATAAGGTAAGAAAATACTACGCCTGTATGCCAGACACGGCATACACACGATTTCACTGAATCAGAAACAGCCAGCGTGAGACACCTATGTTAATCTCACCCATTTTAGGGTTGGGGGCAAAAAAGAGTTTCAAAAAGTAGTCTTGCATTCTAAGGTCACAAATCAGTCTGTGGTGAAACAGAATTCATACCAAAGATTGCCTGGCTTCAGATGCGCGCTGCCTTCGCGAGGCTATCTGAAAGAGGCTAGGCCTGCCATATGAGTGTTATTCCAAAGAACTCTCATCTTTAAAAAATTTTGCACTAAGGATTTGACGTCAAGCACAGCACCTCACAGATGGTCGAAGTCCAAACTCTGATGTCAATAGCAAGGCCAGGCCCCATCCTTCACAAAGCAGAAGATAAAATATTACACTCGGCTCTGAGCTTTATCTTAGGCTGACAGTTCTCTGTGACCAGACTTACAAGCTGCCAAGAGAGCACTGGCTTTCTGAGTGGCCCAGGGTTTTCTCTCTGGGCCTCCTCCATGGTGGCTGCCCAATGACTCTCCCATGGCAGATCTGCGGGAATATTTCCAGATTTTAGTTTTCTTTCCTTCTTCCTTTCTTTTAGTTCTCTTTTTTTGTTTACCCTCTTAAAATGTGATCTTAAAACCTGAACTTTTAAATAGCAGAACATTTAAAAACATAGTTAAGGAAAGAAAATAACCATCCCAAATCCTGCACAATTATAATGTATGCATATACTATTTCTTTCTAGTCTATTTACACACACACATACACACAAAGTATATGTAAGTATATGTGTGTATGTGTCAGTGTGTGTGTGCATGCGTGTTCCTATACATATACATACATATGTTAGTTTTATGTTCTACTTCTTTTTCCCAGTTAAGAATAGCTTTAATAGCTATTTTGTTTCTTAATCGTATTAAATAATTTTCATAAGCTTGCTTTTTCATTGCTGAATAATAGCCTGTCCTTTAAATGTATAATAATTTTATTAGCTATTCATTCATTTGATCCTCTATTCCATAAAATGCCTATGAGTTCCAACTTTGTACAGCCAGAGCTGAGGGTGCAGCAGTGAACGAGGGAAGACACATCACTAACATACTTTAGGAAGGGAGACAATGTGCTACTGATTCAACTGGTCTAAGTTACACACAATTGCTCCATAACCATTGGTTAATGAGCTTACATTGATGGTTTATATACATATTTATGTCTGTGTTCTGTTTCACAATATAAAACAAGGTTAAAATATAGCCCATAGGCCACAATAGGAGCTGAAAGTGACCATCCAGGGAAGATGAATTAACCCTCTTCAAAAGACAAGAGTGAGACCCAGGGATTGATGGGTGTCTCTTCCTCCCATGAGAGAAAGAGAATGTTCATTCTAAGCAGCCATCAAAAATAGCCCTCGCTCTGGCCGGTGTGGCTCAGTTGTTGGAGCATCATCTGGTGAATCAAAAGGTTTCAGGTTTGATTCCTGGTCAGGGCACATGCCCAGGTTGCAGGTTCGATACCCAGTTGGGGTGCATACAGGAGGCAACCAATCAATGTATCTGTCTCCCTCTTTCTCTTCTCTCTCTTCCTTCCCCTTCCTAAAAGAAAAAAAAAAAAGCAACAAAACATATCCTCGGGTGAGGATTTAAAATAAATAGTGCTCAGCAATACCATTCCCTGACACTGTCAGTCACCTGAGCATTCCCCTGCCCTTCGCCTCCCCGGTGGCTCAGTCCTAGAGGAGCCAGAGGAAGCGCAATACTGAGCAGGAGTCATGAAAGCTCTAGGTGGGGAAGTAATGAGGATTCCAACTTCATCCGCCTTCTTCATTGGGAGTGATGAGCTCTGAGAAGGCCTGGATGTGGAGGGCATATGGCAGAAAAATGTTAACTATACGTGAATGTGGACTGTCGATTACCAAATATTTTAATTACCAGAGACTTTCTGTGACTAAATTTCCCAGGGCACTTTTCACAACCTAAGTGTGAACAACACCAGAAGGAAGACCAGAAAGAAAAAAAAAGACACACCACTTGTTTTATGAAGACATCCCTAAAAGTCCTATTTACTCAATGAAAAGTTATATATGTATAATATAAAGTCAGGTGCCAAATCCCATGAAGGGGTTACAGAGTGGGTGGCCTTTCGGGTGAGGTGACATCTGAGCAGAGACCTAGAGTCTGAGAGATGGCCAGGCCAAGGTGTACGGGGAGAAGGTTCCAGGGAGAGGGAGAAACAAAGACCCTGAGATGGGAATAAGCTTAGCATATTTAAGGAAAAGCAAGGGTAGTACAGTTGAAACAGTGATACATGGGAAATGACTATTAGAAAGGAGCTCAGGGGCATTCCACACAGTGTCACTTATTTGACACACATTCAAAATAAGTCCTGATTAAATCCTCCCTTGGTTTTTAGACCATCTCTCTCTCTTGGACACTGGTTACAGATTTTACTATGGGACATGTTATAATGGCTTCTGTGCTTATGGTCTTACAACACAGTCTTAGTCTATCTATATAATAATTACACAGGACTAGATTTCACTCTTACAAATGAAAAAAATATGCTTTCTCTCCCATTTTCTTTAAAACCAATGTCCTCTTTTTCCCAACATTGGACAGAGATATAGATTTAAAGACAATTTCAAAATGTTCCTTTTTAACTGCATTACAGATAAACAGCATCACAAGTGTGATGATAAACAGAAGCTGCTCTATGTTGAAGAAGTGAAAACGAAGTGGTAAAAACTGGTAAAATGGAAAATGAATGTTCCATCCTAACATTTACTTATCCAAAATGATTGATTTTTTTGTATTATAAAGATCATCTCATTTCTCATTTTATATAGTCTAATTTTTGCTCACATCCAGAAAAACTATGATTTTCATAACTTTCTTATATCCATTCACTTCACTGTAATCTCTTGTTGCTTAAGTGATTTTTAATTGATCCCTCGGATGTCTATGGATTCTTTAAATATGTAAAAAGCCAGTTGACATTAAGCAAATCCAGTTTTTAACTTACTTCTAAGCTTATCCTAAGTTTATCAACCAGTGTTTTCAAAAGCTACATTCCACGGTATCTTCTTGATGATTATTTAATGGTCACTACAAATACACCCACTGAGTACCTACAAGTTAGCAATTTACTAAGTATTCAAAGATGAAACAATCTCTGTCTTCATGAACCTTATATATTAGGGGGAAAGACAGGGAAAAAATTAGGTATTCAGACAAATATCCTTAAGAAATTATAAATTTACTTATAACGAAGTATGTTTGGGTCTCATATGTTTATGTCACAGTAAAATATTTTAAAAATGAAAAACAGCCCTAACCGGTTTGGCTCAGTCAATAGAGCGTCAGCCTGCGGACTCAAGGGTCCCAGGTTCGAGTCCAGTCAAGGGCATGTACCTTGGTTGCGGGCACATCCCAGTAGGGAGTGTGCAGGAGGCAGCTGATCAATGTTTCTCTCCCATCGATGTTTCTAACTCTCTATCCCTCTCCCTTCCTCTCTGTAAAAAAAAAATCAATAAAATACATTTTTTTTAAAAATTAAAAACAAACAATAAATAACTATACTACTTAGCAATATAGAGGCTAGGCAAGTATCAAAAGAAATGCAATTGCTCACAGCAGGCAGAAGTTAAGGATGGAGAGGAGGGCGCAGGAATGTTCATTTTTTCCAATATAACTTTTGTAGTAAGTACTGATTTTTCAAATGATGTACATATATGACTTAGATTACACTTTAATTTTAAAAAAAGAGGTGGAGCCCTAACTGGTTTGGCTCAATGGATAGAGCGTCGGCCTGGGGACTCAAGGGTCCCAGGTTCGATTCCGGTCAAGGGCATGTACCTTGGTTGCAGGCGCATACCCAATAGGGAGTGTGCAGGAGGCAGCTGATCGATGTTTCTCTCTCATCGATGTTTCTAACTCTCTATCCCTCTCCCTTCCTCTGTAAGAAATCAATAAAATATATTTTTTTTTAAAAAAAAGAGGTGGAAATAAGACTTGCTGAGAGGCAACTGCGATAATTAAAGTGGCATCAGTGTAAAGTGTGTAAGTGAGGCAGACCAATACATGAGTCAGCACACAGTTAAAGAACTGACATGAAGACTGAGACAGTGGAAAGAATCATAGAAATCATTATAGCAGCAAAAATAGAACAGAGGGGTCGGCAGGGAATGATTCATATGGAACTCTGAAGACCATAAGACATTTAGATTTTATTTGACCTAAAATAGGAAGCAACTGTCGGTGGATGGCCTAATTTGATATAAATTTTGAAGACAGTCATTCTTGTTCTTTTTGGAAAACAGATTTTAGGGTGATAAGAGTAGAGTCGGGGAGACCAGTTAGTTATAATAGCCAAGTGCGAGATCATGGTGGCTAGACCAAGGAAGCAACACAGGGTGGCTGAACTAAAGACGCGTAGAAACGTTGAGCGCATTTGAGATTAATTTTGGATTCTCATACACACTAGAGGGCAACCACTCCAATTTGTTAATGGTTTAGATGTTGGAACGTGGAGGGACAATAACGTAAGGATTTAGGATGACTCCAGAGTTTATAGCTTCAGTACTCAAGAAGGGCAAGCAGATGTCTGTGATAGGGATATAAATGCCAGACACTGAGGATGAAACAAATTTTAGTGACAGAGAATCAAAGTGTCTTATAGGAACTTATTAGGTTTTAAATCATGTGAAACATCCAAGTTGAGAAATCAAGCCGATATTTGGGGTATGGCGTTTAGTGGAGGGTTTTGAGCTAGAGACTTACATTTGGGAGCTGCCAACATTTTTCAATCCATGGGGTCAGTGATGCCACCCAGAAAGAGAGTGTAGAGCAGGAACAGAAAAGAATCTAAGACCAAACCCTGAGGACCCTAACATGGAGAAGTAGAGAAGGAATCAGCTAAGGAGACTGGAGGAAGGGCTGGTGAGGTTGTATAGTTGATTTTTTAAAACTCAGAATTAACTCTTTCTAGAAGTGGCTTTAAAGAAAAAGCTCTCATTCATTTCCTTCTGAAAAAAAGCTATTGCCTGGTCTAAGCCAGACTGCTCAAGTTAAAACTTCAGTAGCCCTATGCAAGATGAACAAACACATGAACTCATGGTTCTGTGAAGTTCAACAGCAAAACCTGAGCAAAGGAATGCTCCCCTGAGCTAATCAGCCAGGGCTCTCAAAAGTCATAACAGTGTTACCTACTTTTCTTGCATTTTGGGGAGACATGAGAAGAATTTAAACTTACCGACTACGTTTTAAACTTATTGACTAATTTTTAAAGGGGGCTTCCAACTTGCCACCCACCCTAGCACTTAATGAGCGAGTATATTCTGTTAAAGGGTTAGTTACTCACTGATTTCTCAGAGCCATTCACCATGGTGATGAGCACTGGCGGCACTTATCTCATGCAATTCCAGCCCAGTTATGTGCTTGAAGTGGAACTGAATGAGACCACTGAGAAAGCTGCACAGCTGCAATTTGGGGAAGGACTCATCACTGCCAGGTCTTTCGGGTGACCTCACAATTAGCAGAGATGTTGCCAACCTCCTACATACCCCTAGAGAGCAGATGCAAATTCACTTTACCATGGAAACAAGATTAGTGGAGCAAACTACTCAAGGACCAGGGCCCTGGTACTCAGAGACATGGAAAATGTGCTGCAACTCATTTTCCGGATTCAATTAAAGGTCAAATAAATACAATTCATTTATTTGACAATACTTACTGAGTGCAAACCATGTGTGAGCTAATGTGCTAGCTGCAGGAAACACACTAGTCATTTCAAAACAATCTTAAATATCTTTTATAATAATTAAGGAGTTTACTTATTGTAGATTTTATCTTCTTTCCCATTTGCACCCACATCAGCCAAATGTGTTGTTGTTTTTCATTTAGGACCCTTGGATAATTCATATATTCTCTCCTACCACCCCCCATTCTGAATGCATTAAGTAACATCCAATAAATTATAGTGGTGTTTTTCCCCTTTAAAGGTAGCAATAAATCGTGTACCAACAAAGTTCTTTTTCACATGGCCTGTTTCTTAACTACAAGATCCCTAATACAAATGTATTACTAGGGAGAGCTGAAAGAACACACTTGACCTTTTTCCCTCCCAACCTTTCTTTAGTCTCTTTCATACATGTCCCATCAGTAAGTACAGAGGCTCAGAAAGCTAATGTAATCTCAGACTGATTTATTAGAGGTTAGCCTGGGAGGTCATATACCTAAAGAGCTGAAATGATCTGGTATAAACCAGGAAACCCAATGCACTCTGCATATCCCACACCACATCAGGAATATTATATCCATGCATCACATTTTATAAAGAAAGACATGTATAAACAGGAACATACCTGAACAAGAAATTAGGCGTCAGTTTGTTCCAAATTCTACCCAGAGAAGAAATCGTTCAACAACATCTCATAAATATTTAATATCCTGTTTATGCATTTCAATCACTACTTGAGAGATCACCACTCTGAAGCAACCCAGGCCTCTACTGGACAGTGGTAATTCTCACAAACATTTCTATAAAAGGTCCAAAAGGTGCTTCACCATTACTTCAAACCATGAGCCCTGATTCTGCATCCTAAGCACCTTTTCACATTTCAAAATATTCTCACGGCCTCTCTGTACGTGCCCAGTTACCGTAACCATTCCCAATAGGAAATGGGTTCCCTGTCCTTCTTCACTGTTTTCATTTTACTTGGAAGTTCTCTACTTTATAAATGTCATTCTGAGGGTTGATTTTCTTTGCTTTTAAAGTATGGAACTGAATGTTGAACAAAAAATGTCTTAATCACATAGGATGAGCTGAAATAAAGAGACTGTAAGAAAAGTAAAACATTAAGACTGGTGTAGAATAACAAGATGGAAAGTGTTTTCATTTATTATTTCTTTTCATTCTGTATTACTAAAATTCTGTGGCACACACACAAAAATATATTCTTTGCTGATCTGACAAAAATAGGTATAATTTTGATTCATTCACACCAGGTGGCTATTGTCATATTGGCTTTTGTCATTTTTTTATTTGACAATCTAAGGGATAGAGGTCAGTGCCCCTGAATAAATAGTCAGGTATTGCGTGTTTTAAAAATTCTTGAGGCACACCAGCTGAAAACCATTGATCTAAATGAATGAGATGCTTATAAAATATACTAGAGGCCCGGTGCACAAAAATTTGTGCACTCGGGGGGGAGGGGGGGTTCCTCAGCCCGGCCTGTGCCCTCTCGCAGTCTGGGACCCCTTGGGAGATAACAACCTGCTGGCTTAGGCCTGCTCCCCGGTGGCAGAGGGCAGGCCCAATCCCTAGGTGCAGCCCCTGGTCGGGCTCAGAGCAAGGCCGATTGGGGAGTTGGGGCGCCGCCCCCTGTCATGCACAGAGCAGGGCAATCGGGAGGTTGTGATGCCACCCTCAGTCACGCTCAGGGTAGGGCCGATTAGGGGGTTGGGGCACCGTCCCCTGTCACACTCAAGGCAGGGTCGATGGGGAGGTTGCGGCGCCACCCCGTCACGCACAGAGCAGGGCCCATCAGGGGGTTGGGGCACTGCCCCCTGTCATGCACAGAGCAGGGCCCATCAGGGGTTTGGGGCGCTGCCCTCTATCACCCACAGAGCAGGGCGGATCAAGGGGTTGGGGCGCCGCCACTCTCACATTCAGGGCAGGGCCGATGGGGAGGTTATGGCTCTACCCCGTCACACACAGAGCAGGGCCCGTGGCGGGGGGGGGTGGGGGGGGGGGGTGGTTGGGGCACCTTCCCCTGTCACGAACAGAGCAGGGTGGATAGGGAGGTTGTGGCCCCGCCCCCTGTCACACACAGAGCCGCAGGGCGATCAGGGGGTTTGGGCACTGCCCCCGTCATGCTGATCCTGGTGCCGGGAGGCCTTGCGGCTCCGCTGATCCCGGTGCTGGGAGGCATATTACCCTTTTACTATATAGGATAGAGGCCTGGTGCATGGGTGGGTGCCGGCTGGTTTGCCCTGAAGGGTGTCCTGGATCAGGGTTGGGGTCCCCACTGGGGTGCCTGACCAGCCTGGGTGAGGGGATGATGGCTGTTTGCAGCTGGTCACACACCCTTCAGGGTGGGGGTCCCCACTGGGGTGCCTGGCCAGTCTGGGTGAGGGGCTGAGGGCTGTTTTCAGGCTGGGGGTGACTGAGCTCCCAACCGCTCCTTTTTTTTCTTTTTCTTTTTTTATTCTGGGCCAGCTTTAGCTTTGAGGCTTGGCTCCAGCTCTTAGGCCTCCATTGCTGAAAGTAGTTTTCTGGCCTTTGCTTACAATGTTGCAATCCTGCTGGCTGAAGCCGGGCGGACTAAAGCAGGTTTCTGGGGTTTTGTTTAGCTTCTATATTTGTTACATAGTTGCTTAGAGTTACAGCTCAGAGGCCTGCAGCGGCAGGCGGAGAACATTGGTTTCCTCCGTCACTGAAGCAAGCAAGCCTCATGTTAGTTTCAAGCTGCCTGGCTGCCGGCCGCCATCTTGGCTGGCAGTTAATTTGCATATTGCCCTGATTAGCCAATGGGAAGGGTAGCGGTCGTATGCTAATTACCATGTTTCTCTTTTATTAGATAGGATGCTCTTAAAAAATAAGTAATAGTGGCTCAGTGTTCACTCTGCAAATTCTCTCAGTAACCTCGGAAGAAATGACACATCTGGCCCCAGAATCCATGGATTTTATTTTTTAAATATGTTTTATTGATTTTTCTACAGAGAGGAAGGGAGAGGGATAGAGAGTTAGAAACATCGATGAGAGAGAAACATCGATCAGCTGCCTCCTGCATGCCCCCCACTGGGGATGTGCCCACAACCAAGGTACGTGCCCTTGACCAAAATCGAACCTGGTACCCTTGAGTCCGCAGGCTGATGCTCTATCCACTGAGCCAAACCGGTTCTAGCTATCCATGGATTTTTATTTGAAGAATTAGGGGCTCTCTAATCTCACTACCTACCTAGACTTCAATTCCATTTGGCCAGTATTTCTCTTTCACACGCTTCAAATTAAGTATTTTAACTAATTTTGTATTTGATTTGATAGAGGCAACATAGAAATCAGAGCACTTCATTCGCCTTTCATTTAATACTAGAGGCCTGGTGCACGGATTTGTGCACCAGTGGGGTCCCTCAGCATAGCCTGCGGGGATCGGGCCGAAACCAGCAGTCCAATGCCACCTGCCACTCCTGCCTGCTGCTCCTGCTCATCCTGGCCCCGCTGCACCTGCCACCATCTCTCGATAGGCTCACTGCCACACCACTGCAGACTCTGGGCTGCAGCAGCCAGCCATGAGCCCTGTGTCTGGCGCCCATCAGTCAGCTGAGCAGTGCTCCCACTGTGGGAGCGCACTGACCATCAAGGTGCAGCTTCTGTGTTGAGCGTCTGCCCCCTTGTGGTCAGGGTGTGTCATAGCGACTGGTCGACCGGTCGTTCGGTCCCTTAGGCTTTTATATAGAGAGATTATGACTTTCTTCTTACCCTGTAAAGCACTTAGTTCAGTCCCTAGCTGGTTATCAATGCACATTTTTTTCTCCTTTCCGTGTCCCATTCTTCTGAAATTTTTGAAGACTGTATAGGAAACTGAAGGCTATAGGAAAACAAGAAAATCAACCACCATTTCTGTAGATGTGCATTTTATAGTCACATTAGTCCCTTGGCCATGGGAAGTCATTAATTAAGTCCCTGATCTGTACTTGAGTGGGGAAGTGTCAGAGTCCTTTTGGAGCTGTTTCTGAGTGGCACTTTAGCACTAAAAATTTGAAAGGAATATTGGGGAAAGAATGCTTGTGAGGAAATTTCACTCATTTCCTGAAAGCAAGGGGTAATTCATTGTATACACTCACTCTCAGATCTAGTTGAACCATTTGTACATTTAAATGAATGTACAAACTTCACATGGGTAAATTACTACTATGTTAACCTAATTTAATATTCTATGTTCACTTAATTAATTTCCAACTATCTAATAAATAGCATTTTGAAAGGTTTAGAAAGTTATTTAATGCGTTGACCAAAACATATTCTATCTCTATTTCTCATCTCCAGTTTATTTAACACACACAGTTATAGTCCTTATAATAATGCCAGATACTTTTTACTGAATCTTAAAAAGTGAAGACAGGGAGGCACTAAGAGGTTAAGTGAAGTGTCTCATGTCACAGAGCTAGTAGGGTAGTAAGAGGGGAGATGGGATTCAAACCCACACACTTCGTCTCCTCAGGCCACGCTTTTAAGTCAAAGGAGCCAAGCATTCTCAAAGAAATCTTGTTACTCTGGCTCATCCTTTTCAGACATTAATGACTGAGGGTTTCTTTCCCCTTAAAGAAGTTTACCTTTTTCCCCCCATTATCCTCTTCCAGCCTGCAAAATGAGCTTTTCTTAAATGGAGTTTTTGTTTGTTCGTTTTGGGTGGTTTTGTTTGTTTGTTTTCGTAGTAGCATATGAAACTGCTTTTTATTGTAGGTCAAATACTCCTATATTAACAACTGCATACAATTCAGCCTGACAAGAAGAAACCTTAAGCATAAGGGAAAGGCAAAGGCTATGGCACTGAAAGACCAAACTCAGTACCTGCTTCACAGACGGGATCTGGGCGACCTGGAGCACACAATACTGCCTCAGCGGGTCTTACTTTTCTCACTGTGAGTGTGGGAACACTGAAAGATCTGTTGCTCAGGGCTCCTGAGGAAAAAGAGCAGTTTAATCTGGAAAAAGTTCTCATCAACTACAATGTGCAAAACAAACACTAAGTACAATTCTGAAAAGAGTGCCCATGTCCTAATTACAAAAGATGGATGCTTCTGAAGTACTTCCATAATTCAAAATATGCTTCTTAGAAAACATGAAAACAACCAATCTCAGGATATTGTAATTGAATTGTTCATTCATCCAGAAAATTAAGAGCCAATGATCCTGATCCGATTCTCGGAAATGATAAAACCAAAGATTGGAGATCTCGGAACTAAGAAAGGAAAGGTTAAGTGACCTGCAGCCCCATTTGAAAACCAAAGTGGCCATGTTAGGCCAAAAGTTGTTTTTGTTTTTTTAATCCTCACCCTAGGATATTTTCCCACTGATATTTAGAGAGTGGAAGAGAGGTGGAAAGACAGAAAGAAATATCGATGTGAGAGAAACACATAGATTGGTTGCCTCCTGCACGAGCCCCAACCAGGGCCTGGGCCAGGGAAGTACATGCCCTTGACCAGAATCAAATCTGGGACCCTCCAGTGCACAGGCTGACACTCTATCCGCTGAGCCAAACAGGCCAAAAGATTTTAAACAACATGGGCTTCTTCCTAATAACTCAGTTGAGCATCCTACCACATGCTCCTGAGATAAGATCACCTTGGGTACCAAAAGGATCACATAGACTAACACGTTCCACATCAGCGATGAACACAAGGAACGATATAGGAAACAGAATCTCTAAGTAACCCTTTCCTTCAGTGGGCACTGTTTGCTTTGACTTCTGCGACATTACTTTTCCTTTTTTCTGTTTTCTATACTGTTCCTTGTGTTCATCTCTTTAAGATGAGAAGAGCCACAAACTGTCTTTAAGATGAGAAGAGCCACAAACTTTACTTTTCGTAATGGGCACTCGAGAAATGTTGCCTTTAATGATGATGACATCAGAATTACTATCTACTGACTTGTGTAGTAAACCAAAACTATGAAACAAAGTTAAACAGGCTCAATGGTCATGTTAAAAGCCTAGTCTTCAAAGACTAGCGAGGCATTGTAACACTTTAGATTATCCTTTCTCCTTTGGATTAATTCCTTAAATACAACTCTTTCTTGTAAAGGAACACTCATACCAAATTTGGTTCACTTTTCAACCTAAGGAGGTGGGCTGATGCTTGTCAGATAAAAAAAGAGTGAGTGTCTGTGTAAAGATTAGGACAAAGGCAACATTAAGAGTAAAATTAAAGCAAGCCTTTCCTATCTTACACATAACAGTTTCCCTGCCTATTAAATGAAATAATATACATGAAAGCATTTTATACAACTATAAAACTCTAGAAATTAAGCCATTCCTGTGCTGTACCGGACAAAGGCCTAAGTACTTGATCACCAAATAATTCTATTCTAGATTTTCACTTCAACTTAAAAGGCTGGTGTCTTTCCTTGGCTATGACTATTAATAGGGTTTTTGACAGAAAATAAGTAAAACCAAAGACCTAGAAATTGTACCACATACATAATACATTGCCTTATGCTTTCTTTTTGGTCTTGTATTTTATCTGTGATTATTTATTCACCTTATCCAACATATAGACCTCAAAACCACATATGGGTATTAATCCCTTCAGGTTGAATTCAACAGCTGCCCAAAAGAATACATATAAATGACAGTTCTCACTAATTAATTATGTGCCAGAGTAAACTGCTTCACATGTTTTTCTGAATTAGTCTCTTAATTAGGAAGGACACAGACCATTACTGGTGACAAACTGAAATTAATTACTTCAACAAACTGTGATTAATTATTTCAAACTGAGAAAAGTTCATCTAGAAAATGTTATGCTATTTGGAATTCAGTTCAAGTGTCAGGAAAAAAGATCAATGTATTCATTATGTTACATATATAAAAAAGAAAAAAACAACACATTAAAATCCAGATACATTAATTATCATATACTGTATATATACATATCCCACGTTCAAAGGCTGTTAAATCGCGTTGTTTACCCATATCTTCAGAAAAAAATCACTTCTACTATCGTGGTAAACAACCTGCTTCCCTATTTATAATGGTCTGGCCCTCAAGCAACTTCAGTGTGAAATTATAGCTAATTTGCCTACAAACATCAGGTGGTCATAATAATCTGGCCACTCAGTGTATATGCTAATATATTGTATGTATATACAGTATATTGTGATCTATAAATAGAAATATGATCACGCCCTGGCCGGTATGGCTCAGTTGGTTGAGTGTCATCCCATGCACCAAAAGGTCACCAATTCGATTACCAGTCAGGGCACATGCCCAGGTTGCAGGGTCAATCCCCAGTAGGGGGCGTGCAGGAGGCAACCAATGGATATTTCTCATGTTAATGTTTCTCTTTTTTTCTCTCTTTCTCCCTCTCCCTTCCCCTCTCTCTAAAATCAATAAAAACATATTTTTTAAAAAGAAATGTGATCAGACACTATGCAAGATAGTGAGCCAGACCTATCCTAATGTTATTATAAACTACACATATATATTTGTTATGAAACACTTGTATTAAATTTTAAAGACCTCAAAATCCATAAAATTAATAAAAACACTTCTATTGACTTACTATAGTAAGTTTTTAAACAAACTTATTAATATATATATAACTTTAAAACTGTAAGTTTATATTTTATAATTGAAATGCAGTTATTTTTATCAACTTGCTATTTAAGCCCTGAGACATATGGATCAATGGAACAGACAGAGAGCACAGAAATAAACCCACACTTTTATGGTCCATTAATATTTGACAAAGGAGGCAAAAATATACAATGGGCTAAAGATACTCCACTCAATAAATAGTGTTGGGAAAATTGGACAGATAAATGTGCAAAAAAATGAAACCAGACCATCTTCTAACAACAAACACAAGAATAAACACAAAGTGGATTAAAGATTTAAATGTTAGACTCGAAACCATAAAAATCCTAGAAGAAAACATAGGCAGTAAAATCTCAGACATTTCTCATAGCAATATTTTTTCTGATATATTGCCTCAGGCAAGGGAAACAAAAAAGAAAAATGGGACTACATTAAATTAAAAAGTTTAGCAAAGCATAGCAAAGGAAACTATCAACAAAATGAAAAGACAACCCCCTGAATGGGAGAACGTATTTGCTAATGACACGTCTGAAAGGGGTTAAATCCAAATTTTATAAAGAACTTACACAACACAATACCAAAAAACAAACAATCCAATTTAAAAATGGACAGAGACCCTGAATAGACACTTCTCCAAAGAGGACATACAGATGGCAAACAAACACAAGAAAAGGTGCTCAACATCATTAATCATCAGAGAAATGCAAATTAAAAGCACAAGATATCACCTCACACCTGTCAGAGTGGCTAGCATCAATAAAGCATCAAACAACAAGTGTTGGCAAGGATGTGGAGAAAAGGAAACCATCATGCACTGTTGGTTGGTGCAGCCAATGTTGAAAGCATTAAAAAATTAAAAATGGCCCTGGCCGGTTTGGCTTGGTGGATAGAGCGGCGACCTGAGGACTGAAGGGTCCCAGGTTCGATTCCGGTCAAGGGCACATGCCCTGGTTGTGGGCTCGATCCCCAGCAGGGGGTGTGCAGGAGGCAGCTGATCAGATGATTCCCTGTCATCATTGATGTGTCTCTCTCTCCCTCTCCCTTTCTCTGAAATCATTAATATATATATATGTTTTTTAAAAAATTAAAAATGGAACTGCCTTATGACCCAGCAACCCCACTTCTGAGAATATATCCAAAGAGACCCAAAACACTGATTCAAAACAATATATGCACCTTTATGTTCATTGCAGCATTATTTACAACAGCCAAGATATGAAAGCAGTCAAGTGTCCATCAGTAGGTGAGTAGATTAAAAATAAACAAACTATGGTACATTTAGACACTGATTGGATAAAGAAAAAGTGGAGGTAGCACTTACTTCCTGCCCCTGTAAATATGATTAGTGGAAGACTCTATCGCCTTTTCTATTTCTTGCAGTTTTTCATAATTTACTACTTACCACTACCACGGCATAGAAAACTATTCTTATTTTTCATATGTAAAGTTTCTGAATACTTTAAAATATATAAAGAAAGTATCCTAAATTATTAAAAGGTAAAACATAAGGCATTTACAAACTAATTTGTACTAAGAAAGTGATACTAAATTAGGGGTTATTACTTATTTATAAAAAAAATTACCATAGGTTTCCCTTACATAAATAGATCTTATAGTGCCCTTAAAACATAATTCCGTTCAAAAAAACTAGATTTACACATAAGTTTTTAAAGATGTAAACAAATGTTTGAGGAAGTCACTTACTTTCTAAAAATGTGTACACGTCCTATAACCAAAGATTTTGTAAATGCAGGTTATAAACTGTAAGGTATTTTAAAAACTATGTCGTTATCATGGTGATAACTATTTATATTATTACAGAGTTCCTCCACTGTTTTCTCTTTCCCTTGTATTATTTTTTAACTCTCCAAGACTAATTAACTGAAATGCATTTCAGAATTAACAAAATAAGAGAATTTAGAAGCACTGAACACAGGACTGAATGTGTGTCTTCTAGAGGGAAAGGTAATGGAAAGAAATGCGAGAAAGACTAAGTATACCGTTGATTATGCAGTTGTAATATAGTCTGATGCAGTCTCTTTCAAGCCTATGGTGAGTTATTAATAGGTTCGGAACACGTAAGACCAAGTGACCAAACACCCCAAAATTGGACACGGTGCACTTGTGGCGATTCCATGGCCAAGGGCAAGAGCAGCCAAGTTATTAGAACACTTACTAAAATACTACAACTGAGCTAACTATAGGCAAAGGCTTTGGAGACCTTTTAAACCATATTAATGTGCTCTGTTAGGCTGTCCCCAAGGGTGCTTTAGTATGTTATTCCAAAGGCATTTCAAACAGGAGTAAGAGGTTTCCATATTCTTAAGCTTAAAACATACTCTAAATATACATCAGTGAATTCACTTCGCCTCTTTTATCTTTCCACCCACTGACCGCCTCATGACACTACCTCCTTCATAGGAAGGTTGTGTCAGTTCATACAGATTATGCCAACTCTTGGGGCCTGACAAGGAGCAAGAACTATAGAATCTGAAAATGCAAAATAAATAATCATGGGAATTAAATACTAATCAAAGATATGTCTTTAGTTTACCATATTACCAATTAAGATGTGGTCTCAACTTTCAAGTGACATTTGTATGTATGCCCTGTCCATTTTCCTCTGACTGATCCAAAACATCCCTCTTACTAAAATTATTGGGTCATCATTTTACCCCTTGAAGCTCATATTTACTATAAGATTTACATGGATAAAAATGGTTTAATCCTGACCTAGAGACAACTTAAGCAGATTTTTAAGCACATTTTTTTAAAAAGCTATAGCCCAGCCAATGTGGCTCAGTGGTTGAGCATCAACCCATGAACCAGGGGGGTCAGGGTTGGATTCCCAGCCAGGGCACATGCCCAGGTTGCGGGCTCGATCCCCAGTGTGGAGCATGCAAGAGGCAGCTCAATGATTCTCTCTCATCATTGATGTTTCATCTCTCCCTCTCCCTTTCTCTCTGATATCAATTTTTTTAAATTAAAAAAAAAAGCTATGAAGCTTTCCTGTGTATATCTCCATACATTATTCGAAACCAAAAATCTAAATAGAACCATTCAGGTATCATTCCCTATTCCTTCCTAAGCCACATTTTCCAGGACAACTGTTACAACTAGGTCTTCATAAATATTCACTTCCTAAAAATGACACCAAGTCCATATTGCTTTCATATCAAAATCCATCAATTCTAAGATACTGT
Organism: Myotis myotis; assembly: GCF_014108235.1. Taxonomy (NCBI): domain Eukaryota; kingdom Metazoa; phylum Chordata; class Mammalia; order Chiroptera; family Vespertilionidae; genus Myotis; species Myotis myotis. The sequence goes on from NW_023416368.1 coordinate 37,257,794, forward strand.
GTTATGAAATAGCCCTCTGTAAGAGCTGCTAAAATGTGAAAAATTATCTATTATAATTAACTAAATACAGTATTTCTATCCTTTACTAGGCTCCTTTATATCATTATTAAATTAACTAGAGCCCCAATGCACGAATTCCTGCACAGGTGGGGTCTCTCAGCCTGGCCGGCAATTGAGGCCGATTGAGGCCAGCCAACCGAGGGTGGGGCGGGGTGGGGGGGGGGGGGGGGGGGACGACGACTGCCGGAGTTTGGCTGGCTGGCCGTGGGAGGTTGGCTGTGGGAACACACTGACCACCAGGGGGCAGCTCATGCATTGAGCGTCTGCTCCCTGGTGGTTAGTGCCCGTCATAGCTACTGGCCAGTCGTCTAGTCGTAATGGTCACTTGGGCTTTTGTATATAGATACCTAACTGATTAACTAAGGGCCTTTATTTCCTTAATGTTTTTTTAGTCATGATTCCTATAGCCTAAACTCAGATTATCAGAGAACATATTGCTTTGACTTTTAATAAAGGAATTCTTGGTTCTATTTGAGTGAACACACAATAATGTGGATACAGGTCTATATTTTCAGAATAACTCTGACTGTTTACAACTAAAATCTACTTCCTGCCAAGGTTGAGTTAGATGCTGTTAGTTTTTTTTGTATATATTTGTTTACTTGATTTGAACCTTCACCCTAACAAATTCGGTCTTTTTCACAGCAGTGGGATATATGAAACAATATTGAACTTATACCTGAATTCATGCCCTAATCCTGCAAAGACACTACTAATTGAATAACTTCCTATTTCTGTATACCTTATTTGTATACCATCAAATGAATAACTTTGATTACTTGTTTTTATAAATCCTTTATAAATTTTAAGTCTAGTCCAGGGGTGGGCAAACTTTTTGACTCGAGGGCCACAATGGGTTCTTAAACTGGACCGGAGGGCCGGAACAAAAGCATGGATGGAGTGTTTGTGTGAACTAATATAAATTCAAAGTAAACATCATTACATAAAAGGGTACGGTTTTTTTTTTTTTTTTAGTTTTATTCATTCCAAACGGGCCGGATCCAGCCCGCGGGCCGTAGTTTGCCCACGGCTGGTCTAGTCCATTGTAAACATTATAATATGAGCTACAGTAGCTAATTTTTTTCATTTTAATCAATGGGGTATTCATAAATATCCCTTAATGATTGCCTAGTGATCATTATTTCCAGAAAGCTAAAAAACTCTTCCAAAATTAATCTTTAAACACAATCCTTATTAAAGGCCCTGCAGACTCTTTGGAGATATTGACAATCTAAAGTTTATATAGAAATGCAAAGGATCCAGAAGAGCTAAAGCAGTTTCAAAAAAGGAAATCAAAGTTGAAGAACTTAAATTTCCTGCATTTAAAGCATATTATAAAGCTACATAAATCAAGACAGTACGGTATTGACATAAGGATGTACAGACAGATCAAAAGAACACTATTAATAGTTTAAAAGTAAATTTACATTTATGGTTAATTAACTTTTGACAGAAGTTCTATGTACGGCATTTCATGAGAACAGGATGATCTTTTCAACAAATGGTGCTGAGAAAAAACTGGATACATATATGCAAAGGGATTAATTTAGACTCTTATCTCACACCATACACAAGAAGTAACTAAAAATTAATCATAGACCTGAATGTAAAAATCAAATTATGGAAGAAAACATAAGAGAACATCTGACTTTGAATTAAGGCACAAAGTTCTTGGATACAACACCAAAAACACATTCAGTAAAAGAAAAAATTGATAAACTGGATTATTTTCAGTGTGTATGTGTTTTTAATTGGCTTTAGAAGACACCACTAAGAAAACAAGTAGAAACCAATAGACTGGAAGAAAACATTAGTAAGCCATATATGTCTGATAACAGATTTACATCCAGAATATATAGAGAACTCTATAAACTCCACAGTATGAAAACAAGAAACCAAAAAACCTAATTTAAAATAGCCAAAAGATTTGAGTAGACATTTCACCAAAGGTGATGTATCAGTGGCTACGAAATGGCACATGAAAAGATGCTCAAGATAATTAGTAACTAGAAAAATGCAAATTGAAACCACAAGCTACCACTGCCCAATCACAAGAATAGTTATAATAGGAGAAACTGTCATCCTAACACATTGCTGATGGGAATTTAAAATGGTTTAGTACTTTGGAGAAGAATTTGGCAGCTTTGTAAAATATTAAACAAAAATTTACAATATGACCTAGCAATTCCATTTCCACGTATCTACCCAACAGAAATGAAAATAAATATCTCTCTACACAAGACTTGTACACAAATGCTCATGTTAGCATTATTCATCATAGCCAAAATGTGGAAACAATCCAAACGCCCATCAACTGATGAATGGGTAAATAAAATGTGGTCTATCCAAACAATAATTTATTACTCAGCAAGGAAATAAACTAAACTAGTGACACATGCTACCACATGGATGAGCCTCAAAAACATTACGCTAAGTTTAAGAAGTGGGACCAAATTATATATAATTTCATTTACATAAAATGTAAAGGCAAATCTATAGAGAGAGAAAGATTAATGGTTGCTTGGAACTGGATATCTGCAGATGGGTATGAGAAAGCCCTTTGGGATGATGGAAATATTTTAAAACTGGATCGTGTGATGGTGCACAATTTTGAAAATGTACTAAAAATCGCTAAATTGTAGATTTTGGTGAATCTTATGGCATGTAAATCATACCAGAAGAAAGATATTAGAAAAAAAAGGCATTCATACTATCTTTTAAAATTTGTTATATCAGAAAATCAGCTCGATATATTCATGAATCTATCTTACTAATGAGAAATAATTAGTTTCTACTTGGAAAAGTTTATAAGTAGGAACTTTAATCTTAAGATACTAAATTCAATACTTTTAAAACATTACTAATCACAACCACCTATTTTGAACTGAAAAATTCTAATGACAGAGTTCTTGAGACACAGGAATTATCCATGTTAGTAGATAAAATAATTAAACTTATAAAATGACAGATATGTCCACAATAAATTACTCAGACATTACTTTGTTAATTATATTTACACATAATTGTTATTTCCATAATAAATTACTCCAACTTTCTATTATTTGTAATAGAATTTTGAAGTTATATTTATTTTATCTTCAAGCACATAGCCAGAATCAGATAACACAAAGGCCCTATGCTAAATACACATAAATTCCTCTATCAACTGACTATGAACTGCGCTAAATATTTGCTGGTAATATAATGTTTTAGTAATGGAGATATGCCTATCACATTTTTGTTGCTATTACATACATTTAAATCCAAATTATAACAGAGACAATTTGCACTAATTAGATTAGCTAATATAATTATTTGCCTAGCCACTCCTCGCAGCATGTTATTTGTTTGGCTGTTAACTTTAATGAGTTTTATAGAACTCTTTTAAAAAAAAAAGAATAGTTTATTAATTTTTAGAGAGTGAAGAAGGGAGAAGAGAGAAACATCGATGTGAGAGTGTAATATCAATTAGCTGTCTCCTGCACACCCCCTACCAGGGGTCAAGCCCACAGCTCAGGCATGTGCCCTGACCAGGAATAGAACCCGCAACCTTTCGGTACTGGGACAACGTCCAACCAACCGAGCCACACGGGTCAGGGCTTATGGGCTCTTGACATAAAAATTCTTAGGATGTGAACAAGTAGATAAAACATATTATTTTATTTCTGCCATTTAAGTAAGCTTGCCTTTTCATTCCTATGCATGTCCAAGGTCTTCTTAACCTCTTAACCTGATCACACTGCACTGCCGGTCAGTGTAGACAATCTCTCACAAAGAGTCTACTGATATCTAAAATCCCTCCATAATGTACTTCCATCTTCATTTATCCACATCTGAACTTGGTAGTATGCTAGGCCCCTTTCAACCTAAAGGTATGTTTCTTCCTTTACTTTTCATCAATTTCATCTTATTAAAGTAACTACTATGAAACATCTGGTAATATAATACTTTCATTCTCCTGCTACATTACCCACAAAACAGTGGATGACAGTTTGAAATAATCTGCTCTATTTATTCCAAATTATAGAATGGGAAGCAAGTTTCAACTTTTGTATACTTTTCCACCTGAAGAGTACAAAAACATTCATACTGGCATTAAGGCCCCATTACATTATCTCCAACTAGTTCACGTGGATAGCTTGTTAAATAATCACTTGAAATTCGTAAAATCTTTTCTAGCTCAATGAAATCGAAGTGGGTTCCTGGGAGGAGGTGAAAGGCAAAGGCGAAGGTATCCAACTTTACTAACATTGGAGCTAAAAAAAAAAAGTATTAAAATTCACTCAAAACACGTAGGGTATATAAAGTTTGGTGACTACAAATCTAGTCACTGAATATCATGAGCTCTGGAATTTTCCGAGCTACCAGAGTGGCTGCCCTCAAATTTCAGCTTGCACAAGAATTACCTTGGATTCTTTTTAAATACATTTCTTAGGTTTGAGGTACACTCTGAAATTCCAGTTTTAAATGCAGAGACCCCAACTTCCTCAACCTCACCCCCAGTGCCATGACTTTGATAAAGAGTTTTCACACCAGACTTTCAGAAACAGGGCATCAAAAGCATGAGCAAGTAGGTGGTGATACGGGCTCTCTGCAGAAGATGATCCTATAGTTTAGGTGAAGCCAGGCAGAGGTAAGAGGACTGAAATAAAAGTCTGAGGCAAAACATCTTTAAGTGCTTGTGAAGAGAAAAAAAAGATGTTTAGATCTCATTTTATTTAACGGAAAGCAACAGGCAAACAGAAGCTGTTTAATAATGCCAAAATTGGTCTGGGTTGATCAGTCCCATTCCCTAATTATCTGAGTTAAAGCCTAAATAGTTAATAATTTATTGCATATTCATGCACACTAATTATGAAATGAAATCAATTCTCTCTTGCTGGAAAAGGCAAGGCCCAATCTATCTCATCCCCAAGGGCCTCCCAACACCGCCATGCAATAATTCTGTTCAAATATCTGGGAGCATTGAAATGGCTGAGTTCCCACTTTCTCACTTCTCTCAGTCTAGGACTTGGCATTAGAATAAAGATGAGATGGAGACAAGATGATGTGCTCACCATGGCTGCACCCTGAATGCACTCTGCATTAAATTATGATCCTCACTTGGCTAGGGGAATCTTAAAACTTCCTTTCAGGAACACTCTCCCCCCCAATCATAATCCAAGACAAACCATTGGTTCTCCCATGGCCTCAAAATATGTCGGATTACATCCCTAACTTAATATACTTCCCATCTATCAGGAACCTGGAATGCCTCTGGTTACTCTTAATTTTGCAAACACAAAGCCATAAGATCATCTGGGGTAAAAATGTAATTTCAATTAAGCAAAAACATTCAATTGTGTGTGAGCACAATAAAAATGTGCTCTGTTTTAATGTTGCATAAAAAATATTTTAAGACTTCCTTAAATAATTTCCTGGGGGATAGGATTTCAAGATAGCCAAGTAAGTGGAAGCTGCACTCATCTTCTCCCATGACCACATCGAAATTACAACTAAATTATAGAGCAATCAACCTAGAGAACCATCCGAAAGTAGCGAAAACCCTGGCTGGGTAGCTCAGTGAGGTAGAGCATTGTCTAATATAACAAGGTTGCAGGTTCAATCCTCAGGTCTGGACAAATACAAGAATCAGCCAATGAATGCATAAAGTGGAACAACAAATCAAAATCTCTCTCTAAAAATCAATTTTAAAAAAAGAGTAGCTAAACCTAAGTCCTATAACTAAGAGTATAAAGAAGAAGCTACAGCAAGACTGGAGGGTCAGAAACACAAAATGGGTTGGCTCCACACCCAGGTGTGTCAGTTGAGACTCCAGAGGGATATTTCACCTGCCAAGGTCCCCCCTGGACCCCGCACTAGGTTCCCCAGCCCGTGGCACAAGAACCAGGAAGAAGAGCTCGCATAACATCTGGCAGTGAAATTCAGTGGGGATTCCATCCATGCCTGGGTAAGACGGACGGTTGCTGGAAATTCAGGCACCCTCTTAAAAGGACAACTCACAAACTATCACAGGCACTCACCCTGGGCACCAGCAGAGGGACAACAGCTCAGGGGGTATCAGTCACACAAGGACAGACAGCTCTGTGGCTTCAGGGCAGGGGCAGAAGGGACAGCCTCTGATGCCCCTGTGTTGAGTCTTCCTATTGCACAGTCCCCTGGCACCATCTTCCCGGGTTAAACACTTCCCCCACAGGGCATTAACCTGGTGAGCTCCACTAGCTCCACCCTTCTGACTCCCTGAGGCCCTGTCCTCCCAACTCCAGAAGGCTAGTCTCTGTCAGTGGCAGCCAGCCTGGGCCCATGTCAGACTATTCCGAAAACTGAACAGGAAGGAAGACTCCCAACTTCACTTTATGATGCCAGCATAATCCTGATCCCAAAACCTAAGAAAGAAAGACATTACCAAAAAAAAAAAGAAAGAAAGAAAGAAAATTATAGACCATTGCTTCTCAGCCTTTTGGCTAAGATCAAGAGTAGGTATCTGCTCTTATCAGATTAACATCTGATACGTCCTCTATCCAAGAAATCCACATTAAATGAATTTTGGGGGCAGAGAGATGAATAGGAGCTTGCTTCCCCCCACGCTAAGCATTGGCCTGATATTCCAGTACCTCTGGGGAGCAGTGTACCCCCTCAGGGACACAAAAGATAATCAAGCCAAAACCGGTTTGGCTCAGTGGATAGAGCGTCGGTCTGTGGACTGAAAGGTCCCAGGTTCGATTCCGGTCAAGGGCATGTACCTTGGTTGCAGGCATATCCCCAGTAGGAGATGTGCAGGAGGCAGCTGATCGATGTTTCTCTCTCATCGATGTTTCTAACTCTCTATCTCTCTCCCTTCCTCTCTGTAAAAAATCAATAAAATATATTTTAAAAAAGAAAAAAAAAAAGATAATTAAGAAAAACAGTATAGGCCAATGTCCCTGATGAACACAAGTTCAAAAATCAACAAAATATTAGCAAACTGATTTCAGCAATGCATTTAAAAAATTATACACCTTGATCAAGTGGGATTTATTCCTGGGATGCAAAGTTGGTTCAATGTCGGCAAATCACTTTTACGAAATCTAAAAAACAAAATAAAACATACACAGACTCATAGATGCAGAGAACAGACAGTTGCTAGAGGAAAGGGGGATTGAAGGGCTGGGTGAAAAAGGTGAAGGGATTAAGAAGTACAAATAGATAGTTACAAATTGTCACAGGAATTTAAGTACAGCATAAGGAATGTGGTCAATAATATTGTGGTAACTACTATGTATGGTGCCAGGTTGGTGCTAACTTATGGGGAGGAATCACTTTTTAATCATATAACGGCCAAATACTGTGCTGTCTATCTGAAACTAACATAATATTGAATGTCAACTGAAATTGAAATCTATAATAATAAAAGTGTAATATGCTAACTAGACCGGACAGCTGACTGACCTTCGTGGTGAAGCTGGGGCTGCGAGGGCCGAGCCCCTTGCACCAATTTCATGCATTGGGCCCCTAGTAAATTAATCATTGAAATAAATAGAACTTTGGAATTTGAAAAGAAAAGGCCCAAAAACTTAATGGAAAAATGAGTAGGGAATATGAAAGTTTACTGTAAAGGAAATTATAATAAAAATATGAAAAGATCTCAGCCTAGCATAACACAAAAATAAGTAAATAAAATTACATTGAAATAACATCAGTACTCAGTTTGGAGATTGCTCCCTTGTCTCGCTGTACACAATTATTTTCACCAATAGGCCTGCATGTTTACCAAGAATCAGCCATATTTGTTTGAACAGATGTAGGCACAACATTTTGCAATTACGTAATTTATTCAGACACTAATATTAGCAGCTAGTGAACTATGAGTGCAAAAGGTGTATTTGTTTCCAGGAAGATTTTGAGAAAAGCTTGAGACAGATAAGTTGCTAAAGTTAGATAGATAGATAGATCGATAGATCTATTTCATTTGAGATGAAACAACTATAAAATATTTGAAAACTGGTTTTGAATGCACTTATTCATAAATATATATGTACCCTTAGGTTTACTGTGGCATTATCACAATAGCTAAGACATGGAAACAACTACGTGTCCTTCAGCAGATGATTAAAGATGTGGTAAATATCTACAATGGAATAGTACTCAGCCATTAAAAAAGATGAACTACTGCCATTTGAATCAACATGGGTAGATTTTGAGAGTATTTACTAAGTAAATGCTAAGTAAAATGAGTCAATGGAAAAGGACAAGAACCATATGCTATCACGCTTATGGGGGTATAAAACAAAAAGAAAAAAACAAAAAAACGGACAATAGTTTGATGATTACCAGAAGGAAGGAGGAGTGGCGGGAGAGCAAAGAGATTAAATGGGATACCGAATATATGGTGACAGAAGACTAGACTTGGGTGGTGAGCACACAATAGAGCATACAGGTGTTTACTATATTTCATGTTGTACACCTGAAATTTATATAATCTTATTAACCAATGTTATTCCAATCTATATATATAAAAGCCAAGCGGCCAAATGGCGGAACGACCAGAATGACCAGAACGACTGGTGGCTATGACACACACTGCAGTAGCCACCCGGCCCAATTGGAGGCAGGGCCGGTCAGCCAACAGCCCGCGGCCTCTCCCCCCTGCCACCTGGCCCCCTATCAGCCCCCCAACCCCCGCCCTGATCACTGAAGTGTGACCTTCAGTGATTCTAAGTAAAACGCTCTCCAGCCTTCATAGATCAGGAACCTGAATGACGAGTGATCAGGAGGAAAACCGCTCACAGTCTGGACCAGCCGTGGGCAAACTACGGCCTGCGGGCCGGATCCGGCCAGTTTGAAATGAATAAAACGATTGAAAAAAAAAGACCATACCCTTTTATGTAATGATGTGTACTTTGAATTTATATTAGTTCACACAAACACTCCATCCATGCTTTTGTTCCGGCCCTCCAGTCCAGTTTAAGAACCCATTGTGGCCCTCGAGTCAAAAAGTTTGCCCACCCCTGGTCTGGACTGTCAGTCAGGTGTCCAGGAGAGGTGCCCAGCACGACCACCATCTTCCCTGCCCCCGATTATCCCACCCCCACCCCAATCAGGGGGCGGGCAGCTGGACCCCACCCATGCACAAATTCGTGCACTGGGCCGCTAGTATATTTAATAAAAAATAAATGAAGGGGAAAAAAGATTCAATTTTTTTTTAAGTCCAAGATTCTACACATAAATTGCCTTGCATTTGTCTTTAATTTTTACCCCAAATACAGAAACCTACACTGGAAATTGGTTTGGTGCACAGTTGGGAAGGCTCACCTGGAACACCAGTTATGTGACCTACACTCAAAGGAATAAGTAGTATCTGGCTTTGTATCCAAAGGTTGGCAGATGAATACACATTGTGGTGATTTAAATTAGAATTAAATGTTTAGGGTACATATCATGCATTTTAAAAATTCTATCCTATAATTTATTTTAAAAATGTACTCCTATTAGAAAAACTTGGACCATCTAGATCTACAATTTTGGCTCACAACTTTTCTTTCATATTCTGTATCCTTTTATCCCTTATATTATATTCTGGGATAATTTCTGGGTTTGATCTTCTAGATCACACTTATTAATCAGTTCACATATGAAGTATTTTAATTATAATGATCAAAAAAATTAGTTTCATTGCATCTAATCATTTTTTCCAAATACAAGCTGTTGTGTTTTTTGTTTGTTTTTTAATTTTTTTTAAATACATTTTATTGATTTTTTACAGAGAGGAAGGGGGAGAGAGAGAGAGAGAGAGAGAGAGAGAGAGAGAGAGACAGAAACATTGATGGGAGAGAAACATCAACCAGCCGCCTCCTGCACATCTCCTACTGGGGATGTGCCCACAACCCAGGCACATGCCCTTGACCGGACTCGAACCTGGGACCCTTCAGTCCGCAGGCCGATGCTCTATCCACTGAGCCAAACCGGTTTTGGCAAGCTGTTGTTTTTTAGACTTATTTTTCCATAAAGATATATCCACTTTTATTCTTCTATGAAAGTGCTTGTTTTATTCTATTAATTTTGTTGCTTAATATATTAATTAACCAGAGTTTGATGGCTCTCTTTTATATGGTTTGTTTTCTTAAAAGGTATTCTTGGTGTCAGCTCATCTCTTTTTGGTTTCTCTGCTCACTTATCTGTTGACCAGTTCACTTACTCAGCTCTCTTCCAGTTATTTGGTAAGACAGGTGGGACCTACTACTGGGTCCAGGCAACCAATCATTCATCTTTTGAGAGTAGAAGACTCTTAATCCTCTGGATTCACCAACATGCCTGGGAAAGCTCTGTCTCTATTCTTTGTGCTCTTGCCTAGGGACACGCATTTGGCCTCCACTTGTTGGCATAACTGGAAATCAGAAGAAGTCAAGGAGCTGTTCTAGGGGCCCCCTCTGCCCACTGCATGTGCAATAGCTCCTCTGGCTCGGCTCCCACCATTCACAGATGTTTTCTAACGTCTCTATATGTTTTCCATTAATCCAATCCAAACTGTTTCAGTCTTTCAAGAGATATTCAAAATGTTTGATGCACTGATGGCATTCTTTTATAATACTGCTTTAGATTTATTTAGAATAGATTTTCTGTCATTCCTAAGATTTGGATCAAACAAAGAAGGTAGATGTGTGAGGTTAGTCTGCAATCTTACTTTTTCCATTTGGATGCTGATTCCACTTCTACCCAGATCTAGTTGTGCACCACCTTTCCCCATCCCTGCCCTGACACCCTCCCCTCCTGCTTTCATGCTAATACTTGATAAAGTACCTTTTCCAAGACAGGTACCTCCAAATAGTTAAGTATTTAACATGTGCCATGGCATCAAATACTTTATTTCAAGCAAGGGAGTAAATTGCAAAATTTAAAAAATAATAATTTATACAAAGCTGCAGATTGATTCAGAGCTAATCAAAATGACTACTGTGTAAAACTCTAAACTTAAGTTTTAGGAGTCACTCTTTATCATCCTGGAAAAATAATCTAATTATAACTGAGAGTCATTTCAGCAGTCCATATAAAGAGAACCATAGGCAAGGGATGTCCTGATTAGTATACCGTGGCCCACTGCTTAGAGTTGTGTGTGTGAGTGTGTGTGTGTGTGTGGGTGGGTGTGTGTGTGTGTGTGTGTAAGTATTGTGTTAACTTTGAGGAACCATAATTGTTGCACTTTTTCATGGAATTTAATTGTCGCTTTTTTGTATTTTAATAAAGATTATTTATTTAAAACATAATAAAGTGTTGCATGTGTTGTATTTAGTGATTGTTATTGCGTATATACTAAAAATTAGATATCTTACAATGTTGTGGAAATGAAGAGAGATAGACAATATAGTACCATTATAGCACTTGGGGCATCCCTGCATTTGTACATAGCTCAACCTGTTCTATTTCTCTGCTGACATTTGTGACTGGTGGGCCAGGCTGCTGTGAGCTCCTTGTAACCTACCAAGGCTTCTTCATCTCCTTTTTGTATTCTGTGTTATCTGCACAATACCTTGCTCAAAGGAGTTGTTCAATAAATGTTTAATTGCTTTAGCATTATATTTGTGTGCCCCTTAGATCAAATATATGGCTCAAGCCCTGACCAGTTTGGCTCAGTGGATAGAGCGTCAGCCTGCAGACTCAAGGGTCCCAGGTTCGATTCTGGTCAAGGGCATGTACCTTGGTTGTGGGCACATCTCCCGTAGGGAGTGTGCAGGAGGCAGCTGATCGATGTTTCTCTCTCATTGATGTTTCTAACTCTCTATACCTCTCCCTTCCTCTCTGTAAAAAATCAATAAAGAATACATTTGAAAAATATATATATGGCTCAAATCAGATTATTATTCAACTAGTGGCCCAGTGCATGAAATTCATGCATGGGGTGGGAGGAGGGGATGGTGTCCCTCAGCCCAGCCTACACCCTCTCCAATCTGGGACCCCCACAGGGATTGGACCGAAACTGGTAGTCGGACATCTCTCTCACAATCCAGGACCTCTGGCTCCTAACCACTCACCTGCCTGCCTGCCTGCCTGATCATTCCTAACCATTCTGCCTGCCGGCCTGCTCACCCCCAACTGCCCCCTCTGCCGGCCTGCTCACCCCAAATGCCCTCCCCCCCCCGCCGGCCTGATTGCCCCCAATTGCCCCCACCCTGCTGGCCTGCTCACCCCCAACTGCCTCCCCCTGCCGGCCTGCTCGCCCCAACTGCCCCACCCCCTGCCAGCCTGATCACCCCCAACTGCCCTCCCCTCCTGGCCTGATTACCCCAAACCACCTCTGCCTCAGCCCCAGCACCATGGCTTTGTCTGGAAGGACGTCCAGAAGGTCTCCCAGAAAGTCTTCCAATCTAATTAGCATATTACCCTTTTATTAGTATAGATATTAGAGGCGAATAAGGAGAAACAGAAATAGTAAGAACACTTTATATATCAATTGCAAGGTATAAAATACAACTTATGCATTTTATAGATAAGGAAAATGAGACCCAGAAAGATTAAATACTTTGAAAAGGCAGCACTTGGCCCTGAACCCAACTTCTCCATTCTAGCACTTTTCCCATCACAGCACCAGCTGGACTGATATCTGGAGAATGAACGACCAATCTGATAAATGTTCACCACTCTGCAATACTGAACAGATGATGATCTGTAACAACCCAAAGGTGCTGAGGAGTTCAGAGAGGGAAGGGAAGGTATACTTCGTGGTCTTTTATGTGCCACTGACCATCAGAAATCTTTACTGAGAAGAAAAACCTGTTGCCAACTAAAGGCAGTTACATTAATAAATCATTCAACCTCATAGACAGACATCATCATGGTTCCTCACGTTAGAATTCCAGGATCACAGAATTCTGGAAATAGAAAGGAGCAAAAAATGTAGTCCAGTGCTAATCGGCATGAGCCAGAGGAAGCCTGTCCTCCAGCGCACAAGGCTTCCGAGGTCTGATCTCACCAGCTTTTCAGGGGCCTTTCCCCTTACTGCACCTTCTGGCCTCGTCCTGGGAGATCATTTTTCGTCCCCTCGATACACTGTGCACTTCCACACCTCCCTTCCGTCTCTCCCCTGTCTGAAACACTCTCAGCTCTTCTCTGGCAGGAGGAAGCCTCCCATGCTTAAAAATCCAATTAAGCGTTGGGAAGCCTTCTCCAACTCACTCCCCAAACGGGACTTGACCTCAGGCATAATTTTTTATTCATCATGTCAGTATGTCACTGTCTCATGATGATCTATGTCATGTCTACTTGTACGTGATGTCCTTCTACTAATCTATGCACCCCTAACACAGGACTAAGAATATATTTAACATCCAGTTCAATATTAATTCTATCATCCAATTATTTATGAAATCATCCAATTGTCTCATTTTACTTACGAAAACTGAATTCCAGAGAGGTAGGGGACTTGTTGATCATGAGGAAACAAGCCAATGTGAGGGCTCAGATAACAAATTATGCTCACTCCTTCATAACCCACCTCATAAGGGAAAGGGTTGGCATGGTAGAGTCTGGAGGAACAAACCCACCCTTCTTGGCTATTTGCCTAACTTTTTACTCAAGGTCTGACTGCTATACTGTATTGCTGGCAATGTCAGTTTTCCTCAATAACAAAGGCTTCCCAGTTCAGAACGTATACATATGTGGCTAACAGGAAAAGTGAGTATAAGTCCAACATGATAAACAGGGAGGTATGTCAAACTCCTATTCAGTCTATGAAAAACCTACTCATAATTCTAACTTTGCTCCCTTAAGTATGGAGAGAAGGCATAGCTCATTTGGAAAATCTGACCAAAAGCCCACATTTCAACACAGTGAAATGCTTTATCCCCTTTCCCTTCCATCACACCAAGAACTTTCTATACGTAATTATTTAATCCCAGGCTGAACACTAGTGGACAATGAAATCCCCACAAAAAGTTCCCCCCCGCAGTGAGGTGTTCAAACATCAGTTTCACAAAAAACATTTTTAAAAGCTTTTCATGTGATTTTTTCCATGCCAATTTTTTTTTCACTCATGGCTAAAAATGTTCATATTTGAATATTCATCATTATGAGCCTCTGGTAAAATATAGCCCTGTCCAGTCATTTGCATCTTTTGACTATTGGACCTTAGAAGGGGAGAGGTAAAAAAATTCCAGTTTCGCCCTAACTGGTTTTGCTCAGTGGATAGAGCGTCAGCCTGCGGACTGAAGGGTCCCAGGTTCGATTCCAGTCAAAGGCATGTACCTTGGTTGCGGGCACACCCCCAGTAGGGAGTGTGCAGGAGGCAGCTGATCGATGTTTCTAACTCTATCTCTCTCCCTTCCTCTCTGTAAAAAATCAATAAAATATATATTTTTTAAAAATCCAGTTTCATTCTGTTTGAATTTTTAACCGTCTTTTTCCATTTCATGGCTTTGGGTAGCTTTGATTGGGCTGATATTTCCTGCTATAAATAGGGAAAATGAGATCCAGAAAGATTAAGTACTTTGGAAAAGATTAAATAATTACTGTTAGATTTTTCTCCAAATAGACAGGTTGCTTTCAGACGAGTCCTTGTGGGTTTCATCAATGGCTCACTGGGAACAACAAAATGAAGCCACAAATCACTTGTGCATTTTCAATATATTGTGGGTTTTGCTTTAAACCAACAATAAAGGCCATGGTCATGAAGGCTGTACAACAATGTGAGTGTACTAAACGCCACTGAAGCGGACACCTAAAAATGGTTACAATGGTAACTTTAGGTATGCTTTACCACAAAGTGAAGGCGAACTTACAGGAGGTAACAATTATCCCAAACCCTTCGTCGGGGGGGGGGGGGGGGGGGGGGGGGGGGGGGGGGGGGCGGGTAATGAATGATCTCTATTTTTCAGACAGAGAGCAAATGGCTTTCACGCTCCAGTTCCACCAGGCCTCTTAGCAAGGCTCTCGCACGTGCGCCTTTCCCCGTGGAGTGGAAAGAAGAAAAGGAACGACTGCCAGATAAAATATTAACCTACGGAAAGATAATGTTAAGTCATGGAACCATAACCCTTGAAACTGACTAGATTACAAGGTCATCCGCTAGTCAACAGCTCCCAGTCTTTCGGGTTGGTCCCGCTCAACTCCTGTCCTTCACCGGAACCGTGAACAGCGGTCCAATCTGGCTTGTGGACGTGCATAAATTATAGACAGCTGTCAGAATGTAATTCAGAGAGCGGCTCTGACAACTTCGCAGTAGGGCATGGAAAATACTACAAGGTAATAGAAGAGGGACGGGGGGGGGGGGGCAGTGAGCAGATTGGGTGTCTTCCAAGCTCCTGAAAGACACCACGTGGTGGACTTGTTTTGGAGACCAGAGAAGAGCAAAATCAGGGAAAGAGTTGTAAGGAGGCCGCTTCCTATAGCCGTGGGAATCGTCTGGAAGGAGAAGGCTACGAATCCACCCCCTGAGCCTTCAGGTCCCAGGGCTGCCCTGGCGATGCTCGCTGGGAGGTGAGCGGTGTGGACTCCGGCGGTGGTGGCTGGGACGAGGGGGAAGGTGCGCATGAATCCGCTGGTCTGCGAGGGGGGGAGGGGGAGCGGGAGGAGCGGGCTTACCAGGCCACCTCCGCAGGTGCTGAACGAGGCCAGGGAGCCGGGGTGCCGCAGCACCGCCCCGGTGTAGAAACAGGCGACGTCGGGCGGCGCGGGAGGGCGCGGGGCGGCTTCTGCCCGCGTGGGACCCGGGCCGGGGCTCGGCCACTGCTCCACCGCGAAGCGCGGCGCCAGGAAGCGGCCGTCCCTCCGGAGCAACAGGTAGAGGTCCCGGGAGAAGGCCGGGATCCGCAGCAGCACCTCGTCGCCTTCCGGGTCGGCGTGCGGGGCCGGGGGCGGGGACGGGGGCGGCAGCGGGGGCGGCGGCGGCTGCCACGAGGCCGGGGCGCCTGGGGACAGGGCGGCAGCCCCGCCGGATCCCCGCGGCAGCTCCTGCGACTCGAGCTCTTCGTCCTCCTCGCCCCCGGGCGGTGGCGAGGGCCGGGGCCCGGGCTCGGACGGGCCCTCCGCCTGCTCCTCAGGGGGCGCCGGAGCCACGGAGCGCACCTCGCGGGAGCTGCCGGCCGCCTGCGTCCGGGCGCCTCCGCCGCCGCGCACCCAGCCCGGGTCGGCGCTGCCCCCGCTGCCGCCCGCGGCGTCCACCGGCTCCCGGCGCCAGAGCGCAGGAAACACGACTTCCCACTCCTCGCGGTCCGGGGCGAGCTGCAGCCCTGCGGGCGGGGCAGACAGAAGTGCGGGCTGAGAGCGCACCGCCCCGGCGTGCCCGGCTCCCCGTCGCTGCAGACCACCCGTCTAGCCCCTGGAACTCCGGCAAGCCCTGGAGCCTGGCGATCAGATTACAGATCCCCAGGTTTTCAAAATAAAAGTACTATTACAGGGTGGGGGGAAGGGAGCGGGGATGGGGCAGTCGAGTCTGGTGACAGCCCTTGGTTGCGGAACGGTGCAAAGACCACAGCACCATTAAGCAATTGTCTTAAGTACATGCCAGAGCAGAGCTCTCCATTGATGGACGTCCCAGTTTTCCTCCAGGTGCTGTAAACGCACCTCTCCAAACACCACTCCTCTCATAGAGGAAGACGAACGCTCTCGGGCGGTTTTTTAAAGGCCTGGAGAACGGTGCTGGCTGCGGAGCGTGTCCCCGTCCTCCGTGCCCGCACGCGCCTTTCCTAGCTGCCCACTGAGCCCTGCTCCCCGCACACGGGCTGCACCAGCCCCGCCGACCCCCGCGCGTTCCGGTCCCCGCTGGGGACCTTGGAAAGCGGCTTCCGCAGGTCACGCCAGAACTTACCTGAAACCATCCCGTTCGACAAGACCCCCAGCTGGTAAAGGAGGCAGCAGCAGCAGCAGAGGCGAGCCAGGCGCATCTCGCGACTCTTCCCCATCCCGCGCTCCAGCGGCCGCGGCTCCCTGCCCCGCGCGCGCCTCCCTGCGCGATCCACCGTGGGCGCCGCCGCCTCCCCGGAGCGCTAGAAGGCCAGGCGGCGAGTTTGCCCAGGCCCTTTGTCTGAAGGGGGGGGGGGGGGTGCTGTGTGACTCCGAGAGGCTGCCCGAGCACAGGCGGGGGTGGGGTGGGGGGAGGAGCGGGGGCAGGCAGCGCCAAAGCCCGCGGCTCCCCGGCTCCCTGGCGAATTAGGTGATGAGTCTATTTCCCGTGTCCTGGATGTTGCAGGAGTTTCCGGAGCCCCACAGGACCGACCCACAATCAGCAGAGAACCGGCAAGCGCCAGGCGGTCAGGGCTGCCTGGAGACGGAGTGAGGACTGCCCTGCGCGGGCTGAAGAGCCGTGGTGTCCGAGCCGAGGCTCGCCGCCTGCGCCCGCGCCGAACTGCCAGGGGTTGGTGCCGCAGTTCCAGCAACCTGGTGTGCCCGTATCCGCGCACGCCTCATCCGCCTTGAGACCCGAGTCCTGCAGGCTCTCGCCCGCCGCGGCGCGGGAGAGAATTTGTGGGAGGATGAGGGGGAGACTCGACATGCAAGGTGGGATGTTAGAGGAGAAAAGTTTCAAACAGATCCCACCAGAAAAAGGGGCCAAGGTTGCCCGCCAAGTGTGACTTTGCCGGACAAAGGTCCCTGAACACCGCACACGTGCTCACACGCCCAGTTGGGATGGGGTGGGGACCCAAATTTCCTCACCTGACTCCTGATTGGCTACTCGAGGCGCCCGATTTGCATCCTTAACACCGCACCCACTCACCCACCCCTAGTGGAGGTGTGAGCAGGTAGAAGTACCTCCCTCTCCCCACCCCACCTCCTCACTCAGGCTCCTCCTTTGGTCGAATTCCCCACCGAGCATCACACAAAGCAAAACTTAAATGCAAACTTAAGCACAAAGCTGGGCCCCATTTACCAAAGACCTTTGATTTTTCTTCCCATCTTTGTCTCTAGGAATTTTCTAAGTCTGGAGATAATGTAATTCGTCATGGAGTGTGCTTCAAAGATTCCCAGGACAGTAGACATCCAGACATCCTGACATTTCAGAGCCCCTTATCCCACCTTATCTTTCCGGCTTCCCATTAATCAGTGCTATCAATTTCTCTCTCTCTCTCTCTCTCTCTCTCTCTCTCTCTCTCTCTCTCTCTCTCTCTCTCACACACACACACACACACACACACACACACACACACACACACACCAAGCACTCATAATGAGGGTAAGATTAAGAGGACCAGTGTTGAATATTGTATTCTAATGTCTCAGGCCAAGTGAGATTATTTTGCCTTTTTTACGTACATTAAATATATTTCTGCTATTTCTGTCTTTGGGGGGAAACTCAACCTTAAATATTGCCTCCTTTGTTGCAGCTCTTCATGGTGCCTACCCCCTTTCCACACCTCTTTTCTTGTCCACATCAAACCTTTCAAGTCAGACTCAAGGGTGATTGATCTAACCTGCTATTTGCACCCTCTAGTCTAGGCCAGGCACCTACATATAAGAGTTAATGCAAATCGGTGAGGGTTTTTTTAAATGCCGGCGCTGAGGTTGGTTTTTCATGTCCTTTGTTGTTTTACCTTCTGTTCCTTGTGTCAAAGGTGACCACTATGCCTTTCAGGGAGGCAGACGATCTTATTTCAAAGGAAAGCCATTGTTTGAATAAGCAGGGTCCTAGAATACTTTGTTTGAGTGGTCCGGAGTTTTAAAACAAACACAAAGACCCTCTAGGTGTGTTTGTAAAGAGTGTTTTGTCTCCAAACCTTGTCTTGCAAAAGATCTAAAATGGATGGGTGTGGGTATCCTGACACTCAAGAAATATCTGAGTTACTTAGGAACCTACACAATTCTTTTTATGGGACTCAATTATACAGATTTTAAACTAGGCAAGAGATCAGAGACAGTTTATTTTTAATAAATACAGCAAGTCATTAAGACAGAAGGCTAGTTTCAATGAAACACCTCCATAGGGTATGTCTTAAATTTTTCTCATATAATTTTAACAATGACAAAAATATAAGAGTAAAATTGTAGGAATGCATATTAAATTGTATGCATTTATTGGAGTACATTTGTGATTCCTTAAAACACAATGACTTATATGATTAAATTAAATATACAACTCAAAAGCACAGGTTGCCTATGTGAGTTCCCATCTCTGCCGTTTCCCCCGCTACTAACGTAATCCAGAAAGGTTTGCCTAATTCCCAGCAAGCTCTTCTCTTCCTCCCACTTGAAATACTGTTCTAATTTACTGGTATATTTTCAAAGGCTTTTATAAATAATTTGGTTTGCAATGACTTGTATACATATTTCTCCTATTATACCATCAATTTTGAAAGTAGGAATAATTGCTTTTAATTTTTTATCACCCTGCCTAATTCAACGATTTACACCAAATAGGTGTAGAAATTCTCTAAGATGTTTTAGGAGATGATAGAAATTGCTGTCTGTGTAGTACTTTATTTCAATTCCAATTTTAACCCTCAGTTACAACATTAGCTCAGTTGGTGATCTTCGACTACCAGTAGGATTTTTCTGGTTTATGGAGGACAAGCCTAGGAGAGCAATGACTTGTAGGAAGTTTCTGTGCTCTAACTAGAAGAGACTTAGATGTGCAAACAAGAGCATTGGTTAAAGTGGATTTGAGTAAGTTTCACATATGCATGTAAGTGAAAGAAAGAACTAGCCTGATTTGGAATTGAGTAAATTACATATGGTGAGATAGAGGAAAAAGGGCAGGACTGTGACATATGTGTGCAATACCAATCTTAGAGGGAAGAAAAGAACAGCTGGGAAAAATATGTTGCTTAAGACAGGTCAATACATATGTCACCAGATGGTAGCTAGCATCAACCAAGCAATGCTTTTGTGAAGTGGAGGTAAGTGACCAAGCATCAGAGTAAGTGGAACCAACTGTTCTTATACACAAGGTGCTCACATGCTGCATTTTATAACCCATGCTTTTCTATATAGAAAGTTGGCTTTGATGCCTTCAGCCCTTACTCATTCTCTTCACTCATTGGCCTGAAGCCTCTCACTACCTAAAGCTAATCTTAAAAATTTTCCAATCCAAGAAACCATAAAATCTTATGAAATACAAAGAACCCTTTCATTGAGTTATGTGAGCATACCAACTCCCAATAGCACTCACATGTAAATGGACATCAAGACTTAAGCTATGGTCTTCTTTTAACCTAATCTTGAAAAGGCTATTCTATTCATCTGAAGCAAATCACTAAGTCCATTGACCATATTATTTTATAGAGTATCTGCCCCTTTCTGTCCAGAAATGGTTTTGCATATGTAATTCTGTTTTCCAAACTTTGTGAGTCTTCTGTGAATCTTTATGAAGTTTCGACAAAAGCCACACCCTCAAATTTCTGGAAGATGAGACTTCTCTATCTTGACTTTTTGATGAGACTGCTGAGAAGCAGTGCTCTTATACTTCATAGAAGCCCTAATGTTTGATTGAAAGGATCGAGGAGATATACACTTAAACACTTTAGACTCGCAGTGGTTCTCAACCTTCCTAATGCCGCGACCCTTTAATACAGTTCCTCAAGTTGTGGTGACCCCCAACCATAAAATTATTTTTGTTGCTACTTCATAACTGTAATTTTGCTACTGTTATGAATCGTAATGTAAATATCTGATATGCAGGATATATTTTCATTGTTCGCGACCCGCAGGTTGAGAACCACTGCAGTTTAGAGGGCCTTCATTCTAACTGAAAGATACTCTGAATGGCCACATATGATCTTTATGATTTTTTAACAAGGGATATTACAATGAACTATTTATATGAACTATTGTAAGTCTTATCAAACATGTATAGGATCTAGTTACTGAAGATCACAAAACATTAATAATAATTAAAGACCTAAATAAATACGAAGACATAGTGGGTTTATAGTTTGGAAGAATAAAATTATTAAAGGTGACAATTCTGCCCAAATTATCTTTTTGTTTATATAAATTTCTATTAACGTGCCAGCAGAATTATTTTATAGATATAGACAAACTGGTTTTTTAAATATATTTTATTAATTTTACAGAAAGAATGAGAAAGGGATAGAGAGTTAGAAACATCGATAAGAAACATCAATCAGCTGCCTCCTGCATCCCCCCTATTGGGGATCGAGCCCGAAACCAAGGTACATGCCCTTGATCAGAATCAAACTTGGGACCCTTCAGTCCAGGGGGCCGAAGCCCCGTCTACTGAGCCAAACTGGTTAGGGCAACAAACTAATTTTTAAATATATACAGAAACAGAAAGGAACTAAAAATTGACAAAGAAGAATAAAGTTCAAGGACTAACAGAGTAATGTTAAAGTTACTCTATAGCTACACTAACCAAGAGATTATGGGATCCTATAGATCAGTGAAACAGAATAGAAAGTCTAGAAATAGTCTCACATAAGTACACAACTGTTTTTTGACAAAGGTTCAAAAGCAATTCAATGTAGAAAATATAGTATTTCAACAAATGAGGTTGGAATAACTGGACCAAAAAAAGAACTTAAACTTGAATCTCATATACAAAAATTAACTCAAAATGGATCATAGATCTAAATAGAAAATGTAAAAGTATAAAACATAAACCTTCTAGAAAAAAATATGAAACAAAATCTTTTGTCTTTGTGACTTATGGTTAAACAAAGAGTTCTTAGACATGACATCAAAATCAGAATCTGTAAAATAATAATAATAGTTACCATTATTATTAATCCATAAAAAAATAAAATGATAGATTGGACTTCATCAATATTAAAAACTTTTTCTCTGAAAAAGATCACAATAAAACAATGTAAAAATGGGCCACAGGCTGCAGAAAGATACTTGAAAATGTATTTGATAAAGACTTAAATATAGAATTTTTAAAAAATATTTGAACTTATGACTAAGAGAATAAGAAATCCAACTAAAAAATGAGCAAAAAACTTGAAAAGCAAGTATATTCAGAAACAATAAGAATATGAAAAGATATTAAACATCATTAATTTGTAGATAAATATGAATTAAAATAATTGAATGCTATTACATACCTATAAGAATGGCTAAAATCCAAAATACTGACAATTTCAAGTGTTGTCAAGGACCTGGAATCAACTGGAACTCTCATACATTAAATGTACTATTGAATTGCCCTGACTGGTTTGGCTCAGTGAATGAAACATTGGCCTGCGGACTGAAGGGTCCCAGGTTTGATTCCAGTCGGAGGCATGTATCTTGGTTGCGGGCACAGCTAATCGATGTTTCTCTCTCATCGATCGATGTTTCTAGCTCTCTATCCCTCTCCCTTCTTCTCTGTAAAAAATCAATAAAATATTTTTTTAATGTACTATTGAATGGATCACAAAGGCATTGTGCTAAATGAAAAGTCAATCTAAAAACATTACATTGCTCCATGATTCCATTTACATATCATTCTTGAAATTATATATATATATATATATATATATATATATATATATATATATATATATATATAACCCTAATATGCAAATAGACCGAATGGCTGAACAACCAGTTGCTTTGACGTGCGCTGATCACCAGGGGGCACACGTAGAACATGGCGAGTGTCAGCCACGGCAAGATGGTGGAGTAGGTGAGCGGAGGTTCCAGAACAAGGCAGGGCACTGGTCACTGTCATCCAGGCAAGCCTCTGGTGGTTACTAAAAGTTCTTTGCTCCCATGTGCCACAATCCTGCCCGGCGCTTGCACCCGCTGCCAGCGTTGGCCCTGCTCACACCCACAGCCAGCGCCAGAGCCGCCGCTCACACCCACTGCCAGAGCCTGATTCCGGCCCCAATTGCTCAGCGCTGTCAACGGGTACGAGCGGCGGCTGCTGGCCCCGATCGCCCCTCAGGGTTTCTCCACCTACCCCTGCTCCTGAGGGATGATCGGGGCCAGCAGCCGCTGCTCGCACCCACTGCCAGTGGCGGCCCCACTCACACTTGCTGCCGCCGCTCACACCCACTGCCAGTGCCAGCCCCACTTGCACCTGCTACTGGCACCAGCCCCAAGTGCTCCACGCCATCAGTGGGTGTGAGCGGGGCTGGTGCTGTCAGCGCATGGGCGTGGCGGCAGATGGAGTGGGGCTGCTGGCAGACAGGGGACCAGGGGCAGGAGGGGCTGGGTAGGGGCACGAAGGATGGGCTGAGACCCGCCCCTGTGCCCACCACAGCCTCACGGCCTACAGTTCCTTTCAAGGTGCACAAATTCGTGCACTGGGTCCCTAGTAAAATTATAGTGATGGAAAACGTATCAGAGGCTTCTAGGGATTAAGTTTTGGAGGAGTATTGATTGGTATCTATCAATAAATGGAAAAGGGAGTTTTATAGCTATAATGAAGCAGTTCTCTCTTAATCATAGAGTGATTACATAAATCTATACATGATAATATTTCACAGAACTACACACAAACACATATACAACTGGTAAAATCCAAGTAAAGTCTGTAGTTTACTTAATAATATTGTACCAATGTCAATTTCCTGGTTTTGATAATATACTATGGTTATATAAGATATTATCATTAGTGAAAATTGGATGAAGGATTCATAGGAAATATCTGTAATTTTTTTAGTACAAAGTTTTTCAAATAAACTTAAAATAAGCTTTTTCAAAGTACTTTAGGGTTTCACTAATACTCCTCAATGCTCACTGACCAGCTCCAAACCACGCTCACAATTGAAGTTGTTGTTACAGCAATACTTACTTCAAGGTACCAAAATATGTATTAGTTAGCTACTGCTAATAACAAATTACCTCAAAAGTTAGTGTCTTAAAACAATAAACATGTATTATCTGACAGTCTGTTAGTGTTAAGAATCCAGGAAGGGTGTATCTGAGTAATTCAGGCTCCAGATTTCTCATAAGGCTTCAACCAAGCTGTTGGCCAGATCCACAGTTTACAATCACTGACAATTTGACTGGGCCTGAAGGTTCTGGCTTCCTTTGGAGCAGCTATCCAAGAGGGAGCAAGAGAGTACACCCAAGAAGGAAGACACAATATTTTCATAAAAACCACAAAACTGATACCCCATCACTGCTGTCATAATCTATTTGTCAAACATGGGTTACTCAGTCCAATTCACTCTCAGAAGGAGACAATACGCTTCCATTTGATGGGAGGAATAGTCAAAGAATTTGTGGACACACTCTTAAAACTACAGAAGAAAGAGAGAAAGAGAGAGAGAGAGAGAGAGAGAGAGAGAGAGAGAGAGAGAGAGAGAGAACTCTGAAGTAATTGTCTGTGTCCTGATTCGTGCAGCATGAGGGAAAAAACTACCTACAGTCTTGGGGAGGAGGGGGTGGGGAGGCAGAAAGCATTAGGTCAACCAATACCCCAGGTACAATGGAAGGACCTCACAGTGCAAGTTGCATTTGATAGTACTCTTAGAAAATTATCTGCTTGGTGGGGCTAAATTAGACCTATAATTAAAACTGATTTGAACTCATTCCAACAAAGCTTAAAAGCAAGCCATAAAATGATTCATTTGATTCCAAGTAACTTAATTGCCTATCAGAACAAAACCCATTGTATTTAAAGGAATAATAATAATAGGCAGCAAGGATGTAAAATTCTCATTATCTGGCATCTGATAAAAAATCCCAGGCATATGCCCTAACTGGTTTGGCTCAGTGGATAGAGTGTCGGCCTTTGGACTAAAAGATCCCAGGTTCGATTCCGGTCAAGGGCATGTACCTTGGTTGTGGGCACATCCCCAGTGGGAGGTGTGCAGGAGGCAGCTGATCGATGTTTCTCTCACATCGATGTTTCTAACTCTCTATACCTCTCCCTTCCTCTCTGTAAAAAATCAATAATATCTTTTTTTTAAAAATCCCAGGCATGCACAAAGCAGAAAAATATTACTCTTAACAAAAAGGGAAAAGTCAATTAGTGAAAATAGATCCAGACATGACAGAAGTAACAGAATGAGCTAACAAAACCACTAAAACAGCTATTGCAAATATGCTGCTTTACAAGAAGATGGAGGAAATGATGAACCTGATGAGGAGAGATTTAAAAAGGGCCCAATTGGAGATTCTAGACATAAAAAGCACAATATTTCAAATGAAATACACACCAGGTGGGATTGAAATCAGATTAGACACTTCAGGAAAAAAAAAGATGAATGAACTTGAAGACACAGCAACAGAAACTATGTCAAATAAAGTACAGAGAAAGAGAGAGAAAAAAATGCAAACAAGAAATTACTTGAATGTTGGTGAGTTGTGGGATAATAATGAATGATCCAACATGTGAGTAAATGGAGTCCTAGAGGAGAGATGAAATGGAAGAGGAAGGGAGACCATTTGAAGAAATATGGCTGAACATTATCCAAATTTGATAAAAGCTACTGTACAACATATACACTGAATGGCCAGATTATTATGACCACCTGACGTTTGTAGGCAAAGTAGCTATAATTTCGTGCTGAAGTTGCTAGAGGACCAGGCCATTATAAATAGGGAAGCAGGTTGTTTACCACGACAGTAGAAGTGATTTTTTTCTGAAGATATGGGTAAACAATGCAAT
Source organism: Myotis myotis (assembly GCF_014108235.1). Taxonomy (NCBI): domain Eukaryota; kingdom Metazoa; phylum Chordata; class Mammalia; order Chiroptera; family Vespertilionidae; genus Myotis; species Myotis myotis. The sequence continues at coordinate 37,283,316 of NW_023416368.1, forward strand.
TTAATAGCTTTTGAACGTGGGATATATATGTAGTATATGCAAGCAGAGCATACCTAATGAAAATGTTCCCAATGTATATCTTAATTAAATGCCTAAAACCAAAGAGAAATAGAAAATGTTAAAAGCAGGCAGAGGAAAAAAAGATGCATTATGTAGAGAAACAAAGATAATAATAACAGCAAATTTCTTATCAAAATATATACAAACCAGAAGAGAGAACCCTTTAACAGATATATATATCTTCTGTACCAAATGTTTGCTAGGATGTGGAACAACTGGAACTCTCATACATTGCCAATGCGAATGCAAAATACAGCAACTTTGCGGGGAGGGGATGACAACTTCTTATGTTTCTTAATCATACAACCCAGCAACCCATTTTCTAGATATGTTCCAAGAGAAATGGAAACATGTATATACAAAGTACTGCTGGTGAATGGATAAACAAATTTCACTATATCTTTGTAGTGGAATTTCACTCAACAATACAAGGAAACAAACTACTGATACATGCAACAATATGGATGAACCTCAAAAGCATTATTCTGAATAAATAATGCTTCTATTTATATAAAATTCTAGAAAAGGCAAAACCAAAGTGATGGGCACAGAAGGCAAAGGAGTATGAAAGAGCCTTCTTAGGTGATGAAAATGTTCTATATCATGATTATGATACTGGTTACCTAACTGTATTTTTCCAAACTCATTCAAATTGCATACCTAGCAATGATGCAATCTATTGTATGTAAATTACATCTCAATAAAACCTATTTAAGGAAAGACTTGAGATGAATATGCAACGTTCCCTGATGCTTCACTTTTAGGTATTATGAGTATAGGTACCCAGGATTCCCCAGCTAAGGAAGAGTTACCATAATCTATCCCCATGCTACTTATCAAATTCCTTGACCTGGCTCATTACATAGTCCCCAGTCCCTTGAAGGAAGAAAAACCTGGATACCCCTGAAAAGACCTGATAACATCGGCTATCAGCCAATCTTCTTTCCTGCCAGAAAAGGACCTATAATTATTTACTAAGATTGTTTTGCTTTGGGGAATAGAATTTGCCCAGATCTTTTGAGTCTTACTGTTGGACACTAACTCTGAGGAATGCAGTTGAGAACCCAACATCCATTGCATTATGCAGGTTAGAGTGGGGCTTCTGAAAGTCATAAATGAATTTTGATTTGAGTGTGCTCACGGACGGTGTAGTAAAATCCTGAATCCACGCTGTGTTTAAAAGGCTACGGGAACAAATATACTCAAAAATGCATAGCAGCTACAAAACAATAGAAATATATTTATCACTTATGTCACAGTTGAGATAGATGTTCCTTATACTATAGAACACAGGTTCCTTTCTTCTTTGGGCAGAAATAAAAATACTGAGAATTGGCTGATCTCCCACATGGGTTTCCTGACATATAAGGTAATGTCTACTGCAATAAGATACCAAATGGAAACCACTACAACTCCACCTCTGAACCAAAATTATATATCAAAGTAATTCTGAATTACTGTGAAACTACAGAAATTAGTGCCTCTATCAAAGACTTAGAAGATGCAAAGGTGGTGACTTTTGTCATATTCCTATTTAAATCACTTATCTGCAGATAACAGGCGAGCCTTGGAAAATAATAAATGAGTGTTGTATATTTCACCTATTTTAGCTGCTATTCTAGATGTAATTTTTTGCTTGGACAAATAAATATAGCCTCTGAAAATTAATAGGCAGCTGTTTGGGAAAAGTTTTTCCTTTATTCCTATAAATGTAAATCAATGGAAACAATTTGTTTTTACCTGAAAAAGATCAAAGTATAGCTTCCTCCTGGATAATATCTCCTCTCTGATGTTTTCCATAATTTAGCCCACAGGGATATCAAAGTTTCTGATCCCTCAAGGATATAATGCTTTCCCATTAAATTAATAATGATGCTAATAGAACACAGAGGGCATGATGTAGCCAGTCTTGAAGAAAACCATATATATTACATAGATTAAAGAGTGGGGATTAAGGGTCAACCAACTTAGTAAAGTTTCTAGTACTCCAGTGATTTGGGGACAAGACAGGACCTCTCTCTCAAAGTAAAGAAATATTTTGGTGTACCGTGCACCCCTAGTAATATGAAAAACATTTTGTTGGTTCTTTGAGTTCAGGAGAAAACGTGCACCCCATGTGAGTTAGCCTTTCCGACATACTTACCAGTTGATCTAAAGGATGACATATGTTGAGCATGGTTCAGAGCAACCAAAGCTTCCCCATTTGGCCTTGTTGGGGTGCAAATAGCTCTGCCTCTCTAGCCTATAGACCTGGGGATTAAGGGGGGCACTGGGCAAGCGTGTAACTACCCCATCCCTGTGTGGAGCAGTAGCGATTAGAAAATCGAAATGGAGACCTGAAAAATTCTGGAGCATTGCCAGGCCCTCTTTGGCAAATAATTCCTTTCTTTACAAAAGCTCTTGCCTTTCCACTAGGCCATGACTGAGACTGAATACCTGGCTGTGGAATAGGAGGCGGCCATGTAAACTGAGCTGCCCATCATAAATCAAGTGCTATTCTACTCTATCAGAATATTACCACCATGAAGGAAGGCACAGGCACCACTCTTTCCCCAGATTCTGGACTGATACATGGCATGTAATCATTGTTTAGTAAATATCTGCTAAGAGATGGAGGAAAGGAAAAAGAAAGGATGGAAGGAAGGAAAAAGGGAGGATGAGAGAGAGAAAGGATTCTAGCTACACCTGCTCAGAAACATTCTCATCTAGTAGAACTCACATCAACAGGATAGCATCTAAGCAGGTCCTGAAAGCCCTCATAAACAGTATGAGCAGGCTTACTCTCATTTCACTGAAGTCCCTCCCACAAACCTTATCTATTGTTTCATGGGAAGTTTCCTAAGAGCAGCTGACAATTACAGAGGAATAAATTCAGCCCCGGTTCACACGTTTCTCTGTACAATTTGTTGGCACCAACCACAAGTGGACAGCTGCAAAGGAGCTGTCCTGAAGAACAGCGTGCTAAATTGCAAGCTGCACATCATTCTTGTCCGCCCCTGAAAAGAGGCATGGCATGAAGTAAGTTTCTCTATTGATTAATGGAAGGTGGTTAATGGTGAGAACCTAGGAAGAAGTCTGATTAAAGGATTGGTGAAAAAGAAGCCTCTCTAAGAATTATGTGGATGAACTTCTTAAAGTTGAAGTTCAAGAACCTCCCAGATTGGAAGACATTTGTGTCCCATGTGATTACTCCTCCAAAGCCCCCTCTGTGATTATACAAACCAGCTCTCTCTGCCAACATCAGCCAGCCTCTATTTCCATACAGTCATCATTAATCCATGAGAGAGTAACTAAAAAGCATTGGGGGCTACTTCCCTCGCTAAAATTAACTGGGCCTCTACTACCACTAATATGCCAGCAGCAAAAATATCATTACATTATAGGAAAATATCTGAATAATCTTTGGTTAAGAAAGTTTTTTGAAATAATATAGAAAGGCTAATAGTCATAAAGAAAAAGAAATTTATCTTCATCTCTTTAAAATAGATTGTATTGCAAAATATATATCTAAAAAGTAAACACACACACACACACACAGGACAGACAAAGGGTTAATATCCTTGATATAAAAAGGGTTCTCATAAATTAATGTTAAAAGAAGACCAGCAGCCAAAAAGAAAAATAGATAACGGATAGAATAAGTCGTTGAGGGAAGAGGAAATTCAAATGAGAAACAGTATGAAAAAGATGCTCAACTTCACCACTAGGGAGAATAATGCAGATTATTACAAAAAGATCCTGTTTTGACTTTTTTTTACTAGTAAAACCCCTCAAAATAAAGTGTTAAGAGTCAGTGCAGGTGAAGTGTGAGAGGGGGAAACAGTCTTAACCTGTTTCTGAGAGTGTGTGCTAAGCCCTCTGTGGAAATGAAACTGGACATCTTCAGCAACATTTAAACAACACATGCTATTGACCTGTCCATCCCACTCGAAGAAACCTATCTTGAAGAGCGCGAAGCCAAGGCACCTCAGGCTATCGTCCAGCGATGTCTACGGCGCCGCTGTTTCTAGTGGCACTTAAAGTGCAGGAAAGCCTCAATGTCCATCATTAAGCAAATGATTGCATAATTTACAGCACACCTTGCTGTGGGATAGTCTCAACTACTTTTCAAAAGCATTGACCTTTTTCTACCGATATGCAAAATGTATGTTCTATATTTTATAATTTTTTAAATGTCAGTCATAAAGTACAGGAATAGTATTGCCTCTGATATACAGTGGCTGTATACATTTGTATGAATTACAGAGAGGGGTGGCAGAGTATACAATAAACTATTGAAATATATCAAAGGAATGTGGATGTATGTTAGGTGTAAGAGAGAGAGCGACACAGAGAAAAACTTTCCAGAATGTTTTCTATTGTGTCGCTTAATTCCCTGTAACTTTTGAGAAATCTACCAAAGAGTTTTTAAAGAAAAAACATTGCCATTCAAAGTGTTCAATGCTCCTCTGTGTTGCTTTATTTCTGCTTTTACATAATTGACTCATTAATGTTTATTGAGCAAAAGTACACAGAGAAAATCAGTCATTCTAGAACAATTGCCTTCTAAGAGAAGACTTTAAATAATGCCACAAATTGTTCAGGAAAAGCTCTTATTTTTTTCTACTATGATTTAGCTGTTAATTATTTGGGCATGTGTTTTAAACCTATGACTGATGATGCCCTTGAGGTTTTTTTTTTCAGCTTGGGAGACATTTGTTTTAAATTTTTACAATTTAACAAAAATACACTTGATCCATAGGAGAAACTACCCTGGCTGGAATACCTCTTACTACATTAAGGTCACATATCATATGACTATTTAAATTAGAACCAGAAACTTATGTCTTCCTGTTTCTGGAAAGTCTTTCAAATGTTATCTCAGGATAAATAAACTCTTATAAAAACTCAAGATAGATTATAAGCTGGTTTTTCATCCCAGAAACATACATGTATGTGCTAGATATTGATTTTTGTTTTAAAATGCTTAGTGAAAAGAGTGTTGTTCTCTTCAATGAAGGCAACAATGTATTTCTGTTGATCTAAACAGTAAATTTACATCACATTAACTCAAGATTTCTGAATGTTCAATGTGTAATTCTATATTATATTTATATGCTTAACTAAAATATTTACATATATGTGTACATATATATATATATATATATATATATATATGTACACATATATTAGAGATTGCTTCAAAAGCTTTTTTTAAGTTTCTTAAGGAAAACTTGTTTTAGAACAAAATTCACTTACAAAAATTCAACTACACTACAGAAAACTGTTAGGAAAAATAATGACTTCAAATAGCTGTGAATAAATAGCGTGTAGTTAACAGGTCTTCTTCCTTCTTTCCTTCTTTTTGTTAGCCAACTAAAATAGTCCCCTTCTCTGAAAATGAGAAAGGATCATTTTAGTCACTAAAATGTTTTTATTTGATTACAAACACTTATGGATTTAATCTCAAATTCTCTGTGAAAGGCTTTCATGAACTTACAGCATTCTCCATTATAATGATATTTAATATATTAAATATCCTCCACTTAAATGACATCTATTATTTACATATTACAAATTACTAGTAACATGTGACTTGCTTAATGTAAATTACAAGAAATCTGAAAAAAAAATACTACAGTAATATTCTTACTTTATAGACAGTGTTTTGCAAGACAAATGAAGAGGAAAGGAAGAGAAACTTATAGACGGACACAAGCTCCAAAGCCTCCCACCTACTGGCGGACTTTATTCAGATTTCTCTCCTTAGCTGTCTAGGTTCTATTACAAGCCCCTAGGGCAGGGGCTGTGTCTGCTCACTGTCAGCACTCAACAAATAATAAGTAGCACTATTAACAGCAGTACGTGTGGGTAGAATTTGGATGGTTATTTTTTTTTTAAGAGCACTGTTCAACAGAACACTAATTGGATTGTCAGTCAAGATTTTCTTGATCTTGTCTTAGGTGCATTATGCTACGGAGAAATGCTTAAACTGATCATTTTTACTTTTAAAAATACAGCTTAATGAAAAAGCAATTTAGTAAATTGCCAGGGGCTGTTTTACATCCTACACAGTGTTGTGTTTCCCCAGAACAATTCAATTCAATGGAATTCCCTGGGAAGTTTAGTCTAAGTTGAAATAAAAAAATTGTTGCTGCCTGAAAGATTGCATGCTTGTCTGATATGCAGAAATTTCTAGAATAAGTAGCATTCTTTCAGACACAAAGCCCTTTTCCATCTTTACACCTGAATCAATCCCTCGAAAATGAATGACTTTATGCAGAATTCAGCTGTTTTTATTAAATTTGATAAAAGCAGTTTACAGATACAGTGACATAGACACATACATACTTAAACACAGTTGAGTCGGTAAAATAGCTTTCTATTGGATTTGCTTGTTTTTATTCGTTTTATTACTCAAAAAATCCAAAAGAAATACTGCTAAGTTTAAAACACTATGTCAAATCAGTCTGCGTTCTTGTAGCAGTAGAAGTATAAAATAAGGAGCTAAATAACAACTAAATTTTGTTTTCAGAGCTCTGAAAATTAAGTATATAGAAATGTCATCATTGCTGTTACTGTGTTTTTTACTTCTAGTATTTCCTTATGATTTGACTCTTTCCTATAGTTTCCTTCTCTATGCTAAAATTACCCATCTGTTCTTGCATGTTGTCTAACTTTTCTATTAGAGCCTTTAACATATTACAGTAAACCCTCAATTTCGTGGATCTCGATTTATCGGACTTTGGATTTAATGGACAAATTTCTGATCTGTATATCATAAGTGAAAATTAACACACTGTGAACTTTAAAATACTTTTAACTAAGATTTGCTTATAATTAAATTAACAAGTTATGTTTTTGTTATTAATTCACTGTTATTTTTAACAGATTTTAGTGAATAGGCCATATGTTGGGGGAAAAATTGTAGTACTTTTGCCAACATAAAAAACATTACATATCTACAACTACAGTATAAATCCGCATCACCCTGGGTAATTGGATCTGTTGGCATAACTTTCTGCAGCAGTTTTAATGCCCATGTTCTCACATGCACTGAGCCACTCCCCAGCCGTGTGCCTTTGTTTACTCACAGTGACTGGTGAACGCGCCCATTCGGTAGACATTTAAAATTACAGTAATACATATAGAAAACTTTTCTGTGAAATTAAACTTTTCATGCCTACTTAATTTTAATTACACAAATGTGTCTACGTAAGTAAAAACAGATACACTAATTTGCCAATTTTTTAACATACGCATTCAGAAAACCTCCTTTATTATAGAACAGACTTTTGGCTTTAACAGACACCCCTCGCCTGAATTAGTCCATTATATCGAGGTTTTACTGTATTATTAGTTATTTTGTTTATTCACTTATTTTTTAGTTTAAAGAGGGAATTTATTAGAAAAATACAAAAGGTTCTTGCAGGGATTCCCACGGCTGTAATGAGTTAATCGCTAGAATCACGCCTTTCTGAAGGGCTGATCATGTTGTGATCATAAACTTCTATTTCTGGGTCTTGCAAGATCAGGAAGAGAATATCCCAGAGGATGTTCCTCCCTGCGTCGTGCACAAGGGACTAGAATGTGGATTCATTTCTGCTTGCTTTTTGGTCCTTATGTTCCTTTTGCTGTCCTCAAACTTGTCAAGCACATGTTGGCAGCCATTCCTGAGCTCAGTCAGGCCTCTCTGAAGTGGCTCAACAGCTGGAAGAGCACCTCGAGTCTGAATTCGTAAATTAATTTTACTCTCTGAAGGATGGGTTGTAGTGTAACCACAAAATTCCACTTCTGGGTTCTTCATGATCATGTAGCGAAGAGCATTTCCTAGGGTCTGGTCCTCCCGTGCAAAACAAGTGTCACACACACAGTGTCTACCTGTTCCAGCTGCCTGGACCGCTCCCAGAGCTGCCTTCCTCTCGCCTTCAGCCATTGAGATCTTCAATCCAGACAATTTTCTCTCCAGCTCAGCTCGTGGCCCTCTTCCCTCGCTGGCCGGCTTCCGGGATGTTCAGGTGGAGCTGGAGGAAGGTACGCTCTGCCTCGTGTTGTGAAACGTGCGAGAGAAGCAGGAAGGCTGAATAGTTATTTTAAATTCCCTGTCAGTTCCAGCATTTGGGTTGTATCTGAGGCTGGTTCTGGTGATGACTTTCCATCTTCAGACTGTATCTATTCTTCACTTTTCAAACGCCTTATCATTGTTGCTAGAAGTCAGACAGGGAAGATTCTGAAGCAAGTTTACCTTAGAGATGAGCATACCTTTTTCGCTTCTGCACCCTTAGTGTCTGTGTATGCGTGTGTGTGTGTGTGTGGGGGAGGGGGGGGGAGGGCGGTAATCTAGTCAAATATCAGGCTGGGTTTAAAGTTTGGTGTTGCTATGGTTACCTTCCCTGTCCCAGAGGCTTCATATTTCTACAGTGACTGGAGGAGTTTGGGTGAGGGCCAGTTTACCAGAAAGGCTTCCCCAGGCCAAGGGCCAAGGCGCAGGGAGGAGCTGTCCCCGGCGCAGTCCCTGCTGTACTCTGGCTGTTTTCACTCAGGGTTTCTTACCCTGTGGTGGGACGCAGGGGGCATTCTCTGACGTTCTGAGTAAGCTTCAGTCTCAGCAGCCTCTATGAACTTGTGCACCGTGTCCCTCTTCTAGCTGTAGTGTTGGGGGGGGGGGGGGGGCGGCGGGGACTAACAAGTATTGCAGCTCGCTCCCAGGTACAGCTCTTCTTCTTTCTTTTTTCTTTTCTCCCAGTAGAAACATGACAATTGTTCATGCTCTTTCCCTTGCAAATTAAGCTTTTTGTTCTATGAGAAACATAGGGCAGATGGGACAGGTGGGATTTCTGGCATCGGTTATTGTTTCTCTCTCCCAGCTGACACTACCAGGGAAAGTTCTCAGCAGCTCCCTCAGTCTTTCCCTTGAACCCCTCCTGGCGTTCAGGGAGTTAAAAGCTGCAGCCCCCCCCCCCACCCCCACCCCCCCCCCCCCCGGAGCTACACACTCTGACAATGGCCTAGGCTTGGCCTTTAGTCATTCTTACAAGATTACATGCCATCTGATGGTATATGCCCCAGGTAAGCAAATACTTTCTCTGCTATAAAGTTGGCCCCTTGGTCTGATGCACTGTACTGTGGGGCCCCATGCCAGTGGATCCATCACGCTATCAAACTTCAAATAGTAGTGCTCGCTGAGACCCTATGTGTAGGAAAGACAAACCCCAGCTCTCAATATTATCCATTCTTTGGGGAGCAATTTGCTGGCCTGTCCAGAGTGAAAGGGGTACAATATAGTCACCATGGCACTAACTAGCCAATTGGTCTCCTCAAAGAATGGTACCAAAATGGGGCCTGAGTGTCCGCCTTTCCCGTTGGTTGGTGAGACCTTTGACGTTGGCTTCCGGTAGATCAGCAAGTAGGAGCAAATGCTATTGGGCACATAGATAACCTCCACCTCTGCCATCAAGGCCACTTTACTCGTGGGTCCATTGTAGCAGCACTAGAGTGGCCATTGAGAGAGGCCGGCAAATCGAATGCCCTTGGCTAGGTCCTTGCCTCTTCTCTGAGGGATGTTCTTTTGTGGGCATTACCATATGATGCAACAAACAATATTCACACCCTCCATCCACTCTCATACTGGTATGTCCATTCATAAACTTCTACCTCATATCTCCTTGTACTCCTCTTCAATTTTTTCCTTTCTTTTCTTTCTAGACCCCTGTCAACCATCCAAAGAAAATGATATTTGTAAATGAAGTATTGTCCACTCCTTTTTATTTTATTTTATTTTTTGTTAATCCTCACTCAAGGATATTTTCCATTGGTTTTTAGAGAGAGTAGAAAGGAAGGGGAGAGACACAGAGAGAGAAACATCCATGTGAGAGAGACACATCAATTGGTTGCCTCCTGCCCTCCTGCACATGCCCAGACCAAGGCCAGGGAGCAGGCCTGCAACCGAGGTATGTGCCCTTGACTGGAACTGAACTTGCCACCCTTCAGGCCAAGGTCCAATGCTCTATCCATTGAGCCAAACCACTTAGGGCAGTCCATTTCTTTTAATGTTTAAGATTACTATGCTACTAAGTACTTATGTTTATTAAACATGAATTCTGCTGATGCCTAACAAGCTCGTTGCTTACTATTTATTTATACTCAAAATTTGAATGTTTTCATCTCTGTTTTACAAACTATAGACCTATTCACATTTCCTAATAGAATTCAATATTCTGAAAGGTAAATGTACATTACACTGAGCCTCAGAATTTCCTTTTGTTTTAGTCGACATGACAGTGTTGTAAGGGTGCCATCTCTCCAGTTAAACATGATTACATTATAGCTGGCCTGTAACTCCAGAGCAGTCAATCGATAGCCTGGAAAAAGCCACACAAGAATTAGAAACTTCCTTTCTCTTAATAATCTGAACTGTAAATAAGTAGTCAGAGGCTATTTGTTTGGTAGTAGAATCAGAAAGTGAAAGAGAGAAAAAAGAGACCAATAAGTAGCGATGGGCAGGAAGAGGAAATAGAATCCATGTGTAAACACAAGCCCAAAAACCCTTCATAGGAAAGAGTGCATTATTGGTTTGGCAGCAAAAACAACCTAAGATGAAGACATATACAATGAAGAGACAGAAAACATAGCTGATAAATATTAACAGAATGGAGGTTGGTAGGCTTACAATTCTTAGGAAACAGTTGGTAAGGCTACTTAGGATGTTGAAAAACTGGCCAGTTCCTAAATTTTCTGAGATCTGACTATTCTGCCTCTGGTAATTTTAATGATACCTAGTTGGGGAGCTTTTTAGATATTCACATGAGATAGAGCCCAGTGATTAAGATTCCTGTTGGCTTGTTTTGTGTAGTCACTATAATGAAATGGACTTAATTTTTTCAAGATGTACCTATATAATGACCTGAATATTTCCTAGGTATGAATTCTCTCAACTTTATGTTGACTATAAAGTATTACTACAAAACATCAAGTAATTCCCATAAAAAATGTTAAAAGGCATCAAGCGATAATATTTGGCATATAGACTTTATATTTTCTTAAAGGTTAATTTATACATCATGATGAATAAAGCTACTCCCGTACTTTCTTACATTCTTCAATGCATCTGGCATATGGTGGTAATTTTAGGAAACTGGCTGAAGTGACTAAGACAAAGCTTGGTAAAGAATTGGTTTTGGAAAGGATCAGCAAATAAACGGCAAGTGTGCCATCAGTCCCTTCTCTTAAATCCATTGTTGATAGTATTAGTTAATCAGAGTTTTGTTTCTCCCTAAATCCCGACGAATTCATAGTTATAAATATTCATGGCATTATATTTCAGGTCTCACCACCAGCATATGTCAGCCAGCACTCACAGTTAAGCCTATTTGCCATCCGTGTGCTGTTTCCTCCTTTGGACTCTTGCCTTCAGTGCTGGCCGTTTTCTCCGAGTGATTAATGTAACCTCATTAAGTTAATGAATCAGGCACTTTAGCATTTCTTCAGGGAAAGAGGAACTAAAATTATTGGCTATGTGCTACTCCCTACACTAATACATTGTTTAAATTTATTAAAGTTGCTTATAAAAACTAAGCATGATTTAGAAAACCTCAATCTCTAAACAATTACCAGCCCTTAGGCATCATTAAGAAAGGGAATCAAGAAAGCTCAAAAGGCCCTGGCTGGTTTGGCTCAGTGGATAGAGCATCGGCCTGCGGACTGAAGGGTCCCAGGTTTGATTCCAGCCAAGGGCACATGCATGGGCTGCGGGCTCGATCCCCAGTGGGGGGCATGCAGGAGGCAGCCGATCAATGATTCTCTTTCATCATTGATGTTTCTATCTCCCTTCCTCTCTGAAATCAATAAAAATATAGTTTAAAAAAGAAGAATATAGATAACAATATCAAAATTAAAAACTTCTAAAGGCTCAAATCACCTTAAAAAATAAAATAATAAACACTGGGGGGAAATATGCAATACACACAATATATCAAAATGATTAGTATCACTAATAAATGAAATATTCCTATACACAAATACGCAAGTCCCCTGAATGACTATTTATAAGACATTATTAGAAGGGGCACAAAAACAAGACAATGTTCTGAATTACTTTTTTTGTCCTACCTCTACACTAGTATAACTTCATATATGTGCAGGGTGTTTCTAGCCTTAAAAATTCCATTTTAAAGTGATAATACACTTAAGAAAAAGGATTACTTTAATATACCTGAGTTAGAATTGATTGGAAACAAAATATGACAACTCCCACCTTTGGTGCCAGTTAGAAATGGGCCATGCTAGATAGAATGAACAGTAACTATGCAAGACCTGTGTAATTTTCCATTACTCTTGAAATATTTTTCTACTGAATCGTCTAGACCAGTGATGGCGAACCTTTTGAGCTCAGCGTGTCAGCATTTTGAAAAACCCTAACTTAACTCTGGTGCCGTGTCACATATAGAAATTTTTTGATATTTGCAACCATAGTAAAACAAAGATTTATATTGTTGATATTTGTTTCATGCCATTTAACAAAGAAAAATCAACCAAAAAAATGAGTTCATAGGTTCGCCATCACTGGTCTAGACTAAATATCCTAAGACTACGTACGAGTCTAGGCAATATTGACCGCTGGCTGTTATCATCAGGTAGACATGGACTTTCACACGGATGGATAACAGAAGCACACATCCCTTGTAGTCCTGTCCTCTCCCCACCAAATTGTAACTTGGATGTGGCCAAGACCGTACATCTAATTAGAAATTGACAAGATAAATAAGGGTCAGTGGAGCATGTTAAATGTGCCAGGAGAATGCAATCAGCAAAATACAGACTATGAGAAACTGTACAGGATAAACAACTCTTTTGTTTCTTCAAGAACAAAAACTCGCTGAGACCGGTTTGGCTCAGTGGATAGAGCGTCGGCCTGCGGACTGAGGGGTCCCGGGTTCGATTCCGGTCAAGGGCATGTACCTGGGTTGCGGGCACGTCCCCGGTGGGGGATGTGCAGGAGGCGGCTGGTCGATGTTTCTCTCTCATCGATGTTTCTGACTCTCTGTCTCTCTCCCTTCCTCTCTGTGAAAGATCAATAAAATATATTTAAAAAAAAAAAAAAAAAAAAAAAAGAACAAAAACTGGGAGAGAGGGAAAGGGAGACTCTATAGACTTAAGACAAAACAAAATAATAAAACTAAAATAGTTTAAAAAACATATCAAGCAATCACAGCTTATGCACCTTAGTTAGATCCTAATCTGAAAAACAACTTGTTTAAAAGTTTATGACAATTAGAGAAAGTGAACACTAATGGAATATTTGATGAGAGTAATGATTGCTAAGTATGCTAATAACATTGTATTTTTTTTTAAAAAAAGATTCCTTATCCTTTTAAATATTTACAGAAATGATAGAATATCTATGGCAAGCAAATGTACTGCTTTGCCCAGGATTGAGAGGTTTCTTGAAACTTGGAACTTCCAGTGCTAAAACCAGGACTATTCTGTACAAATGGTGATTTCTATCAAAATTACTGGGATAGGTGTTGTGAAGTTGGTGGGGCTAGAGATGAAACTTGGTAGACTTTCGGAGGATGATTGTAGAAGCTGGTGTATATATTTGAAAATGTTCACAATTTTTTTTTAAAAAATCACAAAGACCAATATTGCATTATTTGTGGGAAGATGGAATAGACTTTACTAATCAACGTGGGGAAACTTCATAAAAGTATTATATCTGGATCATTTACAGAACAGATAAAAACTGAGTGTGAAATATACTTATCCAAGATAGTGCAATGATAATTTTGTCAGCCAACTTGGTACTTGTGTGTTAGACAGTGACATTGGCTTGTACTGACCTCTTGAAAGTTCATCTATAATTGTAAGGTTTCTCATGTAATAGTACTGCTAACAACCAACATTTCCTGTGAGACCTCCTGACACAGCAGAAATATGAAAAATCATGACAACAACACAATAAATTCTGTTTTCTTATAGAACTCAGAAGGAAGTACTCACTGATTCAGAGATGTGAGTGCGCAATAAATGTACGCACTTATCCCAAATTTAACATGATCTATTAATACTTAAAGTTGATGCTTGAAGATAGATCTGACTAAAAAGAATGTGTTGAAAGTTTTCACAGGGTATAAGAGAACTTGTGGGGTCTACTTTTTTAACACTGCATGTGTACCTTTGATGTATACAACCTTCACAGTTCAAGTGATGACATGTGAGTTTATTTCTTGTCCTAACAATATTGAATCAACAATGTAAAAATGAAAAGTTATTTTAAAATAACTTTTATAGTCAAGTCAATGGTTCAGTGATTTGTGCAAATCACATTCCAAAGAGCATATTCTAACAACAAAGTTCAAATTTCTTAATGAAGGAAATTAATTAACCTACCAGTCATATTTCATTTAAATTGTGTGATGAATATCCTCTTTGCTCTGTTTATCCCCCAGATTTAAGAAAGATTCCATTATTCTTGGCAGGTCTTAAAAAACAAATTCTAGGAAATTGATTTATGTTTTCCAATGCATTTATTTATTCATAAAACTGAGATGTGGAAGCTTGCAGAACAGGTTCTAGAAGACCACGTGGGCTGTGAAAACACTGGCTGAGTTGCACATGGCCTGAGCCACGTCTTCAAGGTATTCTTTACAGGTAAACAGCCAGTGCCCAAACTTTGGCCAAAGAACTCCGAAAATATCAAGGAGAAACAGAGCAACTGAGCATATTCTCATTGCCTGAAAAATAAGCAAGATGCCAAGAGTTTCAGATTCATGCAGGCCCTGACCACCTCTTTCTGTGAATCATGAGCACAGATATGGGGTGGCAAATGTCATATGGCTACTTCACAGTTTGCTGAATTATAATGTCAAAAAGGAGAGGAAAAACTGGGTTGTAGGAGAATCAAAAGCCCACACCAATCTGTTTTTGTCCTCAAAACATGTCCTGCTTTAAATTATTCTTGCAACTTTGTTCTGCATTCTTTCTTCATCCTCCAGAGTTACTGTCCAACCTTAAACCACCCTTCTGTTAAAAAATACCTTAATCAATAGAGGAAAGAACGAAAGAAAGGAAGGAAGGAAGGGAGGAAGGAAGGAAGGAAGGAAGGAAGGAAAGAAGGAAGGAAGGAAGGAAGAAAAGAAGGAAGGAAGGAAGGAAGGAAGGAATAAATTTAATTTAATTTAAAAGAAGAATAAATAAATAAAATACTTTCACCAAAAACATAATACTAAAAAAAAAAAAAAAAAAAAAAGCCAGTGTACCTGCCCTCTCCTAAAATAAGACTCACAAGATTCCCTAAAGTAATAATTGCTTCTCCTTCCCAGATATTCTCACAGTGCTCCCGAGATACCTTTCTTATGACATTTCTTAAAGAGAGCTTAAATCCATTATTTGTTATGTGTGTGTACCTTCTAGTGAATAGGTTTTTAGACAGTAGTGACCATGTTTTAAAAATTCTTGTATGTACAGTAGCTCTCATACCACACTCTCATAGAATATCCTATCTAATAAAAGAGAAACATGGTAATTAGCGTACAAAGGCTACCCTTCCCATTGGCTAATCAGGGCAATATGCAAATTAACTGCCAGCCAAGATGGCGGCCAGCAGCCAGGCAGCTTGAAACTAACATGAGGCTTGCTTGCTTCAGTGACGGAGGAAACTATCGTTCCCCACCTGCCTTGCCGGCCTCTGAGCTGCAACTCTAAGCAACTATGTTACAAATATAGAAGCTAAACAAAACCCCAGAAACCTGCTTTAGTCTCCGGGCTTCAGCCAGCAGGATCGCAACATTGTTTCAAATACAGAAGGTAAACAAAGGCCAGAAACCTGCTTTCAGCAGTGGAGGCCTAAGAGCTGGAGCCTCAGAGCTAAAGCTGGCCCAGAATTAAAAAAAAGAAAAAAGAAAAAAAGGAGCGGTTGGGAGCTTCAGTCACCCGCCAGCTGCAAACAGCCATCATCCCCTCATCCAGGCTGGCCAGGCACCCCAGTGGGGACCCCAACCCTGATCCAGGACACCCTTCAGGGCAAACCAGCCGGCACCCACCCATGCACCAGGCCTCTATCCTATATAGTAAAAGGGTAATACGCCTCCCAGCACCAGGATCAGCAGAGCCGAGAGGCTTCCTGGCACCGGGATCAGCGTGAGAGGAGTCAGTGCCCAAACCCCCTGATCGCCCTGCGGCTCTGTGTGTGACAGGCTGCGGTGAACCAACCCCCTGATCGGCCCTGCCCTGAGTGTGACAGTGGTGGCGCCCCAACCCCCTGATCAGCCCTGCTCTGTGTGTGACGGGGGCGGTGCCCCAACTCCCCTATCGGCCCTACTCTATGAGTGACAGGGGGGAGCTCCCCAACCCCCCAATGGGCCCTGCTCTGTGCGTGACAGGGGGGAGCTCCCCAACACCCTGATCAACCCTGCTCTGTGCGTGACAGGGTACGGAGCCCCAACCCCCCTGATGGGCCCTGCTCTGTGAGTGACAGGGGGCAGCGCCCCAACCCCGATTGGCCCTGCTCTGTGCGTGACAGGGGGTGGCGCCGCAACCTGCCCATCGACCCTGCCTTGAGTGTGACAGAGGGCGGTGCCCCAACCCCCCAATCAGCCCTACCCTGAGCATGACTGAGGGTGGCATCGCAACTCCCCAATCCGCCCTGCTCTGAGCCCGACCAGGGGCTGCACCTAGGGATTGGGCCTGCCCTCTGCCACCCGGGAGCAGGCCTAAGCCAGCAGGTCGTTATCTCCCGAGGGGTCCCAGACTGCGAGAGGGCACAGGCTGGGCTGAGGGACGCCCCCCTCCTTCCCCCCGAGTGCACTAATTTTGTGCACCGGGCCTCTAGTCCATATATATAAAGAGCCAGGGGCTGTCACATCTGAAACAACTGAACAGACGACCGAACAGGCTGAGTGGGGCAACAAGGCCGGCAGGAGGGTTAGTGAGGGACGACCAACGACTGAGCAGCAGGCTGTGTGGGGCAGCCAGGCCAGCAGTGGGATAGTGACGGGTGACCAGGCCAGCAGGAGGGGCAGTTGGGGGCAAGCAGGCTGGCGGGGGGCAGTTAGGGGTGATCAGGCCAGCAGAGGGGGAAGTTAGGGGTGATCAGGCTGGCAGACGGGGGTTGTGGGGGCAACCAGTCCAGCAGGGGGGCCAGTAAGGGGCGACTATGCTGGTGTGGAGGGCAGTTAGGGGTGACCAGGCAGCGGGGTGGGGGGGCAGTTAGGAGCGATCAGGTCGGCAGGCAGAGGCAGTTAGGGGTGATCAGGCTGGCAGGCAGGTGAGCAGTTAGGAGCCAGCGGTCCTGGATTATGAGAGGGATGTCCCCCAATGGGTCCTGGATTGGAGAGGGTGCAGGCTGGGCTAAGGGGACCCCCATCCCCCTATGTACGAACTTCATGCACTGGGCCTCTAGTATTTTAATAATACAGTGGAACTGAAATAATAGATGGAAATTATTTGCTTAAAAAAAAGAGCTGAATATATATTTCAGAGAGGAAGGGAAAGAGAGATAGAAACATCAATGATAAGAGATAATCATTGATCGGCTGCCTCCTGCACACCCCACACTGGGGATCAAACCCACAACCCAGACATGTGCCCTGACCGGGAATCCAACCATGACCTCCTGGTTCATAGGTTGATGCTCAACCACTGAGCCACACCAGCCAGGCTGGCTGAATATTCTTTAAAATTCTTTGAGCAAAAAAGGAAAAAGAAAAGAAAGGAAGATGAACAAATAAAGTACAGACCTCAATTATTGATTTAGTTTAACTATCTTTTACTTTGTTCTATATTTGAGCTGCAAATTTTAGAACTCTGCTCATTGGAACTGTTGATTTTGAGGTTAATTAAATATTTTCATTTTGGAACATGATGTAAAAGATAGAAATGTAACTAGTCAGATGTAAATATAAAGTTTGAGTTAAGAAACCCAAGTTTGGGACACACCTTGGTCATTTGTTTAAACTTGAACTCAACATTATCAAAATGTTTAGCCAATGTGTCAGGATTACAAATGCAGTCAAATGTCAAAGTTTGTAGTTCGCGCTCGTCCCTTTTATTTCCGTACAGGAAAAGTGCTGTTTTAAAAGCCTTTTGGTTTACATTTCTAAGTGACTTCGTAATTTTAAAGACCAGTTAGATAAATTGCTTTTAGACTAAAATACTTTGCATTCCAGTCCAGAGACCTTGTTGTGTATCTACTCTATGATAGAAAATAAGTTGCATGAAGATCAAAAGGGCCAGCAAGAGTGTAATTACTATGTTTTCGTCATTTTCCTTTCTCTCTCCTGACTCTTTGTTCTTGCTTCCTGTCTCCCAGATCAGCACATCAAGTAAAAACAGTTTTGTGACTACTTTCCTGAAGCAATTTAAACCTTGCCTGGGAATCCAAGCATGAAGCAGAAAACATAGTAGAGAGTATTTCGTTTAATTACTGAATCATTTTATATTTATGTGTTATATTTCTAAATCATATTTGGAAAAATCCAGAATTTCAACTATATGTTACAATTCTTTAGTATCATTTCCATTCAATATTACTGGATGGAAATGGTTATCTGAATACATTTCCTTAAAACCAAAGGTCACCCAGTATGTATCTTCAAAGTTCATGAACATTTTTTTAAGTAATCTGTAGAACTTAAACTGAATTAAATACAAAATTTATTTTGTTTCCATCTGTTTAAACAATCACCATATGAGCACAATGAGGATTCATTACCTTTTATCCAATTGCTCCTTTCACAAGAAACAATTAACCTATAAAAACTAAATTATCTAGCCCTAGCTGGTTTGGCTCAGTGAATAGAGGTTGCCCTGCAGACTGAAGGATTGTGGGTTCGATTCCAGTCAAGGGCACATACATCGGCTGCTGGCTCAATCCCAAGCTCTGGTCAGGGCGTGTGTGGGAGGCAGCCAATCAGTCTCTCTCACATCGATGTTTTTCTCTCTCTCTGTCTCTCCCCCTCCTTTAAAAATAAAATAAAATTCAATGCAAAGATATCCTCAGATGAGGATTAACAACAACAACAAAAAGACTAAATTGTTTAAATTATTTGAAAGTAAAAAGTTTCTCAACATTTCTAACGATTAAATTGGTGCATGGGAAAGGTAAGCTCAACTTCTTGGAAGTCCAGTGGAGAGATGCTAATGTAGATAGACGATTTTTAAAATAACTTTAACAAGATATAATTCATAAAATGTACCCACTTAAAGTATAAAATGTAGTGGTTTTATGTAAATATTACCACAACCTAATTTTAGATTTTTATCACCCCTAAAAACAACCCTATATCTAGTAGCAGTTATTTGCATTTTTTCCTCCCAGTCTCAGGTAACCACTAATCTGCTTTGTCTGTATAGATTTGTACATTCGGGAGTTTTCATATCAATAATCATACAATATGATATGTCTTATGATTGGTTTGTTCACTTAGTATAATGTTGTCAAGATTCATATTGTAGCATATATCAGTACTTCATTCCTTTTTCATGCCAAATATTTCATTGTCTGGATATACCACATTTGCTTATCCATCCATTCGTCCTTTGATAGACATCTGGATTGTGTTCAGTCTTTGACTATCTATAGATATAAAAGCCTAAGTGACTGACGATCAAATGACCAAACAACTGGTTGACCTGTCACTATGACACACACTAACCACCAGGAGGCAGACACTCAACGCAGGAGTTGTCCCCTGGTGGTCAGTGCGCTCCCACAGTGGGATCATTGCTCAGCTGGCCAATGTGCGCCAGATGCCGGGCTCACGGCTGGCAAGTGCAGCTGCAGCAGCGCAAGCCTCTCCCGCCTTCGCGGCAGCACTACCTAGCGCAGATGCAGCGGGGCCAGGATGAGCGGGAGCAGCGCGGAGCCCAACCTGGGCTCTGGCTCCTTCCCAGCCACTTTGTGCACTACTATCCCCTGAGGGGTCCTGGATTGTGAGAGGGCACAGGCCAGGCTGAGGGACCCCACCAGTGCACGAATCCATGCACCGGGCCTCTAGTTATAAATAATGCTGCTATAAACATTAGTGTGTAAGTTTTTATCTGGACACATTTTCATTTGAGGGGGGGAGGGTAGCCAGATTAGAGAATTTTAAAAAAGAGTATTCATGATTAGAACTCTTACTTTGCTTCTTGATGGGTATCATATAAAGAACATTTTCACAAAAAAGCACTGTGAAACTTGACTCTTTTCTGTACATGTCTAGGTTTAGCTGTCATATAAAATCTGAAATTCTGTGTAGACAATAGAACTGTCCATGCAATGATTTGGCTTTATCATTAAGAAAAAAGCAGAGTTCAAAAGGAACAAGAAAGAACAAAGCAGGTAAATTAGATTATAACATATCCCCCTACCCTTTTTTCACAGGCATTGACTTGGAGATATGGTCTGATGGTCTGAAATAAGAAACAGGTTATCACGATATTGGTTGAATTATATCTCAAAAATTTGAATAATGTTAATTAATTTGCAATTAACAATAAAGGGAAAATGAGGTCAGGAACAGAACATGGCTGATTCAGATTATAATATTAGTATGTGAAGGGACATGATCCAGGGTTATTCTGAGAGACAACCGTGGTAGCAACTGGAGGATTGTATTAGGTCTGGAGTCCTAGTATCAGTCCAGCCATTGCCACTCGGACAAGAGCTGAGTCCTTCATGTCTATGGGCTACAGTTTCCTCTTCCAGAAGGATAGAAAACTGATCATTAGTTAGGCAGAATCTGTGCCAAATCGCTTCAGAGTAATGTCTTCAAAACTTCTGAAGCAACATCCAGAATTTAAAAGATAACTCAAACAGACAGTGCTGTTCTCCACTTTCACATTCTCTCCATCTCAATAGATATGGACAAGTTCTCTATTTATATATATAATTTGAATCTGAAAACAGGATCAGAAATTGTCAGAGTTGGAATGAATCATTTGGTGAATGATGCAACATGCTCACCTTAGAGATTTAAAAGAAAAACTGTTATGACATGCCCTGGCTGGTGTGTCTCAGTGGTTAGAATATTGGCCCACATGCTGCGGGGTTGTGGGTTTGATTCCCGATCAAGGGCAAGTACCTGGGCTGCAGGTTCAATCCCTGGCCCTGGTCAGCGCGTGTGGGAGGCAAACAATCGATGTGTCTCTCTCATGTCAATGTTCCTCTCTCCCCTGCCCCCCACCCCATACTCCCTCCCACTATCTCTAAAATCCAATGGGGGAAAAATATCCTCTGGTGAGGATTAACAAAAAAAGACAGTTATGAAATGTTCAAGGACACTTCATAACTACAGGGGATCCAAGACAGGCCAGGGCCCTTCAGCTCTTTCACCTCCATCACTTTCCTAATGATTCCTGGGAGCCCACTGCCCCAACCGTCAGTAGCTGCAATCCTGTCTTCATGGCAGATTACAGGAGTTTCGTTTTCCAAAAAAGAAACAAAAAAGTCACTTGTTAACTACCTATAAAGAACAAAAAGTTGCTGACAGACACCAAGGTTTTAAGTAAAGGTTAGCTTCCCTTTTTCGTAGCACCTGCAACATCAAACAATGTGTAATTCTGAATGGAAGAATTCTTTGGTAGATCACTCAGATTGTGCAGGGGGACTGATGCAGGCATCTACCAATTACCTTTTTTCCTTCCTAGAACACCTCAGACATGCTCTCTATTGATGCTACTACTATCGAAGAAAATAGCACCAAATGATTTGGCTTTTACAGTCGCTTTCTAATTATTCTCTGCCCTGTCACACTGTGTATTTCCTTCAAAATGAGTTCCACAGCCTGTAATGATCATAGTCATTTCTGTGTTTACTTTTTACTTATGTGTGTGTGATCTGCCTTCTTCACAATATGTTAGTTCTTTGGTGGCAGGAATTCTGCTTGCCTAGCTCATTGGGATGCCAGCCATGCTTAGCACATTTCCTGGGCCTTAGTCAATAGTGTTTTCCAAATGAAAGAAATGAGTAACATTATGTTAGTAAAGAGTAGGCACCAAAGGAAACGAGGATCTATAATGTCCTGCATTTCAGTGGACATCTGAATATTTATAGATATGTATATTAGTATCCAAATATTTCAGATGTTTACATCTCAGCCCACAGTGGAAGGAGTTATATTCTGATCGTTAACCTCTGTACTTAAAATGGTGTTGTGGACTTATGACTAATATGATTAACAGTGCGAACTAGAACTTGAATGTCTAATACATGAAGTATACCTTTATTTAATAGCAGAGGGCAAAGAACATAAATTTGGCATTAGACAGGCCTGCATTTGAATTTAGTTCTGCCTCTTACAACCTACATGATCTTGGGTGAGTAAATTAACCTCATTGAGCCTTTGGATTTTTATCTATAACTATAAATATTAGCTATAAGATTTTTTTACAAGTTCCTGACATGAAAATATTCAACCTGTTGGTAAATTTCAATTACCATAAGCAATTAGCTTTAAGAGTCTTCCAAAATTAGTGAAAGCCAGCATTGCATACAATGGGTAGTCAACCAATGGATCAACTTTTATTAGTAGTAACCTGTGGCAACCTGCGGCTTCGGCGTGGGCAGCACTCAGGTTTTTAAATTAGTCTTTATGGAGATTCCTCTGCCCCGCTGGCAAGAACTCCCCAGGGATATTCAGAACATTGGCGACACTGTCATCTTTTGCCAACCTTTCTCCAGCCCAGCAGAGTGGGTTTGAAAGTAATGCAGCCAAGATGATAACAGAATGGCTTCGCTTCAGACCTCAGCCATCAACCTTGCTCGCTTTCATGTCTGCCCAAATACAACGTGAGAAGTGAGAGAGGTAGCAAGCCCCCATCACAGACTGTGCTCAGACACAAGCTACACAGTAAATCGGAAGAGGGCAGGTTGGACGGAATTCAGCCTTTTTGGTTTTGCTTCTAATCTCAGAGCACATTCCGAGTCATGTTTGGAGCGTCACAAATGCTGTTTCCGAAAGGTGTCTCAGTTTCCTTTTTGGAAGTGGTGATAATACTAGCGGATCCTCCGGTGCTGCACGTGTTAAGGAAATACTAACCAGACGCTTTTATGCTTAAGGCTAAGGATTTTGATCTCTCTGACTACTCTGGTTACTTTAAAATTTCCGACAAAGTTTATAGTGCAGTATCCTGCCAGATTCTCTGAAAGAGAATCGTTTGAAGTGCTTCTGGTCTTCTAAGGAGCTTGCTGATCCTCGACTAAGGAGAGTGCTGACAGCCCGCTCTCTGTTCCTCTTCAGTGCTGTCGCACTGACCCTGATGAAAGTGAGGCGCTTTGATTTTTTCCTGCTCGATGATGTCAATGAAAGTTTGTCCAGGATGGTGGAGAGCCCTGCATTCTGGTGGCAGTTTCCAATGTTCTGTTTCCCATCAGCCCCCTCACCGTCCATGCATCTGTTCTTAGACAGTAAATCGGACACCTATTATGGCCAAGAGCAAGATCCCCTCAGATGATAGCTCAGAAGAACCAGAAAGCAACGTGAATGAGTAGATTAAGTAATATTTTTTTAATGACACATAGTTTGGGGGTAAGCCTGTAGGAGCTTAGTTTAGGGCCAAGTTTAAAAATACTTCGATATTTAAGCAGAGTTTTCCAGCACAAAATTGAAGATGAGAGTCTAACTGACTGAAAGGAACCTGGTTTAAGTTAGAAGTTTTGGGGACTTAGATGGTTGAGGAACACATTGAGTTGTAGAAGGAGGCATGAAAGAGAATATATACCACAAGAAGGGAAGGGAGATGAGATGAAAGCCTTGGAACCAGTCATATTTAATATGGAGATAAGGAAGGAGCTTGATAAAAGAGATGAAAAAGAACTAAGGTTAGAAGAGAATCAGGAGACCGAGGTATCTCAGAATTAAAGTTTGGGAAAGGCTTAATCGGAGGCATCAAATGAAGCAGAGTCCACACACACACACAGATTCATGGAGGGTAGTGGCTGAAGTCAGATTATCTGCTGGGCCAACTGTAGTAGAATTATTTTGGTTATCGATTGATGCATAACAAAGCACCTCCAACAATGGCAGCTTAAAATGACCAGAATTCATTATTTCTCATGATTCTGAGGGTGGGCTGGCTTCAATTGAGCAGTTCTTTCGCTGTACATGGAGTCTTCAGAAAAGTCCAAGATGACCTCACTCACATGTCTTTGGCTTCACTTGAGTGGCTGAAATGACTGGGAGCCATGGGGGCTTCTTCCTCTCCCTGTGGAGCCTCTCATCCTACAGGGACTGTCAGACTTCCTTAAATAGCAGCCAGTTTCCAAAACAGCAAAAGGGGAACCTACAAGGTCTCTCAAAGTCTGAGGTCAAAAGTCCAGAACATCCCTTCTGCCACATTCTATTGGTCAAAGTAAACCACCAGGCTCGCTAAGTTCAAAAGGGGAGCATGCACCTGACCGCCTGCTGGAAGGAGCCGCATGTGTGAGCAGGGAGAGGGGAACCTGTGTGTGACTTTGTGACTGTCTTTGTAGACAATTAGCCCACGAGCTGCTATTTTGTGCCGCATGAGTACCTTTAGGTCT
This sequence comes from Myotis myotis, assembly GCF_014108235.1. NCBI lineage: Eukaryota > Metazoa > Chordata > Mammalia > Chiroptera > Vespertilionidae > Myotis > Myotis myotis. The sequence goes on from NW_023416368.1 coordinate 37,307,857, forward strand.
TGGCCCCTTATTTGAGTCCAAACAGCTCCAGGATTAACATGGTGCTCCACAGCCCCCATTCCCACACAACAAAAACAAAGGCTCTGTATCTATGATCCACAAATGAGCTCCCACCCAAGTGCAGGTCTCAGGAGTCAAGGAAATACATACCTAGACCTAGCGGCAAGATCTGACTTAGGATGTGGGAACAAGGCCAAGGAAAAATGAACACGCCACAGATCCTCATCTATATAAAGCTTCGAAAAAACAAACAAAGCTTACTAATTTTCCCACCCAGGAGTCTGTGTACAAACGACCTAACTGCCTCATTCCATTTCTTTGCTTCAGCACCCAGACATCTTTAGATCACTTGTGGCCATGAGGTATCAAATAACATGAAAAGGGGAGGGGGGGGACTTTTTGCATGAACAACAGGCTCTTTGTCCACGTTGAATGTGCAAGAGCAATACCTTAGTATGCACAGAAATACTGTAAACAGGGCAACGTTTTGCAAGACAAGTTTTCAGGAAATATGTTGGCCTCATTGCATATCTCTATGGCATGTCGCATAGCCTGCTCTGAGTGCATGAGTCTTCTTGCTGACCATGTACGCACAGATGGCCAGACTTTTGTGTTATTTTTCCTGCATTTCTCAAATAAGCTCTGATTCTTCAGTTACGTAACTTGAAGCACTGTTTTATTTTCTATTTTTTGCTTTCAAATGTACACACATAGGCCAATTTTATCATTTTAGAATTATTTCTTAGGACTAATTCCATAACAACAAAACAAACAGTCCCATAGTACAAATGATTTACATATGTAAGTATTATATCTATGAATACACATAGATTGAAATTAATAATAAAAATTCCTGACCCACAAAACTGTAGTGGTTAAATTGTAGCAGTCTTAATTGTCTCTAATTATCATGGTTTGATATAGTCGAGCTGGCTGTAAAATTTTGAGCTAGTCACTATGGGATTATTTTCTAAGACTAACAAATGTTGATACAAAAAAGCATGTTTACACCTTATACAAACAAGCAATATTCATGTGTAAATCATAGTGAAAGAACTATTATTGGCTTCTGGTCTAATCCGGTCTGACTATATGTGAAATCTTGGGTTGGTAATTCAATTGCTTTGGAATGCACTTTTACAATTTTCCATTGTTAAAAACAGGAACTAGAACTAGATTATTCCAATGGTTCATCTTTAGCTCGACAGTGAAGTCATTTCTTGGTTTTGAAAATGCATTAGAAGTTACCAACAGAAACATGTACAATTCCTCAGAACAACTGAACCTCTCTCCTGTCAGTATTAGAGTCCAACGTCCAGCTAAGATCCAGTGAGTCTTCCACGGCTACTCCAAGACATCTTACCTTTTCATATAAGAACATTAAGTGGCGCCCAGGGCCAGTGTGGCTCAGTTGGTTGGAGCATCATCTCATGCATGGAAGGGTCCTGGGTTTGATTCGCAGTCGGGGCACATATGAAGGCAACTAATCAATGATTATCGCTCACATAGATGTCTCTCTCTCTCTCTCTCTCTCCTCTCTCCCTCCCTTCCTTCTTCCCTTCCTCTCCATTCCTCTCTCTCTAGAATAAATGGAAAACATATCCTCAGATGAGGATTTTAAAAATAATAATATTAAATGGCAACTAACCATCCAACCCTTTAAATGCAGAGGATGAGAAGTAATTCTTTTGCAAAGGAAATGTTTCCACCATAGTCACTCTTCACTTGCTTATAAAATCACCCTATTATAAATTCAAAAGTGCACATTTGTTGTCAAAATTTAGCTAGATTTTCATTTGTTAAAAAGACTTTCATTCTACTCTCATTATGCTTATGGCTTTCACCATTTTGGGACGACTACCAACATTATTTTTAAATTTTTATAAAACACAAGAGAATGCAAAGAAGGAAGAGGCCTTCCCAAATCTGAACCAATCTCTTTGGGGTAGCATGGCAGCTAACAGCACTGATGGACTTTGGGCTCACACAGCGTGTAATTATCATTTTAAAAATTTAATACAAAGAAGTACATAATCAAGTATTGCACAAAAATCAACCATCCAGAAATTACTGCTATTAATATCATATTCTACATAGTTTATATTTCCATATTCTGTTTTTATAAACAGCCTTATTTTACATAATTGGTACATATACTTTTCTTCAATATGCTGTTTGGTATTCTAAATTCACATACTTTATTTAATAGTGGATATGTGCATCTTATGCTTTATTATGAATAACATTCTAAAACACATTCTTATAAATTAAATTATATGCCTAATTTTGATAATTTCTCTAGAAAAAGTCCTCTTAGTTGGAATTGTTAGTACCAAGAGTTGATTATGTTTAAGGCTGTTGTTAATCTATGATAGGACTATTAGAAGACCCTTCAAATTATTAAAACAATAATCTTGGGGTGGAAAGCATCTTCTAGATCTAGTTCCTTAGATTACTCCAGCTGATATTTACCTTTTCTTCCTCTGAATGCCATACCAACTGTTACATGTATATTTATTAAAATATAGATTATTGACTGTCCTAACATGTAAATATTTTATGTATGTGTTTCTTATGTCTCCAATAGATAAGTTCTGGGTTGTAGCTATCATATCATACAAAGTCCAAAATAATCACACATCACCACCAAACACAGAGCTGTGCTTTGTACTCTGTGGCTTTCACAGTAACTCAGTGAACATTGAGAGACATTAGAGAATGAAGACTACACAGAAGAGAGGAAATTAATAATAGAAAATATTTATGTGAAGACTTTCAAATACTGAATAGTAAGACAAAACAGAATAATATTTCCCTACTGATTTTTTTTTTTTTTTGGCAAAATGAGATGAAGTGAAAAGGTCCTAAATGATACTTTCCAATTCTATCTCTCTGCTAAACAAGAAATAACTTTTTTCGATGGGAGAGTGGCCTTCACTGATAGATGATATTTAAAGCCAGAAGAATGGATAAAATAACCAAAGGGAGAATGTCAAGAGATAAGAGAAAGTCTAGGACATGGCCCTTGCAACTTCCAAATTTTATCATATAGATAAATAAGGAGGAGAGACGCATAGAAGGAGCAGCTGCAGGAGTGGAGGAGCTCAGGGAAACTAGTAGAGAAGAATATTTTGAGAAAACTTTTAGAATAACTATGTCAAATGCAACTGAGAATCTGAATAACACGAGTAAAAAACATCGAATGCGATTTGAAAAAGTGGAAGTCAATGATAAGAACAGTTTTGTTGTTGTTCTGGAGACTGAAGCTGAAGGGAATGAGCTGGAGCTTGATGGGTGGTGAGGAAATAGAGATAGGACATAGTAATGTACCTTCCATCAAGTTTGGCTACCAAGGGGAGAGGAAAACATGGGACTCCAATGGAAGGGGAAGTGGGTCAAGGGGACTTTTGTTTTTCTAAGACGTGTATTGTAAAGTTAACTCTCCTACAGGAATGATTTCTAGAGAAGGAAAGCACCATGAATCAGAAGGAATAGGTGATAGCAATAAGCAAAGTTCTGGAGACAATGAGGAGGAGGTCTGGTGGTTAAAGTTTTGTTACGACATGCTCCCACAGCACTGCTACGGAGAAATATTAGTATGACAGGTTTTCAACTGTATTCTTCCCTAAGTTCCCCCTAAAATCCTTGCGGTAAGAGCTAGAGAAGCTTGTAAGTGCACATATAGTTAAGGCAACGCCTGCAAATTCCAGTCATGAGAATGTGAAAGTGGATAAAGCTCAGCAGAAGTGCAGTGATAAAGATCAAAGTGGAAACAGTACTGCTAATACCAGGCATATCTTTTTTACTGTTCCCGGAGAAATAGCAGGAGCAACTAGGATCAACGTGAAGCAATACTAAGCAGACTTCAGGGCTACGGTCTGAGAGTAAGCAAAACAAATGCCTATTATATCAAGATAATGTAAAGTACTGTGGACACAGAACAGATGTGAAACAAATTCACTTTGTTTCAGGAAGCATGGCAACTATACCTATTCAAATAATCAGGCCAAAATCTTTCTGAGAACACGGTCCATGAAAACATATTTACTCACATTTTGTGTAAGTCAAATCAGGGCTTTAGTAGTTTCAAAAATCCCAACAAATGTTCCTCTTACTGACACCACTGAGAGGCTTTTTTGTTTGTTTAGTTTTCCATTTAAAAATTAAATGAGATTACATGTGTGAAAATGCATAAATCAATGCCTGGTATAGACTGGGCACTTAATAATGTGCTAATTAAATCCAAACCTTTACCCCAAGGAAAGTAAGCCGAGGAAATAAAGGATATGGCATTTGAGTCTTTGGGAGAACTGCTATGGTTAAGATTCTAGTGAAAATATTTCATTTGATTTAATTGATCTGACTATTTAGGAGGTCAAATATTAAGTAAGTATTTTATGGAGCTATATAATACTGGAAGGGGGAGTGAATCAGCAAAACGGGGACTTTTCAGAGACTTGAATTTTTGAGCCCATTACATTTAGTGGTGATAGTTCTTGTTTAGGCTAAATGGTAAGTAATATTTATTGTGCCCCATGTATAGACTTGGCTTTCTGGGAATAATTCTTTGGTCTATGTATTTAGCCTTAGCTTATAGGAATGTGAGTTGGGATGAGAAGCACTAACCCTCATTATCAATATCACTTTGAAAAATTGTTCAGCCAAATTGGCTTTAATGAAAGTGGATGAGAGGGATTCCTTAAAAACTGGAAAATATAATGTTAATAATCAGTATTTGAAAGCAGCCTTGGCTGTCACTAATATTTTATGAATGAATTTAATGCATACTATCTATTACCTATGTTTATATTAAATAAATCACAGCAAGACTATATTTAAAGATTTTAGGGTTTCAATTAAATATCTCTTTTTTTACTTGCAGCTTGTCTTCTGATTTTACTTTCAGTAGAATGTACGCTCTGAGTTAATACTTTTGTGCCAGAGAGTATTCTGTCCCAAAAAATTGCTCTCTCATTTATGTTACTGACGGTGGGTTATATTAACCTTAAATTACTAAAACATGACTACAATTAATTCTTTTTATATATTTTCGTGTTCTAGAGTTGTGACAGGAAAGCTTATACTTCATGGACCATTAATTTATCTGCTGACATGGATGGTCAGGGAGAAGAATGCAGATTATGTTCATCAGGAGGAACAGTAGGAGACAACAAGGGTGAGAGGGAAAGGTCTTAACCCTAATTCTAACCCTACCCCTAATCCCACCCAAACCTCCCTTTTGCTGTGATTGAGGAACCTTACCAAAGTCAGGTGATAATATATCCATCACTCTGACTGTGCATCACTGAAAGACGTTATCTATGACGCGATGAGAAGATGCCTGAAAGACGGTGACAAGTCTTGAAATCCCCAAGTTTCAAAATGTCAACAGGATTCTATGAACAAGATGTTTTCTGAGATAAGAGGCCACCATTTCTTAGACCTCTCTTATTAATTCTCATATTAGTAATGCGAGTAGGAGATAGATGACATAACTGAGAAGTCACTCCGTAAGTCTGTTCCACGGTCATAAAGGATAGGAATCATCCAGGACATGCCACTTGAGTTCCCTGTCTTGCAGCTGCCAACCTGCTATGGTGAGCCAATGACATCTTCTTTGAAGTTATCACCTCATCAGTATTCAGTCGGGCTATGCTCCAAGCTGAAGCTCACAGTGGGAGGGGGGAGGGGTGGTACCTGATTAAAAATGAAACAACTGAAGGATCTTCTTTAGATGTGACAATTTGAAAAGAATGTTTGTGGAAGTGGCTGTTTTAGCGTCAAGTCAAGGACAAATTCCAACAAAATCAATTCTAACACCTAAAATTAGAGGCAAAGATTATTTAAACAAAGTGAACTGACCATGGATTTGGATCTTTTGAACAAATTGAAGGCACTTTCCAGTAAGTTTAGGAAAGTTTGGTTATTTTTCTATAGTTGTAAGGAAAAACATTGGGAAAGAGCACATATTTGAACTTCATTTTCCTCTTCTGTGAAGCAATGAAATCCCTTCACATATCAGAAATTTTAAAAATCTCACACATGAAACCTGTGACCTAGCATCTAGTGAATTAAGTTACCAGGAAGAAAAAAAAACCCTACATTTCATAGCATTTTAATACTATAAAGACAATCAGCTCAAGAAGAAATCAAATATTCCTATATTTTTCCAATACATTTTCCCAGACAGATTAGGTGAAAATACCTGAGTCAAAATACAGATGATGTTACTCAAGCCTATACATGCAGCAGATCCACTGGCACTTTCGGTGGAAATTTATGGTATCAAGAAAAAAAAGGAAGCAAGAGACCTTAGTATTTCTCTCAGGTGTCATATCAGGTGCAGACTGGACTTGACATTTACTCTGTATAATAAGAGCTTGTTGTAAGAATCACATTGTGTTTAAATTACAATGTACATTTTACTATTAATTGTCAAACATTGGATTTCATGATCATTTCATCTTTAAATCATTCAGAAAGAAGTCTCCTCTCACACAGCCTCAGTTTGGAATATTCTGGGATACTTGGATGACTGAAGAAGCTATCAAGTTCTCCCCTGTCTGCTTCTCCAGGCCATCTTTGATCACACTCCCCACCCTTCAGCAACATCCAACTCTTGCCTTTCTCCAAAGCATGCTGAGTCTCCCTTCCACCAGAAACAGCACACTTATGGCTTCTGTACAGATTTTCTCATTTTCTGGAGCACTCCAGCTCACCTTCTATCATCTCTCCCAAACCTTCATTCTTCCCATCAGTTTTCATAGAGTCCTCTAGGCATAATCATTCCTCTTCCTTTAACTCTTTTACTAAAACTTGACACCTTAAAAAATGGGTACAGGACATAAACAGAAACTTCTCCAAAGAGGACATAGAGATGGCCAACATACACATGAAAAGATGCTCAAGGTCACTAATCATCAGTGAAATGCAAATCAAAACCACAATGAGAAATCTCCTCACTCCTGCCAGAATGGCTATCATCAATAAATCAACACACAACAAGTGCTGGTGAGGATGCGGGGAAAAGGGAACCCTTATGCACTGTGGGTGGGATTGCAAATTGGTGCAGCCACTATGGGTTCCTCAAAAAGTTAAAAATAGAACTACCTTAAGACCCAGCAATTCCACTTCTGGATATTTATCCAAAGAAATCCAAAATGCTAATCCAAAAGGTATATGCACCCCTATGTTTATTACAACATTATTTACAATAGCCAAGATCTGGAAGCAACCCAAGTGCCCATCAATAAACGATTAGATTTAAAAAAAGGTGGTACATATAGACAATGAAATATTATCCATAAAAAAGGAAATGAAATCTTGCCATTTGCGACAACATAGACGGACCTAAAGGGCATCATGCTAAATGAAGTAAGTCAGACAAAGAAGGACATAAACCATGTGAGTTCACTTACATGTGGAATCATTAAATAAATAAATAAATAAGTAAATAAGTAAATAAACAAACAAACAAACAAATGAAACAGAAACAAACTCACAGATACAGAAAACAAAATGATGGTCACCAGCTGAGATCAGAAGCTAAAAAGATGCACAAACTCCTCGGATTTCAGAGGATTTTTTGCTGTAGGGTCTCCTTGGAGCCCCTACCACTGGGTTTGAGGTAAGGGGGGAGTGTGTGCCCCCCTCTCTGATGGGGACAGGGAGTGGAAATTCCATAGCGTTCCAACGCACCCTTGCTCAGAAAACACTGTAAGCTTCTTCACACTTAGGTCTTCGAGATGTTCATTCCGGATATCCTTACAAAAGTGGACATTCACTTCGTCTGCAAACCTTAGGTAAGGAGGACAGTGTTTGGTTTTGAAGTGTGGACATAGTTGCTAAATATGTCCTTAGTTTGAGGGCTTTACCTAAAACTAAGACAGAAAGTGATCTAGAGAGGCAAGCTACTTCTGGGCAAAGAGTTCTCTTAGGGAGAAAAAACACCCTAAGTTCCCCATGTATCTCGAGTGGAATTTGAGGGCATATAAAAATTGCTGTGCCTGCCAAGTGGGCAGAAAGTTGGAGCTAGTGGTCCTTCTCAGCGTCTCTCTGCCCTGCAGGAGGTGGGCTGGACAGTCCTTGGGGTGATTAGAAGAAATGCTTCCATGGGGCGGCTCACTCAGCTGTATAGCGACATTGTGTGGATCGGAAAACAAGCCCTCTGGGCCCCACGCAGACTGGAAGCAGAGTCCAGTTATATTGCCCTCCGCTGAGCACCACTATGTGAGTGCATGATTTCTTTCTTTAAAATGAGTATCTGTCCACATACTGAGAGAACACTGTAATGAACTTTATTCCCAGAATACTTTTAACAATTTAAGATAATATTTTCAAAACAAAAAAGACATAACCAAATATAGCTTCATGGTAAATATCTATGAAATACATTCCTCCGTAAAGAAAACATTGAGAATCATGCTCATAATCTCTATGCCATCAAGAAGATGAATCATAAAGATCTTTGAATTTAAGATTTTCGGGCTAGTGCCACACAATAAACATCCCTCATAAGGCACCTGTGGCTGGCTGCTTCGATGAAAGACAGAGTAAGCTGTCATAAAAAGCACTTCTATTAGTGACCGGTGGCATGTGTTTCTAAAAGAAAAGTTCTTTTGAAGTTGATACTTCTTAGTAGAGAGGCATTCTTCAACATGTACTTAAACAATTGATTACTTTGTCCATTGACATCCTTCCCTTCCACTCTCTCTCTCTAAAAAGCAATGGAAAAGATATCCTCAGGTGAGAACTAACCACAACAAAAACCCACATGCAATTCCTGGCCATTTCATCAGGAGCACTGATCTCTTTCCCTTAGATCCGTGGTCGGCAAACCGCGGCTCGCGAGCCACGTGCGGCTCTTTGGTCCCTTCAGTGTGGCTCTTCCACAAAATACCACGTGCAGGCGCGCACGTACAGTGCGATTGAAACTTCGTGGCCCATGCGCAGAAGTCGGTATTTTGTGGAAGAGCCGGTATTTTGTGGAAGAGCCACACTCAAGGGGCCAAAGAGCCGCATGTGGTTCGCGAGACGCAGTTTGCCGACCACTGCAGATTGTCAGATAGAGAAATGACAACAGTCAACACAACAGTAGCCTTGTGGTGTGAATGAATTAAAATTATACCTATTTTTTTGTCAAATCAGTAAAAAAGCCCTAACTGGTTTGGCTCAGTGGATAGAGCGTCAGCCTGTGGACTCAAGGGTCCCAGGTTCGATTCCGGTCAAGGGCATATACCTTGGTTGCGGGCACATCCTCAGTAGGGAGTGTGCAGGAGGCAGCTGAATTGATGTTTCTCTCTCATCAATGTTTCTAACTCTCTATTCCTCTCCCTTTCTCTCTGTAAAAAAATCAATAAAATATATATTTTTTAAAATCAGTAAAAAATATAATACATTTTTGGGTGGGCTGCAGAATTTTAGTCATTATGTATGCCATGAGATGAAAAGGTTGAAAATCACTGCTCTAGAGTTTGTTTGTTTTTCATTGTGATTCTGGCGACTGAGAGAACCTGGGTGTACAGTCCAAGGAAGCTGGGCATTTTTAAGTGTTCACCATCCGCTCTTATGCTTTTAAAAAAAATTCTGTGAATTCACCACAGAATTTCAAACAAAAGTATGCATTTTAGTAAGTCCCCTTTTCTTATACCTCTGCTACCTGCTCTGGGCTATGGCAGAGGTTTGCTTACCTCCATCAAATGGCTTTGGACTGCACAGTAATGGGAGAGGAGACAGGGAGGGGGTGAATGATTCATTAATTTTTTAACATTTCAATACATGGAGTCTCTCTCTCTCTCTCTCTCTCGTAGTTCTTTAAAACACTTTATATACCTACCTTCCAACTTACGTGCTTTTTTTTTAGCCATTGTAAGCAAATATGTAAATAAATAGTTATTATAACAATCCTATATAATAAAACCCTAATATGTAAATTGACTGAACAGCGGAACAACCAGTCACTATGACACGCATTGACCACCAGGGGGCAGACGCTCAATGCAGGAGCTGCCCCATGGTGGTCAGTGCACTCCCACAGGGGGAGCGCTGCTGAGCCAGAAGCCGGGCTCATGGCTGGTGAGTGCAGGGGTGGTGGTGGGAGCCTCTCCGGTCTTCACAGCAACACAAAGGACCCCTAAGCTGGCAGTCAGACATCCCCCGAGGATCCCAGACTGTGAGAGGGTACAGGCCGGACTGAGGGACCCTCCCCCAGTGCACCAATGTCGTGCATCGGGCCTCTAGTAATATATGTATATAAGTAAATATGTGAAATATAAACCATCAGTACATTATTTTTATCCTATCCAACTTTATTTGGATTTACTCTCATTTTTACCATTTTTATTTCTCTTCTGACCACCTGGCATCTCTGATCTCCCACCTGAGACCTTGTATATTCCTTTGGAAGAGGTGTTTTTCTTCCCAACAGTAAGCCCTACTAGTGATAATTCTTTCAGCATTTGCATGCCTGAAAATATCTTTTCCTTTTTTACTTTAATTTTCTAAGGGCATTTTTGCTGTGTATGGAATTCTGGTTGGCAGCTATTTTCTATCAGCACTTTGCAAATATCATTCAGCCGCCTCCTGTTTCCCACAATTGCTGTATGGAAGTTAGGTTTTAATTTAACTGTCACACACTAGAATATAATCCTTAAGGTTTTCTTAACCTGCTGATTGCTTTTAAATTTTCTCTTTATCTTTAGTTTTCAACAGTTACTGATGTGATTAGGTGTGGATTTTCTTTTGTATTTACCTTGCTTGCTGTTCATACTCTTTGAAAAATGGTTTTATGTCTTTCATCAGTTTTACAAAGGTTGTATTCATTATCTCTTCAAATCGTTTCTGCTCCATTTTTCTGCTCTCCTTTAAGATCCCACCTACAATGATGTTAAGCATTCTTATCCTCCCCTCCCCTCTATATGCCTCTAGTGTTTTGTTTTCTCCTTATCTTTGTCTCTTTGTGAATTATTCAAGCTATCTTTTCTTAGCTCTTCCGCTACACAAATTCTTTCTCAGCTGCTTTTAATTTGTTCTTAGCCATTTGTTGAGTTCCTCATTACAGTAACTTTGCTTTTCTTTAAAAAAAAATTTTTTTCATTTTAGAGAGGAAGGGAGTGGGAGAGAGAGATAGAAACATCAATGATGAAAGAGAATCATTGATTGGCTGCCTCCTGCACACCCCCACACGTGGAATCAAGCCCACAACCCAGCCATGTGCCCTGATGGGGAATCGAACCCAATCTCCTGGTTCATACTTTGAAGCTCAACCACTGAGCCAAGCTGACTGTGCCAATAACTTTATTTTTCACTTCTCTAATTTCTATTTATTATTTTATAGTTTGAGATTTTCTCCTGAAAATTTCAATTCTGGCTAGTATCACCTTGCACACAGTATAATTATTTCAAAATTTGTTTATGATATTTGGAGCCCCAAGACGTTTGTTTCTATATATTGTAGTCCATTTCAGCTGCTACAACAAAATACCACAGACTGTAACTGCTTGTCTGTCTTTTTCATTATTAAAGGAAGTGACTCAAGTTTCTATTTGAAGAGTCATCTCAAATGCATGTCAACTTATCTGTCTAAGTGGTCCATTCCAGGAGATAATTTACATGTACATTTTTAAACCTGGTTTCAAGCTATTTCTCTGTCATTATTTTCAGATCTTGAAAAGTAAAAACGAATGTTATGCACATTTATTCACTAGCTGTCCTCAGGGTAGACCAACATTACCACTCTAATGTGTTGCTACAATTTCCCATTGTCCTCTCTCCTAATCTACCATACAGGTGTGGACAAATAAAGGGGCCACATACGAAACCTGGCAAGCTCAGGGAAGGCCTGCAAGGCAAGCCTTACAAACTCAGAGACCTAAAGTAACCACATAAAATGGTCGGATTAAAACTTCCTAATAAAATCGAGTTATGGCGGGTAGTCAGGTCCTAAGGTGGTATCTTCCTTGACAAAGGTCAATCTTTACCACACATCAACCTGTCCATTGTCCTTTTGCAACTATGAGAACATGCCTTTGGAATGGCAGAGCAGTCCCCCTTCCCTAACCCCTCAGGGCACAGTCTCCCACCAGAGCAGGAGACCTCAGAACTGCTCATTGTTATCTTGTCCTTGGCCCCCCCGCCCCCCCCCCCAACACCATCTCTATGTGCTGTAAATGTTAATTATTCTATACCAACCCATGTAAAAGAAGTATGTGTCTATCTGTTTTACTTTTTCTCCGGTCTCAGAGATATGCCCACTGTGCTTTCTCCCGCTCCCTCATCTGCCACCAGTGGATTTCACGTAACCCCCTTACGTCTTCCCCTTTGGTTCTGATTATAAAATAAGTGGTGAAACAGTCATTTTCCAGAACCCGTCTCCAAGGCCCCCCTTTTTCTCTGACTTCCTACTGAACTAAAGCTGCCCAGACACCGTCTCTCTCAACTGGCCCACTCGGCCTTTGGAGTGAATCTTCAATAAACCCCATTTCGCTTTACTTTTATTTTCGTTGACCATAAAATCTTTTCTGCATCGACGAAAAGAACCAAGGTCCCAGCTGGTAACCCCAGTCGATAACAGTTTTATGTTTTAAACTTTAAACCATTTGAAAACATATTACTAGTCATAAAAATTCTTGACCTCCCTCCTTAATAACATTAATGAGAATAAATAACATAAAAACACTTTCTACTCTGACTAATCACACAAAAATAAATTTATACATGTGGAGGACTAACTGTATACCCAGCAGTAACAGCACTTTTGTGGGTATTGTACCATTTGCTCCCTGATACAAATTGGAGATACCTGACTTATGAACTGTGCAAATAGGTAAGAAAATACATAGATGCAGATAACTTCCAGACACAACTGATTTTTAATAATCATAACTTTCCTGGTTCATCTCTAGTTTTATTTCTGTTAAATCAGTCACATGCCACCTTGTGAGATTATAAAGAACTGCAACTTATTATTTATTAATATAATACACTTTCCTAGAATGGATACTTTTCCTCTAACAACTTTCTGCCTCTCTCTCTTTTTTCTCTCCCCTCCCCGCTTCCTCCCTCTTACCTGTTGGAAGCCAGTTAATTATATGGTAGCAATATAGTACTTAACCATGCATGCTTCCCCCAGGCAACTCTACCATAAGTCTAAGCTACTAATTAAAAGATAAAAATCTCAGCTTTAATAGTCATAATGAAAAATAGAAGTAAGAAGAAAAAGTTCAAAATAAAATTTTAAATGAATATATTAAATGTCAGATAAAATACAAAGGTAACATACTTTTAATTTAATGTATTTTGATTTTGCTGCATACATAATACACAGCTATATACCTTGTCATTCTTCCTGTCCTTTCAAGAAATCTTAATTATTAAAACACTTTAAGTCTAAAATTTTTCTTGAAGGAGTAGGAAAAAAAACCCTTCATTTCACTCCTTAAAATCATTCAATCACACTGTTTCAGAAGTAAACTGCCTTATCCATATCTTCCTATTTCTTTTTTTTTTTAATATATTTTTTATTGATTAAGATATTACATATGTGTCCTTGTCCCCACGTTACCCTCTACCCCCCCCCCACCCCCGCTCATGCCCTCACCCCCCCGTTGTCCATGTCCATTGATTAGGCCTATATGCTTGCATATAAGTCCTTTGGTTGATCTTTCCCCCTTACCCCCACCCTCCCCTACCTTCCCTCCAAGTCCCAACAGTCCAATCAATGCCTCTCCATCTCTGGATCAGTCCTTGTTCATCAGCTTATGTTGTTCATTATATTCCACAAATGAGTGAGATCATGTGGTATTTATCCGCTCTCCAGTTCCATCCATGCTGTGGCAAATGGTAAGAGTTCCTTTTTCTTCTTCCTCTTCTTAAAGAATACCTTTCAGCATTTCATATAATGCTGGTTTGGTGGTGATGAACTCCTTTAGCTTTTTCTTATCCGTGAAGCTCTTTATCTGACCTTCTATTCTGAATGATAGCTTTGCTGGATAAAGTAATCTTGGTTGCAGGTTCTTGCTATTCATCACTTTGAATATTTCTTGCCAGTCTCTTCTGGCCTGCATGGTTTCTGTTGAGAAATCAGCTGACAGTCGTATGGGTACTCCCTTGTAGGTAACTGACTGTCTTTCTCTTGCTGCTTTTAAGATTCTCTCTTTATCTTTTGCTCTTGGCATTTTAATTATGATGTGTCTTGGTGTGGTCCTCCTTGGATTCCTTTTGTTTGGGGTTCTCTGTGCTTCCTGGACTTGTAAGTCCATTTCTTTCACCAGGTAGGGGAAGTTTTCTGTCATTATTTCTTCAAAAAGGTTTTCAATATCTTGCCCTCTCTCTCCTTCTGGTACCCCTATAATTCTGATGTTGGTACGCTTGAAGTTGTCCCAGAGGTTCCTTACACTATCTTCATATTTTTGGAATCTCTTTTCTTTTTTCTTTTTCGATTGGGTATTTTTTGTTTCTTTGTATTTCAAATCTTTGACTTGATTCTTGAGATCCTCTTGTCTGCTGCTGGATCTCTGTAAATTATTCTTTATTTCAGTCAGTGTATGCTTAATTTCTAGTTGGTCCTTTTTCATGTCCTCCATGGTCTCACTATACTTATTGAGGGATTCATTAAATTTATCGGCGGTTTCCATAAAATTCTTGAAAAACCTTATAAACGTGGCCTTGAACTCTATATCCAATCGTTTGCTTTCCTCCATTTCTGCCATTTGTGACCTGTTTCTTTGTCTCCGCATTTTGGCAGCTTCCCTGTGTTGATAGAGTGGCCCTGTGCACCAGGTGTCCTGTAGGGCCCAGTAGCTCAGCCTCCCCAGTTACCTGGGGTGGACACTCTTGGTGCACTCTTGGTGCCTTGGTTGTTGTAGAATCACTGGGAGGAATTGACCTCCAGGCCAATTGGCTGTGAGAATCAGCTGTGTCTAAAGTGGGAGAACTTCTGTGCTGAAGACACCCTTCTGGGGCAAGACTTGCTTCAGTGGGGCTTTGGTGCTCACTGAGTCTGCTCCCTGAGTGTGTCCCTTATGGATCTGAGGAGTTGCAGTCTGGATGGACCCCCTCTGACCACTGGGTACAGTGGCTCCTGGATCTAAGGAGGTGCTAATTCAGCCTCTGCCTGAGGCCACACAGCAGGAGCCACGAAGAGGCTCAGCTGTGAATCAATGCAAGCCGCTGCGGGGCCTTGGGCCTTCTCTTGGAAGTTCTGGGTCTGCCTGGCTGGGCTGCAGTTAGGTACATTCACATGCAAAAGCCTCTGCCGCAGCCTGGGTGGGGCGGGGTCTCAGGGAGTCAAAGGGCGGAGAAGCAGCTATGGCCGATTCTCCACCCGGAGTCGCGCGTCTCAGTGTCCCGGTATCGGCTGCAAGCACCTCTGAGGGAAAGCCGCCCTCAAGTTCGCCCGCTGCCGGACAGACCAGCCTCTCCCCGTATGAGACCTGGGTCCCCAGAGACTTCCCGGAACCGGAGTTCAGAGCAGTCAGGAGCCTGTGATTCAAAAAGACAGCCGCGTCCTCAGGTGCCACCCCCTTTCCTCGCACGCGCGCGAGCCGCCGTACCTCTGCACTTCACCTCCGCAGCTCCTCTGGCTCTCAGCGTGCTTTTCTTTCCTTCTAGTTGTAGAATTTACACTCAGCCAGCCTTCCTGTTGTTCTGGATGATGTTTGCTCAGTCCTTTGCGGTAATTTTCGATTGTTGTGTGAGGCGACAATTTCCTGGTGTTTACCTATGCCGCCATCTTAGTTGCTCCATCTTCTTTGTCTCTTCCTATTTCTTGATATCAAAACAGAACATATATCTGATTACAGGATATATGCTGTAATTGCAATTTCCATATAATAAGGTAATGGACTTACTATATTTTTTCATATATTCCATGTTGACTCTACTTAAAAATAAGTTGGTCCTCCACTGAGCCAGGTCACTTATCATATCATGCCAAATAAGTCAGAACAAGAACTACTATTGTGTGCTCCATGACTGGAACGAGACCTCAAGGCACAGAATTGTGAAGTGCTTTCTAAAAAACAACACTGTCCTCATGGCATGTTATACATAAACTAGAGACCCGGTGCACGAAATTCGTGCACAGGGGTGGGGGGGGGGGGTCCCTCAGCCCGGCCTTCACCTTCTCACAATCTAGAACCCCTCGGGGGATATCCCACTGCCACAGGGATCAGGCCTAAACTGGCAGTAGGACATCCCTCTCACAATCCGGGACCACTGGCTCCTAACTGCTCGCCTGCCTGATTGCCCCTAACTGCCTCTGCCTCTGCCTCCGCCCCTGCTGCCATGGCTTCATCAGGAAGGATGTCTGGAATGATGTCCAGAAGGTCATTCATCTGTCTGGTCTAATTAGCATATTATGCTTTTATTATTATAGATGTGGCATGAGAAGCTACCCATGATAGGTTATTTGGGGAATTGCCTCTGTCACCCAAAATATCTCTCCAACACGCTAGTTAGATTTGCAGATTTTTTCATTTAGAAATTAAGTTTTGGGCTATGCAGTTAAAAGGAGAGTTCAATGTTTAAATGAGCTCAAAAGTAACAGGTGATGGATGAAAAAAGAAAGAAAGAAAGAAAAGAGAAAGAAAGAAAGAAAGAAAGAGAGAGAGAGAGAGAGAGAGAGAGAGAGAGAGAGAGAGAGGGAGGGAGGGAGGGAGGGAGGAAGGAAGGAAGGAAGGAAGGAAGGAAGGAAGGAAGGAAGGAAGGAAGGAAGAACGGGCTTCCCCACCTATCACAACCTCTTCTTAAGGCTCATTTCCCAGCCATTCTAGTGTCTAAAATATAAGGGGAAAGTGCACACGAGGGGAGGCCAGAAAAGCATTTTGCCTACTTGCCAATGTTTCCTTGAGTTCGACTCCATCCCTCCTGCATAGTTCAGAACTGAAGCCTCTGCCAAAGTTTCCATCCCTGACGTTTAGGCATGCCCTACATGAAGCCAGGGCTCTGAGCAAAAGCCAGCCTCTATCTACAAGCCAGTGACAGGAAGAGTTGGGAGTTGCTAACTTCCTTTGACAGCTCTCCTGGTGGGGCAGATGTGAGGAGAATGGCAACAGCCTGGAGCCACTTGTCAGTTTAGATTTGCGAACTCTTGGCCTCCGGTCCCGGCTTTAATAACATGGGTGAGTCACTTATGGCACTATCCTCAGAATAACAATATGTCAGCAACCTTTAAAAGAAGTATTGTATGTGTAGGAGACCAGGAAGAGAGAAGCCCATCTGAATTTGATAATAAGGGAAAATAAGTATTAATTAGCATCCAGTCTATGACACTGTTCATGTAATTCCACATAAAGCCAGTTTCCATACAATTTTCTTTTTTATAAGTGACTCATTGTCTCTATGAGGGTGAGCAAGAGTTGAAGCCAGCATCATCGCGATTTCATACATGTGTGGTACCTTCAAACAGTGTTCAGCCTCCAAGAGGAACAGACATTAATAAGACATCTATGCCGATTTCATTAAGAATAGAGAACTAATAAATTACTTAATAAATATTTTTAAAGAATAAATTATAGAATAAAATGATAAATTATTTTATATAAAATTTGTGTTATTCCCACGAAATTGAAACTTTTCTAAGCCTACTTATTATCTCTTTTGCATGCGCATGTGCGCGCACACACACACACACACACACACACACACACACACACTTTCCTTTTCATCTTGAATTTTCTTCTAAATAAGCAGACTTCACAGGCTTGTTCTTAATGCCAAAATGAACCCCTTTCATTTGCTGATTGAGCTCTGGCTCAACAGCAGTGTTCCCCGCTGGGTCCTTACAGAGGGTGCCTTCATATTTTATCCTAATTTATTCGTTATCAAACATCAAACCTTTGGAAGATAAAACAAAAACTTAGTGAACAAAGAAGAGAGAACTTATTGCTTTGTTTTCATCTTCACTCTCGGATGAAAGAATTCTTTAGTAGCACTGCCCACCCTACCAATACATCATGCAGGTAATTGCAGGAAGAAGGGACAGGGAATGACAGGCTGGGCCCAATCAACCTTCCGCTCGCACCCGCTGGCGCACACAATACCCTCCAACGTCAGCAGTGCCCAGTGGGGACTTGAGGCCGCACGGCGTTATGTCCGCGGACCCAATCTGGTAATTAAGTACCAATCATGCTCACGCTTTTGTGGGCACTTACAAGGCACACGGCGAGGCCTCTACGCGTGCGCAACAAACGACCTCCGCCACGCTGTCCTTCTCAGAGGAGGAGAGCTTCCGTGACAGCCCTGGACAAGCACCAGCTCTTCGGTGCCAAAGCCCGCAGTTTCTACTAGTTCTGCTGCTTTGAGCCTGCAGAGGAACGGGGACATCGTATATTCTCATATACAAACAGTGATAGTACCTTGAGAAGATGGGTGAAATCACAATGTGAAAGTTGCTTTGTAAAATGTAAAGAATCTTGCAAATGCTCGTATGTTTATTATTATTGTTATTACTAGAGGCCCGTTGCAGGAAGATTCCTGCAAGAATAGGGATTCCTACGGCCAAAGCAAAGCAGAGAAGGGAGTGAAACCCGCCGAGGCAGGCTTCCCTCCCGCCCCCGCCGCCCCACTCACTCCCCTCCCACCTCCGCCTCCCCGCTCTCTCCCCTCCCACCCCTGCCACCCTGCTCTCTCCCCTCCCACCCCGCTGCCCCGCTCCCTCCCCTCCCACCCCCACCGCCCTGCTCCCTCCCCTCCCGCCCCCGCTGCACCACTCGCTCCCCTCCCACCCCCCCGCCGCCCCACTCACTCCCCTCCCACCTCCGCCTCCCCGATCACTCCCCTCCCACCTCCGCCTCCCCGCTCACTCCCCTCCCACCCCTGCCACCCTGCTCTCTCCCCTCCCACCTCCGCCTCCCCGCTCTCTCCCCTCCCACCTCCGCCTCCCCGCTCACTCCCCTCCCACCCCTGCCACCCTGCTCTCTCCCCTCCCACCTCCGCCTCCCCGCTCTCTCCCCTCCCACCTCCGCCGCCCCACTCACTCCCCTCCCACCTCCGCCTCCCCGCTCACTCCCCTCCCACCCCTGCCACCCTGCTCTCTCCCCTCCCACCTCCGCCTCCCCGCTCACTCCCCTCCCCCCCCTGCCACCCTGCTCTCTCCCCTCCCACCCCCACCGCCCCGCTCCCTCCCCTCCCACCCCCGCCGCCCCACTCACTCCCCTCCCACCCCTGCCACCCTGCTCTCTCCCCTCCCACCCCCGCTGCCCCGCTCCCTCCCCTCCCACCCCCACCGCCCCGCTCCCTCCCCTCCCGCCCCCGCTGCACCACTCGCTCCCCTCCCACCCCCCGCCGCCCCGCTCCCTCCCCTCCCACCCCCCGCTGCCCCGCTCTCTCCCCTCCCACCTCCGCTGCCCTGCTTGCTTCTCTGCAGCTTCGCTCCCTTCTGCAGCACTTGGCTTCCTTCTACATTGTCTTCAGTCTTCGCTCCGTGCCTGTGTATGCAAATTAACCGCCATCTTTGTTGGGTTAATTTGCATACTCATCTGATTGGCTGGTGGGCATAGCGGAGTGACACCAATTTGCATGTTTCTCTTTTATTAGTGTAGATGACAAACATACTATTGCTTTCACTCATTTGACAAAGGAACAAATAGAGCGACATCCTCCCACCATGATTGGTCATGTGTAGAAATGGTTACAGACCTGTTAGAGATTGGTAGTACCTCAAGTATGTTGATTTTTTTTTGCCCTACTTTAAATTCCAACATTAGAAATGTATTCTTTGGTTAAAACATCAAGTGATGTCTAAGTGATATAACAACAGGAAGAAAAGATAAATACATGAACACTGTCTTCTCCTCTTCTGACTGACACTGATGAGAATCAGGAGACAACAGTAACAGAGAAGCACTGGGACACTGAACAAGAAAGGAGGTAAATTCACAACCACCACGGGCAGCAGACACGGATGCATCTTTAAAACCTTGGCCTGTTTGTGATTTCCCATGACGTCACACCACTGTTGACATCATTTTAGATTAGCGTTGCTGTTCCAGTCTAATCAGCCAACTCCAGACACTTCATTGTGGCCCTTGGAACTAACCTGTGTCATATTTTTGGCTTTCTTGGTCATTTCTAGTCTGAAAATTATGCACATTTTATTGCAAGAGCTACTCAACAATTGACAGTCAAGTTATTCTATGGATTTTCCATTCTTACTACCACCCACAAAGGTTCCTGGTATTCGCTCTCTCTCTTTTATTTATGTTAATCCTCACCCAAGGTCATTTTTTCCATTGATTTTTAGAGAGAGTGGAAGGGCAGAAAGGTGGGGAAGGGAGGGAGGGAGGGAAGGAGAGAGAGAGAGAGAGAGAGAGAAACATCGCTGTGAGAGAGACACATTGATTGGTTGCCTCCTGCCCATGCCTCGACCATGATGCCAGGGATCCAACCTGCAACTCAGGTATGTGCCCTTGACCAGGGTTCCAACCTGCGCCTTCAGTGTGTAGGCCAATGCCCTCACCATTGAGCAACACTGGCCAGGGTGGCTTCTGATATTCTTGAGTGTTGGAACAAACTCTTTAAAAACCCACTCAAGAAGATCCTGACTCTACTTCCTCCACCTCCTACTATACTTCATACCTTCAAAAAGCTGCTCACTCAATGTGGCTGCCCCCAGAAAGGGATCACCGCCTTTGGGGTGCTCCCTGGGTAATAATAAGGCCAAATGGAGTAGAGGGTTATATACTAATTTGGAAAATTCAGGAGTCTGCCAGGATCATTTCTGAGCATGATGTTCCTTTCTTTCCCTTAACAGCAACCTCAGGCCAGCCTGGTTGGTACACGCTCCAGACAACAGCCTGGCCAAGCAGGGATCTAAGAAATTTACATTCTGGTTTGGCTACCTGGATTCTCTTATTGTACTGACACGATCTTAGATTATAAGGATAATAACCACTTGGCTCTATATCGTGCTCACCAAGAGGCTACGTGTGTCAGCGTGGGATACAATGGATCTCTGTGTGTTTCATAAAAATGCCCTTTCTCCTTCAACAGAAGTTCTGGGTGTAGGTAGGAGGTACTAGGGTAAAAGATCAAGTTAGAGCAGCTGAAATGGGGTACCCTGATCTTGTGGTGGGATGGACAACAACAACCAGGGAGGGGACACCTCAGACCCCAAAAGTGATTGGGGGAGGTAAGGATTTTTACATTTTTTAAAAAATAACATAAATACTCCTGGCTGGTACCTCAGTTTGTCGGAGCATTGCCCTGAGCACCAAAGGGCTGCTGGTTCTATTGCCAGTCAGGGTACATACCTAGGTTTCAGGTTCAATCTCCCGTTAGGGAGTGAGCTGTCAGGGCACAAACGGGAAGCAACCAATCAATGTTTCTCTCTCACATCCATGTTTCTCTCTCTCTCTCTCTCTCTCTCTCTCTCTCTCTCTCTCTCTCTCTCTCTTTCCCTCTCTAAATAAAAAATAAAAATAACGTATCCTTGGAGAGCATTAAAAAATTAACATAAATATATTTTTAAAAAGAAAAAATTATCATAAGATATAATAAAACAATCCTTAAGAAATTATAAAATGCTGATTAAAAAGTGAGTTCACTCAAAGAACACTCTAGAGCAGCGGTTCTCAACCTGTGGGTCTCGACCCCTTTGGGAGTCGAACGACCCTTTCACAGGGGTCGCCTAAGACCATAAGAAAACACATATATAATTACATATTGTTTTTGTGATTAATCACTATGCTTTAATTATGTTCAATTTGTAACAATGAAATTGGGGTCACCACAACATGAGGAAATGTATTAAAGGGTCGCGGCATTAAGAAGGTTGAGAACCACTGCTCTAGAGTGTCCTGAATATGTAAGATAACCATATAAAAATGTAGACACTTGTTTGATCTTGGGTCATGGCAATAGGCTGGAGCTACTGATGACAAGCATGGTAGTTTCAAAATGGGACACACTCTGCTGAGGACTTAAGGAGTCAATTCAAAAATACATTAAAAAATAAGATAGTGAAGAGGTCTCTTAACACAGAGATCTTTGCTCTTTTAGTCCTCAAGGATTAATTTATCTTAAACAGATGTCAAATTTAACAAGATATCCATTTAATATTTATTTAGTGGTAGAAATTTAAAATGATTGTTATTACTCTACTTTTTAAAAATGTGGACAAAGGAAGATGATGATCCTTCGGTCTTTGTGAAAAAGAAAAAATTCTAGACAAAAAAGAATTCACTACAGTTCACTACATAAAAAGCCATGAATATAATCCTTAATTATCTTTCTTCCATGTATTAAAAATAAATTTTGACCAGTATACATATGTGTACTGCTTTATGCTGAACACAAATACATACTTATATACTTTAAATGATCATTTACTGAAATATTGATATATTTTTCTTCCAAATATTTTAAGTAGGCATCAATAATTACAACTCTTTAACTTTATTCTCATGTTTTATATTAATCAGAATTTTAGTGATATAAATTTTAAATGTCATATTGGAAAATATAGCTGTGTAATTATTTTCAAAGAGAACAGGAAAGTGCTAAAAATAATGGAATTTAAATTGTTCCTGTTTTTTTGTTTTGTTTTGTCTTAAATGTAACTTACATATATACATATTATTTTTTATTGATTTCAGAGAGGAAGGGAGAGGGAAAGAGACATAGAAACATCAATGATGAGAAACCATTGACCGGTTGCCTCCGGCACGCCCCCTACTGGGTGTTGAGCCCACAACCCAGGCATGTGCCCTTGACCAGAATCGAACCTGGGACCCTTCAGTCCATAAACTGATGCTCTATTCACTGAGTCAAACCAGCTAGGCTGTTCCTGTTTTAAAAAAGCAGTCTGAAAACAGCTGTTTCAGAGTGTAGTACCCAGGATCTTTACTATCATTTGGTCTTTATCTTGTTTCATAAAATTGCCTGCACATAATTTTTGTCTGAAAACATTACGATAATCTCTCCTTTTATCGAAGACACTATGTAGCACCAGTTCTTTTACTTCCTTCCTTCTCTCTCCTTCTCTGTTCTTTTCCTTCTTTCTCTCTTTCACTCTTTTTTATTTGTTTGTTTCAGAGTAGCAAAGAACTTCCAAGACTGTTAGGAAATTGTTTTTCTTAAAAAAAAAAAAAAAAAACGCAAAATATTTCTTGGAATAATAATTCTAAAATTACTAAATAATCAATATATCAATCACTTAAAAGGCCAAAAGAGCAAATAATTTTTAAACATTTATAGGGCAAATACCTTAAGAATTTTATAGGATGTTTACTTATTTATTTTGGGGTGGGGGAGAGAGAGGTGTCACAGGGGAGGGACCACAGGTGCATTCTTAATCTGTTGCTTTCCAATTAAAAAAGCAGTTCTAGACTTAATTTTTAAGCTATCTGTTTTCTCCCTTTTGAGAAGTTGGACAGGCACAGAACTTCTGTTTCAATAGTTATCAAAAACTATAAATACAGGAGTAAATGATATGTGTACAAAATTTTAAAAATTGGAAAAGCAAAAATTACTAACATTGAGAATGGACATCACATGGGTGGGAGTACCAAAAAAAAAAAATCATCCCTCTGTGCCAGAGATTTCCAGCTCTAAAGCCATTTATTCTCTGAAAAATACTTTTAATAATAATGAACTTTTACATGGAGTAGGCTCCCCTACAACTCTAATAAATATTTGCGTATTTCTTAAAACAATAGGTCTTATTTTAAATCACTTATAAAAATTCATGCCACAATTCATCTGCTCATTGGAGGTTAAGTGTATTATACAAGTAAGTCACATTATATCATGACCATTCCCTTGGGCAGAAATATTTTAATTGTGGTGAAAATGTCCATAATGTTTCAATATTTATAATACAAGGAACAAGCGATGCCCTATATCTGATAAGCAAGTTCAATGGAGTTTTAAGTTACTACTCAATTTTCAGCAACCGATTCAGATCACGCTGCCATTACTTTCTGTTACTGCTGAAATTGATGAACGAATCTATGCAAAGGAAGTCTTTCTGATGAGCCCTGAAGGTTTTCAAGACTCTCTTTCTTCATGTAAGGCAGTTTCTTCTGAAAGTTAATGAAGCAAACACATTTAGGAGAAAAGGCTACATTCCTTTGCTTAAAACTTTCATCTGAGGACCCAGAGTTTAGTTCTCTTTCTAAAAAAGTACAGGTAGAGAATTGGAGCTCCTCGGTTGAATCACAGGACACTTCCACACAACATAATAAAGACTGGGTGCAATGAAAGTGTACCATTCTCACAGCTGCCATAATGCCTTTTAGGAAGGAAAATTCCAGGTGCAAGAGGAAGCCTTCAGGGCTCCAAAGTGCACAGAACCTATTCTTGGTGTACAGGAGTTTTTTGGGGTTTTTTTAATCGTTGGCTACAAAGGCAAAGTTCTAAAGCTTATAAGTCAATCACAAAGTTCTGAGCTGTTACAGCTCATTTACTGCAGTTGTTCTTTTTTAAAAATATATTTTTTTTTTATTGATTTCGGAGAGGAAGGGAAAGGGAGAGATAGAAACATCAATGATGAGAGAGAATCATTGTTCGGCTACCTCATGCATGCCCCACACTGGGGATTGAGCCCGTAACCCCAGAGTGTGCCCTGACCGGGATTGAACTATGACCTCCTGGTTCACAGGTCAACACTCAACCACTGAGCCACCACGACTGGGCTAGAGGTTTATTCTTATTTCCTTCTGTTATCATACATTGCTTGCACAGTGATCATCTATATTTCTTTGTGTACGTGAGTACTATCAGAAAATTATGAAAACGTTAAACTACACATATGCTTTGTCTTATACACAGTTCTTTACAAAGTTAAAAAAACTAGATTTCAGAATTTAATCCAAAGACTTGTATGTATATTCTTTTATTTTTTAATTTGAAAAAATAATATTGGTACACAGAAATCATTCCAAAACTTTGGAAAGTTTTTAAATTAAAAATAAACAATTCCCTTAGCTCTTCTCCAATTCCCAGCATAACTCTACACTGTAAACTTCTGTTAAAAGTTATTAAGCGTGCTCTCCCTCTCGGGAGTATGCTTGCGCCTTTCCAGTCCTCCTCTTTTCCCCTGAGAGGCATTACCTTTACCCTTCTTGCTTCTAAGCTGCAAGGGTACCTTCCTTTGCCTCTGTAACTTGTTTCCTGATCCCATTTCTTCTACCACTCACTTCCACCTCTGTGATTTTCTAATAAACTTTCTCTTATAGTTTGAGTCTTGGCTCTGAAATCTTCCTTAGCCATATCTCAAGTACTGAGGTTGCTGAACCAAGGCCACAGGGAAGCCACTATAGCCCTTATAGTTACTGGGGCTGTTTTTTTATGTTCTTAACCACAACCAAGTAAGTTGCCTTCTCTGTACTAGTAAAGCTTCTGCACAAATGACAAGAATGTCTAATCAACCAATGTCTGTTTTCACATTAGAACATGTTGGTTTCCAGCTATGGAATCCTATGGGACAATATCACCTGATAGGGTGAGATATTCTTGAAATCAATGACACCCACATATCCTTTTTCCAGAAGGACAAATATATTTAGAACTAAATGAATTAGATACTGAACCAGCTTGGAAAATAATCATTTTAAGTAAACCTCCACAAAAGGAAACTAATCTTGAGACTGACTGAACGTTTGTCTTTTCTTCATTACTTTTTTAAATGTATATTTTATTGATTTTTTACAGAGAGGAAGGGAGAGGGGATAGAGTTAGAAACATCAATGAGAGAAAACATTGATCAGCTGCCTTCTGCACACCCCCTACTGGGGATGTGCCCACAACCAAGGTACATGCCCTTGACCGGAATTGAACCTGGGACTCTTCAGTCCGCAGGCCGACACTCTATCCACTGAGCCAAATCGGTTAGGGACTTTTTTTCATTATTAATTTCCATGAGGGCCTCAGGGACAGCTTACCAGGGACTCTCCCTTCCCTTCAAGGGTAAGCTGCCCTCTCTCCTAGACCTCCTAAAGGACAAGGGCTCTTGGGAATATAAAAGGAAGGGCGACAGGTCACCTGCCCAACTACTAGAGACCAGAGTTGCAGCACGAGTCTTCCATCTAAGGTGACAGAGAGAGGCAACCCTTGTATGGATAGACATGATGGGGACCTCCAGTAAGGTAGCTAAGCCCGGAGGCCAACAAGCAGGGATGCCTCACTTGGAATGGGCTTTGTGCAGAATAGAGTCCACCTGTCTGAGCAGAGTAAGTCCAGGTAAACAGTGCCCAGTCACTACTATGACAGTTGGTAAGTCTGCTCTCAGAGCATGGGTAGCACTCTACACCTGGGTGGTACTGGTATGGCAGGGTATCCCTGTGGAGTCCACCTACCTTAGTGGAGTAAGTCCATCCCCCCTGTGATTGGCTATTACAGTGACCTTCGGTAAGCCTACCCTCAGGACACAGGGTATGCACTCCACATCCCGGGCGATAGGGTACCTGCCCTACAGTGGCTCTCAGACCACAGGGCAGCCCAAAACAGCCCAGAGACTATTAGAGACACCTCTAACTCTTGGCTCAGAACTTGTCTGTCTCTCCGTAGATGGGGAACCAGTCCACAATGCTTCAGGATATCCCTTTTGGGGTGCATACTTGACAACTGAGAGAAATTTGACCCTGCGTCCCTAAAAACAAGCGGTTAATCTTCTCTTGCCACATGCCTGGCTCCAATATAAAGTGGACAATGGAGAGAGAGGTTTGGCTAGTTAATGGAACCATTAATTTTAATAATATCTTACAGCTAGACCTGTTTTGGCATTCCTAAGGGAAATGGATGGAAATACCACATATCCAAGCCTTTATGGCTCTCACTAAGCTATGTGCTATCTATAAAGTAGGAAAAGCGTACCCAGATGTGGGGAAAATTAAAAAAAAAAATGGATGAAAGAATTTGTCAGTCCTTTGCCAACATTTGGGTGGCAAACCAATTACTGAGGTATTAAAAACTGTCCTTGTTTTACAAATGAAGTCTTTACAGGGCCAAAGGTGTGGCTCCAGAAACAATGCAAAGCCCACCAACTCCTTTTTCTTCCCCAAACCAACTCTGTTATGCTCAAAAGGCTTAGAGGTAAGTGGCTTTATAAAACCGGTGTTCTTCGGGGTATCGAACCTGCACTCCAGGTATGTACTCATGACCAGAAATAGAACCTGTGACCCTTCTTTGGTGCGCAGGCTGACACTATAACCACTGAGCCATGCCAGCCAGCATGAGAGGCACTATTTTTAATTGGAACATGGATGTGATATAGCATTTCTGGTTTATTCCATTTGTTAGAAGTTGTGAGAAATGACTCACCTGTCCGAATTTCGAATGATGGACTGGGAAACAGAAACATGGTGAAAATGAGACTTTTAATAACACTCGAGAGAGAGGGTGTCCATTGTACAGCACACATGTGGGGCAGGGAACATAGCCTAATTATTTAGTCCCTCCTTCAGTTCCTCATTAGCTGAGTATTATTTGGTCACCTGTTTCCTAATACGTTGCCTAGGTCTTGCTGTCTCCCATTGAGCCATTTAAAATATTGGGCTGAGACCTTTCTAGTTGTCTCTACCTCCCTTTGTTTAGGGGAATCTTCCAGGAAAATGTGCTATCAGCCAAGAGCACAGCTCTCATACCCTCTCCCCACATACTGTTTGCTCTGAGAAAATTCAGTAACCCCCTAGCCACATGCTGTTTCTTTTCTATGAAGATGAATCGGAGACATGTTTCTTACAAAGTTAGTCACTAAGTCTAGCACATACTCACAGGCAGAGGAATTAAGCATTACCTCTTAAAGAAAGGAATATTAAACCATTTGTGTATATAGTTTTAAAACCACTACAATGTATATGAAAAACTGTGATATAGAAAGATGTCTATATATTCTGTCTTGTAACTAAAAATAAAAACGAGGTGCAGCTATTATAGTGTGAGAATTATATATATTACTAGTGGCCCGGTGAATGAATTCATGCACACTGAAAGGAAATTAATTAGAAAAAATATTTTAATATCACTATTCACCCTTTCTCTATAATAGAAATGTCAACCAAATTCATGATTGACAATGACAGATGAAAACACACGTGTGCAATTGGCGCCAGTGAGAGCTTTATATGTATAATGCATATGTATAAGTATATGTATATGTATAATGCATAATGTATAAGTCAACTTAGCCTTTTATAGATATAGAACAAACTTGTTTAATTAGACCTGCTTTCTGATGTAGCTAAACTTTTTCCAGCCCAGTAAAGCACCCCAACTTCTCTTTCAGGTAAATGTCAGCAGCACAGCAGTAAATATCAACACGAAGCAGATTATTATCGTAGATCATGCAGGGAGAACAAAGGGTAAAATATTTAACTGCAGCAGTGTTTGACTATATTCTGCACAGTGAGAAAACCTGAAGTCATTTTCAAGGTCCACCATTTCTTACTTTTCATTTGGGTCAAGTTTCTAAGCTTTCTAAATCTCCGTTTTCTGGCTAATGAAAAGAAAATAGGATTCCACCGAGTCTCCTATCTACCTACTCCAGAAGTCAATTGACTTCTGTAAGGGTCAAATGAGATGAGGCACAAGAAAACGCTTCACAGACATGTGGTTACAGAGTGAAATGTTTCCACCTGGCCATAAAGCAAGTCGTGTTCCTGGGCTGCAGACACTGCAAGGATGCTAGTCATCACTAGAGAGAGAAAGCCGGGCATTGCTCTGTGATGTCATTACATAGATGGAGGGAAGGACACTTAGCATATTCGCCTTTTATATGTCGATATATTATATATCATATATTATATATAAAACCTGGGAGATAATACCATTTTATTCAATATATTTCTTCAATGATTTTATTTTCTTATTATAAAAAAGATTCATGGTCATTATATTAGACAGAACAAGAAAATATGAATAAGGAAATGATATAATCTCATATTTTGACAATTGCAGATAACCACTCTCTATCTTTTGACCATTATGTTACCTTTTCTTCCAAACATTTTTAAATATACGTATTTTTTATAAGCATATACATGTGTTGGCAAGTCTCCCTCACCCATCCCATAATTCTGTTTCTTCCCAAAGGTTTATGATTTTGCAAACTTTCAGACCTAAAATGTCTTTACTCCCCAAAACAGGACAATGACTTAAACATAAATCTGAAAAGCACAAGATGTTTTTAAGAAATGATTAATTTCCAATGGCATTGTTTTCCTTGAAAAGATAAATAAATATGAGCTTATTTGCCATTTTGGCTGACTTCTCTTTTTTTAAAGTGGGTTGAAATGGCAGATATTCTTATATATTTCATTCCAATTTGGGCTTAAGACAGGCCTGTCAGAAAAAGAAAGCCAGAGGAAACAGTCAAAGATAATGCCTAATCACGCATCGGATGGGGCTAATCTTCGGGAGCACTCGGGGCCTGGCAGTCGCTGGAGACCTCTCCGTTGCATTTTGCCTACTGTTCTGACATTTCCTGGCATTAATCTCAAAAGGAGGAATTTTTTTTGAGACTTATTTTTTTTCTGTGCATTTAAAATAAATCCAGTTCAATTTTGAAAGAAAATCATTTTAAAGCAGTTTTTATAATCAAGACGTGAATTCATGTTTCTATCATGAATCCATTTGCTTACATGTGTACTAGCAGATACTTACATGTAGTGGCTTGCCATTTTGGTTATTGTTATTGTTTTTGTTTTGTTTTCTGATTATGAGAAGAGAAAGAGAAAAAAGTAAAAAAGCCTATTTTATGAAGGGTAATATAGCGAAGACTTCAAATATAACAATGGCTTACACTTAATTTCAGAATGTCCTTTTCTCCCACATAACATAAGCTAGAATGGTGGCTCCACAAAGTTATCAGAGCCCAGGTTCTAATAGCTTTTCCCTCCACCGTCCTTAACGTACAGCTTTCATCTTCAAATTCATCGGCTGTTTACCAGATTGCAATTGGCCACCCATAGTAATTACTACATTCCAGATGGGAAGATAAAGGAAAAGAGGAAAGCAAAAGATTCCTTGCCAGTTACAGAGCTCTTTTTTTTTTTTTTTTTTAATATATTTTATTGATTTTTTTTTTTTTTTACAGAGAGGAAGGGAGAGGGATAGAGAGTTAGAAACATCAATGAGAGAGAAACATCAACCAGCTGCCTCCTGCACACCCACCACTGGGGATGTGCACGCAACCTAGGTACATGCCCTTGGGCCGGAATCGAACCTGGGACCTTTCAGTCCGCAGGCCGACGCTCTATCCACTGAGCCAAACCAGTTAGGGCCAGTTACAGAGCTCTTAAAGAATTTTCCCCAAAGCTCACTCAGTAGATTCTGCTTACATTAGTCTCCCCCATAAGCAAAGGAGGCCAAAAAATACTATTTTGGGGATGGGCACATTGCAGCTCCCAACAATACAGCACATTGCAGCTCCCAACAATACAGAGATTCTTAAAATAAGGAAAAGTCGAGAAAAGGTATTGAATAGGCATATAGACAAAGGAGGGGGAATCTGATTTTATACCAGATAGTCAGGGTTAGGAAGAGTGAATACTAATATTTTTTTCCAGTACTATTATTCTTTAAGTGCCATCATTTGTCATAGAAGCTTGACAGCTATAGCTTTCCATAAAACTCTATTTGCTCAAGTATTGAGGTTAACTGTAAATTATATAAATATTATAATGGCAAACATTTAAAAAGCTTAATCGACTACACAGAGGAGGTCTCCGGATTCTTTTATTTAATCTGATGATACATGCGATGGGTGTTCTTAACATCGGAAGAAGCCCAAGCTGCTCCAAGGGAGCCTGACTGCGCAACTGCTGACTGGTTTCTGGGAAAGAACAGCCCGTAGAGGGCACTTGCTGAAGAGGAAGGGAAGTCACCGAGCCATTTAAGAAAAGCTCCAATGTCTATTCTATTCTGAAAGCACAGCACTTCTGCAAGATGGATAGGTATTCTTATTCCCTCGCCACTGATAAGGAAAACAATTCACACTAGAATGATTAAATATCTTGCATAACACCATAAAAGATATTCGTGGCCTGGCTGGTTCTTCAATACAGATCATTTTCTCAACTCCATAATTCTTACAAAAGGTAGTAAAAAAAAAGTCATTCTCTCTAAGAAAAGGAAACTCAAGACAAAGTCAGGTACCTGAATTCATGGCTACAACAAAATCATGCAGTGAGGCTCGTTAATTAATGGAACGCTGAGGCACAGTGCCCACGGGCCTGGAGCTAGGGGAGAGGCAGGTTAGGCCCACTTGAGTCATAGGACTCTTTCAGCCTTAATCATTAGGAATATATATCTAGATGGTACAGAGATGGGGTATCAGTTGCAAAAGAGGTAACAGCTACTCAAACAGGAAATAACGAGGACAATTTTATGGCCTCGATCACGTTCTTATTGTGTAAAATGGAGGTCTCTGGAAAGAGATCCTTTCTTTTATAGCCAAAGTTTAATTTGGTAGAAAACCTGATTGAAATGTAATTAAACCGATTATAAAGACAACTGTTGTCACGCATTTCCAGTGTGAATGTGGATGAAGAAAAACAGCAACATTTGTCAGTGGAACTGAAAGTTCAACTTTTATAAGGCAATGCTTGTTGCCAGACTGCTCTAAAAAGACAGCAAAGATGACTAATTATTTGGTTACCTCTTTTAATAGGCTGAATACAAACTCTTAACATCTGTTCTTGTCTTAAACTATAGAACCCGGCTATCCATCACATAGTTTTGTTGTTCAGAACACAAACAGGCCTAACATAATTAATCAAGAAAATGACTCATCAGTGGCCATGAATCAGTCATGGCCTGCCACTGTTAAAATGCAAACATAATACATACTCATGCATAAACAGGAGAGGAGACTGCATCATCACTTTGTAAGACTAAGTCTTCTAATGAATGCTTGACAAACACTATAAACAATTTTACACAGCACTTTATTTTCTGCATAAGGGGAACTTGGAAAGAGTATAGAGAAAACTACAATAATGATTCAAAGGACTAGAAAAGGCAGATAAATGGTTTAAGGTTGAAATATTTATTTAGAAGAAAGTTCCAAGAGTACTTAATTGTGTATATTCAAGTACATTATATAATTGTAGATTCTGACCATATATTTAATCATCAGTGTAAGAAATAAAGTAGACATAACATGATACATTTAAAATATACAGATATAGAAAATTGTTAACTATAGGAGCTATTAATGAGACTTGTCACCAAAAGAATCTGGAAAACTTCCTTCCTTAACTCACCTTATGAATAGAATAAGTGTTCAACAAATTAGAGTTTGTTGGGTGAATGATTAAATTTGCCTTGTGACAATAATGTAGAATACCTGGAGTATAGTAACTAAGAAGTAGTTGGTCACCATTGTAAATGACCACGTAACCTAAGCTATGTGGTTTGAAAATTATTCTGAAAACAGTGCAAAAAGTGGAAATTAATTTTAAACTACAGAATGCATGATTAATTTTATTGTAGGACAGTAACTTCAACAGAACTTAATCATCCTGTGAGATCTAGGTTTTGTTAAATGTGTAATATTTGTGTAGGGTCTCAACAAGATAACAGACTCTTTATAGATCAAAAATTCTACCCATATTGGCAGGAATATTGAAGCTAAACCCACCAAGTTCATATGGCTGCATCCAAATTTTTCCCCATGTTTGCACAACACCATTTGAAACCAAAGCAAAAAGAAAGAATAAGACTGTTTTAAATTTATTGGGTGACGTTTGTTAATAAGATTATATAGGTTTCATGTGTACATTTCTGCGACATATGATCTGTATATTGCACTGTGTATCCACCACCCAAAATCAAATCATCTTTTGTCACCATATATTTGACTCCCTTTATCCTTTACTACCCTCCTACCTCTCTTCCCTCTGGTAACCACCATAGTGTTGTCTGTGTCTATGAGTTTTTGTTTGTTTGCTTTTCTTGTTTATTGATTTGTTGCTTTCAGTTTTATATTCCACATATGAGTGATATTACATGGTTCTTAAAATTTTCTGTCTGACTTATTTTGCTTAGCATGATAATCTCAAGGTCTGTCCAAGTTGTCGTAAATGGCAGTATTTCATCTTATGGTTGAGTAGTTAGTGTTCCATAGAATACATGTACCACATCTTTATCCAATCATCTATCGAAGGACACGTTAGCTGTTTCATGTCTTGACTACCGTGAATAATACTGCAATGAACAAAGGGGTGCATATATCTTTGTGACTAGAGACCGTCCTCAGGTTACGTCGGACTCAACGTACGTCGTTTCGTGGTTACGTCGCATCTCCCATTTATTTATAAAGAAAAAGTTCCATCATTTCGACGTAGGTACGTATGTGCTTTATGTTTTTTATTATTTATTTACCACAAGTAAAGGTCAGAACTTGTTATCTTTCTTTTATATTTTTGTTACTGTTTCACTTCATTACTGCTGTGTACATGCTCCATGTGAGTGACGTCGGTGCTTATGTAGGTGGTTCCGACTTACAGCGAAGATCGCGTTTCGTCGCACCCTAGGAACGGATCTCCAACCTAGCCCGAGGACCTACTGTAAATGTTTTCAAAATTTTCAGATTTGGAGGACCTATATACTAAAAATTACAAAGCATTATTAAAAGAGATGGAAAAAGACATAATGAAATGGAAAGGTATCTTGTGTTCATGGATTGGAAGAATCAAT
The DNA here is from genome assembly GCF_014108235.1 of Myotis myotis. NCBI lineage: Eukaryota > Metazoa > Chordata > Mammalia > Chiroptera > Vespertilionidae > Myotis > Myotis myotis. Next base: position 37,341,496 of record NW_023416368.1, read on the forward strand.
GTAGTTAAAATGTCCATATTACCCACAGCAATATACAGATTTAATACAATCCTCATCAAAATACCAATGACATTTTTTAAAGAAATAGAACAAAAAAATCATAAGATTTGTATGGAACCACAAAAGACCCTGAAAAGCCAAAGCAATACTGAGAAAAAAGAATGAAGCCAGAGGTATCACACTCCCTGACATAAAATTATACTACAAAGCAACAATAATCAAAATAGCATAGTGCTAGCAGGAAAACTGACGTGCAAACCAATGGAACAGAATTGAGAGCCAGGAATGTACCTACATGTATATGGGCAAACATTTTTTGACAAAAGAGCCAAACATACATGGAGAAAAGAAAGCCTCTTCAATAAATGGTGCTGAGACAGGATCCCTCTATTCACACTTTGCTGGTAGTTTTTATCACAAATGGGTGCTGGATTTTATTAAATGCCTTTTCTGTATCTATTGATATGATCACATGATTTTTATCCTTTATTATGTTTCTATGATGTATTATGTTTATTGATTTGTGAATATTGTACCAACCTTGCATCCCTGGAAATAAATTCCACTTGATCATGGTGTATGATCTTGTTAATGTATTGTTGGCTCTGGTTTGCTAATATTTTGTTGAGGATTCTAGCATCTATGTTTATCAGGGATAATAGCTTTACTTTTCTTTCTTTGTAGTGTCTTTACCTGGTTTTGGAATTCGGATAATGCTAGCTTGTAAGAAGAGCTTGGAAGTCTACCCTCCTCTTGAATTTTTTGAAATAGTTTGAGGATAGGTGTTAGTTCTTCCTTAAATATTTGATAAAATCACCTGTGAAGGCACCCAGCTCAGGACTTTTGTTTGTGGGGAGTTTTTTTGTTTGTTTGTTTTTTCATTACTGCTTTGATTTCCTTAGTTGTAATTTGATTTCCTATTCAGGGGTTTTGATTCTTCCTGATTCAGTTTTGGAAGATTGTATGTTTCTAGAAATTTATCCATTTCTCCAGGTTGTGCAAATTGTTGGCATATAGCTGTTTATCGTATGTTCTGACAATCCTTTGTATATCTGTAGTGTCAGCTGTTGCTTCTCTTTCATTTCTGATTTTATTTATTTGGGTCCTCTCTCTTTTTTTCTTTTTAAATCTTCACCCAAGCATATAGGTTTTTTTATTGATTGGAGAGAGAGAGGGGAAGGGAGAGAGCGAGAGCGAGAGCGAGAGCGAGAGAGAGAGAGAGAGAGAGAGAGAGAGAGAGAGAGAAACATCAATGTGAGAGGCAAACATCCATTGTTGCCTCCCGTTTGCACCCTGACCAGAGATCGAACCCACACATTCTAGGTATGTGCCCTGATGGGGGTGGGAGGGGGTTGGAGGGGAGACAGGAAGAGATTCATCAAGGCATAGCCCATGGTCATGGACAATAGTGTGACGAAGGCCTGGGATGGGGCAGGAGCTTGGTGGAGGGGGACAAATGGAGGGGAAATGGGGGACATCTGTAATAAAGTAAGCAATAAAAAAGAAAGAAAAAATTAATAATATATAGATATATGTAGAGGTAACGCCTTTTTTAATCTAAAAACAAAGTATGACTTTTACAAGTATGATTGAAACCTAGAAGCTATACACATAGGTGCATTTTAACACATAAAAATTAAAATTTTATTATTGATGCTTTAGAAAAACCCAGCAGAAATAAATTCCAAAAGACAAAGGACTAGCTGGGAAAAATAATTTAAATATCATAAGCAAAGGGGCTTGTTCTTGTTACAGCCCCCCCAAAATTTCATTTTAGGAATTTTCCATACAAGTAGCCTAACAATTTGTAAAGGCTATTTGCAACACTTTTGTAAAAGAAGTAGCTCGGAGACAGGGCTAGTTGGATAAATCACATTATCTCTACACCGTTTTATACTTTCTAGTCATTAAAATAAATCCTTTAGCTATGAAAAGATTTACAAGACATGCCAGATGAAAATAGAGTTCCTAAACATTTTATAGCGTGCTTCTATTGGCAGGCCTGGAGGGATCTAGAAGAAAACATAATCCTGGTAAATGGTCTGAGAATAGGATAGAGGATTTGTAATATTTATATAATTCCTACTTGGAGTGCTAAGATTTTTTTCCACTTAGTTCCATGTCTTTTTTAAAAGAATGAAAACCATCTGTCATATCAAATGGGAAAATAGTATCCTATTTTTAAAGTATATCATTTTCGTTGATAATTTTAAAGTGATGCTTCTTTATTACTTTTCAGCCACAAGCAAGTTTAGTAAGGTTTAATCTCAAACCAATATTATTATGAAAGTAAATTTACTATTCTGCATCCACACAGTAGCCTGAAAATTGCAGGTGTTACAGTAACAATTATTTATGACATTTAATATAAGAATTTCTTCAAGGGGAATAATTCTTTTCAAGTGAAAAACTAATTTGAAATACATTCTCTAATCACCTGACAGAAGTCTAAAAGTTATGGATTACCTCTCTTCAAAAGAAGATCTGAGATACTTTGCAAAGATAGCAAAGAACTTAATAGAACATTTTCCCTTGGTTTTAAATTGAGTTGACTGTTAATTTATTCAAACTTCATTGATTTTTTTTCCCCTTGTGTAATAGATAAATGATCACAGCAACTTTAAAAGTTATCTTTGTTTTGATTTAAAAGTAACCAGAGTTATTTTTTCTTCCATGAAACAGACATTCTTGTAATGAATACAACGTGACAATGCTTGAAATCAATCCTTCCAGGAGCGATGCATTGTTTTTGTTGTTATATATAGCTTTCCTACTACAAAAAATATTTTAATTTTTAAAAGTAAGTTCATTTTACAAAAGCAACAAATTTTATAGTAGTTTAAAATGCCTACTCTACAATGCCAAATATAAAATGATTAGGAGGCACCATTTTCCAAGTTAGTACAGTTCTATTAATTCAGCAGCACAATGTAATACTACATTGTAACATCAAATGTGCTCTGAGAATTCCAGCACAACAAGAAGAATATATACATTAAGTCAATTATTTGGAAAAAGCATTAAAAGTGTTTGCTGTTTTAAAGGTTTTGCTCCAAAACAACATTTTCACTTAAACTTTTTAGATGAGCTGCAAGTGTAATATCCCATGTTACCTCTTCATGTTTGCAACTCAGCCAGTCTAATTACCTTGCCCGAGGCAGTCACATAACCTCTCTGTGCCTTCAGAAAGATGAGAAATGGAGCCAGATTCCATTTCCCTTCTCTTCACTCCATTTGTCTTATTTCTGGGAGCTCCTTTTGAAGCTAAGAAGGAATAAGAATTTGACCCTTTGTTTCTGAATGCGTGGCTAATCCCCCTTAATAAATTCCTCTGATCGACCCGTTTCTAATTAAGAGTAGACCTTTTCTCCTGCTTCAGAATTTTTCTGTGGGGCTTAGAGCGTCTGGTGAATATTACACACTAAGAATAAACACACTGTGTTGATGTAATTGGCATTACAAAACAGGTCCTCCAATGGACATAACATTTTCCTCATTTTTTAAAAAGTAGTCTTTCAACAGGATATTTTTCAGATAAACTGAATAAAACTTTAAGATTATTTTTATTTTACAACCATGGTGTTTTTCTTTCTCTATAAAAGCATCTCCGAACGGCACAGTCTGCTTTAGTTACCCCAATGGAAAACTAAGAGCAAACGTGCTCGATTGGTGGATTTACCGGACGTGACCAAAGTCCAATGAGAGGAACTCAGTTTGAACTGAACCAAGAGAGTAATTATAGTAAAAATGTTTATACGTAAAGTGGAACATTCACACTTTTTTTAATGGGAGGATGGGTACATGGTTAGGCAACTCGACAAGATTTTATAATGTGGTTTTTTGAGCTGTGGATTAATACCTGAGGAAAGATATACTGGCCTCGGGTCTGGAGTCGTGAGTTCTAAACCTGGACTTATTAAGTCTGCTTCCAGAAGGCAGCTCTGTGTTATAATTATTTTTTCACTCAAAGTTATTCAACATGCATTTGTGCAGTTAGCATAGTGTAGAAGTGAAGTAAATGGTGGTTTGTTTTCCTTCCCCTTGTCAGTGTGGGTCCCTATCTCCTCACCCCCACCCACCCTCTATTATCACTTTTTAATAGGTTTATCACAATAAACTCTAATTGCTTCTTTTTCTAAATGCACCAAAATACTGTGTGAGCTGCTGAAGCACAGGAGCTATGGCTTGTCTCATTTTAATACCCTACCATCTGGGACATAGAAGATTTACTATAGTCTTGTTGACCTGAATAAAATTACATTTACTAATTGTCAAAATAGCCAAATACTCTTTTGCCTATCCAGCAGCTATCCTCTCTTCTTTCTAGCCAACTCTTGTTTGAACACTAAAATGCCTAGCCAGAGGGTACAAGACAATTATAGTGACATCCTTGGTATGAGATGGACCTTAAACCCATTCTTTGCCAGTGAAATGTAAGAAGTCCCCTGGAGAAAGACTTCTGAGAAAGATAAAAGGCCAGAGTGAAGCCAAGAGAACAAACACCCTTAGGTCCTTTCTTTCCTAAAGGAGATGCTATCATGTAAGGTGCAGAGTTCATCTTGTGATCAAGTGGAGAGATGATGCTAATATACAGAAACTGACAGACCAGAAAGCTATTAACAAAACTGGGTCTTTATTTACATTATTGCACAAGCAAATCATGTCATCTGCAAATAATGACAATTTTACTTCTTTCTGATTTGGAAGCCTTGCCTAATTACTCTAGCTGGAACTTCCAGTACTATCCTATATAATAAAAACCTAATATGCAAATCGACCGAACAGTGGAACGACTGGTTGCTATGATGTGCACTGACCACCAGGGGGCAGATGCTCAACACAGGAGCTGCCCCCAGCCCCCAGGCCCCAGGCCAGCCAAGGGGGAGGTGACCGGTGGCAGCAGCAGGGGGAGGAGCCGGTGAGCGGTTGGTGCCAGGCCGGCCAAGGTGGGTGCCACTGGGGGTCCCCCAATTGCCCTACTGGTCACCCCACAGATAGGCCCTGATTGCTGGCCAAGCCTAGGGACCCTACCCATGCACAAATTTCCTGCACCGGGCCTTTAGTACTGAATAAGAATGATGACAATGAGCATCCTTGTCTTGTTCCTAATCTTAAAGGCAAAAAGAATCAACAAAAAACTGTTGGAATTGAACCATACTTTAGACCAAATGGACTTAACAGACATATATAGAAACATTTCATCCAACAACAGCACAATATACATTTTTCTCAAGTGCACAAGGAACATTTTCCAGGATAGATCATATGACAAGACACAAAACAAGTCTTAGCAAATTTAGGATTGAAATTATAGCAAGCATCTTTTCTGACTACAATGAAAATAGAAATCAACAAGAGGAAAACTAGAAAATCTACAAAAATATTTGGAAACTAAACAGACATTTTTGCACAACCAATAGGTCAAAAAAGAAAACTTTTTAAAACCTCAAAACAAATGAAAATGGAAACACAATCTGCCAAAACCTGTGGGATGCTGTAAAAGCAATTCTGAGAGGAAAGTTTATAGAATAAATGCATATACTAAGAAATTTGAAAGATCTCAAATGACCTACATTTATTCCACAAGGAATTAGAAAAGGAACAAAGTAAACCCACCATCAGAAAAGGAAAGATATAGTAAAGATGAGAGTGGAAATAAATGAAGTAGAGACCAGAAAAGCAACAGAAAGCATTAACAAAACTAAGAGCTGGTTTTCTAAAAAGATAAACAAAAGTGACAAACCTTGACTAGACTGAGAAGAGAAAAAAAAATAAATAATTAAATGAGAAATAAAAAGGAGACATTACAACTGTTACTACAGAAATACATAAAATCTTGGAGAAACCAAGATGGTGGCATAGGTAAACACCGGAGATTGCTGCCTCGCACAACCACTTCAAAAATACAACTAAAAGACAGAACGGACATCACCCAGAACCACAGGAGGGCTGGCTGAGTGGAAATTCTACAACTAGAAGGAAAGAGAAAAGCATACCGAGACTCAGAGGAGGTGCGGTGCGGAAGTAAAATACAAAGGTGCGGAGGTGCGTGCAGAGAGGGCTGGCGGCTGAGGACACGATTGTCTTTTTCAATCGGGAGGGAGTCTCAAGCTCTGAGCTCCACTTCCGGGCGAGTCTCTGGGGACCCAGACTCATATGGAGAGAAACTGGACTGTCTGGCATCGGTCGGAACTCGGGGGCAGCTTTCTCTCGGAGGCGCTCGCAGCAATGGCCGGGGCCTCTGAGGGCAGGACTGAGAGCAGCCATACTGCTCGCTCCGCCCGCCCTGTTGATCCCCTGGGACCCTGCCCCGCCCAAGCTGTGCACGGAGGCTTTTGCATATGAAAGGTCTAGCCCCTTATAACCTGAAAATTACTTAACAAACTGCAGCTGCCCCAAGCCCCAGGGCAACTTGCATTGCTTTACAGCTGGCTTCTGCTGGGTAGCCTCAGGCAGAGGCTAGATTAGCACCTCCTTAGATCCAAGAGCCAGTGTACCCAGTGGTCAGAGTGGGACCATCCAATTACAACTCCTCAGATCCATAAGAGACACACTCAGGGGGCAGACTCAGTGAGTATCAAAGCCCCACTGAAGTAAGTCTTGCCCCATAAGGGTGTCTTCAGCACAGAAGTTCTCCCACCATAGACACAGCTGATTCTCACAGCCAATTGGCCTGGAGGTCAATTTCTCCCAGTATTACCTACAACAATCAAGGCTTAACTACAACAAGACTGTGCACAAAGCCCACAAGGGGGTGCACCAAGAGTGTCTACCTCAGGTAATTGGGGAGGCTGAGTCACTGGGCCCTATAAGACACTTAGCACAGAAAGCCACTCTATCGACACAGTGAAGCACAAAAAAATGCTGAGACAAAGAAACAGGACACAAATGACAGAAATGGAGGAAAGCAAACTACTAGATATAGAGTTCAAAACCACACTTTTAAGGTTTTTCAAGAATTTTCTAGAAACCGCCGATAAACTTAATGAGACCCTCAAGAAATCTAGTGAGACCCTGGATGTTGTGATAAAGGACCAACTAGAAATTAAGCATACACTGACTGAAATAAAAATATTATACAGACTCCCAACAGCAGACCAGAGGATCGCAAGAATCAAGTCAAAGATTTGAAATACGAAGAAGCAAAAAACACCCAACCAGAAAAACAAAATGAAAAAAGAATCCAAAAATATGAAGATAGTGTAAGGAGCCTCTGGGACAACTTCAAGCGTACCAACATCCGAATTATGGGGGTGCCAGAAGAAGAGAGAGAGCAAGATATTGAAAACCTAGTTGAAGAAATAATGACAGAAAACTTCCCCTACCTGGTGGAAGAAATAGACTTACAAGCCCAGGAAGCGCAGAGAACCCCAAACAAAAGGAATCCAAAGAGGACCAAACCAAGACACATCATAATTAAAATGCCAAGAGCAAAAGACAAAGAGAGAATCTTAAAAGCAGCAAGAGAAAGATAGTCAATTACTTACAAGGGAGTACACATAGGACAGTCAGCTGATTTCTCAATAGAAACTTTGCAGGCCAGAAGGGAGTGGCAAGAAATATTCAAAGTGATGAATACCAAGAACCTACAACCAAGATTACTTTATCCAGCAAAGCTATCATTCAGAATTGAAGGTCAGATAAAGAGCTCCACAGATAAGGAAAAGCTAAAGGGGTTCATCACCACTAAACCAGTATTATATGAAATGCTGAAAGATATCTTTTAAGAAAAGGAAGAAGAAGAAAAAGGTAAAGATACAAATTATGAACAACAAATACACATCCATCAACAAGTGAATCTAAAAATCAAGTGAATAAATAATCTGATGATCAGAATAAACTGGTGATTATAATAGAATCAGGGGCATAGAAAGGGAGTGGACAGACTATTCTTGGGGGGAAAAGGGGTGGGGGGATGCGGGAAGAGACTGGACAAAAATCGTGCACCTATGGATGAGGACAGTGGCGGGGGTGAGGGCGGAGGGTGGGAGGGGAACTGGGTGGAAGGGAGCTATGGAGGGTATAAAGAGGAACAACTGTAATAATCTGAACAATAAAGATTTAATAAAAAAGAAAAAACAGCCAAAAAAAAGAAAAAGAAATGAAATGAAAAATGTGTTTCTAAATAATTCATGGGTCAAAAAATCACTAAGGAAATTATCAAATATGTTAAAATAAATGAAAATAAAAATATGTTAATGTCTCATAATCTATGAAGTTATAGTGTTAAACGTTCTGAAGTTTAAAAATATAATGTTGGTAAGTCTCAAAGAAAAGAGAAAAATAAAATAATTTCAATAAATTTCCAATGACCTGTGTTAACTAAAAGGGAACACTGTCAACTAAAAATATCAAAAGAAGCAAAATCATCTTTAAAATCCATTTGGGGGTTGTCTTCTTATTGGTTTCTGAATCTGATTCTATTAAAAAAAATTTCCTACCTCAAAGACATACAATGATTATCTTGTGTTTTCTTCTAATAAAAATTTCAGCCTGGCCAATGTGGCTCAGTGGTTGAGCATTGACCCAGAAACCAAGAGGTCACCGGTTTGACTCCGGTAGGGCACACACCCAGGTTTCGGGCTGGATCCCTAATAAGAGGCGGCTAGCTGATCAATGTTTCCCTTTCATATCAATGTCTCTCTCGCTCCCTCTTTCTCTCTCTCCCTCTCCTTTTCTCTCTCTCCCTCTCCTTTTCTCTCTCTTTTTTTCTCTCTCTCTCTCTCTCAAAATCAATTTAAAATATTTTTTAAAATAGGAGAAGAAATAAATAAAAATGCAATATAACAAAGTTCTGGAGGACGACATCTCAAGGCTGTTATAAGTCAGCCAGTAGAGTAACCATCTCCCTTCTACCCCTCCTATAATTCGTAGCATCTCTCCCCATCACTGTGATAGTTGTATTTATTATTTTTCCCAAAGTAATAAAAGGTGTCTTGTACTGCCTAGATTGTGAAATCCTTCCCTGACTTGGCAGGAACAGCTAGTAGGAGCCTTTGGAGTCCTGGCCAACTGTCTGGGGAAACAACTTGATAGTGTCCATGACAAGGCCAGATGGCAGTCTGATGAAGTAGTGAGTGTCTCCCCAAAATGAGCAACCACAGTACCTTAGCAGCACTCACGAAAGGCAGATAAGTCTGCTATGTTTACGGCTTTATATGCACGAAGTACACATTTCAAATAGTTGCTTTTACATTATTTTAGGTGGAAGAATTTTAGAAGCTTGTATCACTAGGTGACCCCTTTCTTTTAATGGAGCCAGTATAATTATGAAGATTACATTTGCCATGCTTTAAAATTAATATATTCTGTTTGCACCTCTGTAGGAACTAACTTTTGAATCTAATTATGTATGGAAGATTTCTTCATTAAAGTTTAACCACCTGGTAAGTCAAGAAAGTAACCCACGCCCTGAATTAGACTGAGCAAAGGATCTTGAAACATCAGTTACAATGAGTTACAGAATACGGTGAGCTTAGTACAGTAAGGCCTTGATTTTTGAGGATCTCAATTTTAATGGACTTCGATTTTAATGGACACAATTTCTGGTTCCTATGTCATATGTGAAATTGACATATGTTAATTTTAAAATGCTTTTAACAAAGATTTACTTATGATTAAATTAACAGGTTTTTTTGGTTATTAATTTGCTGTTATTTTTAACAAATATTAGTGAATAGGCCATATGTTGGAAAAAATACTGTAGTGATTTCATCAACATGAATAAATATTAAATATCTACAACTGTAGTCTACATATTTAAATCCCAGAGTCACCACTCAAAAACAATGTTCATTGGCGAATGATTAGCACGTGATCACACCCGATCACCAGCAGTAATTGGTTCTGTTGTGAGTGGCATAACTTTCTATAGTAGGTTTACTGCGTGCGATGTTCTCACGTGCACTGAGCCACGCTCCAGCCGTGTGCATTTGTTTATTCACAGTGACTGGTGAATGCACACATTTACTAGACCTATTCAGTATAAATTAAAAATTACTGTAATAATATAGAAAACTTTTCTGTGAAATTAAACTTTTCATATATTCATCATATTAATTACACAAATGTGTCTACATAAGTAAAAACAAGTAAACTAATTTGTCAATTCTTTAACATACCCCTTAGGAAAACCCACTTTATTATATAACAGACTTTCAGCTTTAACCAACACCCCCTCACTCAAATTAGTCCATTAGATCCGGTTTTACTGTAACATCAAGCGAACTCAGAAGCTAAAATAAGTTTAACCATTTTATAAAAATAAGTGCATGGTTTCTGGTTGGCCCTTATCTCAAAGCAAACTAAATCCAGATAATCTCACAGTAAATGTAATCTTTGGTTTCTTTATCAAAAGGCTTTAAGTTTTATTTTTTGCATTCATATATTTAGTGATGTTATAAATATGGATCACTAAAAGTTATCACTAAACATGTCATCTTCAAAAAGCCATCATTTGATCAGCTAGTGTATTCAGTTTCTTATAAAAATGTATACAACCTAATACAGCATTCTGAATCTTCTAATTGATGAAGCAGTCTTCCTGTTTTCAAAATTGAATGGCAGCATTGTTTAAAAATAAAAACCCTATTAAAGTTAAGACTCTTGTAGCAAGTACTCTTTTGCTACTTTTCCAGCATCCTTTTCCTCCTTCACCTCTTCTTCCTCCTCAAAAATCTCTAATTCCTCTTTAGAGACTACAGGTTCTGGAGAGGTTGACTCCAGCCCCGCTCCACGCCTAACGGAAGACAATCAGCAAATTTCCTATCACCGTGATCGATGAAGGCTGAGCATGTGATCCAAGGTAATTCAAGTGGACAGAATATCCAGGATTTGCTGTGTGTGTAGGAAAGCTATTATTGACGTTTTTGTTCATGCGGACAACGGAATAGCACGGGGAGTGGCCGGAAGCGGTGTTGGGTCCCCAGAAGTAGTGGGCCAGAAATAAAATTGAATTGTGCAAGTTGGAGCCGAGAGATGGGAAGAAACATGGTCTTGGATAGAAGGTGGTAGCACCTAATTAGTCTCATCTATAACCAGCTCTACCTCTGGATATTTTATTTACAAAAGTTAAAATTAAGAAGTTTGTTGTTTCCACTAGTGGAATCTGATTTCTGTTACTTGAAACTTTTTAAATCATTCTTACTAACACATGTTAGTAGGTGTCTGCTGTGTCCCAGGAGCTAGCATACGCCACACAGCTTTGGCCTCGCGGCAATTATGGAAATCAGACTGTTACTGAACCTCATCCTTATTTGCAAACTCTTTTAAGTTCAGGAGTAAACAAATCACTCTAAGGACAACAGTTTATTTTCCATCTATAATTCGAAAATTTACAAACACCAAAGTTTATGATTGAAAAGTAAATGTTATTCCAATGGTATGCCACCATCTGTATTGCTGCTTGTACCCATTCCCCTTTTGGTTTTGATTTTGCATTTTGCAAACCAATATGAACACAGGAGATGAGCGTTGGCATAAACCTCTAATCAGCATTATGTGAATCAGTGTTTGTTTTAAAACGCAAGTGCTTAACTACTATTTTAGTTGGCATGATAATTCGGTGATTGGATCAGAAGACATCAAAGGCTGGCCCTTGATACAGAATTGGAGCTGTGTACCTAGCTGTGCACCTAGCTGTGTATCTAAATTTACATCTGACGTCTTGAAGTGGATGGCTGCCTACGTTTTCAGTCCCTCAATTCTGTTTCTACTCAGAATTAAATCTCCTTTAAATCTGTAACTGTCTCCTTTAAATCTGATCACAGGCCGATGCAGAAAAGTTTCCTAAAACCTGGCTCGGAATTCATTAGGATTGGGGTACTGGTAGTGTGATACTGATAAAACCAAAAGTGGTTGAACCAGATGTTACTTCATTTTCGTGAGCACGGGCATTTTGTGATGACTGTATATGAGTTAAAAGGCATTTTTGTTTCCTAAACTGAGAACAGCCTCATTGAAAGATCTCTTTTTGTTTTTTAAATTCCTCTCTCAGCCCCACCCCCACCTTCCAACCCCTTTCCATCCCCATAAAACTGAAATCAGCCTATAATCTGTCCTGCAGCTCTCCTTGCTATACAATAAATGTGATAACAACCCTGAGTTCTTTCCAGCCCTCCTTGGCTCCAGATCACAGGAAGCTTCCTTAAAGGGAGGAGAAAATGGACTCTCGGAGATTAGAATGACCACTTAACAGATACACAGGAGCCAAAGCCCACAGGAGAGAAGAGATAAAACAAAATAATGACTCGTGGTGTCTTCACTTTTCACTTTAACCAAAAAAGTCCTTCCCCATTTTCCGGCACAGTTATTGGACTTCAATCCTATTTATAGAACATGCCTTGAAGTTTTTTTTCTGTTTTAGGGTCTCTTTGTTTTTAATCTGCATTCAGCTACATCATTGCTCACTAAAGTATCATAAGTAAACTCTCATGTTTGAATTCTAAGCTCCACAGGCCACTGGAGGGTACTGTGCAGTCAAGCCAACAGAGAAGGAAACATAACCAAGGCAGACAGTCTCAGTCACAGCCTCCATTTACAGAGGACTCCTGGAATAGAGGTTTCTGAGTGTGGCCAGGACCTTTGCAATTCACTGTCCTGAGACAGAAGTAAGGAGAGAAACAAGAAGACGATGGCAGTGACTTTTCTTAAATGTCTCTAATGACAATGAAACTTTTAAAAACAATTAAACCACTTATCTGTGGTTTTATTTTGCATCTATTTGCTTATCTGAGTTTCCTCAAGGATAATATGCATGCATATACATCCATACTTGTTACTGACTCTCTAGGTTTCGGGCCTGGGGCTATTTTTCAGATTTATGGGCTCATAGTATTTGCTCAGCATCATTTCCCCAGACTCCAGCTAATTATTGTCTTACACTCAAATTTCTCCCACACTCTCCAATAGTCCAGGGACTCCCTAAATCAGCCTAGTACTTGAAGGGCAAGAGTTGGGGGATGTGTGCATAGTTGATGGTATACTTTTCTACATTACGTCGGATAATTCCAGAAGAAATGAGATTCTACTCTACTGTAGAGCAACTCAAAACCACCATCGTTTACTACTTACCATGTATTCTGAAGCAACAATGATTTCCCTCAGATAAATTGTGTGTTAAATCAAAGCTTGTGAAGAGTATGTGATAATTATTGTTGCTATAACACTAATTCAAATATTAAGACACGTCGTTTTGGGAAAATATAGAAATCCAGAGAGCGTTCTACCTACTAATAAGAAACTTATATATAAATGTAAAATTTTCCCTTTACTTTTGGTTTTCTGTTTAAATTCTTTTGACTCCTTTTCTCTGGACTTCATTCTCTGTATCAGGGAATAAATAGTTTCTGACACCCCTGGCGATTTACAGAAAAGTGCTCCCTAATTCCTAGAATTACATTCTCAACCCAGAACATTCATGTACCTCAGTAACTTACCTCACATTTTCTCCTATCTGTCTCAGAGACATTTCAAATTGAAGTTTTCTAAATCTGATCTCTAAATGTTTACCCCAAAGTAAAATCTAAGAAAGTGGCTCCCCCAGTGATCCACTAATATAGTCAGAAAATTGTTCTCTGTGCTATCATAAAAATGTTTAATTTTACTTCCAAAATGTACATAAAAATCATCCACTTTTCCCAATCTGCAATCTAATTCAAATTACCATTGCCTCACTCTAGCCAGTTTGGCTCAGTGGATAGAGCGTTGACCTGTAGACCTAAGGGTCCCGGGTTCGATTCCAGTCAAGGGCATGTACCTTGGTTGCAGGCTCCTCCCCGGCCCAGGCCCTGGTCGGGGCATGTGCAGGAGGCAACCCAATTGATGTGTCTCTCTGTCTTTCCCTCTCTCTTCCACGCTCTAAAAATCAATGGAAAAATATCCTCGGGTGAGGATAGAAAAAAAAAATTACCATTGCCTACATTGCAATCTTCTCTTTTGCCATCTGTACTCTTCTATGTACTCTTGCCTCTCTCCCTCCAATCCATTATCCACATAGCAGCAAGGGCGATCTTAAAATTTAATGACCTTCCCTGCTGGAAACTCTTTTCTCCTTCCCCGTTCCACTTAGGATATGATCCAAATCTTAAACATGGTCAGCAAAGTCTTAAATAAACTGCCGCAGTAATCTTTCCATCCTCGTTTTATAATATGAGCTCGGTAGCTTGCCAGAATCCACCACACTGATTTTCTCTCAGTTATTTTAAAATGCCCAACACTCTCCCCCGTAGTGTCCTTAGTTCATGCTGTTCCTTCTGCTTGGCATGTTCTTCTTCACAATTTTTACCAGACTAGCTTAGCAACACCACTCCCTACCATATGCACTGTCTAGGGCTTTTTTAATATTTTTTGATTAGTAATTCTTGCCTAAAGATATTCTCTGGCCATCAAAGGCTACTCACTCAGCCCAGGCAACAGGCAGGTACCAAGTACCGGGGAATTCATGCTTTCTTTCCTCATTCCAGGACAGCCTTCAACCAACGACTGGTGGGGGTGGGACAGCTACCCCAGCAACCTCTCCCCTCTGTTGGGATGAGGAGTGTACCCCTCTATTTCTCAACATTCATAGAGGGATTCAGCCCAATTGCCCAAGCAGTAACCTGTTTAATAACAAGTCCTTAAATGCTTCCTTTTATCTGTGACAGGCCTGCAATATCCTACCAGCACACCTCCCAAATATACTTTACACATTTTTATTCCTGCCTTGGGTCACCTTCCAGAGGACTCTAACTTAAAGCACAAGGCATTTCATCACAAAGAAAGAATCATTTATCTAGGCGAGTCATATATACAGAAAGCATAGCTAGGAAACATTTCACTCATTATGCCTATATTGATCCAAAAAAAACAACAATTGACAGTTTTAGAATGATTCAGAAGTAATATCCATGTAATCTGCAGGTATTCATTTCTGTTTGTGCACAAATATATATATGTACTAGAGGGCCGGTGCACGAATTAGTGCACAGGTAGGGTCCCTCAGGGTGGCCTGCAGAGATCAGGCCAAAACCGGCAGTCCAACGCCGCCTGCCTGCCACTCCCGCTCATCCAGGCCCCGCTGCGCCTGCCACAGGCTCGTGCCCAGTCAGTCCCGAGGGATAGGCTCATGCCACCGCAGTGGCCCTCACCAGCTGTGAGCCCTGCGTCTGGCACGCGGGGGGCGTGGCCCAGGATGTGGTCGGCCCTCCGGGTGGGGGGTGGGATGCCCTTGCCGGCCTTGGATCTGGGGCCTGGGATCTGGATCCATCTGCTGACATTCGTTTGCTCCAATTGTCGGGAGCCACCTGGTGGCCGTTTTTACATAGTTTCTTCCTTGTGGAGTGTCTCCGGAGATTGCACCTGCAGGACTACTGAGGAAGTGCAGCCAGGCTGGTGGGCCGCCAGGAAGGGTGGATCAGCTGCCCCCTGGTGATCAGTGCACATCATAGCTACCAGTCAACCAGTCATTTTGTCATTTTACTCATATATATATATATGTTAAATGTGTGACTATTTTAATTAACTATGAGTGAAATAAATATGTTTTATGAGTTAACTGAGACTATTTTATCTAATTATTGATGTGTGTATATATATGTGTGCAAACATCTTTGCATGAGATTCCCATTTTTTTACATTTATTTTGATGACTTCATGTTAGGAAAACAGAGTTTAAAAACCATACTAAATACACTTTTATTAAGAACATAATGTATTAAATAATAAAATTAAATATTGAACTATTGTACACCAGGTGGCCAAGCAAGTGACTTGAAGGCTTGTTTTACTAAATTTTGTCTCCCTAAGTAACAGAAAGCATCTGAATCAAGTTCACAGGCAGCAGCTGCAGGGGAACTACTTGAGTCGAAGGGGCCAAAATGCTGTCCATATGAGTGTCAGTGGCTGTTACTCACACCCTCCCTTAACAGGCCAGGCTGGTCTCCAAAAATGCTTCTAACAGTTCCTATTGCAGCAAGGAAACTCCATGTTTCTAACACTCATCTCTAGAAGTTTGTTGATAGTGAAGAACATGGGTGTGATCACTTGAAAGTGAAGTAGAGACATAAGCAGAATGAAGAGGATATCCTTTAATACAGAGTTAATAAGGAGTCGTCTATGGAGCCATTAAGAGAGCTCCCATTCCACCAAGACGGTATTTTACTGCCAATTGTATTTCTAATTAAACATCTACTATTAGGGATGCACGGCTTTGCCTTTTGATTTTCCCTCTTTCCAGAGGGCATACTTTTCCTCTCCTCACACCCAAGGCTGGACGTTGGAAAGCTTATGCATCGCAAGGCAATTGGGGAAGGAACTCACCGGGGTGCATGTGCTGTGCTTTCTCGTTGCTCTCCAGTGCTCTGCCCTGATCCAGTGATGGTCTCCAGTACAATTCCTGAGCATCATGAATGAGGTCTACCAATAGGTAGCTCCTCCATCTGGTCTTTGGGTTGTCATACCAACACCCATGATGACGTTTGTAGCCCATAAAATTTGCATGTCTTGATGTTCTCCTTATATTGGACACAAACTTCAATAGCTCCATTGGTTGTCTTAGCAGTGCCATGTCTCCACAAGATAATGGAAACTCCTGGGCCTGGCACATAATCTGCAGGCTGTGGGCATCAGGGCTCTGTCTCAAGCCCATGCTGACACTGCCATCTGCCACTCCTCTTCCGCTCCCATGCCCTGGGGGACATGACAGTGAAGTCCAGCATCAGTTGAGTGTTCTTCGTCTTCCTCAACTTCTCCGAGATTTTTCTTATGATGTTTATCACCTGTCTCCCTAATTTTTCCTAGCAGCTCTTTTATCGTTCTTCTTTAAGGTGAACTTCCCATAAGAAGTAGCTTTTGTTTACACGACACTTTGACTTATTATTAAACACTATACTTATTTCCCTCAAGGGTTGTTTTTTCAAATATAAGTACAATTCAAAGGTCTTTTGAGAAATCAAAATGTGAGCATGGACTCTTTATGTTTGCTTATTGCAACAACACCACAAATGCTCCTAAAGCAATGAACTGCTCTGAGTAAGAAAAAAAGATCATATTCAAGAAAAAACAACAATAAAAGCCCATTATTTTATCTCAAAAATCTCATCTGTATTATTTGAACAACAAATGGCACACAGATTCACACCACGATAGACCTACCTAGATTTTGAAGATTTTTCACTTTGGGATGAAGTGTTTCTGAAAACCTTTTTGTTATTGCAGCTCTCCTTTTCTATGTCAGTTGGAAATAACTAATTGAATCCTACTTTCAAAAATTGCAAGTGACATATGGGCCTTTCCTTAGGTTATAGAGCACTTCAGTAAAAAAAAAAAAAAAAAAAAAGACAAAGAATGTCTGGTCTATTCATTACTAAAAGTAATCTACCTTTACAAAAGAGAATCTACTAGAGAAATTTTATAAGAAAAACAGCAACCATGATTTTGTCCTAATCTTTAGTTAGTGGTGGTCAGTTATAAGATGGACTGTTAATTTGGGTGGATTATGTGATTTGGAAAGGTGAGACAGATGTTGCTTTATAATTAATAGCCCATCCAACTATTAAGAAAATTAGGAAGAAATTGCAATGGCTATCCACAAGAACAACATGTTAAAGATGGGGGAGCGAAATAAAAGCCTAAAATAACTTCTAGTACTACTCAATAAATGCATTTCTTATGAGCTTGTGGAGTGTGATCACATCGAAAAAAATTATACCATCTCTCTAGGAAATAACTCCTTCCCCCTGCCAAGCTAGGTTTTTATCCTTCCTGTTCCTAGTGTACCTTGCTCCTCAAACAGACAAGAAATATAAGGACCAAAGAAAGATGTTTTTCTGTATTCATTATAATTATGAAGACATACATTTGATATGAATTTCTATCTCATACTCACTTAAGGCCTTATGGATTTTGAATTTCACCTCAAACCTCAGTAACTCAAGAAGAATGGCTCTTTTTATTAAACAATAGAAGAGTATCATGTTTCTTATAATGTCAAAAACAAAAGCCAGCAGTCATGCACTGATGAAAAACAGATCACAGAGTCCTTTTAATCATGTCATCTAAAAAAAAAAGTCTTTACTTTCTTGTTACATCAAAACTATAAAATTACTTTATAAAATCCAAATGCATATACTCCAGAATAAAAGCTACTACATTATCATGCCCCCCAGTAATTTAAGCCAAATGTTTTTCAAATTATACATATAGATTCTAATTTACCTTTCTAAATTAAATCTTGCATGAAGTATGTGCACCAACATAAAATTTTCAGTACTGCCTGATATTTAAAGAAATTTAATTGGATTTCATTGATATTATGCCCTGAGACTGCAAAAGCACCTAATATTTCTACTTTTATTGTCTCCTTCTGGTTAACTTTTTGAAGGCATGTCTACAAAAGATACACTTGTGTTATCTTTAATGAAAACAGTATAAGGAGCCTGGTATGCTCCGGGTACAGTGGGCTGCACTCAAAAGTAATGACTCCTGGATGGGGTTCAGAGCAGTCAAATAGACTCTCTCTACATTTCGCATTTTTAAGACAACGAATAACATAGGCAACCTTAGGTTATGCTGGAGGCATTTAGATAAATTGATTTTCATGGGCTAGAGCAGATAGTTTAGAGAAAAGACAGAAATTACATCAATTGTGTCCAATTGTTCTAGTTGTGCCTGAAAGCCATCTGCATGTGAAATAACTGTGTACAACACCAAAGCAACCTTATTCAAACAATGAGAGATGATACATCCTGTGATGTTCTCCTATTTTCTTTTCACATAAAATTGGGGCATACAAGGTGGTCCTGAATGGGAAGACAAATGGAGAGAAAAGCATAAATGGTTCAATGTTTAGGAGCTCATCTTCTTAAGTAACTTCACTTGCCTATTGAAGTGCTTAAGCAGTAAATGCATAAAACTGGTGACACTCATGATGGCCCTGGTATCAAAGCATAAAAACACAAGAGCAAGACCTGGGTGGTCCTAGAGGGAAAGAGACATGGCAAGTTATGCAAGGAAAACCTCAGATCAAACTTCCTCAGGGAGCCGAAGAGCCACAGCATAAAACCAATCGGAGCCCATAAGAAAGTTAGAAGGAAAGTCTATCCTAAAACACTTAACAACTAAACCATCTTTGAAAAGCTTTATTGAACCAAAATCAAAACTTTGTCTGTTAGAAGTAAAGTCAACGCAACAGGATGCAAATGACCTACACCTAAAGACAAGAGTAGATCAGGTAAATATTCTTGAGTAAATGCCACACTATTTAATATATGATACTAAGAGCCAAGATAATTTTCCTCATTCATTCATTCAGCAAATATTTATTACTGAGTGCCTATATGTACCTGATGCTATTAGCACCCTTGGCTAGTTATTAATAAAGAAAAGAGAGCAAAGGAAAGTCACACAATGTTGGGTGTATCAGCTGGGAAGCAGAGGCCTGTTTGCTCACCAAGAAGCTATAGCTTCACACTCCCCCCAGGAAACCACCAGTCCATTCCCCCACAGATCACTGGGAGGACGGGATAGAACAAAAGGGAGGTAAGCACATGCCCAGTGAAGTAAAAATGGTGCAGGGGGAGGTACTGGACCATAGAGGCCTGCAATCTAACCTGGGGAAAAGATCATTGGCTAGCAGGGGGTGGCCAATGCCAGCCCATGAAAGTGTGGGCAGCTGATAGGTTATTTTGAAAAAGCTTCTGTTTCCTCCCAAGCCTGAGAATACATAATTTCAGGAGACAAAGAACTCTCTCGCTCATTGACCCACACTCACCCCTTTCCTGTTCTCTCCCACCTGGGAACATGCGACCATGAGGGTCTAGTGGCCACCGGGAGCTCACGGCAGACTGTGTGGGCTCCAAAAGACTATGAAGCAGAAACGCTGGGCACTGGCCTTTGCCTTGGCCTTGTTGAAGACACAGGTGTTTTTTCCATGGCTGGACAGATGGAAATGGGACATTGGGAAGCCAGGAGAAGGACTCTTTTTTTAAAAATATATATATATTTTATTGATTTTTACAGAGAGGAAGGGAGAGAGATAGAGAGTTAGAAACATTGATGAGAAAGAAACATCGATCAGCTGCCTCCTGCACATCCCCTACTGGGGATGTGCCCGCAACCCCAGGTACATGCCCTTGACCGGAATCGAACCTGGGACCCTTTAGTCCACAGGCTGACGCTCTATCCACTGAGCCAAACCGGTTTCAGCAGGACTCTTTTGATAATACATCACAAATAAACCATGTCACCACATCACAATCTCCCATGCATGGGTCCTTGGAATTCTTTCCTCACAATCCCGTGGAAGAGCCTAATTTCCACCCTCAGCAGTACCATTCTAGACCCTGGGATTATATCAATGATCAAAAATAGCAAAAATCATTGTCCTCATGCTGATTATATTTCAAAGGTTGTGGATAGAAAAGAAACAACAAAAAGTAAATTATATAGATGATGATAAGTGCTATAGAGGAAACAAAGCAAGTCACGGTGGATAAGAAACGCATGAAAGGAGTAGAATCAAGAAAGTGTTCGTTGATCTAATGGAGATAAGCAAGCCATGCAGACATCTGTGGAAACAGTGGTCTACCTGGAGAGAAAAGCAAGGGTGAACTCCTGATGTAAGAATGTGTCTGGCTTATTTGAGGAAGAACAAGGAAGCCAATGCGATTGGAATGGAATAAATAATAGGTGAGAGAATGGGGATCAGATGTGGAGCCCCGTAGGCTAGTCCCGTGGCCGGCAAACTGCGGCTCGCGAGCCACATGCGGCTCTTTCGCCCCTGAGTGTGGCTCTTCCTAAGCCTTAGGAGTACCCTAATTAAGTTAATAACAATGTACCTACCTATATAGTTTAAAAAATTTGGCTCTCAAAAGAAATTTCAATCGTTGTACTGTTGATATTTGGCTCTGTTGACTAATGAGTTTGCCGACCACTGGGCTAGTCTAAGGGCTTTGGCTTTTACACTGAATGAGATGAGAGACATTTTGAAGATTTTGAGTAGATGAGTGAGATGATATTTTTTAGAAGAACACTCTGGATGCAGTGCAAAGACTAGATTATAAGTAGGCAAGTGTGGAAATAGGAAATATCAATAGCACCCATTCAGGCAACAGGAAGTAGTAACGGAAGTGATGAGAAGTGATCTGCTTCCAGGGCAGGATTTCTCTACGTTGGCTCCATTGATATTTTGGGCCAGATAATTTTATTTTCTGAGGATTGCATTGTAGGGTGTTTAGCAGCATCCCTGGTCTGTGCTAATTAGATGCCAGTAGCAAATCCTTACCTCATTTGTGACAACCAAAAATGTCCAAACACTTCCAAATGTCCTGCAGAAAAAAAAATTCAATCCTGGTTTAGAACAACTATTCTAGATATATTTCCTAGGCAAAGCCAACTCCAACTGGAAAAAGATGAGTCAAGTATGATGTATTAGCTAAACATTTTGTCATCATGATACAAAAAACAAGAGTGGCACAAAGAAAACAAATAATCCAGAGTGTGTTGGGGTGGGAGGAAGCCCTATACAACGGGGTCACCCAGAAACCAGCCTCGGGAGGGGTCTGCCATCCTAAATGTCTCCAGTCTGTTTAGTAGCTCACAAGAACAAAAGCCAATTCTCAACTTGTGGGAAGGGAGAAAGAAAATATGGAGATCAGACAACAACAATTTTCAGAACATGAGTTCAGCAGAAGCAATTGCATACTTCCCTTTCATTCAGATCTCGTTGGAGAAAAACCTAGCCATATAGACATAGCTACAAAAAAATCTGAAACGTAGTCTTTAGCCAGGAATATATATGGCCAGTCAAAATGTGGGTGGAGAAGAGTCTATCACTAAATGAAAGAATTGAAAATGGAAGATAGTTGTCCTGCCAACAAGGTCTCCAAAGTTTAATTAACTGGGAGGATCATGTTACCATTAATCTTCCTGGGAAGAACTACTGGTGGAGCTTGTTTGTCAAGGTGGTGGGCAGGGAAGGAGATGAGGAGTTGGATTTTGAACATATTAAGTTTAAGATGTTTATTTAACACCTAAATAGAGATGTTCACTAGGTTCAAAGAAAGCTTTGGAACAGAGATATAAATTTGGGAACTCAAGCTTGTAAAATGGATAAGCTCACCAAGGGAGTGTTTAGACAAGAGTGAAGAGTTCCAAGACGTCCGAAGGTCCTCGATGCTTACAATTCAGGAAGAAGCAAAAGAATCAACAAATGAGACTGAGAAGTAGCAGCTGATAGGAAGAAAATCAGTGGAGTGTTCCAAAACCTTAGTGAAAAAGTGTGTTTTAAGGAAAGTAAAATGATCAATTATGGTAGAGGCTGATAAGTTCAGAAAGATGAAGATGGAAAACTAACCATGGTGATGTTGGAAAGAGCAATATGGAGAGGGGGCGGGTAGTGGATGTTAATATGGAAGAGAAAATTAGAGAAGGGGTCTGGAAACAATTATTATGGCAACCTGTCCAAGGAGCTTTCCTGGGGGCAAGGGAGTGAGGAGACATGATGGTAAGTTAAAGAGGCTTTCATGCATTGATGAGTTCTATAGCGTGTTTGGATACTAATCCAGAAGAGAGGAAGGAAATTAACATTAATTTTTGTTAATTTTATCCAGCACCTCAAAGGGTAACCAGCTTGAGTTCTGCTATCAATGCCATTCTATTAAGTCTTTTTATTTAAAAAGTGAGTGATAGATCATGGAAAATTCTGTGTTTTTATCAGAAAGTGAAATATAAAGCAAGAGACATAAAACTTTCATATATTGAATTCTATATTATTTGAGACTAGAGGCCCGGTGCACAAAAATTTGTGCACTCAGGGGGAGGGGGGGTCCCTCAGCCCGGCCTGTGCCCTCTCGCAGTCTGGGACCCCTCGGGAGATAAGGACCTGCTGGCTTAGGCCTGCTCCCGGTGGCAGAGGGCAGGCCCAATCCCTAAGAGCAGCCCCTGGTCGGGCTCAGAGCAGGGCCGATTGGGGAGTTGGGGCGCCTTCCCCTGTCATGCACAGAGCAGGGAGATTGGGAGGTTGCGATGCCACCCTCAGTCACGCTCAGGGTAGGGCCGATTGGGGGGTTGGGGCACCGTCCCCTGTCACACTCAAGGCAGGGTCAATGGGGAGGTTGTGGCGCCACCCCCTGTCACGCACAGAGCAGGGCCAATTCTGGGGGTTGGGGCACTGCCCCCTGTCACTCACAGAGCAGGGCCCATCAGGGGGGTTGGGGCTCCGTACCCTGTCATGCACAGAGCAGGGCCCATCAGGGGGTTGGGGCACCGCCCTCTATCACCCACAGAACAGGGCTGATCAGGGGGTTGGGGCGCCGCCACTCTCACACTCAGGGCAGGGCCGATGGGGAGGTTATGGCTCTACCCCGTCACACACAGAGCAGGGCCCGTGGGGGGGAGAGGGGGTTGGGGCACTGCACCCTGTCACACACAGAGCTGCAGGGCGATCAGGAGGTTGGGGAGCTCCCCCCTATCAGGCACAGAGCAGGGCTGATCAGGGGGTTGGGGCGCCTTCCCCTGTCATGAACAGAGCAGGTTGGATAGGGAGCTTGTAGCCCCAGCCCCTGTCACACACACAGCTACAGGGCGATCAGGGGGTTTGGGCGCTGCCCCCTGTCACGCTGATCCCGGTGCCGTGAGGCCTCGCGGTTCCGCTGATCCCGGTGCTGGGAGGCATATTACCCTTTTACTATATAGGGTAGAGGCCTGGTGCACGGGTGGGTGCCGGCTGGTTTGCCCTGAAGGGTGTCCTGGATCAGGGTGGGGATCCCCACTGGGGTGCCTGGCCAGCTTGGGTGAGGGGATGATGGCTGTTTGCAGCTGGTCACACATCCTTCAGGGTGGGGGTCCCCACTGGGGTGCCTGACCAGCCTGGGTGAGGGGATGATGGCTGTTTGCAGCTGGTCACACATCCTTTAGGGTGGGGGTCCCCACTGGGGTGCCTGGCCAGTCTGGGTGAGGGGCTGAGGGCTGTTTTCAGGCTGGGGGTGACTGAAGCTCCCAATCGCTCCTTTTTTTCTTTTTTTTTTTTTTTATTCTGGGCCAGCTTTAGCTTTGAGGCTTGGCTCCAGCTCTTAGGCCTCCATTGCTGAAAGTAGGTTTCTGGCCTTTGCTTACAATGCTGCGATCCTGCTGGCTGAAGCCTGGCCGGACTAAATCAGGTTTCTGGGGTTTTGTTTAGCTTCTATATTTGTTACATAGTTGCTTAGAGTTGCAGCTTAGAGGCCTGCAGTGGCAGGCGGGGAACGTTGGAGTCCTCCATCACTGAAGCAAGCAAGCCTCATGTTAGTTTCAAGCTGCCTGGTTGCCGGCCGCCATCTTGGCTGGCAGTTAATTTGCATATTGCCCTGATTAGCCAATGGGAAGGGTAGTGGTCGTATGCCAATTACCATGTTTCTCTTTAATTAGATAGGAGGATAATAAGGTTGACATTCAGTCAATATGTGCCAGTACGGCCATCTACAACTAAACATTTTCCTCTGATTATCTTTGTGTCTAGCTATATGTTGCCCACAATAGACAAAACTAAATCATAAAAACAACAGAAAAGGTGAATGTCAAATAATAGAAAAAGAGATAACAGGTGAATATTAACAAAATAAATATTGGTATAACTATTACTGTAAGAAACAGCTTTAAAGCAATACATAATGACAACAGTTCAAGTCATTTGGAAGATAAAGCACTCAGAAAATTGTCTATCTATATATATATATAAAAGGCTAATATGCAAAGTGTCCCCATGGGAGTTCAACTGAGAGAACGGGAGTTCTATTGCTCGCTATGATGTGCGCTGACCATAAGGGGGTGGCGCAGAACAAAGGAAGGCCTTGGCCGGCAGCCAGGAGGCCCCAATCAACCCTGATCACCAGCCAGGCCTAGGAACCCTACCCGTGCACGAATTTCATGCACCAGGCCACTCGCATGTAATAATATAGCTGGAAATATATAAAGCAAAAATTAAATGAAATACAGAGAAACATTGACAAATGCACCATCATAATAAGAATTGTAATGTAATGCAGTTACATTATATGTACACACACACTAATCAATAAGTTTGATCTAAAAGCCATAAGTAGAACACTTTCCTATATAATAAAAGCCTAATATGCTAAGTGTCCAGTTGTCTGGTCGTCCGTTCAACCAATCAAAGCGTAATATGCTAATGGTACGCTAAGGCTGCTCAACCACTCACTATGATGTGCACTGACCACCAGGTGGGTTAGCTTGCTGCTGGGGTCCGATCAGGACTGAGTGAGACAGGCCGGACATGCGCTGGAGCCCTCCCGCATTCCCTCCCCAGCCCCAAACGTGCACCAGTGGGGCCCTCAACCTGGCCTGCACCCTCTTGCTATCTAGGACCCCTCAGGGGATGTCAGAGAGCTGGTCTTGACCCAATCTCGCAGGCCAGGCCAAGGGACCCCACTGGTGCACAAATTCCTGCACGGGGCCTCTAGTACCTGCTAAATAGGGAGATCATATTTTTTCCAAGTACAAATGGAACAACTGCAAATATTGACCTTGTGCTGTAACTACAAGCAAGTCTCAACAACTGTTAAACTCTGACCATAACTCAAGTAGGTTATATAGCAATAGAAAGAAAACTTTCCAAGTACAGTTAACCCTTGAACAACATGGGGGTTACTAGTAAGGGCTCCAACACCACCAACAACCCCCCCACCAGCACACAGTCAAAAGTCCACTTATAACTTTTTAACTCCCAACAAACTTATATATCAATAGCCTACTACTGACTGGCAGCCTTACCATTAACATAAACAGTTGATTAACACATATTTTGTATGTTACATGTATTACATACTGCATTATTATGATAAAATATTTTTAAAATCATAAGGAAGATTTCATTCTTTTTATGTCTAAGTAATATTTCATTATATATATACATATATATAACACATCTTCTTTATCCATTCATCTATTGATGGGCACTTGGGTTGCTTCCATATCTTGGCTATTGTAAATAATGCTGTAATAAGCATGGGGGGGGGGGGGGCATATATCTTTTTATATTAGTGTTTTGTATTTCTTTAGATAAATACCCAGAAGTGGAATTACAGAATCATATGGTAGTTCTATTTTTAATTTTTTGATGAACCTCCATACTGTTTCCCATAGTGGCTTGAGAAAATATATTTACAGTGAATATTGAAAAAAATATGTATAAGTGAACATAATACACAGTTCAAACCTATATTCCCCTTGGGGGAAATTTTAAAATATAGTTCTAAATAATACACAGATCAAAGATCAACCAGTTCCTGTTGATTAGTTGGTGTCTATGCTATGCTAGTTGTTAAATATTTTTTATATCATCCTATAAAAGACTAATAGAAGAGCTAAATCTCTGGCATGATTAAGAAATAAACAAGGAAGAGAACACAAAAATATTAGGAATAAAAAAATACTATAATGCCTTGGCCAGTGTGTTGATTGGGCATCACCCTGTGTAGTGAAAAGTTGCGGGTTCAATTCCCAGTCAGGGCACATGCCTGGTTTTAGGCTTAATCCCCAGTAGAGGGCGTGCAGGAGGCAGCCAATTGATGATCAATGCTCTCTCATCGATGTTTCTCTCCTACTCCTTCCCTCTCTCTCTAAAAATCAATTTAAAAACTTTAAAATAAATACTATACTAAAGATACCTGGATGTTTTTTAAATTAATGGAATAATAAACATAGGTAATAAAAATTAAAATGAATACCAATAACTTTGAAAAAGTATATCCTAGAATGATGAAATTTATTAAACTGGCTCAAAAAGCTATAGCAAAAGAGTATCCCATAACTATTTAAGACATTAGTTAAAAATATACACAATTTTCCCTCCCTACCAAAAGAAAACATAACCAAATAATTTTAGAGCTAAGTTCCTACATTCATTCAAGGAATAAATAATCCCCAAATATAAGCTCTTCTACAGAATATAAGATTAAGAAACAGAGAGACTAGAATATCTTTGATACTCACCCTAGACAAGGTAATAGAGGAGTGTAAAATTATAAGCAAATCTTATTAAATAACACAAATAGAAAAATCCCATATAAAACATCAACACACTGAACCCTACAATGCATTTAAAAAACACACACACATAATGGCCAAATCAATGCTTTTCCGGGAAAGGCAAGGATTGTTCAACATTAGAAAATCAACAAATGCAACTTCTATTCAAGTGACAGAGTAAACAGACACTTTAGTAAGCCTCCTGGATTCGAAACGCATATAAAATGACAGATTATACATAAAAAGAGAGCACTCAAAAGTGCTAACTACTCTATTGATATGTCACATTGATATAACTATTATTTTGTAAAATCCTTACTTTATTAGGATAAACTGTTCTTGGTGATATATTAGTTATTGAAAATATAACTATTCTGTGTAGAATTTTTATTACTATGGTCACTTATGAAATGGATTATGATTTAATTTCTTGTCATTGAGTTTAGGCTTCTAATGTACACTAGTAACACAGCAACATTCAGATATCCTGTAATGAGAAAAACTTTTAAAATTGTTATCTATAAATTAAACAGTCATAAAAACTTAACTGTGATATGTTTGCCTCACTCAAACTTGGAAAGAGTTTCCATTACCAATCCAAGGTTTTAAAAAACCATTGGTCTATTTGAGTTTTCTTCTTGTGCCAATTTTGGCATCTCATACTTTCTCCCGAAAAGTGTGTAATTCAGGATTTCAATTATTCTGTATGGTTGCTTATAAAAGAACACAATTATTTTATAATTTATAACTTCTGCTACCTTTATAACTATTTCTTTTCATTTTGTATTTTATTTTTTCTCTTTCTCAGTCAATTTCAGAGAAAGTTTATCTCTTCATATTAATCTTTTTTAAAAATATCAACAATTTCCTTTAAAGGGACAAAATGTATTTTTTTAATTTTTTACTTTAAATCCTCTAGTATTTTTTATAAAACATAAGATTGGTTAAAATAAGATCAATAAATCTCTAGCATACACTTAACTAAAGAAAGGGAAACAATATTAATACCAAATAAGATTACAAAATGCAAATTGTCATCAGAAAACTGTTATTGAATCTATCAAGAATATTATGTCATGAAACTTTATGCACTTAACAACAAAGATTTGAAATACATCTGAGTCACCACAATACAGGTAGATGGGCTGAGGGCAGCTAATGAGAAGCACAGGTGTCTGTCCCATCATGTACTCATATGTAGCCTGTCTACCCCCTAATGGGTGCTCCTTGCTTACCCCTCAAAATTTACATAATTATTATAATTCACTTAATATTAATTTATGTTACTATGAAAAAAAGCTCCTAGATTTATTGAATTTTGAGTCCTGCCTGCGGTTGCCTTGGCAGGGCCAGACCAAATGATTTTGAGGGCCTCATACAGCCCATGACTAGCCCAGAAAAACATCAAAATTCCAATTTTGAAGTATGGTTTTTCTAATGAATGCGTGTCACTTTTGCACCATCATAAAGTCAAAAAACCCTCAGTCAAACCATGGTAAGTCTGTATATATAAAGCTAAAGTTGATACGGTCTGCTGAAAGAAATTGAGTTTTACTGAGAAAATGTTACATAAATCCTATAAAGAAAATATAAATCTCTAAGAAGTCTACAGATCAAACAGACCCAAATTAAATGGGAATAAAGAAGATTTAAATAATACACTTAAAACTTATCTGATAAATAGATAGCTCTCCAATAGGAAGTTTGGCCCCTGCTGGCAACTGAGATGATATGGCTTTGCCATTCAGTTCTCCAGGCATGTAAGCCAGGCATGCTCTCATGGAAATGGCAAAGAGCATTAAGCTAGAGCAGCGGTTCTCAACCTGTGGGTCGAGACCCCTCTGGGGCTTGAACGACCCTTTCACAGGGGTCGCCTAAGACCATCGGAAAACACATATAATTACATATTGTTTTCGTGATTAATCACTATGCTTTAATTATGTTCAATTTGTAATAATCTACACTAATAAAAGAGAAAAATGGTAATTGGCATATGGCGATACCGTTTTCATTGGCTAATCAGGGCTATATGCAAATTAACTGCCAACTAAGATTGGCAGTTAACTGCCAACAAGATGGCGGCTAATTTGCATATGTAGGCACAATGCAGGGAGGCGAAAGGGAAAGCAGGAAGAAGCCCCCTGCCACTGACAGTGATCGGAAACCCAGGGGGGAGCTAAGAGCTGGGGGGCAGGGCAAAAGCAGCCCTGGGGCCGCCTTTGCCCTGCCCCCAGCCATGATCGGAGAATCAGGCGCCTTAGCCGCCCTGGCCAGTGATAGCAGGAAGTAGGGGTGGAGCCAGCGATGGGAGCTGGGCACGGTCGAAGCTGGCAGTCCCAGGAGCTAGGGGTCCCTTGCCTGGGCCTAAAGTGAAGCCCATGATCGCGGGACCGCTGCAGCTGCGGGTCCCCGCTGCCTGGGCCGGACGCCCAGGCCAGAGGCGTTAGGCTGGGCAGGGGCGGAGCCTGCAACCGCGAGGAGCTGGGGGTCCTCCGCCCAGGCCTGGTCAAGGGGCCGATCCGGTGATTGGTGATCGGAGGGTGATGAGGGTCAACTCCTCTGGCCGAGGCATCAGGCCTGGGTGGGGGGCGGAGCCGGGGATTGGGGGGATATGATGGTCCCCTTGCCCAGGCCTGAAGCCTGGGTCAGAGGCGTCAGGCTTGGGCGGGGGGTGGAGCAAGCGATCAGAGGGAGATGGGGGTCCCCTGCCCAGGCATGATTCCTGGGCCAGAGGCCTCAGGCCTGGGCGGGGGCCAGAGCCAGTGATCGGGGGGAGATGGGGGTCCCCTGTCCAAGCCTGACACCTCTGGCGGAGGCGTCAGGCCTGGGCAAGGGGCCGATCAGGCGATCGGAGGGTGATGGGGGTCTACACCTCTGGCCGAGGCATCAGGCCTGGGCAAGGGGCCGATCCTGTGATTGGAGGGTGATGGGGTCAACGCCTGAGGGCTCCCAGTATGTGAGAGGGGGCAGGCTGGGCTGAGGGACACTCCCCCCCCCACACACACCCAGCGCACAAATTTCGTGCACCGGGCCCCTAGTGAAAATATATCCTGCATATCAGATATTTACATTACAATTCATAACAGTAGCAAAATTACAGTTAGGAAGTAGCAACGAAAATCATTTTATGGTTGGGGGTCACCACAACATGAGGAACTGTATTAAAGGGTCGCGGCATTAGGAAGGTTGAGAACCACTGAGCTAGAGGAAAACATGAATGCCTCTGGAGGCTCAGCTTGGAACTGTAACACACCCTTCCAGCTCACACTACTGGCCGAAGGAAACCAAAAGGAAAGCCAGATTCAAGGGTAGGGAAGTAGACTGTCCCTCTTTATTGAGAGGGGCTAGCGTCGTTCACACGGCAAAGAGCGGATTCAGAGGAGAGGGAAGAGTGGAGATTATTCATGCAATCAGTCCTCCATCTGGGAGCCTAGGAAAGAGAACTTAGTGTTTAACAACCAGTAAGTGTGCATGCAATGCTGGCTGAAAGGGTGTGAGAAAGGAGAAAGATTACCTACCTGACCCCCTCCGAAGGAAAATGACACAGTATAAACAGGATGGAAGATTACGGGAAAAT
Organism: Myotis myotis; assembly: GCF_014108235.1. Taxonomy (NCBI): domain Eukaryota; kingdom Metazoa; phylum Chordata; class Mammalia; order Chiroptera; family Vespertilionidae; genus Myotis; species Myotis myotis. The sequence continues at coordinate 37,372,073 of NW_023416368.1, forward strand.
ATTTTTATGGGCAAATTAACTCTAAACACTAAAGGAAGAAAAACAAATGCAGGATTTGTTCCAGTTGGCAGGAATATCATCACTTCATAGACTATCAACGTGGCATAAATAAGATTTCTAGTTGCCCTGCTAATGTTTCTCTTTTCCTTTCTGCTTCCACTTAACTTTTCTCTCAAAGAACAGTGGAGGAACTTCAAACATTCGTGACATTTTGGTCTTTACAGGAGGAGGAGTTATTTAAGTGCTTCAGAGGATTCCAAGAAGAGTAACAGTTTTTCATCTTTGCCATATCTATGACTTTATTAATAATGATATTTCCCCTTCCAAGGGAAAGGATAGCAGTTTTTAGCTGGTTTCCTAATCACTTAATTAAAATCTCACAGCCAAAGCTTTGTATATCATACAATGAAAATAAGGAAAGCACTGGATGTCATCACTAAGCTCTGTGAATTGATGATGAACTTTAATAACGGGTGATGAATATGATACTATGATAAGAATGGTTTCATTATGTTTCACAATACTGCCACCTACATCTCCTTGGCCATGTTTCATTTATACTATTGTTCCATTCAAAAAGGATTTAAAGTTTTGAATGATCTTGACTCATTCAAGTATTTTGCAATGTTAAGGGTCCATTGTTTTATTATTAACTCCTGATATGCAACACTAGGAAGAGGAGGGGGGAAAAAATAAGTGTTCTCACTTGTTCAATGCCATATTGTAGAAGAAGAAAAAGACTGTACCAATTGAGGGAGGCGGTGAAAAAAAGACTTCTAACAGTAACATGAAACAGTATTTTTAATTAAAATTGGAACGCTTTAGGCAGGAGAATTGCTCAATTTTATGCCCCCTGAAATAACAAAATAAATGAATTATACTTTAGTTACATGAAAAGAATGCCTTATTTTTAGCAAATTTTTAAACACCCTGCATAAAAGATTAATAGATGCAACAAAATGCATTAGACAGATGTGGATATAATACTTGCTCCAAATGCCAGCTGGGTTTGTAATTACATTTTTGGAGACACTGAAGACCTGAATGGCTGCACTGAATGTGGTATATATTATTTCCCCATGGTGAGTGCTAGTCATAGACACTCCCTTTTAATTAAAAAGGACATACAAGTATACTTAATATATAAGGCATTTCATTATACTTAATATATATTACAAATTAAAGAAGATACATATCCTTACATTAAATTAATTGTAATAAGTATTGGGAAAATTTTCCTGGTACTAAAAAGGACATAGAGATATATCATTTTTCATGTGAGATTTGATTTCTATCACATTGCCTTTAACCAGAGACAGACGGCAATTCCAATGGGGGGAAAATAAAGAGAAATACTAGTTCACGGATTAGAGAAGTTTTTTAAACAGTTTGATCAGTAATCCTGCTATTTCTCTCACTAGCACAGATACTGAAGAAATTTATCTTCCATTTAAATAAATCTATAACCGAGAGATGAAAGCATTCAACAGACGGTTGGAAAAGGACAACCAATTCAAAATTAGATGCCAGAGAAACCCGTCAAAACCAGCATGCTGGGTTTTCATACTTGGTCAAGACTGCGGGTCAAATTAAAGGCCGAAAGGTGACAATGATTTGCAACTGCCACGATACGTCTAATGAAGTCACTTTTTAAGGAGAATGACAATAAAATAAATTTTAAGCACCAGAGCGCTCTCCTCCCTGCGCCCTCCCGGGCTGTCAGGGGTCATCCTCCTCTCCCGCCCCTGGAAAGGGAGAGGGTTTGTTTCACCGGCATTCTTGTTATTCCCATGACAGTTCTCCACCAGCCTCCCGGCCGCCAGCCCTGTGTCTGTGATCACCGCACACTCAGGACAGAGTTCCCAGGGACACCCGTGCTGGCTCCCCTTGACACCACGCTCTTTCTGCCTGATGATCGGCGCAGAAGGGAAATGTGAAGAAAGTGTCATTTCTCTCACAACCCTTGAACTTCACTCTCCACATACAGAAACCTCCTTCACTGAAAAATTGGGCGTATCTACAAAGTGTTATCTGTGTGTGAGAAGGAGTTACCTTGAAAACTGTATGCTAAACAGGACTCTGGGGAGTCCGAGAACAAAAAATTATGGGAAAGCCCCCTTTCCTAGTTTTTACCTTTCTGTCGGAGGCTCTACCCTTCAGTCTGTCAGAGGTAATTCTTTCTTTCTTTACCTTCCCTGTGCAAACCTGCACTCCTCTTGGAGAGATGCCAGTTCCTTCCCTTCAGAGGAACTTCTGGCCTGCAAACCGGCCCTCCTCAAGCCCTGTAGCTCATCTATTCCCCCAGATTGAATTCCTGCATATAGAATTCCTCAAAGGTGTCAGCAGGAGACTCTAGCCAGGAAGTGGTGCCCTGTGCTCAGGAAGGCCCAAGGCTGGTCTGCTCAAGACTCCCAACCTCTGTGAGATAAAGACGCGCTTTCTTGGTCTTCCCCAAACAGGCTGTGTTGCCTTTTTTTCTTTAACTATATTCTCTCTCTCTCTCTCTCTCTCTCTCACACACACAATTCTTACAATGTGGATGTAACATGTTTTTCCATAAACGAAACCTCATATTTACCTAATAAAGATACTAAATTATATTGTTAAACTCAATAAAGTTAGTTTCCCTTTGTTCAAACTTCTTCTAGACAATGTGTCCAGCAGTGGTTTGCAAAGTATGGTTTGGAATCCCTGGAGGTTCAGAAGGTCAAACTACTTTAAATTAATAACTGAGGTAGTATGTGCCTTTTCTACTCTCCTCCTCATCTGAGTGTACAGTGAACATTTCCAAAGGCTAGGTAGCCTCTATGGCCATCATCGTTCTGACAGTTAGTGAAATAGATGCCTGTGGATCCTTATATCTTCTAAAATCTTCCACAGTGAGCCCTTTGGGGGTCTTCCTTAATTTTTAAGATTATAAAAATGTCTTGAGACCAAAACATTTGAGAACCACCGGCACAGTAGGAAGTAAGTACAAAACCACCGATTTCCACTCTTTTATTTTTTATTATTATTTTTTTAAATATATTTTATTGATTTTTTACAGAGAGGAAGGGAGAGAGATAGAGAGTTAGAAACATCGATGAGAGAGAAACATCGATCAGCTGCCTCCTGCACATCTCCCACTGGGGATGTGCCCGCAACCCAGGTACATGCCCTTCACCGGAATCAAACCTGGACCTTTCAGTCCGCAGGCCGACGCTCTATCCACTGAGCCAAACCGGTTCCGGCGATTTCCACTCTTTTAAATCATAGACTGAGCCACTTCCGATAGACGCTCTTCAGGTATATCCCAAATGCTGAGAGTTTTACAACTGCAACTTTTCGTTACCTTCAGCATATCAAAAAAATCTTTCTTTTTTAAAATATATTTTTATTAATTTCAGAGGGGAAGGGAGAGGGAGAGAGAGATAGAAACATCCTATATAATAAAAGCCCAGCAACCAAAAAGCATAATGACCAGGACAACTGGTCCACGAGTCGCTATGACATACACTGACCACCAGGGGAGTGTCACTTGGCTGACCAGTATGAGCAGCTGCTCCCACTGCAAACCCCAGGCCTATGGACAGGAACCCTGGCTACAATCATTGCCTCCTTGCCCCAGGCTAATCCTCCTTACTCCCTGCTGCCTCTTCTGGATGCCCACAGGTCGTGCAGCACTGCCACTGGGCTTACAGAGCTGACCCTGGAGGTTGGGAGGCCGGTTCGTAGCTGCCATGGGATGGAGACCTACTTCACCACTCTCAGTGCTATTGTCCCTGGGCCTGGCCCAACTGGGTCCCCTGGAGAGGCGAGTGCTCGGGCTCCACAGAAGATGCCGGACCAGGGAGCAGCCACTCAGAGGGCGGGTCCACAGCCACTCGGCTGACCTGGATGAGTGGCACTCCCACAGTGGGCCAACCCCTGCAGGTCATGCCCCCCACCAGTGCATGAATCCCATGCGCCAGGCCTCTAGTCTCTCTATATAAAAGCCTAATATGCAAAGTGTCCCCTCGGGAGTTCAACTGGGAGTTCTATCACTCGCTATGACATATGTTGACCACCAGGGGGCGGCACAGAATGAAGGAAGGCCCCAGCCGGCAGCCAGCAGCCAGCAGACAGGGAAGGGAGGTCCCAGCTGGCAGCTGGCAGCCACTAGGGACCCTACCCATGCAGGAATTTCATGCACTGGGCCTCTAGTCAATGATAAAAGGAATCATTGATTGGCTGCCTCCTGCACGCCCCACACTGGGGATCAAGCCCACAACCTGGGCTTGTGCCCGGACTAGGAATAGAACTGTGACCTTCTGGTTCATAGGTCAACACTCAACTACTGGCTAGGCCAAAAATATCTTTCTAAACAGAAAGCTAGTAGTGTAGTTTCCCTTTAGCCAAGAATTTGAATTTTTATTTTTTCCTAACTCCATAGTTGAAAATTTCTTCCCCTAGGAGGTATCTATATATTTATATCTATATATTGCCTATAGTTTCAAAATAAGTGAATATACATATATTATATAGAAAGTCTTATCGTTACAGCTAACCTTTCTTGTAGTAGACCATATATAAGAAATCAAGGAATTTCTGTAGATCTTGTGTCATCTCTATAATAGATGAGCATTTACACTCTACAAAATAATAATCTTAGAACCCTTAATTTACTAGAGATAAAAAATGAAACCAAACAAATCAGATTTTTTAATTTTATTATTATTTCAGAGAGGAAGGGAGAGGGAGAGATAGAAACATCAATGACTAGAGAGAATCATTGATTGGCTGCCTCCTGCACACCCTACACTGGGAACTGAGCCTGCAACCCAGGCATATGCCCTGACCAGAACGAAACTGTGACCTCCTGGTTCATAGGTCGACACCCAACCATCAAGCCATGCTGGCGGGGCAAATCTTTAAATGCACTTTATCCAGAATGAGCTCTAATAGATAACTACTGAGGAACTACCAGGGCTGTCATTTGCCATGAAGTTTGAAAGCAAACAACCAATCAACATTGACAGTTCAATTATAGTTTAATAATCACTAAAAAAAAAAATGCTTTCTAATTTTTTAAAGTTTCTGTTTGATCACCTATATTCTGGCCACCTTAAAAACAACAGGCAGGGGGAAAGCAGAACTATATCAATAAGCTAAATTTCATTTGTAAAGCTGATATCTAGTTTTCTATTCCATATGACTTCTATATGTACCAAGAGCTTTCCTGTAATTTACTAAGAAAGCACCTCTCCCCTGGACTATGGGAACTACCTATTATTTTATCCCAGAACTTCAGCGGCAAAGCCTAGCTCAAGAACTTATAAAACCCAGCTTCTTGTTCATAGTCTCTTTACTACCTTAAAAATTACCTCCTGGCCCCAGCCTGTTTGGCTCAGTGGATGGAGTGTCCGCCTAAAGGGTCCCAGGTTCAATTCCAGCCAAGGACACAGGGCAGGGTTGCGGGAAGCAGCCAAACAATGATTCTCTCTCATCATTGATGTTTCTACCTCTCTATCTCTTTCCCTTCCTCTCTGAAATCAATAAAAAAATATATTTAAAAAAAATTACCTCCTGGTGCCAGATGTACTGAGAAATTGCTAAAAATGGTTCACAACCAAAAATAATGGGTCAATACAAAAAGACTTAAGGAATTATGAAAAAATAATCAACCTCTATTTTTATAACTGACTACTTTAAACATATTTTTAAAATCAGCTTTGTTGTAAGATCACTCAAGCATTATAAAACCTAGTTGGAAGTTACTTCAAAGTTGTTTCCACTGGCTTTTCATTTTGTTAACATTAATACACAGAATAGAAATCACAGGCATGATTTAGAACTCAGAACAAACTCCAGAACCTACATGGCTCCCAAGTGCCTATATCTTGGAAAAATAACAGAAATATCAAACAACCCCCTACTTTGTCCCTTTCCCCTCAGTACAATAGTTAAAATAAAAGAAGCTACTCTGTGTACTTGCATTGTGAAATGGCCTCCGTCTTTATTGTCACAGTTTCAGGGTGCTAGCCAAGCCGAAACACCCAGTTCCTTAGAACTGAGCTTTCATACACATTCTCTGCTGAACTGTTGAGTCCATGTGTCAAGGTTCTGCCTTCCTGATTGCACCTGACCTAGAGGGTTTATTGGTTGGGCTGCGCCAATCAGACATTATCTCTCAAAAGTTTTAACTAAGAGGAACACATGGACTAAAAACACAACAAGCTGAGGGATAGTAGGCGCGCACACACACACACACACACACACACACACACACACTAGAATTCATGCATAAACCTCAGAAGAGCCGCATTTCTGCAAGAAAATATGTGTCCATCCCACCTCTCCTCCTGGCTAATATACCAATAACTAGCAACAAAAGCTCAGCTTAGCCCAACTGAGAAAGTGCTGACCCTACCAAAAGCTAAAGGGATTATTCACATAAGGACCTGCAGTGCCTCGAAAATGGGTTCCTGCAGGAACTCATAGAACATGCCTGGGACTGGGACCTGAGGGTATTGAGCCAGGGTAGAATATGTAGCTGGATAATGGAGAGTTTGCTAACTCGAATATTCTCCCATGACTTAGAAACATGCACTTGCAACAACCTCTCGCAGCGGTTCTCAACCTGTGGGTCTCGAACAATGAAAATACATCCTGCATATCAGATATTTACATTACGATTCATAACAGTAGCAACATTACAGTTATGAAGTAGCAACGAAAATAATTTTATGGTTGGGGGTCACCACAACATGAGGAAGTGTATTCAAGGGTCGCGGCATTAGGAAGGTTGAGAACCACTGCGAGAGTCCTGATGAGGTAAAGGCCCTAGAACTGCCTTGGCGTTGTTGGGAACGGGGAAAGGACTTACAGAGGTCGCACTGTTGCGTGGATCTATCATCAAAGAGTGGAGAGCACATTGGATGACAATGTTCACCAGGAGCACAAGTAGAGCAGGCCTTGCACTAACACCTAATGTGCTAGTGAGGAGTCACAACATCACTGAGCAGCTCAGAAATGGCTGTCCTCTGCCGGACAGGATTGACGATGGGGATGGTGTTACAGAACTGGGATCTCCATCGACGACTGGGATGGCAGGATTCTGGAACAGAGGAGGCCATGTAGCAGTACTTCAGATTCAAGTTTGATGTAACTACTGTAGCTGGCAGCAAGACCTTGACCCATGGAGTTCCATGGATGGCCACTAAACACAGGGACAAGGCTGATGAGAAACCAAAGAGGTTGTTTCTTGTTACAGGCTGATACCATTCTCCCAGTAGAATTGCAATGCCAAGCTTGCTCAGTTTCCACTCCTGGTCAAGTTTTCAGAGTCAGTGAAACTGAACACTGGGAAAAGTGTCTAGATCTTTCCAAGGCTTTTGTGTACAAGATCTGATCTATCATTGATACTAAAGGGCCCCAAGTGCTATCATAGCCCCCCTAACATTAGTAAAGTCTCTTTTACCAAATAAAGTAATCAGAATCTGGAGATTAGGGTGTAGATATATTTGGGGGCCTTTATTCAGCCACCACAATGCCATATAAAAATACAGATGATATTCTAGCTCATATCTCCTAATATTTGCTATTTTCTTCTAAAGTATCAAATGGCCAAAATGGGAAATGGGGAAACAAGGAGTGGACAAAATTCACTGTTCTGCTTAATTGACTCCCAAGATACACCTCTTTGTTACCTCTGGCAAAGAGAAGGCTGCATAGATCAGTGGTTCTCAACCTTGGCTGCACATTAGAATCACCTGGGAATCTTTTTAAAATCCTGATTTTTGGGCCTCATCCTCCAGAAATTCTGGTTGTTTCTTTGTTACTAATGTTGTGGCCCCACCCCATAACAAAGAAACAAAATTTCCGGAGGATGAGGCCCAGAAATCAGGATTTTAAAAAGATTCCCAGGTGATTCTAATGTGCAGCCAAGGTTGAGAACCACTGGAATAGATCAATAGAAACAATTGCAAAAACAGTACAGGTGGGCCATAACCCTTCTCCAGATTCAAGTCTTCTAAGAGAAAATGTTTCAGTGATAAATTCTCTGAGTCTTAACTTTCTATCTAAAAGCAGAGTAACCTATCTGCTGTTTTTCTTAGGATAAAACATCTATAAAGAAAAAAATGATCATGAGTATCTATATTATAAAGAGGTAATATGCTAATTGGTCCTAACAGTGTCCCAGTCACGACCAGTCAACAGGCTGTGCACGCACAGGAGTTGGTGGGCAGGGACGGGAGCGGGTACTTCCTCCCCCAGTGGAGGCGCGCACAGGCCTGCCCAGTGCTAATGTCACACTGCCTCAGAGGCTGAGACTGCCCATGACGGAGGCATGAGCAGGCCCGCTGCACTGCCCGGCCCAGAGGGGGATCCCCAGGATGGGGGTGGGGCCTTGGCAGAGAACTCTCAGCACTCCTGCGCCGGGGTCTGAAGGCGTGGAGAAGAAGGGAGAGCAGATGGGTAGTTAGGGGGATCAGGCCAGGAGGGGAGAGCAGGTAGGGCCATCAGGCCGGCAGGGGAGCAGTTAGGGGCATCAGGCAGGCAGGCATGTGAGCACTTAGGAGCCAGTGGTTCTGGATTGTGAGAGGGATCCCAGATTGGGGAAGGTTCAGGCCAGGCTGAGGGACCCCCCCCCCCACACACACACACACCCCATACACGAATTTCATGCACCGGGCCTCTAATTTGAAATAAAATAATACCTAAAACCACACAAAAATATTCTCCTGAAAAATGTTAAGTACTTCTGATAGGTTACCCTCAAACATCTCGGTACAGTTATGCTGGCATTATAATAAACCCAGAGAATAAAAAAGGATCTTCCAATACTGTTCAGATATTAAATGGTATAGCTAAGAATACAATGAAGTCTCTTAAATCCTGTTTGTGTGCCCATTAAGTAAGAGAGAGAGAAAGAGGAAAGGGGTGAGTTTTTAAGAGTGGGAAAGCAGGGAAGCAATTGGCCAGCTATGCTTCTTATATATAGTCTCTGAAGTTCTAAGATAATAAACCAGACAGACTAGACAAAGCCTATTGTCAACATAAGAAATGTTCAAACCTGTAGAGAATTTTTATGAGGTTATTTGAGCAAAACTGATGACAATTGCCGGGAAGCAAAATCTCAAAGGATTGAGAAAATGCTCCAGATAATGGCAGGTTTATTTTGGGGTGTGTGTGTGTGTGTGTGTGTGTGTGTGTGTGTGTGTGTTAAGTGCAAAAATGCCATGAAATTAAATTTCATGGAAATTCAGGAAAAAAAATTTTCTTACATTTTTTAATGCTCTCTGAAGAATTTTCTTATATAAACGTTGGAATTGTTTTATATCAAAAAGGTTAATGTCTTCACCTGGTACTTTAGTCATCTGAAAAAAAAAAGTTTGGGATATTTTTCAGATAATGGCAGTTCTGTATCTTATTGTATACATTATAATCAAAGGAGGAAGTGTACGGAGAGCACCAGGAAGTTCATTGGTGATAGATTAGGGAGAAAGCAAAGGGAGGGAAATCTCTGAGACCGGATAAAAAGTAAAACTGCTAGACACACACTTCTTTTACGCTGGGCGTAGGATAGTTATCAATGGACATTTACAGCACAGAGAGATGGTATGAGGTGGTATGCGGAAGAACAAGATAACAAGGAAGGGTTCTGGGAGCTTGTGCTCTGGTTGGAGGTTGTGCCTGAGGGGTCTGGAAAAAAAACCAGGATTACGCTGACATTTCAAAGGTATGTTATCTTAGATGCAAAAAGACAACAGACAGGCTCAGTTAAGGTAAAGATTAACCTTTGTCAAGAAAGCTACTGGCCTAGGACATGGCTACCTGCCACGACTTGCTTTTAGTTAGGAAGTTTTAAATTCAGACCATCCTGTGTGGTTATGTTAGGTCTCTAAGTTTGTAAGGCCCACCGCGGAGGCCTCCCCTGAGCTTGTCAGGTTTAATATGTGGCCCCTTTTTGTCCACACTATACAATCAAATCTCTAACTGTTAAATGAACAAAATCCCAGTGGTAAAATAAAACAGCTGCTAAAGTTTGGCAAATATTATTTATTCCTCTTACAGTTGCATTAGAAGATGAAAGTATAGTGGATGAATAAACCATTCTTAGAAACCGAAACCACACATTTCATCCAAATCCAACACAGAAAAATGCAGGTCTTGCATATCCTTAGGGAATGTTTCTCCTAAATATATGTCAACTGCTAGGCTCTTGTGGTCTTTTTCACAGAAGTTGTGTAAAGAACACTGATAGCCCTGACCTGTGTTGCTCAGTGGTTAGAACAGGGGTCCTCAAACTACGGCCCGCGGGCCACATGCAAATACAAATATTGTATTTGTTCCCGTTTTGTTTTTTTACTTCAAAATAAGATATGTGCAGTGTGCATAGGAATTTGTTCATAGTTTGTTTTTTTTGTTGTGTGTGTGTTTTTTTTATATTTTATTGATTTTCTACAGAGAAGAAGGGAGAGGGATAGAGATTAGAAACATCGATGAGAGAGAAACATCGACCAGCTGCCTCCTGCACGCCCCCGAGTGGGGATGTGCCCGCAACCAAGGTACATGCCCTTGACCAGAATCGAACCTGGAACCCTTGAGTCCGCAGGCCGACGCTCTATCCACTGAGCCAAACCGGTTCGGCCATAGTTTTTTTTTTAAACTATAGTCTGGCCCTCCAACGGTTTGAGGGACAGTGAACTGGCCCCCTGTTTAAAAAGTTTGAGGACTCCTGGGTTAGAGTGTCGGCCCTCGGACCTAAGGGTCCCAGGTTCAATTCTTGGTCAAGGGCACATACCTGGGTTGTTAGTTTGGTCATGCCTCCCCTCCACTCCACCCCCAGCCCTGGTGTGCAGGAGGCAACCAGTCGATATGTTTCTCTCACATCGACGTCTCTCTCTCTCTCTCTCTCTCTCTCTCTTTCTCTCTCTCTCTCTCTCTCTCTCTCCCCCCCTACCTTCCCTGCCTTCCACCCTCTCTAAAAATCAATGTAAAAAATATCCTCAGGTGAGGATTAAAACACACACACACACAAAAGAACACTGATACCGCTGTAATTAGCTAGTTATTAATAATAGGAAAGGATCAAAAGGAAGGCCAGACATTATAAGCTTGGCCATTTGGGAAGCTTCACCAGGAAGCTGAAACTTTGCACTCCCCAGGGAACCACGAGTCCATGCCCTGCAGATCTGTAGGGGAAGGGACGACACAGAGGGGAAGATGGGTGCATGTGCAGTGAGTCTGGGCAGCGTAGGGAAAGCACTTGCCTGTCAGTCTAGCCTGGGAGACAAAGATAATAGGCCAGAGAGGTAGAGTCACTGCAAGCCTGGGAAAATTTGGGAATACATAATTCACTCTCTTGCCTCTCCTGTTCCTCTGGCTTTGCTCCAGTTTCCTTGCACTCACCTGTGTTCCCTCCATAGCCATGTGGACTCCACACGCAATGGACTTCAGCTGGGAACACAAACTAAGATACTGGACTAGTCTGTGCAATTATGGTATGGAAACTCTGAGCACTGGCTTTAATCCTAGCTCTGCTAAAAGCAAAATGGGATGTTTTCCCTTGGTGGGATGGAGGGAAACGCAGGTGTTTAATTGCACGCAAATAAAAATCATTCATTCTTCCATGCGAGTCTCAGAAAATTCCTTTTCTTGTGACATTTCAAGAAGCCCTCTTCTACCTGCAACAGGTGAGGACATGCAGAGCTCCACACCAGTAACAACACCAGCAGTGGGAGCCCAAGAAGTCCTCAAACAGTCTCTATTTCCTGGAGATTAATGGCATATTACTAAAATCTCAGAGAACACAAGTTATCTGGCCCATTCATTCAATTCTCCTACTAACGTGTATCCCAATAAATCCAAACACACTCACTTACTTGCTCCCATTGTTCCATCTCTGACTTTGCCCAGGCCATTCTCAACACCTATGAAATCCGTTTCTCAATCTTCTCCTTTTCTCACCCTAATGTTGGGATGGCCTGGTTGCTAAGACCCTGCTCAGAGATTACCTTTGGCTTTATGTCTCTTCAGATCAGAGTAGTACAGTGGTTAATAGGTGAATGCAGGAGTCAGACTGAATTTGACACCTATATCAACTACTTCCTACTTAGGAGCAAATCAAATTTTCCTCTCTATTAAGTGCAGTTTCCTCCTCTATTAAGTAGAGATTAAAGGTTTAACCTACCACAGAATTATTGTGAGGATTAAATAAATTAGTATATGTAAAATACTAGCTGCTGATTGATGGGTGCATACTGAGTTTTCAGTGAGAGTCAGCTGTCATATGCCAAAGTGAAACTAATCACTTCCTCTGCGGGCTCCAATTGCACTTTTGTTCTTCTTTACCAATCTTTCTACAGAGGATTAGTTAATATATACATCAAATTGTGTCTTCTTTAAGGACTGAAAAAAAGCCTTACTTATTTTTTATCCTCTATACCCTTTCCAACTCTAATATTGGGAAAGCTAGCCTTCATTGAACATGCAATATGTGTCATAAATTATGTGAGTTTTTTATGTGCATTATCTCATTTACCTTCATAATAACCCTATATAGCAAGAATTATTAGTCATCCCCACTTTACAAATGAAGAAACAGGTTTAGCCTGGCCAGTGTTGCTCAGTGGTTGAGTGTTGACCTATGAACCAGGAGGTCATGGTTTGATTCCTGGTCAGGGCACATGCCCGGGTTGTGGGCTCCATCCCCAGTAAGGGGTGTGCAGGAGGCAGCTGACCAATGAATCTCTCTCATCATTAATGTTTCTTTCTCTCTCTCCCTCTCCCTCTGTCTCTGAAATCAATAAAATTATATATTAATTTTTTTTAAAGAGGAACAGGTTTAGCAAGATTAAGTAACTTGCTTAATGTTGCATGGTTAATAGGGATTTTCTGATTCTAAATCCCAAACTCTTAACCACTATTCTATATAATAAAGAGCTAATATGCTAATTAGACCAAACATCAGAACGACCATCCAGACAACCTTCTGGACAACCATCCAGACGACCTACCAGACAAATCCAGGCCTGCGAGGGCTGGCCAAGGCTGCGAGGAGCTGTGAGGGCCAGCCAAGGCAGCTGGGGCTGCGAGGGCTGAGCCCCTCGCACAAATTTCATGCATCGGGCCTCTAGCGTTATATAATCTCCTAGTTGCTACACTATAAAAGTGTTGAATGCTACATTAAATGAACATAACATTTACCATAAAGATTTGTATAGACCAGCCGTGGGCAAACTATGGCCTGCGGGCTGGATCCAGCCCGTTTGAAATGAATAAAACTATAAAAAAAAAATAAATAAAAGACCATACCCTTTTATGTAATGATGTTTACTTTGAATTTATATTAGTTCACACAAACACTCCATCCATGCTTTTGTTCCGGCCCTCCGGTCCAGTTGAAGAACCCATTGTGGCCCTCGAGTCAAAAAGTTTGCCCACCCCTGGTATAGACTCTATGATGTTGGTGGGCACATTATAAATAACTACTACTTGCCTTGGAGAGAATAAAGTTAATAAAGTTTACATAATTGTATCACTGAGTCCTAGGGAGAGCTGAAGTACATTTAGTCCTAGTATTGTAGAGCCCTGCTACTCCGTGTGGTCCATGCACCAGTAGCATCATCATTACTTGGAGGCCTGTAAGAAAGACAGAATAATCTTGGGCCCCACCCCAGATGCACTGAACTACAATTGATATCTTAATAAGATCTCCAGATCAAGAATCATTTTTATAGCGGTCATGAACCAACAATTCTTCACTTCTTAAGAAGGGAATAAATAAAAATTGTTTAGACTTAGATTCTCTTCCTAAAAGTAAATGTTAGGAGATCATGGAATAAGACATGGAAAGAAATGGGTAAGAATGCTTTTTTCAGAAGTTATTTTCAAATAATAAAGGATAAGCTAAGAAACCTCCATTCGGAAAAAGGTGTTAGCTCCTGAGGCTGTAGAAGACTTATTCTAGAATATAAGCTTCTTGAAGGCAGAGTCTTTGTCTCATTTGTTGCTGTATCCTCAATGCATAGAATAGTACCTGGCACATAGTAGGGATACAACAGATATATGTTGAATAAATAAAAGTATGTTCTTAAGATTCTAAAAAGTAGGACTGGAGGCAGGAATAACTTTCAGGGTTCTACTAGTTCAATCTTTAGAGATGTGACTTGTCTAAAGTGTCCTAATATAGAAAAGGTTTTCTGACGTTAAGAAGGACAAAAGGAGAAGAGAACACAATGTTAATGCCTTACATAAGGGACAATTATAGATTATATACCAGAAAGAAAAAAATCATCTTTTCTTGATGGCTGGGTATCAGTTCCATTTCTTGTTTTAGAAAACTCTTGGCCATAATAAACAATGAAGTTTGTTCTTCGAATGTTTCCCGAGAGATTTGCTTGGGAAAAGATGATTAATTCAGCCCCTATTTCTGGACACAAGGGACCACATCTCAGCACATGCCCAAGAGGAAAGTCAGACAGATTCTAGCTCAGGTTAAAGAGAGAACGTGTCTTCATCCCAGCATCTACTCACAATGTACTCTGCAGTTCATATCCTCTTTCTGCGCTAAGCCTCAAGGCCAGAGACATAATCCTGACAATGTTAGGAAATGAGAAACAATAAATATATGTCCAGGAGTCAAATAACAGACAGTTTATAGTTAAAGAGAATAAATGTGGACACAAAAGTCCTTGTCTCACTAAGTGGCATACTGGATAACCAAGATTTCATACTACCCTTAAATACTGGGAATATCTAATTCATTTACCAATTTCACTGTTAGAATGTTACCAAAGTTGCCAACCTTCAACTATCTTGCATTCACCATCAGTGCAGTGAAGGAAGGAGTGATCTGTTCTAGACTGTGAGAACGAAGTGCTTATATTCCATTGTAAATGGGAATTTTGAAATGCTAAATAAATGAAATAAAAGCAGGACAACTATTGTCCCACAAAGCCACCTATATTAAGGACAGTGTCATGACAATGGCAAAATTTATTTATCTGGGCAGGTTTTTTTTTAAACACTACTTTCTTCCTTTCTAAGAAAGATATTTCTAAGATGGTTTTTTGGTTAGTTTTATCATCATGACAAAAGTGAAACGTACAAGAAAAAGAAAATTTACTTTGTAAGAATTGAATGCTAGCAAAGCGTTTAGTAACCGGGGATACTGTTCTCCACGCCGTTCTCGGCAGCGCGGGGGGTGCCTGCCTCTGACAGCCACCTGCTTACCTGCCAGAGAACTCTGCTGGGGAAACCCCGGGCAGTATTTCCTATGACAAGGAAAACTGAAAGTCTCTGCAGTGGAATGAAGCAGTATTTCAATCTACCGCACAAAGTAATTCCAGAGGGATGATGGATGAGAGGTCAGAAATGTCAAGTGTTCCAAAAATTAAATAGTTCACTCGTAAATCACTCAACCCAGGCAAGAGCAAAAATAACAGTGCTTGTCCCAACAGCCACCAGAAAGAAAGGACACATTCCAGCCACAGTGACAGCACGGCTTTCTCCGTAATCCCTCGCAGCAGCATGTTTGGCAGCTCGGGCAGGACAAAGAATAGAAATGTCCATCTTAGCGGGCAGACCCCATGACACATTTCCAAAGAATAATAGAAAGAACAGCTCATGCAGACAACAAGACAAAACCAAATTTACAACATTAAAAAAAACAAACTTCATCTTTCAACAGAAAGATCCCTGAAATACCTCTACAACTAGAAGAGCACTGAGCATAGCAGTCACCTGAGGCTAAAAGAGACAAAGGAACTGCAAGGTGGGAGCACCTGTCTCTCCCTAGCGCACACCAAGAAAACAAAAGGCGTTCAACAGGTTCAAGGTAAACAGATGTCAGCTATGACACAGGTATGAGTCACTGTGTCCAGGGACCAAACGCTGCCTGAGGCTTCTGACCTAAGAGTGCAAAATGTCACATGGCCTTTTCTCTAGTCTTCCTCTTGTGTTTTAATTGAAAAATGACAGTTTCTTGAATGTAAAGTGTAATTGAGAAAACTTAAAATTTAAAAACACAATGAACAGTTACTGATATGTTATGCTAAGATTTTGTGTGTCCGTGTGTGTACACATGTATATTTGGTTTGTTCGTATACTTCACAAATGAAAGCATACTT
Source organism: Myotis myotis (assembly GCF_014108235.1). Lineage (NCBI taxonomy): Eukaryota > Metazoa > Chordata > Mammalia > Chiroptera > Vespertilionidae > Myotis > Myotis myotis. Next base: position 37,388,167 of record NW_023416368.1, read on the forward strand.
TGTGTACACATAGTTACTATTCTGAACCTGGTCTCTTTTGGCCAAAAATATGTTTTGGAGATATTTCTTTGTTAGCATGTAAACATCTGCCTCACTTTAAGGGACTGGAGAATAATATATTGATTGAATGTCTCACCATGTATTCAGCTAGTCATAAAAACAAATTGTTTTTATTCTGTAAAATTAAAAGCAATGCAGAGACCGCTTTCTAAAGTTATCTCTGTACATATGTATCTCTTTACACATCTACAGGATAAATTTGCAAATATAAAATTGCTGATCAAAATCTATGTTCCTAATTTTGACAGACTTTCATCAAATTGTCCTGTGAGGACATCAATTTATCCCTTGAAAGGAATGTAATCCACCAATGAAATCTAATGAGAATGTCTGTTTACACATACTCTCATCCACACTATATTGAATCTTTGGTAAATCTGATAGGCGAAATGGCATTTCATTTTTAATTTTTATTTTCAAAATTATAAATATTAACATCTATTCATATTAAGTGCCACTTGCATTTCTTTAAAAATGAATATAGATTGCTTGTCTTTTGTTAATTTGTCACAGCCCATTACATTCTATATTTCATCAAATCAATACCATCGTAACTAGCTGGCTAACACTAGTAATAGGAAAGGAGCAAAGGGGAGGCCACACATTGTAAGCCTGGTCCTCTGGGCAGCTGCAGCTTCACACTCCCCAGGGGAACACCGGCCCATTCCCTGCAAACCCCTGAGGGAAGGGGTCCAACAAGGGGAAGATGGTGCATGTGCAGTTAAGTCAGGGTGACATAGGGAAGGCCCTTACCTGTCAGTCTAACCTGGAACAAAGATAACTGGCTTAGGGGGTAGAGCCACTGCAAGCACGCAAAATCTTGGAAGGGTAATATCCCCAGACAAAGGAATTCTCTCTCGTGTTCCTCTTGCTCACTCCCGCTTCCTTGCACTCACCCATGCTCCCTCTATAGCCAGGTGGCCTACGGGCGTGCGGCCCTACATGCAGTGGAATGCAGCGGGGGACACAGGCTAACTAGCCAGATGCTGGACTGGACCGGGCACATAGGGAGCAGAAGCTCTGCTTGCAACCCTGCTGGAGATAAATGGGGCTTTTTCCGTGGCAGGACGCAGAGAGATGGGACCTTCGGAACTCAGGGTTCAATTCCACAGAAATAAAGCTTTCCATACTACCTCATCCCCCCCCCCCCTGAGGGCCCCAACAAATTCTTATCCCTGCAGCACCCCAAAATCCCACTTCTACTAGTAACAGGTGGGGACACAGAGAGTACCACACCGATAACAAAATCAAAGACATCACTGATTATAAAAAGAAAAACAAATCTATGCCCATTAAATTAAAAAAGAATGCTTTCTTATCACCTATAACTTTTAATTTGAACATATTAAAATAAACCTTTTACTTTTTTTTTTTTTTTTTAATATATTTTATTGATTTTTTACAGAGTGGAAGGGAGAGAGATAGAGAGTCAGAAACATCGATGTCCCCACCGGGGATGTGCCCGCAACCCAGGTACATGCCCTTGACCGGAATCGAACCTGGGACCTTTCAGTCCGCAGGCCGACGCTCTATCCACTGAGCCAAACCGGTTTCGGCAAACCTTTTACTTTTAAGTGAGCGTATAGTTTTGCCATGTTTCACTGTTAAACAAAGAGACGGGAAATAGAGCAAATGTCCTCAATTCCGTGTCTGACTCCTCAGAATCACTTTGCAACACTGAGTCCTCCGTGTCCTCGTGTCCACGGTTTCCTCAGCAACAGTGTCTTCTGTGCAATCAAGGGCACTGGCATTGACGCGTTCCTTAAAAACAGTTCCTCACGGAACTGGAAGCCACCAGGGCTGGGCTCTGCGGCTGACATCGCAATTGAGAAGAGCTAGCCTGCTCTTGACTCCAGCTGCAGGAATGTCGCCCAACGAGTCTGATATCCCACCTCCCCTTCTCACAGCCTTCTGTTTCCCACCATAATGCAATTTTGATTTTAAGAAGCTTCCCCACATTCCAGTTCTAGAAGCATTGAAATATGGGGAAGATGTGAATTGTAATTAGCAAAATGCCCCATAAGGAAAACTAGTCTTTGCATTGGGGGCTGGAAGTCTGTTTCTCAGTTTGGCAGTTTTATTTTGACTAATATTGTTATCATTGAGAACATTTACATTTTCGTGTGGTCAAATGTATCTTTTTTCTTTATGGAGTATGAATGTTACATTTTGAGCATCCTCCCACCACCACCACCAGCAGTATTATAGGAAAAAAACGCCCATATTTCCAAGGAACAGTTTTGTTACATTTTTTAACTTTTAAATTTGTGATCTAACAGGAGATGGGGGCAAGTGTTTGTAGTGTGTTCAGTAAAATGTCTGAGGTAGAAATCCAGCTTTCTTTTTTCTCAAATAACTACCCAGGTTTCCCACCATCATCATATACTACTAGATTGTCACATCTGTGTTGGTTTATTTTATAATTTAATTCAACATTGATCTATCAATATTCTCCTATAGTACAACAAAATTGTCTTCTACAGTGAAACATTATGAAATGTTATAAATCTTGCAAGGCTAGTGGGCTTTCATTACTCTTCTTCTTTACGTTTTCTGCATTTTACTGGAATGCTTATTTCTCTTGAGCTTTTCAATCAGTTTAAGTTACAAACAAATCATTTTCATCTTTTTATTGTCACAGTATTGAACTTACATCATTTAGAGTTGCAATCTCTAGAATACCAATGTACTGTCTAAGAACAGTGCACTCACTCCGTTTACCCAAATCGCATTCTGTAACTGAGTGAAAGCTCCTTCTGCTCGCCACATGACAGCCATTAAGTCTAGTGACAAAAAGTTGAGGCAGGGAAAGCAACTTTATTTGGAAAGCCAGCAAGCTGAGCAGATGGTGGACTAGCATCCTAAAGACCCGCCAGGAGAAAGTACAGAATTCAGGCTTCTCTTATGTCGGGGGAAAGGGAAAAAAGAGAGGGTTTGAGGTCAGGAGGTGGTTGATGGACACAGACATCTGGATGTCAGCAGGGGCCCAAGGGGGACAGTGAAACTTCTTTCCTTTTGGTTCACAAACTCTGGCTGCTGGGGTGCAGTCATAGAGGCTCCTTTTAAAAAACAATCATTATTTTGGTACAAACTTCCTTTCTTCTTTGGGGACATAGTCTCAAGCAGGAAGATTGTTTCAGTAATTTCTGGGCTACAGGTTAGAGTCCTTTAATGATTAGCATATCTACATGTAGGACTAAGCGGAAGTTGCTAACTGACATTCCAGGCTTGAGCAAGATGGGGTCACAGAGTCTGGTTACTTATTCTATTACAATTTCCCACTGTCAATTGCTCCATTCCATAATCATGTGGAATTGGGGATAATGGGACATCGCCTCTCATCTGACTACTTCCTGTGATCGGGGTCGGCGAGGTGAGGTTGTGGAATGGAACAATTTGACCTGATCTATGAAATGTTCTTTATGCCCCGCTGAAACATGGGGTTTAGAGATTTACCATGGGTATTTCCCTGTTTGTCTTAGGAGTCTTAGCCTTCTTAGCACAGCTCTTAATTATACAGTACATAATCATTATGAATAACATAACTATAAGAAGAAGAATGAGACATAATTTGAGAATACTACCTAGGTTCGACTGTAACCCATTCAGTTTCCTCGAGAAAAGTTTTGTGAACCAGTTTCGCATTCTATCTAACTTTGTTCTGCTCTGATGTCCTAAGGTTTGTTGGCGCCGAGTAGCCTGTTGTCCGATTTTAGCAATATGAGTCTCTACCTCAGAAGAGGAATTGATAGACGTACAGCAAGTAGTGTTAGCAGCAGTACAGACTCCACCTTCAGCTAGCATATCATCTAAAGCTATACGATTATCAAGTACAACTTTAGCAAGAGAATCCAAGGACGTTTGCAGCCCAGTAAGGGTGGTAGCCATTTCCTTTGCAATAATATCTAAGGTTTTTGATAGGTTCCTCAGTACATGTTGATGAGCTGCCACATCCCACCAAGGAAGGAAGGTGTAGCCAAAGAAATAACTGTCTCCCTCAGGGAGGTCCCGAGCAATCCTAGTGAGTAGAGTGAGGGAACTGGTCCAATGGACAGTTTCTAGAACATTCTGGACAGAGAATGGGGTTACCAAGTAGCCCAATAGGCAGGTTCCACCAACATGCCAACTGTCAAGGCATTTATAGGCCCAGGCCTCATTTTGGGATCCACAAACAAAAACGTACCCCATGGGAGCACATAAGATTCCAGTCATATTCTGAAAATTAAGGCTATCCCCCTGGGGAAGGTGACTCAAGATGTTTTCTAACCAGGGGTCAGTGCGAGGCAGGGCCCATGATGGAGACATATGGCAACTCTGTAAGGGGGTGGGGGTGCCCTTCAGGTACGTCGCGTTTTGATCCCTCCAGGTTCTGCACAGTTCAGTAGGAGCGTAGGCAGAGGACAGATTTGCACATCGTTGTCGAATCAAAGGGAGAGAAACTGGGTCGGTGAAATATGTCTTATTATACTGACAAGCAACAGTAGTTCTTCCATGGGGCGTGGTCAAATTCTTGTGCCCCGAGGATTCGGGCTTTTTACAGTATTTACCTGAAACCATGGCTGTCAAGCTCTCAGGTGGGGTGAGGAAGAAACAAGGAACAGGAAATCCATAGCTAACAAGCCTCACTCGGTAAACAGCATTAGGAAATTTCATGTCATAAGTGACTTGGAAACTCGGGATCTGAGAGAAATTTAAAACGGGCATGACCAGAGGGTCGGCAGAATCAAGCCCGGAGGAAGGTTTGACATGACAGATCCAGTAATGGGACAAGTTGGCGGAGGAGGCTATGGATTGAGAGATTCGAACGAAGGAATTATCCTTCCACGCGTGGGTGCAGCTCCAGCAGAGGGACAGGACACACAACGCAGCCCAGAGCTTCATGCTACTTATCTCGTTCATGAAAGAGCCGCTTTAGGTCTTCCAGGGGCTCTCAAGTCCTAGAAGAGGAGGGACTTCTGGCGGCGCCACCTTTATTCCCGTGTGATGTGTCTGCGGCTTCAGTCCAGCTGATGGGCAGGTGAGTGCGTGTTTAGCAGAACCCTGAGGCTCCCGTCCACTTGGCAGCCAGTTGCTGGTCAGGTCCCTTTTCTCTCCAGGTCTGAAGGAGGACTCGATCTCTCAGGCGAAGAGGGTGCAGGGTCACATCAACAAGGTACGCAGACCTGCTGGAGGCAAACTCATGGACAGGAGTTCGAATCGTGCCTAAAGTCTTAACACAGCTATTGCCAGATCTCGCAAAGCACCGGCTGTTTCACCTGCTGTGGCAGGGACCTGGGATGGCCTTCCAGACAGAATTTCAAAGGGGCTTAAACTAAACCTGCATCGGGAGCCATCCTAACCTGCAACGGGGCAACAGCCACGCCTTCCCCAAGTCATACGGGTTTCCTGACATAGTTTGGCAACCTCCTTTTCAGAACGGGATTCATTTTCTCGGTTTTTTTCCTGTTGACTGTGGTCTCCAGGAAGAATGTAATTACCCGTTGATATGCAACATTTATCTGCCGGGTGATATTGGGAATGAATGTGGGCCCCTTGTCACGTTGAAGGGTGTTTGGCCACCCGGATCGAGGGATGATCTCCTTCAGACGGGCTTTAACTACTCCACAGGCCTTTCCAGTTCAGGAGGGGTAGGCTCCCACCCATCCTGAAAAGGTGTCTGCAAACACTAGCAAGTACCTAAAATTTTCAGAGGCTCGAGGCATTTGAGTCAAGTCTATCTGCCAGCCCTCAGGGGGCACACCCCCTTTGTGTTGAATTCCCGTCTGCGGAGGCTTAGCAGCAGTTCTGAGCACAGATCTCACAACACTGCATCATTTGTTGAACAGTCTTTTGCGAATCAGGCCCCACTGTCTATTTTTGGATCTATTGCAAGGTGGCATCACCTAAGGGGTGTCGGCACATTTGTGCCAGAGCACAGCACCCAGGATTGTCTCTGGCAATCAGAAGGGTCCTTGTGCATTGCCTGTCCAGCGTGGTCGAAAGTGAGTCCCCATTCCTTGGCTTTTCCTTTGCCTTTGTTTAAGTACACCAGCTGGTACTGAGGCAAGGCAGCCTGAGGGGGGAGAGACCCTACCAAGCCTAGATAACCGCCTTCCCTTGCTGCCTTCTCTGTGCCCTGGTTGGCCAATTGATTTCCTCTGATTGTATAGGTTTCACCCTGCTGATGGCCAGGGCACTGCATGATGGCCCTGAGTGCGGGGTGGTGGCCTGTATCTGACAACAGCGGACTCTCAGAAGCATATTTAATATCTGTGTTATCGGCAGAGAGTTGCCCTCTTTCTTTCTAAATGGCTCCATGGGCAAGTACTACTAAAAAGGCTTCCTGGGAATCTGTGTGTGTGTGTGTGTGTGTGTATGTATACACACATACACACACACACACACACACACACATTTACCTGTTTTCCTTCAGTCAGAAGCAGGGCTCTTGTGAGAGCAATGGTTTCCGCCTTTTGTGCTGACCTCCCTGGGGGTAAGGTTTTTTGCCTATAAAGTTCTTTGTAAAGTCACCACCGCATAACCCCAGAGCAAAGCTTACCTTGGTCCATGAAGCTACACCCATCGGTGAAGAGCTTTAACTCTCGTTCTGCTAACTGGTCAGTCAAGTTCGGCCAGCTAGAACATCCTTGCCTGAAGACATGTTCTGGAGTTTACAGAGTCTCAATCCGGAGCAAGTCTCATTGCATTTAAAGCTGATGTTACTTGTAGCCTCACATTAGGATCGCCTAAAAGGATGGCTTTATACGTTCCCATTCCTCCTGACGCATGCCAATAAAATCCCTTTTCCTCCAATAAGGAGAGGACTTGGTGGCGGCTGTACATGGTGGTAGGCTGCCCCAGGGTGAATTTCTAAGCAAGTAGCTGCAACGGCCGAAGCCAGGGGGCCGTCGTTTATTGGGTGGTCGAGTTGCCTGCAGAAGTAAGCTACCAGGTCGTGGAATGTTGCCCAAGTTTGTGTCAACGTGCCAAGACCGATGCTTTGTCTCTCGTAGACATACAAGTTGATTAGCAAGTCTGATAACCCTGAAGCTGTGGCTAAAATTAACTTGTCCTAAATTGTGTCAAAAGCTGCTTGGCATTCCTTAGTCCAAGTAAGAGATTCCAGATCCTGTCTTTTTAAAGCCTCATAGATTTTACGATGAGTCTGCAATTTGGAACCCAAATTCGACAGAATCCTGCCAGCTTCCCAAATCCCCTCTATGAGGTCTGCAATTGACTATTTCTGTCAGGCAGTAGATCTCTTTGACTTTGGGGCAGGGAGACACCCAGGTAAGTAACCTGGTGTTTACATATCTGGGCCTTTCTCTGAGAAACATTCAGCCAAATGATTCAGTCTTAATAGAATGTTACAAGTGGAGCTTGCTGTCAGTGTCATTCACACACAGAAGTAAAAAGTCCTTCATCTAACATAAGGTCCCCAAGATCGTTAGCCAGTATTTCCCAAAATAAGGTGGGAAGTTTGGTTTGTTTTTTTTAATTCCAAGAGTATATCTTTTTTTAAATTACAGTTTACATTCAATATTATTTTGTATTAGTTTCAGGTGTACAGCACAGTGGTCAGACCATCATACACTTACAGGGTGCTCCCCCGATATTTCCAGTACTCGTCTGGTACCATACACAGCTATTACAATATTATTCACTATATCCCCTATTCTGTACTTTACATCCCCATGAATATTTTATAACTACCAATCTGTACTTCTTAATCCCTTCCCCTTTTTCACCCAGCTACCCAAACCCCCTCCCCTCTGGCAGCCATCAGTCTGTTCTCTGTATCTATGAAGAGATGGAGAAATTTTTGAATCCTTGTAGCAAAACTATCTGGTCATACTGCTGGGTTTCCTGTGTTTCTGGGTCTTGCCATTCAAAGCAAACAGCTGCTGGAATTCTTTGGCAACTGATATGCAGAAAAGTCCACCCTTCAAGTCCAGTACTGAAAACCATCCATATATTCCAGGATATTGGTGAGCGAAGTATATGAGTTGGGCACCACAGAATGCACTTCCTGAACTATTTCACTTATAGCTTAATATTACATAAATCCTGTTAACTTATATTAAATTTGCATTTCAGCAATTTACTATTTTATTGATGCTATGAATAGGTTTATCCAACATGTTTTCTAACTAGTTATAATTAACATATAAGGAAGCTATTCATTTTGTCACCAGGCTGATCACTCCAAACTCTTCTTAGTTTTAATACTTTTTTTAGTTTATTATTTTGAGGTTTCCAAGAATACAATCATATTTTTATAAAAATTATAACTGTACCTCAACTTTCAGTTTTTAAGACTCTTTCTAAAATTTATTGAATACTAGAGGCCTGATGCACGAAGATTCATGCAAGAATAGGCCTTCCTTTCCCTGGCTGCCAGCACCACCTTCGCTCCAGCCAGAGCCGCCTTCCGCCTCTTGCCTTGTAGCATCAGTTTGCATATTCCCTCCTTATTCGCTGCGGGCACCGCCATCTTTGTTGCGAAGTTATGGTCAATTTGTATATTCCATCTTTATTAGATAGAATAATTTACTGATATGGACACAATAATATCTACACTAATAAAAGAGAAACATGGTAATTGGCGTACAACCGCTACCCTTTTCAACGGCTAATCAGCGAGATATGCAAATTAACTGTCAGCCAAGATGGCCGCCGGCAGCCAGGCAGCTTGAAACTAACATGAGGCTTGGTTGCCTCAGTGACGGAGGATCGTTGGAGGAAACCAACGTTCCCCGCCTGCGGCTGCAGGCCTCTGAGCCTGCAGTTTGAAACATTTTAACAAATACCGCCCAGACTTCAGCCAGCAGATTCGCAACATTGTATGCAAAGGCCAGAAACCTACTTTCAGGAGCGGAGGCCTAAGAGCTGGAGCCAAGCCTCAAGCTAAAGCCGGCCCAGAATAAAAAAAAAAAAAAAAAGGAATAAAGGAGCGTTTGGGAGTTCAGTCACCCCCAGCCTGAAAACAGCCATCATCCCCTCATCCAGGCTGGCCAGGCACCCCAGTGGGGACCCCCACCCTGAATCCAGGACACCCTTCAGGGCAAATGAGCTGGCCCCCACCCATGCACCAGGCCTCTATTCTATATAGTAAAAGGGTAATATGCCTCCCAGCACCGGGATCAGCGGAGCCGCGAGGCCTCCTGGCACTGGAATCAGCGTGACAGGGGGCAGCACCCAAACACCCTGATCAGCCCTGCTCTGTGTGTGACAGGGGGCGGGGCCACAACCCCCCCCCCCGCCCCCCGGACCCTGCTCTGTGTGTGATGGGGTAGAGCCATAACCTCCCCATCAGCCCTGCCCTGAGTGTGACAGTGGCGGCGCCCCAATCCCCTGATTGGCCCTGCTCTGTGGGTGATAGAGGGCGGTGCCCCAACCCACTGATCCGCCCTGCTCTGTGTGTGACAGGGGGCGGTGACCCAACTCCCCTATCGGACCTACTCTGTGAGTGGCAGGGGGGAGCTCCTCAACCCCCTGATGGGCCCTGCTCTGTGCATGACAGGAGGGAGCTCTCCAACCCCCTGATGGGCCCTGCTCTGTGTGTGACAGGGGGTGGTGCCCCAACCCCCCAATCGGCCCTGCTCTGAGCCTGACCAGGGGCTGCACCTAGGGATTGGGCCTGCCCTCTGCCACCCGGGAGCAGGCCTAAGCCAGCAGGTCGTTATCTCCCGAGGGGTCCCAGACTGCGAGAGGGCACAGGCCAGGCTAAGGGACCCCCCTCCCCGCCGAGTGCACAAATTTTTGTGCACCGGGCCTCTAGTATATATATAAAAAGCTAAGCAACTGGCCAACCAGCCAACTGGCCAACTGGCCGGTAGGTATAACATGCACTGACCACCAGGGGGCAGACGCTCAATGCAGGAGCTGCCAAGCGACAGCAACTTTGCAGAGTGCCCTCTCACACTCTGGGACCCCTCAGAGGATGTCGGACTGCTGGTTTCAGCCCGATCCCCACACCCGGCCGAGGGACCCCACCTGCCAGAGGGACCCCGCTCACTCCACAGACACCCTTTGAGCCCTGGCACCGCCCCAGGTGCAGCCGGCTGGGGAGGGACCACGGGAGGTTGGCTCCAGGGCTTGTCTGGCCCATCTCGCCCAGTCCCACCCTGCCGGCCACCTTCTAATTAATTTTCTTTCAAAGTGCACAAATCCGTGCACCAGGCCTCTAGTATTACATAATATTAAAAACAAAAGGGCATTTTGATGGTATTGCCTAAAGTAGGTCATTGGATCTTGAGCGTGACACTGTAATTTGCTCAGAGATTTCTACTGATTAAGGAAATATCCATCTCTACCTAATTTATAGATATTTTTGAGGAAATAGTTGAATTTTCAGTTCAGTTTCTTTTGATATGATCTTATCTTTGACTTATCAGCACTATATTAAAATGATATATTAGAATCATATTATTGGCATAATTAACATAAGGAACTGGAATACTGAACAACCCTTATGTTGTAGGGAAATTTCCCAATTTCATTATGGAGTGCACTTTTTAACCCTTTGGGGTCCAATTTTATTTTTGGAATTCAACCAGTCTGGTCCAAATTAATTGACGGGATTGAATGTTGAACCGGTTTGCGGTGTCTCAGCCTCAACGTTGGACCTGCTCCTAGCGCCTGGTCTGTCGAGTCAGCCTCCACGTTGGACTGAAAAGGGTTAACATGCACCAATATTAGTATTTTATTTTGGACTTTTTTGCACTTATGTCCATTAGCAATATTATTGGCAAGGTTTTTTGTGATTTTTTTTTCTTTTTAAGATCTTTATTACATTAATGAAAAACAACAACTCAATTTTAAATAGTACCAATTTGCATCTAAATAATTAAAGAATTGTAAAGAACCAGTAACCTAAGATTTAATTGGGAATATGTGTATTTTAGTCTTATGAGGTACCCTGGCTGGTGTGGCTCAGTTGGTTGAGTGACATCCCATGCACCAAGAGGTCACTGGTTCCCCATCAGGGCACATGCCTGGGTTGTAGTCTCAATCCATAGTAGGAGGTGTGCAGGAGGCAACCAGTCAATGTTTCTCTCTTTCTTCCTCTCGCTCTAAAATCAATCAAAACATATTTTTTAAAAAGAAAGTCTTATGAGGTAATTTATTCTAAACTGGTACAAAATTTATAATTTTTATCAGTTTTAAAACTAATCTCCTATATTTTCTTTCTTACTTTTCTTTTCTTTTCTTTTTTTTTTTTTGCAACTTGATGGGGTTTTTTCCTTGTCTGTCTTTTTTTTTTTTACTTATTTTATTTTTATTGAATTTATTGGAGTGACATTGGTTAATAAAATTATATAAATTTCAGGGGTACAGTGCTATAATGCATCATCTGTAGTTTCTCCTACATTTTCTACTAGCTTCACTAGACCCGGTGCTACTTCTTCCTGAATGTTTAGAACATGAACGAGGCACTGGTTAAACTTTGCCTAGTATCTCATATATTTTATGTGATGTTTATGTGTTTCATTTGGTGCTATTTTTGTCAAGTTTTGATGTCTATATTACCCTTGCTTCATAAATACAAAGTTTCTTTTTCCTCTGGTGAATAGTTCGGAGGGATTATCAGAACTCACTGATGAATTTGAGACTGCAGTGCTTTGCTGGTTAACACACGGATTATATTCTAAGCTCTTTCAGGTAACTGCTCTGCTAAAATGCTTAATATTTTAGTGGTGAATTTTGATATTTTATTATTTATTGGAAAAATATTTTAGTAACGTTTTCCAACTTATTTGCATTATTAAAGCAAAATATGCTTTTTTGTAATTCTATCTAGTTTGTCTTTTATGTGTCTCTGCATTTTACTATTTTAAACATCGTTTGATTAGTACTTTTAGGAGATTTTTTTTGCCTCTAATTTATTGGGTTTTTCAAAGAATCATTCTATTGATTTGATTATTAAATCTACTTTTTTGTTTTCTCTTTCACTAATATCTATCTTTGTCTTCACTAATTCCTTCTGAATGGTTTTCTTGGATTTACTTTGTTCCCTACATTTCTTATTCAATTCTAATTTTAATGCATTGTGTTCAGAGAATGAGATACTTTTCATTTAATAGAATTAGCTGCAGTTTCCTGCATAATACAATATGTGGTCAATTTAGTTAATGTTCTAGGCACTTTATCCTGTGTTTTCATGGTATAAAATTACATAGCCTATGTGGCACTTCCTACTATGTAACAATTCTATGGCCCACTCATACCCCCAGAGTTTTGTGTTCCAAGTAAGGATCTCCTGACAAAATACTTCAAGTCTTGAAGGACAGTGTCCAAGATACATAAAAATATACACAATCCTCAGTATGTTTATTCATTTGGCCAAAATTTCACGCTGCTTGGCTTCTACTGTTTGCAATTAGTAGACTGGGTTTGGGCCATGTACTAGTGTCATTGGAGATGAAGGTCTGTTTGTTTGTTTGCTTAATTTGTGTCATTTTAATTGGTGTTAGAAATGGAGTAAATTGGAAATACCTTAACATTGCCATCTGTAGCTGGAAGTATTACACTTTATGTTTACTAAAATAGTTTAAATTTGATTTTATCCTGATGAAGCTTATGAGTTTTTGAAACATTCAGTGTAGAGAAAAAAAAAAAATTTATATCAACTTTTTAACCTTCTCTACCAGAAAACATTTAAGAGGCTTTTAAATTTTTCAATTTTTATCTGTTATTATGATGTTCAGAACTCTGCCATTATAGTAGACTGAATGAAACTCCAAACAAAGGCACATAGAGGTTACAGATAATATATCACCAAAAATGAAATGTAATGCCATGCCAAGCTTGAAACTGAGAAATTATCTAAGGTGCCAGAAATGAAGAGGGAATTCAAAGTCAGAAAGATAATTGTAGTGAACATAAAATTGTTCATAAGAACTTACAGGAAAGTGGGCCTCATGCCAATCTGGGAAACGTGGCTGGAATTGATCCACCTTTATAAGTGTTACCTTATCTGTAGTTAGGGACTGAAATCTCAGCCAACAAGCCTGAAAGTTTTGTACAAATTATGACAGGAGGTTAAATGGAACTTCTATTGAGTCAGAGTTGACAACTTGGGTCCACAGATGAAAACACAGGCACTAAACATCTCTTATTCTAAAAATAAATATCAATGTCTGGGGCCTCCTGAAAGTTTCCAGAACTGTCCCTACTATAATTAACTACCACCCAAGACCAAATATAAATGAAACAAAAGCAGAGCGACTCTTGGGAGTTGGACTGAAGTCTACAGCATTGTGGGGAGTAGACTATCCCCAGCGAGAATGTAAACTTACTAATATTTTCATTTTTCATAGTGAAGAGTAAATATATATGATCAAGTGGATAAAACATGAAATAAAAACTTTTAGAAAACAAGGAAGGTATCAAAAACTAATCAGTTATTTTAAAATGACAGAAGTAAAGATTTTTCTATCTTGTTAAACAAAGATAGAAAAAATTTGAGTGTTTAATGAATAATAAATGCAAATGCATGTCTAATGAATAATGCAAAGGCAAATATATATTAAAAACTCTTGAGTTCATGATAACCCCCCAGACTAAATGTTAATTCAGCATTGTTTGAAATAACATGAGCTTAATAAATATAGAACAAATAATAAAATGAGAACATCTCCATTTTGTAATCCTTAAAACCTAATTTATATAGATAACGATCAACAGATGAAACAAAAAGAGACTGATGGGAAATTTGCAACAGAGAGTTTAAGCCAGGGGTGGGCAAACTTTCTGACTCGAGGGCCACAATGGGTTCTTAAACTGGACCGGAGGGCCGGAACAAAAGCATGGAGGGAGTGTTTGTGTGAACTAATATAAATTCAAAGTAAACGTCATTATATAAAAGGGTACGGTCTTTTTTTTTAGTTTTATTCATTTCAAACGGGCCGGATCCCGCCCGCGGGCCGTAGTTTGCCCATGACTGGTTTAAGCTGTCACTTGCTTAACTGGAGCATCACTAAATGTGGGGCAATTTAATGTAAAACAAATTAATGGTAGGAGAAAAATGAGAGGAAGTAGAAAGGGAGATTATTCTAGAACAAAATCTCTTAAGAAAAAAGATCAAATGCAGTGAGTGGCCCATGTTTAGATCTTAATTCAAACAAACCAGCTTAAAAAAAGGGTTTTTTGAAAAAACTGTGGAAATTTAAGGCTTGAGTATTAGATTAGAGAAAGTGTTAATAGTAATATTTTTAGGTATAATCAAACTGTGTTTATGTAAGAGAATATACATATTTATTATAAATGCATACAGAAATACATAGGAAAATGATATGAAAGCTGTAGTTAGCTTTAAATGACTTCAGTAAAAGAGTAAAAAGAAAAAACAAATGGCATAAATGACAGTGACAAAAAATTGATAGTTGTTGAGTCTGGGTATATGGAGGCTCATTATACTTTTATTTACACTTTTTTTGTATGTTTAATTATTTTACCAAAACTTTAAATTATATATGATGCTTAGTAACTGCTTTAATAAAGCTATTTGACACTAGTTTAGAATGTTGGTTTTATTTGCCTATAGACATTCCTAAAATGGCAAGCAGATTTCCTAAGATAAAATTAACCTCTAGGCTTAACCTTGTAAAACTCTAACATAAATATTGAAGTCAAAACAAAAAAGTATCAACATAAAACTTAAGAAGTAGGGAGGAATGTCAAGGGGAGAAAAAAAAAAGGAGACCTATGTAATACTCTTTGTAATACTTTAAGCAATAAAAAATATATACAAAATTAAAAAAAGAAGTAGGATGAATTACATTTCTGAACAATATAATAGGCTAGTTGCCTGAATCAAAGCCACCAAAGCCAATATGTATTCCTTGATATAATACAGAAAATATCTTTTATGATGCATTATGGAGTTAGCATGAGAGTAAGAAATTTTCAGGTCTAAAAAAAAAGTAGAAAACTGCTGACTGCATTCAACCTGAAGGTATTTGCCTTTGAAAGAGTAACAATACTACGTTCTTCCCGAAAGAATTTGAGCACCATGGATTATATCATCCCATAGGAATCACCCACAAATCCTATTACTGTCTTAGTAATTACCAAAATAAAATTGATTCTTCAAACCTGGGTGCAAAGCTGCAAAGGGGAAATATCATTGTTGATAACTGGCAACCAAAATCTGTTTTGAAGACCAAATTGAAATGATTCTCATTGAGAGAAAACTCAGGCAAAAATTTCATTCAGCATGATTCAGAACTATTGGTATGCCTGGGCATTGGAAAGAACAAATAAAAATTCTCTCTGGAGAAGACCTTTCCTTCCAAGTCCTTAAAGATTGTTCAAAAATAAAATTCTAAGGAAAATAAGCATCATAGCAATATTTTTTCTGATACATCTCCTCAGGAAAGGGAGACAAAGAAAAAAATAAATGGGACTACATCAAACTAAAAGTCTTTTGCACAGCACAATGTAAAGGCAACACACTGAAAGGAAGAACATATTCGCCAATGATACATCTGATAAGGGGTTAATATCCAAAATTTATAAAGAACTTTGCAACTCAGCACCAAAAAAACAAAGAGGCCCACACCAAGACACACCGTAATTAAAATGCCAAGGGTTAAATTCAAAGAGAGAATCAAAATCAACAAGAGAAAAGCAGTTACCTGCAAGGGAGCGCCCATATGACTGTCAGCTGATTTCTCAACAGAAACTTTGCAAGCCAGAATGGAGAAGCAAAAAATATTCAAAGTGATGAAAAGCAAGGATCTACAACCAAGATTAACTCTACCCAGCAAAGCTATCATTTAGAATTGAAGGTCAGATAAAGAGCTTCACAGACAAGGAAAAGCTAAAAAAGTTCATCACCACCAAACCAGTATTACATGAAATGTTGAAGGATACTCTTTAAGAAAAAGAAAGAAAAATATAAAAAATATGGACAATAAAATGACAATAAATACATATCTATCAACAATTGAATATAAAAATCAAAATAAACGAACAAGGAATCTAATGAACAAAATACACTGATGAATAAAATAGAACCAGAGGCATGGAAACAGGGAACAGAATGATGAATCTCAGAGGAATAGGGGAAGAGGAGGGCAGGAAGAGATTAACCAATGAACTTACATGCATATATGTATTACCTATGGACCAGACAATAGGGTGGTAAAGGCCTGGGGTTGGGCAGGAACCAGGTAGAGGTGGGTAATAGGGGGGAGCGGGGGGAAGAGGTACATCTGTAATATTTTCAACCATAAAGATTTTTTTTTAAATTTTTCCAACAACAAATGGATTCAGTATAGTTGAAAAAATATAAAAGTAAAAGAGTTGTTTATATATATATATATATATATAAAAAACTCTTAAAAGAAAACATCAGAGAAAGACTTCACAAATCTTTAAGTGGGCAAAGTTTTTTTCTCTTTGAAAGTTGCCATAAGAAAAGAAAATGATAAGACACTGGACTAGGAGAAAATTATATCTCAGGAAAAATTAATAAATACCTAAATAAACCTTAAAAAATAAAATAATAACATCTTTATGAGTTATTAGAATAAGACAACATGCACAGCAACCTTAAGTTCTTGAATAGGTAAGGTAATGAATGAAGTCAACATATCATAATATCCGTGTATTGTCTGCAAGGGAACTTTAAAAATTGACTTTAGATTTTGATATAGTTTAAAATGGAACCATTTATATTAAAGAAGCAGATTTGATAACTTTCAAATTAGCATTATTTTTTTTAAACTGAGAAAAGAAAACATTTCATTATCCCAAAGTCAAGAAAGGAAAGGAAGAGAAGCCTACATTCAGAATGAAAGTACAAAATAAATATAAAATTATCAGACTTAATTTTTCAAAAATCAATGTTAATATACTTATAAGAAGACACATCAAAACATAAGGGTGAAAGTAAAATGATGGAATGAGTTTTACCATGAAAATTACCATCAAGCCCTGACCGGTTTGTCTCAGTGGATAGAGCGTCAGCCTGCGGACTGAAGGGTCCCAGGTTCGATTCCGGTCAAGGGCATGCACCTTGGTTGCGGGCACATTCCCAGTAGTGGGTGTGCAGGAGGCAGCTGATTGATGTTTCCAACTCTCTATCCTTCTCCCTTCCTCTCTGTAAAAAAAAAACAATAAAATATATTAAAAAGAAAAAGAAAATTACCATCAAAAGACAGCCATAGTATTAATATAAGAAAAATAGACATTAATGAAAAAAAAAAGCATTGCTGAAGATAAAGATGATTACTTCATGGTGAAAAAAATATTCTATTCCCCAGGAAGATTTTAATTCTAAATTTTAAATATGGATGAACCTAGTAACATGATAAAACATATGAAAACTTAGTGAAAGGGAAATAGAATTTATGTTCTCACCAAGTTGGTCAGGGTTCAATGTTCCAAAACTAAATTATTTTCTCTTAAAAAATGTCAACTACATTCTAGTACCATCTAACTCTCTGATTTAAAGATATTCCCTATTCACACAATGACCAAAGCATTTTGTGTCCACTTGGCCCCAATAACCAGTCACCCTCCTTTTCACAAAAGCTCCACAGATGGAAAATATACAGTGTGGGTATATTTCACTCGATTCATTTCTCCTGCTGTTAGCACAGCACATTCCTGGGCTAAATCCCTCTTTAACTGATGCTGCAGAAAAACTGTGACATAAAATGATCAATGTTGTGCTATTGGTGTCTAAAGATGAAAAATGAAAAGTTGAAATGTTTATTTTGGACTCAACAGTGAGCATATTGAAAAAGATTTAAAATGTTGATAAAATAATTTTTCTTCCCTGCACTTCTGTTTTTGCAAAAGGTTGATCCTCTCCTACAAAACACATGATCTTCGTGAGTACATACCATGTGTCAATCATAAAACAAAGAAACTTGTGACATTTGTGTGGTAAGTAATCCTTAAGTTACATCTCTGCTAGTGATGACATTAACCTGGAAATATTTGAAATTTGCATTTGTTCTAAATTTTCTATGGTTACAATTTTTTAAGTTATTAAAAATGCATTCAACATGATTATAAAAATTCAGCTCTTGTAATCATAGTTTAGATGTAGTTTTATGCCCTTTACACAGCAAACATTGCTGAAATTTTTTTTAAATTTTAGTACATTAAATCTTCTAAAGGATCTTTAATGTCATTTTTTTTTTCTGGTACAGCTTCTGGTGAACCAAATAATTCTTTGAATATAAGTATCCACTCTATAATTTAGATAATTTTGATGCTGATATTTTTACATTATATACACTCTAAAGATATATTAGTTGCTGTATACTATCAAACACTTATAGAATTATAAAAACAGGATTTAACATGAAAGTTCATATGTTTAGTGATTTAAACATTTTTTCTGAAAATGTGCTTAGTTTTGATGTGGTGAAAACAGAACTTCATATGTTTATAATGGCTATTTTCTTCCAAGTGTGTATATGGACTTATATCATTGAGACCTTCCACTTCTTTCCCTGGAAAACATTCAGAAAAATATTGATTAAATCTAGCTTTCAGTGTGTGGGCAGGAATATGATTAAATTATCTCTCAATAACCTATGTTATATTTAAAGACACTGAGATGCTGATTTTAGTTTCCTTGATACACTCTTCTAAGATTTAAAATCCTCAGAGTTATGAATTTAATACCAAGCAAGGTTTTTTAAACCAATCATCTCTTCCCTTAGAATGGTGGTCACTTCTTGGGTAAGGAAGACATTCCCAGCCATGGCTGGAAATCAAAGAGTCAAGGGAATTTTAATCAAATCGTGTTATCTCAGTAAAACAAATAGTCCAAGTTGGTAACTGCCTCTCCACATTTCAGTAAAGCATTCTTTCTAGTGTTAAGGCTCAATTTAGAGTTGTGACAGAAATACACGTCAAACTAGCTCAATCAAAATGTGGAGTCGCCCTAAAATCCAAGGAAAAGCAGCTCCAAGAACCAAAGAGGTAGCTGGAACCTGGGAGGTTCCGGTCCTCGGGGCTCCCTGCCCTTTCCTAATCTCTGCCTCTTCTGTGCATGGGCCTTATGCTCTCCTACCATAGCTTAGCTTCTGGCATATCATCAGGGACATGCCGCCAGAGTCTCTGGGTTCAAGCCTGAATCACAGAAGCAATGCGTGAAAGTGGCAAAACAACAAAAGGAACAATGGAAAGTAAAAGATTTCCTCTCATGTAATAGGGGGGGAAATAAAGGCAATTTTATCAAAACTAAAGGACAATGGTCTCAAAATTTTAACTGATACCCACGAGTCTAGCAAAATGAAAGGAGAGAGAGTGGCAACCACCATTCCTACATTCTTTCAGGCTTTGAAGATTAGAATAATATATTGAAATTTCTGAAGAAATGTCATTATGCTTCAAACATAACTCTTTAAAAGGGCGGAATGTTTTCCTTCTGGCCCTCTTTACATGGCCCTTATTGGCTATGACTTCCTAGACCAGCAAAATAATGTGCGGCTCCTGCCAGTGACCAAGTCATTGTGTATCCCCACTCCCCTACACTCGGGGATGCACCGGAACCACCGTCAGGTTAACTTTTGTGCCCAGACTCTATGTAAAACGTCTGCAGCTTCTTCTCGAATTGGAGAGCCATGTGGTGCTTCAGATAACCTGGTAGTGGCATCAGCTCAGAAATCATACGCCAGAATCTTCCGTCTAAATCTGCCACTGACTCCAGTGCATAGTTAACCTGGAAAGTAGCTGTACACTCCTTTGGGAATGGATCAGAGGAATGTTTATCTTATGTACTTGTGGTTTTGGAAGGTCCTCCCAGAAGAATCTGTAATCAGTGGGTCCTGGGTCAGTGCACTGGCTTTGATCTGAAACTGGGGAAAGAACTACGTATTTTTCCGTTGCAGTGGCTGATATCAACCTTCCACTTGCCAAGTTTTGATTTTTTATTTTGTTTTATTTATTTTTTTTTTGGCCAGGCATGCCAAGTCACATCCAAATTAGTAATTTACAGATCTCACCATTTGTTCACCAGGATCTATTAGCCCTCTGAAGATACCTGGGGGTCATGTCTACCTTGCCTCAGATAGGTAAGTGCCACTAACTGGCTTCTGCAGTTCCTGATAACATCGTCCCCAACATACTAGGAAAGCTATGTATCCCCTAGAGTCAAGCCAGACTATGCAAGAAAACCATGAACAAACTTCTCAAAGACC
Source organism: Myotis myotis (assembly GCF_014108235.1). Classification (NCBI taxonomy): domain Eukaryota; kingdom Metazoa; phylum Chordata; class Mammalia; order Chiroptera; family Vespertilionidae; genus Myotis; species Myotis myotis. The sequence continues at coordinate 37,408,377 of NW_023416368.1, forward strand.
CGGAGGTCTCCCTCAGACTTTCCAATGGCTGAGTGAATCAAACCTTTACGATGCCATACCGTGTGCAGACATTGTAATTGCATGGGTCATGTTTCAGCACGGGCTCAGCTACTTACTAACTGTGACATTTACTTCTCTGAGCTTCCATTTTTCTCAGCTGCATGAAGATAACAATATCTACCTTGCTGGGTTGCTTTTAAGGTTCAAAAAACTCTAAGACAATGCCTGGGACATATATGCACTCAAAAAATATTTCTACTCCTTCCTTCCTTCCTTCCTGTCATAAGGAAAACCATAACATCCTCTCACTTTTCATACCCACCTTTTACCATTCTCACAAAATCCACTCACTTTGTCTATAATTTTCACCTACAATCCTCAAAAATAGTGAAGGCATTAAGCAATGTCAGTGATTCCTTCCCTTCTGTTTCTGGTGTCTTTTCCCAGGTGGTTTTTGGTGTGTGTTTTTTTTTCCAATTTCCACTGAGAATTCAGGTAAATATACCAAATTTGTAGTGAAGGCTCATCCTACAATTATAAACTAAAATAAGAAAATTAAGGTATTGGTAGGAATTGTAGAAATTGCAAAAGTTTATCTATACAATACATATCCTGGAAAATTACTTTTTTCCTAAGAAATGGGCAGTATTAAAATTGAAAAAGTTTATCCTCTTGCAAATATTAATTCCAAAGCATATTTTTTTCTAAATACTAATTCATAGAGATTTTTAAAAACCATATTCATTTAACACCAATATAATGGAAACTATGGCCTGAAACTATAAGCTACCAAGTTCTCTGTTTCTTTCACTTGAGCCTCTATTTCATTTTTTTTTTTTTAACATAGATCAAGGGTCAGCCAACTACATTCTTTGAGAAAATCTGGCCCACCACCTGTTTTTGTAAAGTTTCACTGGACATATTCATGCCCATTCACCCACTTATTCTATGGCTGTTCTTCGGCTACAACAGCAGGGGTGAGTAGTTGTGACAGACACCATCTATGCTAAAATATTTACTACTTGGCCTTTTACAGAAAAAGATTGCCAGTCTCTAACATAGATCGTGAGGGATGTCACAGACGCCTTACTCAAGTTCACATCACAAATAGTTAAACCAGCATCAGCCATGTAAGCATTGCTGAATAAATCTGAACCCCTTGTATGAAAGCCTATGTTTAGAGTTCTTGTTTTCTTTCTTATACTGGTAACATTTTGAATCTGTGTAAGGGAATGGTCATCTTTCTAAAGGTGAACCGAATACTGAGTTCTTCTCTAACACTAACTAGAATTACAAACCTTATAGATGGGTCTTCCAAATACGATCTATGGACACTATCAATAAATGGTTAATTCTGTATAAAATTTGTAAAGCATTCTTCATGAGCGCCCTAGAACACAACTTTCCTTTTTAGGATTGCCACAAGCAAACTCTGTAACCTCAGGTTACACACTCTACTCCCCAGGCTTCAGCCAAAGTTCTGTAATTTCCGGAGACATAAGGAAGCAGTGTAAAGGTTTCAGCACTGCAACAATAAAGCACAGAAACTGACCACACATGCTGTTTTGTTACAACTGAACGCAGGTAATTTATGGCAAATGCTTATCCCATTTTCATCAATCATGCCTTGAAGCTTACTGGTAAGATTCCCATTTGTTAAGAGGGAATAAAAATGCTGAAGCAGCACCCTGTCAGTTCGATTTCCTTGGCTGAGCATGGCTTCTGGTGATTTTTTGGTAGGGAGACGGCTCTCGTTCTTTCCATTGTTATTAGCTTGTCAATCTCTTGGAAATTCCCAGTTTGATTTCTATTTGCGCGATCTTACTGGTTTTAATCTTATTTTCTAAAAGTATGTTTCCTGGAACACAGGTCCCTGCTGAATCGAAAGCACACTTGCTCTTGGATTATGAGGCCTCTTCCTGCCACCTCAGTTCTTCATTCCCTCTCCTCCTGCCTCCCTTCCTTCACTTGCTCGCTAAAACATTACTTGGAATAGATAGCATCTGTGAAGAGAAGAAGTTGTTTTTGAACAAGTCAAAACCCAAAGGATCACGGGCTCAATTCCCAGCCAAGGGCATGTACCTGGGTGGCAGATTCCATCCCATGCCCCGGTGTGGGCGAGTGTGGGAATCCACCAGTTGATGTGTCTCTCTGACAACACGCTTTTAATAATTTTTACATAGCAAACAGCACGATATAGGCACTTAGTTTTTGTACTAAAAGATGATTTCCTACTTAAGACTTTAAGATTAGGAAGAAACATTAAAAAGCTTTTAAAGTGTCGTTGAAAATTTAGGATAGGGTCTTGACTCACTGATAAGTGGTAAGCACCCATAAAGTAAATGGAAATTTCTCTTCACATCCACTTGTATGTTACACAGAGCTACTGTAAACCAGTTAGAATTAGGGAAATGCATTATCCAAGATCGATATATTTCTAGGGACTATAGACACATACTGAAAACTTTTCCCAGCCTCCAGACACTGGCGCCTAGGGAGGAAAATCCTGTATCAGAGACAGAAGGAAGGGGTGGATGAACTGCCCGTGACGGTTAGGCAGCTGCCCGAGGGCCCCAGTTAGGTCTGTGTGGGGTCACTCTTAATGAACTTGATCAAATATCCCCGAAAATGAACAGGGAAGTTTCTTATCAGAAGTTCAAGAGAAAAGAAAATATAAACGTCTGAGTCTTTTCAAATTCTCTATCTCTATCTCTAAGGTGCCAGATGGCATTCTCTGTGCCCCTCACAGCTCACGTCTTCTTTCTTTCCTTTATAACAATCTTGGCTGCGTGGCTCTGCTAAGCTCCAGGAACGGTGAAAATGTTCCTTGCAGCCAAGTCTGTTCTCTGGGAGAAGAGACCACAGGCAGGCAGGCTCTAGTTTATTGGAAGAGCTATATTTTAAGTATTTCTTGGAATATAAATCGTTTAGCACTTGGAGTTAATTCCTTAGAAACCATGCTATGAATGAGATCTACCCTCTTTGTAAGTTTGCCAAAGTCTTTTAACCTATATTGTTCTAAAATCATTGTTTCAATGGCACTATTTTAATTACAGTTATCTACCACTCGACTTTTTTAATATCAATTTTTTTTCTTTCACCTGGTTACAGAGGTATACTGTTATGTAAAGTTTATAGTATCTGAAATTATTTTCCCATCCTGCTAATAGACTGTTATTGCCCAGGAAGATTATCACAAAAACAAGAAGTGAATTTATCTATATCTATATCTATATCTACATCTATATCTATATCTATTTACCTAGATATTCAGAATCTCAATTCAAGACTCTGGAATTACAAATGTACTCAAGTCCACATCCGACCCCACTTTTTCTGTTCTTTCTCAGCAAGAACTGTCTAAGAGCAGAATGGGAAAGTTACTACCAGATACTATAAACTTATACTGCACAGTAGCGCCACAATAATGTGAAAGAGGACAATGACCAATCATCTTATTCAGAGGACCAGTCAAGCTGGAAGCCAGAAGATTAAGTGCAACGTGGATACACCAACATAACATTTTAAAATATCTTGAACTACTGATTGACATTTAAAAACTGAATGGATCTCATATGCAAATCTAGAATCTATATTCAAGGAATCGGCAGTTTGGTGAGACTGAGCCCATGTTTTGAATGCTCTTGGATGTTTGAATGGCCATTTGACCATTATGCTTTTCCCTGAATGAATATAAAATGACAACATGCCAAAATGTGTGACATGTTGCTAAATCTGTACTTAAAGGAAACTTTATAGCAATAAATGCCTACATTAGAAAATAAGATGAGCTTTCAACTAAAGACTAGAAAAACAAGAGTTGATTAAACCCAACTTAGGAAAGAAAAGAATAAATGTTAGAGAGGGGAGGAAATAAATAAAATAGGAAACAAAGAATAGAGAAAAATCAACTAAACAAAAATATTTAAAAAGCTGGTTCTTTGACAAGATCAATGAAATTAATAAACATTTGGCCAGCCTGAGCAAGAAAAAATAATAATAAAAGGCATTTACCAAGATCAGAAATGAGAGATATGCAGCCATAAAAAAGAAGGAAATCTTACCTTTTGGGACAGCATGGATGGACCTGAAGAGTATTATGTTAAGTGAAGTAAGCCAGTCAAAGGAAGACAAATACCATATGATCTTACTTATCTGTGGAATCTAATGAACAAAATAAACTAACAAACAAAATAGAAATAGACTCATAGTTGCCAGAGGGGAGAGGGTAGGGGGTTGGGTGGAAAAGGTGACGGAATTAAGAGAAAAAAAAATGCCGAACCGGTTTGGCTCAGTGGATAGAGCATCGGCCTGCAGACTCAGGGGTCCCAGGTTCGATTCCGGTCAAGGGCATGTGCCTTGGTTGCGGGCACATCCCCACTGGGGGGCGTGCAGGAGGCAGCTGATAGATGTTTCTAACTCTCTAACCCTCTCCCTTCCTCTCTGTAAAAAATCAATAAAATATTTTTTTTAAGAAAAAAAAAACACCTCGTATGGGTGAAACAGTATGGGTGAAAGAGGGATAGATGGTGATGGAAAGAGACATGAGTTGGGGTGGTGAATATACAATACAGTATAATTTTATTAACCAAGGTAGCCCTAATAAATTTAATAAAAAAAAGAAAGGAGCCGAAACCGGTTTGGCTCAGTGGATAGAGCGTCGGCCTGCGGACTGAAAGGTCCCGGGTTCGATTCCGGTCCAGGGCATGTACCTGGGTTGCGGGCACATCCCCAATAGGAGGTGTGCAGGAGGCAGCTGACCGATGTTTCTCTCTCATCGATGTTTCTAACTCTCTATCTCTCTCCCTTCCTCTCTGTAAAAAATCAATAAAAATATATTTAAAAAAAAAAAAAGAAAGGAAGGAAGAAAAAAGAAACAGAGGAAGAAAGAAAGGAGGAAATGAGAGATATGACATCAAGACATATTCTACAGATATTTAAAGTATAACAAAATAGTCTAAAAAACTTTATGAAAATAAATTCAAAACTTACATGAAATGGACAAACTCCTTTAAATATTTACACAAACAAAGCTCATTAAAGATAAAATATATAACGTAAGTAGCCTTAAATATACTAAAGACATTTAATTTGTAATTAAAAACCTTCCTGCTTTCAAAACTCCACATCTCGGTTGCTTTCTTTTTTTAATTTAAATTCTTTATTGTTGAAAGTATTACATATGTCTCCTTTTTCTCCTATTGATCGCTCCCCAACTACTCCCACCCCCCAGCACATGCCCTCACCCCGCACTGTCTGTGTCCATGGGCTATGCTTATATGCATGCATATAAGTCCTTTGGTTGATCTCTTACCACCACCCCACTCCTCTGCCTTCCCTCTGAGATTCACACCTAGGTTGCTTTAATCATATATTCTTCTAAATGTTTAAGGAAGAATTAATACCAATTCTTTATAAAAAAATCTTTTTAAAAATTGAAGGAGTAGGGAATACTTTCCAACTTATTCTATGAAGCACTGATTCCAACATCAGACAAAGACACTGCAAGAAAATATCCCTCACAAACATAAATGCAAAAATTCTAAAATTTTTGACAAGTTAAGCTACATAAAAAGAGGACAACATTCATGACTAAGTGGAGTTTTCTTAGGAATGTCAGGCTGATTTAACATTCAGAAGTCAACAAATGCAATTCTCATATTTGCAAACTAAAAAGAGAAAAAAATATATCATTTCAATGGATGTGTAAAAAAGTATTTTACAATATCCAACCTCTATTCCAAATTGTGAAAACTCAGCAGATTAGGAAAAAAGGAGAAAAATTTTACAACGTGATAAAGCATCCAAAAACCTACTCTAACCATGAAAAAGCCATGAGACAAACTAAAATGAGAGACATTGTCTAAAATCCCTTACCAGCACTCCTCAAAAATCTCAAAGTCTTCAAAAGAAATGTTTGAGAAACAGTAATGTCTCCTTAGACTCATTTGGGCTGCAACAACTAACTGTAATATGATATTTTGGATTGCATCCTGGAAAAAGAGATTAGGGGAAGACTGATGAGTTTCAAATAAAGTATGGACTTTAGTCAATAAAAAGGGAACAAAATACTGATACATGCAAAGACATAAATGACTCTTAAAAGCATGATGCTACGTGAAGGAAATCGGTTGAAAAAAAGAGTATATGTTGCATATTATTCCAATATTAGCATATTATTCCAATATTGGGTATAGCTGCCTGACACAGTTGTGGGGTTACAGCCTCAGAGAAGTCTTCCCACTCTCTGAAAGAGATTTTAGATTCTTCCATCTTTTTAGGTGTTTTATGGATGGTCAACTTGTTCCAGAGAGACCTTCCTTTCTCTTTACATGGGAAAACTGCGTTTTTCTAAAAACAGAATTTTTTTAATTTTTTATTTAATTTATTGGGATGACATTGGTTAATAAATTTTATAGGTTTTGGGTAAACAAACCTATAATACATCATCTGTATATTGCATGTGTGTGCACCACCTTAAGTCAAGTCTCCTTCCCTCACCATTTATCACCCTTTACCCTCCTCCAGCTCCTCCCACCCCCTTTTCCTTTGCTAATCACCTTACTGCTGTCTGTGTCTATGAGGTTTTTTCCCTTAATCCCTACACTTGTTCCACCCAGACCCCAACCCCTCCTCTCTGACAACTATCAGTCTATTCTCTGCATCTATGAGTCTGTTTCTATATTGTTTGTTACTTCATTTTGCTCATTAGATTCCACATATAAGTGAAATCTTATGGTACTTGTCTTTTTATGACTGGCTTATTTCATGTAGCATAATACTCTCCAGGTCCATCCATGCTGTCACAAAGACAAGGTTTCCTTCCTATTTACGGATGAGTAGTATTTCATAGTGTAGACATACCACAGCATTTTTTATAACAAAATTCACAATTTATTTACATTGAAATAAACTAGACAAAGTTGACTTTCTTCACCAAAAAAACCAGCAATATTTTCTGTATTATTTCTAGATTACCTTCTGTCTTTTTTCATAATTTATCTACTGCCTCATCTTGATTTACAAGCAAAACCTAGAGAACCTACAAAAAAATGTGTTTTGTGGTTACCTAGGAATGTTCTACAGCTTTTTTATCCACTCATCTACTGATGGGCACTTGGGCTATTTCCAAATCGTGGCTATTGTAAATCACACTGCAATGAACATAGGGGCGCAAATGTTCTTTACAGTTAGTGTTTCGCAGTTCTTCCGGTCTATTCCCAGCAATGGAACGGCTGCGTCTTAACCACTCATTATCCTGGCAAAAGGGCAAGCCAGTTTCAGATTCATCATTTAGGACACCTTTGGCCCATCCTCCTTGGTTCTGTAGTCATTGGGTCTGGCCTTTCCTGGCATAGAACTAACTCTCCCACTATGTGCAGTTGGAGGCGACCACAAGCTGTTGTTTTGGGTAACTGAAATGTAAAATAAATGTCTAGCTTGGATCCATAAGTTTTGCATTGTTGAAGAATTCCTTATTTTTATATTAAATATACTGTAAGCTCTAGAAATATCCCAGTTGTTTTTGTTAAATAAAATGTTCATGGTTTGGGGGGAAAAAGGGAGTTATGTGGGTCCTTCTGTTGTAATTGAGTCTTGATGTCTATTGGCCTGTTCGTGCATGGGGGCCACCCTCAGACTGGCTCTCTGAGAACTGACCTTGACCAGCGTCTACAAGCTGCTATGCAGGTGCTGACCACATGCAGTGGAATTTACTTAGCAGGGTCCGAGATATCCCTTTGAATATGCTGCTTGCGAAGCTAATTGGATCCTGCTCTGTTGTCTGAAGCTGGCCACTGGGGTGTTCGTTCTGGGGCCCCTTGGGAGGGAAATGGTGCAGGTCAGTGTCAGATGCTGCCTGTGACTGGGGCTAGGGGACCTTCTATGAGTGGGAGGTCTGGAGCTACAAAGTGATCCACAGTTTGTGGCTGTCTCTGCTGGGCCTGGGTATGTGTGGCGGGAAACGACAAGCTGTGCATGAAGGCTGGCTTTTACCAGCACAGACCTGGGGACAAGTCAGCAAAAGTCCCCAGGCATCTGGATCAGCCTTTACCTGCCAGCTACCTGTTAGGCTGAGTCACTGAAAGAGCCTCTGGCGGTGCTCAAGTCACATGAGGCAGGTTCATGCGGAAGGGGCAAGTGGTATTCACCAGATGATATAGGTTCAAACTGGGTGCCAGTGCTAGGTCTAAGGGCACTCAGCAAATGCCCCAGGGTACACTCAGCCCAGCTACCACCTGCTGGTGCTTGCACACCTTTGTAGTGGGGCAGGATCTCAGGGAGTCATCAGAGTGAGGCCGCAGAGCTTATCAGGCCCAACAGTCCTAGATGTGGCCATGTGAAGGGAGAGCTCTGCCTGGTCAGGCGTGCAAGGAATAAACGTCCCCCATCCTAGAGCCACACAACTCAGTATGTCCCAGTGTCTGCCAGGAGCCCAATCTCAGCAGGGTGGAGTCACCAGGGGTTGGGAGGATGGGGCTAGGGAACCTTCTATGAGTGGGAGGTCTGGTCAGGCTTGGGGTATCGTAGGGGGAGTGGCCCCTGCTCCAAAGCCACACAACTCAGTCTGTCCTGGATTCTGCCCATACCTCAGCAGGGAGAAGCCACCAGGAATCCAGAGGGAAGGGCTGCTTGGAGACCGGAGAGTGTGTCTAGCAGATCACCCATAAGAGGGAGGTGGCAATCAGCTCACTGGAAAGTTGGGGAAATGGGCCCCACCCCAAAGCCATACAATGCACTCACTGACACCCCCGAGTCTGTCCAGACCTCTACGCTCCAGCCCACTCAGCTGACTCCTCAGCAGGGTGTGAGCTCTGCAGGGTGGGGCCATTGCATTTCCCCAGGCTGATGCTGTATGGAGGAGAGTGCTCCACCCAAGATAGGTGGTGTTGGAGAGGGACTCAGCACAAGGATTCTGGCAGCTGTCCCTTAAGTTCTTTCCCCAGAGGCACAAACCCAGTCTCTCCTACTCTAGTTCACTCTGACCCCCTGCCCCCCTGCCCACTGGAGCCCAGGGTGAGTGGCTATGAACAATATTTTGTTGGCCCTTTAAAAGGGTGCCTGTGTCTCTCCCTGGTGGACAGAATACCCACTGATTTCACAGCCAGATGTTACTGTCTCTGATGTTCTGGGTTGGGGAGCTCGGCTTGGGGTAGACCCTTTCTTTTGGGGGAGACTTTGCATCTGAGCTATCTCTCCAGAATCTCAGCTAACCCTTTTTACATCTCCACTCTTCCTACCAGTCTAGGTGTGGCTTCTGTAAATCCCTGGTTATAAGACTTCAGTTAGTGTTCAATTGATTATTCAGGATGATCCTATAAAATAAAAGCCTAATATGCTAAGTGTCTGACCATTCATTGGACCGTTCAACCAGTTGCTATGATGCACACTGACCACCAGGGGGCAGACGCTCTGACCAGTAGATTAGCTTGCTGCTGGGGTCTCACTGATCGGGACTGAGTGAGATGGGCCAGACATGCCCTGGAGCCCTCCCATGGTTCCTCCTCAGCCTCTAAAATCTTTCTTCTAATTAATTTCCTTTCAATGTGCACCAGGCCTCTAGTTGTTTAGTTTTAATTCCAGTTTGATCCTGGGAGGAGGTGAGTGTAACATCCACCTACTCTGCTGCCATCTTGGATCCCCTCAAGAACACAGTAATTGAATAGAATGTAAGGTACCTGCTATTTGACTGCTATACATTCCCTATGCCAAATTCTAAGTTAATTATAAGGTGTTAGCATCAGGAATTTTAATTCAATTGAACTCATGACATTGTTTAAGGAGAATGGGACTTCAAGGACTTGGAGGGAAATGCTGCACAGGAAAAGACAATTGCTCTTCCAAGCTCATGGAAATAGAGTTTGACTTGCAGTGAAGCTGATACATCTATCACTTTCTCAAACGTTCTATCTCCTTCAATGACATTCTTTCTTGAAATATACTTATGTGATTTTTCTTTTTCCTTTTTTTCTACTACCTTCAACCACCCTATAGTAAGTAGCCAGCTTCAAAGAACACTTTGAAACCCAGCAGATTATTCCCAACTGAAATGTCCAGCCTTGATCTTGTATCCTTTCTGGCTGGTGCTTTGTGTCTTCTTACTGGTTCTTTCCCATAAGAATAAATGCATTTACTTTTCTCACACATATTTTTAAATCAACTCTTGTTTTTGCCAAAGATACAGCTATCCCCTAGTTCCCCAGGCTCATGTTAATGGAATAACTGTTTAATCCTATCTCCCCCGTGACCTCATATCCAATTCATCACCAAGTATTTCCAAATGCCTTACCCTTTTCGAAGCCCCTATTACCTCATATCCGTATTCTTGAGATGACCTTCCTTCTCTTGCTTCCATTTCATCTCTGTTCTAAAACAGGCTGTGCACACTGCTCTAACACTTTTAAGTGCCTTTTTGTTGACACCTCTTTCTATACAAGAGTCTACCATACACTTCCCAAAGTTTGCCATAATGAATCCAAACTTCAGTAACCAGCACTCAGAGTCCTGTATCAACTGTTCTTCTGTATATTTTATATACCTCAAAAAAATCTCTTTGCTTCCCCCACTAAGAGTTTACTGTGCACTAATTTTCACATATGGTTCTCACAATAAACATAAAATAGATACTATTATCATGTCCATTTCACAAACAAGGAAACCAATAATCAAAAAAATGAAAGTAATTTGCCACAGGCCACTCAGTTTGTAAGTGGTAGAGTTATTAATATGAAATTCGTGCGAGAGTAGACCTTCCTTCCCCCGGCTGCCGGCTGCCAGCACCCGGCTTCCCTCACAGCCCCGGCTTCCTCCGGAAGGACCTCAGGTCTAATTAGCATATTACGCTCTTATTATTAGAGATCGCAGATCATTCTGACTCCAAAGCCTATACTCTTCTCTAGTATAATCTACTGCCTCCACTTGAAATACCGCCGTCATAGGTGTTGCTTCCTCCGAGGACCTCCCCTCTCCTGCAGCCTCCAGGTGCGTCACCCAGCTCTGCATTCCCTTTCACAGCTCTTGCCTCTGGTCTATGTCCTCTATCTGTTTGCTCTTGTGTACAGGCGGTTGCCATTCACCTGCAGAAATGGCAAGTTTGAGAATCACATATGTAAAAGGTCCAGCCTCTTGAACATGAACCATAAATATCTGCCAAATGAGAAAACAAAGAATGGAAGTTCTTCATTGTTTAGAGCCTCTGGGTTCTGTATCTTTGAAACTTTTCAGTGGTTAGTACACTTCTCTGTACACAGTAAATACTCAGTCAAGTAAACCGCTGGCTCACTAAGCTCCTTATCCTTTAAATACTCCAGTGCATATAGGTGCTGTTTCCTTTTTTAAAAATCCTTGAAGTTACTTGAGTTCTCTTGGACTTTTCCTTTTTGGCAATGAATGGGCAAAAATTAGGCCAACGACGGTTGTGCATAAAAAGCATTCAGAGGCTAGAGCTACTTTCCCTCAGACCCAACAAATCTGGGGTCTGGGCCTTTTATCTCACATGGAAATGAAATAGCATTGAAAATGGTCAAAAAACAGTAGAACATGTGAACAATGAGAAATCATTTAGCATTTAAGGTCTGACATGCTGGCCACCATTGTTGCTAGTAATAAAACATCTTAAAATTAATGCCTGGATAACAAGAAACAAAGAGAAAAATAAGAGAAATGATATTTGCATTTACATAGCATTCTGCCCTTTCCATAATAATTTCCCAATCTCTGTTTCCACCCACTAAAAAAAAAGCCAGGACAGTTATTATTATCATCTCAATTTTACTTACAATGTTTTTAAGCACTATGAGATTAAATGATTTTTGCAAAGTGATGGGACCAGGAATCACGTTTTCTGAATCATACACCAATATTCTGACAAACGTTGCTGTACTTGCAGCCAATAATTCATTCAGTCGCTTGATTTGAGCATATTTGTTACACAGTGCTACCACCTGCTGGTAAGTTTTCCAAAATTTTACAATATAGCAAATCCTATAATGGCAAAAAGGTAAAAGAATAACCAATTTATTATTACAACTACATTTATCTACTATATTCTCTAATTGTACTTTCTATTGTCCTGCCATATCTGCTTAGGTCCTCCTTTATATAGCCAAATGGATCTTGCAAGATCAAATGTCTAGACATTTCTTTTCTCAAGAATTTATAATTACATTCATTTTCTCTATTTTCTAGAATGTGCATATTTGAGAAAACTTTTATATAATGTGATAAAAAATTTGATGTCTACTGAGAATGGAAATCAGTATTCCCCAATTTTGTGTGCACGTAAAACTCATCTGGTGAGGAAGTTCTTAAAAACATATATGTCTAAGTGTGAAGGTCAATTTTGTGTCAATTTGAGTGGGCCACAGGATGCCAGATTTAACACTGTTTCTGGTTATGTCTGTGAGGTTGTTTCCAGGCGAGACTGGCATTTGAATCAAGGACTCGGTAGCTTGCCGTCCCAATGTGGTTGGACATCACTTACCCACTGAGGGCCTGAATAGACTAAAAGGCAGGAGGAGGAGGAATTCCCTCCCTTTCTCCTGCCACGCTGATTGAGCTGGGACGTTTCACCTCATCCTATCTATTCCTGCTTTAAGACTGAGAAAAACACCAGCGGCTCCCCTAGTTCTCAGGCGTTAGAGCTGTTACTGAAATACATCACTGGCTTCCTGGGTCTCCAGTTTGCAGGTCCTGAGCCTTCTCAAGCCTCCATAATCGTGTGAGCCAATTTCTATTGGATGCCATTAGACATATAGACATATTATTTATTTGTATTATAGTGGTAATACAAATAAATAGCAATATAAGAATAAACTGTTTCTCATACTCATAACTGTGAGTCTACTTTTGCCCAGCCCTGTGTGTGTGTGTGTGTATTAAAAGGGTAATATGCTAATTTGACTGGGCGTCCTTCCTGACAAAGCCAGGGCCAGAGGGAAGCCAGCCTGGGTCCAGGGTGCCTGCAGGCGGCCGGAGGGAAGCCAGCCCGGGTCCTGGATGCCAGAGGGAGGCCGGTGCTAGCAGCAGGGGGAAGGAAGGCCTACTCTTGCACGAATTTTGTGCATTGGTCCTCTAGTATATATGTAGCTATACACACACATATATGATATATATATGAGAGAGAGATATGAGAAGGATATATATTAGGTATATATACATATACATATATATGTGAGAGATATGAGGTATATGTTATATGTGAGATATATCTGTATATATCACATGATGAGAGAGGAGAGATGATATATACAGATAGTGATCATATTTTTATAGATCTATATGTCCTCCATTGGTTCTGTTTCTCTGGAGAACTTTAATACAGATTTTAGTACCAACAGTGGTTTTAGAAGAACAGACTATTAAAGGTAAGTTTTCTGAATTTTCCGGAATTGGCATTCTGATTTGATTAGATCTAAGGGTACTAATGACCCTGTTTCTAGTAAAAAGAGAGCACTGATAGTCCATAGCATGATTTGTCAATAAAGATGCAGAAAATGTGTCTGGCTGGTGTGGCTCACAGTGCTGACCTATGAACCAGGAGGTCACGATTCAATTCCCGGCAGGGCACATGGCTGGGTTGTGGGTTCAATCTCCAGTAGGGGGCATGCAGGAGGCAACGGATCAATGATTCTCATCATTGAAGTTTCTATCTCTCTCTTTCTCTCCCTTCCTCTCTGAAATCAATAAAAATATATTTTTTTAAAACTGATCTACTAGAGGTAAACCCATATATGATAACTGAATCTTCACAAATGAGAACATTGGGGAAAAGCTTAAATATTTAATCAGCAATGTTGCACTTTCAATTAATTATCCCACTGTACCATGAAAGGATTGCAAAAATATATATTAACCTTCCAAAATAAAGGGAGAAAACTGTCTATTGGTTGGGTTTAGGAGAGTAAAAAAGTGTTAATGAACTAGATGTTTTATTTATCATAATCCTTTATCACTCAGAGTCTAAATGAACAATGTCAGAGCAGAAAGATAACCAGGAGAAACTGTGAAGAGATTCCTGGCTGTGACTGCATCACCTAATAGCCTCCAGATGCTGAAACCCCAAGCCCCACAATGAGGAAAAAATTTATGAAAAATTAGCCTTATTTGGAAAGTGTTGGACATGTCAACGAAGGATGTTAGACAGTAGGTAATGGAGGCTGGTGTAGGGCAGACTGACCTGAGGAGAGGAAGATAAAGCCATCAGGTCCTTTACAAACCTACTCTCTATCCCGTGATTAACTTGTAAATCCAATCCTGGCAGCATAGAAGAACCTTTCAGCGAGTGGAACATCTGTGACTCATTAACATAAAGGATAAGAACACAGAAGCTCGGTGAATCCCGGTCCCCACTCCTTTGTCCTCGGGCTCATCAGCACTTAGCATCACATGGAAGCTAAACCTTCCGCGAGGTAAACAAGCAGATCGTCTGGGAATGGGCCGCTTGGGGCTGAGGTAGCTGGTCAGGAATTGGCTCTGCCAGCTCATGTTGAAGATTTTCTGATTCACAGGCATGCTTTCATCTGATCATTAAAAAAGGCCTCATCCTCATCCTCCCTCACATGCTGCTCATCTCCAGCTGTTGTTGTATGACTTCAAAGCTGCCCTTCCATCCAGCCAGATTTTACCCATGAGAGAATGTGAGCTGTGACAGAACAGTAGAACCAGAGCTGAGAGTTTCTCTCAGGAATCCAATCACTTCTCCTGTTGATCGAAGACTCTACTGAACTGCTTCATCCAAAGTGACAACAGAACTATAACATTTATCCCCAATATTTCTATGAAATCACATAAGACCCCCCAAAACCCAAAGCAATCTTGAGAAAGAACAAAGAAGGAGGTATCATGCTCCCTGATATCAAATTACACTACAAAACTACAATAATCAAAACAGTATGGTACTGGCACAGAAACAGACACATAGAGCAATGAAACACAAGAGTCCAAAAATAAATCCTCACGTATATGGTCAATTAATCAATGACAAAGAAGGCAAGGTTATACAATGGTATAAAGACAGTCTAGTCAATAAGTAGTACTGGGAAAACTGAACAGATATATGCAAAAAAAAAATGAAACTGGACCACTTTCCCATATTATACACAAAAATAAACTAAAAATTAATTAAAAACTTCAATGTAAGACCTGAAACCATAAAACTCCTGGAAAGAAAGCATAGGCAGTAAAATCTCTGACACTGCCCTTAGTATTATCTTTTTTAATATGTCTCCTTGGGCAATGGCAACAAAAGAAAAAAATGAACAAATGGAACTACAGCAAACTGAAAAGCGTTTGCACAGCAAAGAAGACTACCAACAAAATGAAAAGTCAACCTACTGCATGGGAGAACACGTTCACAAGTGATACCTCCAACAAGGGGTTAACACCAAAAAACACAAAATCCGATTTAAAAATGGGCAGAGGGCCTGATAGACACTTCTCCAAAGAGGACATACACATGGCCAATAGACACATTAAAAGATGCTCAATGTCACTACTCATCAGAGAAATAGACATTAAAACCACAATGAAATAGAATAGCTATCATCGATAAATTAACAAACAGCTAGTGCCGGCGAGCACGTGGAGAAAAGGGAACCCTTGTGCACTGTTGGTGGGATTGTAAATTGGCTCAACCAGTTTGGAAAACATTGTGGAGGTTCCTCAAAAAAATAAAAAATAGAATTACCTTATGACCCAGAAATTCCACTTCCGGGTATTTATCTGAAGGGGGAAAAAAAAAACACTAATTGGAAAAGATATATGCACCCCTATGTTCACCTGCAACATTACTAGTTGCAGTCAACATCTGAAAGCAACCCAGTGTCCATCAATAGATGAATGGATAAAGAAGATGTGAGGTGTGTGTGTGTGTGTGTGTGTGTGAATATTATTCAACAATTAAAAAAAGAATGAAATCTTGCCATTTGCAACAACATGGATGGACCTAGAGGATATTATACTAAATGAAATTAGGCAGACAGGGAAATATTGTATGATTTCACTTATATGGGGGAAAAAACAAATGAATAAGTAAAGCAGAAACAGACCCATAGATATGGGGAATAAGCTGATGGTTGTCACAGAGAAGAAGGGAGGTGGAAAAATAGGAAAAGAAAACAAAGTTTATCTATATGTTTTTTTCAGTGTATCTTAAAAATCCTGACAGTTCTGGAAACAGAGTTTTATGTAGGGGACAGAAGAGTTCAAGTTTTTAAACAAGGATTCTTCTATATATATGGAACCTGAGTATTCCAGCCTGAGCCCTAATTCCCCATTTCTAATGCCCGGCTTCACCCTTTCACAGAAAAGTGTGTAGATCCTGGAAAGGCTCTGTGCCTTGAGAGCTGTGGGTGGCTTGATTAATCTTTTTGTCGTTAATCCTCGCCCAAGGATATGTTTTCCATTGAT
The DNA here is from genome assembly GCF_014108235.1 of Myotis myotis. Taxonomy (NCBI): domain Eukaryota; kingdom Metazoa; phylum Chordata; class Mammalia; order Chiroptera; family Vespertilionidae; genus Myotis; species Myotis myotis. The sequence goes on from NW_023416368.1 coordinate 37,424,784, forward strand.
TTTTAGAGAGAGTAGAAGGGAGCGAGGAAGAGAGAGGAAGAGGAGAGAAAGTGCGCAGGAGAGGCAGGCAGATGTCAGAGAGACACATCGATTCATTGCCTCCTGCATGTGCCCACACTGGGGCATGGGATGGAACCTGCAACCCAGGTATGTGCCCTTGACCAGGAATAGAACCGAGGACCCTTTGGTGTGGGGAAGGGGAGAGAGAGCACTCTCTAACCATTGAGCACACTGGCCAGAGCTTGATTAAGCTTTAAAATAGGCCTCCCCTTCTCTCTCCCTTCCTCTCTTTAAAAATCAATAAAGAAAAGAATTTTAAGGCCTCCCCTTTGTTTATAGCCCCGGAGGTTTCACATCCTCAAAGGATGAGGGCATAGCTGGCCTTCTTATGGTAGGGGAAGGGTAAGACTGAAGCCAGGTGCATCCAAGGAGATCAGCTTTAGGAAAAAGTACCATGGGAAGCTGAGCATCTGAATATCGAGTTGTTTCCAACTTTTCAGTCTGTATGCTTGTTTAATTTAATTTTCCCTTCGTTTACACCTCTAACTAATGGCCATGACACCTGGCAAGAATGAAGGTGACTAGGCCGTCCGGGAGGTAAAAGACACTGAAGGATAACAGGGCAGTAAGCTCTGTGCGCAGAGCAAACTTAGGCTGTGCCTCTCAGAGTGATTAAAAATGGCATCATCCTTGAGATCTTGGTCACAGAAGCACATCCATGTTTATCACTCTTCTGTCACTTTTAACTTCACAGTAAGTAGATGTGAGGTTAACTTGTCAACCCAAGTTCAATATCTAAGTGCTCTTGTCAAAATCATGCATGTTAATGATCTTCATGTTCATTTCAAGAATCCCTTCAAAAATATATGATGTACTCTTGGCTGACTGGCAAAGGTATTCATGGTCTTGCCCACAAAGTACAAAATGTTTAAGATCTATCTTATCCTCTACATCCTGTGTCCAGTTTAGCAAGAAATTCCAGATGCACAAGGAATTCTTTAGAACTAATTGTACAGGGCAGGAAACTTGGATGGAAACAACACCAGAAATTGGTTGAGTGGGAGAGGACGAGAGAAATGTACTCTATTTCCACCTCCCCACGCTATAGATGACTGCTAAGAGAGGAGCACAAATTTAGTTCAAATGCAGGCTCCTTGTAGCTTTGGGAATTACTACAAATGGAATCAATAGGACCTCTCTCATTGTTTCCATGGAAATGTGTACCGAGTCCCCTTTTACCTCACAGTTAGTTCTTGCTTTTCTACTAAACCATAATCAGCTTAAACTCACGGATATTAAATTATCTCTGTAACTCTTGCTTTGCAAACAAAACAAAAAAACAGTAAATAAAAAATGTTTGATTATATGACCCTGACCTAAGTAGTCCCTCAATTATAAAATGTTCCCTTATTGCTTTTAAAAGGCTGATGATAATCTCCTGCAGAAGCGACAAAACACTAATTGTTTTATTGTAAAAAACAGTTTCAGCATCCTGCCTACGTACCATAAGACACCAAATATATAGCACTTACATGTCACAAAACTCCATGAAATATGAGACTCTCTTAGCCTGGAACATGGTCTGCACAGGTCACTCTCAGCGTATTCACCACTGGTCGCATTGGAAAGGCACTCTTCTCAAACGGGTGCTCATAATGCATTCAAATTCAAAAGACACATAATGATAGACTAAAAAAGGTACGTGGACAAATGTTTGCGTTTAATCAAGTTTAAAATATAGCTATTAGAAATTAAATTATATATGCTTTGACTCTACATAAACAAAATCCAAGTCACTGGAATGAACTGCTTAGATATATGCAGGCATATATTCCCTTGTTAAGTCAGAACAGGCCCTTGCTGTACCCAATGTCAGGAGAAGGTTTAGTGACCAGCCAAGGTTCCTAGCTTTTAAGTCTTTAAAGCAGTGGTTCTCAACCTGTGGGTCACGACCCCTTTGGGGGTCGAACAACCCTTTCACAGGGGTCACCTAAATATATCCTGCATATCAGATATTTACACTACGATTCATAACAGTAGCAAAATTACAGTTATGAAGTAGCAATGAAAATAATTTTATGATTGGGGGTCACCACAACATGAGGAACTGTATTAAAGGGTCGTGGCATTAGGAAGGTTGAGAACCACTGCTTCAAAGGAAAGCACTTTCTTCTTAAAATAATTTTGCCAGGAGATTTTCTATTTCCATCCTCATCTTGCCAGTATCTGGCGCTGTCTTTTCATTAATCAATGAAGAAGAATGTAAATGGTTTTGGTAAATTTAATCTACCAGGAAAAAAAGTGATTTCATAAATTTGTTAAATAGCATTTTGAGGGGGTAAGGGGGGTAGCAATGTGAGGAAACAGGGGTGGTAATCTCCCTTCTCAGACACCGGTAACAAGCATCTACTTGTAATGGCTCTTATGAATTTATAAAGTGAGAATTGGAAGACATTTTTATGAATAACTGTCACAAAGATAGAAGTTTCTCATCCTATATAATAAAAGGCTAATATGCAAATAGACCAAACGATAGAACAACCGAACAACCAGTCGCTATGATGTGCGCTGACCACCAGGGGGGCATGTGCAGAACATAGCAGGCATTGGCAACATGCGGCAGAGCGGGGAACATGGCAGGCGTCAGCCACAGAGGGATGGTGAAGCAGGTGAGTAGGGGCACCAGACCAAGGCGGGGCTCTGGTCGCTGTTATCAGGGTGAGCCTGTGGTGGTTACTGAAAATTCTTTGCTCCTGCACGCCGCAGTCCCGCCCAGAGCTCGCACCTGCTGCCGGCACAGGCCCCAATCACACCCGATGCTGGCGCTGGAGCTGCCACTTGCACCTGCTGCCAGCACCAGGCACCGGCCCGATCGCTCAGCGCCATCATCAGCTGTGAGCGGCGGCTGCCGGCCCCAATCGCCCCTCAGGACTTCTCCACCTCCCCCTGCTCCTAAGGGGTGATCGGGCAGGCAACCACCCCTTGCACCCACTGCTGGCAATGGCCCTGCTTGCACCCACTGCCAGCGCCGGAGCCTCCACTCGCACCCGCTGCCAGCGCCCACTCACACCCGCAGCCAGAGCCACCACTCGTACCCGTTGTCAGTGCCCAGTGCTGGTCCCAATCACTCGGCGCTGTTATCAGGTGAAGCAGCAACTGCTGGTCCCAATGGCCCCTGAGGGCTTCTCCACCTCCCCCTGCTCCTGAGGGGTGATCAGGGCAGCAGTCACCACTTGCACCCGCTGATGGCACTGTCCCTGCTCACACCACTGCTGGCGCCAGCCCCAATCGCTCTGCATCATCAGCTAGTGTGAGCGGGGCCGGCGTCATCAGCATGTGGGAGCGGCGGGAGCAGAGATACCAGCAGACAGGGGACCGGGGGGGGGGGGGCTGCGACAGGATGGGCTGAATGGGGGCGTAGAGGATGGGCCAAGACCCGCTCCTATGCCCACCGCAGCCTCGCAGCCCACAGTTCCTTTCAAGGTGCACAAATTTGTGCACGGGGCCCCTAGTAGATTCATAAAAGAAACAACAGGCAGGCACAACTCCAGGAGAAGGAGCATGAAGAGCAGGGTCTCATCAGGATCAGTGTCAGATAAGGTCTTATTTAATATTTAAGTTTGCAGACAGCCATAATAAACATCCCTGGACATTGAAATATCAAAGTGACAGGGACATGCTCCAAAGGCTATAGGAAAAGACAGAAAAATTCCAGGCAAGGTCAAATTACGGTATGTCAACAATATATGTAGAGGGAAGGGACTTCAACTCCAGAGGCCATTGTCGATCGGACCCCAGGGGGCTCATTTCTATGGTTCCTGACACCTGAGCTCAACACAGAACAGTGGTGATGAAAGTCAGGAAGGAGACACACGTGGGAGGCAAAGGGATAAGGACTGGCACCGAGCACCTGGGCTGTGCCTTAAACGATGCTTTAAAAAAAGAACATGACTATTTCATAAGTAGTAATAGGATTGCAGACTTTTTCCCTAAAGTAATAACTGTTGAAAAAACCTTAAAAATACAAAAGTTTTAGATATGCATATATATGGTGATATCCTCAATGAGATATTAAAGAAATCCAAGTATTTTGACTCTTCAACTACTTTTCTGAAACTAACAGCAATGATAATAACCAAGTCCGCCCACACCAGTCCTGCAGTGTCTGCCAGACAGAGCCCAGACCTAGATGGAAATGATTCATTTCGTTAATCCAAATCCTGGAAACACATAAAGGAACATTTAAAGGCTACGCCTCTTCTGTGGTTAATTGTCTATAAAGATTTAAAAATATGTATGTTGATGTCTGCGATGGAAGTCCTTTATTTCTCCCTACATGTGTCTTGTAAAAGTAGTAAGAACAAAATGTCCCCTTAGAGTCACCTTTTCGCTATCAACCAAATAAAGTGAAAACAGGTCTCGCCTGTTGGAGAGCCCAGAACGTGCATCCCTGCTGTTTCATGGTTGTTTAATTACGCAATGATTCATCAAGCTCTCATTTAGTCAGAGGATTATAAAAAGAGAAACCATAATGAAATCAACACTGAGGATAAGTTCTACCAAGGGGCAAGATTTTGAAAGTTATGTTGCCAGTTTTCTTCCCAGCTGGCCCCTAAGCCTAGCATTCTGCGTGTTGGTCAGGAATCACTCACCAGTGAGAATGATGAAGAACTTCAAGATGTGTTGATGGGACATTGGGATATGTTCGGTTTACCTCTGCTGGATGGCATTCTTCTGTGTCCGCTTATGGTTTTCATGACAGAGGTTATTTTAAAGTCAGAAGACAGTTTTGGAAACACTGTGGCCGTAAAAAATACATGATGTCATTCTCAGGCTACTCTAAGAAGTGGACAACAGTAATCATCTTGATTGGGTCCTGGCTGAGGCACAATTTTTTTTTTTATTGCTTAAAGTATTACAAAGAGTATTACATATGTATCCTTCTTTTTCCTGAGGCACAAATTTTAAACAACTCTTCCAAAGCGATCCGTCAGGCAGGTTCCAGAGCCAAGTTTGAGGCCCAGGAACATGCCCCCAACTGCTACCATTAAGGAAACCCTGTCTGAGTGAACATAGGTGGGCACAGCAGAAAGAGAACTGGAGGCTAACAAGCTAGCCGAGACGGGCAGAGGAAAGTCAGGACTAAAGGGGAGTTCCTCGGTGCTCATTCAAAGATGTACACATACGCCTGCCTCTCTTCCTCCTTCCCGGAACAATAAAAGGAACCCAGAAATGAATAAGCTTGTAAGAGTGGAGAGATTTATAGGTGGTTATTTGGGAATTAGAGACTAAATTTTCTGGAAGTCCGAAAGTACAGCAGATTTTTGAATAAAGTCATTTTCATTCACTGTCATTCTGTTATGATGCCAAAGAGAAGATGTAGGAATTTAACTCGTTTACATCAATTAACCTAGGAAAAAAACTGGTTGCATTACACGGCGTTTCGCTTAAAGTCACAGAACTTATTGATGACATTAACTGAGACCTTACTGTACGTGGAAATCTGCCAATGAAAAAGGAAGACCAGGAGGGAACCAAAATGCAGGGGAAAGCCAAACGCCCCAATAGAATTGCAGATGGACTAAGCTCAGTGTATGTAGGCATAGAGCATAGGAGTGAAAAAAGCCAAATGAAGTAGTTTTTATTTAATGTCTCTCTATACATGCACACCCCTACACATGCACACCCCTACACATGCACACCCCTACACATGCACACCCCTACACATGCACACACACACCGTGCTTATCTCCCTCCTCCCATCATAAAACACATTTAACCTCTTCTAAAAACATTGAAAAAGCTGCCTAGAGAAAGCTACAGTACTTCTGTGGGTGTGAATATACCAGAAGACATCCTCATTCCAGATTTGGGGAAACGCCTAACTTATAAAGCAGTTCTCTGTGTCTGACCACAAAATTTGTCAGTCAATAAGACTCACTCAGAGAAAAAAAGGGAGAAAGAAAGGTTCCAACCAGCCTTCTCATTCAGGGGAGAGTCCTATGAGTAAAGCAATGTACGTATACTAGTACAACTTCAGAAACCCATACCAAGTACTTGATATAATCAACACAGTTTTTTATTCTTAAACATGAACAACCAACCACTGATTGTTCATATGGCCAATCACAAAGATTGGTCAGCAACAAAGACAGTAAGATTAATAGATAAAACTGGCCATGGTAAACAAATAATTCAGGGACAAAAGGGACTCTAAATCTAAAGCAAATTAAAGTGTGCCATGATTTTTTAACACTACAGAAAGGAAAATCCATGTGACTTGCATGAGTTCCTAACACATATTTAAATTTTTCAGAATATATATGTATGTATATAATAATTTATTTATTGTTTTTCTACATTTAGAATTAGCCTGTAGATCAGGCATAGAAAACAATGTTGGTAGCAAAAAGAATGTAAGTTTGCCTACCTTAAATATCTGTGTTAACTTCCTGTAATCTTTAGGATTCATTTTCTATTGCTGTACAACAAATTAGCTAAAACCTCTCAGTTCCAAGAGGCTACTCTCAAGTCATAGCCATGTAGCCCTCTTACATGGGGACCTCATTTTCAATTCCACGGGGAGACTCTCCCTTCAGTCTTACAGAACAGTGACTATCCCACCACCGTTGTCCCTCACAAGCCCAGCCCTCACTAAAGGGGAAGGGATTATACATAATATACACACCAGGGGGTGGGGACCTTGGGATCATTTAAAAACTCTGCCCACCACACTATTTAAAAGTGAGTGTGGGTAGATTTAGTGACTGGCTTCCAAAGAATAGAACATGAAAAGGAGAAAAGTAGTAATTTCACAGTAGAGAAACCTGGCAAACACTACCTCACCAATGTTGAAGGCTAACCTCACCAGGGATGTCATATGGGTGTCAGGTACCCCCACCATGATGTGTTATGGACATTTTACTTCTAAGGTATTCTTTCCCAAATCTCAAAAGCCCAGCATAATCGTGGGGAAAAATAATGGTACATTCTCCAAAATGTCAAACCAGTGCTCAAAGCTTTCTAGGACATTGAAAAGAAGGAAAGACTGAGAACCTGTCAGACCAGAGGAAGATGAGGAAACATGATGAGTAAATGAACTGTAGTATCCTAAACTTGAACCTGGAACAGAAATGGGACAGCAGCAGAAAAGCTAGTGAAATACGAATAAAGTCTGGCATTTAGTTAATAGTGATGTGCCAATGTTGGTTTCTTATTTTTGACAAGAGAATCACAGTTATGTAGGAAGTTAGTAAGGGAAACAATACTATCTTTGCAGTGTTTCTGTAAATCTAATCTGAAATAAACGTTTATTTTTAAAAATTGATGTTATAGATGACTGTCCTTATTTTAAGATTGACAGTAAAATCAGCTATCATGAGAATGCAATGATTTCAGTTACAATTTATTTTTAAAGAACAAAAGGAATCAGTCTTTATTTTTAAACTAGAAGCCCAGTGCACGAATTCATGAACAGGTGGAGTCCAGCCGGCCCACCCCGGTCAGACTGGGCCAGCCAGGGGGAGGGGCTGAGGGCAGATGGCCTGCCCCCTGGTCAAACTCCTGGTTGAGGGGACAATTTGCATATTAGCCTTTTATTATATGGGATACTTATAAATACCTTATGAAGTGATCACTACGATAAATCTGGTACCCATTATGAATTTACATTTTTATAAATAGTAAGCAATGAGTCCTCATTTTCTTATAGCTTGGTCCATACAGGAATTTAATTTTCTGTAAATGAAGGCTTATGTGGAAGGTAAATAAGAAAACACTGGGTCTGAACTCCTCTGGACAAAGCCATGTTGAGAGTCTTATTCCCACAGTTGCCCAAAGGGGGCGCCATAGACCTTCTGGTGCAGGTGTTCTGTCACTAGCATCTAGTGCACGGATCTTTCCAGCATTTGAGCATATTGTCTCTCCTAAACAAGCTGTATCTGGTTACTCCAGTACCCAAAGTATCCTAGATATGTTAGCTTTTCTTTTTTTAGTTCTGCTATGATAAAAAGATTGTAAAGCACTGTAGCACATGACTGAGATAAATTAGCCTATTAAACTTGAACAATATGTGTGACCTATTGGCCACTGTGACCAAAGAACCTTATTATGAATCTTAAAATACATTTGATGGCAGGCTCATCCACATGCATTGGCTTTCTGGCATGCCGCACAAAGCTGAATAAACTGAATTGCTCAATCGAATTGCTTAGTTTGTCCTGGGAGGCAGAGGTTGGGGAGTACTTATTTTTCACATTGAGTATCATTCGGCTTATTGGGGATACTTCTGGTTCTTTATGGTAGGCCATGCAATCTACATAGGGAAAGGTAGTTATTTTTGTATTTACATGATCGGAAGGGAGGCAATTAGTTCACTTAACTACTTTAATTTGGGTAGGAATTAAAGACAGAGGAGCCAAAGTTCTTGATAAACACTACTTAAGATGATTTCTGTCAGAGGACCTGCCTGTAGAATTAGGCTTTGAGAAGTATTGAGAGTAGACACTCTGCTAAATACTTTAGAAAGATCATATGAAGTTCTCTCATAAGTAACATGAGATGTTCTCTCATTTTTACAGCTGGAGAAACTGGAGCTCACAGGAGTAAGTGATGGTATAATCAGTGTATTCCAGCTGATCTCTAAGTCCCCTCAGGTACGACACCTGGCTGACCGAGCCATTCCTGCTGTTTATTAAGGGCCTATGTTTGGGTGACTCTGCCCGTCACCCCATCAGAAGTATCCCTTTGAAAGCACAGTAAATGTGGGTGCATCCAGGCATTATTATTTTTTGAAAAGGTCCCGAAATGGTTTTGCTGTGTAAAAAAATAAAAAAAAGAGTGAAGAGTGAAGGACTGCCAATTTACAAACTACAGTTGGCTAACTCTTACTCCCATCTTCAGAAGTGACTGCTTCAGAGTTTGCTTCTATAAATAATCAAGACATTCAGAGTAGGCATTATCAAAATTGTCTTCTATAAAACCGTATTCTAAAGAAAGCTTTTAGGCGAGCCATAGGAATAATTTTCATAATTCATTACACAGAAGCTTAGTGGCCTGCATTAGCTAATTGATATTGGTCTGTATTTATCAGTATCCCTTATATTTTATTATTATGTTGGGTCTCCGTATATCAAAGGCCTGCATCTGGCTGTAGTAAATGCATAATTTTTACAATTATGGATGCCCACTAAAACCAAAGAAACTACTTTGGAAAGAAATAGATTCAATATCTCCTGGTTCTCCTATAGTTTTGTTACTCATTCTTCTGTATCATAGAAATGCATTATTTTCTTAAATGTATTTACATCATTAATAGTTTTATTTCATGCTATTAAAGATAAAATGTTTTAAAAATTATTATATCTTGAGCATTTTTTAAAAGACATTCAGACCTAGATATAACTGCCGACGTGGTTTTGTTATCAGGCAAAATTCTCCCAGCACCTTGTTCAATATGAAATAATTATCAAATAACTCTATGGTAGAAATATTTACTGGGTGAAGACAAGTTCACAGAACTACAGAATAAAGAAAATTGAACTAAGGCAGTTAGTTGTTTTCAACCCTGGCAGCATATTAGACTCACTTTGGGACAGTTTTTTAAATACTGGCTGATGCCCAGCACTCACCACAGATCAATTAAGTTAGAATCTCCTGAGACAGGCCTGGATATGGGTACATTGTTTAAACTCTCTGATGATTTTAATGTGTAGCTGTGGTTAAGAACCACTTTCCTAAGGCTTAAAAGTGAGGGCCGACCTGTCACTTGATAATTATTAGGCAATGCTTCGCAAACTTTAACCTGCTTTGGAATCACCTGGAATTTTGTTAAAGTGCAGATCTGCCTCGGTAGCACAGGATGGGGCTCGAGAGTCTGCACGTGCCACAGGCATGACGGTGAGGATGTGAGGAGCACACTGAGTAGCAAGGGTTCGGACTTGGCCGCACACTGGAATCACCTGGGGGCTTAAAAAATATCCAACCATATCTGGGTCCCACCTACGGAGATTGATTTCATTGGTGTGGAATGTACTCTGGGCATCAGAGTTTTTAAAGCTTTCCAAGTGATTCTAGCAAAGTCTGAGACCACTGCCTTAGAGAGCCTATACAGTGGTCTTTACTAGTGGTCTTTACAGGAAATAAAAACCACCAGTAAAATTGAAGGAGGAGTTTGAAGAGCACCATGTGCAGGGAATGAGCTACAGACAGGTCTCCTGGCCTATGGACCAGCATCTAAAAAGTCAGGCTTTTCATTTTCTCTAGAACAGTGGCTCTCAACCTTCTGGCCCTTTAAATACAGTTCCTCATGTTGTGACCCAACCATAAAATTATTTTCGTTGCTACTTCATAACTGTAAGGTTGCTACTGTTATGAATCATAATGTAAATATCTGATATGCAGGATGGTCTTAGGCGACCCCCGTGAAAGGGTCGTTCGACCGCCAAAGGGGTCGCGACCCACAGGTTGAGAACCGCTGCTCTAGAAGATTTGAAAGCTCTGCCACCACTGAGTCTGCATTCCCCTGTGGTGGCAGGATTACACAGGGCCTGCCCCTTGAGAAGGTACGTGCACTTTCCCCTGTGCCAGACCTACCTCTCCCATTTCACTTATTTGTACTCCCTGCCTCACCCCCTTGGGCAATCAAGTTGGAAAGCTCTGGTTGAGCAATGCCTGCTGCACACTGACTCCGGGCCACTGGGCATGACTAGCAACTCCCTAGCAGAGCTGCATTTGATCAAGAGTGATTGCACATAAAATTAATAATTAGCCTACTCAGTAGAATTTGTAGACATTGCCCTGGTAGATGCATTAAAGAGCTGTCATTCCTCACAACTCATATTTAGAAATATTCAAGGCCACACAGTTGGTGAGGGACCCATAAAACAGGTGCACACGTTCCCACTCCCAGTTCCAGCTACTAAACCTCGGTGTGTGAGGATGATAGAAACAACCTGACAGGTTATGAGAATTGGATAATAGACCCGGAGCATCTATCTATTACTGCCAGGCTCATAGTAAAGGCTCAGTCAATGTCAACCTGCTCTTGCTGCCCATCCGGAGCCTCTGCTCTATCTGCTCTCCACCTGTGCGTAGGAGCTGGGTATGTCCAGTGTGTGTTGGGTGGCAATTTTTAGACTATGCTGTGAACTCTTTCAAGGGACTATAAGCTTGGAGCAAAATTTCCTATCCTGTTAAGAGTCAGAAAATATTTTGTGTATTAACCCAAACCAATCAACAAAACAAACAAACAAACAAAAAAAACCCTACTAGAGAGAATTAAAACGAAAAGGCTCTGGACTTAAAAAGACCTAATTTGCTGGGGGAGAATTTGTCAATCGGCATTCCCTAGCTGTATCCTCATCTTTGTACTAACCACCCTGTGCGGCCTTTGTTTGGTCATGCACTTGACTGGGTTCCTTCAGGGACAATAGCTTCTTCTCTAAACCATCCTTGGTGGAGAGTGGACTCTCAAAGCCTTTGTCCTCTGAACTGAGGGCCTTTACTCAGGTTAATGGGCCTGCCTTGGGAGCTTCTGGCGTGGGTGCTGGGAAACAAGACCAATTCCACGGCCAATTATAGATTAATTGATTTAATTAAATAATCCTCAGAAAATGATGCTTGAATATTAAAATGCCTTCTAGCCCCGAATTCCACATTTCAGTTTGGTCTTCTGAAGAAATGGCATCTAGTCTCTCAACTAAAGAAAAAAATGTTGATGATGTAGCCTCTAAACTATACCTTTATGTTCTTTCTATTCAAAAACATAAATCCTCCATTGACTCCCGTGAGTGCATAAAGAGGACAGGAGACCCGCCCACTGTGGTATGAGATCACAGCTTTTTAACAAACATTTTAAAAGCTATAAAATAACCCTGAGACACCTCAACTTTCTCAGCCAGCACGGCCAGGAAATCATGGTCTAGCTACAGTTGACATTTAAGGAGGTATTGCAGTCCTGGAGACAAAGGACGCTTTAAATATAGGCGACACATATGTAATCAACAGATTCAGTTCAGTTCTAGAGGCTTAAGCTCAAGAAACTGAAAATTGGGCAAGAGGAGGGGAATGGGTCTCACCCCTGAAGTTCGTGTTTCCCCGCGTGGTGAACACAACTCCAGGGAACAAATCCTAAAGCCAGTCCTCCCACAATCTCTTTGTCCCATTCGGCAGCACCCCGAAATAAAGACACAGCCACCACTGCACCGCCCCGAGCTCAGGCGGGAGGCTGGGACTTGCTCCTGGGACACCAGGCGCACCCCCCGCGGGTGCGGACCAGCTGGGAGGCCCGCGCCCCTCCTGGACCGAAGAGGGCTGGTGACCTTCACCTTCGGACAGACACACACTCCGGGCATTCCAGGCTTCTGGACCTTCCAAACCGGCGAGGGCGACTCGGGGACGCTGAGGAGCGCGGAGAGGACGCAACACCCAGGACCGCGAGCCGCCCACCTGCATCGGCAGCCGCTGCGAAGCCCTCGGCAGGTGCGCGTCCTGGCCCCACTCCTCCGCGAAGAGCTGTACCACGAACTTGAACTTGCGGTGCCTGTCAAGGGGGTCGCCCTAAGGGCTGGGGAACCTCTGGATGAGCAGCCCGTATCCCGTGCCCTGCGGCAAGGACGAGGGCCAAGCGAAGACCGAGAAGCAGAAGAGCCGGGGCACCGTGTGTGCCAGCGTGCCCGCGGCCCCATAGGGAGCGGGAAGCGCCGGACCGGGAGCGTCAGCGGGCTCCGAGGCGCCTAGGCGCACCCCGGGCCGGCACTGCCACCCCGCCTCCCCGCACAGCCCACGGGCTGGGGCGGCAGAGGTGCGGCGTCCTGGCGGAGGGCTGGCGCGCCCCTTTCGCCGGCTTCCCCGCCTTCGAAGGCGCGGTGTCCGCGTGGAGTTCGAGTCCCGCTTGGGGTCCAGGGCTGCCCCGCCAGCCGGCTGTGAGCGTTCCCTGTCAGTCTGTGCGGAGGCATGCAGCCCTCCAAGGAGGTAGCCCGTAATCTCAAAACCCATGACAGGCTGATGCAGGAAGAGCAGCGGAGTTTAAAATCCGTCCTTAGGGCCATCCGAGGCTCAGAATGTCATGTACTTTCAGTGCCAGGGGACACACTATCTCTAGTAATGGAGGTGAAATAGTGACCTCCCTGTAGCTGAACCCAACGTCCAGGAGCACTTCGGCTGGGAATTGCAGTCTATAAGGTGGTGTGAGACTAAAAAGCAGGACTTTGTACTCCTCTGCCTTATGAACACTGTAAGGCACAGTAGTTAACTGGAATTAGGTAAGCATGCACTGCGAACAAAGTCTACTTAGCCCCAGGCCCTGCCTGGGAAGATAGGCGCACGAGTCTAAATATAAAATTACATTTTAGATGTTAGGGGTTTCCTCTTCCTACAAATAATAACTTCTAAGGCAGGGTTTCTCAGTGTTCTTGCTGACATGTGGGATGGATACTACTTTTCCCTGGGGCGCTGCCTGTGTATTTAGGATGTTTTGCGGCATCCCTGCCCTCTATCCACTAGATGCCAGTAGCACTCCATTCCTCCCGTCTAGGCAATCCACTGTCTCCAGACATTGCCAGATATCCCCAGGGGGCAAATCCGCCCCTGAATGAGAACCACTGTTTTCAAGGGATGCTAAGAGCATCCTTTGGCCTTTACTCCTCACTTGTACCCAACCTACTGAAAATAGTCTGCTTTCTAGCTTCTCATCAAACTCAGAGAGATTCCATTTAAAATTCTAGGCTGAGCGCATCAGACCCAAAATTATATTTCTGCAGATATCACTCTATTGCAAGGTCTTCCATACGCAGATGTGCAAATCTGTGCTAATAAGACAAAAATACTTCCTCTGGGCTACTGATTACCAAAGGTACCTATTCTGGGCAGACTGATTATGAAAGGGTCCCTTCCAATCTGTCAGTAAGACCTGATGGTCAGAACCCTCTCATCCCCACCAGTGCTACCACCCACGACCAAACCACCATCACCCCTTCTGACTATAACACTCTCCTCATAAGCTTTGCCCATCCTTTGATTTATGTACTCCCAAAGTCCATTGACCATACGGCAATCAGAGTAGTACTTTTTGAAAAAGGTAATTCAGAATGCATCACTTTCTGTTCACAATTTTTCGATGCATAGAAACAGACCTCAAGGAAATCCAAATGTTGGAATTAAGAGAAAAGAACTTTATAGCAGTTTTTATAAGTACATTAAGAGTGTAAAAAACGGTCAGAAGGAAGAACAGATGGGGAATATCAGCAGAGAAATAAAAATCACAAAAAATATAAGTTTTAAAACTGAAGAGTACAATATCTGGAACGAAAAATTTGCTAGATAATCCAAACATCAGATTGTAGGTTGCAGAAGATATGATTAGTGAAATTGTAAGCAGATTAATAGAAATTATCTAATGTGAAGAACAGAAAGATTTGGTGGGTGTTATCTTCATTTTATTTTCAATTTGATTTAATTTTTAAGTTTATCTTTAATTACAGTTGACATATACTATTATATTATTTTCAGGTCTAGAACAAAGTGATTAACCTTGTATATACTTATGGAGTGATCACCCCAATAAATCTAATACCCACCTGGTACCATAGACATAGTGATTGCTATATTATTGATTGCATGGTAATGCTCACCCAAGGATCCACTACAGGAGAGACCCTATACCAGTGATGGCGAACCTTTTGAGCTCAGCGTGTCAGCATTTTGAAAAACCCTAACTTAACTCTGGTGCCGTGTCACATATAGAAATTTTTTGATATTCGCAACCATAGTAAAACAAAGATTTATATTTTTGATATTTATTTTATATATTTAAATGCCATTTAACAAAGAAAAATCAACCAAAAAAATGGTTCGCCATCACTGCCCTATACCATCAGGTAGACAAACAGAATATATAAAGGAATCTTACTAATCAATACTAAAAAGACAACCAAATAAAAATGGGGGAAAGACTTGAAGAGACACTTCATTAAAAAGAATAAACAAGGGTCCAACAAGCACATGACAAGGTGCTTATCACTAGTTGTCAGGAAAATA
Organism: Myotis myotis; assembly: GCF_014108235.1. Taxonomy (NCBI): domain Eukaryota; kingdom Metazoa; phylum Chordata; class Mammalia; order Chiroptera; family Vespertilionidae; genus Myotis; species Myotis myotis. The sequence goes on from NW_023416368.1 coordinate 37,439,820, forward strand.
CCAATTAAACCAACAGGAAAAATACTACTTTACACCCACTAAAATAGCTAAAATTAAAAAGACAATGACAACAATATGGGTCTAGAGCTTTTATACATTTACAGTGGGTGTGTAAAATGTCACAATCATTTTGAAGAAATTGATGTGGCAGCTTTTTACATAGTGAAATGTGCGCCTTTAACCACAAAATCTCAATCCTAAGTATTCATGCAAGAGACATTAAAACATATGTCCACAAAACGACTGATACACAAATATCCATGGCAGCTCCATTCACAATGTCCCAAAACTGGAAATAACCTGAATTTCAATGACATTTTATAAGCAGATGGTGGTAAAGTCACACATGGAATACTACACAGAAATAAAAATAATGAGCCACAGCCGGCATGGCTCAGTGGTTGAGCTTCGACCTATGAACCAGGAGGTCACGGTGTGATTTCCAGTCAGGGCATATGCCCAAGTTTCGGGCTCAGTCCCCAGTGTGGGACGTGCAGGAGGCAGCTGATCAATGATTCTCTCATCATTGATGTTTCTCTCTCTCTCTCCTTCTTCCTTCCTCTCTAAAATCAATAAAAAATATATTTTTTAAAAAAGAAAAATGATTTTAAAAAAATAAAATATTTTTTAAAAAATAATGAGTATCGGATACACATAATAACATGGATGAACCTGGGGAGGAAAAAACATGCAGCCAAACATGAAAGAGTATATATTGTGTGATTTCTTTCAAGTGCCGTTCACAAACCAGTAAAACTAATCTCTGGTGATAGAAATCGGAAAATGGTTTCATGTGGGAGGATTAGCATGATTGGAAGGGGTCACAGAACTTTGTGGGCTGAGGGAAATATTCTATAACTCATTTGTGTACTGGGGATCTGTGCATTTTGCTGCACATAAATTTTTAACTTAAAATATTTTTTATAAAATCATTTTTAAAGTACAATCCAATGTCATTTATTATTTCTCTGATCTTAATTTCTGCCACTCACTCTCTTGACCCTTTGTTATTTCTCATCCTTTCTACTTGTTATTCTTTCTGCCTGGAAACTACTGTCCTCTCAGATAGCCGCACTATTTGAATTTACATGGACCTATATGAGTTTTTGCTCCATCATTTAATTTAGGTCTGTGTTCAGATATGGGCCTCAAAGCAAAGAAGTATACCCTTACTATCTTGTATAACACTAGCGGCCCAAAGCACAAAATTCATGCAAGGGGCTCGGCTCCCCGCCGCAGTGGCAGCAGCCTCTGCCTCTGCCTCAGCCCCACCCACTCTGGCGGCCACCTCGGTCCTCAAAGCCCCAGCTTCGCCCAGAAGGTCGTCCAGAAGGTCTAATTAGAATATGACACTTTTATTACTATAGTTAGATCATTGTAATCACAATCTATATCCATTTCCTGCTTCATTTTTCTTCTCTTTCTTAACATTTATCGCCATTTGTATGTATTGTGAGGGCAGAGACTTGCTTCTGTTGTTTGCTATTGTTTTACAACCCCTAGAATACTTCCTGGCAAATAGTAGTCTCTCGACAAATCTTTGGTGAATAATTGTTACACTGAATATATCTTCAAGCTTACTACACTGAAAAACCAAAGCTATATTTAGTCAAAAGTAATACTTTTAGGTGAATATTTTCTCTGCATTGTAAATTAATCCTGGGATAGCTATTATGAAAGCATCACAGGATTTTCCAGCAGGCTCAAAGAAAGATTTTCTGATTCCATGTGTTTTATGGAAGCTTTGTGATAAGGAAAGCAAAGAAAGTTAAGTATCCCAAAAGTGTTATACCCTCCTCCTGCATTTCTTTTGCATAAAAGTCTCACAATTTTATGCAAAAGAAATGATGGGTATCAAGATATTCATTTTATACATAGATGCAATGTGGTCCAATCCAATAATCTGAAGAGCTACCAGATATATTTTAGACCCAGAAGAGACCTTAGACATCATCTAATAGAGACATCTAGTAGAAAACTCGCAGCAAAGTGGGAACATAGGGAGCATGCCTCAATATAATAAAGGCCATATATGACAAACCCGCAGTCCACATCATACTCAATGGGCAAAAACTAACAGCGTTTCCCTTAAGAACAGGAATAAGACAGGGATGTCTGATAACTAAAAGTGTTTCCTTTAAGATATGGACAGAGATGTCCACTTTCACCACTCTTATTCAACATAGTACTGGAAGTTCTAGCCACAGCAAGCAGACAAAGAAGAAGAAATAAAAGGCATCCAAATTGGAAAGGAAGAAGTAAAACTGTGATTATTTGTAGATGACATGATACTGTATAGAGAACCCTAAAGATTCCACAAAAAAAATAATTAGAACTGATAAATGAATTCAGTAAAGTAACAGGATACGAAATAAATATCCAGAAATCAGTTTTAAACACCAGTAATGAACTATCAGGAAGGGGAACTAAGAAATCAATCTTGTTTACAATTGCATTCAAAAATAAATTACCTAGGAATACATTTAATCAAGGATGTAAAAGACCTGTACTTGGAAAATCATAAGACACTGAAGAATTTGGAGAAGATACAAATAAATGGAAGCATATACTGTGCTCATGGATAGGAAAAATTAACATCATTAAAATGTCCCTACTACCCAAAGCACTCTATAGATTCAACACAATTCCTATCAAGATACCAATGGCATATTTCACAGAACTAGAACAAATATTCCAAAAATTTATATGGAAACACAAAAGACTCTGAATAACCACAACAATCTTGAGAAAGAAGAATAAAGTTGGAGGAATCAGACCACCTGTTATCAAACTAGACTACAAGGCCATAGTAATCAAATCAGCATGGTCCTGACATAAAAACAGACATAAAGATCAAAGGAACAGAATAGAAAGCCCAGAAATAAACTCATGCCTTTATGGTCAATTAATATTCAACAAAGAAGGCAAAAACATACAATGGAGTAAAGATATTCTATTTAGTAAAGGGTGTTGAGAAAATTGAACAGATATATGCCAAAAAAAATCTGCTTTAAGCAGATAAAAAAAAAAAACAGAGGCTCAGAGGGGGGTGAAGCACTTTGCCCAAAGGCACACAGCAAATTAGCCTCTGACACATGGCTTTTTCTTTTTCTTTCTAGCACTAAATGCCCCTTTCATTTTATCTCAAAAACCTTTAACTTCTCATCTCTCCCTCCACTCTACCCTCCAGTATCATTCCCTTCATCAAGAAGTATTTATTATGTTTTTTTTTCTAAAGGAGAAATTCTGTGAATCTTGCAAGGTCAAGTAAAGCCCAGAGTCTGAAAAGTTCAGGTGGATTCAAACCCCAACCCAGCCACATAATCTCATTCATTCATCCATCCATTTATTATCCACCCATCATCCACTCATCTGCCCATCCATCATCCATCCACCCATTCATCTTTTCATCATCTACTCATCCACTCATTCATCATCCATCCATGCATCCATCCATCCATCATTATTATCCATCCATCTGTCCACTCATTCATCCATTCAGCACATATTTATGGCACTCCCTCTGGGGCCAGGGACTGGGCTGAAGCAAACTTTGGTTTATTCTCCTCCTATGAGTACAGCATGTCCTCCCACAGAGCCATAGCAGGGAGTGGCCCCCTCATGTCTTTGAATACCTACCTCACAAAAAGGCCCTATGTGATTATTAGAGCCTAGCCAGGGGTGGGCAAACTTTTTGACTCGAGGGCCACAATGGGTTCTTAAACTGGACCGGAGGGCCGGAACAAAAGCATGGATGGAGTGTTTGTGTGAACTAATATAAATTCAAAGTAAACATCATTACATAAAAGGGTACGGTCTTTTTGTTTTTTAGTTTTATTCATTTCAAACGGGCAGCATCCGGCCCGCGGGCCGTAGTTTGCCCACGGCTGGGCCCTAGACAATCAAGCAGTGACAGCTGTGAGTTCTAGATTCCTTGGCTGCAGGGGCTCTGTCTGGTTCACTCCTGTACTTTGAGGAAGCAGCACAGAGGGGTACCCACTAGCTGCTCCCAGATGGAGCCTTGTCCATGTCCAGCTACTGAGGTACATGGTGTCAGGAAAAGGCCACACATGACCCTGGACTCTGGGCATGATGTCTGCTTCTGCTATTCAGAGGCCCCAACGAGGAGAAATTTTGCAGATGCCCCCACACCTCCAGAAAAGAAAATGCTTAAGACAATCAGATGGAAGAGAAATGGAGCGATGGTGCCTTCACAGCCCACAAAACAGAACACACTTTTAGGAAATAACGCCTGTATGGAGCGACTCGGGTTGTGATTTTACTGGAGATCCCTCTGATAAGCAATCAGCCTTCTGTTTCTATTGCTGTCTTTCCACCTGCCTCTTTCTTTCCTTAATATCCCCTTTCCTCCTGATCTCCTGGTTCTGGGCCAGATAACATCTACCAACATTCAAACTTAGCTCCTTAAGGGTCAGCATCTGAGAATTTAAAGTGCCTCCAGAACCTGGGGACTTTCTGACACATGTGAGCACAGACACACAGGCACACATAGACAGACATACACAGAGACACACACAAGCTCGCTGGTGCAGAGGCCAAGGGTGTTTAACAGAAGCCTTCATCAGGAGCCAGTGGAGTCCCAAAGAATGACGAGCACAAAACCTTCCCTGAATCCCCCAATGAATTGTGTCATCAACTCCCCAATTTCAGGGTTCTTTTTTCAAAAACCCTTTTTTATATTATTTATATAAGGAGTAGGCATTTATAAATAACCAGTGATGTACCAAGTTGGGGGGATGGTGAAAGCAGTTGGCGAGGGGTCTGGGCAACAAGAGGCTGCATTGACGATAGAGCATTAAAAACAATGAAAACTGAGCAGAAGTCAGTGTGCTTTCATTCCCACCCTACGCTGACCATTATCAACAATGTCAATGATAAATACTCCTCCCTGCCAGGGGGACCGTGCCCCTGTGCCCCTGCACCACGTGCTTGGGGTGCCACTGTAAATAGAAGGATTTATGTTACCACAGAAACAAGGACAGTGTGGCAGTGCCCTCGGCGGTCCCAGATCTGTCTCTTGCTTCAACAGTGTTTGGATGGAACAGACCCAGGGACACCCCTCCTTCCAGCCTCCGGCCTCTCTCCTGCGTCTTACCCAGTCACCACCTTCAGAACCACCTGAGACCAGCCGGCACCCCGGGATGTTGTCTCTTCTACCTTAACTCCTCATTGCCAAACAACCATGAGCTCCCAAATTCGTCAGAATTATTCCACCGAGGTGGAAGCTGCAGTCAACCGCCTGGCCGACCCGCCTATGCAGTCCTCCCACACCTACCTCTCTTGGGGCTTCTATTTCGACCTGACGATGTGGCTCTCAAGGGCGGGGCCACTTCTTCCCCGAGTTGGCAGAGAAGAAGTGCGAGGGCGTTGAGCGTCTCTTAAAGTTGCAAAGCCTCCCCAGGATGAGTGGGCAAAACTCAGGACGCCAGGGAAGCCACCCTGGCCTCGAAGAGGAACCTGAACCAAGTCCTTTTGGAGCTGCCTGCCCTGGGTTCTACCCGTGCAGACCCTCCCCTCTGTGACTTCCTGGAGAACCACTTCCGGGTGAGGAGGTGAAACTCATCAAGAAGATGGGCGGCCACCTGACGCACCTCCGCAGGCTGGCCGGCCCCAGGCTGGGCTGGGCAAGTATCTCTTCGAAAGGCTCACCCTCAAGCATGACTAGGAGCCTTTGGAGCCCAGAGGCTTTTGAGGGGCTCCTCTGCTGTCTGGCTTTTACCTGAGCCTCCTCCTGAAACTACTAGCTATTTTTTTAACCACCCTGAAGCCCTCTCCCATGCATTGAACCAAATGAAACAATAAAGCTTTTCGCAGAAAAAAAAAATGTGGAAAATGTGTCCTTGTTTTATAGAAAGAAATCAGAAGGAAGGGGATTCTGACACATGCTACAACATGGATGAACTGTGAGGACATTATGCTAATGAAATAAGCTACTCAGAACAGAACAATTCCCGTATGATTGCCCTTATATGAGGGACTTGAAGTGGTCAAATTCACAGAGACAGAAAGGAGAACAGTGGTTGCCAGGGGTGGGGGAAGGGGAAGTGGGGAATTAGTGTTTCGTGTGTGCGGAGTTTCCGTTTTGCAATATGAAAATAGTTCTGGTGCTGGATGGTGGTGATGGTTGCAAATAACATGAACTCACTTAATGACACTGGACCATACACTCAAAAATGGTTAAAATGGTCAACTTGATGTGTGTTTTGCCACCTTAAGAAAAAGAGTCAGGAGCGGTGCCAGCACAGGCAAGATAGGGCCTCACAGACCCAGCCTTCCCCCATCACGTAACCCCGGGCAAGCCACACGGATGTTGGCAGCCTCGGTCCCCCACTCTGTAAAATGAGGTTGGTAATTCCTACTACATCCGAGGAGTCAAGGCGGCTGAAACAAACCAGGTAACGAGCCATCCAGGTATGTAATTCCATCGTGAGAATTTAAGATTTTATTGGAGAGGTATGATAGGAATGTGCCCCTGGACCAGTGGACAAGTGGCCCCAAGGGGTCAACCAGCAGCAGAGGTCAGGAGGGTTGAGGAGGGCTCAGCGGAGGGTAAGGAGATAGGAAGAGGGAGACCGACATCAGTCTCCCAGCCTGGGTGGACGGTGTGGCCCTTCCAGATGACTGGGGCTTAGGAGGAGAAGAGGATGCCGTGACTTCCATCTGAGGACTCAGATCCCATCCAAGTGCTTTTCTGAGTCCTTTGGGTAGTGACTGTGGTCACTTTGTAGTGAGTTGATTAGATTTACTCAAAGGACACCGACTTGGTGCTTGGCTTGGGAAGGGTATGAGCACTGCCCACTGGACATCTGGGAACATCCTGGGTGATGGAGGAGGGTTACCTGCAACACAGGGAGGACCAGCGGATGCCTGGCTTTGGGGCCAGCACGCCCACATATGCATTCAACCAAATAAGGAGCAATGACTCTTCCTGGCAGTGGGGATAAAACACAAGTGAGACAGATAACACCCCTGCCTCATGGAGCTTACATTCTACTTAGGGTGGGGGGACAAGCAGTAGTAAATGCATTGCATCTCATGCATTGACAATGGTGCTGGAGAGAAGAATGAAATGAAATAAGTCAGATGGGAATGTAGGATTGGGGTAAGGTTTGATTTTAGACTAGGTGACCAGGAATGGTCTCTATAAACAGACCTGAATTTAGGAGGTGAGGGAGGCATGGGGAACAGCAAGTACAAAGGCCCTGTGGCCAGTTTGAGCCTTGGTGTGTTGAAAAGACAGTGAGGAGGCCAGGGTGGTTGGAGCAGGACAGTGTGGAAGTGAGGTCAGGAGGAACAGGATGGGGGGCAAGGCAGAGTATGAAGGGCTTCATAGCTGATTATAGAGACATTAGAGGCCCAATGCACAACATTCATGCACTGGTGGGGGGGGGGGAGCATCCCTCAGCCCAGCCTGCACCCTCTCGTAGTCCGGGACCCCTCAGGGGATGTCCAACTGCTGGCTTAGGCTCACATGGGCCTACGTTGGCAATTGGACATCCCCCAAGGGGTCCTTAGTGCTGCCGCGGAGGCGGGAGAGGTTCCCACCACCACTGTTGCACACACCAGCCATGAGCCCAGCTTCTGGCTGAGCGGTGCTCCCCCTATGGGAGCGCAATGACCACCAGGAGGCAGCTCCTGCGTTGAGCATTTGCCTCCTGGTGGCCAGTGCACATCGTAGCAACCTGTCGTTCGGCCATTTGGTCAATTTGCATATTAGGGTTTTATTATATCAGATTGGGGAGCACTAGATTGTTCAAGTAGCAAAGTAATATAGCCTGACTTAAATGGAAAAGCCTGTAGGCACATGGGCCGAAGCAGGGATAGCTGTAATGAGATGAGAGAATGCCATGATGGAGGTGGAAGGAGGTGGGCTGTCTCAAATGCTGCGGGAAGAACTGGGGGGCCTGGGACAATCTCTCATGAGAGCCTTGGGCCCTGCAGGAGCAGGCCTCCACAAGTCATCCCGAACTCCCCGCTTCTGACACGACCTCACCAGCCACTTCGGTTTAACACCATGGCATCAGCCATGTGACTGTGTTATTGTCACCCACCTCCCCTCCAATGGGTCACCGAGCCCTGCCCAGCTCTGACTGGCCTGTGCTGCATCCCCACCTCGATGTCCTATAGGCACCTGAGTGTGAGGACCCATCCCTGAACTCCACGCTTTACCCTCTCAGAGCCCCCACTTCTCTGCACCCCTCACTTCCTGTAACCACAGCATCCTGGAGTCAGACCCTCCTCTCTCCACTCTTTCTTCCAGCCACCTCTTATCTGCTCCTCCTCCACTCAGCCCCACCCCAGAAAGAGTCCTTCTCTCACCGCCCCAAGGCTAGCCTAAATATTCCAAAATGGTTTTAGTTTTTAAAGTCTTGCCTGTTAGAGATTTGTTCTGAACATTTATGGGTAACATGATATGATGTCTGAGATTTCCTTTAAAACACCTCAGCAAAAATCAAGAAGGTGGGAGGAGAAGGAAAAAGATGATGTTGGTTGGACCTAAGTGGCAAGTACTTGAGGATTTGTGCGTATTGTTCTCTCTGCTTTTATGGATTTAGTGGAAAAGTAAAAACAATGCAAAATAGGAGCACAACCCTGCTGAGGCCTTCAGGGCCTCCTGGTGCCCTCGGCACAAAGTCCAACCACCTTCAGGGAGTGAGGAGCAAGGTGGGTGCAGCTCACCAATGCTGTTCATAATTCCTGGCTCCTGGTGATAATTAAAACCGCCTACAGACAGTGCAGCCCTTCCTGCCTGGACCAGCATGGACAGCCCCCACCACCCCTTCCCCTGCACACCAGCCCATCTTTGCCCAGGCACCTGACCCCATTGTTTCTCTGGCAATCCTGAATGGCCTGTGTTCCCAGGGGAACCCTGGCCATTTTTCTTGCCTCAGTGCCTTTTCCTGTGTTGTTCCCTCAGCCTGGAGCATCTTTCTCACAGTTTTTCACCCACTAACTGCTTTTCCTGAGGACTTGGCTTTAGCACTGCCTCCTCCAGGAAGCCCTCCCAGACCTCCCCGGCCCTGTGTTGTCCCAGTTGCTGTCCTGTGTCCACTGTGCTGGGAGAACCCATCTCTGCTCTGGATAGGAGGGCGGGGACCAGGTCATCTTGTCCCTATCACATGTCTGGGCCTGGCACACAGTGGGCACTCAATAAATATTTGTTAGAAAAATACATGAAAATGTGTTCCTATTTCCATTTCAATATTAAGCAAAACCACCACTCTCTCTCCTTGCCTACCATGGGAATAAACATTTGTTAACTGCTCAAAGTCATCTTTAAGCCAAATATTCTGATTTTTGGAAGGGGCCTCTCAATCCAGCCATCCCAGAAGCCTTAAACACTCACAGTGCTACCGTTCCTGGAGGGAGGTGCCCCTGCCCCTCACCTTTAATAGTTCGTCTGAGGGTCTGAAAAGGCTAAGCTGCATCCTGGGCCTCAGTCTGGAGGCCCGGGACGTTCTGAGGCTCCTTCCTGCCTGTACCTCACCGGGACATGCAAATCACCTGAGGCTGCCCCATCCCAGACCCACTCCGTCTCTGCGCTAAGGCCCCGGCGCAGAGTGTTCAGCGCCATCACGTGATTCCAATGCGCATCCAGCGCTAAGAACCATGGGCTTAAGTCAGAAACCAACCCCGTGGGGAAGGGCCAAACGCCTCAAAACACCTGCTGCCTGCTGAGGGCATTTAAGCCCCGCCCGGGGTGTGGGCTGCAGCTCCCTGCAGGTGAGTAATAAGCAGGCGGTGCCCATCCTGTGTGAGGTGCCCGGCTCCTGGTGTGGCCGTGTCCTCCCTGAGCCCTCTTCCCAGGAACGGACCAGACACCTTGCTCTTGTTCAGGTAATGAGCCACGAAGCCTTTTGGGGACCCTGGCAGGGTGCTGCCTGCCCTCTTCCCTTCCCAATGCCAGGGGCTCCCAGACGGCCTCAGCGGGTTGAACTCAGCCTCGGTTTACAGAAACTGTTGCCAGGATGGGTGAGGAGGATGTGGCAGATGGCGGGTGTCCGTTTACTCTGTAGAGCCCAGATGGGAGCTTACAGGTGCGTGGAGCCAGGTGTGACCACACCGCAGCCTGTGGATCTGTGTGCCCTGTGCCTTTACTTGTGTTCTCTCTTCCTGAAATAGCCCTCTGGGCGTTTTCACCCGATTTGGCACCTCCGACAAAGCCTTCCCAAGCCTGGGAGGTGGGACCACCGGGAAGAGGGCCTGGTCTCCAGCCTCCTTCTCTGCTCTGACACCTGCCTCCCCTCTGGGCCAGGGTGAGCCCTAAGGGAGGCCTGGCTGTGCGCCTCCCTGCATCAAACGTGGTGTCTGCGTGTGTCAGGCCCATGTCAGCAAAGCCCTGTGGGGAGCCAAAGTATGCCGAGACGGGGCGTGTTCCTGGGGCCCGCAACCCCTGCCCAGAAGTCCCACCCCAGCCCTGGCGGTGTCTGCTTGTGACCTGTGCACCTTGGAGTGTCCACAGTCCAGGCAAAGAGGAGAAACGTGTCCCAAAACTCTATCAACTTCCCCTCTGTAATTAGCCCCCTGGAGCACGTGCAGATCACTGGGGCACGTAGAGGTGGTTAACTTGGAGGCGGAGTGGGGTTACTGGGAGTTAATGCTCAACACATTTCTGAAGGCTGTGTTAATTTAGAGTCAGAAAAATACTGCTTTACAGGAGCCAGCTCTTGGATGGTGAAATATATCTTAATTTAACACAATTCTCAGTTCATGAAAGATGCTCAGAGTCAAAGATTGGCTCCATCGAGAAATTCATAGAAAGCAAAAAAAATGTCCTGCCCCTGGCCAGTGAGGCTCAGTTGGTTGGGTGTCATCCGTGCACCAAAGGGTTGCTGGTTCAATTGCTGGTTAGGGCACATGCCTGGGTTGCAGGCTCCATCCCTGGTGGGGGCTGCAGGAGGCAGCCTATCGATGTTTCTCTCTCACATAGATGTTTCTCTCCCTTCCTCCCTAAAAATCAATAAAAATATTTTTAATGTCCTATAATGCCCCAGCTAGAAAAGGTAACTCAGGACCATTAACAAGACTTGGGCAGGGTCCCTTGGCTAGGTCTCTGCCACCTGACACCCAGGACAGGGGTCCCTGTGTGGGGAGCAGCAGAGCTGGCCTGACGCTGGGCGCGCGCTTGTGTGTGTGTGTGTGTGTGTGTGTGTGTAGATAAAGCCCTTTAGTTTGTGGCATTGGTGGCGTTTGCCTAAATAACAAGTGTGGTTTCTCTGGAACTCAAATTCAGAAGCTACTGGTGAAGAATGACAGGATAGCCCGCTCTCCCGGCTGCTGCAAAGAGCACTGTGAGGGAAGGAAGCCCACTTTGAGCTGTGACTAGAGAAGCTTGTGAAAAACAGAAGGGTTTGCTTTGCAGCTGTTTGTGCAGGATGGCCCCCAACGGAGCGGTTTGGCCAAATCTATGACTTTCAAACTGTTCCCTCCAGACACCTCAGGGAGAGGAGAGGACCCTGTCTGATCTGAAGCTGAGTTTTCTCTGCTTGTGCCATCTCATCCTATATAATAAAAGCTTAATATGCAAATCGACTGAACAGTGGAACGACCAGTCATTATGATGCACACTGACCACCAAGGGACAGACACTCAATGCAGGAGCTGCCCCCTGGATGTCAGTGTGCTCCCACAGGGGGAGCTCCGCTCAGCCAGAAGCCCTGAGCTGGGCTCACAGCTGGCAAGTGCGGTGGTGGGAGCCTCTCCCACCTCCCCCACTCCCCATGGGGAGTGGCCTAAGCCATCAGTCGAACATTCCCCGAGGGTGCTGGACTGCAAGAGGGCACAGGCCAGGCTGGGGTACTACCTCCCTACCCCCGCCCAGTGCATGAATTTCGTGCACTGGGCCTCTAGTATTTGATATTTTATTTGAAGGAATGTGGCAGCCATCTGAACCCCTGGATCCACTTCCAAAGCTCCTTATGGCTATACATCCTGGAATGTGGCAGAAGGATGAATGGTCCTAGAGTTAGGCACCGCCTTGGGCCTCCTCAGAAGCAAAAGCATTTTATCTCCTGACACCAAACTGGCCTCTTATGTGCATTCAGACAGCCCCATGAACTGACCTGTTTAAGTGGGTGAGCAGCAATGAGGTGGCTACACATAGCCGAGTATTTTGGAGGTGACCGCCACTGTTTCCATTGCCTAAAACACATGGTTTTCTATTTTCCAACTTCTCGTCTTACACATTAAGTGCCATGGTGGTGACTCGGTGTTTTCCTAATCGGACCTTTTTTACAGGTTGTTTGCTTAGTGATCCAAAGCATTGATGCAGGAATCAGACAGATCTAGGATGAAGTCCTGGCCCTGGTGTGTAACAGCTAGAGGAGCTCTGGGTGTCTGTGGGAAATCATGTCTGAGATGGTTTCCCCACCTACAAAATGGAACTGTCTCTACCTTACTATTAATATTGCTTCATTTAATCCTACGTGTCCAACACTCCTGGCATGTAATCAATGTGTTTGGGCCATTGCTCCCTGAAATGGGCCCATAATACTAGTGTACTCCGGACTTATAAAATGCCATATGTCTTCTGTCTTGGAGATGTAGGATATAGCTTCTCCTTAAATCTAAATCTCCATTTCCTTTTAATAATCCTCTTCAAACTGGATATTACAACAACTAGAAAACTTTTTTGAGGTGGTGTTTTAAAGGTAGCAATGACTTACCTTTCAGTCATAAAAAGAAACTCTTTTCTTTATGAGATTGCTTAAGAGTAGATGAGAGCCCTGGCCAGTGTTGCTCAGTGGATAGAGCATCAGTCCATGTACTGAAGGTTTGTGGGTTCGATTCCCAGTCAAGGGTGTGTACCTGATTTGTAGGTTGCATCCCTGGCCCTGGTGGGGGTGCATGTGGAAGGCAACCAATTGATGTGTCTCTCTCACATCGATGTTTTCCTCTCCCCCCTTATTCCCTCTTTTCCACTCTCTCTGAAAAGCAATGGAAAAAAATATCCTTATGTGAGGATTAACATTTTAAAAAAAGTAGATGGGAGGATAGGACATGGTTACTGTCTGGCCTAAGCTTGCAGGGCTGAGATTGTCCTACAATACAGGTAAAGGTACCTCCTGCTTGAACTTTTAATTGAATTAACCTAAAGCCTGATATTGATTTAAGCCAATTTCTGTGAGGTGTTTCTCCTGCTAATATACAGCAACTGAAGGACTGTGGACGTCACAGAGGCCCCTCTACCTCACATGGGAGGTGGGGGTTGGGGAAGTCGCCAACATGACCCTGTCAACAGATTGGTTGAGAGCTTCCTTAATGGCCTTTGAATGGTCGTATCACAGCTCCAGATGGAGTGGTGCTGGGCAGTGTGGGAGGGATTGGTCAACTCCAAGAAGTAATTTGCATTTTTCATTTGTGGGTTTGCAGACAAATTGTAGGCTGTTCTTGCCCACGCTCCTAAAGAGGCTAATGCTTTAAAACAGGTAAAGGCACCACAACAAAGCCTCAGTCAACATGTCTCCTATCTTGCTGTGGCTGGCTGGTGGTGCTTTGGTCTTGGGACTTGTCCCTGGCTTGGTAGCCAGCTATTACCAGTAGTGCCTATAGTTCTGAAACTATATTCTGTTGTTCCGTCTCCAAATCCATTCTTCCTCCTGGTCTTTTGCTGGTTCTTCATTCTCTTGGGCCCTAATATAATGTCATCAAGACACAATTCTTGTTCTGTTCTCACATAGAGTTCATCTCTCTTCTTAAGACATCAGTTTTGTCTCTCTACTCACTTATGGAATTCTTCAAGTTGTATATATGATCAGTTTCAAATTGATATGTCTAAATTAGTCTTTCCTATCGATATTATTCTCTCTTCTATAGTGTAGTAATGCCCATTCTATATACTTGGAAACAATATTCATTACACACTTTTAAGAAATGTCATTCCCTGCGGCCTTGTAGAAAGTTCAAACTTGGGCCTGATTTTAATAACCTCCTCTAATTGAGGACCAACTCCCTTTGTGACCCTATCACCCACCACCCTCATCCAACAAATATGTGAGTACCTACTTACTCTATGCCATGCATTGTGAAGGGCCTGAGAAACTGTACCTAAGACACACATAATCCCATTATCACTGGGAGTACAGGGAGACAGATACACAAGAAACAAGAAAATATTTGGTGGTGGTAAAAAGCTATGGAGAAAATAAAACAGACTGAGTGGGAGATAATTAGATTCTTGGGTGGGAAAGATCCTTAGAGAGGGAGTGGGCTGGGACCAGCTCACTCAGGGCATCACAGGGAGTTTGGGTTTTCTTTTATGATCAATGGGCATCCAGTAGAAGGTTTTTAAGTGGGAAAAATTACATAATCAGATTCTTGTCTTTAAAAGATCACATGGTTTCTTTGTCGAGAATAGATTAGAATAAGGCAGTGGTAGAAGCAGGAAGAATCATTGGGAGGCGGTTGCGTAGTGAAAGTGAAAGATGGTGGCGGCCTGGTTCGGGTGGAGGCAGTGTACAAAAGAATTAAAAGGAGTGGGTCACACTTGAGACTGTCCTAACCCAATGAGCTGGTGGATTGGGTGTGGGAGGAGAGGGCCATCTGCCTATCATAGCCTGGTTGGATTCCTCACTGTCCTGCACATACACTCTGTATACAACCCTTTGGGCACACCCACATGGAAGCGTTCAGTGCTTTATTTCCATCCATCCTAGCCATCAAGGGCCCAGTTCAAGCCAAACTGCCTCTGAAAGGTTTCCCTTCCATATACAGCCTAGGACTGGTCCCCTCTGAGCTCCCACAGTGCTCATCACCTATTGAGCTGGTGTGGTGATGCCTGTGGCAGCGGACTTCCTGATTCTGCTCTCCATTCCACTGTGAGCCCTTTAAGGGCTTAGAACCCGGGTGGCTTTAGCATAGTAACCACACACTGGATACTGAACATCGCTTTGTGACTGTCCTACCTATAGGTGGTCTACTTCTTCCAGTCAATATGTCGTCAGAAGCTCCAGAAGACAGGATGAGAAAATTTAAATACCGAGGCAAAGATGCATCTGTAAGTATGAGGCAACAGTTTCACTTTATCAGGGACTAGTGCAATAAAACTACATGATGGAAATGCATCAGATATAGAGTGGAGGGTGGGGAAAGGGGGTGACAAAGAAAATATAGCAAAACGTTTCTTGTGGCCCAGCCGATGTTGCTCAGTGGGTGTCAAACAATGAATCAAGAGGTCGCCGGTTTGATTCCTAGTCAGGGCACATGCCTGGCTTGTGGGCTCGATCCCCAGTGGGGCACATGTGGGAGGTGGCCAATTGATGTTTCTCTCTCATCAATGTTTCTATCTCTCTAGGTGCTGGGCTGAGCACAAGAGCCTGGGGCAGGGAGCAGGAGCTGTGTGTGGATTCTAACTCTCATTCAGCTTCTCTGGGTTCAGTTTTCTGGCTCTAGCTCTGTGTCCTACATCTATGTGCTTTCACTGCGATATCATACATGGTTGGGTATGCCTAATGAATCTGACAGGCAGCTGAGGATGGGAGAAGCCAGCTGGCTAGGGCACTATCCAGAGCCAAATCATTCTTACACCTTTTCCAACAAGCATGGCTGTCTGGCTTCCAAGATTAGTGCAGAATAAAGGAAACCAATTAGAACAAAGGCACTGAACCCTCTACATGGAAAGCTGCAGGAAGGGCTAAGAGATGAGAAGGGAGAATACACAGTGAGGGGCCACTTAGTGATGGGGCAACAGTACAATTGACTCAATGGACCTGACGGTATTCCTGCCTTGTCGTCTAACACCACAGGGACCCTGTTCTCCAGCAAGAATTATAAGGCTTGTTTAAGGATCATCTAATACATACATGTACATTTTCTTAAATTAAGAAAGTCTTCAACCTAAAACTCATCCGTCTGTATAAGTTAAATCATTTCTTCAGGATTCTGGATACTATGAAGCCTGAGTTTCTCTTGATATGAGAAAAGGGTTGTTTTTTACTTTAAATTTTAATCTCCCTCAGTTTGGTGGCCAAGTAAAACTCATGAGACTGGAGTAAGATTTGAATGACCTAGCTCAGCTGGCATGGCTCAGTGGTTGTGCATCAACCTTTGAACCAGGAGATCATAGTTCAATTCCTGGTTAGGGCACAGGCCCGGGTTGTGGGCTCGATCCTCAGTGTGGAGTGTGCAGGAGGCAGCCGATCAGTGATTCTCTCTCCCTCTCCCTTCCTCTCTTAAATCAAAAACAAACATATATTTAAATATATATTTGAATGACCTAGAGCAGTAATGGCGAACCTTTTGAGCTCGGCCTGTCAGCATTTTGAAAAACCCTAACTTAACTCTGGTGCAATGTCACATATAGAAATTTTTTGATATTTGCAACCATAGTAAAACAAAGACTTATATTTTTGATATTTATTTTATATATTTAAATGCCATTTAACAAAGAAAAATCAACCAAAAAAATGAGTTCGCGTGTCACCTCTGACACGCGTGTCATAGGTTCGCCATCACTGGCCTAGAGGGTGATTCCCTAACAGTGGAAATGGCCAGGGACATCTGGGCCTGGGCAGTCTGTTCATAGCCCAACTGGATCCCCATAGTTGGGAGTCCCAGGCCTTCTCCTCAGAATCTAATCAGCACCAATGAAGACATGCTCAGACTCAGGGCAGTGGGACACTTTGCTCAGATGTCACTACAGCTGATAATCCTGGTCTGCTAAGGGCATACGCGATCTCCCTTCACTTTGGGAGGGAGATTGACTATTCTTTTAGATACGGTGTAGTAGAAGACGGCAGAGGAGGTCAATCAAGCTGGGGCTATTTACTAACTGTGATGTTAACTCTTCCAGCCTGCTGAATCTGTAAAGTGAAATCAGATGCTTTTAGTGTGTCCTAAAGGCTAACATGGTAACAGCCTGACTTCCCAGCTCTAAGTGCCCCGGTTCTTTCTTTCCCTCACTAGATGATTCGACAACACCGGATAGCAGTCAACGTGCAGCTCCGAAAGGCCAAGAAAGATGAGCAGGTCTTAAAGAGGAGAAATATCACCAATCTCTGCTCTCACTCCGCTTCTGGAGAAGAAACCAAAGGGGTACGTTGGGAATGTGGCGTTTAGAGCAGTTGTGTATAAAATACATCCTTAGTGAATTACTCTGGCTTGAAATGTTTGGTTCAGAACTTGCAAGCTCTAATGGAGGGTCTTGAAGGAAAGGGGTGGAGAGATCATGGTTAGAGCTACACTGGTGTTGTCAGAAAGCTAAGGGTCATTACCTCTATGGCTGAGAGTTGGAGATCTAGATTCTACTGGAGGGAAGTGCTGCTTCTAACGGAAAATCCACTTGCTGTCACTCAGCCAGAAGCAGGGAATGAGGGGTCATGCAGGTTACCTCTCGGCAGAGGCATCTAGTTATTCAACATGTAAAGTCTTGCCTAGGACTTGAATGCTGCCCTCTGTCTTCCCTTCTCCTTCCACCCTAACCTTGCTCAATACATATCTTGGGTTGAGCCCTTGCTGGTTTGGCTCAGTGGATAGAGCATCAGCCTGCAGACTAATGGGTCCCGGGTTCGATTCCAGTCAAGGGCACATACTTCAGTTGCAGGCTCCCCCCCTGCCCAGGCCCTGGTTGGGGCTCGTGCAGGAGGCAACCAATCTATATGTTCCTCTCACATTGATATTTCTCTCAGTCTTTCCCTCTCTCTTTCATTCTCTCTAAAAATCAATGGGAAAATATCCTTGGGTGAGGATTTAAGAAAAACAACAACAAAAATAAAAAAACACATTTCAAATCCTGGGTTGACTTTGAGGTCAATACTGTTTTTTTGTGACCTTTCCAGAATGCCCTGACCAGGAGGTTTCCCTGGAGCCCCAATAGTGTCGTATCTACATGCCTTTGTATCTGTGTGCCTTTTATGATCTGCCACTGTGTGTGTCATCACTGCACTCAGCTCAGCGCTCTTAGAGGCAGAGTGGTTCAGTCCGGGCAAGTGGATTCAATGATGTGTTACCGGCCATCAAACAGAGGAGCTGTAACCATTCTCTGAATTGCCATAGGACTCTGAACCATATCTCTACTTAGCTTCATTTATCTAGAATAGTCCCCAGGAGTCCCCCATTCAAGGAAGATGGAACTATGAAATGAGAGAGTTGTTTTCCTCTTATTCTATATTACTATGCCTTTAACAAAAACTAAAATATAATTCATGGACCATGGAATTCACCTTTTTTAAGTATATAATCAGTGTTTTTTGGTATACTCACAAGGTTGTACAACCATCACCACTAGCTAATTTCAGAATATATTCATCACCTCAAATAGAAACCCCATACGCAATAAGCAGTCACTCAATCCTCCTTCCCTCTAGTTTCTGGTGACTAGGAATCTTTCTGTCTCTGAATTTACCTATTCTAGATATTTCATATAAATGGAATCATAGAATATGTGGTCTTTCATGTCTGGCTTCTTTCACTTAGCATACTGTCTTCAGGGGTCAGCCATGTTGTAGCAGGTGCCAGTCCTTCATTCCTTTTCTGGCTGAATAGTATTTCATTGTATGGCTACACCACATTTGGTTTATCCATTTATTACTTGGTGGGCATTTGAGCTATTTCCACATTTTGGCTGTTGTGAATAGTGCTGCTATAAACATTTGTGTGCAAGTTTTTATGTGAACAGGTTTTCAGTTCTCTTGGGCACATATCCAGGGGAAGAATTACTGGGCCATATGGTAACTCTATGTTTCACTCTTTGGGGAACTGCCTGTGGTAAGCTGAATAATGCCTCCCCCCAAATGTCCCCATATCCTCATCCCCATCATACTTTATATGATGAAAGGGACTTTGTAGACAGGATTAAACTAAGGATCTTGAGATGGGGAGATTACCCTTGATTCTCTGGTGTGTCCAATGCAATCACATCAATCCTTAAAATACGAAGGATGAAGACAAGTCAGAGCAGAAGGTGATATGATGACAGAAGCAGAGATTGGTGTGCTAGGCTTTGAAGATGGAGGCACAAGTCACAAGCCAAGGAACACAGCAGCCCTACTAGAAGCTGAAGGGCAAGAAAACAGACTCTCCCCTCATAGGCTCCCAGAGGAACCAGTTCTGCCATCACCGTGACTTTAATCCAGTGAAACTGATAATGAACTTCTGACCTCCAGAATTGTGAGAGAATAAGTTTGTGTTGTTTTAAGCCACTAAATTTGTGGCGATTTTTACATTAGCAATAGGAAACATGCTGCCAACTATTTACCCAAGTAGCTGCACCATTCATTGTACAATCTGATATTCTAACCAACTGTTATTATTGTCCATTTTGGGATGGTAGCCGTCAAGTGCATGCAAAGGGCTCCATTGTTCTGATTTTTATGTTTTCCTAATGACTAATGAACATTTTTTTCATGTTCTTATTGGCTAGTTGTTTATTTTCTTTGGAGAAATGTCTATTCAAACCATTTGCACATTTTTTTAAATCGAGTAATTTGTCTTTTATTCTTGAGTTGTAAAAGTTCTTTATATATTCTGGATACTACACCCTTACCAGGTATATGATTTGCAAATATTTCATCCTATTTTATGAGTCATCTTTTCAATTTTGATAGGATCCTTGAAGCATAAAAGTTTTTAATTTTGAAACATTCCAATTTATCTACTTTTTTCTTTGGTTGCATGTGCTTTATTTTTTAAAACAATTCCTATTATTTAATGTATTTGTATTGATTTCAGAGAGGAAGGGAGAATGAGGGAGAGATAGAAACATCAATGATGAGAGAGAATCATTGATTAGCTACCTCCTGCATGCCCCCTACTGGGGATTGAGCCCAAAATCTGGACATGTGCCCTTGACCAAAATCAAACCTGTGATCCTTCAGTCCTCAGGCCGACACTCTATCCACTGAGCCAAACTGGCTAGGGAGGTTGCATGTGCTTTAGATGTCATATTTATGACTCCATTGCCTACTACAAAGCTACAGTAATCACGTCTATTACATATGTTAGACATGTAAATCAGTGGAAGAGAATGCAGAGTCCACAATAAACCATCACATTTATGGTCAATCAAAGTTTGACAAGGTATTAGGACCATTCAATGGGGAGAGAATGGTCTTTTCAACAAATGGTGTGAGGACAACTGAATATACACATGCAAAACAATGAAATTAGACCCCTACTTACACCATTTTTGGAGGTCTTTACTTTGTCATTTTTGCAGACATCCACTAGCACGTTATAAAAAGTTCTGGGATCCAAGTGATGATAGGAATTACCTCACCCCCAGAGCATAAGGAATATCCCAGAGGTCTGTGAGACCAGCAAATACCCTTCTCTCCCTTAGTGTAGACCAGCATGCAGATTGGGACCTACTGTTAAAGCCAGCCTGTTTTAATCAAATAGATGGCTAGACTAGATGACCTTCATGGTTCCTCTTAGCAGAGACTCTGACCTGAATGTGTGTCTCCTTGCAGGTCAAGCTCACGCTGGAAGAAATAATCAGTGGTGTGAATGCCTCAGATCCCATCATATGTTTCCAGGCCACCCAGGCAGCCAGGTATCACCAACCAGACCGCTGCTGTTTATAGGTTCATAGTTAGAAATGATCTCGAATGGCCTGTTTGGTTTCTTGGCAAAATGCCCACACAATGTAAGAAAGGGCTTTGTAGGTGATGGTCCATCCAAAAGTGAGACTCAGTATCTCCTCTGTACTGTCCTTGAACACAACCTAAGATATACAAGTGTTGTCAGAGATGAGCTGCTTCATTTAAATTGGCCTCCACAGGAATCTTCGTGTAGATAATACCTGAAGGGAGAAATGTTGCTTCGTCACTGCAAAGTGCTATGAGCTCAACTCTAGGATGTCACGTAGCTTTTCCCAGCTGTTCGTCTCATGCGATGGTTAGGAATGCCGGGAGCATCTGTAAAGGAGGTTCTTCATTTCTGCTTCACGTGACTTGCTTTTCCTTTTTTCTCTTTCATTGCGAAGGAAAATGCTGTCCCGGGAAAAGAACCCTCCTCTAAAACGGGTTGTTGAAGCAGGACTCATTCCAAAGCTGGTGGAATTCCTGACGTCATCATTGCATCCCTGTTTGCAGTTTGAGGCAGCATGGGCTCTGACCAACATTGCTTCGGGGACCTCAGACCAGACTCGAGCTGTTGTGGAAGGGGGCGCCGTCAAGCCCTTGGTTGAGCTCCTGTCTTCCCCCAACCTAATTGTGTGTGAACAGGCGGTGTGGGCCCTTGGTAATATAGCAGGTGAGACTCTCCCCTCAGGGGACTAAGAAAATAGTGGGCCAGGCGTATGGCATGCTATAGGAGTTCTTTGGGGAATATTGTGGACTTGATACTCTAAGTAGAAATGCCTAGAAACGCTGGTGAAAGTACAACAGGCTTTTCCAAAATTCAGAGTCAAGTTCAAAGGGCAGAAATTGAAGCCGAAACAGGATAATGCAGTATGCCCTGAGGCTACAGGCTAGGGGGCCGGGGGACATCTGCCAATACCAGGTCCTACACCCTTAGGTCTCAGTAGCTTCAGGAACAAAGGACAAGCTTTTTGGCTTATTCAGTGCAGGGGGTTTTAGCAAACACTTATGTAATCCAGACCCTAAAAGAAAATTCTGTCTCTAGAGAAAGTTGCCAATGGAACATATAAAAGTTTGGGGTAAAAGTTTCCCCTGAAAACACCCTAAGATTGGCCTTATAGATTTGGAACTTGACACTGTATTCCCTGTGAGATCCAGGAAAGCAAAAGCTGGGGAGTTAATGCTGCAAAGTTGGGAGCTCCCTGATTTCTGGCTGAATAGAAATATAATGCTTTTGGGGGGAAACTAACTCAACTGGGTCCCTCGGGATTTTGACGAAGTAAGATCAGCCAAATATTAGCAATTTCAAGTTCAGAGAGCCAACAACCCACCGTGACTGAGTTAGCAGAAACCATCATTATAATTACACCCCCATGGACTTCAGATATTGGGATTAGCAAGCACCAAATATAAAATCTGCTTTTGAAATGCTCGCAGAAGTAAAGCACCTATTGCAGAGACTTTGTCTCTCATTTTGACTGGTTCAACAAGGAACAGGCAAAATTGGGTGGTATAATATAACTAATGCCTTGCCTGATGTTTGAAGAATTACAGATTGAGACTTCTGTGGTCCAGAAATACGGTATTCTAGCCAAAGTCACAGACAGCTGATGCCTAACACCTGTGCATCTCCCAGACTTTGTTCTGAGTCACATCTGGAAGCTACTGCCCTATGCCAGAATCTTCTGGGAAGACAGTTTGGTCTGCAATGGCCTTGGTCTTCCTGAGAACCATGCTATAAAATTATATTAGCATTTAGAGCGCACTGCCTGGGCCCAGTTGGCTGGCTTCTTTACGCATCCACGACTACTTACGGCATTTGCTGCTGTGTGGGACCTGCTTTCACACCAGGCCTAGCCACCCAACCAACATGTTAAAGACTCAGGATCAAGTTCATGACTGCATTCTCTACTTGCCCAACCTGGGAATGTGTTTTGGCCTCTTACCCTTTGCACAGACTTTGAAAAATTAGTCACCTATCCCAGGATTCTCTTTGTTCTCTCTTTGAATGTCCTGTTCTTATCTATTTGTAGGTGATGGTGCAGAATTCAGAGACTCTGTTATCTCGAGTAATGCCATCCCACATCTACTGGCCCTGATATCATCAACCACACCAGTGAGTGTCTTTCAATTAGGAAACCTACCTGGTAACAGGTTCCTAAAATTGGGAAATTGAGGAAGTACAGTGGGGCCTTGACTTACAAGTGTCCCGACTAACGAGTTTTTTGAGATACGAGCCGTCTCTCGGCTGATTTTTTGCTTTGAGTTGCGAGCTAAAATTCGGGTTACGAGCCAGCTTCAGATACCCCACCGCTAGTTGGCGCAGCGAACGTCACAGTGAACGCCACAACATCAGCCCAGCATCACGTGTCTCACTCGTTCACTTTTGATTTGACATACGAGTAATTTGAGTTACGAGCTCTGTCACGGAACGAATTAGACTCGTAAGTCAAGGCCCCACTATATTTCCAAATCAATGCCTGGCCCCTTATGATGGTCATTAAAAAGAAGGCCTAGAACTGAATATCACATTGGGTAAGAATTAATCCAAATTTGTCCTCAGCAGGCAGTAGTGCTGATCTTTCTTTTGAAAGCATTGGAAAAAAATCTGTTAAGATTTTTATCAGTTTACAATCTTGCAAAATTAGATGACTAAACTCTACTCTTCAAGGAGCACAAACTGAATTAGTGGCTCACCAGTTCTGTTCCTAGTAATAAAGTTTAGGTTTGAAGATTAGAGTCAAAGTCAGTTGATGTGGTGCGCTGGCCAGGTGGCTCACTTGATTGGAACCTCGTCCCAAATATCAAAAAGGTTGTGGGTTCTATTCCTGGTCAGGGCACATACCTAGATTGCAGGTTCAATCCACTGTCAGGGCGCATGCACGAGGCAATGGATCAATATTTCTCATATCAATCTGTCTTTCCCCTCTTCCCCTCCCTCTCCCTCTCCCTCACCCTTCCTCTCTCTCTAATCAATAAACATTTCCTCAGGTGAGAATCTTTTTTAAAAAAGTGGATTGATGTGGCAACAATAGAGGAGTCCTTGGATTAAAAATTCTATTTGGCCCTGATCGGTTTGGCTCAGTGGATAGAGCGTCAGCCTGCGGACTGAAGGGTCCCAGGTTCGATTCTGGTCAAGGGCATGTACCTAAGTTGTGGGCACATCCCCAGTCGGGGCTGTGCAGGAGGCAGCTGATCTATGTTTCTCTCTCATCGATGTTTTTAACTCTCTATCCCTGGGTCCCTTCCTCTCTGTAAAAAAGCAATGAAATATATTTTTTTTAAAGAAATTAAATTTGGATTTTAGCTTTGTCTCAAACAAAACTGAAGAGAAACCCTGGCCAGTGTGGCTCAGTTGGCTGGGTGTCATCACATACACTGAAGGGTGCTGTTCGAATCCTGGTCAGGACGCATGCACGAGTTGCAGGCATCTATCCAAATGGGGGTGTGCAGGAGGCAGCCAACCGATGTTCTGCTTTCACATCGATGTTTCTCTTCTCCCTCTCCCTTCATCTCTCTCCAAAAATCAATAGAAAATCATTTTTAAATGTCGAGAAAATAGCTTCCAAAACTGAGGGAATATACACTCAGCCCTCAAGGTGGGATAAAAGCCTGACATGGTTGAACCAGAAAAAAGGCTGGCATGACCAAGGGAGTTTGCAAGAAGAAAGTAGTGCAATATGAAGGTTGGGCAAGGGACCTAGACATCATCCTGCTGGCAAAGGGGAGCCTTTGGAGGATTTCAAGGCAGGAAACAAAGTGGTCCGATCTTTCAGAAAGACCCTCCTGGCTGCTTGTTGGAGGGCCGTAGCCCAGGGAGATGGTGAAGCAGATGGACCTGGGATGCTGCTATGTTGGACATGGAAGTGAGACAGAAAGAAGCCAGGATGCCCGGGTTCAGGGTTAGGTTATTTTAGATGACTGTCCTCTTACAGAAATGGGGACAATGGAGGGAGAAAGAACCAGAGTCTTAGTTGTCCACATTAAGTTAAAGTGATAGAGAGGCACCATTGCAGCAACGTCACGTAGGTGGATATGCGGGTCTAGATACTCATGGACACATATGTCATCCAGCTGGGCAAGGTCAAGAGCAGAGGTCAGCTGCTTGCTTTTGTAAATAGAGTTTTACTAGAGCACAGCGTGTCCATTCACTCACACGCAATTTCCTGTCTCTTATGGTGTTACAAGTACTGCGTTGAATAGTTGTAACAGAGCCCCTGGGGCCCACAGAGCTGAAAATGTTTACTGTCTTTACTGTCTGGCCCTTGACAGAAAATGTTGCCAATCCCTGGCCTGGAGTGCGAGGCGAGTCCAGAACCAGGTTCTAGGGTCTCTGACATTCAGAAGTCAGGCAGCGCCAGCCAGGAGAATTGAGGAAAAGCATCCCATTTAGCAATAAAAAAAAAACAAAAAACAAAAAACAAAAAACAAAAAAAAAACAAAAACCAGGTTTGGTGTCACAGGTGCCAGAAGGGAACAACTGGCGACTAAACACAACGGAGAGGGACAGTAAAGAAGCAGCTATGGGGTTAGAGACTTGGAAGAAGATGGTTTCGTCACTAACCATAAAGAAGCAGGGTCAGAAACAGATAGGAGGAGGAGAAGTGCAGATGGGAAGCACACCGTAGAGAGTGAATACAGATGCCTCCTTGAGGATAGACTCTGGAAAACAGAAGTGAGGTGGTGGCTGCAGAGGTGCCAAGGGTAAGGGGTGATGGTCACAGGATGTTTCTGTGCTGTGGGAGTGATCCAGGAGAGAGAGGTGATGCTGGGGGCAGAATCTTTAAAGGTGAAAAGTGGTGGAATTCAGAGGCAAGGTAGGGAAAACTAATCCTCGAATAGAAGATCAGAAATGTGGTTATGACATGTTGGTTATAGACTGGTGGGAAGAATATGAAACCTCTTTGTCTTGCCAGTGAAAAATGAAATTAGGTCATCAGTTGAGTCGAGGGGAAGGATATTTTGAAGAATGTAAGGAAATATCCATCTAACATTTGAATAGGAAGCAAAAAGCTCATTCTCTCTGTCCCTAGTATACAGGGGGTGTGTATATATACTTTAACAGCTGATATCGCAATTTTGAAAATGAAATGTATTTTCATAAACACTGCCTTTATAATTATTCAAAATGTGTATATACAAGTTTGAGGACACCCTATATATACATCACTACCTAGAACAAATTGTTGTTTGCAGCTCAAATTCTTTGGTTCGTGCTGGTCAATAATACTAGTGATCAATGATGGCAAGGACACACTGCCATTTGCAGTTTTTCTTCTTTGCACCTGATGCTAGAAGCAGTCTCTTGTTACAGATTACGTTTCTGCGGAACATCACCTGGACCCTGTCCAACCTGTGCCGAAACAAGAACCCATACCCCTGCAAAAAAGCCGTGGAGCAAATGCTGCCCGTCCTCTCCCAGCTCCTGCAGCACCAGGACAACGAGGTGCTCTCTGACACCTGCTGGGCTCTGTCCTACCTCACCGAGAGCTGCATCGAGCGCATTGGCCAAGTGGTTGACATGGGGGTGCTGCCCAGGCTGGTTCAGCTCATGACCAGCTCAGAACTCAATATCTTGGTAAGTGCCCCAGGTCTTGTCCGTCTCTCTATGGGCCTTTCGAGTCGTATGTACTTTAGCAAGTTCTACTCTTTCCTCACCCCCTGGTTTCCACGCTCAGCTCTAATCCTTTACCTAGAACAAGGCTTATCCTCTGCATTTCCCTGGTCTCTGATATTAGCCAAACACTTGAATCTATTTTGACCCAAAATCCTAGTGGGTATTCAGTAACATATATTTTTTTTGTTAATCTGACAACTAGAAATATAGAGAGCACCAAATTAAAATTGACTATGATTCCTTCACCCAGTGAACTACCCTTTTGTGGCCTTTCCTTCTAGTGGTCTACGTGTGTAGACGTTAACAAGTTGGCTGATACAGAATGTGTGTGTATTAATGTAAAGCCCATGTAACATTTGAATTGCTTACTCAAATATAAAAGAAAATTCCTCTTATCCTCTCCCAAGTTTGTTCTCTAATACTATTTCAGATATAAGTAAAAAGTAAGTAAAACCAACATGTCACTTACATAATATTCTTGAAAATGTCATTTAAAAGGTGGGTGCCCCTTCTGATTTCTATGCCTAATACTATGTATTATGCAGCCTTAAAGATCATCTGCTTTGAGATTAGCATAGTATTCCTCAGATGTCAAGGTTAGTTTGAGGATAATGCTGGTAGCATGCAGGATACAAAGAGAATATCTATAAGAAGTCGCTTATCCTGGGAGCTTCAGGGCAAATTGCCAGGTTTGGCAAGGCTGTGATTGGCCTATAGCACTACTTCTATATCTCACTGGAGTAGCAGATACCCAGCATAATAGGCTAGGAAAATTCTATCACTGTTATCTCTCACTAAAATGCAAGAAAACCAAAATAAATCCTAAATCAACCCTCCAAGGACAGTTGTCTGGAGCCCAATCGTAGACCCATCCTGGGAACCGTCAGAGTTATTGAGAAGGGGTTGTGAATATATCAAAAAGTGCCATTGGGGTCTCACTGGCTCCAATAATGTGTACAACAGAAACTTGACCCTGGTGCTAACTATAAATTCAGTAGACATAATTACGTTATAAACACTACAATCAATGTAGTAGTTTCCCCAATGTAGGGATATAAAGGGGAGAGCATCATTTCTTGATACAGGTATCCCTTGACTTCTATCCTACTTGAGCCACCACTGCTGGGAAGCTGGCAAGTACCTTCAAGCTATATAAGCAGCCATCCATGTGCCAAATGAATAAGGGTCATGGGTATCACCGTTGTTCCCAGGCTTCCAGAGAGCCATCAGCAAAGCATGACTAACGTTTGGGAGGGCACAGATCTTGTGTGACTGTCACTTCCACTGTGATAAGTTTGCAATACTCGGTTACACTTCTAGCCTTGTTCTTCCAGACCCCCTCTCTCCGCACTGTGGGGAACATCGTCACGGGAAGCGATCACCAGACCCAGCTGGCCATTGAGGCGGGAATACTGAGTGTGCTGCCCCAGCTCCTGCTGTACCCGAAGTCCTCCATCCAGAAGGAGGCAGCCTGGACCCTGAGCAATGTGGCCGCGGGGCCGCAGCAGCACATCCAGCAGCTGATCGACTGCAACGTCCTGCCGCCTGTGTTGGCTCTGCTGAAAAATGTGAGTGGGACACCCTGTGTCTATGGCAAAAGGCCACTTTCCAACTGGCCTGGTGTTGAACTCCTTCAGTAACTCACACACAGGCCCTGAAGCAAATTAATTGAGACCAAAACAAAACTATGAAACATTAGTACCCCAGCTCTCTCTTAAAAAAAAAAAAAAAAAGGAAGGTGCATCCTCTTTGGACAACCCATGGAAAATTTAGAAGGCTAAACAAGCGTTGTGTAATGAAAAGGTGGCCCACAGCTCAAATATCCTGAAAATTTTTGAGCTGGCAAATAGTGTTAAAAGAATGTGCCATCTACTCTCTACTTGCCAAAAGAGGTTTTGTTCTCTTTCAGGAGGAAAGCCATATCCAGTTATACTGATATTATACACTGGAGAATGGTGACCTTTTCAGCACACAATCACATTGATTAAAGTGGTAATATACACAGAAAATCCAAATCTAGAAGTAGAAATACAATAAGCCTTCCTCTTTCCTCCTGATTCTCTCTTCCCTTCCCAAGGGCAACTACTATCATCAGCATTTCTTTTTGCCACCTTTTAATGGACAAGCTATGTTTTTCTGCTTTTGTGTTTCTGGTCTGAGGTTGGATGGTTGGTTCCCAGGTTTTCATTAAGTATTAAAAGCTAGGCCAGGTGTGCAACCCAAATCATAGCATCTTCCAGTCAATTAGACACTTCCTATCTTGTGTTCTACTGTGAATCTGTATGTATACTATTCAGAAATATTCAGTCATGAATCAAGATGTAATCTTAGTTCAAACTGTGCCTTTTGAACTATAACTTGCTTGAGCCATAAGCTGTTTGGCTTTTTTATTTTTGTTTTAAACTGTGGTCACAGTTTCTCCCAGCCACAAAATAATGTCTCCTACCCAGGGGCAGTAGGATCCATGATCAATTACTCCCATATCTCTGGGTCAAATGCCTTTTATAAATGCAAGGATGCATTGAGTGATATTTCAGTGGCCTTCCTCGGTAACCTCTGAGCTGTCTCAGTCTCTAAGATCACATCTGTGTGCTTAGCTTTGTAGCTATGGAGCTTCTTATCCAGATTTTCACTAGGGCAAAAAGACAAGAAATGTAAACATAGGCCCCTAAAACATAAAATCCCAAGCGTAATTCCTAATCTATGTTGATTACCTGGATTGATTTATGTTGTTTCTGTTTTTCCCATAACCTGAGTTAATGAACTGAGTCTGTTTGAACTTAGGACCTCCCTCTAAAACCCCATATGAATCTACCTGCCTCCTTCTTGACTTCAAGTCCCCAAGGTGTTCTCTCTAAATTGCACAGATAGTCCTGGCTGTCCCCAACCTACCTAGAAACTGAACCAAGCTAGCATCCCTATATTTAAGTTCTTCAGGATCTGTAAAGAATGTAAATGTTCTCTTTCTGCAGGGAGAGTTTAAAGCCCAGAAGGAGGCTCTCTGGGTGGTGGCTAACTTCACAAATGGGGGCACCGTGCGTCAGCTGATCCACCTTGCCTATTCTGGAGTCTTGGAGCCACTGGTGAACCTGCTCACCATCCCAGATGCCAAATTTGTTGTCATCATCCTTGACATCATCTCTTTTCTCCTCCAGGTGAGCTGTTCTGGACAGTTTGGTTTCTCAGTAGCAGTCTCCAAACTTAAGACATTTCATTTCATTCTTAAAACCCAAGTAGGACTCTCTTATTCCCCAACTCCCCTATCTCCTCCCTCTGTGCACACATTCTATGGATAATAATAACAAGAGGCCTATCAAAGAAGGTATTATCGTCATTTTCTCAAATGAGTGTCACTGTTATCGATGCTCAGGATGTGGCAGGTGAACGTCCTTGCTCGCACAGAGCTTATGTAGCAGTGGGGAGGGGAACAGACACATCAGGTAGGGAGTTAGAGGTAAATCTATCTGACAAAGAGGTAGTCACCGATAGCTCAGAGTGAGGAGGGGAAGGTGATCTCTTCTATTCAGTAGTCAGGAGAAACTTCTCTGAGGAATAACTTTTGAGTAAGGGCCTCAGAGAAGTGAGTGGGTCTTATGGCTATCTGGGGAAGAACATTCTAGAAAAAGCAAGGAAGCTGGTATGGCCAGAGCAGAGTAAATGGATGGAAAGTGGTGGGAGATTAGGCTCATGGCACCTAGGGGCCAGATCACATAAGGTCTGTGAGAACTTTGACTTATCTGAGTGAGAGGGGAAACCAATCAAAGGCTTGAAGGAGGGAAAAAATAGTCAGTGAGCCCCATGGCTGACTCTTTTAGAAGACTAAAACAGCCCTAACCAGTTTGGCTTAGTGGATAGAGCTTCAGCCTGTGGACTGAAAGGTCCCAGGTTCAATTCCGGTCAAGGGCATGTACCTTGGTTGCGGACACATGCCCAGTAGGAGGTGTGCAGGAGGCAGCTGATCGATGTTTCTAACTATCTCTCTCCTTTCCTCTCTGTAAAAAAATTTAATACTATATATTTTTTAAAAAAGAAGACTAAAACATAGGATATTTGAAGGAGCAGCAAGAAGTTAGCAGGGATATATGTTAAGAGGCCAGACTAGAATTCCTTTTATATTCAACTATATGACTGGGAAAATATATTGAAAAGCCTTGAATTACAATTCTAGAAAAGTCTTATTTCTGAAAGAAAGGTAAGGTAAGACACTATTTTTATACTATTTGTCTTGGTTCTGTATTGCTACATAACAAATTACCCCTTAGTGACTTAAAACAAACATTATCTCACGTAATTTATGGGGTTAGGAATCGGGGAGCAGCTTCGCTGAATGGTTCTGGCTCAGGGTCTCTAATGAGGTTCAAGATGTCATTTGGGGGCTTCAATCTCATCCGAACGTTTGACAGGGGCTGAGGGTCAGCTTCCAAGACGGCGCACTCACGTGCCTGCCACTTTATTCTCACCACACGAACCTCTCCCGGGGACTGCCTGGGTGTCCTTGCATGATGGCAGCCGGCTTCCTCTGGAGCAAGGGATCTAAGGAAGCAAGGTGGAAGCCCCCATGTATTTAGGATCTTTAAAGGAGGTCATTTCAACAACATCCTATTGGTTACACACGTCAGCCCTGTTTAACACTCACACTAACACAAGGGCATAAACACCAGGAGGCAGGGGTCACCTGGGACCATCTTGGTTAAGGTCTTTTTATATACAACTAAGCCATTTGGAAAGTTTCAAAGTAACACGAGGGAACCCCTTTTGAAAACTCACTCGAAGCACTCTTTTCATGTAACTGTCTTGGAAAGAACTGACCTGAGTCAAGAACAGATTTGAAACACAGCCAGCTAGACACTAAGACTTGAGCAAGTCACACAAACAAAGAGCAGAGACTTGACAGCCAATAGATGAAGTTGGACGTAACAAATCTGTAAGAGCAAATTTGGGATAGAGATGTTTAACTTCGTCTGTTTCGTTTAAATATTTGGGATTTTTTTTCTCAGAAGAGTCTGGGCAAATCCCATCTGGTGGATCTGTGCACCCCCTGGATCAGACAACGGCTGTGGGGGCAAGGTCAAGACAAGACAGGAACAAGTTCAAATAGGCAGCAGATGCAGTTGAGGTTCTTTGAAGTAACTTTGGGGCCATTTACTGTTCAGGTCCAAAATCCTGGGCCCGGGCTCCTGCTGCCCACAGCCCCATTTTCTTTCTGAAGCTAATCTAGCATGTTGATTCCTGCCCTACTTTCTTTACTCAAATCTACTGACTCATAGGACGAGAGGGCATCGAGGCTTAGACATACAGTGCAAACTGTCATCAGGTCAATGAGGTGGCCTAATGAATTAGCTTGACCCAGAGGAGGTTATTTTATTACTGCTCACAAAATAGCAAGTAGAGCCCTTCCAGATATGACAGCCAAGTTTTTCATCTTCCTCCACATCCTGATATGCTGTTTAGCTGAACTATTATTCCCTCTTCTCATAACATGCAGCCTTTCTTCCTTCAAAACGTTGTCCCCGATGTTCCTTCTTTTGGGAATGCCATTACCCTATGGTTGACCCGGCACAGTACTGCTCATTAAGGACTCGTGTTACTTTTCAAGCATCCTGTGCACATCTGCTATAATTTAAACTTCTGATCATTTACTAAATTAAACTTTCTACACCATCACCTTTGTGTACTTGTCCCTCCTGATAGTGTGAGTTGGTTACAAAAGGCCTTCTCTAAATCACGTCTGTATCTCCGTTCTGTGTGCCTCGCCCATCATATGTGTACACATGTGTGAGTGAATGAAGAGCCCTGGGTGGTAAATCCAGCGACCAGCATTTGGATTAAATCCTCTCGTGTTCTTTGTTTCCAGGAACTTCATTACTTGCTGTGGGGGCTCTTGTGACTGAGGGTCTCTTGTCTTACCTTTCAAGGCTTTTAGGGAGTGCAGGGCCAGAACCTCTGTATTTACATAGCATCACTTAAACGTTCTATATTAAAACAATTTCCATTAGAAGGGGATGTCTACTGAATAGTGGTAGTGATTTGTTTATGGATGACAGCATATTTAGCAAAAGAAATATTGTATTTTTGCAATGAAGAAAAAACCTACACACACACACACACACACACACACACACACACACACACACTTGTATCACATAAATATCCAAAGTGGAGGAAGAGCGTGCAAGTTGAAATCACTTTGGGAAAAGTGAAGCCGCGCCTGCCCATCCTGGGACAGAGAGCCTTTGGTCGGGTTCCACTGGTGAGGCTCCCTGTCCCCAGGCTTTTTCCCAGGCCTCACTTTCGCTCCTATTGCCCCCAGGCAGCAGAGAAGCTTTCTAAGAAGGAATGCCTGTGTCTTCTGATCGAGGAACCTGGTGGGGTTGATAGAATCAAAATCTTGCAATTTCATGAGAACCCTCACGTTGCCCTGACTGCTATGAACATTATTGAGAAGTACTTCTCTGAGGTAGGTGACTTCAAGTACAAAGTAGTGTCCGTACCTCCTGGCAGGCCACTCACAGGTGAACACCTGGCAGGTGCCTGTGCTGCCGCTGTAAGGGGGGTGATCGGACAGGTGGGCCCCTGTCGGGACTTAGCCGTGGTGTAGGGGCTGCCTTTGAGTAGCAGCTTTCTGGCTCCTGGAAACTGCTCTAATCCCTTAGAAGTTTGTCCTGTTAACCTCTGGTTTCAAATATTACTCTTTTTTCCCCACTTGACCCTTTTGCGGGGAGGGCAGTAGTACAGGAAGGGATGTGATGTTAAAGTGGCTCTTTATTGAAAAAATGCAGACAACTGAGGCAGCCCCCGCTTCTGAAAAGCCATTTTGCTGTTTACTGCATCTTTGTCTCTTTCTAGAACAGGGTGTTTGGGGATGAGCTCTACAAAAGACTTCTAAGTTTTCTGCAGGAGCCAGGAATAATGATCAGATAACATTAGACATATTTTTGAAACTTTCTTTTATTGTGGTAAAATATGCGTAACATAAAATTTAGCATTTTAACCATTCTTAAGTGAACAGTTGGTGGCAAGAAGTATATTCTCATTACTGTGCAACTATCACCACTGTCCATCTCAGAACTCGTTTATCTTTCCAAACCAAACTTTGTATCCATTCCCCATTCCACAGGCCCTGGTAGCCACCATTTTACTTTCCAGACTACTTCCATTTTTATTTTTTTTAAATATATTTTGTTGATTTCAGAGAGGAAGGAAAAGGGAGAGAGAGATAGAAACATCAGTAATGAGAGAGAATCATTGATCAGCTGCCTCCTGCACACCCCCTACTGGGGATTGAGCCCGCAACCCAGGCATGTGCCCTGACCAGGAATCCAACACTGACCTCCTGGTTCATAGGTTGATGTTCAACCACTGAGCCACACCAGCTGGGCACCACCATTATATTTATTGTCTCTGTTTGACTATTCTAAGTACTTCATTTAAGTGCAATCATATAGTATGCATCCTTTTATAATTGGCTTATTTCACTTAGGATAATGTCCTCAAGGTACATCCATGTTGTAGTATATGTCAAAATGTCTTCTTTTTTAAGACCAGAGAATATTCCAATGTATAGATATACCACATTTTGTTTATCCATTTATCTATCAATGGACACGAGTTATTTAACTTTCTGGCTATTGTGAATACTGTTGTTATGAGCAGGAAAGTACAAATATCTGTTCAAAGTTCCTGCTTCCAATTCTTTGGGGTATAAACCCCGAAGTGGAATTGCTGGATCATTTGGTAATTCTATTTTTAATTTTTTTATGAATAACCTACTGTTATCAATAGTGGAAATACCATTTACATTCCTACTGGCAGTGCACAAGGGTTCCCATTTCTCAGCATCTTACCAATACTTATTTCTTTTTATTTTTATCATAGCCATTCTAATGTATGTGAAGTAGTATCCAATTGTAGTGTTGATTTGCATTTTTATTAGATATTTTTTATGTGAGGAAGGTGCGCTCAAAGTTCCTAAGTGGCCAGGTAAGAATGGGGCTAGGAGTTAACAGAGTGAGTGATACTCTGTTAGGTGTCAGACTAGATTCGTCAGCAAAATCAGAGCCTTACAATAAATATGACCATGGTGATGGTTGATGCTAACCAGAGGCAGCTAATCTTGGTTTGGAACCAAGAGGATGCTCTCAAAGCAGAGAAGACCCAGAACAATGATTAGCATCTTTTGAATTTGAAGCTTTTATGAAAAGCTTGTAATTAGGAGACTTGTCCCTTAAATAGGGTTTGTATCCATAGGACTCATCTAAGGGCTCCAGTTCAAATACTTCTGTTCAGGCCAATTACAACTCTACCCCTTCATGAGTGACACACTCAAGGTGGGGGGGGGGGGGGATTCGATGAGCTACACCCATTGTATCCTTACTCACAGTCAAGCTAGTATCCTGTGTATCAAAACTTCATTTAAAAATAAGCCAGAGAGGCTTCCAGGTCAAGATGGTGGCATAGGTAAACTTGGTACTTACTGCCTCCCACAACCACATCAGAATTTAAACTGAAATACAGAACAACCACCATTCAGAACCACATGAAATCTAGCTGAACGAACGTCTTACAACTAGGGAATTTAAAAAGAAGCACATTGAGACTGGTAGGAGGGGTGGAATTGCAGAACCAGCTGATCTCACCCCCACATGTGGCAGTTTAAAATTGGAAGGGATATCTTGGCTATGGAGGTTTCTCTGAGGAGCAAGGGGGTCCCTGCCCCACACCAGGCCTCCAGCCCAGAGTTCCAGTGCCAGGAAGAGAAGCCCCCACAACTTCAAGTTGTAAAAACCAACGGGGATTGTGGCTGAGTGACACTGAAGATGTGAGAGTCCCAGGCAATTCCTCTTAAAGGGCCCACACATGGGCTTACTTGAACTCCCTCTGAGCTCCAGCACTGGGACAGCAGCTTGAAAGGAACTTCAGGAAGGAACTAACCTGTCTGGAATCAGGGAAAGAGCTGGAGGAGCAGCTTTCTCCCAGACAGAAGTGCTGGCAGAGGCCAGTGTTCCTTTGCTGAGACCTCCCTGCTACAGAGCTGACAGTCTGTGCCATATGTAAATCTCCATCAACCTGGTTCACACTTTTCACTCTGCCCTGGTGATTCCCTGAGACTCTGTCCCTCCCTACTTGCAATTTCATCCAAGCCATTTCCAGTGGCTTTTCCATATAACTGGCTTCTTTTGCCTCATGCTTTGGACATTCCTAAAATCTCTCAAAGAAGCAGTAGCCAGCATCAATGTGCCCCCTACCTATCAATAAGTGGCCCCAGGTCTGACATTAGCAGTAGCCCATGCTGGTTCACAGTTTTGCCTCTCCTGAACACCTCCAAGCTCAACACAAGTAGCAGCCATCTGCAGAGCACTGTAGCTCATGCTGGGTGGTTCCAGGCAGGGCACAGGCAGAGGCTGATTTTGCACCTCCTGGGAGGCCCCAGAGCCAATGCACCCAGTGGTTAACTTCAACCATGCCAATTACAACTCCACCACCTTCGTGAGTGACACACTCAAGGCAGGGATTCAATGAGCACCAAAGCCCCACTGAAGGAAGTCCTGTTCCGTAGGGGCATCTCCTGCACATAGCTCTTCCGCTGTAGTTGCAACTAATCCTTGCAACTGATTGACCTGAGGGTCAACCCCTCCCAGTGATGCCAACATAAATCAAAGCTCAACTACAATAGGACAGTGCACACAGCTCACACAAGGTTGTACCAATTCACAAAGAAGTACCCAACTCAGGTGACTTGGGAGATCAGTGGGCCCTAAAGTACACCCACTACACAAGGTGACTCTACCAAATCCAGGAGACATAGCAAATCTACCTAATACATAGAAATAAACACAGGGAAGCAGCCAAAATGTGGAGACAAACAATTCATAAATGAAAAAAAACCAGGAGAAATCTCCAGAAAAAGAGCTAAATGAAATGGAAGCAAGAAAAATGCCAGATACAGAGTTCAAAACAATGCTTATAGGAAGCTCAAGGAACTTAATGAAAACTTCAAGGAGCTTAGTGAGCACATCAACAACATAAAAAGGGACCAGTCAGAAATGAAACGTACACTAACTCAAAGAATAATTTTCAGGGGATCAATAGTAGAGTAGAGGATGTTGAGAAACCAATCAAGAATTTGGAATATAAGGAAGGAAAAAACACCCAGAAAGAACAGTAAAAAAAAGAAGAATCTAACAATATGAAGATAATATAAGGAGCCTCTCAGACAACTACAAACATACCAGCATTCGCATCATGGGGGTACCAGAAGAAGAGAGAGAGCAAGAAATCAAAAACCTATTAGAAAAATGACAGAAAACTTCCTTTACCTGGTGAAAGAAATAGACATACATGTCCAGGAAGCACAGAGAGTTCCAAACAAGAAGAGCCATACTAAGACACTTCATAATTAAAATGCAAAAGGTTTGTCCTAGGGGATGGGAGTGGCCAGGGAGGGGTTGATGAGAGGAAAAGAAGACATATGTAATACTTTAAACAATAAAAAATTAATTAAAAAAATAAAATTCAAAAGGTTAAAAAGAAAGAAACTCTTAAAAAGCAGCAAAAGAGCCCTAACTGGTTTGGCTCAGTATCCATCTGCGGACTGAAGGGTCCCAGGTTTGATTCCAGTCAAGGGCATGTACCTTGGTTGTGGGCACATCCCCAGTAGGGGGTATGCAGGAGGCAGCTGATCGATGTTTCTAACTCTCTATCCCTCTCCCTTCCTCTCTGTAAAAAAATCAATAAAACATTAAAAAAAAAAAAAAAGGCAAGAGAAAAGCAGTTACCTACAAGGGAGCTCCTATAATACTTCCAGCTGATTTTGCAACAGAAACTTTGCAGGCCAGAAGGGAGTGTCAAGAAATATTCAAAGTGATGAAAAGCAAGGACCTACAACCAAGATTACTCTATCCAGCAAAGCTATCATTTAGAATTGAAGGCCAGATAAAGAGCTTCCCAGACAAGGAAAATCTAAAGGAATTCATCACCACCAAACAAGTAGATCATGATATGTTAAAGGGTCTTCTTAAAGAAGAAGGAGATGGGGAAGAAGGGGAGGAGATGACAAATAAAAGATCAAAAATATGAACAATAAAGTGTAATAAGTGCATATCTATCAACAACTAAATCTAAAAATCAAGATAAATGAACAAGAAATCTAATGAACAACATTAGGTAATGAATAAAATAGAACCAGAGGCATGGAAACATGGAATAGACCAATGAAACTCAGAGGGAAGGGGAGAGAGGGACCAGGAAGAGATTAACCAAAGAACTTATATGCATATATGCATTACCATGGATACAGACAGTAGGGTGGTAAAGGCCTGGGACAGGGCAGGAACCA
The DNA here is from genome assembly GCF_014108235.1 of Myotis myotis. Lineage (NCBI taxonomy): Eukaryota > Metazoa > Chordata > Mammalia > Chiroptera > Vespertilionidae > Myotis > Myotis myotis. The sequence goes on from NW_023416368.1 coordinate 37,477,309, forward strand.
GATGGAGAGGGTCAATGGGAGAAGAAAAAAAGGGGGGGAGGACTTCTGTAATACTCTCAATAATAAAGGTTTAATTAAATTAATTAATAAAAAGCCAGACATAAAAGTACAAATACTGTATGATCCCACTAGAGCAGTCAAATTCATAGAGGCAGAAAGTAGAGTGTTGGTTTCCAGGGGCTAAGAGGCAGAATGGAATGTGGGTTTTTAATGGGTACAGAGTTTTGGTTTGGAAAGATGAAAAAGTTCTGGAGATGGATGATGTGGTTGCACAGCCATGTGAATGTATTTAATGCCACTGAACTGTCCACTTAAACGTGATCAAAGATGTTAATTTTTCTGATATGTATGTTTTATCACACATTCCAAAAAACTGCATTTAAGATCCATCTCAAGAAATAGTTCATGCTTCCCTCCTTCAAATTATTCTCTGAGGGAACCGTGAGACTAATTTAGAGCAAATAATAATCCACTGCAGATATTAAGGAGTTAATGGGGTGGTAATAATGTATTGAGAGCCTGGAGGTGTAATAGTGTCTTTTCTCCCCTGAAGGAAGAAGATAGTGGACCAATATTACAATCCTTGGACTAAGATCATGAATGCATAAAGCACTTAAAATAAAACTACCAAAGCTCCACAACTTCTAAACCAAGGACCAAACCCTAAAGGGTAACTTCTTTAAGAAGCAGCACTCCTATATTTTGGTGTATCACGGGTATAATGCTTTTAAAACTGAATGCTAATAAAATTTTTCACACTCTCACCTGTATAAAGATAAGTGCAGTTAAACCACTTGTGTCTTAAAAATCCATGTGGAATTCATGTCCTAGAATATGTTGTTTAATGGTTATTTTTAAGGATCGTAAAGTAAGATCTTCAAAATGGAGTAGAACGGTCTATTGGCTATCTAGATGAACTTTGACTTGTAGATTTGATTTAACTAGTATTTCTTAAACATGTGGGCTCCCTTCCCTTTTCATTTTTATGTAATCTCTGTTGTTATCAGACCCCAATTGGGTCTAATTATTCAGTAGTTGCCAGCCAAAAGACAACTCCAAGAAGATTTTATGGGAATGAACTTTATTGCAAGCCAGCAAGCAAGGAACACACTGGGGATTGCTCCCAGAGCAGTGCGTCCCCAAACAAAGGATTGGATTTGTCTTTGGAAATCCTACATAAACACAAGGTAACCCTCGTCAACACATGTATGGGTGGGGACATTCTTGCACCTATGCAATTAGCAAACATGCCTATACATACATCGCATGTTTAAAAATGGTGGGAAAATCTCCACCCCTAGGAGGAGATTTTCACATTATAATGAAGGTATAATGAGGAAAGTTCATAAGGAGGTCAATAAAGGGTCTTTTAGGCCGCTTCAGCCCGTCCCGGGCAGTCTGAGCCAGATTAGCCCCCTGGTTCTGCAAATCACTCCCAGGAGTCTGCCTGAAAAGACAGGTCTGGTAATTGTCAAAGTCAGGGATAGTAGAAGTATGGAAGAAAATGTGTGTGCGCATCTACACAGCTTAGGTTACACCATTAACACAGAACCTGTTTCAGCGAAAGCTGTGTGGGCCATCTGAAGGGGGAGAAAAGGAGAGGGAGTGGCTGGGAGGAAATGGATCTAGAGACACACAGTACTAGGCATTGGTAATGGACATGGGGTACATTTAAAGGAGGATTGGACTTGATTCAGGTAATTTGAGTGTAGGTATTATATCAAGTTATATAAAGCATCACACCAAAATGTCATACCCAAAGCATATCTTCACTGGTCCTTGATAACGATGAGGAAAGATGTGTGGGCGTCCATCTAAAACACTACTAGAAGACAGTTCATGTCTCACAGACTTCTCATTTAGTGGTGAGAACAAATCTACAATTTAGTGGACAGTGGACCTTTCGATCAGTATTATCTCTTTTGGGGGTGATTCTCTGCCTGCTGCTGAGGGCTGCATTGGTGAGTTGGGGTCCTCATAGTGTTCTGCTCACCTACGTGGAAATGGAGGGGACCTGGGAGATTCCTCTCAACTCCCTCTTCAGTTCATCAGCTCAGGACATGCTAGCATGGCACATCTTTTGCCAAGCAAAAATCTTATTCTTCAAGGATTTTGCCTCTTACACGCAAGGAGAGAAAACACAAATAGTTGGCTCATGTTCACTTACTCCAGTGGCAGGACCTTAGGTTCAGTGGAGAGGATGCTGTTAGAGGCTGCCTGCTTCCTGCTTCTTAAGGCCTCCCTACAGGTCCTATACTCCCTCCCATACTCTTTCAATACATCCTCTTCTTGTTTAACCAGTTAGTTTCTGTTGCTTGCAGCTAAAGAATCTTAACTGATACACATGTGATGAAAATTTAAAATATAATTTTAAATATTTAAACCCAAAAAAAGCTATTAGAGTTCATTCTGTCAAGACAGACGTTGTATAAAATTTGAACTTTTAAATTAAAAACAATGTAAATATATAGTACAAATTACATATAAAATATGTTACCACATAGTATATCTATATTATTTATAAATATTTTTTAAATTAAAAACAAAACTAAGAATGGTCCTTATTAGTCCAATACAACTACTTCATGTTTGCACTTTCCCTTCCAGTTTGAGTCAACATCCATGTTTTTATTTATCTGGTTCATTTTCAACATTTTAAAACATCACTTTCTCCCCTGTCAGTAAACTGAAATTGAGGGGAAAGCAGAAGGTGAGGTGGTTTACCAAAATACAACTTTGAGGGGGGAAAAATTGTTTTTTAATTAAAAAGTTAATCACTGTCGCTCAAATGGTCTGCCCTTGTTGGCTCAAAATACTGTTAGCCTCTTTTTTCTCCTGTCAGTCAACTATTTTTTTTTTTTTTTACTAAAATTGCATGACAAAGGAGTATTTATAGTTTAAAGATACCGATACTAACTTGCCTAGCAAGGTTTTAAAGAAAGGTGCTGTTTGCCTATTGTACAGGGTTTGGGTGCAAAGAGATGGTGTTAGTCACCTGGCTGGGTGCCCATATGCTTGGACTCAGCACGTTGGGATGACTGGCAGAGCAACAAAGAGTGGAAAGAAGGAGTAACTGGCTGTATGCTGTCTTTATAATGGAACAACTCTGGCCCTCTTGCATTTATCCCACATTTGTTATATGCCATAGAGGAAATGCAGTTCTCTCAGTTAACCACATACAATGCATAATTTACTACTATTTTCCTGAAACATGGAATGACTATTTAATGATAATAGCCTGTGATACTTTAGTCCTTGCTCCTTTTCTAAATAGTTGAAGCCTGGCAAAGTCATGTAATTCCTCTGTACCTTAATGCCTCATCAGTCAGTTCTTTTCATTCCGTCTGGCTTCCCATTTTCATCTGTAAAATAGGGGGATTAGGTTTGAAAAATTAATAGTTGTACAATGTTTTATCTTATGTGAGATTCAGCAACCCTGAAAAGTAGATGGGGCAAAAATGGTCATCAATTTCCAAGTAAAGAAACTGGCGATCATGAGCTTATTCAACTTGTCCTGACTCTTTTAGTAAGTAGTTGAGCAGGGACCCCAATGTACTAGTTATCTGCTACATAACACATTTTCTCAAAACTAAGCAGCTTTTTAAAAATACTTAGTGCACCCCAGCCAGCGTGGCTCAGTGGTTGAGCATCAACCCAGGAACCAAGAGGTCACCAGTTCGATTCCCTGTCAGGGCTGATCAATGACTCTCTCTCATCATTGATGTTTTTATCTCTCCCTTCTTCTCTGAAATAAATATAAAATAAAATAAAATAAATACTTAGTGCATAGTTTCAGTGAGCCAGAATCTGGAGACAGCTGAGCTGGTGGTTCTGAAACTGCTGTCTCACCTGAAGGCTCAGATGAGGATTGCTTCCAAAGTCACGTATATGATAAGTAGTAGGTTTCAGTTCTTCCATGGCTGTTGCCTAGAGACCAGTTTCCCACCACATGGGTGCCTCCAACGACTGCCTGAATCTCCTGACCACAGGGCAGCTCACTTTCTCCCAAAGCAAGCGACCTGAGCATGTTTGCATGGGAGAAAGAGCATGCCCAAGACAGAAGCTACAGTATTTCATAACCTAATCTCAGGAGTGATACGCCATCCCTACTGCCATATTCTGTTGGTTACACCAACTAACCCTGGTAGAATGTCAGAGGGGCTACACAGGGTGTGAAGACTAGGATGCAGATATTTCGGGGAGCCACCTTGGAGGCTGACTACCACATTCTGTCACTCTGCCATGTGTGCACATTTTAAAAGAAATCATTTAAATAGCATAGGGTCAGTGAATCTCAGCAAAGAAATAGGAGAGATAAAGAATCAAGTGGAAATTTTAGAACTGAAAAATACAATAACTGAAATTAAAACTTTACCGGATGGACTCAACAACAGAATGGAGTAGAGAGAGGAAAGAATCAGTGAACTTGAAGAGAGAACAATGAATAAAAAGCAAACATGGATCCAACTACCAATTTACAGAAAATACAGAAGACAGAAAAATGATAATCAACACTTCAGAGATGCAATCAGCAAAATTCAAACTGTGAGAAACTATTTAGGACAAACACATCTGTCTCTTCATCTAATACATTCCAATTTAAAAATTACACGTGGGCTATAGATTGAGACAGAAAAGACATATTGGCCAGCCAGAACGTGTGGACAGACTCTTATTTGTATTCCAATTGCAACAAACAAATGTAAAAATAAAACACATATGACATTAATGAGATAATTGGAAATTTGAACATTGAGTGGAGATTTCATAATATTAAAGAATTGTTCATTTGTTAGATTTTATAATCAAGGTTACATTAATTAAATATGTCTCTATCTTTAAGAGGTATGTACTGAATGATTGCAGATAAAATGATTTTTGGCATTTGTTTCAAAGTAATATGGAATAAGGGAAGTGGAAGAGATAGACATACATATGGGTCAGAACTAGCAATGTGATGATGGCAGGAGAAGGGTCTGTGGAGGGTTATTATACTTTTTTTCCTACTGTGGATGTTTGAAGACCTCCCTAATTAAAAGGTAAAAAAAGAAGCCATTATATCTTTCTACTCCATGAAGCTGGTTATCTGCCCCTTTAACCTGGCAGTAAACTGGAAGTTTGTTTTTGCAATTGGCTAAAAAATGTCTCTGTACTGAAATATGTACATTGGGCAAGGGTGGAAGCAGATTTATCATGCTGAATGCAAGGGGTTAAGTAAATTACATAAGGAATGGTGAGCTCCCCTCATCCCACACCCTGCAGGGCAAATGGAATGCTGCCAGCCAGGTTTATATCCTCCAGGCAGGAGACTAAAAGATCTTTATCTGGGAAGTCTGACCACCCCAAAAGGAAAGACCTAAAGACACTGACATGGTGGGTTCCACCAGGAAACAACCCAGCCAGTTTACCCCCGGCTCACAGAGCTTCTGAGCAGCTCTTTGATACCTCACTCCTAAATGTACAAACCCACAACTGCCAGGCATTTGAGGAAGGCCTCTGACATAATAGAGAGAAAAATGGTGCTGGTGGAGGATTGGAAGGAAAAGAAAATTAAAAAACAATCTTAGCATACTTGAGAGATAAGAGGAGATATTGATTCCATGAAGCAAAAATAGAATGCTATTTTTTTTAAGTTTAAGAACAAAAAGGACTTGGAATTTTTAAATATAACAGTAGAAATGAACAATTCTCCAGTAGAGTTGACAATGAAGTTGAGGAGATTTCCCATAAAGTAGACCAAAATGACAAAGGTATTTTAAACAGAAAAGATGAGATTATAAGGGTGGGGCAAAAGGAGGTTTACAGTTGTGAGTACTGTATGCAAAACACAGAGTTTATTCTCGTATTATGAATTATTGTATTATTTTCCATACAAATCACTGTAAACCTATTTTTGCACTGCCCTGTATACATCTTGGAGTCCAAGAGGTCCAAAATCTGAATACAGGCATTCCAAAAGTAGAGATTGAAAAAAATAATGAGGAAAGAAAATGATAAAAGTAATAATTTGAGAGCATTTCCCAAAGCAAAAGAAAACATTTCCAAATTTAAAAGATCCAATGAGTGGCCAATAAAAATGGATGAAAATTAACCTATTCCAAAGCACATCATTGCCAAATTTCAAAACTCTGGTAAAAGAAAAGAGCCTACAAATCTCCAGAGAGTAAAAACAAGTCACATACAAAAGATCAAGAATCAGAATGATTTTTTCATACTCAGCTGCCAGTCAAGAAACCTTTTAGCACAAACATAGGGCACCCAGTTAGCGAATCTGGTCATGGGAGAATCCTAATAGGAATGCATAAGATGGGTATATGCAGGAAACCTGAACCCATTGTCCAGAAGAACTAACCCAGGCTTCCATTATTAAATATGCATGATCAGGCACAAGAAGAAAACCAGTCTGATAAAAGAGAAAGGCCAGGATGAATAAAACAACTATCCCCAGAGAAACAGACGTAACTCAGAGAAGGTAGGGGAATTAACTCTATATTTTTAACAGATAGTGCAGCCATAACACAAGAAGATGCTACAAAACAGGAACAATCTCAGAAATAAGTGACTGTCAGAAAAAAATAAGAGAAGGTTTTGAAGATAAAGGTAAGGAAGTCTTTCAGAATGTATACTAGAAAGTTACAAAGAGACAAATTTGGGAGAAAAAATAAGAGAGAAGATTAATTTGGGAAGTCCACCATCTGAGTACCTGGAGTTGCCAAAAAGACAAAAGAGGAAACACAGGGAAAGCATTAATCAAAGAAATCATAAAAGAAGATTTATCAGAATTGAAGGAATGTCTAGGCTGAAGGACTCACTGAATGTCAGAGTAAATAAGGAAAAGATTAATACCTACATTCAATGTTGTGACATTTCAGAACACCAAGAATACACAGAAGATCCTAAAAATTTCTAGACAGAAAAAATAAGTTACCTACAAAAGAATGAGATCAGATTAACATCAATTTTCTTCAGGAATATTGAATGCTAGAAGATAATGGAACAATGTCTCTAAAGTTCTGAGGGAAAATTATTTAGAACTGATAAAAGCTATATAAGGTATATATTTTTCAGATATAAATTTAGAATGATTATCTTTCAAGTACTTTCTAAGTAAGCGACTTGAGAATGTACTTCATCAAAAAAGAATGAAAACAATCTATCCCCCACCAAAAGAAAAAAAAAAGCAAGAGAAAGACATAAGATACCAGAAATAGTGGAACCAATCCATAAATCCAGTGAAAAGCAGTCTCAAGATAAGAGTTGTGAGGTGAAGCTGGAAAGCTGTTTGTTCCATATTAGAACAGAAAGGCATTGGAGCCCCAGGTAGAATGTCCTCAGCAAGAAGAATGAAACAGCTCCAACTAATAGAATAACTCAGAATCCAGATCATGTTAATGACACAATGAAGAAAACATGTTGGTTTCTTCCATTAATAAGAAGATAGTAAGGGAATTAGAAGCAATGGTGGGGTTGGGGGGGGGGGGGGCGGTGGAATTGTGTAAGAAACTCATGGCCAAACATGAAGAAAACCAAAGTGGTATGGTGGTGTTTTTTTTTAATTTTTCAATTACAGTTTACATTCAATATTATTCTGTACTAGGGGCCCAGTACATGAAAATTCATGCACTGGAGAGGGGGTCTCTCAGCCCGGCCTGCCCCCTCTCACAGTCCGGGAGCCCTCAGGGGTGAGAGACGATGCCCCATCACAACTCTGCTGCTGCCACTGCTGGCAGCGCAAACCTCGGCCGGCCCTGGTTACCTGAGCTTTGGGTGGCCTTGGGAAGCTGGGCAGCTGCCATCAGAGGCTTGTCTGCACCTCAGTCCGGCCCTGGCGGCTGGGGGACTGAGGGGACTGGGGGACTCTGGAGGCAGATGCACAGCAAGGCCAGGCCCGCCTGGGGCTGGACCCGGCCTTGCCGCGCACCTGTTGCCCTGGTGGGGCTGAGGGGACTGTGCACTGCCATCTTGTGGCTGTGGCGCCGCCATATTTGAAGGCGTGGTAGTCCATTAGCATATTTCCTTCTTATTGGCTGTGGGTGCCGCCATCTTTGAGGGCAGGGCAGTCAATTATCATATTCCCTCCTTATTGGCTGTGGGTACTGCCATCTTTTGCGATGGTGTGAGAGTCAATTAGTATATTCCCTCTTTATTAGATAGGACTAGAGGCCCAGTGCACGAAGTTCATGCATGGGATGGGTCCCCTCAGCCCAGCTTGTACCCTCTCCAATCCAGGACCCCTTGGGGGATGTCTGACTGCCGGTTTAGGCCCGATCCCAAGGATATAAACCGGCAGTCAGACATCCTCCTCACAATCCTGGACCACTGGCTCCTAATCACTCACCTGCCTGCCTGGTTGCCCCTAACTACCCCCCCTGCCAGCCTGCTCACCCCTAACTGCCCCCCGCTGCCAGCCAGGTCACCCCCAACTGCCCCCACTCTGCCGGCCGGATCACTCCTAACTGCCTGCTCCCACCAGCCTGGTCACCCCTTAATGCCCCCCCTGCCGGCCTGGTCGCCCCCAACTGCCCCCCTGCCAGCCTGGTTGCCCCACGCAACCTGCTGTTCAGTCGTTTTGTCATCCCTCACTAACGCCCCTGCTGGCCTGGTTGTAGGCAGCCATCTTGTGAGGGTGTGAGGGTTAATTTGCATATTACCTCTTTATTATATGGGATTCATTTCGGGTATACAGCATAGCAATTATACAGTCATATACTTTACAAAGTAAGTGTTCCCCTGATATTTCCAATACCCAACTGGCACTATACATAGTTATTACAATATCATTGACTATATTTCCTTTGCTGTACTTTGTTTGATGTTCACCTTGATTCTGAAACAATCAACTCATGGAACCAACAATAAAACAGGGAAGTAGACTCTATATGCAGAAGAAAACATGAATAAATGTCGTTGTCCTTGGCATTCTCGAAGTTCAGCTGACAAAGATGAAAGTGGGCGTGCAGAGGAGCAGAGCAGAAGGTAGGGGACGAATATCTTCATCTAACGTGGAGTGGTCACGAGTTAACCACTAAAGAGCAAACAGGTTAAAAAAAAAGTATTTTTAAGTAAAACTACTAGACTTAATACACGAATTTGGCAATGTAGCAGGATACAAAATTAACCCCAAGAAATCTGAGGCATTTCTATACACCAATAGTGAACTTTCAGAAAGAGAGACTAAAAAAACAATCCCATTTACCACCGCACCAAAAAAATTAAGCTACCTAGGAATAAACTTAACTAAAGAGGTAAAAGACCTCTGCTCAGAAAACTATAGGACCTTGAAAAAGGAGATAGAGGAAGACATAAACAGATGGAAGAACATACCGTGTTCATGGATTGGTAAAATCAACATCATTAAAATGTCCATACTACCCAAAGCAATCTATAAATTCAACGCACTTCCCATTAAAATACCAATGGCATACTTCACAGATCTAGAACGAACTCTCCAAAAAATCTTCTGGAATAAAAAAAGATCCCGAATAACTGCAGCAATCCTGAGAAAGAACAAAGTAGGTGGGATCTCAATACTAGATATCAAGCTGTATTACAAAGCCACTGTTCTCAAAACTGCCTGGTACTGGCACAAGAACAGACATATAGATCAATGGAATAGAATAGAGAGCCCAGAAATCGGCCCGAACCAATAGGCTCAATTAATATTTGACAAAGGAGGCAAGAACATACAATGGAGTCAAGATAGTCTCTTCAATAAATGGTGTTGGTTGCCAAACCGGTTTGGCTCAGTGGATAGAGCGTCTGCCTGCGGACTGAAAGGTCCCAGGTTCGATTCCGGTCAAGGGCACGTACCTTGGTTGCGGGCACATCCCCAGTAGGAGGTGTGCAGGAGGCGGCTGGTCGATGTTTCTCTCTCATCGATGTTTCTAACTCTCTATCCCTCTCCCTTCCTCTCGGTAAAAAAATCAATAAAACATATTTTTAAAAAATAAAAAAAATAAATGGTGTTGGGAAAATTGGACAGATATATGCAAGAAAATGAAACTAGGCCACCAACTTACACCATACACAAAAATAAACTCAAAATGGATAAAGGACTTAAATGTACGAAGGGAAACCATAAAAATTCTAGAAGAATCCAAAGGCAATAAAATCTCAGACATATGCCGAAGCAATTTCTTCACTGATACAGCTCCTAGGGCACTTGAAACTAAAGAGAAAATGAACAAATGGGACTACATCAAAATAAAAAGCTTCTGCACAGCAAAAGAAACCATCAACAAAACAACGAGAAAACCCACTGTGTGGGAAAACATATTTGCCAATGTCATATCTGATAAGGGCCTAGTCTCCAAAATTTATAGGGAACTCATACAACTTAACAAAAGGAAGATAAACAATCCAATCAAAAAATGGACAAAGGACCTAAATAGACACCTTTCAAAAGAGGACATTCAGAAAGCCAAGAGACATATGAAAACATGCTCAAAGTCACTAATCATCCAAGAGATGCAAATCAAAACAACAATGAGGTACCATCTCACACCTGTCAGACTGGCTATCATCAACAAATCAACAAACGACAAGTACTGGAGAGGATGTGGAGAAAAAGGAATACTCGTGCACTGCTGGTGGGAATGCAGACTAGTGCAGCCACGATGGAAGACAGTATGGAGCTTCCTCAAAAAACTAAAAATGGAACTCCCATTTGACCCTGTGATCCCACTTCTAGGAATATATCCCAAGAAACCAGAAACACCAATCAGAAAGGATATATGCACCCCTATGTTCATAGCAGCACAATTCACCATAGCTAAGATCTGGAAACAGTCTAAGTATCCATCAGTAGATGAATGGATTAGAAAACTGTGGTACATCTACACGATGGAATACTATGCTGCTGTAAAAAAGAAGGAACTCTTACCATTTGCAACGGCATGGATGGAGCTGGAGAGCATTATGCTAAGTGAAATAAGCCAGTCAATGAAGGAAAAATACCACATGATCTCACTCATTCATGGATAATAAAGACCATTATAAACTTTTGAACAATAATAGATACAGAGGCAGAGCTGCCTCGAACAGATTGTCAAACTGCAGCGGGAAGGCCAGGGAGGGTTGGGGGGCAGGAGGGAGGTGGGTAAGAGATCAACCGAAGGACTTGTATGCATGCATATAAGCATAACCAATGGACATAAGACACTGGGGGGTAGGGAGGCCAGGGGATTGTCAAGGGCAGGGGAAAAAAAGGACACATATGTAAAACCCTTTGTAATACTTTAAGCAATAAAATAAATAAATAATTTTTTTAAAAAAAGTATTTTTAAGTACAAATAGAATAACCAAATATAAACACAAAAATGGAGGCTGGAGGAGGGAAGTGTTAGCTACCTAACTCCTCATCTTTCATGATGGGGAGCCAGTAGGCAATGTCTTAAACGGGTGAAGCAAGAAATATCAGTGCATATATACTATTATTTGTAAGAATATTATCTATCTGGTAGTATATGTATAGAAAAAGTTATGGGAGTCTCTTCACTCAACTGCCAACCTCTGGCTGGGAGATTGAATAGAGGGGAGTCAAATTTTGTCATTGATAGTTTTTTAGTAATAATTAAAAATGGAAAAACCCTCAAAGACATTAGAATTGTGTCATCTCATGATATATTGCATGACTGTGGATTTCTACATTCCTAAAGCATAACTACATACAACGAAAGTCTGACAAATGACTTGGGAGTTACCAGTAATAAAAAGGTTGTTTCTGTGTGTGAGTCTCCCCTCACCCCCAAAGTCAACACCTCACTCAGTTTGGATGAGTCATAAATGGGAAAATATTCCATAACCCTCATTTACTCGTCTTTGAGAAATGTGATTGCTTAGAAAACCTTTAAGTGTGTGTGTGTGTGTGTGTGTGTGTGTGTGTGTGTGTGTGTGTGTGTGTGTTTCTGGGGGTGGAGGGGCAGACAGGGATGGAGTATCATAACATTTAATAGTTGTTAAAAATTATGGGAACTTTTATTATTTATAAAGTTCTGGTTACCACCTTGCATTCAGTTGAGTAAATACATGAAGGAAACACAATCCTTCTCTGGAAGCTTGCAGGTTTAGATACAAATACCTCTAGATTAAGAACAATCATTTATATGACACTCTTACAAAGTGTTTTTATGCCAACATTGTCTTCCACATCAGTAATGCCTATAATAACAGTTTGATGTTGATATTATATCTATTTTATAGATGAAGAAATTGAAGCTCAGAGATTTAAGGGCATCGCCCATGCTCATCACAGAGCCAGCAAATAGGGGAGTATTTCAGCCCATTCTGCGGATGCCACATCTGCTCCAGGTTGCATCCCTAAGGCAGCGATGGCCAGGGAATTCATTGCTCTGGGGTTATTCTGGATCTCATATGCCTTGGACTTTTAGTTCCTTATGCATTTTGAGGGAAGGAAACAAATGATTGTTGAACAGTTGATAGCATGTCTCTAGGTTTGAGGAAAGGTGGGGAAAGTAACGTTTGGGTGATCAAGAAATCAGAATCCATGCCCTAGCCGGTTTGGTTCAGTGGTTGGAGCATCCGCGCGCAGACTGAAGGGTCCAGGGTCAATGCTTGTCAAGGGCATGTACCTCAGTTGGAGGCTTGATCCCTGCACTTCCGGGCACATGTGGAAGGCACCCAATCGATGTGTCTCTCTCACGGTGGGGTGTGTGTGTGTGTGTGTGTGTTCTCCCCCTCCCTTCCACTCTCTGAAAACAGAAAAGAAATGAGAATCCAACGGAAGCTTGAAAGCAGTTTTATGGGGCTTCTCTGGAAGGATTTCCAAGGAGTGCACCCACGCTAAGAACCCTGGTGTACAGAGACACGGGCTTTCTCTCTGCCCACGCCATACATCCGGCTTTCTATATGTAGTTTCTCTTCTCCTGTCAGAACCCCAGGAATTTTCTAATCTGAGTGACCTAAGGTCAAGGCGGCAACTCTCATTTGAACTTTCAGGCCACCTCTCCCTGGTAAGAGGAGAAATAACTCTTCGGCAAAACAACCTGGTGCCACCCAAATACCATATTCCAGGCAACTGGCAGGCTCATAACTTTCCTGAGTGATTCACTGTTGGCACCCAGCTCCTGACACCCCTTTCCCCTCCCACTTATATAGGGCTCATTCTGCAAAGGATTTCACAGGGAGTGGAAACTCCTCCAGGGGAAGGATGAGCTGTCCCATGGGTTCCATGAAACAGATCTAATGAGATGCTCCCCTTTTCCAAGGGAAGCATTCTCCTGAGACCAGCCCATCATTATCAAAATATTTCATTCAGACACGCTGTGGTTTATTTAGAATAACAATGAACATTCAAGTCTTTTAATTTTCAACAATGAGTTGAGAATCCAACCATAACTCATAAATTCAATGGTAATAAGTATAGTCTTTCTTCTTTGCAGCTAGTCCTTTCCTTAGTGAAAATAAAACATTTCCCATTTAATCAAGGACTCTCCCTTGAGGCATGGTAGCCCTGTCCTGTGCTCACCGACTTTGCTCCTGAGCAAATTGCAATGCGTAAATTTATTGTACCTCTAAGGGACAACCTAAGATGAAAACTCACAGTGGAAATAGATGTGGCTTGTCTAGCCCTTTTAAAAAGCAAAGGTTGGGCGCTGCCTTATGAGATATAAAACTACCAACTGTCTGTCCCAAGTATATTTAAATTGATGATGCTCCTGAACTAATCGCTGCTAATTTTTGAACCTCTGTAGGAATTTGCTGCTTAAGATATGGAGCAGAAGTGCTCAGTAAGCAGTCACCTTCCACGTGCTTCCAGGTGCAGCAGTTAAACTCTTCCCTTTGTTCACTGATACCAATAGCATATTGGTGTCCATGAGGAAGGGAAGCCTTCCTCGGCTCTTCTGCCTCATTTCGCATTGTTTGAATGATTTGCGTATGTGCTGTTCCCCATGACTACATGTGAGCCACAGAATGCAGGGGCTATACCTAACTGACTTTTAAAATCACTTGCCAGAGCCGAAACCGGTTTGGCTCAGTGGATAGAGTGTCGGCCTGCGGACTGAAAGGTCCCAGGTTCGATTCCGGTCAAGGGCATGTACCTGGGTTGCGGGCACATCCCCAGTAGGAGATGTGCTGGAGGCAGCTGATGGATGTTTCTCTCTCATCGATGTTTCTGACTCTCTATCTCTCTCCCTTCCTCTCTGTAAAAAATCAATAAAATATATTTTAAAAAAAAATCCCTTGCCAGACAACCCAATTCAAAAATGGGCAAAGGACTTTACTAGACTTTTCTCCAAAGAAGCTATACACATGGCCAACAAGCACATGAAAATGTGCTAAATGTCATTAGTCATTAAGGAAATGCAAATAAAAACTACAGTGAGTTAGCACTTCACACCCACTAAAGTGGCAACTGTCAAAAAAAACCAAAACAAATAAACAAACCAAGAAACAGAAAACAAGTGATGGCAAGGATGTGGAGAAATTGGAACTCTGTGGGTGGGAAGGTAAAATGGTGCAGCTACTATGGAAGAATATGGATGTTCTTCAAAAACCAAAAATAGAATTACCATATGATCCAGCAATTTCACTTCTGGGTATATAACCAAAAGAACTGAAGGCAGGGTCTTGAAGATATATTTGTACACCAATGTTCATAGCAGCATTATTCATAATAGCTAAAAGGTGAAAGCACCCTAAGTGTCTATCGGCGGATGAATAAATAAACAGAGTGTGCCCTATCTATGCTATTCAGCCTTAAAAAGGAAGGGAATTCTGACACAGTTTATAAAGTAGATGAACCGTGAGGCCATTATGTTAGGTGAAATAGGCCAGTCATAAAAAGAAAACTATTATATGATCATACTTATTTAAGATTAGAGGCCCAATGCACAAAATTCGTGCAAGAGTAGGCCTTCCTCCCCTCCCACAACCCCCCCCCCCCCCCCCAGATGCTGGCACGGGCTTCCCTCTGGCACCCAGGACCTGGGCTTCCCTTGCAGCCCTGGCTTCATCTGGAAGGTTGTCAGGAAGGACATCCAGTCTAATTAGCATATTATGCTTTTATTATGATAGATAGCTCACATAAACAATTCACAGGAACAGAGTGTAGAATGGAGATTGCCAGGGGCTGGGGGGAAGCGAGGAATGGGGAGTTATTGTTTAATGGGTACAGAGTTTCAGTTTTACAAAATCAAGAGAGTTTGGAGATGAATGGTGTTCTGGTTATGCAGCACAACATTATGAATGTATTTAATACCACTGACTTTACATTTAAGAGTGGTGAAGATGGTCATCTTTATGTTTATGTGTATTTTGCCACAATAAAACAATAGAAAAAAAGAAAACCGACAGAGAGCTCTTATCCAAACAACATAAAGAATGCCTATAAATCAGTAAGAAAAGCGAAAAATCCCATAGAAAAATGGATTTAAAAAACAACGACAACACCCCAAACTTCTAATATACCTTAGTGGTAATCAGGAAATGCAATTTAACATAATGTTTATAATTAGCCCAAAATAGGAATAACTGAAATGTCCATGAGTGGATAAATAGATTGACACATTGTCACACAATAGAATATTATACAAACAATACAAATAAATGAGTTATAGCCACAACCCCAAAATATGGGTGAAACTCAAAAACATAATGCTGAAAAATCTTTTTTTTAAAAACAAATGCAAAACAGTGCATACTGCGTGTTTCCATTTATAGAAAGTTCAAAAACAGGCAAAAGAAAACTGTATGCTTAGGGGTTCATCCAGGAGAGTGGTTACCGGGGGAGGAGGCGGGCAGAGGCTGGGGTCAAGGGAGTTGAGGGGAGCGCCTCTTGGAGCCTGGCAACGCTTTATTCTTTACCTCGTGATGAAGGCACAGGAATTTCACTTTCCTGGAAATGTGTCACATTTCACAATAAAAATAGTTTTATAGCAAATAAAATGTCCTTGCACATTAATATATTAATAAACGTTTGCTTAATATTCTACACTACAATAATGAGGAAAAGTGAACTTATAAATTGGTGCATACAAATGAAAAACTGTTTTCTAAAATTTTGTTCCTGGGAAAGAAAAAAAGAAGTCTTAAAAGCTGTTTTGTGGCCTAAGCCCCATTCATCTGGGGAGATGCTGGGCAGATAAGAGATGGATGCACAATGGAGAGACAGACAGGTGGACAAAGTGTTAGCTTTCTGCACACCACACCGCCCCGACAGGCACCAAAAAACGGATAAACCTGGACCTGAGATCGCTATCCTTGAAAATCTGTATCATGTTCACCGAGTAGGAATAGAAGCTAATAATTATAGAGCAGCCCTTTCTCACACAAACCAGAACCCCAAATTAACTTAATTTGTTTAGAGTCATGCCTTTAAGTAATGAGGTACAGCTCCCACCCCTTTTGGTGCGAGGGGAATCTTTGTCACTTTCATCTGCTCTTGTTTCTATTTTTGCACAATCAGGGTAAGATAAGAGCCTCGCCGGATCTCAGCAGAAAGATGAGCTCGATTTAAACTCTGGGCAGAATGCATAGAGCGTGGTTTGGTTACTGGTCGAGCGCATCTGCAGGACTGGGGATTGGGTCACCTCCTTGGCACCAGAAAGTACGGCTCATATTTGCCACTGTTGGGCACTTACTACAGCTCTTTTTGGATAATTAGTGCAAGAATGTGTGATTCATGAGCTTTCCAGTTTGTTTTAAATCTCAGACTTCCTTCCGTCTTTCCTCTCGTTAGGTTGCCGCCATCATCACATTCAAGCCCGTGTGTCCTTGGGGAACCAAACCTGAACTCTAAATTATTGGTAGCCATTTAATCAAATTATAGGAAATGTTAATCTGCTGCCCTCCTTCCCTCAGCACATCCCTGAGACAGACCTTCATCATTTCGGGACGGTTCAGTTCTCTTCCGATTACGGAGAAAGCCCTACTATGTGTAGTTTGGGCAGGAGGCAGGGCCCCAGTTTCCGCTACAAAAATAAAAGGGGCTTCATCTTTCCTTCTTGCTGTCCCCAGGCAGTCAGGGCCTGGGGCCTGGACTACACTCAGCCGATGGGGAACTCCTCCCAGAGCTTACAATCTTGAGAGAGTGACCCTAGGGTGGCAGGATGGATGGCATTAATTCCTAGGAGAGCAGAGGTGGTCTCCTGGTCATACTGTTTCTGATAAAAGCGTCTGCTCCTTGGCTGTTCAAATGTGTTGATCACGGCTCCATCTCTATCATAAAATCTAGCAAGGATTCTGTGGTCCACTGAAGTTCTCCTAATATATGCCATCCAGGTATTTTTAACATCCTGGCCAAAATACCTTTGCTGTGTGCTTTGCACATCGCTGCACTTTTCCTGTAGTTAGGAAGGAAACGGTGTGCCTTCCAGAGGGGTTCTCAAACAGAAGCCTGCGTCAGAAGCACCTGGAGGGCGTGTTCAACACAGCGTGCTGGATCCACCTCCTGAACTGCTGATGCACTGAGTCTGGTGGTAACTCAGAATCCGCATTTCAATTTCAAGAACCATTGGCCTGGCATATAGTAGAGTTTCCTCCAACGCTGCCCCAAAACTACCAAAAATATTTAGCCAATAAACAGTGATTCAGGGTCTCACTTGGAATTTTCTCTGATGTGTTGATTTCCCTGGTTATCATTGCTTATATATTATAGATGAGGCATCTTTGAGAAATTTTTATCTTATTTTTCTGAGCCAATAAAAATTGTAAAATCATGGCATAAGCCTGGACATGTCCTTTGTTTATTTTTTAAAATATATTTTTATTTATTTGTTTTTTAGAGAGAAAGGGAGAAGGACAGATAGAAACATAGAGAGAAACATCAATTGGCTGCCTCCTGCACGCCCCCCCCCCCCCAATCTGGATTGAGCCCACAACCTGGAATCACCCCGACCAGGAATCGAACCAGTGACCTCTTGGTGCATGGGACAATGCTCAACCAACTGAGCCACACCAGCCGGGCTCTCCTTTGTTTATTTACAATAAAATGGTCATGTCTGAATTTTTTCAATTGAGCTTATTATATTCTTAGTTGTATCTTAATTATTTTATTAGGATAATAAGTTAAATTGTTTAAAGCACTGCTCATCTAAGTGAGAACTGTTCTTTAAACAAAATTACATTTTTAATTAATAATAGCAGTTCAGTAATTTTCCCATTTTCACTGATGACCTTAGCTATTTCTTAACATAGACTATGGGGTTCAACTAGGATCTTTAAAGTAAGACTTAAAAAAAAAAAAGACTAAAGAGTTCTTCCCTGCATGCAATGGATTCCTGGCGTTCCTGTGGCAGGGGAACACATCCCCGTGCCCACATGGCTTATGGCCATATGGGGCTCTACACACAGACTAACAGACTTTAATTCGCATGGATGCTCTCAATAAAACCGGTTCTGCTAAAAAAAATAAAAATAAAAATAAATAAAAAAGACTAAAGACTATTTTTCTAGAGTTGTCCCTAATTACCTGGCTGCATATATTTGAAGAAATAATCTACCCCTCAAATAATTCCACAGCCATAAAACAGAACAACTGCACACTTACCAGCGTGGTACAAAGGAAGAATAGTGACAACGCCAAATACTAGTAAGGACGCTGGGAAACATTGCTGGGAGACAAGCAAAATGCTGTGGCGACTCTGGAGAAGAGTTTGGCAGTTTCTTATAGAACTAGACATGTAACTCTCAATATGACTCAGCAACTGCACTCGTGGGCATTCATCCCAGAGAAATGGAAAACTTATGTTCGCACCAAAACCTGTACACGAATATTCACAGTAGTTTATTTGCAATAGCCAGAAACTGGAGC
This sequence comes from Myotis myotis, assembly GCF_014108235.1. Classification (NCBI taxonomy): domain Eukaryota; kingdom Metazoa; phylum Chordata; class Mammalia; order Chiroptera; family Vespertilionidae; genus Myotis; species Myotis myotis. The sequence goes on from NW_023416368.1 coordinate 37,496,081, forward strand.
TAGCCCAGGTGTCCTTCAAAGGGCGAATGGTTAAGCAAACTTATACGTCCATACTATGGAATACTGCTCAGTAATAAAAAGGAATGAACCACTGATACATGTAACAACTTGCATGACTTTCTAGGTAATTATGACATTTCCCAAAAGATTCACATCCTGTATTATTCCATATCCATATTTTTGAACTGACAACGCTTTAGAAGTGGAGGACAGATTAGTGGTTGCCAGGTCTTGGGGGTGAGGCAAAAGGTACGGTTCTAAACATGAGGGATGCATGTGGTGTTGGGACTGTTCAGTATTTTGAGTGTGGTGGTGGGTACTTGAACCTACACAGGTGTTAAAATTGTAGAACTTAATAAACACACACACATCAGTACAGTAAAAGTGGGGAAACCTGCATCTCATTGGATTGCATCAGTGTCAGTATTTTGGTTGTTACATTATACTACAGTTTTGCAAATTGTTATCATTGGGAGGAACTGGGCAAGGGATATCTCGGTATTATTTTTTAAATTTTATTTATTTATTTGTATTTATTTATTTATTAATCCTCACCCAATGATATTTTTCCCATTGCTTTTCAGAGAGAGTGTAGAAGGAATGGAGGGGGAGAGAGAGAGAGAGAGAGAGAGAGAGAGAGAGAGAGAAGTATCGATGTAAGAGAGACACATTGATCGGTTGCTTCCCACATTAAACCTGCAACCAAGGTACATACCCTTGACTGGAATCGAACCCAGGACCCTTCAGTCCGCAGGCTGACACTCTATCCACTGAGCCAAACCAGGTAGGGCTATTTCTTACAACTGCATGTGAATCTACAATTGTCTCAATAAAATTTTCAATTTAAAAAACCCAAGTAATAAACCCTACCAATGATAATGCTATAGTAAGACGTGCATATTGGTAGTATTAAGTTTAGGTTGGAAGTTAGAGGATGGTCCTAAAGGCTTCCAGACATAAAAGAATAAATAACTATGCTAATTAATCACAATTGTGTACATCCAATTGTTTGGAAAACTTGATGTTCAGGTGAAAAGCAAAAAAAAGGCTAGATTCTAGATCTAGAAAAGACCTTAAAGGCTAATCTGACCTAGCCACTGGCCGCCAAGGCACCAGCTCAGGTAGAGCAATGTGCTCTCAAGAGGTATTTGTTACAGCCATCCACTCCCACCAAGCAGATTTCCCTAGTCATAGCACTAGTAGGTTTCCGCAAAGGCTAGCACACGCATTTTACTGGTACTAATAACCGCTATCATGTACGGAGTGCCTGCGAAGTCTATGTCCATGGTCTAATTGAAACCCATGATTTCAGTTAAAGGAAGAATTTTAAAAATCCATGATTTATTTTAAACTTTGGGTGAGAGGCATTATCTCCATTTTTACAGTGAGGCTTGGAGAATTTCATTAACTTGCCCTAGTCCAGCTGGTAGTGTGATAGGGCTGGGGTAGAGCGTGGGTCTGGGTGGGTCAGAGCTGTCCTCTTTCCAGCATACCCACTGTCTTCAAAGGCGGCTACTGTTGCGCTGGCTCCTAAACGAGCATATGGAACATTCCCAATGTTATTTGCTTGATCATTTCCTTTAGATTAGGAACTCTTAATCTAGGAGCTATGAGACTGTGTGTGCGGGAGGGAATCAATCCATGTGCCTCTCTCACACAATGTTTCTCCATCTCTCCCTCCCACTCTCTCTAAAACTCAAAAGAAAAAAATATCCTCTAGTGAGGATTAAAAAAAAAATCATATTTTTGATAAATCTGATACATGATGAAAGGATATGAAGATACACACCTTAAGTTCGATGTAAGGGCTGTCCCACAACCTTAGCACAAAATTCTAACTTTTAAGAGTTAAGATGCAGGGATGGAAGATGCTTTTGTATAAGCCGTTCCCTCTTGTTTACAGTGCCCTTCCCCACCTCTTTGCCCAACAAACTTGAACTCTGCCTTTATGTCCTAGATCAGGTCTCCTGTGGTTCTTCTCCGATCTCCCCATACCTCTGCTCCCAGGCAGAATCGTCCTGCCGCCTATGTTCCAGCCCTCTGTACACATCTCCATCACTGTATCACTGTCAGCTGTTCATGTCTGTTTCGTCCAGTAAACTGAGCTTCTGAAATGCTATCGCTATGACTGTGTTCCTTGCCCCCAGTCGCATAGTAGGTGGCCCATGTTTGCTGGTGAATAAAACATTAGCTTTCCTTTAGGAAGGTCCGGCTTGTGAAGGCTGTGTTGAAAGACAGTTAGATGTACCTAGTTAAATGACAACAGCAATTACTTGTTAATGAGTAAACTGAAATGCCTTTTGGTAACTTCCGGAAGTGACCTCCTGACTCAGGATTATTAGAAATAATCCAGCAAAGGTAAGTACAGAAGTCTGGGCAGGTAAGAAAACAGGTTAATAGACCAAAGGTTTTTAGGTCAGGAAAACAGCTGGTTATCAGAACAGGGGCCAGAGAGAGGCTGCGTCTGGTTTAGAGAGAAGATACTTGAATATGGGGATAAAGAGGAGAGGGGAATACTACCTGGACTGAGAGAAGAATGGGAATTTCTTGAGGGCATCAGAAATCCCGAATGGATTTTTTCAGACTGAGACTCACTGTTAGGGAAACAGCTGGATTCTGGATCTGCTGTTCTGCTGTTTAAACATAGCTTGTCTTTCTTGGTGTTTCACTAGACCGATTGAAAGTCTGAGCTGCAAAGGGTCAGAGAAATGCCGTAGGCTGTGCTTTAGTTAATAGATTGAAGTTCAAGGAAGCCTTGAATCCAGTCCAGGAGAGACTGTTTTTACAGGACTGGGGCTCAGGTGGGCAGGCATGCCAAGGTGTGCTGGGGAGGGAGAGGGCTCTATTTATGCTGGACTGCGACCCCAGAAAAGGCCCACAGCTGCAGTGGGTGGCAGCAATGGCTCAGAACCTGGCTTCCTTAGGACACACACCAAATGAAGGCGTTGAAAGAAGTAGGTAGTTGGTCAAAAACAAGTTTGATACTCGAACTCAGCTTTTCCTCTTTATTAGCGGATCATTTCCTTTCTATAAAGGTTAACTGAGAGAAGCTGGTTTGCTGGATAAAGCATCAGAGCTTTTCGTTTTATCCCACAACTCTGGGAGGAAGGGAAATATGAGCAGAAGACAGGGAAACGCTGGCTGTAAAACTGCTTTTTTGTTTGAACTGTATGCGGACAGGATAACAAACATCACCCCCACCACCACCACCACCACCACCACCACTTTATTCTCTCCAATGTTGCTCACCTTGTTCCTGTGATTCTAGCAACTTTGTTACGGGTCAATCGAGAGCACTAGCTGCAGGGAGCACACCTAGAGAGGACTGGCTCTTGGGGAAGTCACCCTTGAGATTGCACTATCTAAAGGCTCTCTACTAACATTAAAACACAACATTAAAAAGGTACTGTCTGTTTGTGCAAGGTGCTTAGTGTGGTAACAGGCCACGGGTGCATGTAACCCTCTCTTCAGTAACTATCAGGAGCCCTGAGCCAGGGGCCTGGAAAATCCACGCGGTCCTCTGAAGCTCCTCGTCCGCATCTGAAGGTCGGTCCCCTCCGAGAACGTGGCGAAGACCCAGGGGCCGGCGACCCAGGGCGGGACGCGCCATCCCGCCCGCCCCGGGGCACCCCTGGTGCTGGTGGCCAGCGGCCTCGGCTCCGTGCACCCGCGGCCGTGGTACTGGCCTCCGGGCGCGGGCTTTCGGGGCGCGCTCCGCTCCCGAAACCGGGTAACCGCCTCCGGGATCCCAGGGAAGCCACCCGCACCCGGAGGAAGCAGGAAGCCCGGCCACGGGAGAGAGACCCCGCGCGCCCGAGGCTGGGCGGGCAACGCAGCCGCGCTCCCCGCCCCGCCCCGCCCCGACGTGCCCCACGGGGACGCGCACGCTCGCAGGCGCGGGGGCGCACACCGGGGCGCGCGCGGGCCGGGCCGGCACGGCAGCGAGAGCGCGCGCGGCTCGGGGAGGCGGCGGCGGCGGCGGAAGCGGCGAGGGCGGCAGGCGTCCGGCTCAGAGGCGGCGGTGGAGGCGGCGGCGGCGGCGGCGGCAGCGGCTCCGGACTGGGCTGGGCTGGGAGCGAGCCAGGGTCAGAGGCGCCGGGTCCAGAGCGGATCTCCCTGCTCGAGCATCCGCCCGCCGCCCGGACGCCTGGGCCGCGGAGTTGGTGTCCCGGCTCGGACCCCGGCGCCCAGCCCGGAGCCGTAACCTTGAGGCGGCGGCGGCGGGGCCGGGCCGGGCCGGGCCGGGGGGCGGCGGCGCTGGATCCCCGGCTACCCGATCGTTGGCGGGAGATGTCGAACCCCGGGACGCGCAGGAACGGCTCCAGCATCAAGATCCGTCTGACAGGTACGGCGGGCGGGAGGCCCACGGCGCCCCCCCGGCCCGCACGGCCCCTCGGCCGCCCGGCATTCCCCGCAGAGCGCCCTGCGGGAGTGGCCCTCCCCCACGTCGGCCGTTGTCCCAGGACCTCGTCACCCCCCTCGGCGAGTGCCCCTCGCTTCTCCCTCCGGCCCCGCCCCCTCGCTCCCGGCCCCGCCCCCTCGCGTCTCCCCCTCCCCTCTGCCTTCTCGCCGCCCTCCTGCCCCCACCTGCCCCCTCGGTCCTCTCCTCCTGGCCCCGCCCCCTCGCCTCCCCGCCTCCATCCTTCTCGTCCCGCTCCCCCCTCCCTCCCCGGGGTCCCCCCGCTTCTCCCTCCGGAGCCCGCCTCCCGCGCTCGTCCCCCTCCTTCCCCTCCTCCCCGTCCCCTCACCTGCCCTCGCCTTTCCTTCCCGGCCCCGCCCCTCTCCTCACCACCTTCCCGGCTTCTGGCTTCCCCGCCTCCCCCTACCTGCCGGGACGCTGCTCCCTCCCTCCGCCCCCCTCCCACCTCCTCCCGCACCCCCTCTCGGCCCCCCGGCTCCTCTGCTCCTGGCCCCGCCCCCTCCTGCTCCCCCAGTTTCGCCCCCTCACTTTCTCTCCCAAACTCCGCCCCTCATTTTCTCTTGGCCCCGCCCTCGCTTATCGCCAGCCCCGCCCCCGGCTTCTGTCTCGCGGCCTCCACCCTTTCCTTCAGCCCCGAATTCCTCCGTCCGCTCTCGCAGCTCCTCCCGGGCCCGTGCTCCTCGCCGCCCCTCCGCCCAGCCCGCTCCAGTCCCGTCCACTTCCTTTCGCTCCCAGGCCGGGCGCTCTCGGGTCCTGCTGTGCTCCCCGCATTCTCTCCTTCCTGCCTTGCACTTCACCATCACCCCCCCCCCCCCGCCTCCCCATCCCCGAGGCCCCGTTAGGTGTGGATCCCCCTCTCCCTCTCCCCCGCACACACAACCGGCTTGGGCAGCGGCACCCCGCAGGCCCCCCGCTCCGCTCGTGCAGTCTTCAGTGAAACGCCTGTGTCTCCTGGGCGGCTGGAGTGCCACCTTCCAGGGTGAGCGCCGAGCTCTGCCGCGGGCCTGCGCCGTGGTGGTGGGTGGGTGCACATGCCGGCGGGGTGCGCTGGCGGCGCCCCTCGCTCGCGGGCCCCGGGGTGCTGGACCGGTCCGCATCCTCATCCGCCCCTTCGCCTCGCCTCCTCGCTGTGGGCGGCTGCGCCCCGTCCCAGCGCCTAGCGGAGGCCGGACTGTAGTGTTGCGAATACCGTTCTGCTGGGGGACTTTCCAAACGCGAATATTTCCAGCTCTGAAGAGGAAGTGAAAAGTTTGGGCTGATCCCTGCAAAGGGGGTTTCCCCTGGATTTTCCTCTTCAGCGACGGGTCTGATGAGGACTCCAAAGTCAGAGTCCCTTTCAAAGAGACAAGTGAGCGTTTTCGGGACACTTCATGGCAGATGCATAGCCCTAAATCATTGGTGAATCTGTGAAAACCGCAATGGGTGATCGTTTTCCTTTGAAAATCCACCGTTGTTGCATGATCCATTTTTTGTTTCAAGAAGAGAATCATAATTTTTTTGTAGGTATAAAAATCCCTGATCAGGTTATGATTAGATAATATGACCAGATCAGATGATGATTTGGACCCAAACCCAGACCCTGGTTTTCTGAAGTAACGGGCATAGCCCAGGGATCTTTGCTTCTGGAGAAACAATCCTTTATTTTAACACTTCTTACTCTGTAGATGCAGTGTATACATTGTTATTTTTATGGTTACATAAAAGCCACGTATTTGACTTTGTAATGCTTGTAAAACTTTAATTACTGACAACTTTAATTTGATTTTCATTTACAAATTAAATCTATAATTGCCATCAGATTGGTGGGGGGTTTTTTTTTGTTAAAAGCAAAAGTAACTGATTTGGGGTAGAAATGTGATTAATGTTTTAGAAATAATAGGTTTTAATTACAGTGTTTGTGTCAGGTGTATAATATGTATTGATCCTAATAGGCAGGTTGGGTGTGGGCTTTTTTCCTTGTGAAAGGGAGGGCTTGGTTTGTCCTCCCAAATTATTTTTTGATTCAGGAATTTAGATGTCATGGATGTAGAAATGCTTCAAAAATTATTCAAAGAGTTTTAATATTCATTTGATGGTAAAGGATCAGATGATGAGTGTTTTTTCCAAAACACCTTTTCCCGGGTGACGTTGTTAATGACACGACAGAGTGTGGTCATTGCTGCAAGGATTGAGAGTTTAGGGATGATTGTGGACACACATGATGCCAGTTGTCTGTTGATATGAATGTACACAGAAACGTTGGAACTAGATATTTTTTGAAGATAGGCTGGGTTTTGGCCTCATCTTTAAGTTTGTCAGGAGTTTGAAATATCTTCACTTTTAGCAAGTAGGCTAGCCATCTTTCAAGAGCCTATACTTTTGTTACAAGTTTCAGAGTTTATTTCCACGTGTGATACCTGGAAATGAGACTTTTAGAAATGAGAGCTAGTCTAACTAGTGAATACCACACAGGGTAATTCACTGCAACATATGTTATAAAAGAGCTTTTACAATTTTGGGGTCTACAATTATATTTGGTGGTGAGTAGAACATTGGATTTAGAATCAAAAGGCTTGATTTTGGTCAGACCTGCCATAAACTGCATGATATGGAACAAATTATGTAACCTTTCTGGGTCTCAGTTTCCTCATATATAAAATGAGATCTTAACTCCATTTATAACATTATTTGACTCTCCTTCTTACAGGATCTGTCAATTTGGCTTATTCCAAATTACCGTTGGGTGTTTATGTTTTCTGTTAGGTCTCAATCCTGATATTCAGAAATTTGTGTTAAAACACATGACTTGTGTTTGATTTATGCCAAGCATTACTTTTTTGTATTGATTACAATTATGATTTCTTCTTTTTAAAAAAATTCCTGTGGAATCCCTTTTGTTTTAAAAACTATTGGGTAGTCTGTTGAACTGCTTTGGAAATCTGGCCTAAACAGTAGAAGAATGTTTGAGTCTTTTTATATAAAAGAATATAATTTAAAAGAATGTCTTTGTGGTATTTTAGCAAGGTAATAGTTTTTAAAGGTATAAGTAGGTTTGGGCACAGTATTTTCAAAATAGAATCTTTGTTAAAGAGCATTATCTTGCAGACATTTTAGAGTTCACTGGCCAAACACTTGGGAAACTTTTTTATTTTAAATTCAAGCAGGATTTTCAAAAACTTTGTTCTTATGTGGTACATAAATGAATCCCAGATACGGTATTTAGGCCACTTGGGCAAAAGAATGGAATTTTGAGCTCTAAGGGTTCCACAGTGCTCTTCAAACAAATTAAGTTGTATCTAATGTTAACCAGTTAGTTGAAATACCAAATGCCTAAACTTTTCTGTGCTTTTATGCCTTGAAATACTCTCAGACCTCTTTGTGTTTTTCTATCTCTTGGATTGTGACTGTGTACTGTGAAGAGAGAAAATTCTAATTCCACTTAGAGGTGGGGAGAGAAACCTCCCTTGATAGCATATGGGAATGGAGGCTATTTTTTAAGTTGTAGCTCATGTGATGTCAGGCTGGCTTGTGTTTGTCCTTCAGGTGATGCAGCTTGGAGAGAAATAGTAGTAATAACTGTTAATAACGTTAATTGATCAATAACAGGTGACATAACTGATTTGAAATAGTTAGGTTGCTCTTAAGAAAGATAAAGCTGTTAAGAGTGTTGCCTTTGTCCCTTTGTACCAGCAACGAACCTCCCTTATACAAGGCAGGCAAAACGTTTAACAGTGGCCACTCAGATAAGATGGAATTGCTAGCCATCAGGTTTTAGCCTTGCACTGCACCTGAGTTTACATATTTTCCTCAAGGTTGGCCTCAAGTTTATGAGGTACAGTCAAGGCACTTCTTTGAGCTGAATTGTTTAAGGCTGTGGAATGAGTTAAATCAAATCCTATTGCAAAACTTAAACTGCAGTTATACTTTAAAAGGAGTCACATTCTGCCATATACAGGACTATTATTGATTTTGTTATTTGACCACATTTGTGTTGTCTTAAGAAAAACCTTTTTTAAATTCATTTTCCCTTTTTCATTTTCTTGACCCAACTTACAGACTTGAGAAATGAAATATCTCATGTACTTATTTCTATCTGTACTTTTGCAGTAGTTGTGATGTGTCCCAGTAGAATTTTTTACTGCAAGTCCATTTATTGGTCAGATTTCAAAACTTCTATTTTGCAATTATGCCAGTGGTGTCTGAACTTCGAGTTTTCCTTCTCTTCTACAGGTTTTCATTTTCTCTGTTTGGTTACATTTTCAGGTTCTAGTCTGGAACATTGGGGGAACCGGGGAGGTTCTGGGGGCTGAGTCACTGGTGAAGAAGAATTTCCTCATGAATACAAAAAAGAAAAACTGACCCATAATATTTCAACATCAGCTTAATGATCCAGTTAACTAGACTGGTTGTTGTGTAACACATTTGGGGGCACTGGTTAAAAGTTAAAATAGCTGAATTATCTATTTTAGTGTGTGCTAGACTGAAAAGGAAGTACAAAAAACCTGACATGACGAAATAATTTTGGTATTTTCTAATTGAGAAACCCTAACTTTTAGGATTCTTATTTGAGTCAAACTTTTGTGATTTCAAAACCATTTTAGAGGTTAAATATTTTTTTTTAACAAATAGAGAATTAAAATTGTGTGGGGTTAGGGTCACTGAGCAAGTTAAATTACTGGTTGACTTATTGTAGGTGAGTTTCATTGAGAGAAAGCCCCTTCCTTAGGTTGGCTTGTTCTCCACAGCGCTCTGACTCCAACTGACTGGTCCCTAAGGCCAGCTAGTCAGAGAAGAGCTGCAGAGCTATGCTGGAAAAACAAAAGCTCCTAGCCGTCTAGATCAGGCAAATCTTTTTAAAATGTTAGAATTACTGTTGTGTCTACAGATGCAATTTACTCCATTTAGATATTTAACTAAGTGGAATGACGTTTCCATATTTCTGGATGAAAGGGGGAAAATCCTTTTATTGTTTTAAAACAAGGCTTAAATAATGTACAATCAGTGCGGCTGGTGATGCACCCCACTCTGTAATTCCAGCTGTGTTCACCTCCATTGCAACTGAAAGGAATTCTAATTGGCTGAGGAATGTCGGCAACATCATGTATCACTGAGCATGAGCCTATTATGCCGGCTGCTGGGTGATGCATTTCAGATGTTTGAAGCTCCTGAGTCCAACTGGAGGTTGCTTTCAGGAGCCTGGAAGAGGACGTTGGAAGCTGCGGGTTGTAGATGGCAGCCTGCTTTCTTCTTCGTATGTTGGGCATCTGCTAAATTCTCTAAAGGCTACAGTGCTTTCTTGTGGCTGAAACACTGGATTAGGAACCAGAAGGTCTGAATTCTACTCATAAACGTGCGACAGTGAAAGAGAGGGGGGTGGGTGGAATTATAATATTTTCATGACTCGGTTTTTCTATCCAAAATGCAATATACCTGCCTTTTTGTATTGCACAAGGACTTGATATTAATTAAATAGCTTGATGAGCAGTTATGAATTATTTATAGAGCAGCACAATGTAAATACAGTCCTAGATTCCTTTTACTTCTTATTCCTAAATCATCATGTAAATGCTAAGGCTAATGATGAACATTGACACTGAAGAACAACTGTACAACCTGTTGATAAGCACGGAAAAATAATGCTCAAGAACAAATTGTTAAATTCTCTACGCATTCAGAGAGTCCATTAGAGAAATCATGTTGCAAGCCAAAGCCAGCATCATCTTCACTTATGAAATCTTGGAAGCATTTCTATTAAAATCAGGAACAGTACAGGGATGTACACTGTCACAGTTGTTATTAACTAGAGGAAGACATCAGAAAGCAAGCAAAATTGCTATTATTTGCAGGTGATATGATTTTATATCTTAAATGCAAAAGAATCAGCTGAAAAGCAATTATAAGTAATTTAAAAAACCTTAGTATAATAGTTGGATAGAAAAATTTTCCATGGAAAAATAAAATTGGTTAAAAATCAATATGCAAAAACAAACTCGGGAAAACAATTTGCAATCTGTATGAAAATGAAAGTCTAGCTTCCTTAATATATAAAGATCTTTCAAAACCAGTGACAAAAAGGCCAGTAACCTATTGAGCAAAGAATATGGATAATTCACAGAAAAGAATGAAAAGGAATTTTAAATATGTAAAAAGACACAGCCCTATTCATACTAAACAAAATACCAATTAAAACTAAAGGTGAAACAGTTTTTCATCTAATAGATTGGCAGAGACCAAAGAGTTTGAAAATATGTCATGATGACAAAGGTGTAGAAAGCAGAAACTCTTTGACACTGTTGGTTGAGATGTAAGTTGATACAATGGAATAAGGAGGGCAGTTTGGTACTGTCCTATATAATAAAAGCCTAATATGCAACCAGGAGTTCGACCAGGGGGCGGGGCCTGACAGCTAATCGCCTGCAGTCCCTCCCCCAGTCTGGCCCCCAACCCTGATCGGGGCAGGGCCAGCCCATGGCCAGCCACTATGACGTGTACTGACCACCAGGGAGCAGACGCTCAACACAGGAGTTGCCGCCTGGTGGTCAGTGCGCTCCCACAACCAACCTCCAGCAGCCTCTTCCCCCCCAACCCCCACCAGCCCCCTGACCGGCCAGCCAACCTCCCGGGGTCCCTCCCCACTGGCCAGCTGGGCACCCCTGCCCCCTCCCCGCCCCCCTCCCCCACCAGATAGGCCTCAATCACTAGCCAGGCTGAGGAACCCCACCCGTGCACAAATTGTGCACCAAGCCTCTAGTATTAAAGTAAGCCTAAATGATTCTTTTCAGGTTCAGAAATCTGGTCCTCCCTAGATCTACTTTCTATGGTGAGTCCTTTGAAAGACGGGTCTTGATTCTGAATAATGGTGCTGGTTTACATTATTTATTTGGAATGTCTTTGGGGGTTGGTTATCTCTTGCTTTTTCTATATCAGGCAGGTAATTTATTGCCTTTTTTTCTATTAAATCAGTGAGATAAAAATCCTAACTATTACTGGATTGTATTTTTATATATTTTCCTACAAATTATAGATTTGAGAATTACTTGCTGACTGTTTATATATGTCGGTATTATTAATGTCTCATATCTTTTTCATAGTTTCCAAAGAGTTCTATATATTTCCTCACTTGAGCCAAAATATCAAGACAAGTTGAAAAAGGGTTTGGATTCTTTTTGAATGTGTTTTTATTTCTAGGTTAAAAAACAAACAAACATGTTAGCATGCAGTTTTTTTAAAAACACATTCTACAGAAGAGAAAAGAATACTTTCTCCTGTCTTAAATGGATAACCATTTCATGTGCAAATAAAATACTCAGAAGCACATTTAATCCAACTATAATAAATTTACATGCTTTCCCAGAAAATCAACAGTCATATGCAGGAGAAGGCTCACATTTACTCATGGGACATTAGTCGAACTCTTCTTAGGTTTTAGTGAAGGTAATTCACACTCATAAAATTAGACAAGCTTTCTGGGATACGGTAGCCTTTTTCCCTCTATAATTATGGAAGGTTGGAAACATGACATTGCTCTTCCCCGCCCCCCAACATGCCTAGTAGACACCTTAAACTTAACATGTCCAAGATAGTCTTCTTGATTCCCCCCACGCCAGAAACCGTCCTCTCCCCAGTCTTCCCCACTTCGTTAGACCTACCCAGTTGCTCAAACCAAAAATCAAGACTCATTGTCATTCATATCTAATTTATCCTCAAGTCATGTCATTTCTCCACCACAGCTTGTCTGGACTATGTCTTCTCTTACTGTCCATTGCCCCCATTCTAGTTCAAACTGTAATCATCTCTTGCTTGGACAGATGCTTGCCCTCTTTTATTTAAATGTTACTTGTAACCCAAACCACTTTGCTATAATAGTATTTATTTCTCTATTACAAAAATGTTAAAAGATTAATTATAAAAGTCCTCATTCTGGCTGATTCTAAAGTGGAGAAGCAAAGCAACTTGCTAACATTGCCCTTTCTCCTGGCTGCTGCAGCCCCTCCACTTTCCCTCTGTGTTCACGGCCTCTGGCTTCAGCTCCAGGAGCAGTGGTCAGGATGGCCAGGTGTCTGTCAGTGTAGCACGGAGCTTCCCAGGGTCTGACAATTTAGGGATGGCCAGTGACAAGTTCAGTTGTGTACAATGGGGAGAGAGATCGAGAAACCAAATTGAAGACTGACTATTTGAAAGAGTTGAGAGTACATGTTATATTGTCTTGTACGGGAACATCACATGGGTTGCTTCTGGATAACTTGTGATTTTATCCCCCTCCTTAACCATTCCCCAAGATGCTCCAACCCTAATTGCCCCATCTTAGTAAATGACATCATCAACCAGTCAGTTGCTTGGACAAAAAGCATTCCTTGGTTCTCTTTTTTCTCATTCTCTAGAAGTTGTCAACTCTTACCTCATATACCATATCCTGAATCTTTTTCCTTCTCTCCATCTCTGCTATTACCACCCTAGTCCTAGGCAATGTCACCTCTCACTGGGATGCCTGCGATAGTTATCTCCTAAATATTTTCCTGCTTCTGTATATTGAATATCAATACATACAGAAAAAAGCAGTGTACAGTTTGTTGATACTTCATGAACTGAACGTACCTGTGTAACTATATCATAGATCAATGATTTTCAACTGGGAGCAGTTTTGCCTCCCAGGGGACATTTGGTAATGTCAGGAGACATTTTTCATCATTACAACTGTGTGGGTGGTACTGGCATCTAGTGGGTAGAAGCCAGGGATGCCACTAAATAGCCTATAATGCACACTCAGACCCCCACAACAAAGGATTATCCAGTCCCAAATGTCAGTAGTGCTGGAGAAACTCTGACCTAGATCAAGAAATAGGATGTTATTAGTACCTGAAATACTCCACAAGCTCCCTTCCCAGTTTCTACGCCCCGCTCCCCAAAGATAATCACTGTCCTGGCATGCTTTTGAATTTCATATTAATGGAATCATACAGTATGCATTCCTTTGTGACTGGCTTCCTTTGTTCAACATTCTATTTGTGAGATTTACCAAACATTCTATTTGTTGTGTTTGGTTATCATTCATCCTTTTTGCAGAACAGTGTGCTATTATGTGAATGTACCATAATTTATCCTTTTACTGGATGATGGGCAGTTGGGTAGTTCCAAGTTTTTGGCTGTTATGAATGGTGCACTATGAACATTCATATGTGTGTCTTTTGGTGAGATATGTATGCATTTCCACTGGGTATATACTTAGGAATGGAAGTGCTGGGTCACAACATAGGCAGATGTTCAACTTTGACAGAACTGTCCAACACTTTACCAAAGTGGTTGTACCAATGTACATTCCCATCAGCGGTGTGCGAGAGTCCCAGTGGCTCCATATCTTTGCCAAACTTGGTATTTTCTTTTTCATTTTAACCTTTATGGTGGGTGTGGCATGGTATCATCTTGTGGTTTTGCTTCTACTTCCACTTTTCTCCAATCCATACCTTACATGGCAGCCGTAGACATTTTTTATTAACTTTATTTTTTAGGTAGGGTATAGCTTTGGTGTAAGCATTATAATACCTAAGGTTTTTTCCTCTCCCAGGACACAATTTTCAGCTCCCTTCTAGGCAATGTTGCCCTGTTGAGAATGAATGTTCTGCCCTGGTGTGTGTCAGTCACCCAGGAGGCTTGTTGAAACTCAGATTGCTGGCACGCCCCCCCCCCCCCCCCAGGCACTAGCAAATATCTTTATATAAAAAAATCTAGGTCTGTACTTGGGCGTAATATTAAAAAGGGTCAAAAAGAATTGTAGTCAAAACTTTAATAACTAGTTTCTAATTTATTATGTAGTATTTTGTTTACATATCAGGTTTTCTTCCTGAGATCTCCTGTGTAGATTCAGATTTGTTTTCTTTTCAAATAACTAGTACTCTTATTAAAATAATATGAACAGAGAGTTATATAGACTATATTATAAACCTAAATTCCATATATTTGGTCCAAAAAGAAATAGATGCATACTTTTCACACACCATGTGAGTTTTATCTATTTAATTTATTATTATTTTAAAAACAATTGTTATTCTGCTTTTGTGTGTGTTTTTTAATTGAGATATTTTTTACATATAACATATTAATTTCAGGTGTACAACATAATAATTTGATATTTGTATGCTTTGTGAAATGATCACCACAATGTCTAGTTAACATCTATCATATTACATAGTTTAAAAAAAACCTTTTTTTCCTTGTGATGAGAACTTTTTTTTAATCCTCACCTGATGACATATTTAGACAGAGGAAGGGAGAGAGAGAGAAACACAGATATATTGGCTTCCCTATGTGCACAACTGGGGATCGAACCTGCAACCCAGGTATGTGCCTTGACCAGGAATCTAATCTTGGTGCACAGGACGATGCTCAACCAACTGAGCCACTCCGGCTGGGCTTGTGATGAGAACTTTTAAGATGTACTTAAGCAACTTTCAAATATGCAATATATTTTTAGCTTTTAATTTTGAAGTAATTATAGATTCACAGAAAGTTGCAAAGAAATGTACAGGGAGGTCCCTGTGCCCTGCACTTACCCTCCCCCATTGTGAACATTGTGCGTAACTGTGGTATAGTATCAAAACCAGGGGCTTGACGGTCGACATTGGTACAGTTGACAGGGTTTATTCAGATTCACGAGTTACATGTGCATGGCAAGAAGCTGGTCTCCCTTCATTTCACAGTGACCTCAGAGCCGCTTTTGGCTCTTCCCTGTGTGTTCAAAAGGTCACTACCAGCAGCTCCCGTGGCTATCTGCTTCTAGCGCTAACCAGCAGAAAGGCTGTAAGTCCACTTCTTGAACAGCTCGCTCCTGGAGTAGGAGTCCTGGAGTTGAAACCTCTCGTCTGATTGACCTAATTTGGGTCATGTGTGCGTCTCTGAACCAGCCACTGTGGCTTGAGTGATGGGACGTGCTGGTTGGACAATTAAGGTCCAACATGGAATCTAGTAATGGTGGTAGTACTACCCAACAAAGGACTGGGGCCTGTGAGGGAACAGGAAAAATGGATGTTAGGAAGGCAGCTAACAAATAAGTAGACAATACTGTTTTTGTTGTTGTTGTTGTTTTTAAAGTATAATGATAGTTTTGTATATGCTGAGTGTAAGAATGGTAAAGCTACTGTTTAATGAACTTCTGAAAAAGGAGTACCTTCTTTGTAGTAGTGTGAAACAAAAGATGCATTTTTGTAAAAGTGCCAAACATTTTTGCCAAGAGTTAGGAATGGTGGCTTTATATATAAACTAACCCCAACAAATTCCATTGTCAATTTGTATTATAGAATGTTTCTGGATTGTTGTATAGTGTTTTTTTTTTGGGGGGGGGGAATTATTTCAATACTAAGATTAAAACAGAAATTCAGATTGTAGGAATGCATTCTTACATCATTTCTCTAGAGATAATAAGGTATTTTAAGAAAGAAACATTCATGTTAATTGTTTGTAAATTGAATTCAGATTGTGTAGAAAGAGAAAAAATTGGCTTTATGCAAGTGTATAATTTTTTATTAGATAGATGATCACCAACTCTTCCCTACGCTAAAATCTTTGAATTTATATATCTGTTCTTGATATTTGGAGCTCTGTATTTTTGCTCCTATATTCATTTTATGAAATGTGCTTTTAGAATGCTTGGCTGAGCTTTGAACCCATGCTTCAAGAAATTATTGGCTCTCTCAGACCCCAAAACTCTTCCCTCCATAAAGTCAGTGACCAGGGTGGTAAAAGCTGGGATGGAGCCAGTCTGTGCCTTTAGACAAGTGACCTCACCTCTTAGTCTCCTTAGCTATAAATATGGGTAAAATAAGTGTTGTGGATATTAAATGAAATAATCCACATGCAATATCTGGTACATAGTCAGTGTTCAATACATGTTAGCTATTATTAACATTTTCATATTTCAGGTAATCTAAGTTGACTCTGATAGAAAGTCATACCATTGTTTTATGTACCACTAAAAAAGAAACACCAGTAATTACAGTGTAACATATGATTCATTTGAAGACTTCAGAGATGTTAACATATCAAAAAATGTGTCTTAGTGGTATTTGGTATTACGGCAGCCTCTGACTTGGAAGTCCTGGAAATTGTTTGCATACCCACAGAATGATGCCATCTGTCTTCAGTTTATACATAACACAGTGTGAACTAAAATTTCTTTTCATTTTTGTTTTTGTCCTAAACTCATGTTGGATTTGGTCTCATATGTTGCGATATTGGCAATGTAATAATTACTGATTCCCCGTATAGGTTTAATAATGGATTATATAAGACAGTGATAGGGTTGGCAACTTCGGTTATTTGCTTTACCTCAGTGATTTAGGGGGAAAATGAGATATGGTTTTGGAAATCACTAACATTGGTTGAGTAAACCTATTTGGAAGCTAAAGGCAGGCTAAATGACAGTGCCTGTGACCTTTCAGAGAGCCCAAGTTGTCAGGAAGCCTGGTAAGGAAAATGCTTTTCATACACCCAAACACATTCAGTTTAGAAAGCACAATACTTATATTTGGAAGCTATGTGTGGTAGTTGATTTTCCACTAAAATGTAAATGTGGACAGTATATTGTAGTTCTTGAGACATACTCGCAGGCTATTTATGTACCAACTTGGTGTAGTAAAATGTTGGCTGTGTAATATGCTTAGCATAAATTTAGAAATAAAACCTGTAAGGATATCACACAACCTTGATAGAGCGCTATTTCTCTTGGAGCCTGGTATTTAGAATATTGTGAATGGGATATTATGAGCCTGGGTTTTCTTTTTTTAGTCCTGTTAGTCTTTCTAGAGACTTGACTGTTACTTATTGCATAATTTATGGCTTATTTCATATGCTGAATGTCAGCAGGATCCCACTTTTGTTGAAGACAACCGCATGAATGGAACAGATATGCGGTTGGGTTATCTTGTCATGAGCTCCAGAGCTGTCCCCTGGCACATGCAGTACGTAAATATTACTTGATGGCGTTGATTATGACTTTGGAAAAGACTATCTCAGTGCATCCCATATTCTAATGCATTCTGAAACAGCAGTGTTGTTTTTCTTTTTGGAAACCCAGGAGGGTTTGTTTGCTGTATTTTGTATAGGGTTCAGCTTAGCAGACAAAAATATATACTTTTAGAAGAGGAGTTTTACTTTAGAAAGTGATTGCTAAATTGAATTAACAGTAAAATAACTTCCAAAAGGAGTCATTTTATCAACTTTAGTGCTTTTCTCATTACCTGCTTAGTAGTGACAGACAGAAGCCAGCCAAGATCACCCGGCAGGCTTTACAAAAGGGTGTGATGATGGCGCTGCTACTCCAGGTGTTTAATTTCACGCAGGAGGAGTCAAGGATTTGGAGTTTCTTACATTAGAATAGGTTGCACTTTATTCAGAAAAACAAACAAACAGTTCATTAATTTGAAGCGTGTACATCACAGCCTAAAAATTATTTTAGTTTTAAAAAAGATAATGCATGCATATGATATGAAAGGATACCCATTAAAAATGTCTCCCTTTCTGCCGAAACCGGTTTGGCTCAGTGGCTAGAGCGTCGGCCTGCGGACTGAAAGGTCCCAGGTTCGATTCCGGTCAAGGGCATGTACCTGGGTTGCGGGCACATCCCCAGTGGGAGATGTGCAGGAGGCAGCTGATCGATGTTTCTCTCTCATCGATGTTTCTAACTCTCTATCTCTCTCCCTTCCTCTCTGTGAAAAATCAATAAAATATATTTTTAAAAAAAAAATGTCTCCCTTTCTCCCTGTCCCTTGTCAACCAGCTTGCCTCCAGAGAGGAAACTATTATTGCCACAGTATTATTAGTTTCTCCTGTATTCTTCCAGAGGTTTTCTGTCCCCCTTTCTCCTCTCTTTCACACAGGTGAGAGCATACTGTGTGCACATAATCAGGGATTGCTTCATTTTTGTATCTCCAGAGCTGCCTTTGTGGCAGAAACATCACTGCTCAGTGACTGTGTCTCATTTCCCAGCTGCCTTGCCATTAGGTGGGACCATGATTGGTTCTGGCTAGGAACTGTGAGAAGTGATTTGCCCCACTCTGGGGTTAGAGTAGTAAGAGCCTGCCGCTCTGCCATGGAGCACCCTGAACTGGGTATCAGAGGGTGGCACCTCTATTAGCCAGAGGGTCCCCTTAGGCCCCAGCCTGCCCCACCAGGCCCAACCTGTGTTGAATGTGTCATGATAGCAAGGAATCAACCTCTGAGAGGTTCATGTGCTTCTGCATCATATCAGCCTCTCCTGATTGATGTAACCTATTTCTCTTGATAGTTGTGAAATGCATGACACCTTAAAGGAGCCCAGTTCAAATGAACTGATTGTTTGTTAAAGACCAAAAAGGGATCTAATTAGAGAATACTCATTTGAATTAATTACCAGAAAAATACATTTTACCCCAGTTGTGTCACTGTACAAATGTAGCATATCTATCTCTCTAGTTTCTTCTTAAAATGTAACTATTGAAATAGAAAGAAAAAATAATCATTTTGTTATTTTAATGTGGTGTGTTTCTTTATAGTTCATACTTTTTGCATTCGAATTTGTTAATAATTTTCTAAAATTATTTCTAAAGCAGGATAAGTGCCAAAGCCATATACACTGGCTTCATCCAGTATTGAGCAGGAGACCTAAAGATGAAAGGAGTATTGCAAAAATATAGTTGTCTCTACTGGGACCTTAACAGCACAGGGCAGTGAGACATTCATGAAGAAAAGTGCCGGATTGAGAAGGCAGCTCCTTGTGAGCCAGAGAAGTCTGCCGTGGAAGCCGAATTTGAAGTGGCTCTGGAAAGAGCGGGGGTGGGGTGGGGGGGGTGGGCACATGGTAATAACGTAAAGGCAGAGTGGAGCAAGAGTGTGGCCTTTTTGAAAGTCACACTGAATGAAGTAAGAGATGCCAGGCAGGTAGAGGGACTAGAGGACACAGGCTTCAGGGGAGAGCTGAGGGGTCTGTCTGGATAGCAGTGGTGAGACGTTAAAGAGATTTGATCAAGAAGTGAGATGATAAATTCTTGTTTTTGAGCCTGCCGTGCAGAAGGGGTTCTTTTGTACTCAGAGGGCAGCAGCACAGCAGCCAGTAAATGGAGTAGCGTAATGGCCGAGAGCCTGGACGCCGGGGGCCTGGGTTCAATCCTAGCTTTACCACCTTCTAGCCGTGGAAAGTGCTGGGAAGGGTGTGCAGGTAAGTGCTCAGAGAAGTTAGTGGTGATGTCTATTGTTGATACTATTTGGAAAGGTACTTGGTAACAGTGAAAACTCTCTAATGAGGGAATAAATTAGGCCCCTTCACAAAGTAGTAAGTGTTACGTTACTGTGTTTATGCAAATGATGAATGGTAGTCTTTCTAGGGTGCTTTACAAGGCATCCTTTATTGGGGCCAAGTTTAGACTAAATGGTCTTCCAGTGTCTTTTAACAAACATTTATTGAATAACTACTAAGTGGTAGGTTGTCTGGCAACTAGCATACATCATGAAGTGGATAAAGACCAGAGGAACAGAACACTGTTTACCTGGTCTATGCATTGTTACAAAGTTAACATCAGATTCCCTATAGACCCTTGAAAAACCATTCCAACCAGAGGAGATGAATGTGTCTGTAAAGCAAGTTAAGTATCGTTGTAAGTACCAAATGGTGTTGGACATCCTGAAAAAAACGCAGCAGGCATTCAGGGGAAGTTGACTTAGCCCTTCCTCCATTGTACTAGCTTTAATATCTTGCTGGTTGATTGCAACATGCTTACTTAAAACCGTGTTAGAAGTTCTCATTGAAACCCAGCTGCCACTCCTCCAGTCTCGATGGGATGTCGGTGTTTGTGTAGTGAGTTTTTTGACCCCAGGCCTACTTCCATCGATGGGTAATATTTAAAATCTTTTTGTGGGCAAAGTAGGTCACATGTAAAGCGCACACCAGGGAATTGCACAGGGTGGGGAGGCAGTTCTCGTGGAAGGTCCCATGCTGTTCGTCTTCCCTTAGCCCTGCCCTGGATCACTTATGAAGACTGTGCAATCTTCGCACCCAAAGTTTGGAGTCTTCCCAAAAATATTTTAGAATGAGAATCTGCCAGGTGCTAGCTTTAAAGCTGCAGTGTTGGGACATAATTTGTTGGAGTGCCCCTTCTGTCCTGTGGCCTTTATAAATGGAAACGAGGTCAGGTACGCAAGCTCCACACTGTAGATAAACACTATGGTTAGAGTATGGGTTTTAGAATACAACTGACCTGGGTTTCAGTTCTAGCTTTGCTGCTCAGGAGCTGGGTGACTTGAGACAATAAACATAAAGATATTTGTCAAGATTGAAGCTCTTCCTCCTTGCAAAGGCAGGCACTATACTAAATACTTTTTTAAAAAAAATATATATATATATATTTTTTTTTACAGAGAGGAAGGGAGAGGGATAGAGAGTTAGAAACATCAATGAGAGAGAAACATCAATCAGCTGCCTCCAGCACACTCCCCACTGGGGATGTGCCCACAACCAAGGTACATGCCCTTGACTGGAATCGAACCTGGGACCCTTCAGTCTGCAGGCCAACGCTCATCCACTGAGCCAAACCGGTTAGGGCCTAAGTACTTTTTATGAATTATCATATTTCCTCCTGTCAATCAACTTACGAGGTAAGGACTATTCTTTGCCCCCATTCCCGGGACAGTGGAATCAGCTGACCCAGTTCCACCACATACCGGTAGCCTTGGGCAAATCACACATTTCATCTAAGCCTCAGAAAATACCTATGTCATAAGGTTGTTGCAAGGAATAAGCGAAGTCACTTGGCAGCCAGCTGTTGGCCAGCATCTGAGAGGGGCTAGCTTGTCTAAGGCTCACTAAAGTTTAACTGTCTTGTGAAGTTACTTTGTTTCTTCTTTTATAAATTGGTGTCAACATTGTTTCTGAATCTACTTCTTTTCTTTTTTTCTCCAAAATAAAGTCTTCATTAAACATCATTCAGTTAGAAGTTCTCATGTTCAGTCAGCCATCCCAGAAGGCACTCACATGGATTGTTACACGGATGAGGGGAAATGGCACTGGCATGTACCAAGGATGAGTAAAAATATAAAAAGGAGAGAAAATATGTGTTCTCTCCAAATTTCCACCACTTCTTACCAACCTAGTATTTTTTATTGCTACTTCCTACTTGACCTATTATTTTTTAAAAATTTTTGAGTAATCTGTGCCTTATTATTATTTATTACATATATATTACATAAATGTTACTCAGTAATTATGGTTCCACTAAAAAAAATAAAATAAAATAAAATGTTGGTGACTTCCAAGAGTTTGAAAATTCTCTGTTTAGTCTATCCCTGTGCTGTTGTTTTTCTTTGGTTTGGTCTTCAGGCCTGCTCACCACCCTCTCTCTGAAATAACTTTACATTCTATTTAGTGTCATGAAGTTGGTTGTCACTTTGAGATAGAGCATTTTGTGGTGTTGTTAATCAGCCTTTAAACTCATGAATCAAGTTTAGGAGAGAATTTGCTAGTGTAGATAATTGTTGACTTGGAGACATTTTAAGCAGTACCCAAATACAGCCCTAGTGGTTATTCAAAATACACAGAGAAATGACGTGAAATTATAATTATGTAAAAAAAAAAAATGTATGGTTGATATCAGTGTGATTGAGTCAGTGTTCTTAGTAGTGCAGGGACAAGGACTTAACATTTCAAAAATATTAAAAACAGGCCGTTCTACAGTAGTGGCTTTCACTGTGTCCTAATAGCATCAAGCAGCTAGGAAGGCGGCCAGTGAGGGGAACAAGCACAGCGGCACAGGCCAGGAGACTGCGCCCCTCCCTACACCCATTCCCACGGGAGCAAGTACTGTTGGGAGCTCATTTGAACAATAGTTTTCCCCTGAAGTTTGAGGAGCTTGGTCTTGGGTGTGGTGCTTCCCTCTACCATTTGTCTAGTTTCCAGCCTGCTATGATTTTATCTCTCAGCAATGTTCTAGGAGGTTTTAGAGAAAATGTGAAACTGCCAAACCGCCTATCAAACTGAGCTTGAAAAAAGACCTCTTGGGAAAGAACAAACTAAGTATTCTAAGTGGTCTACGATCCAAAGCATTTCCTGGGCTGAGTGTTTATCAAGGCTGGGCTTGACTTCCAAATGGAGCTGGAGAAGAATCTGGGACTGTTTCCCAGCTGATTGGGGGTGGGGAGAGGAGGAGGAAGCTAGTCTGGGAGAAAGGAGAAAATCTCACTCTCTTTTTATCTTTTACACAGTTTTCTGATGAAATCTGTCTATAGATATGGCTTGCAAAATAGAACCATTTGGAGTATGAAGTGGGAGAGGCTGTTAGATATTTTTTTTAATTATATATAATATTTTAATTATATTTTGGGAATGGAACATTGGGTCAGATTAACTTTTTAATGGATCAGTCTTATTCTTCAATAAATGCAGAGAAAAGATCATACCTCCCTGTTATTTGTCATTAATCTCACATCACACCAGTGTGTTTTGCTGTGCTGTTATCATCTCAGAGTTCAAGGTCTAAATTGACACATTTTGGAAGAGTGAGGTGATGAGGAAGTAGAAGTGGCAAGTATATGATTTTTTCCTTCCTGTCTGACTCAATGTTAGAGAACTCTTTTTAGATAATATGTTGATTTCAATTCCTCGACGCCAGATTATATCATTACAAACATCCTGGTGTAGAGACTACTTCTTACTCTCTTAGTAGAAATCTTATAAAGAAAACCTAAATCCCTTATTTCACTGTTTCTTTGCCTAAATGTTTTTGTAGTCACTACTCCTTTATTGAGAAGTAAGATGGTGGTGGTACCAGAAGAAAATTTCTTTGGCCTGAATAGTACCAGCTTCACTTCCCTCAATGATGACACATTTATGTGTATTTTAAAGTTGTCCTCACTACCCCTTCTCCTCCCCTCACCCCCACCCCCCACCCCCCCCCACCCCCCCCACACACACACATATAATGTGCTGCTTTGTGTGTGAGTTCCCTAGCAAAGGAGGCTGGCATTGGTGGTGAAATACTTCAGTCTAAATTAAGATTCTTTTCTGAGGTTTCATAGACTACTTCCTTAAATTAAGCCTCAGACTGCAGATGCGTAGCGCTTCCAGGTTTATTCCTTTTTTCTGCTCTAGAAATAAAGATGATGGGACAGGATGGACTGGCTCTCACTCCCAGCTGCTTCAGAAGGTTCTGCCCTGGTAGCAGAATCACTAGCAGCTTCTGTAACGAATTTAAAGGTTATGGGGGGAAATCTGGTGGTGATATGACAGAAATGGCAAACCATCACTAATCTGAGGGACTGTGGGTAAAGCAAGCACTTGGGGTTGTATTGTAAGCTGAAGGTAGTCCTGGATAAAGATAAGGACTTCTTTATCGGACACCTGTAAATGTACCTGGAATCTAGTGAACCATGAGTTAAACCAGTACATTTAATTTTTGAGGGTAACAATACAATCGAAGATCTTCATAGTCAAGAGAAAGAGTTGAAAATGGGCCGTTGGACCATGATCATGGATGTTTTACACAATCTCCCTCTCGCTCCTTGAATCTTTAAGGTTATTTGAGGGCTTCATGTGGAGAACTCCCTTGCCTGTCAGTGCCAAAAGGCCCAGACAAGAGAGGTGAGAAGTGCAGTGAGGAAGGGGCCTGTCGGGAGTCAGGTGTCCTGAGGACTGCTTGCAGTATTTCATTGAGGAGTGTTTGCATCTGTAGTCAGAAGGGATGTTGGTCTGTGATGTCTTTGCTATGTTATCAGGTTGATAGTGGCCTCACAGAATGGGTTAGGAAATGTGCCATCCTCTTCTATTTTTGGAAGCAAGTATGAAGGTTGGTGTTAATTTTCCTTTAAATGTTTGTAAAACTCAACAGTAAAGCCATCTGGTCCTGAGGTTTTGTTTTGGAAATGTTTAATTATTGAATCAATCTCTTTACTTGTCATAGGTCTATTCAGATGTTCTGTTTCTTGAGTCAGTTTTGATGGTTTGTGTGTTTTTAAGAATTTGTCCATTTCACCTAGATTATCTAATTTGTTAGCATACAGCTGTTCATAATATTGTCTTATACTTCTTTTTATTTCTGTAAGATTGGTAGGAACAATCTCATTTTCATTTCTTTTTTTAGTGTTTTTGTCATTTCTTTTTTTGGTCATTCTAACTAAAGATTTATCAGTTTTGTTCATCTTTTCAAAGAATCAACTTTTGGTTTTGTTGATTCTATTGTTTTATTCTCTATTTCACCTATCTTTGCTCTAATCTTTATTATTTTCTTCTATCTGACTTGGATTTAATTTGCTCTTTTTTTCTAGTTCCTTTAGATAGAAGGTTAGGTTGTTAACTTGAGTTATTTCTTTTTTCTTTTTCTTTTTTTGGTGTAGGCATTTACAGCTATAAATTTCCCTCTTTGCGTTGCTTTTGCTGCATCTCATATATTTTGAGATGTTGTGTTTTTATTTTCATTAATCTCTAAATATTTTCTAATTTACCTTATTTTTTCTTGACCCACTGAGTTTTTTAAGTATATTGTTTAATTTCAACATATTTGTGAAATCCAGATTTCTTTCTACTATTGATTTCCAATTTCATTCCACTGTGGTCAGAGGAGATACTTTGAATAATTTTAATCTTTTAAAATTTAATTGAGACTTGTTTTATGGCCTAATATGTGGTCTATCCTTGAATATTCACATGTACTTGAAAAAAATGTGTTTTCTGCTATTGTTGGATGGAATGTTCTGTATACATCTGTTAGATTAAGTTGGTATAGTATTAATTTTTCTATTTCCTTGTTGATCTTCTGTCTAGCTGTTCTATTCATTTATTGAAAGTGAGGTAATAATGCCTCCAGCTATTATTGCAGAACTATCTATTTCTTTCTATAATTCTGCATTTTTTTCCCTTCATATTGTTGGGTGCATATAATTGTTATATCTTTTTGATGAATTGACTCTTATTATTCTATAAGGGCTTTCTTTGTCCCTTGTAATTTTTTGTCTTGAAGTTTATTTTGTCTGATATCAACATAGCCAATCCAGCTGTCTTTGGTTACTGTTAGTGTGGAAAATCTGTTTCTATCCTTTCACTTTCAACTTATTTATTTATTTGGATCTAAAATGAGTGTCTTATAGGCAGCATATAATTGGATCATGTTTTGTTATCCATTCTGTCCATCAATGCCTTTAACTGAAGAGTTTAACATATTTACACTTATGTACTTGCTGATAAGAAAGACTTTTACCATTTTGATATTTGTTTTCTATATGTTTCATGTCTTTTTTTTTGTTACTTTATGCTTCCATTACTGCCTTGTTTGCATTAAATCAACCAGCCCTCTTTGGCTGACATGTAGGTGTGTTGCCAGTCTAGCATTTTTACACCTGATGCTGCAGTGAATATCTTTGAATATGTGTTACTTTACACATCTGCCAGCATCTCTGTGGGTAAATTTCTACAACTGGAAATGCAGCTGCAGCTGGGATGATGCTGACAGAAATAGGAAACCAGGAAGGAAGCCCCTTTTCTCTCCTCTCCTCTTTCAGCCCCTCTAGGACTTCTCATTGGCAGAAGGGAACAGGGAGCCAGCCCTCATGGGGTCTGGGAAATGCAGTGTGCAGAGCTCTAGCCTCAGATCACAGAGTAGAGCAGAGTGGGCTTGGAGAAGAGAGAACAACAGGAAATAAATGCACGTAAGAAATCATCATATTCCCTTAATTTTCAGCTTCTTAAAATTTACTTCTTAATATCATATTAGGAGAAATCAATCTCTTCTGAATTACAGGTCACATAACACATTTGTTAATCTTATAGATTCTGAATCCCATTCAATGGTCTTACTAACCTTCTCCCTGGATTTAAAGTGTGCATATTACTTTAGGCTTGCAGTTGCGTCTTTAGTGACTAAGTTGAAAAAAATGGCTCTGGAAAGTGCTGTGCATCTAATAGGCAATGCTTCGTGTCCTTTCAAATCTTGGATGCGTAAGAATGCCATCAGCTCCTGCATTTGTTTATTGGACAAACAGCATATTTCAAGTATTTCAAGTCTTAGCCATATCTTATCTTCCTTTTCTCCCATAGTTCCTATTATTTTGCCATTATCAAAGAGCATACCCAAGAGGAGGTGATTTATTGCATGTTTTGGCATTTATAGAACAATAGAAATATCTCTTGGAACTGAAAAAAAAAGTTTTATTTGGTGAGCATATTCTAGAATGGCCATGTTTTCTGCTTCTGCCTGGAACAACTGTTTGAAGCCTATTGTCCTGGCATAATAATAGTATCCTTTCTTTTTCTAAAATGTGCTCTGGTTTGGTTAATATGATCACTTGATATAAAACTCACTGTCTGACTATTCAAGCCATCTTCTCTGGTATAGTCCTGTTCTTAGACTTTCTAAAACTTAATCTCTCAGATGTTTAGCAGTGTTGTATGTCACCATGTGAGGAAGTTGTACAGAGGGAGGCTAAAGTCTGGAATTGGGGTTGGCAAAGGGGCCTGCAACTGAAGGCAGATGTAGATACATAGACGTAACACATACAGAATCTTCAACATCCGTGCTTTTGCAGGATGTGTATACTCATACATCCAAACACATGCACATCTCTAAAGAGACTTTTCCCTATTTAAGTGTTATTATTCTTCATTAAATGAATGATTCTTTTCAAGATGAGAGATCCTATCAATCTTTTTAAAGTTAAAAGTCTTAAGTGCAAGGGCGTAACAGGGAATGCCTGGTATGGTAAGTCTCCACACAGCAACAATGACCAAGTGTTCTTCTGGTTGTGGCAGGATGTGAGCTTCACTATGGTTTCATTAGGTCGGCTCAGTTAGTGCCTTCCACATACTTTCAAGGGGTTTTCTTAAACGTTTGAGTGAGTGGCAATGTCTGTTATAAATGATTTTTTATTTTTATTGGTTTCAGAGAGGAAGGAAGAGGGAGAGAGAGAGAGAATTATTGATCAGCTGCCTCCTGCACACCCCCTACTGGGGATCGAGCCCCCAACCGGGCATGTTACCCTGACTGGAATCAAACTCAGGACCCTTCAGTCCACAGGCTGACGCTCTATTCACTGAGCCAAACCAGCTAAGGTAAGAAGAATGAATTTTAAAAACGTTCTCACATAGGCAAATTAGGTTAACAACTGCACTTTTCATCCTTTTGGCACTTTGGGGATATTTGTCACATATTTTCTGGGTCAGGTGTGCATAAATGCAAATAAGCCTGCTGTTGACGTGAACAGTAAAATGCCTCACCACATTCATGTTGTTACTCAAAAGAACAAGTGTGATTTTGTTAAGGGTAACAACCTCTTCCTATGGGAATCCTATTTGATGCCACTTTGGAACTGGCTGTGAGAAAGTTGAGTCCAGGTTAATGTCTTGTTTCCTATAACTGCATGCTGTGTGGCACAGGGCAGCCCTGCAAGTAGGGCCTACAGGTCATTTCCAGTGGGGACTGTTAGAGGTTGATGCCAGCTTTCTCTGTGGCTGAGAATAGTTGTTTTCCTGTTGTTAGTTGTGTTAGGTACAAAGGGATTTCCAGGATCACAGGAATCAACCTAATGAGGCTGGATCATAGGAAGCAAGTCCAATCAGAAGGATCTCTATGTAGATGTTATATTTTTTAAGTGATACTGTAGTTTTCTGAAAAGAATATATTCTTTGAGATATTCTCATTGTTGAGGGTTTCTCATGGTGACAGAGGAGGTAATGTGCCATGCGGTACAGGTGGGTTGCATTTCCACCCCTCTTCCTGCAGGTGTCTCCTTCTGTGTTTGATCTGCAGGGGGTGTGAGCAGTGAGTGGTCTTTGTTCAAACTTATTTCCTCTTCTGCCTTTCTTCAATCCTCATCCAAGCATATGTTTAAAGAAAGAGAGTTCAACCGGCATGGCTCAGTGGTTGAGTGTCGACCTATGAACCAGGAGGTCACGGTTCAATTTCCGGTCAGGGCACATATCCAGATTGGGGGCTCAATCCCCAGTGTGGGGCATGCAGGAGGCAGCTGATCAATGATTATTTCTCATCATTGATGTTTCTGTTTCTCTCTCCCTTTCCCTTCCTCTCTGGACTTATTTATTAAAAAAAAAAAAAAAAAACATATTAAAGAGAGGAAGGGAAAAAGAGAAACATTGATGTGAGAATCATTTGTGTCCCATACTTGCCCCATCAGGGATCAAACCCACAACCACGGTGTGTGCCCTGACCAGAATCAACTGCAGCCTTTTGGTGTACAGACAATACTCCACCCAACTGAGCCACTTGACAAATCTCCTTTCTTTTGGTGACACAGTAAAAAGTTGTCACAGAATCTGCAGTATATTATTTCCACTTGGTTAATAATTGTAACTACATTTGGATTTCTTTCTACCATTTCCATATTTACTCATCCAATGTGGGAAAAATGTGAGGAACTATTTCATCTTCTGCAGTAATGGGCAGGTAACTTAAAAATGCAAAGAGCTTCTTAGCTTTGATTTAATTCATAGATCACTTGAGGAAAACTAGCTGAAGGAAGAAACCAGATCACTGAAGGCAACAGGATTCTAAAGTGAGAGCTGGCCACCTGTCAGAGCTGCTGGCAGTTATTACCCTCGCCACTGGCTCTAGTGGCAGCCAGAGTTTAGGCTTTTTCCTGTGGTTCATGTGACCTTGTGTTCCCAGTGTTTACCAAACGTCTTAAATAGTTTTCCAAAAAGTTTCCTTCTTTATTTCCCACAGTGTATGCACATTCAGACCATAAAAGGAACTATTGAGATAAATGTTAAAATTCCACAAATGATAGTGTCTCTTAATGATAGGCTTTTTTGGATTACAGGGACTTAGATTCGTTTAATGATAGGCTAATTTAAAAAAAAAAATCTTTGATATTCTCCAGTTTGCTTCCTTGGGATTGTCCATCTTGAAAGCAAAGTCTTCAACTCCTCAATATCCTTAGCCTCAATAGACATTAATTGAGCAAATACTTCTTGCAATTACTTTTTTCTATACAGTGGAGAATTCCAAATAGAAGAAGGGAATTTATTAGATGTAGTCAGTTTTCTAGAACCTTACATTGGGAACGGGGCGATGGGGGAAAATATTAGCAGTTTGTAATACATGCTCTACCGGAGGTAAACAGAATCACAAGAGTATAGAGGGCAGGCAGATTCAGTCCATCTGTGCGGGTTTGAGGAAGGTTTGTGGAAGATGTGGCTTTTGAACTTGGCATTGCAATACTGAATGGAATAGACATATGGGTCATGGTTTGGCAGGATATTTTAAATAACAGAAATAGCTTAAATGAAGGCTTAGAAGTAGAACAGCACTTGGCATTTATTGGGGAAGGTGACTGATAACTTGTCCCGTGTGCTGGGATCATGGTCTTAGTGGGAGAAGCTATAGTAGAAGATGAGGTATTTATTGGAGTCCATCTGTGTGGTAAATGCCCTCTTGCCACTTAGACACCAACTATGACACAATAAAAATTTAATATATGATCAGAAATCAAAAATCTGTTATTATAAGGTGAAAAGCAAGAAGCAGTATGTATGGTAGTAAAGAATACAGATTTGGCCCTGACTAGTGTGGCTTGGTTGGTTTGAGGTGTCGTCTCACTTACCAAAGGTGGCAGGTTCGATTCCCAGTCAGGGCACATACCCAGGTTGTGGTTTCTATCCCTGGTCAGGGCACATGTGTGTGTGGGAGGAGGGGGGAGGGCAACTCATCAATGTTTCTTTCTCACATCGATCTCTCTCCCTTCCTCTCTCTCCAAAAATCAATCAAATTTTTGTTACAGATTTTTTTTTTTTTTTTAAGGAACAGTTGGAAGCTGGATTGCATGGGTTCAAATCTTGAATTGCTGTGTAACCTTGGGTAAATTACTCAGTCTCACTGATGCCTCAGTTTCCTCACATACAGCTTGGGGATAATACTACCTACTTACAGGCTTATTGCAAGGATTAAATGACTAATATGTAAGGTAGTTACAACAGTGCCTGGCACATAGGAGAGTGGTGTATATATATATAAGTATCAGTAGTTAGTAGTAGTTGTAGTAGTAGTAGTAGTAGTAGTACGTGGGTATTATGTGTAATTTGATTTTCTCTGAGTTAGATTAGATTCATCTTTCTGTAGGTTATACTAGTATTGTCTATGTAATGTTGCATTAGTGAAATTGTAGCAACCCAGGCCTGTAAGTGCATGAAAACTCTCATAGCAGAATTTTCATTGGAATAAAAATGTCTTTCTTTTTGAGAGCCTTTGTGCTTTGCATTGCAGCTGTCTAATTTTACTGACTGCTTCCTGGGACATAGGAGATTACAAAGGTTGATTGGTTGTGTAGCTTATCATTCATGTGTGTATGTGCGTGTATCATAGGTTTTCAATGACAAGAAGTTTGGGCATCAAACTTGAGAAAAGGCAAGAACTAAGGTAGCTTAGGTGGCCAGGAAATGCCACAGCTGTCTCACCGCAATTTAAGACATCTACCATTTTTAGTCTCCACTGTAAATGCCTCACTGTAATAGCAAAAAATGGAAACAGTTTAAATGCCTGGTGATAGGGATCAGAATACATTATGGAACAGCCATATAATGGAATACATTGTGGCCCTTAAACATCTATATCTGTATCCTAAAAAGCTGTGGCTGTCATGCCCTAACGTGGAACAACCAAACAACCAGTCCCAGGAGGTGCATGGAGCACCTCTCGACGGCCGGGACTCACGGCTTGCATGGGGCTGGAGGGGCAGGTGTGGCGGAGGCAGGGCCCTCAGGGCCCGCAACTCACGCAGGGCGGGTCTGGGGTCCCACCAGCACAGCGGGTCTGGGTCTTGCACGATTTCACGCGCTGGGCCTCTAGTCTGTATATAAAAGGCTAATATGCAAAGTGTTTCATCGGGAGTTCGACCAGGAGACTGGGAGTTTGATGGCTCACTATGACGTGCACTGACCACCAAGGGGCGGCGGTGAACAAAGGAAGGCCCGGGCCAGCAGCTGGAAGGCCCCAATGGGCACTGATCGCTGGCCAGGCCTAGGGACCCTACCAGTGCATGAATTCGTGCACTGGTAGGCGCCTCTAGTTTTATATAAGAATATTTAATGACATGGGAACTGTCCACACATTCTGTACAGTGAAAATAGCAGGTAGCAAACTATACGAGAGAATAATTATATTTAAAAATTCAATGAAGTAGCTACTATTATTCCTATTTGACAGAAGAGGCTTAGAGCTATTGACTGTTTGCTCAAGGTCACATGGCTAGTAAGTGGGATAAAAGATGTTGCTTTTATTATTTACCTTGATTTCTATGATGAGCATATGTTACTTCTATAATGAACAGATTCTTAAGTTATAAAAATGTAAAGTTTTAGAATACTTGTTTCCAGTTGAAAAGTTATGTTCAGAGATTTCCATTGCAAATTTCTTTTCATATGTACAAAAAGTCCCAATAATTAACTCCATTAATGTATGAATTTCTTCTTTGAACTTGTATGTGTCATACAGTATATTCTTACCATTAATGGGAGAAATGATTACCATCATCAAAAACAGAAAATTTTATTGGAATTTTAAACTCAGTGTTGTTGCATTTTGAGGATTACATCAAAGCCTTAATAAAATAGTTTGTGTTTTAAGTGGAAGATTTAAATCTGTGAAGCTTTTTAAGATTTGTGTTTGTCACATCTTGGCACAAGTTTCTCATTTGTAAAGTATGGTTACAAAAAGAGTCTGGTTTCCATATGGAATATTTAAATTACTCTGAGTCATGGACTCAAATGAGTAATAGACATTATACCTATACTAGATTTCTGCTTTGTCATGCCTTAGCATGAAGGTAGTACATTTATTTTAGTACTTGCAGTAACAAATACATCGAATCGGCAAACTTGTTTTTTAATTCTCTTCCCCTGTTTTTTCACTACTTTCCAGAAATTACTTTATTGGACTGAAAACTTGTGTTTGATTTGACAAGAAGGTTGGGGAAAGGGCCCACATGTGTATGTACACAGGCATATGTATATGGTGCTGTGAGTGGTGTATGCATTGATATTTGGAAATGAAAAACTCCCTATCTCCATTTCTTCATCCCTTTTACTAAGTCTCAACTCCAATCCAAAACCACATAGATTGTTAAGATATGCCATGAGATGCACTTCTAAGAGGGATGATACTATGAATTAAGTGATTGCAATGCTTTCTTATTACCTATGATTTTTATTTATGCTATTGAAGAGCAACTTATGTACATATAGGTTTTTATCTTGTAGCATTCTTGTGCAGATGTAATTAAAATCTATAAGCAAAATAGATTAAAGAATTCATAAAATATCTTTACATTCAGTGTCCATCTCTTCTGAATCAACTGTCTGACAGAGAATCAACAATATTTGTATATTTCCACATACTATGCAATAGAGTGTTGGCAATGCAACATTTTAAAAAGAGTGATCCATTTTTATCTTGAAGTTTTTTAAAACCACTTTGTTGAGATAGAATTCACATACCATATAATTTCACCCACTTAAAGTGTAAAATTTAGTGGGTTTTGGTATATTACATTATTTGTTTTTTAAATTGTGATAAAGTATATATATCAAAATTTCTCATTTTAACCATACTTAAGTATACAATTCAGTGGCATTATATTCATAATATTGTGCAACCCTCACCACGGTCTGCTATTTCCAAACTTTTTAAAAATCATGTTAAACAGAAGCTCTGTAACCAGTAAGCAATAACTCTCCATTTGGCCTTGCCCATACCCCTGGTAACCTCTAATCTACTTCTGTCTCTATGAATATGCCTAGTTTAGATGTTTCTTCAAGTGGAATAATACAATATTCATCTTTTGTATCTGGCTTCTGTCACTTAGCATAATGTTTCCAAGGTTCATTCATGTTGTAGAATTTCCCTCAATTTTTTGACTGAATAATATTTCATTCTATGGATATACATACTATAATTTATCTATTAATCTTGTTGATGGACACGGATTGTTTTTATCTTTGGGCTATTGTGAATGATACTACAATGAACATGAGTGTACAAGTGTTTATTTGACTCCCTGCTTTTAATTCCTTTGGGTAAATATGTATCTGGGAGAATTGCCTGGTCGTGGGTTATTCTATGTTGAGCTTTTTGTTCTCTAAGTTTTAATCCTGATACTTTTGGTCTCCACACATGCACACCTGATGACAACTACATCACCACTGTCACTGGCTGGTCATAAGATGTATCTTGGTTTCAGAGATGTTCAAGTACAGATCTTAGACTTGGTGAGAAGAAAAAAAAGAAATGATGAGATGCTGTATTTTAATATTCTATAAAGCTGAATACCTATAAGGATATGGTGGGTCAATGTGCCTGTATTTGAAGATTTTCAACTAAGTGTGTTCTTAAAAATCATTTTCAAAAAATACAAGTTTCCCATTTTAAAGGAATACTTCTTCATTGTACAATATTTAGTGGGGCTGGGGGAGGGGGGAGAAACAAAAGTATGAAGGAAAAAATAACCTGCCCATTCTTTCTCTTTCTCTCCCTCTCTCCCTCTCCCTCTCCCTCTTTCTGTCTCTCTCTCCTCTCAGAAATGCTACTGTTAATCTTTTACTCTAATTTTTTCCAGTTATTTTGTCAGATATATATATATATATATATATATATATATATATATATATATATATATATATATTTATAGTTTATATCTTTAGGATTCTTGACAAAAGTAACATATACTCAGATTTTTAAAAAATCACCTGAGGATATGTTTTCATTGATTTTTAGAGAGAGAGGTAGGGAGAGAGAACATCAATGGATTACCTCCCATACACACCCCAACCAGTAATCGAGCCCACAACCTTTTGGTGTACAACCAACTGAGCCACCCAGCCAGGGCCATATACTCAGTTTTTTAATTACTTACTATAAACAGTGAAAGATACCTGCCTATTCTCCCCCAATACCCTATAAGATGACTGTTGATAACAGAGTTTGGTAGATGAGCCTTCAGATTTTTTTTTATGCTTATATCAATACTTATTGCTAACATTTTATTGTCATTATATTCTACTAGTGGCCCAGTGCATGAATTCATGCACAATGAAAGGAAATTAATTAGAAGAAATATGTTAATATCGCTATTCACACTTTCTCTATAATAGAGACGTCAACCAAATTCACAATTGACAATGACAGATCAAAACACATGTGTGTGATTGGCGCCAGCGAGAGCTTTGTCTATATTGTGCATGCGTGAGTCAACTTAGCCTTTTATACATAGAGAATAAACTTGCTTAATTAGACCTGCTTTCTGATTTAGCTAAACTTTTTCCAGCCCAGTGAAGCATCCCAACTTCTCTTTCAGGTAATTGTCAGCAACACAGCAGTAAATATCAACACAAAGCAGATTATTATTGTAGGTCATGCAGGGAGAACAAAGGGTAAAATATTTAACTACAGCAGTGTTTGACTATATTCTGCGCAGGGAGAAAACCTGAAGTCATTTTCAAGGTCCACCATTTCTTACTTCTTTTCAGTCAGGTCAAGTTTCTAAACTTTCTTAGTCTCCATTTTCCAGAAAATGAAAAGAAAATAGGATTCCATCGAGTCTCCTACCTACTCCAGGACTTCTGTGAAGATCAAATGAGATGAGGCACATGAAAACGCTTCACAGATATTTTGTTGAAGTGTAAAATGTTTGCACCTGGCTATAAAGCAAGTCGTTTTCCTGGGCTAAAGAAACTCCAAGGAGGCTAGTTAATAGGGAGAGGAAGCCAGGCGTTGCTATGTGACCTCATTACCTGGCACCCACAGCCACTGTTGCTAAGCTGGGTTGGGCTGTGGGCCACATTTGGCGCCATGGGGTCTCGGCAGCATCAGCTGTGATTTGGTGGGGTGTTGCTCCGAGGTGGTGGCAGGGCCTGTGTCCCACTTGAGGGAAGCCGAGTGTTGCTTTGTGGGCACCAGATCCACAATGCCTTTTCTCTGTTAATGGCCAGTGCGCGTCACAGCAGCTCCTGCATTGAGCATCTGCCCCCTGGTGGTCAGCGCATGTCATAGTGAGCAGTTGGACGGTCAGACACTTAGCATGTTAGTCTTTTCTATATATATAGATTGTTATGGAATCATATTAACATTGCTTTCTAATTTGTTTTTAAATTAGAAACAGATCTATATGTCAGGAAACCTAGCATCTTCATTTTATTTTATTCTCAATTGAAATTTTTATTTTTGAAAATTTAATAACTGCATATTAAATTTCTCCATTTCCCTGAATTTCTGTTTTTACTTTGTTTGGTAACTCCAGATAATACAAATAGACTTCTCAATCTTTACTTAATTTTGGAGGACAGTGTAACTATGCTGTGAGACCTTCAGGTTTGCATCGGTTATTAGAAGATAGCTGACAACTATAGTTTTTATTTTGTATGACTGTCCCCAACTGACTTTTATTTATAATATCACATCTGCACGTTAGACAGGTTATAGTCCCTGCCCCATTACTGAATTTCTATCAGACCTTTTTCTCCCTTTTCTTTGGTTTCTTTAACCAGTGAATCTAGTAATATACGCACCCCCTCCATCATAGCATGCCTTTATTTATAATAATGATATAACTATTTAGGAAGTAAATTCTCTTTCAGAATTCCTTAGAAACAGATGTATATGATGTTAGTAGTATGTACAAAGAACAACAAAATATTGAAATGTCTTTATTAAAATGTTACAGATTTTAGAATAACATAAAAATGTTACATTACTGTTTATAGAAGATCATATTTTGCCTACATTTTTGTTCAGAGCATAGATTTAAATGAGATCAAAATTCAGAATCCTGAATCCTAGTATCCTATATAATAAAAGCCCAGCAACTAAAATGGCAGAACGACCAGAGACCAGAATGACTGCAGCCCCTCACCCCGGCCGTCCCCGTCCCCCTGCGGGGACCCCCACCCCAATTGGGGGCATGGCCAGCCTGCAAACCACCCGCAGCCCCTTGCCCCAGCCAGCCCTGCCCCTCATCGGGGTTCCCCATCCTGATCCAGGGCCCCCATCAGGGCAGGCTGGCTGGCCCCCACCCATGCACTGGGCCTCTATCCTATATAATAAAAGGATAATATGCAAATTGACCCTAATGGCGGAACAACCAGAATGACCACTCGACCAGTCACAATGAGGCACACTGATCACCTCTCAGTCCCTTTCCCTGGCCAGCAGACTCCAATCACCCAATGGAGAACGGGGAACTGGGGTTGGGTGGCAGGGGACGCAGGTGGCGCCAGACCCAGGCTTCCGCCCCACACACAGAGGGCAACTGGCAGCGGGGGAAGGGCTGACAAGCAGGTGGGAATGGACGACCTCTCAGTCCCTTCCCCCAGCTGTCAGGCTCCGATCGTCCAATGGCAATGGGGAACTGGGGTGGGTGGTGGCAGGAGCAGGGCTGGCTGTGAGCAGCCAGGGAAGATGGTCCTGATCACAGGCCAGGCCTATGGATTGTACCCACTCACGAATTTCATGCACCGGGCCTCTAGTGTGCCTATAAAAGGAGAGCTAACTTACAATGCCTTGTCTTTTTTAATTTATTTCAAATGCACACCATAATATCATATATTTTATCCCTTTCTCCGATAATATCATATCAAAATAGTCTTTGAGCTTGCCTGGACATGGATTTGCAAAATAAGACAAACTAAATTATTGTGTATTTTTGTATGTAAAAATTTTTCCCCTTCAGTAAGATTAAAATGCCTGGACCTTCAGATGTGGAATTCCCACCTCTGTTTACAAAAATTTATTACACATCCTATCATAAATTAAAAATATGTATTGTATTTTAGTTTGAAATGTATGCATGTCTCCTGTAGTGTATTATTTGCATGTCTAAACCTCCTTGCCAAATATGAGCCAGAAACACTCTTTCGCAGTTTTTAAATGAGAGGAAACTGCATGTTATATATTCTTACCTCTTACCACCCCCCCAACCAGATTTCTTCAGGACACAATAACAGCATTGCTCCTTATCAAGAATAACATTCATTGCTAACTTAAGACAATTGAACTGAGTTATAAAATGAAAACAAATGGCTGAAACATTTATTGTGTGATTAAAATTTGGTTACCTCTTCCTATAATTAATTATTAAAGTAAAAAAACTGGAGTAATTACTAAGAGTTCTTTTTCCTGCCAGGTTTATCTCTGCCCATTGTTTCTTAGATTTGTATTTAAATTTTGATCAAGATTATCTTGTATCTCTTTTTGACTCTACTCCGAATATTCTTGTTGCTTCACTGAATATGTCTAAATTTTATCATGAAATCTTCCTATTTCAATCTCAGTTTGATCATTGATAGAATGTTTTTAGTATTAATCTATAAAGTATGACTATGAGTTAATGATCGTCGTTCAAACAGAGATATAAAATTTATTCAAATAAATGTGATTCTTTACACAAATCACCTGAGAGGGCTGGATATATATTTCTATAACATTAGGCTCAGAACTTGCAACTGCATTCTTAAATTGAGGTGCTAGTTTCTCTCTTTCTTACTAGATAGTGTGAAAGTGCAACATTTTTCTAGCACTAAACTCATGGATTTCCTGCCATCTGGTCTATTATTAACCTCAGTGTATTTACAGGAATGTTTGAGTATTTATTAAATATGATTCTGGACCAATTGTTTAAGATAAAAAGCAGAGTCGCGTTTAGTTTCAAGCATAGTCTGCTTCGAACCCATTGAACACAAGAAATAAATGTCTGTATGTCCATTCTGTCCCGTCTGATTAAGTTGTTACAGCCCATGTGTTTACCGTGTACTCTTTTCCCTTTAGTGTTATTTAGTTCAAATGCCTGAGTAGCTCTGGACTTTGTAGAAACCGGGATTGTGGGTCAAACTAAAGAGATTAACTTGACAGTTTTTAAACAGGTCTTACCCTATATATTTAGAAAGAGTACACTTGAACTTGTCCCAGAGACTTCCTACACTAGCTTTATTTTTTTGGATTCTTTTTTTTTTTTTTTTCCTTTTCGATGGGGTGGTTTGTATTTCCTTATATTTTAAATTGCTGATTTGATTACCTGCCTCATCTAGTCTACTGTTGACTCCCTGAAAATTATTCTTCATTTCAGTTAGTGTATCCTTCGTTTGTGACTGTTTTCTTTTATGGCTTCTATGTCCTTTTTCATGCTGTTCAAGTTCTCACTAAGTTCCTTGAGCATCCTTATAACCACTGTTTTAAACCATGTCTGGTAGTTTGCTTGCCTCCATTTCATTTATTTCTTTTTCTGGAGATTTCTTATTTTCTTTCATTTGGGACCTGTTTCTTTTTCTTCACATTTTGGTTGCTTCCCTATGTTTGTTTCTATGTATTAAGTAGAGCTGCTATGTCTCCCGGACTTGGTAGAGTGGCCTTGTGTAGTAGATGTCCTGTAGGGCCCAGTGGTACAACCTCCCCAGTCACCTGAACTGGACTCTCCAGGTGTGCCCCTGTGTGGGCTGTGTGCACTGTCCTATTGTAGTTGAGCCTTGATTGCTATTGGTGACACCCCCAGGCTGATCAACTGCAAGCACGGGCTATGACTGCAGAGGAGGAGCTGCTGTGCAGGAGCCGACCGTATGGAGTAGGACTTGCTTCAGTGGGGCTTTGGTGCTCACCAAGTCCGCCCCTTGAGTGTCACTCATGGAGATGGTAGGATTGTAATCCAGTATGGTCTGAAGCTGTCCACTGGATGCACTGGCTCTGGGGCCTCCTGAAAGGTGCAGAGTCAGCCTCTGCCTGTGCCCTGCCCAGGGTGACCTGGCATGAGCTACAAAGTGATCTGTAGATGGCAGCTAATTGTGCTGGGCTTGGAGATGCCCAGACAAGGCCAACCTGTGAACCAAAGCCACCTGCCACTAGTGCCGCACCTGGAGCTATTTAGCAAGAGGTACAGACTATGCTGAGGCCAGATGCCAGCAAACTACCGGAAGCTGGGAGACAGGCATCTCTTCGCAGCCCTCAGGAAAAACCAACTTTCTTGTCACCTTGATCTCAGACTTATAGTTTCCAGAGCTGTGAGACAAACTTTCTGTTGTTTATGCCACCCTGCACCTGCCACCTGTTACGGCAGTCCTAGCAAACTAATGAAGAGGTGTTCATTTCTCTAATTTGAGATCTTTAAGAAAACATATTCTTTCAGGTCCTGAATATAACTGAGTATCTAGCCCATTGCCTGTATGTAGTAGTAGGTAGGCACTTGATAAGTAAGTATTTATTTATTTATTTATTTATTGGTTGGTTTTTAATTGAATTTATTGGAGTGACATTCGTTAATAAAACCGTACAGGTTTCAAGTGTACAACTTAAGAAAACATCATCTGCACAGTGCATCATCACTTAAAATCAAGTCTCGTTCTGTCCTCATCTATCCCCCCCATACTCACTTATACCTCCACCAACCTCTTTCCCTCTATCACCATACTGTTTTCCATGTCTATGTGTCACATATATATATTGCATGATCTCTTCACCTTTTTTCACTCAGCCACCCAGTCCCCCTCCGCTCTGACACCTGTTAGTCTGTTCTATGTATCTATGCTTCTGTTTCTGTTTTGTTTGTTAAATTATTTTGTTTATTAGATTCCACATATAAGTGAAATCATATGATATTTGTCTTTCTCTGACTGGCTTATTTCACTTAGTATAATTTTCAGGTCCATCCATGCTATCACAAACGTAAGATTTTCTCCTTATGTGGCTGAGTAGTATTCCATTGTGTAAATAT
Organism: Myotis myotis; assembly: GCF_014108235.1. Taxonomy (NCBI): domain Eukaryota; kingdom Metazoa; phylum Chordata; class Mammalia; order Chiroptera; family Vespertilionidae; genus Myotis; species Myotis myotis. Next base: position 37,536,183 of record NW_023416368.1, read on the forward strand.
ACCACAGCTTTTTATACTCACCTACTGATGGGCACTTGGGCTGTTTCCAGATTTGGGCTATTGTAAATTATGCTGCAATGAACATAGAGGTGCATATATTCTTTTGAATTAGTGTTTTGGGTTTCTTCAGATATATTTCCCGAAGTGGGATTGCTGAGTCAAAAGGCACTTCCATTTTAATTTTTTGAGGAAACTCAGTACCGTTTTCCACCAGTCTGCATTTTCACCAGTAGTGCATGAGAGTTTCCTTTTCTCCACATCCTGGCCAGCACTGCTGTTTGTTGATTTACTGATGGTAGTCATTCTGATGGGTGTGAGGTGATACCTCATTGTGATTTTAATTGCATCTCTCTGATGATTAGTAACACTGAGCATCTTTTCCTATGTCTATTGTCCATCTGAATGTCCTCTTTGGAGAAGTGTCTCTTCAGATCCTTTGCCCAGGTGTGGATAATACCAGATACATCAGTAGAAAGAGGACTATTCAGTGGATTCTTGTTATTCATGGCAGCTGTGTTCTATAAAGTCGTCACAAATACTAAACCATCGTTCCTAAGGAATACAGGATTTGGTTCCTGTGAGCCTTTTCCCACATTTTCACCAACTGATCAATACATAAGCCTATTTCATAAGTGCATCTGTTTAAAGACATCTTATTTAATATGTATTGTTGAATCATTAACATTTAACTCAAAGCCAACAGCACTGTAAGTCATGCCTGAATGAAGTGTATCTGACACATGTATTTTTTTCCATAAGGCCCAGCAGGGCCTTCTTGAGTTTAGGAATAGTAGATTGCACTTCAATATTTACTTAGGGGCTATTTTCAAATAGCAACAGCACCAATAAAAAGCATCAAAATTGAAAAAGGTGGCACTCACTAAACCTCAGAAAGGACACTTGTTTATAACATGAGATTTGAAACAATAAGGCAGAATGTCACCTTGTTCAACCATAGCTGAGACTGTGTACAGTGAGTAGGTAATTCACATTTCTTGTCACTCTGCACATGTCTGTGAATGACTAGGAAAGTGCCATGAGTGTTGATTTGGGCGTTGCAAGAAAATTTTAACAAGTGGGCAAATTCACAAATTCAGAGTCCCTGAATAATGAGGATCAACTGTACTTGAAAGCCTGGGATTAGAGTCCTGAACCGCCCCCCCCCCCCCCACACACACACACACACTCAATTGTCGTATTATCTTAAGCAAATTACTTAACTTCTCTGTCTGTTTCCATATTTGTAAAATGAAGGTAAATATTGCATACATCAGAATTTGTGAATTTAAATGAGTAAAGTTGTTATCACATTGCCAGGCATTCTTGATAAGTGGTATTAGTAATATTAAGATAAGTTAATAATAGCAACTATTTTTTGAGTACCTATTTTGATGCTCCTAATAACCCTAAAAAGAATGAAGTCTTATCTCTATGGTACAGATGAGCAAAACTAAGGACCAGAGAGATTGAGTAGTTTGCTCCATGTTACCCATTTATATAGCTGAGTTGGAATTTGAACACAGGATTTGATAATTTCAAAATCATTTGGCCCAGTATAGTGAAGAAAGATTATATATGGCTTCCAGTCCCCAGTAATCCAATTGGGATCTACACATCTAGGGGAGGACGGAAGATAGATAGGCAAAGAGAAATGAGTTCTGAAGGACAGAGGTTATACTTGCTGCCCAGAGTGGGAGAAATCAGGGCAGAGGTAGAGCCCACAGTGATCCAAGTAATAAGTCGTGGGATGCAAAGTCATAGACATATGGTCATTTAGATTGGAGTAGATAGAAGCCAAGGGTGGCTACAAAGAACAGAGGCTGTAGTTAGGGTTCAGCTGGAACAGGACCTGGGCGCAGAACATTTGTATTTGAGGGAGAGGGTGAATTTGAGACTCTTTGGTATCAAATCAATTTCTGTTGGTCATCTTCCCAGCTCTGAAACTGGACTTGTAAAGAATAGCACTTATCATTGCTTTCCTATATGTATTTCTGACCTTCATAAGTCCTTACATCCAGGAAAGTTAGCATTTTGTGAAAGTTCCATGTTTCTTAAGTACTCCAAAGGACTGATTTACAAGTGTTATTTGCTTCAAAGTCTTATTCCAGAGACGGGTCCTTTCTTTGGGTGGTTTTGGAGAAGGGCTTCTCATACTCCCAGTGAGAGTTTGTAGGTGGAGTGAATTGGGGACCATCCCAGTTCGCATAGAGCATTTGGTAATAAAAGCCTCCCAAAGGCACTTTCCACTCGCCCCTCCCATCAGTGGCATAGAGACTTTTCTGAGTCAAGGCTGAGCAGTGTTGTGAATGCCCAAACCCTCAGGGAGACACATGGAAGTTTTCTATGATTTCTGCTTGTAGTCTGCAAATATTTTTCAGTAGACTACAACATAGCAATTTGAAAGGAATGCTTCATGGTTTTATTCTTGTGGAATGATTATTTCTTACATCTGGTTCAAGCTTGGTGAGTATGCATTGCATGGATTTCACCAAATTTTGTTTATATTAATATCCATATAAATAAATGAATAAGTTGTCAAAAGCTAGGATAGTATTGGGGGGATATAGTTTTCTTACTTCATGAATCTCCAACAAGTTTTTCCATTGAGGTTATTATGTATATACAGTCTGGGAGCAGGAAGGAATTTGTATTTCATTTTGTAAGTGGTGCTGAGCTCATAGGTTTATGTGTAAAAGAGTTACAAAATGAAGAGTGTTTTATTCATTGATCCAACAAGTAATCATTTCATAATTAAAATTAATTAAAAAAGAGATGCCTGACCCCATTGTAACTCAGACATGACACAAGAGTTGCCTGGAATTGAGCAATAGCAGTGGGCCTGGAAAGAATAGATTTAAGCTGCTACAAAAGATGAATTGATATGACTTGATGACTAATTGAATGTGGGTAAGCAAAAGTGATCTGCTAGGCACTATTGTTTGATTTCCTTATTAATGCATTCTGTTTGTCGCACTAAACTGTAAACTCTTTGGGAGAGACACTACATTTTCTGCTCCTTTTGTAATAGATGCCCATTATTTTTTTATTCCTGTATAAAGAATTTATTTAACACATCTTATTCCACACAACATGGCAGTTTAAACAATGACCTATAACTCCCTAATAAAATAAAGCTAAGACTGAATGATTTGTCTTATGAAAAACAAACACCACTCACATTAGTCTTCAAATTACTGTTGCATTTTATGTCTTACTTGAGATGTAATTATTATACTAAAAACTTTACCCATTAAAATGTACAATCCAGTGTTGTTAGTCTATTCACAGGATTGTATAACCATCACCATCTAATTTCAGGATATTTTCATCACCCTCAAAATAAACCCCACACGCGTTAGCAGTCCCTTCCTATTCCCTTTATCACCCATCTAAGCTGCTATCCCCCATCTACTTTCTGTGTCTATAGATGCTTCATTAGTTTATTTGGTCTACTATAACAAAATGCCACAGACTGAGTGCATTATAATCAAGAAACATGTATTTCTCACAGTTCTGAAGGCTGGGAAGTCAAAGGTGCTGGCCATTTGGTGTATATTCATATAGTTGAATAGTAGTTGGCAACAAAAAGAAATAAAGTCCTGATACTTGCAACGTGAATGAACCATAAAAACGTTATGCTAATTGAAAGTCATATGGTCACATATATTATATGAATCCATTTACATGAAATGTCCAGAATAGAGAAATGCATAGAGACAGAAAATAGATTAGTAGTTGCCTTGGGGCTGGAAAAGGGGGGAATGGGGAGTGGCCACTAATGTAGATGGGGTTTCTTTGGGGTATTATGAAAATGTTGTAAAATTAAATGGTGATGATGGTTGTACAATTCTGACTATACCAATAGCATTGGATTATATTCACATTTTAAAAGTATGAGTTTTATGGTTTGTGAATTATCTTAACAAGTTGGTGTATTTGAAAATGTATATTTAACGAGATACCACAACTTTACAATTTTTTTCATTCTCTAGTTAGAAGCAAGATCTGGCAAATTTCCCTTTTTTTTTTTTAAGTCATATTTGCTATTTTAAAAAATATATATGTTTCTCTGGATTATTCTGGCTTCCTTATGTTGCATGTCAGTTTCCCAACATAATTAAACCTTTTCAAAATATACTGTATGGGAGTATGGTACAGTATATGGGAGTATGGCCTTGGGCTCTGGAGTCAGAGTCTTGAGGCTGTGTGGTCTTGGGCAAGTAATTCAATCTCACCTAACCATGATTTCCTTATCTGTTGTGAACACTAGATAAGGTATAATTTGTATCCAACCCAATGTTGTTTTATATCAGCTCTGCTTGTGGATGCTTGTACAGTTGCCTTAATCTATGGAAGGGAGTGAGCTTGATGAGCTGGAAGGAATGCTTACCTTTTGATATGCATGATTACCCTGGAAGAAGGTTTTTGCTTACTCTGGGACTGACATCAGAGAAGTGGCACATGAGAGATACCCTTGGTCTCTCCCACTGAAGTTTCAACAGTTGGAACACCTATAACTTAACAAAGGATTCCCTGCTTAATGCACAAGGAAGCCTGAGAGATCCATGCAATGAAACATCTAAATGTGTGCAAATGGGAACAAAAGGGAGAGGCAAGAAAGGAAAGGGACTCAGATCACCCACAGACACAGCCCTGCAGCCAGGAGTTCAAGGCAGAGCCCAAAGAGGAGAGAAATCTGGTTGTGCCTGGTGCTCCCTTCAGCTGGGAAGAGCAAAGAAATTTGGTAAGCATTCCTGCAGGAGTGGGTAGTACAGGCTGCAGTTGAGCCCACAGACCTGGGAAGGACACAGCATGGAAGGACACAGTTCTTAGGTGGTCAGTATTACAGGCAGAGAAACAAAGCTACAGCTCCTTAGCCTACCAGAGCTCGCCTCCCTTTGCCCTTGATGTCAGGTTGTTTAGTACATTATCTGCAAACCCAAGAACTGGTACTATGGAATCACTTTCTTTCCTGAACAAAGGGTGCACTCTGCGACCAGTCCTGGCTCAGGGTGCAGGGGGGACCCAGTGGAGGTCTAAGGCCACCAATACCAGGAAGACAAAACAACAGAGAAGCTGGCCAGTTCCCCAGCCCAGCCCCATGCATTGGGCTACACTGACAGCATCATCTGGCTGGGGTGGGGAAGAAGCACTGGAATTTCAGAAAGCTAAAAACTTATGATTCAGTGCCATCTACTGGAAAATAAGAGAAAGGCCTCTTCATATTAATCTGTTAGAGAAATACCTTTCATAAATAGAAGCCTAGACAAAGAAGGGATTCATCAAATACCATGAATAATCAGGTAGCCAAGCAGCTCAAAAAGAAAATGAAAAACCTCCAAAAACAAACTAAAAGACATGGATATCTATAATAATAAAAGCGTAATATGCTCATTAGACCAGACATCCTTCCAGATGACCTTCCGGACGAAGCCAGGGCTATGAGGGCCGAGGTAGAGGCGGCCACCACAGCAGGCAGGGGCCAAGCTCCTTGCACCAATTTCGTGCATCAGGCCTCTAGTGTGTAATATAAATGACACAGAATTCAAGATTGCAGTTTTGAAAATACTCAGGAAGATGTGAGAAAATACAGACAGGCAATTTAATACGCTCAGAAAACAAAACAAGTACTTTATCAAAGAGATTGAAACTTTTAAAAAGAGCCAAACAGCCTGGCCAGTGTGGGTCAGTGGTTGAGCATTGAACCATGAACCAAAAGGTCATGGCTTGACTCCTGATTAGGGCACATGCCCAGGTTTCAGGTTTAATCCCCAGTTAGGAGGCTTGCAGGAGGCAGCTGTTTGATGTTTCTCTCTTATATGATGTTTCTCTTTCTCCCTCTCTCTAAAATTCTTTTTAAAAAAAAAAAAAAAAAAAAAAAAAAAAGAACCAAACAAATTACGGAGATGAAGAACTCAATAATAGAGAAGGAGAAAGAACTGGCACCCTGGCCAGTATGGCCCCGTTGGTTAGAGCATTGTCCCATGCACGAAAGGGTTGCAGGTTCATTTCCCAGTTAGGTTCCAGGTTCGATGCCCAGTCCAGGTATGCTTGGGAGGCAACGGATTGATCTCTCCCTCTCCCTCTCCCTCTCCCTCTCCCTCTCCCTCTCCCTCTCCCTCTCCCTCTCCCTCTCCCTCTCCCTCTCCCTCTCCCTCTCCCTCTCCCTCCCCCTCCCCCTCCCCCTCCCCCTCCTCTTCCTTTCCTCTCTAAAATCAATAAAAATATATCCTCAAGTGAGGATTGTGTGTGTGTGTGTGTGTGTGTGTGTGTGTGTATATATATATATTTCTAATATATATATATATTAGAAATCTAAGAATGATGAAGAGGGAAGAGAGAGACTTGAGGAAAAAAAAAAGACCCCGGCTGGTGGTTTAGTGGTTGAGCGTTGACCTATAAACTAGGAGGTCATAGTTCAATTCCCAGTCAGGGCACATGTCTGGCTTCTGGGCTTGATCCCCAGTAGGAGGCATGCAGGAGGCAGCTGATCAGTGATTCTCTCTCATCATTGATGTTTCTATCTCTCTTTCCCTCTCCCTCTCTAAAATCAATAAAAATATATTTTAAAAAATAACTTTATGAGAACCATCTGACTTCATCAGAAATAGCAATATAAAATAACAGGCATACCAGAGGAAGAAAAGGAGAAAAAGGAATAGAGAGCCTATTCAAACAAACAGTTGAGAACTTGCCAAACCTATGGAAAGAGCTAGACCCTCAAATCCAAAACACAAACAGAATACCTACTTATTTCAATCCAAAAAGGCCTTCTTCAAGGCACATTGTATTAAAACTGTCAAAAATCAATGACAAAGAATTCTGAAGGCAGCCAGGGAAAAGAAGAAAGTAACCTATAAAGGAAAGCCATTAGATTATCATTGGGTTTCCCAGCAGAAACTCTACAAGCCAGAAGACAGTGGAATCAAATATTCAAACTACTGAAAGAGAGAAACTACTAGCCATAAATAATACATCCAACAAAGTTAACCTTTATATATGAAGAAGAAATAAAGACTTTTCCAGACATACAGAAGCTGAGAGAATTAACCACCATAAAATTTCCTTTGCAGGAAATACTCAAGGGGGTTATTCTACCTGAAACAAAGAACAAAAGGTCACAAAACTATGAGTAAGATCACCAACAGACTTACAACACAAATGGATAATTTGTGATGACAAAAACATGAAAGGTTTGGTAATAAAGGTCTGAATTTGCTAAGGAGGATGGAGAGAGATGTATTCAAAATAAAAGGGACTACTGTATATATGAAACTTTCTTTTTCATAGACCTAATGGTAAACACACACACACACACCAAAAAAAAAAACACACAAAAAAACCCTGAGGCACAGAGCTACCAGAAAACAAAAGATAAAATGGCTATAGGAAATCCTCATACATCAATAATTACTCTAAATGTAAATGTACTGAATTCAGTGTAGCAGAGTGGATCAAAAAAACAAAACCCAACCATATGCTGCCTTCAGGAGACATATCTAAGCTGCAAAGACAAAGTTAGACTCAAAGTGAAAGAGTGGAAAATGATTCTCCAAACAAATTACATCCACAGAAAAAGAGGTATAGCCATACTTATATCTGACAAAACAGATTTCAAGCTAACAAAGGTTATGGGAGACAGAGATGGACATTTTGTAATGATAAAGGGGACACCACATCAAAAAAACATAATGCTTCTTAATATATGTGCACCCAGTCAGGGAACACCAAAATATATAAAACAATTCCTAACAGAACTGAAGGGAGAAACAGACAAAAATATAATCATGGATGAGACCTTAATACTCTATTGACAGCTCTAGATAGATCATCCAAATAGAAAAATCAATAAAGAAATATTGGCTTTAAATGACACATTAGACCAAATGGACATAGTTGACATTTATGGAGCCTTTCACCTCAAAACATCAGATTATGCATTCTTCTCCAGTGCCTATGGAACATTCTCAAGGAATGACCATATGTTGGGTCACAAAATTAGCCTCAAAAAATTCAAGAAGGTTGAAATTATACCAAGCATATTCTCTGACCACAATGCTTTGAAATTAGAAATCAGTTGCAAAAAGGAAGTAAAGAAACCCACAGATATGTGGAGATTAAACAACATACTACTAAAAAATGACTGGGTCAAAGAACAAATGAAAGGTGAGATCAAAAGATATAGAGAGACAAACGAGAATTACAATACGACATCAAAATTTCTGGGATGCAGCGAAAGCAGTAATAAAAGGGAAGTTTATATCATCACAGGTCTATCTCAGGAAACACAGGAAATCCTAAGTAAACAATCTAGCATTATATCTTAAAAAACTAGAAAAAGAACGAAAGCAACCCCAAGTCAGCAGAGGAAGGAAATAATAAAAATTAGAGCAGAATTGAATGAAATATAGAACAAATAACTATAAAAAATTAATACAGCAAAGAGCTGATTCATTGGAAAGATTAATAAAATTGACAAACTCTTGGCTAAGGAAAAAAGAGAAAACACTCACATGAACAAAATCAGAAATGAAAGGTTACCACAGGCCTCACAGATATACAAAGGATCATACTAGAATACTATAAAAGACTACATGTCATCAAATTGAATAACTTGGAAGAGATGGATAAGTTCCTAGAAATGTATAACATTCCTAGACTGAATCATGAAGAATTAGAAAATCTAAATAGACTGAAAAACAGTGAGGAAATTGAAACAACCATCAAAAACTCCCAAAAAATAAAAATCCAGGACCAGATGATTTCACTAATGAATTCTAACAAACATTCAAAGAAGATTTGATACCCATCCCCTCTCAAACTCTTCCAGAAAATTAAAGAAGGCAGTATCTCCTAACACATTTTATGAGGCCAACATAACCCTGATACCTAAACCTGGCGAGGATAACACAAGACAAGAAAACTACAGACCAATATCTGATGAATACAGATGCAAAATCCTAAACAAAATACTACCAAATTGAATCCAAAAATACATTAAAAAATAACACATCACAATCAAGACCTAGATGTTATCTCTAGGGAGGTGACCTTATGTATCTGCTATAAATTGCTTGTTCGTTCAGCTATCTGTCTCAGTTTTCCTATTCCACTTGTCCTGGCTTACTGGCCTGTCTCAATATAACAGTAACCAGCTCATGGAATTGTGGTATTGAATAAATGCAGTCATGCATGTCAGATACGTAGCTTAGTTCCTAATTAATTACCTTGTAAAAATATTAAGTAAATTTTAGCTGCTGTTATCACTTATACTAAAGGGAATTGTATTTTTAAAGTTTCACAAAACAATGGCAAAGTTTTCAGTCCTTCCAAACTGTCCACTGTGATTCCATTGATAGGTTTCATCAAACGTTTTGGCAGAGGTGTTGGTCAGATGGTTGCCTGGGAGACAGTCTGCTTTCCAGGGTGCTTTTAGAAGCTCAAATTGCAAACTGCTCCTTAGTTCCTGGTTATAAAATCTCTGTGAGCTTTTCAGGAGAAGAGATACTAGACATCTGGGGCTGAAGTGCTGGAGTTAATAAACATGGTCTTTGCATATGGCATTTGAATAAAAAAATAAACATGTTTAGGGAGAAAACATTGATAATTAACTGATCTGGGAACTGATTAATTTTTGGAATGTAACAATTTTTTCCCTTTTTTTAAATTTATTGGGGTGGTACAGGTTAACAAAATTATATATGTTTCAGGTGCACAATTTCACAACACATCATCTGTATACTATATTATGTGTTCACCACCCCAAGTCAAGTCTTCCATTACCATTTATACCCCTACCAGAGGCCCAGTGCATGGGATTCGTGTACTGGTGGGGGCGTGGCCTGCAGGGATCAGCCTGCTGTGGGAGCACCACTCATCCTGATCAGCCTAGTGGCTGTGGACCCACCCTCTGAGTGGCTACTCCTGCTGTGAAACGGCTGCTCATCCTGGTAAGCTGAGTGGCACTCCCATTGTGAGAGCGTACTGACCACCAGGGGGCATCTCCTGCGTTAAGCATCTGCCACCTGATGGTCAGTGCACATCATAGCGACTGGTCGACCGGTCGTTCTGGTCATTCCGCTGTTCGGTCACTGGGCTTTTATTATATAGGATACCCTCCTTCATCTCTTCTCACCTCTTCCTCCCCACATTGTTGTCCGAGTCCATGAGTTTTTCTTCTTTTTTCCTTTTTGTTCAATTCCTCCACTGCTCCCACCCCACCCCCGCTCCCCCCACATACACACACACAGCTGTCAGCCTGCTCTCTATATGAGTCTGTCTCTATTTTGCTTATTAGTTCACTTTGTTCATTAGATTCCATATAAGAAATCATACTGTACTTGTCTTTCTCTGACTGGCTTTTTTATAATTTTAAATATTTAAGTAAAACTTTTTTTAATGGCTGAAACCGGTTTGGCTCAGTGGATGGAGCGTCGGCCTGTGGACTGAAGGGTCCCAGGTTCGATTCCGGTCAGGGGCATGTACCTGGGTTGCGGGCATATCCCCAGTAGGAGATGTGCAGGAGGCAGCTGATCGATGTTTCTCTCTCATCGATGTTTCTAACTCTCTATCTCTCTCCCTTCCTCTCTGTAAAAAATCAATAAAATATATTTTTTAAAAAAAACAAAAAACTTTTTTTAATGAAAACCTGAATTTTCTTTCCTATGTTCTAAGGCAAAGAAATGTGCTTCCACCTGTAGAATCACTTGTACTCTTGATACGTTTGTTCCATTCTAGCATGGGTGAAAAGCATTCCATTTGGTCGATTTAAGACAGAAACATGATCTGGACATAAAAGTTATTCTAAAAGACAGACTTTAAATGAGATACTTTTCTTATCTTCCTATAATACTTGGGAGGAAATCAAACGACAGGAAATTGCTTTCTGTGAGACCTGTTTTCTTCCTTCACCCAGGGAGAAGTCAGTCCTGCAGGTTCTGCAGGGCAAACTGAGGGTGTCAAGAAAAGCAACATTTAAGATTAAAACATAAAAATTAAATATGCCCCTTGGTTATAAATTTTTTGGAATGTAATGACCTAATCAATCCTTGGAAATAATCCCTCAAGATGTAAAAATGACTGTTCATTAATGAGGGCTTTGTTCAAACAAAAAGTTCCAAATGCCTCTGGACTTGACTTGTTTTTTGACATGTACTTTATTTCTCCTTCATTGTACTATTACTTCCAGTTTGAAACTGCAGGGGAACATTTTGTTTTCCTAGAGCTAACCAAATGTCACTAACGATACCATAAGGAGTAGCAAAAACCCTTTCTGAAGAACAGGATCTGTCAGGCAGCAGTGTGTGTGCAAAGCTGCCAGGCCTGGGCTCCTGGTGGAGTGTGGGATAGAGTGAGACACACCATGGTGGAGTGTCTAGCAAAATTATCTCAATCATTCATTCATTCAAATACTTATTTCAACAAATACTGACCGCATTTAATTCCTATGCTCCATGCTAGGAATACAATGGTTCAGAAGAATAGCCTCTGCCTTCTTGGTGCTTATGTTCTAGTGAGTAGTTAGTTAAAAAGAAAAAAGGTTATTACCTGTTCGTTTATTCAGCAAACATTTTTAAAGTAATCTGGATACAGTAGGGAATGAGAGAGAAAAAGAGAGAGAGAGAGAGAGAGAGAGAGAGAGAGAGAGAGAGAGAGAGAGAAACATCAATGATGAGAGAGAATCATTGGTCAGCTGCCTCCTGCATGCCTCCTAGTGGGGATCAAGCCCCCAACCTGGGCGTGTGCCCTGACTGGGAATCAAACCGTGACCTCCAGGGTCATGGGTTGATGCTCAACCACTGAGCCACACCAGCCAGGCTCTGTCATACTTCTGAATTCAAATAAATTCCCACAGTTTTGACATTTATTTTTTAATTTAATACTTTTATAGAAAATGAAGCTATAACACTCATTTTAAGCAACCAGTGTTTGGAAAACAAGTCTAAGGGTTGTCAGTTTACCAGGGTCTCCCTTCCCCTCCCCGACCCCCGTCCCAACCTCAAAGACAATCAGGACAGCTGGTGGTTGCTAACATATGTTTTGTTAACTTAGACAATTTTCCCTGGCAAAGGAGAAACCATTTTATCATCTAAAGGTGTCTAAATACTGAAACGTGTATGTGTGTTATGTATAAACTTACTGAGAAGGATTGGGAAAAATTGTTTATTTCATTAGGCAAATAATGGAATAGATTTAAAGATTTAAAGATATATGCCCTAGCCAGTTTTGCTCAATGGTTAGAGTGTCAGCCTTTGGACTAAAAGGTCCCTGATTCGATTTCAGTCAAGGGCACCTGCCCAGGTTGTGGCTCGATCCCCAGTAAGGGGTGTGCAGGAGGCAGCCGGTCAGTGAGTCTCTCTTGTCGTTGATGCTTCTATCTCTCTCTCCCTCTCCCTTCCTCTCTGAAACAATAAAATTATATATTTTTAAAAGAATACAAATACATATATTTTTAAAATATTTAAAGATATATGGATTTAAAGATTTTGAGTATGTTGATGTAACTGAAATATGGATTTCTTTTTCCCTCTTAAGGCAAATTTGAGGATTTCCTAAGTTTGTATGAGAATTGACAGATGAGTGACTCTGGTACAAGGCGTAGAAGATGGCATGCTAGGAAACCTGACTTTGCCTTTAACAGGGATTCTGTTTTTCCCCCTTTTGTGGCTTGAACAATTTTTCCCTAAGTAGATAACAATTTGAGTTTTAGATGTAAAAGTTGGATGAGGCAGGCAGCTAATAATGTACATTAAGTGCATATGATGTGTTGGCAGCTATCCTAGGTGGTAAACTATATTTTCTAATAAATGAAAATTTTATTTAGGTGTTTTAAATTATTGAGATACCTTAATTGTCTATATTTTGTATTACTGTTACTCTCTTTGCCTTTTTGTTTCTTGTTCATCATAGTCTGTGTTGCATGCCTGTTGTGTGGCCAGCACCTAGGAAGCCCATATCTAAGTGGGTAGAAGATGGGGTTGTTCCTTCAGAGGAACTGAATTTAGCTGGGGACAAAGCCACTGTATGAAAAAGTACTGAGTGCTCAACTATAGGTCTCAAAGAAAAAAGGAGTAAAAAGAGGGAATAGATTGCTGGTAATTAAGAGTAGAGATTCCCAGATTAGTCAAAACATTTATGCAGATGTGGCTATCAATCCAAAATTGCCAGCTTTTATTTTTGCTAAGTCGTTGTTGAAACTATTTTTTTACCACATTTCAGTAAAGAAATATTTTAACATGAAAAAAATAGAAAAGACATATACCTCTAGAACAAAAAGACATTTAAAATTAATTAGTTCAGTTTTATGAAAACCCCACTATACGGTCCTTATTTTTTAAATTTTGGCACAGAGTGGCAGTTGGGAAACAATGGCCTGAATGAAGCTTCACTGAGAAAGAGGGACTGGCCTGCCCACAAAGATAGATACAAAAAGAGAAAGATTGCTAAGTGGATTGAGTAGCAAGAATAATTGCCTAGAGGTATTAATGGTCAGGGACCAGAGGAGGGGGGACAATGAACTGAACTATACTTTGTTTTTTATTTTGTATTTTTTTAAATTAAATTGATTAGGGTGACATTGGTCAACATGAACATATAGGTTTCAGGTGTGGGTGTCTATGTTACAAGATCTGTCTATTGCACCGTGTGCCCACCACCCAAAGTCAGATCTTCTCCTGTCGCCTTATATTAGGACCCCCTTCTCCCCCACCCCTTCCCTCTGGCAACCACCGCACTGTTTGTGTTCATGAGTTTCAGTTTTATATCCCACATATGAGTGTAATCATATGGTTCTTAGCTTTTTCTGACTGACTTATTTCACTCAGCATAATGTTCTCAAGGTCCATCCATGTTGTTGCAAGTGGCACTATTTCATCCTTTCTTATGGCTGAGTAGTATTCCTTTGTGTACATGTACTGAGCTACACTTTAAAGAATAGTGAGAGGTAAAAGTGATTCTAGAGAATGGGACGCTTGGAAACCCAGGAGAAATTTAGATTTCCAGTAAAATACAATACAGAGCCATTGAAAATTTTGAGCCTTAGAACACGAAAATGTCATGTCAAAAGATCGATCTGGTGGCTGAATGTAGTATGAGTTAGGGAGGGCACTGTTGCTCTTAGAATAACTGCAAATAGGTGAAGCCCAGAACAGGAGAATGAGTACAGAATAAAGGGCAAGGACAAGATCAAGAGACTTTTAGTGAAAGAAAAGATAGGACTTGGTGACACATATAAATGTAAGAAAAGAGGAGTTAAAAGTTACAGCCACAAGAAGTATTTGGGGGGGTCCTGTGCTTTTATCAGGGGCCTGGTAAAGAAGCTTGCCTTACTGATTGAATGTACAAGTCAGCAAAACACCGCCCTTCCGTGTATTTTGAGATGCTAAGTGAACATTACATCATTTGCTCTTACTCTTTCTCCAACATTAGGGATCTCTGGTATGTGATTATAAGAAGTATCACTTACCAGAGTTGGAACTGAAGCAGCCATGCAGTGGTCTACACTGAAAAACTGAGCTTCCCTTTCTATAAATGTCTCTTTTGTTCATTGTTGTATCCCCAGAACCTAATTTATAATTGTGTATAACATATTTGTTTAAAAATTAGTGGTAGGTTCAGATAGTGTTGGATTTTATGCTGTGTAATAAATTCTTTTATCGTGACACCCCTTAGAGTGGAAAAAGAGAATTCTATCTCAATATCACAAAATTATTCTAGCAGGAGAAATCATATGCCATTAACTAAACTAGAATTAGTATGGCCCTAAATGATCTTTGAACCAAATTGAGGCAAAATTCTCTTTGTGCTGACACTACTGAGAGCTTCTCCACCTTGCGATAATAACCGAATTCCACTGGAGTGAGCCTTAAATGAAAACATTGCTAATCTTGTAAATATGAACAAAGATTAATCTTTTTGAGATATTTTGAGAATTTTTCCAGTCAGAAGCAATCTAGCCGCAGCATCTCAGAAAAACTAGGGCCCGGAGCTGGTGGATAATATTTGAGGCTGGAGAGTTGAGGCAGGTCGGGTCAGAGCATGACATCTAGAATTTCGCAATGTGGAATTTTTAAAAAGGAATGAGACATGAGATTTAAATTTTAAAAAGTACTTTGTGATAGCTAATTTTGGGAGCTTGAACAAGGGTGGAGATGGCAAAAAGTCAACATATTTGAGAGATTGAGAAGTACAAGCATGGCATACAGATTTCTGGCTTGTGCAGTTGTGGGTGTTGCTGCTGATCTTTGACATGAATCTTGGGGGAGGACCAGGTTTTTAGGCAGAGAGGGAAGGTTTCAATTCCGTTTTGGAGAGTTTGGGTTTGATATGAGAGTCTTTGAGACATTCAGAGCTGTGGGAAAGAAAAGGGAAGCTGAAGGAAACATCATCGCAGGTCCATTTGAGGAGAGTTGAAAAGATGGCTGATTTAAAATTAATGTAAGAAAAGGCTTTCCTATAATCAAATAACAATTAGAAAATGCAATGAAAGGAACACTTGCATTCACAATAGTATCAAAAAACAAAACATTCAAGAGTAAACCCAATTAGAAATGTGGAAAACTTTTATGAAATATAGTAGAACCTCGTTTCTCAGCAAGGGTGGCAACACAGGTCAGTGGGGAAAGAATAGTCTTTAAAAACAAATGGTGCTGTACAATTGCATATCCACCTACAAAGGAATGATATGAATCCCTTCTCACATCCCACACAAAAATAAACTCAAAATAGATCATAGACCTAAATGTCTGTTAAAGAGTAAATTAAGAGTAGTCAGAGTAGCTAGAAGTATTAAAAAAAGCTAAAAGTATGAAACTCTTAGAAGAAAATACAGGATTAAATCTTTATGACCTTTGATAAGGCAGAGCCTTCCTAGACATGATACCAAAGCACAAGCAACCAAAGACAATAGATAAATTGGACCTTATCAAAATTAAAAACTTCGGTGCTTCGAAGAATAACATCAAGAAAGTAAAAAGGCCGAAACCGGTTTGGCTCAGTGGATAGAGCTTCGGCTTGCGGACTGAAGGGTCCCAGGTTCGATTCCGGTCAAGGGCATGTACCTGGGTTGCGGGCACATCCCCAGTAGGAGATGTGCAGGAGGCCGCTGATCGATGTTTCTCTCTCATCGATGTTTCTAACTCTCTATCTCTCTCCCTTCCTCTCTGTAAAAAATCAATAAAATATATTTAAAAAAAAAAGAAAGTAAAAAGACAACCCACAGAATGGGAGAATATTTACAAATCTGATAAGTATATTTTATCTTTAGATGAAAAGGCAAATAATCAATTAAAAATAGGCAAAAACACCTAAATAAAAATTTCTCCAAAAAGATACACCAGTAGCTAATAACTGCCGGGAGTCGGTCCATGCTTGCTGTTTCAAGGGACCTGGCATATATGGCATACCGTTCTTAATATGTTTGCTCACCTTCTTGGCACTATGTGTTTTAACCAAGGTCTCTGAGAAAGGTTGTTTCCCCAGGTAGGGATTTTCCCCTGAAGTTAGGGAGGGAATAAAACCTCTTAACTAAGTGCCAGGTGGGTAATTAATCACTTTAACTACGAACAATCATGCTTAAGCTACATAATCTTTACTCCCTGGAATGGAGATAAGAAACGCCCTAACCTTTGTAATAGAGATTGATAGGATTGAATCAACTGGTATAAATACAGATGTAATAAGACAGCAAGACACAGAACTTAGAATACGGAACCAAGAGAGACAGAACCTAGGCACAGAACCTACACAGAACGTTCTCTAGAGACAGAAGAACTTCGCTGGAGAGAACATGGCAAAAGTTCCTGGACAGAAACTGGCCTCAGAACCTAGAGACAGAACCTAGCGAGAGAACATGGCAAAAGATCCTGGACTGAACCTGACTACAGAAATTGGCAAGAGAACCTGACTAGAACCTGGTAACTGAACCTGGCTGGAGAACCTGGACAGAACCTGGCTGGAGAACCTAGCGAGGGAACATGGCTACAGAACCTGGCTGGAGAACCTAGCAAGACAACATGGATATAGAACCTGACTGGAGATCCAGACCAGAACTTGGCTGGAGATCCTGGCTGGAGATCCTGGCTAGGCTGCTGATCAACTGAACACTGTCTCCATGTCCTTCCTTCTTCACCGAATCCGTCTACGCCTTTGGGGACCCCTGGACCCGCTGGGGCTGGACCCCGGCAAATAACCACATGAAAAGATGCTCTAATGAAAAGTCATTAGAGAAATGCACATTAAAACCACAGATATAAAACCACAGAGGCAGATGGTAAGTATTAGTTGAGGATGCAGAGAAATCAAAACACTAATAACTGCTGGTGGGAATATAAAGTGGTGCAGGTTCTGTGGGAAACACTGACAGTTCCTCAAAGTGTTAAACATACAACTCAGCAACTCCACTCTGTCCACACAGCAACTTGTACAAGCACCATTCACAATAACCAGAAGGCAGAAACAACCCAAATGTCCATCTATTGATAAATCGATAAAGAAAATGTGTTCTATTCATACAATGGAATACTACTCAGTTATGAAAAGAAATGGATTCATAGTACAACATGAATAAACTTTAAAAACATGCTAAGTGAAAGAAGGCAGTTACAAAATACCACATATTATATAATTCAATTTATATGAAATGTCCAGAATAGGCAAATCTACAGAGACCTCATAGATTAGTGATTGCCTTGGACTGGCGAGATTTGAGGTTGAATGAAAAGTGGCTGCTAATAGATGGGTATGGGATTTCTTTAGGGGATGATGAAAATGTTCTAAAATTGATTGTGGTGATGGTAGTACAAACCTATAAGTATACTAAAAACCACTGAATTATATTGTACATACATTAAATGGATAAATTGTATAGTATATTATAGCTTGATAAACCTGTTATATAAAAATATAGTAAGTGAAAAGTTTGTAGAATATATGTATTATATGAATATATTTTTTAAATAATATAATTATAAGTTCAAAGCAAAACACTATATTCTTTAAAATTAGCAAAATTGCCCTGACCAGTGTGGCTCAGTTGATTAGAGCATTGTCCCATACACCAAAAGGTTGCGGGTTCGATTCCTGATCAGAGCACATACCTAGGTTGCAAGTTCAGGGATGTACAAGAGGCAACCAATTGATGTTTCTCTCTCTCTCTCTTCCTTCCTCTCTCTAAAATCAATAAGCATATCCTTGGGTGAGGATTAAAAAACTAGCAGAATTTGTGAAGCAATGTAAAAGGGACATCAGTGTATATTCCCTTGCAATAGTAGCTTTAATCATGTAACTGATCTGGTGTCAAAATTTCTTAATAGTAATTGATACCACCTAATTAATAAGATAACAACAATAGCATTTATTGCATTCTATGTGCCAACAGTTTGCTAAACTCTTAACATACGTTTTGCTGTTTGTTTTTTACAACACCATGTTTTTTATTACTCTACCCTTTCTATTCTCCAACATACTGAAGTTTACACTTACAAAATTGTATTATTTATCAGAATATCAGAAATGCACAATTTCTTTTGTTTTTAATAGTAGCTAAAAAGGTATTTATGTGGCCTTGAGCAGTTATAAGAGCATATTGATAAATCTATATGTGTTTAAGTAAGATTTTAAGAAATTCAAACTAAAACATTTTATTATAGTTGATTTCCTTTTTAAGTTGATAACTTAAACACTTTTTAAATTATTTTATTATTATTTATTTCAGAGAGGAAGGGAGAGGGAGAGAGAGAAAGAAATATCAATGATGAAAGAGAATCATTAATGGGCTGCCTCCCTCACTCCCCGCACTGGGGGATTGAGCCTGCAACCCGGGCATGTGCCCTGACTGGTAATTGAACCATGACTTCCTGGTTCATAGGTCGATGCTCAACCACTGAGACATGCCAGCTGGGCGAGAAAACACTTTTTAGTTACTTGACAGGTGTTTTTTTGTTGTTGTTTAATGTAGTATTAAATTTGAAAGGCAATCGTTGGCAAAGATAATTTTTAGAATCTTTTTTTTCATTGTCTATATAGACTATTGTCTCAGTCAGTTTGGGCTGCTATAACAAAATACCATAGACTAGATGGCTTAAACAATAAACATTTATTTCTCATGGTTCTGGAGACTGGAAAAGCCTAAGATTAAGGTGCCAGCAGAATTGGTTTTTGGTGAGGGGCTTCTCCCTGGCTTGTAGACATCACCTTCTTGCTGTACCCTCACATGGAGAGCAAGCTCTGTGGTCCCTTCTTATAGGGACACTGATCCCATTATTAGAGCCCTAATCTCATGACCTCATCGAAACCTAAGCACCTCCCAAAGCCCCATATCCAAATGCCATTACA
The DNA here is from genome assembly GCF_014108235.1 of Myotis myotis. NCBI lineage: Eukaryota > Metazoa > Chordata > Mammalia > Chiroptera > Vespertilionidae > Myotis > Myotis myotis. The sequence continues at coordinate 37,555,515 of NW_023416368.1, forward strand.
TTGTGGATAGGGCTTCAACCTAGGAATTTGCGGGGTCTGGGGGCAATTTAGTCCATAACAACCAGCTATGATGAAAATCTTGTCCATAAATGCTAACCCTAGCATTTTTTGTTTGTTTTTAGTATTATGTGCCAAGAACCTTGCAAAGAAAGACTTCTTCAGTAAGTAAACACCCATTTTTGCTCTCTTACAATATTAATATTTTTCACATATTTCTGAAATGTTAAACTTGTTAAAAACACTGGGTGTATTCTCCTAAAAATCCTGCCCTTACTGGATAGAAAGCCATGGTCTGACAAACTTCATTTCCCAGTTGACTACAACACAGAGAGTGTCGGCTCCAAGGCACAGAATTTATAACTCATACAAGAAAAACTCTCTCGTCCCCTATTTCAGCCACACCCTATTTTCTCTGTCTTTCCACCCATTAATACATTACTTTCTGCTGAACAAAGTGTTCTCAGCTCAAATACAGATGAGACATTTTTCTATAAAATAGCCGGGATTAAGTAAAATTGTTAGTCAGATTTTATAAATTACATCGTATTTTAAAAGCCTTGTAATTAAAGGAATTATGAAAAATAGAGGATCCTTTTCTAAAGAAAGACTCACCCCTTAACTCAAGAAATTCACCTACTATAAAGTAGGTGCCTGCAGCTTAAAATTCTTCCCTTTTTTCCTGATCCTCACAAGGACACTGCTCAGTTCTTAAGTGGTGTTATTCACACTTTAAAGATGGAGAAACCTAGGCTCACGGGCTTCATTCAAGTAGCTGGGAAGCTTCCAGAGCCTTCCCCTTGCCACCTCTCTGGTCTTACAAACCTGTCTGAATCATTTAGGACTCGCTGAGTTCTTGCTTCCAAAGTTAAAGTTGACAGTCAGTAAACAAGATTTCTAAGTATTACTTTTTAGAAAGTATAAGTACAATTAATTATAGATATCTTTTCCTTCATTTAATTAGCCCCCCTTAGTGATCATCAAAAATGGGAATTTGAATTTAAGCCTATTTTTAATAGGGTGGGGTGTTTTTTTTCCCTAGCCTCTAAAAATCTGGGTGTGATGTCATCCTGGGTTGCCATTCTTAGAAAGCTAAACAGATCAAAACTGACCTTAAAGTAGAGAATAAAATCGACTAATGTGATCTTCTTTACCAAATTAGAGGATTCAAAGCTCCCGTTAACCTATAAGACTATGTTCTAATGTTACACTGATTGATCTGTCGCTGTCCCCTCTTCTCCAGGACTCCCCGACCCCTTTGCAAAGATTGTTGTGGATGGATCTGGGCAGTGCCACTCAACGGACACTGTGAAAAACACATTGGACCCAAAGTGGAACCAGCACTATGATCTGTGAGTTGAATATTCTGTAAGCCATTTGGGAGCAGCAGGAAAGTAGGTATCTAGCTTTTAAGAGAAGCATTTCTTTTTTTTCTTTTTTTAAAGGGATTTATAACTTGTTATTGATTAAAAAAAAAGTATGGCCAAATTAATACTGCCTCATTTTAGAGTTCATGTACTTGGAAGTTCTTGCGTTTGACATTTTTATAGATTTTTATGGTTTGCTTCTGTAACTGTGATCTTCTGTGACTTTTCAATCAACTGGCCATTCTAGCAGAAAAAAAGAGCATAGTTCGGGTCCTCTATATACTACTTTTTCAGTGAAACCCTAAACCTGGTTTTAGAGTTTTTATTTTAAAAATATATTATTATTATATTTATCTATTATGCAAATACATATTATATATATTTCTGTTTATTTTTTTTAATTCTGCTTTTTAGTTCAAATACATTTTCTGTAAGAGAAAATATAGTTTGGTATGATTGGATGTATATAAACCTATGTACCATCAAACAACTTCTTATATTTGTTCATAAAATGGATTGCACTTTGCTGAAACCGGTTTGGCTCAGTGGATAGAGCATCGGCCTGTGGACTGAAAGGTCCCAGGTTCAAGAGATGTGCGGGAGGCAGCTGATTGATGTTTCTCTCTCATCGATGTTTCTAACTCTCTATCTCTCTCCCTTCCTCTCTGTAAAAAATCAATAAAATATATTTTTTTAAAAAATAGATTGCACTTTGAAAACCACTATTTTATATGCACTTATGTTTTCATGTTCTTGCTAAGAAATTTTTATCAAAGTAATACTGAATGATTATTGGTTTTTTATTAACACAAATTATACTGGGTTTGGATGAAATTTTTAATAACTGGATTCTAAAGCTCACTTTCAGTGATACTGAGGTGCCATAAGTGGCCTGGAAAGTGGTTGTCAATTCTTGTCCTGAAAGCTCCCCTCTTTGGTTGACTTGCACTGAGAGTAAGTGGGGGGATAATGTCTGAGTTAGTACCCATTAGTGATCTTTAGATGGATCTATGGGTTTATAGGTAGTCCTCTATTGCAAACTAGTGTTCAATAGTAAGCCTAACACTAGTAGGAATTTATAAATATGTCATTGTCCTTTGGACCTAATAAGACATAATAAATCTCACCCCAGCCTGGTGGCTTAGTTGGTTGGAGTGTTGTCCTATACACCAAAATGTTTTGGATTCAATTCCCAGTCAGGGCACATACCTAGGTTATAGGTTCGATTCTCAGTTGGGACTGGAACACGAGGCAACCAATTGATGTTTCTCTCTCTCTCTCTCTCTCAACACATCCTCAGATGAGAATTTTAAATAAATATATATGATAAATCTGTTATAAGATTATAACTTTATGTGGTTATCTATATTTGCTTCTTACATAACTGTTAATAGTTCTTTTCCCAGCCCATTGAGATTACTAGACCTATATTTATTGAGTGCCTGCCACATGTGGAATATAGAACCAATATTATTTTTAAAGGATTCTTCTGTGCTAACAAGTCAATCAGATAAAATCTCAGTGGGCTATATTATAATTCAGAAATACAATTAAAAGTGAGTTTGCATATTGTTTTAGATATGTTGGGAAAACTGATTCTATAACCATCAGCGTGTGGAACCACAAGAAAATTCACAAGAAGCAGGGAGCTGGCTTCCTGGGCTGTGTGCGGCTGCTCTCCAACGCCATCAGCAGATTAAAAGATACTGGATGTAAGACACTAACGCTTTTCTGCCTCTTCATGCAACTGAAGAAGGCTTATGAGGCATCTTTTTTTTTTTTTTTAATACTGAATACAGAATTCCTGCCTTCCTCCCTAGTTAACATTTCGCTGGGTTAAGTTTTGAATTGTTTGTTTGCAGACCAGCGTTTGGATCTATGCAAACTAAATCCCTCAGATACTGATGCAGTTCGTGGCCAAATAGTGGGTAAGAACTTTCTCATCTGTATAAAGAGATGCTTTTGCTCAACTTAACATCCAACTCTCCATCACTGAGGAAACACATACAGGCACTGGCATGGTGACATGCTTCGAAGGACCATCTCTTACAGGGGCCATCTCTTCAGCACTAAAAAGTTTCATCTTGTGTAGTTTTGATTATTTTATCTAATTTATCTCTTCAACCTATCATTCAAAGTTGAGTTAAAATCACTAAGGTACAAAAATATTTAGGGTTATAATTTTTAATGTCATTTTAATCATCCCATTATGGATAATTAATTTGTCATTATATTATCCAGAGGTAGTTAAGAACGGTGGCCACATAATGCAATAGTTGAGAAATAGTTTCTTCAGGAAAACCCATCAAATATGTAAAAAGCAAAGATGATTTCTGAAGACTTCCATGTAATATGATTTGATAGAGTTATAGAGGATTGAATTATTTAGACTGAACAAATAAAATGTGCTAATGTTACAAAGTGTTGACTGGCAGTATTCTCTTGGAAGCGATTTATCTGTTAAGTAGCTCATCATATTATACATTTTTTATCAGCATTTTAGGGTAACTGTGATCTTCTGTGTTTGCTGATTATATGCATTACAAGGAATCAAAGAAAATGTAGTATTTCAGCAGCATACCAGAGTGACCCCAAACCTTTTAGGTATTGCCTTGTGTAGACTTGACCCAAGGTAAATGAACAGTGGGTATAGATCCTAAAACTATCAAAATGAAAAAATTCTCACTGAATGCTTTCCTGTTTCTGATTTCTTCTTTTCTTTGTGGAGAGATGTGCCAGCGGGAAATGAATAGCTGGGAGCAGCTTTATAATTGTCTTTGTTGTTCATAGTAGCCACTGAGAATACACATTTGGATGCATCTAGACTTTACAAATACTGAAAGTGCTTTCTGTGTCCTTATTAAACATGTCAAAATCTCCTTAAAGGATAAGGTAACTTAGAGGAAGTGAATATTGTCTTCTGTTATGTTTATGGAGAGCACGAAAAACACAGTACCCCTTTCTGCTCCACATTTTAAGGAATGTTCCAGGCGGTGTATGGTGGTATGCAGCTACTGGAATAAAATACCTCTTGCTTGAAGGCATAAGAATATATGTGTCTTTGTATATGCACATGCCTCGCTTTTAGAAAATAATATTGTGCATAAATTATGCATCCGCAATGGCTCACTGTATTACAATTGTATAAAACCACTGGATTTTAATGCACGACGTTCTCTTCTGTTTTAGTCAGTTTACAGACACGAGACAGAATAGGCACTGGAGGGTCTGTGGTAGACTGCAGAGGACTGTTAGAAAATGAAGGGTACGTATCACCATGGCAATGCCTGCTGACTTCTCTGCTGCCTTAGGCTCTCGCTCTATATGAAAGTGTCCTTCACATCTTTCGTTGTGCTGAATGCTTGAGACACAGGAAAGAACTTTGGGATAAAATTGGACCCAGTTTCCTTGTTTATAAAGTAAGCTGTAAAGACTAGTGGGGTTGTGCCCAAAAGACTCAGGATCCAATTTAAAGAGGTTCCCACTGGCCAAAGATGGAACAGTTTGAGCATCAGTAAGAATTATAACTAATGGATTGGAACACAACAAATATGTTAAAAATGAGCAGTATGTGTTCATAATGACACAGGAAGAGAAAAAAGAACCCTAAAATACTTTTCTTTTAAATACCCTGAAAACTCTCATTGGTCGCTATCACAATTTTGCAATTGCCAATGAATTAATGAAGCTGGTTGATAATTATTAATAGTTGTTAGCGACATCGCAAAAGAGAGGTAATCTGGCATTGACATACCTCTTGGAAATCGAGGGGACTCCCAAGGGAATGCAACCAGCACCATCTGGAAGGGGGGTACTCAGTAGCGGGTAGAAGACACAGCCCAGTGCTGGGAAAATACTCACAAAAAAGGAAAAGAATCTGTAAATTAATAATAAAGGACTTAAACACATCCCTACTAAATGCAATGTGTGGACCTCGCTTGGATCCTGAAGGAGACAATTGACTGGAAAAATTGAACACTGACTGTATTTGATGATATTTTTAAAAATTAATGTACATTTTTTAGTCATGATAATGGAAAAAGTCTTTATCTTCTAGAGGTATGTGTGAGATATTTAAGGGTGAATAGGAAGTTGTTGGGATTGGCTTCAGACTAATCCAGTGGAGGGGAAGGGCAGCCACAAGGCAGAGGGGAAGTCCGGAGGGTCATCTCCCGAGTTGTGAATATATTTTAAATTTTTCAATGTAAAATGTTTTTCTAAAAGCACTTGCTTATAAGAGAAAATGGCCTATCAAGGTAAATTGTCTTCAAAATTGCTCCGGGGTGGAGATCTATGTTAAGGAGTACTTAAAGTCATTGCGGTATTTTATGTAACCGGGAGTTTTATGATAGAGGGAAATAGAAAGGGGAATGGAGTGTTTGGATTTGACTTTAAATTAAGAAAAATCAAATCTCATTTCATGTCCAAGGTTGATTTTTCCAATCCCTACCTTTACCCGAGGATGAAACCCGCAAGTGGCTTGGATGGCACTTTACCTGTGGCTCCCTTTAGCTGCTTGTTTCTATGAAAGTCTTTCTGTGTAACTAGGACAGGATGAATTGTATGAAACTGAGCACTTGGGACACTGTATATTGCTCAAGTAAAGCAAAATAAATGGATATAAGAGCACCGCGTTGAGTTTTCAGGCTCTTTCCTCGGCTGTGTGCCCATGCGCGCTGTGCTCTGCCCCCTTTCAGAACCGTGTATGAAGACTCCGGGCCTGGAAGGCCACTCAGCTGCTTCATGGAGGAACCCGCCCCTTACACAGATAGTACCGGTGCTGCTGCTGGTGGAGGGAACTGCAGGTTTGGGGAATCCCCAAGTCAAGATCAAAGGCTTCAGGCACAGCGGCTTCGAAATCCCGAGCTCCGAGGGTCCCTCCAGACGCCTCAGAACCGCCCCCATGGCCACCAGTCCCCGGAACTGCCCGAAGGCTACGGTGAGAGAATTCGCCCGCTCTTATGCGCATTATCTACAAGGTTTCAGAGAGCTTTAATTTTTTAAACCTTTTTGCGTAACTTGTGCATGCCGCAGCTGCTGATGTTGGCAGGGCTGTGCTGTGGGATGGTTGTGTCGGCGTAAGACGGGTAACCAGAAAAAGATGGTGATAAATCTTGCTCATCACGAGTTTGTCAGCACTGTACCAGTCTCCCAGTTCAGCAATTGTGTGAAAATTTCAGGCAAATGAATATCCAAGAAAACCAGGATGGTGGTGGTAGATGAGGTATTTGTAGTGCTCTGATTGGAATGTGGAAAGGACAGTATGGGATAGGATTGGAAAGGGATCGTTTGACAGCCGAGAGACTAATGCAGGAGGAATGTGGTATGGATGTGGCACATCATTACCAGCAGTAAGAGCAAATGGAGGTCACAGAGGTCAGGTAAGGTCAGTCCTGGGGTGGTGGATACACAAACAGGGGCTGGTCCAGGGCTGACTAAGGAAGGAGAGCACCGCCTGTCCAGGTGTGAACGGGGAACGGAAGAGAGGCCCAAACGTTTACACAGGGCTGGTGACATGAGGAAGTCTGGCAGAAGTTCACCACTGCCCTCTTCATTCCTTTTCTGGGTGATTTTAAACAATGTTGAAAAGAAGCTTAGACTCTGTGCTTAGAGGACTGGTTGAAAAAACTCCTTGGAATTGAATTTAACTAATTGTATCCCCCGATTTCTTGCACAGAACAAAGAACAACAGTGCAGGGGCAAGTTTACTTTTTGCACACACAGACTGGAGTGAGCACGTGGCACGACCCCCGAATACCAAGGTAGGTTTCTCAGATGTGCACCAAAGGCAGTTTCCCAGCAGTTGCCGGGACCCCTGGCTGGATGAGAGCCCTTAGGTTGAAGATGTAAACTTGGAAGAATGGCAGCTCAAAGAGGATGTCTGCCAGGGGGTCCTGGGCGGCAGCTGCTGGAACCGAGGGTCCTTAGGAAGCAATTGTAGACCTTGAAATCAGATCACATAACCAAAAAGGCCTCACCCCTGGGTTAAATCAAATGTGCTCTGACTTGGAAAGCCAATAAGCCCTTCAAGATGTGTTCTCATTTTAACTGAAAATATTAAAATGGATGAAATCATAGGATGCCTGGGACTTGGCTTCAAATGATTGGAGAGGGGCGGTGAATATAGGGGTATATCTGAAATAGGTCGACAATGACTGGGTAATTGTTGAAGTTGGCTATTCATTATGGTTTCTCTACTTTTTTACATGCTTAAAATTTTCCATAATAAAGCATTAAAAGGAAATATAAAGACTATTACCCTTTCTCTCTTCTACTTTACTGTCCCTATTGCCTCAGTTCCTTGGGGACCATTCCTGGGGGAGATGAAGTTTTACTATACGAATTCCTTCTACAAGGCCAAACATCTGAGCCCAGGTCAGAGAGAGCCCCACCCCACCCCATAACAGAGTTATGTTTCTTTTCTTCTTTGCTTTGCTTTTCTTCCTTTTTTCTTTTTTTTTAGAATAGCATTACTACCAAATAACATTTTTAGTAATGCTCATTTCCTTTTTATTCATAATTTGTTTCATCTGAGAAGAAGCTTCCTGTCTTTGATTTTCCAAGTCTGTTAAATTTCTGATTCAGTGTCTATAATTAGATTGGAAATATTACCTGCAAATGGATGAGGTGTCTTGTCAGTACCCACTATAAGAAATGTCAGGCTTTTGTGCTAATTAGAAAAGCATCTTGGTCAGTAATGCTGTGTTCCCATCTGACTGTGGATTGTATTGAAATAATTAAGAGGTTGGATTAGAAACAGTTACTTAATAAAGCCAACTAAAAAATGAGAATGCCTCTCCCGGTGCCGCTGTTTAGAATTGCGGGAGTTCAGATGCGTGTTAATACATCCTATCAGCTTTAAAAAACTTGTGTTGTCGGGGGCTTTTCGACGAAGCAGCCTTTCTGGCCTTGAGCACTTCATTTACTGTAACCTGTGAGTTCAGATAGTTTTCCAGCAGCATTCAGATACTTCCTACCGTGTGGTCCTCTGTGGTATAAGACGTGATGTTCCCTGGGTAGACCACGTTCCCTGTCATGGTTATAGGCTCTGGAAGTTTTGTTGTTATCTGTTGGATTTGCTGCCACTTGCAGCACAGAAGCCTGGATTCGGTGGGAGTTTGGCGTAAGTAGCACCATGACTGTCCCTCTTAGCAGAACTGGGACGTGGCCGCATTGATAAGGAAAGGACTCCTGTGGCTCCTCTTGCTGAAGTATTAGTTTCATGCCTCCATACTCAGATGGACAAACCTCTCTGTGTCTTCCGTTTTGATAGAGACCTTAACAGTGTGAATTGTGATGAACTTGGACCACTGCCACCAGGTTGGGAAGTCAGAAGTACAGTTTCTGGGAGAATATATTTTGTAGATCATAATAACCGAACAACCCAGTTTACAGACCCACGGTTACACCACATCATGAAGTAAGTACAACTTTTACACAATCCTTGTTGACTGCTGACGTTTACCAATTCATGTTTTCTAATATGTTTTTTAATTTATCCTACTGCATTGTTTGTTAGCGGAGAAGACACATAAGCAAACATAAGTATTTGGTGGACAGTTGCATGTGTTAAACTCTCAGGTTAGCTGTGAGCGCACTGAAGCCATATCTTGTTGCTGTTGCCACCCTCTTCCTGCCTGTGGGTGAGATTAAACTCACAGAGTGGGCAGTATTAGGCAGGTGCATTAACGAAGCGTCACACGCAGCTCCGTGATGAAAGGCGTGGCTCTTAAGTGAGAAGCAGTAAAATGCCCGCCCGTCACAGTGCAGGAGGACTGCCACAGTCACGGGTGCCACTTGCTGAGCCTTGTCCCGTGCCTGTCATCTTGGATGACTTGGAATTGGGAGTTGTCTCGGCTCCCGCCGTGTGTTCCGGTTTTGGCGTGTTCTCAGGACATCAGAGCCCACAAGGCTCTTCTCACTGGCAGCTGACATTGACAGCAAAACTTGAACAAGAGAAATGTCACTTTGTCCTTCTGCTGGTCCTAGTCCTTTTCTGTTACTGGAATCTCGCTTTTAATGGGTGGGCTTAATAATCTGTTGGTTCTGAAAATGAGGATTGGCTGCCATTAGACTTCACTTGAGTTGTTTGCTCTTATGCATATTGCCCCTCTCCACTATAATCTGTTTTTCAATGCTTCACGTCAACTCCATTTAATTCTAGCCGCCAAGGTGCATCTAACAGTGTGTTGGTCAGTCTCGGACACATACTAGATGATAAATGATAGCAATTGCTGTTTTTATTTATAGCAATGAAAATGTATGAGCTAAGCTGTTGCTTAGAAGTGGGGTAGCTCCTTTATTGTATCCTAGGCCTATATTTGGGCTAATGGTGACCACCAGCAATTGTTACATAGCCACGTCATCAGAGAAGAAAATGTCCACTTGAAGTTCTATTTAACAAACTCTCTTCTCGGTCCCTTTGGTGTAGGGGGCATTGCTTGCAGCTCCCTTGGCCGCTGCTTTTGGAGTGATTTTGATGCTTCTGTTCTTCTCAAGTCACCAGTGCCAACTAAAGGAGCCCAGCCAGCCGCTGCCGCTGCCCAGCGAGGGCTCAGTGGAAGACGAGGAGCTTCCCGCCCAGAGATACGAAAGAGATTTAGTTCAGAAACTGAAGGTCCTCAGACACGAGCTTTCACTTCAGCAACCCCAAGCTGGTCATTGCCGCATTGAAGTATCCAGAGAAGAAATATTTGAGGTATGGCATTTAGTGCGGCAGGCAGGCAGGCAGACACAGACTCTGCATTCATGTTAATAGACAAGTGAGGTGATTCAGCCTGAGGAGCCGCCCTGAGCAGCCTTTGTCTGCGAGGCGGTGCTCTGAGGGGACTGCTCTGTGAGTGGCTTCTGCATTTCCGTGAGCTCTTCTTCCTGTTTGGCATTTCAGGTGTGGAGTTTATTGCTCTGTGAAATGCAGGGTTGTGCCCATGTAGAGAGGGCACTGTATTTACTCCTGTGTTAACAGTTTAAAAACACAGATGGTTTATGAGGTGGAAACCTAGAGATATATGCAGAAGGGGAATAAAGCCCTTTGCCTACATTGTGCAGATTATATATTCCTGCAATCTTCTGTGTCCTCAGAACCAGTCATTTCTTCTGGGTCTCATGAAATTTGATGTAATAGCACAGCCTCCTCAGAGGAGCTCAGTGGCCAAGCGGCCACTTGTCTCTTCTGGAAACAGGATGATCAGGTGGTTCCTGGGAAGGCCTCCGCCCCATATACAGCCCCCTGCGGGACCAGGGTCCCTAACCAGGCAGGACCCTCTTGTGGACAGAGCCCTTTCTCAAGGAACGTGAGCGTAAATTGAAATCTCAGCTGTGTTTGGTCCATAGCCTGCCTGCCTGCCTTGGTGGAATCCTTGGCAGACATGAGCCAATGAGGGTGGGTAAGAACTGGACACAGGTTCTTATGGGGCTGCAGCCTGAGGGCCCAGCACCTCCACAGCGAAGGGCACAGGATGCGCCAGGGCCGTGCGTGGTCCTCCTTGCAGCCAGCACTGGACAAGTGGGGCTGCTGACGTGCTCGGCTCTGCCCGTTGAGCAGTCTTAAGTGCTTGCCAAGGTTAGGAAAGAGCGGAACTACTGTCATTTTGATGCCAGATCATTTCCACTCAACCTCCTCTTTCCCTCTTGGGATGGCAGAGTTTGAATTACATTAAAGTTAAAGCATGAAATGATTTTTAAGTGCCTTATCATTTGAAAATATTTATCAACACTTGGCTGGTTCTACTCAAATGCTGAATCTGAAGGAATATTGGGCTGACCACGTGTTTTCTGTTTTGGCTGAGCTTCAGGTATGAAAACAGGCTCAGAATTCTTTTAATATTCAGACTTTCTAGTGATGTCTTCATTTTGGTTAAAATATGAAGCCTGGCCAGTGGCCCAGTTGATTGAGCATCATCCCAGGCACCAAACGGTTGTCGGCTTGATTCCTGATCAGGGCACATACCTGGGTTTCAGGTGTGATCCCCAGCCAGGATGTGTACAGAAGGCAACCGCTCTATCTTCTCTCTTTCCCTCTCTCTAAGCATATCCTCGGGTGAGGATGTAAAACACACACATACATACATATAAAGTGCTTATAGGACACATTGAAATTGTGTAGGGAAGATCAGCTCTACAGAGGACATTTGTTCTGTTGTTAGTGATTATGCTGAAAATAAGTGTTTCCTTTAGGTACAGTGTTACCTAGTACACGTTTATTTTGTTGTGGTTTCTGAACTAGAAACAGTGGGAGAAAAGTTGATGATACAGGGTGGAGCAAAAGTAGGTTTACAGTTATGAGTATGCAAAACACAGTTTATTATTGTATAATTATTTATTAATTATTGTATTATTTCCATACAAACACCTATAAACCTACTTTTGCCCCACCCTGTATAAACATGCTAAATAGGAACCAGATAGAACTTGGATTTGAATGGATACTATTTTGAATCAGGTTCCATCTATATCCCATCTAATAATAGAGAAACATGGTAATTAACCATAACTTTGCTACTCTTCCCATTGGCTAATCAGCAAGATATGCAAATTAACTGCCAGCCAAGATGGCAGCCAGCAGCCAGGCAGCTGAAGCGAACATGAACATGAGGCTTGCTTACTCCAGTGATGGAGGAAGTCAACGTTCTCCGCCTGCCGCAGCTCAGCTCTGAGCTCCGGATGAAACAATGTTGCAATTATAGAACCTAAACAAACCCAGAAACCTGCTTTCAGCCAGCGTGGCCTCAGAGCTTAGAGCGGCCAGTGATGGCAACAGAGTTTCAATTATAGAATCTAAACAAACCCAGGTACCTGCTTTCAGCTGGCAAGGGCCTCAGAGCTGGAGCCTGCTCTCAGCTCTAGTAACAGCTATAGAAGGTAAATTAATCCCAGAATAAAAAAAAAGAAAAAAGGAGAGGCTGGGAGCTTCAGTCGCCCACCAGCCTGAAAACAGCCCTCAGCCCCTCACCCAGACTGTCCAGGCGCCCCAGTGGGGACCCCCACCCTGAATGGGGTGTGACCAACTGCAAACAGCCATCATCCCCTCACCCAGGCTGGCCAAGCACCCCAGCGGGGACCCCCACCCTGAAGGGGGTGTGACCAGCTGCAAACAGCCATCATCCCATCATCCAGGCTGGCCAGGCACCCAAGCAGGATGCCCACCCTGATCCGGGACACCCTTCAGGGCAAACCAGCCGGCCCCACCTGTGCACCAGGCCTCTATCCTATATAGTGAATGGGTAATATGGAAACTGACCCTAACAGCAGAAGGACTGGGAATGACTGGTCACTATGACACACACTGACCACCCGGGGACAGACGCTCAGTGCAGAAGCTGCCCTCTGGTGGTCAGGGCGCTCTCACATGGGAGGAGCTCTGCTCAGCCACAAGCCAGGCTGATGGCTGCCAGTACAGCAGTGGTGGTGGGAGCCTCTCCTGCCTCCTCAGCAGCACTAAGGATGTCCGACTGCAGTTTAGGCCTGCTCCCCGCTGGCAAGTGGACATCCCCCGAGGGCTGCTGGGCTGCCAGAGGGATGTATGATTGCCATCTTAGGCCCAATCCCCTGGGGAGCGGGCCTAAGCCAGCAGGTGGTCATCCCCCGAGGGGTTCCAGACTGCGAGAGGGCACAGGCCGGGCTGAGGGACCCCCCAACCCCCCACCCCAAGTGCACAAATTTTTGTGCACCGGGCCTCTAGTATATATATAAAAGCTAAATGTTCATCCGACCGTCCAACTGGTAGCTATGACACGCACTGACCACCAGGAGGCAGATGCTCAGTGCAGGAGCTGCCATGATGCACACTGGCCATTTAAAAAGAAACAGCACCTTGGACCTGGTACCAACAAACCATCACTCGGCTTCCCCCAAGTGGGACACAGGCCTACCACCACCCCAGAGCGACAGCCCACCAAATCACAGCCAACACTGCCAAGACCTCATGGCGCAAAATGTGGCCCCCAGCCCAGCCCAGCCCAGAAACAGTCGCTGTGGGTGCCGGGTAATGATGTCACATAGCAACACCCGGCTTCCTCTCCTAGCGACTAGCCTCCTTGGAGTTTCTTCAGCCCAGGAACATGGCTTGCTTTATAGCCAGGTGCAAACATTTTACACTTTAACCAAATGTCTGTGAAGCGTTTTCCCCTACCTCATCTCATTTAATCCTCACAGAAGTCTTGGAGTAGGTAGATAGGGGACTCGATAGAATCCTATTTTCTTTTCATTAGCCAGAAAATGGAGATTGAGAAAGTTTAGAAACTTGACCCGACTGAAAAGAAGAAATTGTGGACCTTGAAAATGACTTCAGGTTTTCTCACTGCGCAGAATATAGTCAAACACTGCTGCAGTTAAATATTTCACCCTTTGTTCTCCCTGCATGATCTACAATAATAATCTGCTTCGTGTTGATATTTACTGCTGTGTTGCAGACAATTACCTGAAAGAGAAGTTGGGGTGCTTCACTGGGCTGGAAAAAGTTTAGCTAAATCAGAAAGGAGGTCTAATTAAGCAAGTTTGTTCTATATATATAAGAGGCTAAGTTGACTCACACATGCACAATACATATAAACCTCTCACTGCTGCCAATTGCACAGGTGTGTTTCAATCTGTCATTGTCGATTGTGAATTTGGTTGACACTTCTATTATAGAGAAAGGGTGAATAGCAATATTAAAATATTTCTTCTAATTTCATTTCAATGTGCACGAATCCATGCACCAGGACACTAGTTATCAATAACCTTTCATCTTTTTATTACTTTAAGAAAAGTTCTTCTCTCTAAAACTGTTAATTTTTACATATAGGAGTCTTATCGCCAGATAATGAAGATGCGTCCAAAAGACTTGAAAAAACGACTAATGGTGAAATTTCGTGGAGAAGAAGGTTTGGATTATGGTGGAGTGGCAAGGTGAGAGGCTGATTTATTCACCCTTTCTGCTGCATGCTCTTCAGCATAGCTATAATAAAACACAATCCTGCATTCCACAAAGTAATAAACTCCACACCTGAAATGCCAAACAGGAAGAAGAGCCAGCGGAAATGCAGAAACCTCTCACAGAGCAGTCCCCTCAGAGCACCGCCTCACAGACAAAGGCTGCTCAGGGTGGCTCCTCAGGCTGAATCACCTCTCCCTTTACCACACCTACCCCCGCCCCGCCCTCAGTTCTGAATCTGTCTGGGGTGCGGGAAAGCCTGCATTTTCTCTCCTGTGCTCACATGGTGCTGCCTCTCCACAGGAGACACTTTTCAAGATTGCCCCAAGTTTCTTCCTCAATCTAGAAACCATCTTTCTTTTGGCCAGTGTAACTTCTGTTGGCTTTGATAGCACTAATTCCATTTCCTGGCAAGAGGCTTAGGCTTCCACTCCCCTTTCCAGGTGAGAATCTTCCTCCTCAGTCCTTCACACTTGTTCTAGCAATGCAGGCCTGACTGCTTCCACTTTCTTGTCTGTGCTATTTCCCTTATAGTCTCAAGAGTTCAGTAGCTCAGACTGTTTCAGTTTACCATTATTTCTTTGCATAGCTGGTGTTCTGTATTCCGAGGCACACGTGTGAATAGCTTGATTGGTTTGGTGGTTCTCTTCTGCCTTTTCCACAGTTACAAGTCTCCCACGTGGAGCTGGCTTTGTGTGGCTCCCTTGAGTAACATGGTGCTTGAGGGGAGGTCAATGTGAACCCTTGCTCTGCCACCTCCAGTTTGATCTCACGTTGCAATTTCACCCCTCGATTCTTCCTCGGGTCCAGATGGGATCATATCCATCCAGACATGAAGGAGAAATTGAAACTATTATAGCCGAAACCGGTTTGGCTCAATGGATAGAGCGTCGGCCTGCGGACTGAGAGGTCCCGGGTTCGATTCCGGCCAAGGGCATGTACCTGGGTTGCGGGCACATCCCCAGTGGGAGATGTGCAGGAGGCAGCTGATCGATGCTTCTCTCTCATCGATGTTTCTAGCTCTCTATCTCTCTCCCTTCCTCTCTGTAAAAAATCAATAAAATATATGTTTAAAAAAAAAAATTTAAAAAAAAAAATTTAAAAAAAAAAAAAAAAAGAAACTATTATAGGCACAGGAATAGCACTGGGTGTTAGAACCGTGGCAACCTCGGTACTTGAGTTCTGACTAGGAAAGAATTCAGAGCCAAGACCCAAACTATAAGAGAACATTTATTTATAAAATCACAGAGGTAGTAGAAGTAATTAATAGAAGAAATGGGCTTAGGAAACAAGTTATAGAGGCAAAGGAAGGGCCCTTGGAGCTTGTAAGTGAGGAAGGCAATGGTAAGGAGCCTGGGGTGGGGGAGGGAAAGGCGAGAGCTTGCTGGGTCCTCTGTCCCAAGGGTTTTAAGGGTGGGGTGGAGAGTTTAGGGGAGGCCCCAGGGGCTCTTAATAGACTAGTCAGCAGCTTTCCAGGTGTGTCCATTCAGGGTTTAGGTCTCCACTGATTGATTGGCCAGCACCAGGGTAGGGGGTCAATGCAGCTGGTCCTGAGATTAGCAGTGGTGTTGCTGGTCTGGTCGTGCTGCTTTTCTGGGCCTGGAACTGAGGCCTAGATGTTATCTCCAGGGAAGAAAGGTCAGGGGGTCCAAACCAGCCATATGCTAGGGGAGGAAAGGTCATCCTGGGGACGAGGTCCCACCCTACACTTGTCCTTCGTTAGGCACCCAGCGCTTTCACCCTGGTGACCTTCTGTACCTGACCCATCCTTGCTCTGCTCATGTCTGTCTAACTGCCTACCACAAAACCACATGTGTGTGTTCATCATCTGCTCACTGAGAGTCAGTCTATACTCATTTCCCCAGTGTTTGGTTCTGAGCCATTGCTGTTCTCTCTCTTCTGCCTGTACTGCTCTTCCCTTCCCACTTCCAGAACATTCCTAGTAAGCCTCTTTCCCTTGTCCCTGGCTTGGTCAGAATGTTTGCTTGTATTTTAATCACTTCCTGTCTAGACGGTTGCAGGTCCCTGGTTTTTATGAAAAAGATTCTTCTCAAATCCAAACTCCCAAACTTGGGGATGAATCAATGTTGGGAAATTTTGCCTTTCTAGTCAAGAGACTTTACAAGATTTGGAGTCTCATCTCCCTGGCAGTTGCTTTCTGTTCTTTGGAGTTTGATGCATTAACTTTGTTTTGGCTTGGTTGTTTTTATGTATTCTCACAATTCTCTTCGATTATTTGCATTTGTGTTTATTCTTTCCTAGTCTTTCTCAATTGTCTGTCTTTTCTATTTGAAAGAGTAAAGACTTCGAGAATAAAATTTGGGGCTGCTATCTTAATGAGATGTATCTATTTGAAAGGAGTTTGAATAGAATAAAAGGCTGTGTGTGTGTGTGTAGAACTGCCACAGGTGTTTGTATAAGGTTCCCCATCCTTGGGCTTCTCAGCCCAGTCGTAGCAGTCAAATCATACAGCTTCTATTTAGAGTGCTCTTTAAAGTTTGATATTTTTTTTCATAGCGAAATAATTCAAGCAGAAAGGAATTCAGAGAATAATTCATTCTTATACACCCCATCCAGATTTTTAAATTCTTAGAATATTTTTAAGCTTTAAACTAGTTCTTAAGATTATAAACATGATAAATGTTTATGCAAAAAAAGTAATTCAACAGAAACTTATGAAGGGGAAAAGACAGTCTTAAACAATCCCTGCCTCTCTAGGTTGTGACATATTTTCTCATTATTTAAATGTTATTACATGTTACAATTGATCAGAAATTTAAAAACTAGAAAGCAGAAGAAATGAAAATGCCCCAGAATGCTAATTCTCAAGTTAACCACTGTCCCTGGCTGGTGTAAGGCCTTCCTGTCTTCCTGTGCTCGGCATATGCATCTGTGCTTTGTGTGTGCGTGTATGTACACACACTTTTTAAAT